>NC_138773.1:151244777-152678777 GCF_965119305.1 Pelophylax lessonae
CCACGTGTCTATAAAGCCATTTTTAGTCAAAATAACTACGTTTGGTCACCAAAGGTCTGAAAAACTATTTTAGAGTCTCAAAACTCCGCATTTAGATTTTGTATTTGTTTGGGTCAAAATTACTCTATTTTGGTCTCCAAGTGTCTAAAAAAGCCTTTTTTAGTCAAAATAACTGCATTTGGTCACCAAAGGTCTGAAAACTTTTTTGGCCAAAATGACTGTATTTTTGTCTTTTAGAGTCTTAAAAAGCCGGGTTTAGACAAGATAATTGCATTTCGTAACCAGTGATCTGAAAACTTTTTTGGTCAAAATGACTCTATTTTGGTCTCCAAGTGTCTAAGAAGCCCTTTTAAGTCAAAATAACTGCATTTGGTCAGCAAAGGTATGAATAAAAATTTAGTCAAAATGATTGTATTTTCGTCAATTAGAGTTTTAAAAACCGGTTTTGGACAAGATAATTGCATTTGGTAACCAATGGCCTAAAAAATGTTTTTGGTCAAAATGACTATTTAGGTCTCCAAGTGTCTAAAAAGCCCTTTTTAGTCATAATAACTACGTTTGGTCAACAAAGGTCTGAAAAACTATTTTAGCCAAAATGACTGTATTTTTGTCTTTTAGAGTCTCAAAACTCCGCATTTAGATTTGGTATTTGTTTGGGTCAAAATGACTCTATTTTTGTCTCCAAGTGTCTAAAAAGCCTTTTTAGTCAAAATAACTGCATTTGGTCACCAAAGGTCTGAAAAACTTTTTTAGCCAAAATGACTGTATTTTTGTCTTTTAGAGTCTTAAAAAGCCGGGTTTAGACAAGATAATTGCATTTCATAACCAGTGATCTGAAAAAAATTTTTGGTCAAAATGACTCTATTTTGGTCTCCAAGTGTCTAAAAAGCCTTTTTTAGTCAAAATAACTACGTTTGGTCACCAAAGGTCTGAAAACCTTTTTTCAGCCAAAATGACTATATTTTTGTCTTTTAGAGTCTCAAAACTCCGCATTTAGATTTGGTATTTGTTTGGGTCAAAATGACTCTATTTAGGTCTCCAAGTGTCTATAAAGCCCTTTTTAGTCAAAATAACTACGTTTGGTCACCAAAGGTCTGAAAAACTATTTTAGAGTCTCAAAACTCCGCATTTAGATTTGGTATTTGTTTGGGTCAAAATGACTCTATTTTGGTCTCCAAGTGTCTAAAAAGCCTTTTTTAGTCAAAATAACTGCATTTGGTCACCAAAGGTCTGAAAACCTTTTTTCAGCCAAAATGACTGTATTTTTGTCTTTTAGAGTCTTAAAAAGCCGGTTTTAGACAAGATAATTGCATTTTGTTCCCAGTAATCTGAAAACATTTTTTTGGTCAAAATGAGTCTATTTTGGTCTCCAAGTGTCTGAAAAGCCCTTTTTAGACAAAATAACTACGTTTGGTCACCAAAGGTCTGAAAACCTTTTTTTAGCAAAAATGACTGTATTTTTGTCTTTTAGAGTCTTAAAAAGCCGGGTTTAGACAAGATAATTGCATTTCGTAACCAGTGATCTGAAAACATTTTTTTGGTCAAAATGACTCTATTTTGGTCTCCAAGTGTCTAAAAAGCCCTTTTTAGTCAAAATAACTGCATTTGGTTACCAAAGGTCTGAAAAAAATTTAGTCAAAATGATTGTATTTTCGTCTATTAGAGTTTTAAAAAGCCAGTTTTGGACAAGATAATTGCATTTGGTAACCAATCGCCTGAAACACTTGTTTGGGTCAAAATTACTCTATTTTGGTCTCCAAGTGTCTAAAAATCCTTTTTTAGTCAAAATAACTGCATTTGGTCACCAAAGGTCTGAAAACCTTTTTTTTAGCCAAAATAACAGTATTTTTGTCCTTTAGAGTCTTAAAAAGCCGGTTTTAGACAAGATAATTGCATTTCGTGCCCAGTGATCTGAAAACATTTTTTTGGTAAAAATGACTCTATTTTGGTCTCCAAGTGTCTGAAAAGCCATTTTTTGTCAAAATAACTACGTTTGGTCACCAAAGGTCTGAAAACCTTTTTTTAGCCAAAATGACTGTATTTTTGTCTTTTAGAGTCTTAAAACACCTCTTTTAGACAAGATAAACTACATTTGGTAACCAATGGCCTGAAAAAATGTTTTTGGTCAAAATGACTCTATTTAGGTCTCCAAGTGTCTATAAAGCCCTTTTTAGTCAAAATAACTATGTTTGGTCACCAAAGGTCTGAAAACCTTTTTTTTAGCCAAAATGACTGTATTTTTGTCTTTTAGAGTCTTAAAAAGCCGGGTTTAGACAAGATAATTGCATTTCGTAACCAGTGATATGAAAACTTTTTTTGGTCAAAATGACTCTATTTTGGTCTCCAAGTGTCTAAAAAGCCCTTTTAAGTCAAAATAACTGCATTTGGTCACCAAAGGTCTGAAAACCTTTTTTTTGCCAAAATAACAGTATTTTTGTCCTTTAGAGTCTTAAAAAGCCGGTTTTAGACAAGATAATTGCATTTCGTGCCCAGTGATCTGAAAACATTTTTTTGGTAAAAATGACTCTATTTTGGTCTCCAAGTGTCTGAAAAGCCATTTTTTGTCAAAATAACTACGTTTGGTCACCAAAGGTCTGAAAACCTTTTTTTAGCCAAAATGACTGTATTTTTTGTCTTTTAGAGTCTTAAAACACCGCTTTTAGACAAGATAAACTACATTTGGTAACCAATGGCCTGATAAAATGTTTTTGGTCAAAATGACTCTATTTAGGTCTCCAAGTGTCTAAAAAGCCCTTTTTAGTCATAATAACTACGTTTGGTCAACAAAGGTCTGAAAAACTATTTTAGCCAAAATGACTGTATTTTTGTCTTTTAGAGTCTCAAAACTCCGCATTTAAATTTGGTATTTGTTTGGGTCAAAATGACTCTATTTTGGTCTCCAAGTGTCTAAAAAGCCTTTTTAGTCAAAATAACTGCATTTGGTCACCAAAGGTCTGAAAAACTTTTTTAGCCAAAATGACTGTATTTTTGTCTTTTAGAGTCTTAAAAAGCCGGGTTTAGACAAGATAATTGCATTTCATAACCAGTGATCTGAAAATTTTTTTGGTCAAAATGACTCTATTTTGGTCTCCAAGTGTCTAAAAAGCCTTTTTTAGTCAAAATAACTACGTTTGGTCACCAAAGGTCTGAAAACCTTTTTTCAGCCAAAATGACTGTATTTTTGTCTTTTAGAGTCTCAAAACTCCGCATTTAGATTTGGTATTTGTTTGGGTCAAAATGACTCTATTTTGGTCTCCAAGTGTCTAAAAAGCCTTTTTAGTCAAAATAACTGCATTTGGTCACCAAAGGTCTGAAAAACTTTTTTAGCCAAAATGACTGTATTTTTGTCTTTTAGAGTCTTAAAAAGAAGGGTTTAGACAGGATAATTGCATTTCGTAACCAGTGATCTGAAAACATTTTTTTGGTCAAAATGACTCTATTTTGGTCTCCAAGTGTCTAAAAAGCCCTTTTTAGTCAAAATAACTGCATTTGGTTACCAAAGGTTTGAAAAAAAATTTAGTCAAAATGATTGTATTTTCGTCTATTAGAGTCTTAAAAAGCCGGTTTTGGACAAGATAATTGCATTTGGTAACCAATCACCTGAAACATTTGTTTGGGTCAAAATGACTCTATTTTGGTCTCAGAGTGTCTAAAAAGCCTTTTATAGTCAAAATAACTGCATTTGGTCACCAAAGGTCTGAAAACCTTTTTTTAGCCAAAATAACTGTATTTTTGTCTTTTAGAGTCTTAAAACACCGCTTTTAGACAAGATAAACTACATTTGGGTAACCAATGGCCTGAAAAAATGTTTTTGGTCAAAATGACTCTATTTAGGTCTCCACGTGTCTATAAAGCCATTTTTAGTCAAAATAACTACGTTTGGTCACCAAAGGTCTGAAAAACTATTTTAGAGTCTCAAAACTCCGCATTTAGATTTTGTATTTGTTTGGGTCAAAATTACTCTATTTTGGTCTCCAAGTGTCTAAAAAGCCTTTTTTAGTCAAAATAACTGCATTTGGTCACCAAAGGTCTGAAAACTTTTTTGGCCAAAATGACTGTATTTTTGTCTTTTAGAGTCTTAAAAAGCCGGGTTTAGACAAGATAATTGCATTTCGTAACCAGTGATCTGAAAACTTTTTTGGTCAAAATGACTCTATTTTGGTCTCCAAGTGTCTAAGAAGCCCTTTTAAGTCAAAATAACTGCATTTGGTCAGCAAAGGTATGAATAAAAATTTAGTCAAAATGATTGTATTTTCGTCAATTAGAGTTTTAAAAACCGGTTTTGGACAAGATAATTGCATTTGGTAACCAATGGCCTAAAAAATGTTTTTGGTCAAAATGACTATTTAGGTCTCCAAGTGTCTAAAAAGCCCTTTTTAGTCATAATACCTACGTTTGGTCAACAAAGGTCTGAAAAACTATTTTAGCCAAAATGACTGTATTTTTGTCTTTTAGAGTCTCAAAACTCCGCATTTAGATTTGGTATTTGTTTGGGTCAAAATGACTCTATTTTGGTCTCCAAGTGTCTAAAAAGCCTTTTTAGTCAAAATAACTGCATTTGGTCACCAAAGGTCTGAAAAACTTTTTTAGCCAAAATGACTGTATTTTTGTCTTTTAGAGTCTTAAAAAGCCGGGTTTAGACAAGATAATTGCATTTCCTAACCAGTGATCTGAAAACTTTTTTTGGTCAAAATGACTCTATTTTGGTCTCCAAGTGTCTAAAAAGCCTTTTTTAGTCAAAATAACTACGTTTGGTCACCAAAGGACTGAAAACCTTTTTTCAGCCAAAATGACTGTATTTTTGTCTTTTAGAGTCTTAAAACACTGCTTTTAGACAAGATAAACTACATTTGGTAACCAATGGCCTGAAAAAATGTTTTTGGTCAAAATGACTCTATTTAGGTCTCCAAGTGTCTATAAAGCCCTCTTTAGTCAAAACAACTACGTTTGGTCACCAAAGGTCTGAAAAACTATTTTAGAGTCTCAAAACTCCGCATTTAGATTTTGTATTTGTTTGGGTCAAAATTACTCTATTTTGGTCTCCAAGTGTCTAAAAAGCCTTTTTTAGTCAAAATAACTGCATTTGGTCACCAAAGGTCTGAAAACTTTTTTGGCCAAAATGACTGTATTTTTGTCTTTTAGAGTCTTAAAAAGCCGGGTTTAGACAAGATAATTGCATTTCGTAACCAGTGATCTGAAAACTTTTTTGGTCAAAATGACTCTATTTTGGTCTCCAAGTGTCTAAGAAGCCCCTTTAAGTCAAAATAACTGCATTTGGTCAGCAAAGGTATGAATAAAAATTTAGTCAAAATGATTGTATTTTCGTCAATTAGAGTTTTAAAAACCGGTTTTGGACAAGATAATTGCATTTGGTAACCAATGGCCTAAAAAATGTTTTTGGTCAAAATGACTCTATTTAGGTCTCCAAGTGTCTAAAAAGCCCTTTTTAGTCATAATACCTACGTTTGGTCAACAAAGGTCTGAAAAACTATTTTAGCCAAAATGACTGTATTTTTGTCTTTTAGAGTCTCAAAACTCCGCATTTAGATTTGGTATTTGTTTGGGTCAAAATGACTCTATTTTGGTCTCCAAGTGTCTAAAAAGCCTTTTTAGTCAAAATAACTGCATTTGGTCATCAAAAGGTCTGAAAAACTTTTTTAGCCAAAATGACTGTATTTTTGTCTTTTAGAGTCTTAAAAAGCCGGGTTTAGACAAGATAATTGCATTTCCTAACCAGTGATCTGAAAACTTTTTTTGGTCAAAATGACTCTATTTTGGTCTCCAAGTGTCTAAAAAGCCTTTTTTAGTCAAAATAACTACGTTTGGTCACCAAAGGACTGAAAAACTTTTTTCAGCCAAAATGACTGTATTTTTGTCTTTTAGAGTCTTAAAAAGCCGGTTTTAGACAAGATAATTGCATTTCGTGCCCAGTGATCTGAAAACATTTTTTTTGGTCAAAATGATTCTATTTTGGTGTCCAAGTGTCTGAAAAGCCCTTTTTAGTCAAAATAACTACGTTTGGTCACCAAAGGTCTGAAAACCTTTTTTTAGCCAAAATAACTGTATTTTTGTCTTTTAGAGTCTTAAAACACTGCTTTTAGACAAGATAAACTACATTTGGTAACCAATGGCCTGATAAAATGTTTTTGGTCAAAATGACTCTATTTAGGTCTCCAAGTGTCTAAAAAGCCCTTTTTAGTCATAATAACTACGTTTGGTCAACAAAGGTCTGAAAAACTATTTTAGCCAAAATGACTGTATTTTTGTCTTTTAGAGTCTCAAAACTCCGCATTTAGATGTGGTATTTGTTTGGGTCAAAATGACTCTATTTTGGTCACCAAGTGTCTAAAAAGCCTTTTTAGTCAAAATAACTGCATTTGGTCACCAAAGGTCTGAAAAACTTTTTTAGCCAAAATGACTGTATTTTTGTCTTTTAGAGTCTTAAAAAGCCGGGTTTAGACAAGATAATTGCATTTCATAACCAGTGATCTGAAATTTTTTTCGTCAAAATGACTCTATTTTGGTCTCCAAGTGTCTAAAAAGCCTTTTTTAGTCAAAATAACTACGTTTGGTCACCAAAGGTCTGAAAACCTTTTTTCAGCCAAAATGACTGTATTTTTGTCTTTTAGAGTCTCAAAACTCCGCATTTAGATTTGCTATTTGTTTGGGTCAAAATGACTCTATTTTGGTCTCCAAGTGTCTAAAAAGCCTTTTTAGTCAAAATAACTGCATTTGGTCACCAAAGGTCTGAAAACCTTTTTTTAGCCAAAATAACTGTATTTTTGTCTTTTAGAGTCTTAAAACACCGCTTTTAGACAAGATAAACTAAATTTTGTAACCAATTTCCTGAAAAAATGTTTTGGTCAAAATGACTCTATTTAGGTCTCCAAGTGTCTATAAAGCCCTTTTTAGTCAAAATAACTACGTTTGGTCACCAAAGGTCTGAAAAACTATTTTAGCCAAAATGACTGTATTTTTGTGTTTTAGAGTCTCAAAACTCCGCATTTAGATTTGGTATTTGTTTGGGTCAAAATGACTCTATTTTGGTCTCCAAGTGTCTAAAAAGCCTTTTTAGTCAAAATAACTGCATTTGGTCACCAAAGGTCTGAAAACCTTTTTTAGCCAAAATGACTATATTTTTGTCTTTTAGAGTCTTAAAAAGCCGGGTTTAGACAAGATAATTGCATTTCCTATCCAGTGATCTGAAAACTTTTTTTGGTCAAAATGACTCTATTTTGGTCTCCAAGTGTCTAAAAAGCCTTTTTTAGTCAAAATAACTACGTTTGGTCACCAAAGGACTGAAAAACTTTTTTTAGCCAAAATGACTATATTTTTGTCTTTTAGAGTCTCAAAACTCCGCATTTAGATTTGGTATTTGTTTGGGTCAAAATGACTCTATTTTGGTCTCCAAGTGTCTAAAAAGCCTTTTTAGTCAAAATAACTGCATTTGGTCACCAAAGGTCTGAAAAACTTTTTTAGCCAAAATGACTGTATTTTTGTCTTTTAGAGTCTTAAAAAGCCGGGTTTAGACAAGATAATTGCATTTCCTAACCAGTGATCTGAAAACTTTTTTTGGTCAAAATGACTCTATTTTGGTCTCCAAGTGTCTAAAAAGCCTTTTTTAGTCAAAATAACTACGTTTGGTCACCAAAGGACTGAAAAACTTTTTTCAGCCAAAATTACTGTATTTTTGTCTTTTAGAGTCTTAAAAAGCCGGTTTTAGACAAGATAATTGCATTTCGTGCCCAGTGATCTGAAAACATTTTTTTTGGTCAAAATGATTCTATTTTGGTGTCCAAGTGTCTGAAAAGCCCTTTTTAGTCAAAATAACTACGTTTGGTCACCAAAGGTCTGAAAACCTTTTTTTAGCCAAAATAACTGTATTTTTGTCTTTTAGAGTCTTAAAACACTGCTTTTAGACAAGATAAACTACATTTGGTAACCAATGGCCTGATAAAATGTTTTTGGTCAAAATGACTCTATTTAGGTCTCCAAGTGTCTAAAAAGCCCTTTTTAGTCATAATAACTACGTTTGGTCAACAAAGGTCTGAAAAACTATTTTAGCCAAAATGACTGTATTTTTGTCTTTTAGAGTCTCAAAACTCTGCATTTAGATGTGGTATTTGTTTGGGTCAAAATGACTCTATTTTGGTCACCAAGTGTCTAAAAAGCCTTTTTAGTCAAAATAACTGCATTTGGTCACCAAAGGTCTGAAAAACTTTTTTAGCCAAAATGACTGTATTTTTGTCTTTTAGAGTCTTAAAAAGCCGGGTTTAGACAAGATAATTGCATTTCATAACCAGTGATCTGAAATTTTTTTCGTCAAAATGACTCTATTTTGGTCTCCAAGTGTCTAAAAAGCCTTTTTAGTCAAAATAACTGCATTTGGTCACCAAAGGTCTGAAAATTTTTTTTAGCCAAAATGACTGTATTTTTGTCTTTTAGAGTCTTAAAAAGAAGGGTTTAGACAGGATAATTGCATTTCGTAACCAGTGATCTGAAAACATTTTTTTGGTCAAAATGACTCTATTTTGGTCTCCAAGTGTCTAAAAAGCCCTTTTTAGTCAAAATAACTGCATTTGGTTACCAAAGGTCTGAAAAAAAATTTAGTCAAAATGATTGTATTTTCGTCTATTAGAGTCTTAAAAAGCCGGTTTTGGACAAGATAATTGCATTTGGTAACCAATCACCTGAAACATTTGTTTGGGTCAAAATGACTTTTTTTGGTCTCAGAGTGTCTAAAAAGCCTTTTTTAGTCAAAATAACTGCATTTGGTCACCAAAGGTCTGAAAACCTTTTTTTAGCCAAAATGACTGTATTTTTGTCTTTTAGAGTCTCAAAACTCCGCATTTAGATTTGCTATTTGTTTGGGTCAAAATGACTCTATTTTGGTCTCCAAGTGTCTAAAAAGCCTTTTTAGTCAAAATAACTGCATTTGGTCACCAAAGGTCTGAAAATTTTTTTTAGCCAAAATGACTGTATTTTTGTCTTTTAGAGTCTTAAAAAGAAGGGTTTAGACAGGATAATTGCATTTCGTAACCAGTGATCTGAAAACATTTTTTTGGTCAAAATGACTCTATTTTGGTCTCCAAGTGTCTAAAAAGCCCTTTTTAGTCAAAATAACTGCATTTGGTTACCAAAGGTCTGAAAAAAAATTTAGTCAAAAATGATTGTATTTTCGTCAATTAGAGTTTTAAAAACCGGTTTTGGACAAGATAATTGCATTTGGTAGCCAATGGCCTAAAAAATGTTTTTGGTCAAAATGACTCTATTTAGGTCTCCAAGTGTCTAAAAAGCCCTTTTTAGTCATAATACCTACGTTTGGTCAACAAAGGTCTGAAAAACTATTTTAGCCAAAATGACTGTATTTTTGTCTTTTAGAGTCTCAAAACTCCGCATTTAGATTTGGTATTTGTTTGGGTCAAAATGACTCTATTTTGGTCTCCAAGTGTCTAAAAAGCCTTTTTAGTCAAAATAACTGCATTTGGTCACCAAAGGTCTGAAAAACTTTTTTAGCCAAAATGACTGTATTTTTGTCTTTTAGAGTCTTAAAAAGCCGGTTTTAGACAAGATAATTGCATTTCATGCCCAGTGATCTGAAATTTTTTTTGGTCAAAATGACTCTATTTTGGTCTCCAAGTGTCTAAAAAGCCTTTTTTAGTCAAAATAACTACGTTTGGTCACCAAAGGACTGAAAACCTTTTTCAGCCAAAATGACTGTATTTTTGTCTTTTAGAGTCTTAAAACACTGCTTTTAGACAAGATAAACTACATTTGGTAACCAATGGCCTGAAAAAATGTTTTTGGTCAAAATGACTCTATTTAGGTCTCCAAGTGTCTATAAAGCCCTTTTTAGTCAAAATAACTACGTTTGGTCACCAAAGGTCTGAAAAACTATTTTAGAGTCTCAAAACTCCGCATTTAGATTTGGTATTTGTTTGGGTCAAAATTACTCTATTTTGGTCTCCAAGTGTCTAAAAATCCTTTTTTAGTCAAAATAACTGCATTTGGTCACCAAAGGTCTGAAAACCTTTTTTTTAGCCAAAATAACAG
Organism: Pelophylax lessonae; assembly: GCF_965119305.1. Classification (NCBI taxonomy): domain Eukaryota; kingdom Metazoa; phylum Chordata; class Amphibia; order Anura; family Ranidae; genus Pelophylax; species Pelophylax lessonae. The sequence continues at coordinate 151,254,831 of NC_138773.1, forward strand.
TATTTTTGTCCTTTAGAGTCTTAAAAAGCCGGTTTTAGACAAGATAATTGCATTTCGTGCCCAGTGATCTGAAAACATTTTTTTGGTAAAAATGACTCTATTTTGGTCTCCAAGTGTCTGAAAAGCCATTTTTTGTCAAAATAACTACGTTTGGTCACCAAAGGTCTGAAAACCTTTTTTAGCCAAAATGACTGTATTTTTGTCTTTTAGAGTCTTAAAACACCGCTTTTAGACAAGATAAACTACATTTGGTAACCAATGGCCTGAAAAAATGTTTTTGGTCAAAATGACTCTATTTAGGTCTCCAAGTGTCTATAAAACTCTTTTTAATCAAAATAACTACGTTTGGTCACCGAAGGTCTGAAAAACTATTTTAGAGTCTCAAAACTCCGCATTTAGATTTGGTATTTGTTTGGGTCAAAATTACTCTATTTTGGTCTCCAAGTGTCTGAAAAGCCCTTTTTAGTCAAAATAACTACGTTTGGTCACCAAAGGTCTGAAAACCTTTTTTTTTAGCCAAAATGACTGTATTTTTGTCTTTTAGAGTCTTAAAAAGCCGGGTTTAGACAAGATAATTGCATTTCGTAACCAGTGATATGAAAACTTTTTTGGTCAAAATGACTCTATTTTGGTCTCCAAGTGTCTAAGAAGCCCTTTTAAGTCAAAATAACTGCATTTGGTCAGCAAAGGTATGAAAAAAAATTTAGTCAAAATAATTGTATTTTCGTCTATTAGAGTCTTAAAAACCGGTTTTGGACAAGATAATTGCATTTGGTAACCAATGGCCTGAAAAAATGTTTTTGGTCAAAATGACTCTATCTAGGTCTCCAAGTGTCTAAAAAGCCCTTTTTAGTCATAATAACTACGTTTGGTCAACAAAGGTCTGAAAAACTATTTTAGCCAAAATGACTGTATTTTTGTCTTTTAGAGTCTCAAAACTCCGCATTTAGATTTGGTATTTGTTTGGGTCAAAATGACTATTTTTGTCTCCAAGTGTCTAAAAAGCCTTTTTAGTCAAAATAACTGCATTTGGTCACCAAAGGTCTGAAAAACTTTTTTAGCCAAAATGACTGTATTTTTGTCTTTTAGAGTCTTAAAAAGCCGGGTTTAGACAAGATAATTGCATTTCGTAACCAGTGATCTGAAAACATTTTTTTGGTCAAAATGACTCTATTTTGGTCTCCAAGTGTCTAAAAAGCCCTTTTTAGTCAAAATAACTGCATTTGGTTACCAAAGGTCTGAAAAAAATTTAGTCAAAATGATTGTATTTTCGTCTATTAGAGTTTTAAAAAGCCGGTTTTGGACAAAATAATTGCATTTGGTAACCAATCGCCTGAAACACTTGTTTGGGTCAAAATTACTCTATTTTGGTCTCCAAGTGTCTAAAAATCCTTTTTTAGTCAAAATAACTGCATTTGGTCACCAAAGGTCTGAAAACCTTTTTTTTGCCAAAATAACAGTATTTTTGTCCTTTAGAGTCTTAAAAAGCCGGTTTTAGACAAGATAATTGCATTTCGTGCCCAGTGATCTGAAAACATTTTTTTGGTAAAAATGACTCTATTTTGGTCTCCAAGTGTCTGAAAAGCCATTTTTTGTCAAAATAACTACGTTTGGTCACCAAAGGTCTGAAAACCTTTTTTTAGCCAAAATGACTGTATTTTTGTCTTTTAGAGTCTTAAAACACCGCTTTTAGACAAGATAAACTACATTTGGTAACCAATGGCCTGAAAAAATGTTTTTGATCAAAATGACTCTATTTAGGTCTCCAAGTGTCTAAAAAGCCCTTTTTAGTCATAATAACTACGTTTGGTCAACAAAGGTCTGAAAAACTATTTTAGCCAAAATGACTGTATTTTTGTCTTTTAGAGTCTCAAAACTCCGCATTTAAATTTGGTATTTGTTTGGGTCAAAATGACTCTATTTTGGTCTCCAAGTGTCTAAAAAGCCTTTTTAGTCAAAATAACTGCATTTGGTCACCAAAGGTCTGAAAAACTTTTTTAGCCAAAATGACTGTATTTTTGTCTTTTAGAGTCTTAAAAAGCCGGTTTTAGACAAGATAATTGCATTTCGTGCCCAGTGATCTGAAAACTTTTTTTGGTCAAAATGACTCTATTTTGGTCTCCAAGTGTCTAAAAAGCCTTTTTTAGTCAAAATAACTACGTTTGGTCACCAAAGGACTAAAAACCTTTTTTCAGCCAAAATGACTGTATTTTTGTCTTTTAGAGTCTTAAAACACTGCTTTTAGACAAGATAAACTACATTTGGTAACCAATGGCCTGAAAAAATGTTTTTGGTCAAAATGACTCTATTTAGGTCTCCAAGTGTCTATAAAGCCCTTTTTAGTCAAAATAACTACGTTTGGTCACCAAAGGTCTGAAAAACTATTTTAGAGTCTCAAAACTCCGCATTTAGATTTGGTATTTGTTTGGGTCAAAATTACTCTATTTTGGTCTCCAAGTGTCTAAAAAGCCTTTTTTAGTCAAAATAACTGCATTTGGTCACCAAAGGTCTGAAAAACTTTTTTAGCCAAAATGACTGTATTTTTGTCTTTTAGAGTCTTAAAAAGCCGGGTTTAGACAAGATAATTGCATTTCGTAACCAGTGATATGAAAACTTTTTTTGGTCAAAATGACTCTATTTTGGTCCCCAAGTGTCTAAGAAGCCCTTTTAAGTCAAAATAACTGCATTTGGTCAGCAAAGGTATAAAAAAATTAAGTCAAAATGATTGTATTCTCGTCTATTAGAGTCTTAAAAACCGGTTTTGGACAAGATAATTGCATTTGGTAACCAATGGCATGAAAAAATGTTTTTGGTCAAAATGACTCTATCTAGGTCTCCAAGTGTCTAAAAAGCCCTTTTTAGTCATAATAACTACGTTTGGTCAACAAAGGTCTGAAAAACTATTTTAGCCAAAATGACTGTATTTTTGTCTTTTAGAGTCTCAAAACTCCGCATTTAGATTTGGTATTTGTTTGGGTCAAAATGACTCTATTTTTGTCTCCAAGTGTCTAAAAAGCCTTTTTAGTCAAAATAACTGCATTTGGTCACCAAAGGTCTGAAAAACTTTTTTAGCCAAAATGACTGTATTTTTGTCTTTTAGAGTCTTAAAAAGCCGGGTTTAGACAAGATAATTGCATTTCGTAACCAGTGATCTGAAAACATTTTTTTGGTCAAAATGACTCTATTTTGGTCTCCAAGTGTCTAAAAAGCCCTTTTTAGTCAAAATAACTGCATTTGGTTACCAAAGGTCTGAAAAAAATTTAGTCAAAATGATTGTATTTTCGTCTATTAGAGTTTTAAAAAGCCGGTTTTGGACAAAATAATTGCATTTGGTAACCAATCGCCTGAAACACTTGTTTGGGTCAAAATTACTCTATTTTGGTCTCCAAGTGTCTAAAAATCCTTTTTTAGTCAAAATAACTGCATTTGGTCACCAAAGGTCTGAAAACCTTTTTTTTGCCAAAATAACAGTATTTTTGTCCTTTAGAGTCTTAAAAAGCCGGTTTTAGACAAGATAATTGCATTTCGTGCCCAGTGATCTGAAAACATTTTTTTGGTAAAAATGACTCTATTTTGGTCTCCAAGTGTCTGAAAAGCCATTTTTTGTCAAAATAACTACGTTTGGTCACCAAAGGTCTGAAAACCTTTTTTTAGCCAAAATGACTGTATTTTTGTCTTTTAGAGTCTTAAAACACCGCTTTTAGACAAGATAAACTACATTTGGTAACCAATGGCCTGAAAAAATGTTTTTGGTCAAAATGACTCTATTTAGGTCTCCAAGTGTCTATAAAGCCCTTTTTAGTCAAAATAACTACGTTTGGTCACCGAAGGTCTGAAAAACTATTTTAGAGTCTCAAAACTCCGCATTTAGATTTGGTATTTGTTTGGGTCAAAATTACTCTATTTTGGTCTCCAAGTGTCTGAAAAGCCCTTTTTAGTCAAAATAACTACGTTTGGTCACCAAAGGTCTGAAAACCTTTTTTTTAGCCAAAATGACTGTATTTTTGTCTTTTAGAGTCTTAAAAAGCCGGGTTTAGACAAGATAATTGCATTTCGTAACCAGTGATATGAAAACTTTTTTTGGTCAAAATGACTCTATTTTGGTCTCCAAGTGTCTAAAAAGCCTTTTTTAGTCAAAATAACTGCATTTGGTCACCAAAGGTCTGAAAAACTTTTTTAGCCAAAATGACTGTATTTTTGTCTTTTAGAGTCTTAAAAAGCCGGGTTTAGACAAGATAATTGCATTTCGTAACCAGTGATCTGAAAACATTTTTTTGGTCAAAATGACTCTATTTTGGTCTCCAAGTGTCTAAAAAGCCCTTTTTAGTCAAAATAACTGCATTTGGTTACCAAAGGTCTGAAAAACTATTTTAGAGTCTCAAAACTCCGCATTTAGATTTGGTATTTGTTTGGGTCAAAATTACTCTATTTTGGTCTCCAAGTGTCTAAAAAGCCTTTTTTAGTCAAAATAACTGCATTTGGTCACCAAAGGTCTGAAAAACTTTTTTAGCCAAAATGACTGTATTTTTGTCTTTTAGAGTCTTAAAAAGCCGGGTTTAGACAAGATAATTGCATTTCGTAACCAGTGATCTGAAAACATTTTTTTGGTCAAAATGACTCTATTTTGGTCTCCAAGTGTCTAAAAAGCCCTTTTTAGTCAAAATAACTGCATTTGGTTACCAAAGGTCTGAAAAAAATTTAGTCAAAATGATTGTATTTTCGTCTATTAGAGTTTTAAAAAGCCGGTTTTGGACAAAATAATTGCATTTGGTAACCAATCGCCTGAAACACTTGTTTGGGTCAAAATTACTCTATTTTGGTCTCCAAGTGTCTAAAAATCCTTTTTTAGTCAAAATAACTGCATTTGGTCACCAAAGGTCTGAAAACCTTTTTTTGCCAAAATAACAGTATTTTTGTCCTTTAGAGTCTTAAAAAGCCGGTTTTAGACAAGATAATTGCATTTCGTGCCCAGTGATCTGAAAACATTTTTTTGGTAAAAATGACTCTATTTTGGTCTCCAAGTGTCTGAAAAGCCATTTTTTGTCAAAATAACTACGTTTGGTCACCAAAGGTCTGAAAACCTTTTTTTAGCCAAAATGACTGTATTTTTGTCTTTTAGAGTCTTAAAACACCGCTTTTAGACAAGATAAACTACATTTGGTAACCAATGGCCTGAAAAAATGTTTTTGGTCAAAATGACTCTATTTAGGTCTCCAAGTGTCTAAAAAGCCCTTTTTAGTCATAATAACTACGTTTGGTCAACAAAGGTCTGAAAAACTATTTTAGCCAAAATGACTGTATTTTTGTCTTTTAGAGTCTCAAAACTCCGCATTTAAATTTGGTATTTGTTTGGGTCAAAATGACTCTATTTTGGTCTCCAAGTGTCTAAAAAGCCTTTTTAGTCAAAATAACTGCATTTGGTCACCAAAGGTCTGAAAAACTTTTTTAGCCAAAATGACTGTATTTTTGTCTTTTAGAGTCTTAAAAAGCCGGTTTTAGACAAGATAATTGCATTTCGTGCCCAGTGATCTGAAAACTTTTTTTGGTCAAAATGACTCTATTTTGGTCTCCAAGTGTCTAAAAAGCCTTTTTTAGTCAAAATAACTACGTTTGGTCACCAAAGGACTGAAAACCTTTTTTCAGCCAAAATGACTGTATTTTTGTCTTTTAGAGTCTTAAAACACTGCTTTTAGACAAGATAAACTACATTTGGTAACCAATGGCCTGAAAAAATGTTTTTGGTCAAAATGACTCTATTTAGGTCTCCAAGTGTCTATAAAGCCCTTTTTAGTCAAAATAACTACGTTTGGTCACCAAAGGTCTGAAAAACTATTTTAGAGTCTCAAAACTCCGCATTTAGATTTGGTATTTGTTTGGGTCAAAATTACTCTATTTTGGTCTCCAAGTGTCTAAAAAGCCTTTTTTAGTCAAAATAACTGCATTTGGTCACCAAAGGTCTGAAAAACTTTTTTAGCCAAAATGACTGTATTTTTGTCTTTTAGAGTCTTAAAAAGCCGGGTTTAGACAAGATAATTGCATTTCGTAACCAGTGATATGAAAACTTTTTTTGGTCAAAATGACTCTATTTTGGTCTCCAAGTGTCTAAGAAGCCCTTTTAAGTCAAAATAACTGCATTTGGTCAGCAAAGGTATAAAAAAATTAAGTCAAAATGATTGTAATCTCGTCTATTAGAGTCTTAAAAACTGGTTTTGGACAAGATAATTGCATTTGGTAACCAATGGCATGAAAAAATGTTTTTGGTCAAAATGACTCTATCTAGGTCTCCAAGTGTCTAAAAAGCCCTTTTTAGTCATAATAACTACGTTTGGTCAACAAAGGTCTGAAAAACTATTGTAGCCAAAATGACTGTATTTTTGTCTTTTAGAGTCTCAAAACTCCGCATTTAGATTTGGTATTTGTTTGGGTCAAAATGACTCTATTTTTGTCTCCAAGTGTCTAAAAAGCCTTTTTAGTCAAAATAACTGCATTTGGTCACCAAAGGTCTGAAAAACTTTTTTAGCCAAAATGACTGTATTTTTGTCTTTTAGAGTCTTAAAAAGCCGGGTTTAGACAAGATAATTGCATTTCGTAACCAGTGATATGAAAACTTTTTTTGGTCAAAATGACTCTATTTTGGTCTCCAAGTGTCTAAAAAGCCCTTTTTAGTCAAAATAACTGCATTTGGTTACCAAAGGTCTGAAAAAAATTTAGTCAAAATGATTGTATTTTCGTCTATTAGAGTCTTAAAAACCGGTTTTGGACAAGATAATTGCATTTGGTAACCAATGGCCTGAAAAAATGTTTTTGGTCAAAATGACTCTATCTAGGTCTCCAAGTGTCTAAAAAGCCCTTTTTAGTCATAATAACTACGTTTGGTCAACAAAGGTCTGAAAAACTATTTTAGCCAAAATGACTGTATTTTTTTCTTTTAGAGTCTCAAAACTCCGCATTTAGATTTGGTATTTGTTTGGGTCAAAATGACTCTATTTTTGTCTCCAAGTGTCTAAAAAGCCTTTTTAGTCAAAAAAAACTGCATTTGGTCACCAAAGGTCTGAAAAACTTTTTTAGCCAAAATGACTGTATTTTTGTCTTTTAGAGTCTTAAAAAGCCGGGTTTAGACAAGATAATTGCATTTCGTAACCAGTGATCTGAAAACATTTTTTTGGTCAAAATGACTCTATTTTGGTCTCCAAGTGTCTAAAAAGCGCTTTTTAGTCAAAATAACTGCATTTGGTTACCAAAGGTCTGAAAAACTATTTTAGAGTCTCAAAACTCCGCATTTAGATTTGGTATTTGTTTGGGTCAAAATTACTCTATTTTGGTCTCCAAGTGTCTAAAAAGCCTTTTTTAGTCAAAATAACTGCATTTGGTCACCAAAGGTCTGAAAAACTTTTTTAGCCAAAATGACTGTATTTTTGTCTTTTAGAGTCTTAAAAAGCCGGGTTTAGACAAGATAATTGCATTTCGTAACCAGTGATCTGAAAACATTTTTTTGGTCAAAATGACTCTATTTTGGTCTCCAAGTGTCTAAAAAGCCCTTTTTAGTCAAAATAACTGCATTTGGTTACCAAAGGTCTGAAAAAAATTTAGTCAAAATGATTGTATTTTCGTCTATTAGAGTTTTAAAAAGCCGGTTTTGGACAAAATAATTGCATTTGGTAACCAATCGCCTGAAACACTTGTTTGGGTCAAAATTACTCTATTTTGGTCTCCAAGTGTCTAAAAATCCTTTTTTAGTCAAAATAACTGCATTTGGTCACCAAAGGTCTGAAAACCTTTTTTTGCCAAAATAACAGTATTTTTGTCCTTTAGAGTCTTAAAAAGCCGGTTTTAGACAAGATAATTGCATTTCGTGCCCAGTGATCTGAAAACATTTTTTTGGTAAAAATGACTCTATTTTGGTCTCCAAGTGTCTGAAAAGCCATTTTTTGTCAAAATAACTACGTTTGGTCACCAAAGGTCTGAAAACCTTTTTTTAGCCAAAATGACTGTATTTTTGTCTTTTAGAGTCTTAAAACACCGCTTTTAGACAAGATAAACTACATTTGGTAACCAATGGCCTGAAAAAATGTTTTTGGTCAAAATGACTCTATTTAGGTCTCCAAGTGTCTAAAAAGCCCTTTTTAGTCATAATAACTACGTTTGGTCAACAAAGGTCTGAAAAACTATTTTAGCCAAAATGACTGTATTTTTGTCTTTTAGAGTCTCAAAACTCCGCATTTAAATTTGGTATTTGTTTGGGTCAAAATGACTCTATTTTGGTCTCCAAGTGTCTAAAAAGCCTTTTTAGTCAAAATAACTGCATTTGGTCACCAAAGGTCTGAAAAACTTTTTTAGCCAAAATGACTGTATTTTTGTCTTTTAGAGTCTTAAAAAGCCGGTTTTAGACAAGATAATTGCATTTCGTGCCCAGTGATCTGAAAACTTTTTTTGGTCAAAATGACTCTATTTTGGTCTCCAAGTGTCTAAAAAGCCTTTTTTAGTCAAAATAACTACGTTTGGTCAGCAAAGGTATAAAAAAATTAAGTCAAAATGATTGTAATCTCGTCTATTAGAGTCTTAAAAACTGGTTTTGGACAAGATAATTGCATTTGGTAACCAATGGCATGAAAAAATGTTTTTGGTCAAAATGACTCTATTTTTGTCTCCAAGTGTCTAAAAAGCCTTTTTAGTCAAAATAACTGCATTTGGTCACCAAAGGTCTGAAAAACTTTTTTAGCCAAAATGACTGTATTTTTGTCTTTTAGAGTCTTAAAAAGCCGGGTTTAGACAAGATAATTGCATTTCGTAACCAGTGATATGAAAACTTTTTTTGGTCAAAATGACTCTATTTTGGTCTCCAAGTGTCTAAAAAGCCCTTTTTAGTCAAAATAACTGCATTTGGTTACCAAAGGTCTGAAAAAAATTTAGTCAAAATGATTGTATTTTCGTCTATTAGAGTCTTAAAAACCGGTTTTGGACAAGATAATTGCATTTGGTAACCAATGGCCTGAAAAAATGTTTTTGGTCAAAATGACTCTATCTAGGTCTCCAAGTGTCTAAAAAGCCCTTTTTAGTCATAATAACTACGTTTGGTCAACAAAGGTCTGAAAAACTATTTTAGCCAAAATGACTGTATTTTTTTCTTTTAGAGTCTCAAAACTCCGCATTTAGATTTGGTATTTGTTTGGGTCAAAATGACTCTATTTTTGTCTCCAAGTGTCTAAAAAGCCTTTTTAGTCAAAAAAAACTGCATTTGGTCACCAAAGGTCTGAAAAACTTTTTTAGCCAAAATGACTGTATTTTTGTCTTTTAGAGTATTAAAAAGCCGGGTTTAGACAAGATAATTGCATTTCGTAACCAGTGATCTGAAAACATTTTTTTGGTCAAAATGACTCTATTTTGGTCTCCAAGTGTCTAAAAAGCGCTTTTTAGTCAAAATAACTGCATTTGGTTACCAAAGGTCTGAAAAACTATTTTAGAGTCTCAAAACTCCGCATTTAGATTTGGTATTTGTTTGGGTCAAAATTACTCTATTTTGGTCTCCAAGTGTCTAAAAAGCCTTTTTTAGTCAAAATAACTGCATTTGGTCACCAAAGGTCTGAAAAACTTTTTTAGCCAAAATGACTGTATTTTTGTCTTTTAGAGTCTTAAAAAGCCGGGTTTAGACAAGATAATTGCATTTCGTAACCAGTGATCTGAAAACATTTTTTTGGTCAAAATGACTCTATTTTGGTCTCCAAGTGTCTAAAAAGCCCTTTTTAGTCAAAATAACTGCATTTGGTTACCAAAGGTCTGAAAAAAATTTAGTCAAAATGATTGTATTTTCGTCTATTAGAGTTTTAAAAAGCCGGTTTTGGACAAAATAATTGCATTTGGTAACCAATCGCCTGAAACACTTGTTTGGGTCAAAATTACTCTATTTTGGTCTCCAAGTGTCTAAAAATCCTTTTTTAGTCAAAATAACTGCATTTGGTCACCAAAGGTCTGAAAACCTTTTTTTGCCAAAATAACAGTATTTTTGTCCTTTAGAGTCTTAAAAAGCCGGTTTTAGACAAGATAATTGCATTTCGTGCCCAGTGATCTGAAAACATTTTTTTGGTAAAAATGACTCTATTTTGGTCTCCAAGTGTCTGAAAAGCCATTTTTTGTCAAAATAACTACGTTTGGTCACCAAAGGTCTGAAAACCTTTTTTTAGCCAAAATGACTGTATTTTTGTCTTTTAGAGTCTTAAAACACCGCTTTTAGACAAGATAAACTACATTTGGTAACCAATGGCCTGAAAAAATGTTTTTGGTCAAAATGACTCTATTTAGGTCTCCAAGTGTCTAAAAAGCCCTTTTTAGTCATAATAACTACGTTTGGTCAACAAAGGTCTGAAAAACTATTTTAGCCAAAATGACTGTATTTTTGTCTTTTAGAGTCTCAAAACTCCGCATTTAAATTTGGTATTTGTTTGGGTCAAAATGACTCTATTTTGGTCTCCAAGTGTCTAAAAAGCCTTTTTAGTCAAAATAACTGCATTTGGTCACCAAAGGTCTGAAAAACTTTTTTAGCCAAAATGACTGTATTTTTGTCTTTTAGAGTCTTAAAAAGCCGGTTTTAGACAAGATAATTGCATTTCGTGCCCAGTGATCTGAAAACTTTTTTTGGTCAAAATGACTCTATTTTGGTCTCCAAGTGTCTAAAAAGCCTTTTTTAGTCAAAATAACTACGTTTGGTCACCAAAGGACTGAAAACCTTTTTTCAGCCAAAATGACTGTATTTTTGTCTTTTAGAGTCTTAAAACACTGCTTTTAGACAAGATAAACTACATTTGGTAACCAATGGCCTGAAAAAATGTTTTTGGTCAAAATGACTCTATTTAGGTCTCCAAGTGTCTAAAAAGCCCTTTTTAGTCATAATAACTACGTTTGGTCAACAAAGGTCTGAAAAACTATTTTAGCCAAAATGACTGTATTTTTGTCTTTTAGAGTCTCAAAACTCCGCATTTAAATTTGGTATTTGTTTGGGTCAAAATGACTCTATTTTGGTCTCCAAGTGTCTAAAAAGCCTTTTTAGTCAAAATAACTGCATTTGGTCACCAAAGGTCTGAAAAACTTTTTTAGCCAAAATGACTGTATTTTTGTCTTTTAGAGTCTTAAAAAGCCGGTTTTAGACAAGATAATTGCATTTCGTGCCCAGTGATCTGAAAACTTTTTTTGGTCAAAATGACTCTATTTTGGTCTCCAAGTGTCTAAAAAGCCTTTTTTAGTCAAAATAACTACGTTTGGTCACCAAAGGACTGAAAACCTTTTTTCAGCCAAAATGACTGTATTTTTGTCTTTTAGAGTCTTAAAACACTGCTTTTAGACAAGATAAACTACATTTGGTAACCAATGGCCTGAAAAAATGTTTTTGGTCAAAATGACTCTATTTAGGTCTCCAAGTGTCTATAAAGCCCTTTTTAGTCAAAATAACTACGTTTGGTCACCAAAGGTCTGAAAAACTATTTTAGAGTCTCAAAACTCCGCATTTAGATTTGGTATTTGTTTGGGTCAAAATTACTCTATTTTGGTCTCCAAGTGTCTAAAAAGCCTTTTTTAGTCAAAATAACTGCATTTGGTCACCAAAGGTCTGAAAAACTTTTTTAGCCAAAATGACTGTATTTTTGTCTTTTAGAGTCTTAAAAAGCCGGGTTTAGACAAGATAATTGCATTTCGTAACCAGTGATATGAAAACTTTTTTTGGTCAAAATGACTCTATTTTGGTCTCCAAGTGTCTAAGAAGCCCTTTTAAGTCAAAATAACTGCATTTGGTCAGCAAAGGTATAAAAAAATTAAGTCAAAATGATTGTAATCTCGTCTATTAGAGTCTTAAAAACTGGTTTTGGACAAGATAATTGCATTTGGTAACCAATGGCATGAAAAAATGTTTTTGGTCAAAATGACTCTATCTAGGTCTCCAAGTGTCTAAAAAGCCCTTTTTAGTCATAATAACTACGTTTGGTCAACAAAGGTCTGAAAAACTATTGTAGCCAAAATGACTGTATTTTTGTCTTTTAGAGTCTCAAAACTCCGCATTTAGATTTGGTATTTGTTTGGGTCAAAATGACTCTATTTTTGTCTCCAAGTGTCTAAAAAGCCTTTTTAGTCAAAATAACTGCATTTGGTCACCAAAGGTCTGAAAAACTTTTTTAGCCAAAATGACTGTATTTTTGTCTTTTAGAGTCTTAAAAAGCCGGGTTTAGACAAGATAATTGCATTTCGTAACCAGTGATATGAAAACTTTTTTTGGTCAAAATGACTCTATTTTGGTCTCCAAGTGTCTAAAAAGCCCTTTTTAGTCAAAATAACTGCATTTGGTTACCAAAGGTCTGAAAAAAATTTAGTCAAAATGATTGTATTTTCGTCTATTAGAGTCTTAAAAACCGGTTTTGGACAAGATAATTGCATTTGGTAACCAATGGCCTGAAAAAATGTTTTTGGTCAAAATGACTCTATCTAGGTCTCCAAGTGTCTAAAAAGCCCTTTTTAGTCATAATAACTACGTTTGGTCAACAAAGGTCTGAAAAACTATTTTAGCCAAAATGACTGTATTTTTTTCTTTTAGAGTCTCAAAACTCCGCATTTAGATTTGGTATTTGTTTGGGTCAAAATGACTCTATTTTTGTCTCCAAGTGTCTAAAAAGCCTTTTTAGTCAAAAAAAACTGCATTTGGTCACCAAAGGTCTGAAAAACTTTTTTAGCCAAAATGACTGTATTTTTGTCTTTTAGAGTCTTAAAAAGCCGGGTTTAGACAAGATAATTGCATTTCGTAACCAGTGATCTGAAAACATTTTTTTGGTCAAAATGACTCTATTTTGGTCTCCAAGTGTCTAAAAAGCGCTTTTTAGTCAAAATAACTGCATTTGGTTACCAAAGGTCTGAAAAACTATTTTAGAGTCTCAAAACTCCGCATTTAGATTTGGTATTTGTTTGGGTCAAAATTACTCTATTTTGGTCTCCAAGTGTCTAAAAAGCCTTTTTTAGTCAAAATAACTGCATTTGGTCACCAAAGGTCTGAAAAACTTTTTTAGCCAAAATGACTGTATTTTTGTCTTTTAGAGTCTTAAAAAGCCGGGTTTAGACAAGATAATTGCATTTCGTAACCAGTGATCTGAAAACATTTTTTTGGTCAAAATGACTCTATTTTGGTCTCCAAGTGTCTAAAAAGCCCTTTTTAGTCAAAATAACTGCATTTGGTTACCAAAGGTCTGAAAAAAATTTAGTCAAAATGATTGTATTTTCGTCTATTAGAGTTTTAAAAAGCCGGTTTTGGACAAAATAATTGCATTTGGTAACCAATCGCCTGAAACACTTGTTTGGGTCAAAATTACTCTATTTTGGTCTCCAAGTGTCTAAAAATCCTTTTTTAGTCAAAATAACTGCATTTGGTCACCAAAGGTCTGAAAACCTTTTTTTGCCAAAATAACAGTATTTTTGTCCTTTAGAGTCTTAAAAAGCCGGTTTTAGACAAGATAATTGCATTTCGTGCCCAGTGATCTGAAAACATTTTTTTGGTAAAAATGACTCTATTTTGGTCTCCAAGTGTCTGAAAAGCCATTTTTTGTCAAAATAACTACGTTTGGTCACCAAAGGTCTGAAAACCTTTTTTAGCCAAAATGACTGTATTTTTGTCTTTTAGAGTCTTAAAACACCGCTTTTAGACAAGATAAACTACATTTGGTAACCAATGGCCTGAAAAAATGTTTTTGGTCAAAATGACTCTATTTAGGTCTCCAAGTGTCTAAAAAGCCCTTTTTAGTCATAATAACTACGTTTGGTCAACAAAGGTCTGAAAAACTATTTTAGCCAAAATGACTGTATTTTTGTCTTTTAGAGTCTCAAAACTCCGCATTTAAATTTGGTATTTGTTTGGGTCAAAATGACTCTATTTTGGTCTCCAAGTGTCTAAAAAGCCTTTTTAGTCAAAATAACTGCATTTGGTCACCAAAGGTCTGAAAAACTTTTTTAGCCAAAATGACTGTATTTTTGTCTTTTAGAGTCTTAAAAAGCCGGTTTTAGACAAGATAATTGCATTTCGTGCCCAGTGATCTGAAAACTTTTTTTGGTCAAAATGACTCTATTTTGGTCTCCAAGTGTCTAAAAAGCCTTTTTTAGTCAAAATAACTACGTTTGGTCACCAAAGGACTGAAAACCTTTTTTCAGCCAAAATGACTGTATTTTTGTCTTTTAGAGTCTTAAAACACTGCTTTTAGACAAGATAAACTACATTTGGTAACCAATGGCCTGAAAAAATGTTTTTGGTCAAAATGACTCTATTTAGGTCTCCAAGTGTCTATAAAGCCCTTTTTAGTCAAAATAACTACGTTTGGTCACCAAAGGTCTGAAAAACTATTTTAGAGTCTCAAAACTCCGCATTTAGATTTGGTATTTGTTTGGGTCAAAATTACTCTATTTTGGTCTCCAAGTGTCTAAAAAGCCTTTTTTAGTCAAAATAACTGCATTTGGTCACCAAAGGTCTGAAAAACTTTTTTAGCCAAAATGACTGTATTTTTGTCTTTTAGAGTCTTAAAAAGCCGGGTTTAGACAAGATAATTGCATTTCGTAACCAGTGATATGAAAACTTTTTTTGGTCAAAATGACTCTATTTTGGTCTCCAAGTGTCTAAGAAGCCCTTTTAAGTCAAAATAACTGCATTTGGTCAGCAAAGGTATAAAAAAATTAAGTCAAAATGATTGTAATCTCGTCTATTAGAGTCTTAAAAACTGGTTTTGGACAAGATAATTGCATTTGGTAACCAATGGCATGAAAAAATGTTTTTGGTCAAAATGACTCTATCTAGGTCTCCAAGTGTCTAAAAAGCCCTTTTTAGTCATAATAACTACGTTTGGTCAACAAAGGTCTGAAAAACTATTGTAGCCAAAATGACTGTATTTTTGTCTTTTAGAGTCTCAAAACTCCGCATTTAGATTTGGTATTTGTTTGGGTCAAAATGACTCTATTTTTGTCTCCAAGTGTCTAAAAAGCCTTTTTAGTCAAAATAACTGCATTTGGTCACCAAAGGTCTGAAAAACTTTTTTAGCCAAAATGACTGTATTTTTGTCTTTTAGAGTCTTAAAAAGCCGGGTTCAGACAAGATAATTGCATTTCGTAACCAGTGATCTGAAAACATTTTTTTGGTCAAAATGACTCTATTTTGGTCTCCAAGTGTCTGAAAAGCCCTTTTTAGTCAAAATAACTGCATTTGGTTACCAAAGGTCTGAAAAAAAATTTAGTCAAAATGATTGTATTTTCGTCTATTAGAGTTTTAAAAAGCCGGTTTTGGACAAGATAATTGCATTTGGTAACCAATCGCCTGAAACACTTGTTTGGGTCAAAATTACTCTATTTTGGTCTCCAAGTGTCTAAAAATCCTTTTTTAGTCAAAATAACTGCATTTGGTCACCAAAGGTCTAAAAACCTTTTTTTTAGCCAAAATACCAGTATTTTTGTCCTTTAGAGTCTTAAAAAGCCGGTTTTAGACAAGATAATTGCATTTCGTGCCCAGTGATCTGAAAACATTTTTTTGGTAAAAATGACTATTTTGGTCTCCAAGTGTCTGAAAAGCCATTTTTTGTCAAAATAACTACGTTTGGTCACCAAAGGTCTGAAAACCTTTTTTTAGCCAAAATGACTGTATTTTTGTCTTTTAGAGTCTTAAAACACCGCTTTTAGACAAGATAAACTACATTTGGTAACCAATGGCCTGAAAAAATGTTTTTGGTCAAAATGACTCTATTTAGGTCTCCAAGTGTCTATAAAGCCCTTTTTAGTCAAAATAACTACGTTTGGTCACCGAAGGTCTGAAAAACTATTTTAGAGTCTCAAAACTCCGCATTTAGATTTGGTATTTGTTTGGGTCAAAATTACTCTATTTTGGTCTCCAAGTGTCTGAAAAGCCCTTTTTAGTCAAAATAACTACGTTTGGTCACCAAAGGTCTGAAAACCTTTTTTTTAGCCAAAATGACTGTATTTTTGTCTTTTAGAGTCTTAAAAAGCCGGGTTTAGACAAGATAATTGCATTTCGTAACCAGTGATATGAAAACTTTTTTTGGTCAAAATGACTCTATTTTGGTCTCCAAGTGTCTAAAAAGCCCTTTTTAGTCAAAATAACTGCATTTGGTTACCAAAGGTCTGAAAAAAATTTAGTCAAAATGATTGTATTTTCGTCTATTAGAGTCTTAAAAACCGGTTTTGGACAAGATAATTGCATTTGGTAACCAATGGCCTGAAAAAATGTTTTTGGTCAAAATGACTCTATCTAGGTCTCCAAGTGTCTAAAAAGCCCTTTTTAGTCATAATAACTACGTTTGGTCAACAAAGGTCTGAAAAACTATTTTAGCCAAAATGACTGTATTTTTTTCTTTTAGAGTCTCAAAACTCCGCAATTAGATTTGGTATTTGTTTGGGTCAAAATGACTCTATTTTTGTCTCCAAGTGTCTAAAAAGCCTTTTTAGTCAAAAAAAACTGCATTTGGTCACCAAAGGTCTGAAAAACTTTTTTAGCCAAAATGACTGTATTTTTGTCTTTTAGAGTCTTAAAAAGCCGGGTTTAGACAAGATAATTGCATTTCGTAACCAGTGATCTGAAAACATTTTTTTGGTCAAAATGACTCTATTTTGGTCTCCAAGTGTCTAAAAAGCCCTTTTTAGTCAAATAACTGCATTTGGTTACCAAAGGTCTGAAAAACTATTTTAGAGTCTCAAAACTCCGCATTTAGATTTGGTATTTGTTTGGGTCAAAATTACTCTATTTTGGTCTCCAAGTGTCTAAAAAGCCTTTTTTAGTCAAAATAACTGCATTTGGTCACCAAAGGTCTGAAAAACTTTTTTAGCCAAAATGAATGTATTTTTGTCTTTTAGAGTCTTAAAAAGCCGGGTTTAGACAAGATAATTGCATTTCGTAACCAGTGATCTGAAAACATTTTTTTGGTCAAAATGACTCTATTTTGGTCTCCAAGTGTCTAAAAAGCCCTTTTTAGTCAAAATAACTGCATTTGGTTACCAAAGGTCTGAAAAAAATTTAGTCAAAATGATTGTATTTTCGTCTATTAGAGTTTTAAAAAGCCGATTTTGGACAAAATAATTGCATTTGGTAACCAATCGCCTGAAACACTTGTTTGGGTCAAAATTACTCTATTTTGGTCTCCAAGTGTCTAAAAATCCTTTTTTAGTCAAAATAACTGCATTTGGTCACCAAAGGTCTGAAAACCTTTTTTTTGCCAAAATAACAGTATTTTTGTCCTTTAGAGTCTTAAAAAGCCGGTTTTAGACAAGATAATTGCATTTCGTGCCCAGTGATCTGAAAACATTTTTTTGGTAAAAATGACTCTATTTTGGTCTCCAAGTGTCTGAAAAGCCATTTTTTGTCAAAATAACTACGTTTGGTCACCAAAGGTCTGAAAACCTTTTTTTAGCCAAAATGACTGTATTTTTGTCTTTTAGAGTCTTAAAACACCGCTTTTAGACAAGATAAACTACATTTGGTAACCAATGGCCTGAAAAAATGTTTTTGGTCAAAATGACTCTATTTAGGTCTCCAAGTGTCTAAAAAGCCCTTTTTAGTCATAATAACTACGTTTGGTCAACAAAGGTCTGAAAAACTATTTTAGCCAAAATGACTGTATTTTTGTCTTTTAGAGTCTCAAAACTCCGCATTTAAATTTGGTATTTGTTTGGGTCAAAATGACTCTATTTTGGTCTCCAAGTGTCTAAAAAGCCTTTTTAGTCAAAATAACTGCATTTAGTCACCAAAGGTCTGAAAAACTTTTTTAGCCAAAATGACTGTATTTTTGTCTTTTAGAGTCTTAAAAAGCCGGTTTTAGACAAGATAATTGCATTTCGTGCCCAGTGATCTGAAAACTTTTTTTGGTCAAAATGACTCTATTTTGGTCTCCAAGTGTCTAAAAAGCCTTTTTTAAGTCAAAATAACTACGTTTGGTCACAAAAGGACTGAAAACCTTTTTTCAGCCAAAATGACTGTATTTTTGTCTTTTAGAGTCTTAAAACACTGCTTTTAGACAAGATAAACTACATTTGGTAACCAATGGCCTGAAAAAATGTTTTTGGTCAAAATGACTCTATTTAGGTCTCCAAGTGTCTATAAAGCCCTTTTTAGTCAAAATAACTACGTTTGGTCACCAAAGGTCTGAAAAACTATTTTAGAGTCTCAAAACTCCGCATTTAGATTTGGTATTTGTTTGGGTCAAAATTACTCTATTTTGGTCTCCAAGTGTCTAAAAAGCCTTTTTTAGTCAAAATAACTGCATTTGGTCACCAAAGGTCTGAAAAACTTTTTTAGCCAAAATGACTGTATTTTTGTCTTTTAGAGTCTTAAAAAGCCGGGTTTAGACAAGATAATTGCATTTCGTAACCAGTGATATGAAAACTTTTTTTGGTCAAAATGACTCTATTTTGGTCTCCAAGTGTCTAAGAAGCCATTTTAAGTCAAAATAACTGCATTTGGTCAGCAAAGGTATAAAAAAATTAAGTCAAAATGATTGTAATCTCGTCTATTAGAGTCTTAAAAACTGGTTTTGGACAAGATAATTGCATTTGGTAACCAATGGCATGAAAAAATGTTTTTGGTCAAAATGACTCTATCTAGGTCTCCAAGTGTCTAAAAAGCCCTTTTTAGTCATAATAACTACGTTTGGTCAACAAAGGTCTGAAAAACTATTGTAGCCAAAATGACTGTATTTTTGTCTTTTAGAGTCTCAAAACTCCGCATTTAGATTTGGTATTTGTTTGGGTCAAAATGACTCTATTTTTGTCTCCAAGTGTCTAAAAAGCCTTTTTAGTCAAAATAACTGCATTTGGTCACCAAAGGTCTGAAAAACTTTTTTAGCCAAAATGACTGTATTTTTGTCTTTTAGAGTCTTAAAAAGCCGGGTTCAGACAAGATAATTGCATTTCGTAACCAGTGATCTGAAAACATTTTTTTGGTCAAAATGACTCTATTTTGGTCTCCAAGTGTCTGAAAAGCCCTTTTTAGTCAAAATAACTGCATTTGGTTACCAAAGGTCTGAAAAAAAATTTAGTCAAAATGATTGTATTTTCGTCTATTAGAGTTTTAAAAAGCCGGTTTTGGACAAGATAATTGCATTTGGTAACCAATCGCCTGAAACACTTGTTTGGGTCAAAATTACTCTATTTTGGTCTCCAAGTGTCTAAAAATCCTTTTTTAGTCAAAATAACTGCATTTGGTCACCAAAGGTCTGAAAACCTTTTTTTTAGCCAAAATACCAGTATTTTTGTCCTTTAGAGTCTTAAAAAGCCGGTTTTAGACAAGATAATTGCATTTCGTGCCCAGTGATCTGAAAACATTTTTTTGGTAAAAATGACTATTTTGGTCTCCAAGTGTCTGAAAAGCCATTTTTTGTCAAAATAACTACGTTTGGTCACCAAAGGTCTGAAAACCTTTTTTTAGCCAAAATGACTGTATTTTTGTCTTTTAGAGTCTTAAAACACCGCTTTTAGACAAGATAAACTACATTTGGTAACCAATGGCCTGAAAAAATGTTTTTGGTCAAAATGACTCTATTTAGGTCTCCAAGTGTCTATAAAGCCCTTTTTAGTCAAAATAACTACGTTTGGTCACCGAAGGTCTGAAAAACTATTTTAGAGTCTCAAAACTCCGCATTTAGATTTGGTATTTGTTTGGGTCAAAATTACTCTATTTTGGTCTCCAAGTGTCTGAAAAGCCCTTTTTAGTCAAAATAACTACGTTTGGTCACCAAAGGCCTGAAAACCTTTTTTTAGCCAAAATGACTGTATTTTTGTCTTTTAGAGTCTTAAAAAGCCGGGTTTAGACAAGATAATTGCATTTCGTAACCAGTGATATGAAAACTTTTTTTGGTCAAAATGACTCTATTTTGGTCTCCAAGTGTCTAAGAAGCCCTTTTAAGTCAAAATAACTGCATTTGGTCAGCAAAGGTATGAAAAAAAATTTAGTCAAAATAATTGTATTTTCGTCTATTAGAGTCTTAAAAACCGGTTTTGGACAAGATAATTGCATTTGGTAACCAATGGCCTGAAAAAATGTTTTTGGTCAAAATGACTCTATCTAGGTCTCCAAGTGTCTAAAAAGCCCTTTTTAGTCATAATAACTACGTTTGGTCAACAAAGGTCTGAAAAACTATTTTAGCCAAAATGACTGTATTTTTGTCTTTTAGAGTCTCAAAACTCCGCATTTAGATTTGGTATTTGTTTGGGTCAAAATGACTCTATTTTTGTCTCCAAGTGTCTAAAAAGCCTTTTTAGTCAAAATAACTGCATTTGGTCACCAAAGGTCTGAAAAACTTTTTTAGCCAAAATGACTATATTTTTGTCTTTTAGAGTCTTAAAAAGCCGGGTTTAGACAAGATAATTGCATTTCGTAACCAGTGATCTGAAAACATTTTTTTGGTCAAAATGACTCTATTTTGGTCTCCAAGTGTCTAAAAAGCCCTTTTTAGTCAAAATAACTGCATTTGGTTACCAAAGGTCTGAAAAAAATTTAGTCAAAATGATTGTATTTTCGTCTATTAGAGTTTTAAAAAGCCGGTTTTGGACAAAATAATTGCATTTGGTAACCAATCGCCTGAAACACTTGTTTGGGTCAAAATTACTCTATTTTGGTCTCCAAGTGTCTAAAAATCCTTTTTTAGTCAAAATAACTGCATTTGGTCACCAAAGGTCTGAAAACCTTTTTTTTGCCAAAATAACAGTATTTTTGTCCTTTAGAGTCTTAAAAAGCCGGGTTTAGACAAGATAATTGCATTTCGTAACCAGTGATATGAAAACTTTTTTTGGTCAAAATGACTCTATTTTGGTCTCCAAGTGTCTAAGAAGCCCTTTTAAGTCAAAATAACTGCATTTGGTCAGCAAAGGTATAAAAAAATTAAGTCAAAATGATTGTAATCTCGTCTATTAGAGTCTTAAAAACTGGTTTTGGACAAGATAATTGCATTTGGTAACCAATGGCATGAAAAAATGTTTTTGGTCAAAATGACTCTATCTAGGTCTCCAAGTGTCTAAAAAGCCCTTTTTAGTCATAATAACTACGTTTGGTCAACAAAGGTCTGAAAAACTATTGTAGCCAAAATGACTGTATTTTTGTCTTTTAGAGTCTCAAAACTCCGCATTTAGATTTGGTATTTGTTTGGGTCAAAATGACTCTATTTTTGTCTCCAAGTGTCTAAAAAGCCTTTTTAGTCAAAATAACTGCATTTGGTCACCAAAGGTCTGAAAAACTTTTTTAGCCAAAATGACTGTATTTTTGTCTTTTAGAGTCTTAAAAAGCCGGGTTCAGACAAGATAATTGCATTTCGTAACCAGTGATCTGAAAACATTTTTTTGGTCAAAATGACTCTATTTTGGTCTCCAAGTGTCTGAAAAGCCCTTTTTAGTCAAAATAACTGCATTTGGTTACCAAAGGTCTGAAAAAAAATTTAGTCAAAATGATTGTATTTTCGTCTATTAGAGTTTTAAAAAGCCGGTTTTGGACAAGATAATTGCATTTGGTAACCAATCACCTGAAACACTTGTTTGGGTCAAAATTACTCTATTTTGGTCTCCAAGTGTCTAAAAATCCTTTTTTAGTCAAAATAACTGCATTTGGTCACCAAAGGTCTGAAAACCTTTTTTTTAGCCAAAATACCAGTATTTTTGTCCTTTAGAGTCTTAAAAAGCCGGTTTTAGACAAGATAATTGCATTTCGTGCCCAGTGATCTGAAAACATTTTTTTGGTAAAAATGACTATTTTGGTCTCCAAGTGTCTGAAAAGCCATTTTTTGTCAAAATAACTACGTTTGGTCACCAAAGGTCTGAAAACCTTTTTTTAGCCAAAATGACTGTATTTTTGTCTTTTAGAGTCTTAAAACACCGCTTTTAGACAAGATAAACTACATTTGGTAACCAATGGCCTGAAAAAATGTTTTTGGTCAAAATGACTCTATTTAGGTCTCCAAGTGTCTATAAAGCCCTTTTTAGTCAAAATAACTACGTTTGGTCACCGAAGGTCTGAAAAACTATTTTAGAGTCTCAAAACTCCGCATTTAGATTTGGTATTTGTTTGGGTCAAAATTACTCTATTTTGGTCTCCAAGTGTCTGAAAAGCCCTTTTTAGTCAAAATAACTACGTTTGGTCACCAAAGGCCTGAAAACCTTTTTTTAGCCAAAATGACTGTATTTTTGTCTTTTAGAGTCTTAAAAAGCCGGGTTTAGACAAGATAATTGCATTTCGTAACCAGTGATATGAAAACTTTTTTTGGTCAAAATGACTCTATTTTGGTCTCCAAGTGTCTAAGAAGCCCTTTTAAGTCAAAATAACTGCATTTGGTCAGCAAAGGTATGAAAAAAAATTTAGTCAAAATAATTGTATTTTCGTCTATTAGAGTCTTAAAAACCGGTTTTGGACAAGATAATTGCATTTGGTAACCAATGGCCTGAAAAAATGTTTTTGGTCAAAATGACTCTATCTAGGTCTCCAAGTGTCTAAAAAGCCCTTTTTAGTCATAATAACTACGTTTGGTCAACAAAGGTCTGAAAAACTATTTTAGCCAAAATGACTGTATTTTTGTCTTTTAGAGTCTCAAAACTCCGCATTTAGATTTGGTATTTGTTTGGGTCAAAATGACTCTATTTTTGTCTCCAAGTGTCTAAAAAGCCTTTTTAGTCAAAATAACTGCATTTGGTCACCAAAGGTCTGAAAAACTTTTTTAGCCAAAATGACTATATTTTTGTCTTTTAGAGTCTTAAAAAGCCGGGTTTAGACAAGATAATTGCATTTCGTAACCAGTGATCTGAAAACATTTTTTTGGTCAAAATGACTCTATTTTGGTCTCCAAGTGTCTAAAAAGCCCTTTTTAGTCAAAATAACTGCATTTGGTTACCAAAGGTCTGAAAAAAATTTAGTCAAAATGATTGTATTTTCGTCTATTAGAGTTTTAAAAAGCCGGTTTTGGACAAAATAATTGCATTTGGTAACCAATCGCCTGAAACACTTGTTTGGGTCAAAATTACTCTATTTTGGTCTCCAAGTGTCTAAAAATCCTTTTTTAGTCAAAATAACTGCATTTGGTCACCAAAGGTCTGAAAACCTTTTTTTTGCCAAAATAACAGTATTTTTGTCCTTTAGAGTCTTAAAAAGCCGGGTTTAGACAAGATAATTGCATTTCGTAACCAGTGATATGAAAACTTTTTTTGGTCAAAATGACTCTATTTTGGTCTCCAAGTGTCTAAGAAGCCCTTTTAAGTCAAAATAACTGCATTTGGTCAGCAAAGGTATAAAAAAATTAAGTCAAAATGATTGTAATCTCGTCTATTAGAGTCTTAAAAACTGGTTTTGGACAAGATAATTGCATTTGGTAACCAATGGCATGAAAAAATGTTTTTGGTCAAAATGACTCTATCTAGGTCTCCAAGTGTCTAAAAAGCCCTTTTTAGTCATAATAACTACGTTTGGTCAACAAAGGTCTGAAAAACTATTGTAGCCAAAATGACTGTATTTTTGTCTTTTAGAGTCTCAAAACTCCGCATTTAGATTTGGTATTTGTTTGGGTCAAAATGACTCTATTTTTGTCTCCAAGTGTCTAAAAAGCCTTTTTAGTCAAAATAACTGCATTTGGTCACCAAAGGTCTGAAAAACTTTTTTAGCCAAAATGACTGTATTTTTGTCTTTTAGAGTCTTAAAAAGCCGGGTTCAGACAAGATAATTGCATTTCGTAACCAGTGATCTGAAAACATTTTTTTGGTCAAAATGACTCTATTTTGGTCTCCAAGTGTCTGAAAAGCCCTTTTTAGTCAAAATAACTGCATTTGGTTACCAAAGGTCTGAAAAAAAATTTAGTCAAAATGATTGTATTTTCGTCTATTAGAGTTTTAAAAAGCCGGTTTTGGACAAGATAATTGCATTTGGTAACCAATCGCCTGAAACACTTGTTTGGGTCAAAATTACTCTATTTTGGTCTCCAAGTGTCTAAAAATCCTTTTTTAGTCAAAATAACTGCATTTGGTCACCAAAGGTCTGAAAACCTTTTTTTTAGCCAAAATACCAGTATTTTTGTCCTTTAGAGTCTTAAAAAGCCGGTTTTAGACAAGATAATTGCATTTCGTGCCCAGTGATCTGAAAACATTTTTTTGGTAAAAATGACTATTTTGGTCTCCAAGTGTCTGAAAAGCCATTTTTTGTCAAAATAACTACGTTTGGTCACCAAAGGTCTGAAAACCTTTTTTTAGCCAAAATGACTGTATTTTTGTCTTTTAGAGTCTTAAAACACCGCTTTTAGACAAGATAAACTACATTTGGTAACCAATGGCCTGAAAAAATGTTTTTGGTCAAAATGACTCTATTTAGGTCTCCAAGTGTCTATAAAGCCCTTTTTAGTCAAAATAACTACGTTTGGTCACCGAAGGTCTGAAAAACTATTTTAGAGTCTCAAAACTCCGCATTTAGATTTGGTATTTGTTTGGGTCAAAATTACTCTATTTTGGTCTCCAAGTGTCTGAAAAGCCCTTTTTAGTCAAAATAACTACGTTTGGTCACCAAAGGCCTGAAAACCTTTTTTTAGCCAAAATGACTGTATTTTTGTCTTTTAGAGTCTTAAAAAGCCGGGTTTAGACAAGATAATTGCATTTCGTAACCAGTGATATGAAAACTTTTTTTGGTCAAAATGACTCTATTTTGGTCTCCAAGTGTCTAAGAAGCCCTTTTAAGTCAAAATAACTGCATTTGGTCAGCAAAGGTATGAAAAAAAATTTAGTCAAAATAATTGTATTTTCGTCTATTAGAGTCTTAAAAACCGGTTTTGGACAAGATAATTGCATTTGGTAACCAATGGCCTGAAAAAATGTTTTTGGTCAAAATGACTCTATCTAGGTCTCCAAGTGTCTAAAAAGCCCTTTTTAGTCATAATAACTACGTTTGGTCAACAAAGGTCTGAAAAACTATTGTAGCCAAAATGACTGTATTTTTGTCTTTTAGAGTCTCAAAACTCCGCATTTAGATTTGGTATTTGTTTGGGTCAAAATGACTCTATTTTTGTCTCCAAGTGTCTAAAAAGCCTTTTTAGTCAAAATAACTGCATTTGGTCACCAAAGGTCTGAAAAACTTTTTTAGCCAAAATGACTGTATTTTTGTCTTTTAGAGTCTTAAAAAGCCGGGTTCAGACAAGATAATTGCATTTCGTAACCAGTGATCTGAAAACATTTTTTTGGTCAAAATGACTCTATTTTGGTCTCCAAGTGTCTGAAAAGCCCTTTTTAGTCAAAATAACTGCATTTGGTTACCAAAGGTCTGAAAAAAAATTTAGTCAAAATGATTGTATTTTCGTCTATTAGAGTTTTAAAAAGCCGGTTTTGGACAAGATAATTGCATTTGGTAACCAATCGCCTGAAACACTTGTTTGGGTCAAAATTACTCTATTTTGGTCTCCAAGTGTCTAAAAATCCTTTTTTAGTCAAAATAACTGCATTTGGTCACCAAAGGTCTGAAAACCTTTTTTTTAGCCAAAATACCAGTATTTTTGTCCTTTAGAGTCTTAAAAAGCCGGTTTTAGACAAGATAATTGCATTTCGTGCCCAGTGATCTGAAAACATTTTTTTGGTAAAAATGACTATTTTGGTCTCCAAGTGTCTGAAAAGCCATTTTTTGTCAAAATAACTACGTTTGGTCACCAAAGGTCTGAAAACCTTTTTTTAGCCAAAATGACTGTATTTTTGTCTTTTAGAGTCTTAAAAAGCCGGGTTTAGACAAGATAATTGCATTTCGTAACCAGTGATCTGAAAACATTTTTTTGGTCAAAATGACTCTATTTTGGTCTCCAAGTGTCTAAAAAGCCCTTTTTAGTCAAATAACTGCATTTGGTTACCAAAGGTCTGAAAAACTATTTTAGAGTCTCAAAACTCCGCATTTAGATTTGGTATTTGTTTGGGTCAAAATTACTCTATTTTGGTCTCCAAGTGTCTAAAAAGCCTTTTTTAGTCAAAATAACTGCATTTGGTCACCAAAGGTCTGAAAAACTTTTTTAGCCAAAATGAATGTATTTTTGTCTTTTAGAGTCTTAAAAAGCCGGGTTTAGACAAGATAATTGCATTTCGTAACCAGTGATCTGAAAACATTTTTTTGGTCAAAATGACTCTATTTTGGTCTCCAAGTGTCTAAAAAGCCCTTTTTAGTCAAAATAACTGCATTTGGTTACCAAAGGTCTGAAAAAAATTTAGTCAAAATGATTGTATTTTCGTCTATTAGAGTTTTAAAAAGCCGATTTTGGACAAAATAATTGCATTTGGTAACCAATCGCCTGAAACACTTGTTTGGGTCAAAATTACTCTATTTTGGTCTCCAAGTGTCTAAAAATCCTTTTTTAGTCAAAATAACTGCATTTGGTCACCAAAGGTCTGAAAACCTTTTTTTTGCCAAAATAACAGTATTTTTGTCCTTTAGAGTCTTAAAAAGCCGGTTTTAGACAAGATAATTGCATTTCGTGCCCAGTGATCTGAAAACATTTTTTTGGTAAAAATGACTCTATTTTGGTCTCCAAGTGTCTGAAAAGCCATTTTTTGTCAAAATAACTACGTTTGGTCACCAAAGGTCTGAAAACCTTTTTTTAGCCAAAATGACTGTATTTTTGTCTTTTAGAGTCTTAAAACACCGCTTTTAGACAAGATAAACTACATTTGGTAACCAATGGCCTGAAAAAATGTTTTTGGTCAAAATGACTCTATTTAGGTCTCCAAGTGTCTAAAAAGCCCTTTTTAGTCATAATAACTACGTTTGGTCAACAAAGGTCTGAAAAACTATTTTAGCCAAAATGACTGTATTTTTGTCTTTTAGAGTCTCAAAACTCCGCATTTAAATTTGGTATTTGTTTGGGTCAAAATGACTCTATTTTGGTCTCCAAGTGTCTAAAAAGCCTTTTTAGTCAAAATAACTGCATTTAGTCACCAAAGGTCTGAAAAACTTTTTTAGCCAAAATGACTGTATTTTTGTCTTTTAGAGTCTTAAAAAGCCGGTTTTAGACAAGATAATTGCATTTCGTGCCCAGTGATCTGAAAACTTTTTTTGGTCAAAATGACTCTATTTTGGTCTCCAAGTGTCTAAAAAGCCTTTTGTAAGTCAAAATAACTACGTTTGGTCACAAAAGGACTGAAAACCTTTTTTCAGCCAAAATGACTGTATTTTTGTCTTTTAGAGTCTTAAAACACTGCTTTTAGACAAGATAAACTACATTTGGTAACCAATGGCCTGAAAAAATGTTTTTGGTCAAAATGACTCTATTTAGGTCTCCAAGTGTCTATAAAGCCCTTTTTAGTCAAAATAACTACGTTTGGTCACCAAAGGTCTGAAAAACTATTTTAGAGTCTCAAAACTCCGCATTTAGATTTGGTATTTGTTTGGGTCAAAATTACTCTATTTTGGTCTCCAAGTGTCTAAAAAGCCTTTTTTAGTCAAAATAACTGCATTTGGTCACCAAAGGTCTGAAAAACTTTTTTAGCCAAAATGACTGTATTTTTGTCTTTTAGAGTCTTAAAAAGCCGGGTTTAGACAAGATAATTGCATTTCGTAACCAGTGATATGAAAACTTTTTTTGGTCAAAATGACTCTATTTTGGTCTCCAAGTGTCTAAGAAGCCATTTTAAGTCAAAATAACTGCATTTGGTCAGCAAAGGTATAAAAAAATTAAGTCAAAATGATTGTAATCTCGTCTATTAGAGTCTTAAAAACTGGTTTTGGACAAGATAATTGCATTTGGTAACCAATGGCATGAAAAAATGTTTTTGGTCAAAATGACTCTATCTAGGTCTCCAAGTGTCTAAAAAGCCCTTTTTAGTCATAATAACTACGTTTGGTCAACAAAGGTCTGAAAAACTATTGTAGCCAAAATGACTGTATTTTTGTCTTTTAGAGTCTCAAAACTCCGCATTTAGATTTGGTATTTGTTTGGGTCAAAATGACTCTATTTTTGTCTCCAAGTGTCTAAAAAGCCTTTTTAGTCAAAATAACTGCATTTGGTCACCAAAGGTCTGAAAAACTTTTTTAGCCAAAATGACTGTATTTTTGTCTTTTAGAGTCTTAAAAAGCCGGGTTCAGACAAGATAATTGCATTTCGTAACCAGTGATCTGAAAACATTTTTTTGGTCAAAATGACTCTATTTTGGTCTCCAAGTGTCTGAAAAGCCCTTTTTAGTCAAAATAACTGCATTTGGTTACCAAAGGTCTGAAAAAAAATTTAGTCAAAATGATTGTATTTTCGTCTATTAGAGTTTTAAAAAGCCGGTTTTGGACAAGATAATTGCATTTGGTAACCAATCGCCTGAAACACTTGTTTGGGTCAAAATTACTCTATTTTGGTCTCCAAGTGTCTAAAAATCCTTTTTTAGTCAAAATAACTGCATTTGGTCACCAAAGGTCTGAAAACCTTTTTTTTAGCCAAAATACCAGTATTTTTGTCCTTTAGAGTCTTAAAAAGCCGGTTTTAGACAAGATAATTGCATTTCGTGCCCAGTGATCTGAAAACATTTTTTTGGTAAAAATGACTATTTTGGTCTCCAAGTGTCTGAAAAGCCATTTTTTGTCAAAATAACTACGTTTGGTCACCAAAGGTCTGAAAACCTTTTTTTAGCCAAAATGACTGTATTTTTGTCTTTTAGAGTCTTAAAACACCGCTTTTAGACAAGATAAACTACATTTGGTAACCAATGGCCTGAAAAAATGTTTTTGGTCAAAATGACTCTATTTAGGTCTCCAAGTGTCTATAAAGCCCTTTTTAGTCAAAATAACTACGTTTGGTCACCGAAGGTCTGAAAAACTATTTTAGAGTCTCAAAACTCCGCATTTAGATTTGGTATTTGTTTGGGTCAAAATTACTCTATTTTGGTCTCCAAGTGTCTGAAAAGCCCTTTTTAGTCAAAATAACTACGTTTGGTCACCAAAGGCCTGAAAACCTTTTTTTAGCCAAAATGACTGTATTTTTGTCTTTTAGAGTCTTAAAAAGCCGGGTTTAGACAAGATAATTGCATTTCGTAACCAGTGATATGAAAACTTTTTTTGGTCAAAATGACTCTATTTTGGTCTCCAAGTGTCTAAGAAGCCCTTTTAAGTCAAAATAACTGCATTTGGTCAGCAAAGGTATGAAAAAAAATTTAGTCAAAATAATTGTATTTTCGTCTATTAGAGTCTTAAAAACCGGTTTTGGACAAGATAATTGCATTTGGTAACCAATGGCCTGAAAAAATGTTTTTGGTCAAAATGACTCTATCTAGGTCTCCAAGTGTCTAAAAAGCCCTTTTTAGTCATAATAACTACGTTTGGTCAACAAAGGTCTGAAAAACTATTTTAGCCAAAATGACTGTATTTTTGTCTTTTAGAGTCTCAAAACTCCGCATTTAGATTTGGTATTTGTTTGGGTCAAAATGACTCTATTTTTGTCTCCAAGTGTCTAAAAAGCCTTTTTAGTCAAAATAACTGCATTTGGTCACCAAAGGTCTGAAAAACTTTTTTAGCCAAAATGACTATATTTTTGTCTTTTAGAGTCTTAAAAAGCCGGGTTTAGACAAGATAATTGCATTTCGTAACCAGTGATCTGAAAACATTTTTTTGGTCAAAATGACTCTATTTTGGTCTCCAAGTGTCTAAAAAGCCCTTTTTAGTCAAAATAACTGCATTTGGTTACCAAAGGTCTGAAAAAAATTTAGTCAAAATGATTGTATTTTCGTCTATTAGAGTTTTAAAAAGCCGGTTTTGGACAAAATAATTGCATTTGGTAACCAATCGCCTGAAACACTTGTTTGGGTCAAAATTACTCTATTTTGGTCTCCAAGTGTCTAAAAATCCTTTTTTAGTCAAAATAACTGCATTTGGTCACCAAAGGTCTGAAAACCTTTTTTTTGCCAAAATAACAGTATTTTTGTCCTTTAGAGTCTTAAAAAGCCGGGTTTAGACAAGATAATTGCATTTCGTAACCAGTGATATGAAAACTTTTTTTGGTCAAAATGACTCTATTTTGGTCTCCAAGTGTCTAAGAAGCCCTTTTAAGTCAAAATAACTGCATTTGGTCAGCAAAGGTATAAAAAAATTAAGTCAAAATGATTGTAATCTCGTCTATTAGAGTCTTAAAAACTGGTTTTGGACAAGATAATTGCATTTGGTAACCAATGGCATGAAAAAATGTTTTTGGTCAAAATGACTCTATCTAGGTCTCCAAGTGTCTAAAAAGCCCTTTTTAGTCATAATAACTACGTTTGGTCAACAAAGGTCTGAAAAACTATTGTAGCCAAAATGACTGTATTTTTGTCTTTTAGAGTCTCAAAACTCCGCATTTAGATTTGGTATTTGTTTGGGTCAAAATGACTCTATTTTTGTCTCCAAGTGTCTAAAAAGCCTTTTTAGTCAAAATAACTGCATTTGGTCACCAAAGGTCTGAAAAACTTTTTTAGCCAAAATGACTGTATTTTTGTCTTTTAGAGTCTTAAAAAGCCGGGTTCAGACAAGATAATTGCATTTCGTAACCAGTGATCTGAAAACATTTTTTTGGTCAAAATGACTCTATTTTGGTCTCCAAGTGTCTGAAAAGCCCTTTTTAGTCAAAATAACTGCATTTGGTTACCAAAGGTCTGAAAAAAAATTTAGTCAAAATGATTGTATTTTCGTCTATTAGAGTTTTAAAAAGCCGGTTTTGGACAAGATAATTGCATTTGGTAACCAATCGCCTGAAACACTTGTTTGGGTCAAAATTACTCTATTTTGGTCTCCAAGTGTCTAAAAATCCTTTTTTAGTCAAAATAACTGCATTTGGTCACCAAAGGTCTGAAAACCTTTTTTTTAGCCAAAATACCAGTATTTTTGTCCTTTAGAGTCTTAAAAAGCCGGTTTTAGACAAGATAATTGCATTTCGTGCCCAGTGATCTGAAAACATTTTTTTGGTAAAAATGACTATTTTGGTCTCCAAGTGTCTGAAAAGCCATTTTTTGTCAAAATAACTACGTTTGGTCACCAAAGGTCTGAAAACCTTTTTTTAGCCAAAATGACTGTATTTTTGTCTTTTAGAGTCTTAAAACACCGCTTTTAGACAAGATAAACTACATTTGGTAACCAATGGCCTGAAAAAATGTTTTTGGTCAAAATGACTCTATTTAGGTCTCCAAGTGTCTATAAAGCCCTTTTTAGTCAAAATAACTACGTTTGGTCACCGAAGGTCTGAAAAACTATTTTAGAGTCTCAAAACTCCGCATTTAGATTTGGTATTTGTTTGGGTCAAAATTACTCTATTTTGGTCTCCAAGTGTCTGAAAAGCCCTTTTTAGTCAAAATAACTACGTTTGGTCACCAAAGGCCTGAAAACCTTTTTTTAGCCAAAATGACTGTATTTTTGTCTTTTAGAGTCTTAAAAAGCCGGGTTTAGACAAGATAATTGCATTTCGTAACCAGTGATATGAAAACTTTTTTTGGTCAAAATGACTCTATTTTGGTCTCCAAGTGTCTAAGAAGCCCTTTTAAGTCAAAATAACTGCATTTGGTCAGCAAAGGTATGAAAAAAAATTTAGTCAAAATAATTGTATTTTCGTCTATTAGAGTCTTAAAAACCGGTTTTGGACAAGATAATTGCATTTGGTAACCAATGGCCTGAAAAAATGTTTTTGGTCAAAATGACTCTATCTAGGTCTCCAAGTGTCTAAAAAGCCCTTTTTAGTCATAATAACTACGTTTGGTCAACAAAGGTCTGAAAAACTATTTTAGCCAAAATGACTGTATTTTTGTCTTTTAGAGTCTCAAAACTCCGCATTTAGATTTGGTATTTGTTTGGGTCAAAATGACTCTATTTTTGTCTCCAAGTGTCTAAAAAGCCTTTTTAGTCAAAATAACTGCATTTGGTCACCAAAGGTCTGAAAAACTTTTTTAGCCAAAATGACTATATTTTTGTCTTTTAGAGTCTTAAAAAGCCGGGTTTAGACAAGATAATTGCATTTCGTAACCAGTGATCTGAAAACATTTTTTTGGTCAAAATGACTCTATTTTGGTCTCCAAGTGTCTAAAAAGCCCTTTTTAGTCAAAATAACTGCATTTGGTTACCAAAGGTCTGAAAAAAATTTAGTCAAAATGATTGTATTTTCGTCTATTAGAGTTTTAAAAAGCCGGTTTTGGACAAAATAATTGCATTTGGTAACCAATCGCCTGAAACACTTGTTTGGGTCAAAATTACTCTATTTTGGTCTCCAAGTGTCTAAAAATCCTTTTTTAGTCAAAATAACTGCATTTGGTCACCAAAGGTCTGAAAACCTTTTTTTTGCCAAAATAACAGTATTTTTGTCCTTTAGAGTCTTAAAAAGCCGGGTTTAGACAAGATAATTGCATTTCGTAACCAGTGATATGAAAACTTTTTTTGGTCAAAATGACTCTATTTTGGTCTCCAAGTGTCTAAGAAGCCCTTTTAAGTCAAAATAACTGCATTTGGTCAGCAAAGGTATAAAAAAATTAAGTCAAAATGATTGTAATCTCGTCTATTAGAGTCTTAAAAACTGGTTTTGGACAAGATAATTGCATTTGGTAACCAATGGCATGAAAAAATGTTTTTGGTCAAAATGACTCTATCTAGGTCTCCAAGTGTCTAAAAAGCCCTTTTTAGTCATAATAACTACGTTTGGTCAACAAAGGTCTGAAAAACTATTGTAGCCAAAATGACTGTATTTTTGTCTTTTAGAGTCTCAAAACTCCGCATTTAGATTTGGTATTTGTTTGGGTCAAAATGACTCTATTTTTGTCTCCAAGTGTCTAAAAAGCCTTTTTAGTCAAAATAACTGCATTTGGTCACCAAAGGTCTGAAAAACTTTTTTAGCCAAAATGACTGTATTTTTGTCTTTTAGAGTCTTAAAAAGCCGGGTTCAGACAAGATAATTGCATTTCGTAACCAGTGATCTGAAAACATTTTTTTGGTCAAAATGACTCTATTTTGGTCTCCAAGTGTCTGAAAAGCCCTTTTTAGTCAAAATAACTGCATTTGGTTACCAAAGGTCTGAAAAAAAATTTAGTCAAAATGATTGTATTTTCGTCTATTAGAGTTTTAAAAAGCCGGTTTTGGACAAGATAATTGCATTTGGTAACCAATCGCCTGAAACACTTGTTTGGGTCAAAATTACTCTATTTTGGTCTCCAAGTGTCTAAAAATCCTTTTTTAGTCAAAATAACTGCATTTGGTCACCAAAGGTCTGAAAACCTTTTTTTTAGCCAAAATACCAGTATTTTTGTCCTTTAGAGTCTTAAAAAGCCGGTTTTAGACAAGATAATTGCATTTCGTGCCCAGTGATCTGAAAACATTTTTTTGGTAAA
Source organism: Pelophylax lessonae (assembly GCF_965119305.1). Lineage (NCBI taxonomy): Eukaryota > Metazoa > Chordata > Amphibia > Anura > Ranidae > Pelophylax > Pelophylax lessonae. Next base: position 151,288,137 of record NC_138773.1, read on the forward strand.
AATGACTATTTTGGTCTCCAAGTGTCTGAAAAGCCATTTTTTGTCAAAATAACTACGTTTGGTCACCAAAGGTCTGAAAACCTTTTTTTAGCCAAAATGACTGTATTTTTGTCTTTTAGAGTCTTAAAACACCGCTTTTAGACAAGATAAACTACATTTGGTAACCAATGGCCTGAAAAAATGTTTTTGGTCAAAATGACTCTATTTAGGTCTCCAAGTGTCTATAAAGCCCTTTTTAGTCAAAATAACTACGTTTGGTCACCGAAGGTCTGAAAAACTATTTTAGAGTCTCAAAACTCCGCATTTAGATTTGGTATTTGTTTGGGTCAAAATTACTCTATTTTGGTCTCCAAGTGTCTGAAAAGCCCTTTTTAGTCAAAATAACTACGTTTGGTCACCAAAGGCCTGAAAACCTTTTTTTAGCCAAAATGACTGTATTTTTGTCTTTTAGAGTCTTAAAAAGCCGGGTTTAGACAAGATAATTGCATTTCGTAACCAGTGATATGAAAACTTTTTTTGGTCAAAATGACTCTATTTTGGTCTCCAAGTGTCTAAGAAGCCCTTTTAAGTCAAAATAACTGCATTTGGTCAGCAAAGGTATGAAAAAAAATTTAGTCAAAATAATTGTATTTTCGTCTATTAGAGTCTTAAAAACCGGTTTTGGACAAGATAATTGCATTTGGTAACCAATGGCCTGAAAAAATGTTTTTGGTCAAAATGACTCTATCTAGGTCTCCAAGTGTCTAAAAAGCCCTTTTTAGTCATAATAACTACGTTTGGTCAACAAAGGTCTGAAAAACTATTGTAGCCAAAATGACTGTATTTTTGTCTTTTAGAGTCTCAAAACTCCGCATTTAGATTTGGTATTTGTTTGGGTCAAAATGACTCTATTTTTGTCTCCAAGTGTCTAAAAAGCCTTTTTAGTCAAAATAACTGCATTTGGTCACCAAAGGTCTGAAAAACTTTTTTAGCCAAAATGACTGTATTTTTGTCTTTTAGAGTCTTAAAAAGCCGGGTTCAGACAAGATAATTGCATTTCGTAACCAGTGATCTGAAAACATTTTTTTGGTCAAAATGACTCTATTTTGGTCTCCAAGTGTCTGAAAAGCCCTTTTTAGTCAAAATAACTGCATTTGGTTACCAAAGGTCTGAAAAAAAATTTAGTCAAAATGATTGTATTTTCGTCTATTAGAGTTTTAAAAAGCCGGTTTTGGACAAGATAATTGCATTTGGTAACCAATCGCCTGAAACACTTGTTTGGGTCAAAATTACTCTATTTTGGTCTCCAAGTGTCTAAAAATCCTTTTTTAGTCAAAATAACTGCATTTGGTCACCAAAGGTCTGAAAACCTTTTTTTTAGCCAAAATACCAGTATTTTTGTCCTTTAGAGTCTTAAAAAGCCGGTTTTAGACAAGATAATTGCATTTCGTGCCCAGTGATCTGAAAACATTTTTTTGGTAAAAATGACTATTTTGGTCTCCAAGTGTCTGAAAAGCCATTTTTTGTCAAAATAACTACGTTTGGTCACCAAAGGTCTGAAAACCTTTTTTTAGCCAAAATGACTGTATTTTTGTCTTTTAGAGTCTTAAAACACCGCTTTTAGACAAGATAAACTACATTTGGTAACCAATGGCCTGAAAAAATGTTTTTGGTCAAAATGACTCTATTTAGGTCTCCAAGTGTCTATAAAGCCCTTTTTAGTCAAAATAACTACGTTTGGTCACCGAAGGTCTGAAAAACTATTTTAGAGTCTCAAAACTCCGCATTTAGATTTGGTATTTGTTTGGGTCAAAATTACTCTATTTTGGTCTCCAAGTGTCTGAAAAGCCCTTTTTAGTCAAAATAACTACGTTTGGTCACCAAAGGCCTGAAAACCTTTTTTTAGCCAAAATGACTGTATTTTTGTCTTTTAGAGTCTTAAAAAGCCGGGTTTAGACAAGATAATTGCATTTCGTAACCAGTGATATGAAAACTTTTTTTGGTCAAAATGACTCTATTTTGGTCTCCAAGTGTCTAAGAAGCCCTTTTAAGTCAAAATAACTGCATTTGGTCAGCAAGGGTATGAAAAAAAATTTAGTCAAAATAATTGTATTTTCGTCTATTAGAGTCTTAAAAACCGGTTTTGGACAAGATAATTGCATTTGGTAACCAATGGCCTGAAAAAATGTTTTTGGTCAAAATGACTCTATCTAGGTCTCCAAGTGTCTAAAAAGCCCTTTTTAGTCATAATAACTACGTTTGGTCAACAAAGGTCTGAAAAACTATTTTAGCCAAAATGACTGTATTTTTGTCTTTTAGAGTCTCAAAACTCCGCATTTAGATTTGGTATTTGTTTGGGTCAAAATGACTCTATTTTTGTCTCCAAGTGTCTAAAAAGCCTTTTTAGTCAAAATAACTGCATTTGGTCACCAAAGGTCTGAAAAACTTTTTTAGCCAAAATGACTATATTTTTGTCTTTTAGAGTCTTAAAAAGCCGGGTTTAGACAAGATAATTGCATTTCGTAACCAGTGATCTGAAAACATTTTTTTGGTCAAAATGACTCTATTTTGGTCTCCAAGTGTCTAAAAAGCCCTTTTTAGTCAAAATAACTGCATTTGGTTACCAAAGGTCTGAAAAAAATTTAGTCAAAATGATTGTATTTTCGTCTATTAGAGTTTTAAAAAGCCGGTTTTGGACAAAATAATTGCATTTGGTAACCAATCGCCTGAAACACTTGTTTGGGTCAAAATTACTCTATTTTGGTCTCCAAGTGTCTAAAAATCCTTTTTTAGTCAAAATAACTGCATTTGGTCACCAAAGGTCTGAAAACCTTTTTTTTGCCAAAATAACAGTATTTTTGTCCTTTAGAGTCTTAAAAAGCCGGGTTTAGACAAGATAATTGCATTTCGTAACCAGTGATATGAAAACTTTTTTTGGTCAAAATGACTCTATTTTGGTCTCCAAGTGTCTAAGAAGCCCTTTTAAGTCAAAATAACTGCATTTGGTCAGCAAAGGTATAAAAAAATTAAGTCAAAATGATTGTAATCTCGTCTATTAGAGTCTTAAAAACTGGTTTTGGACAAGATAATTGCATTTGGTAACCAATGGCATGAAAAAATGTTTTTGGTCAAAATGACTCTATCTAGGTCTCCAAGTGTCTAAAAAGCCCTTTTTAGTCATAATAACTACGTTTGGTCAACAAAGGTCTGAAAAACTATTGTAGCCAAAATGACTGTATTTTTGTCTTTTAGAGTCTCAAAACTCCGCATTTAGATTTGGTATTTGTTTGGGTCAAAATGACTCTATTTTTGTCTCCAAGTGTCTAAAAAGCCTTTTTAGTCAAAATAACTGCATTTGGTCACCAAAGGTCTGAAAAACTTTTTTAGCCAAAATGACTGTATTTTTGTCTTTTAGAGTCTTAAAAAGCCGGGTTCAGACAAGATAATTGCATTTCGTAACCAGTGATCTGAAAACATTTTTTTGGTCAAAATGACTCTATTTTGGTCTCCAAGTGTCTGAAAAGCCCTTTTTAGTCAAAATAACTGCATTTGGTTACCAAAGGTCTGAAAAAAAATTTAGTCAAAATGATTGTATTTTCGTCTATTAGAGTTTTAAAAAGCCGGTTTTGGACAAGATAATTGCATTTGGTAACCAATCGCCTGAAACACTTGTTTGGGTCAAAATTACTCTATTTTGGTCTCCAAGTGTCTAAAAATCCTTTTTTAGTCAAAATAACTGCATTTGGTCACCAAAGGTCTGAAAACCTTTTTTTTAGCCAAAATACCAGTATTTTTGTCCTTTAGAGTCTTAAAAAGCCGGTTTTAGACAAGATAATTGCATTTCGTGCCCAGTGATCTGAAAACATTTTTTTGGTAAAAATGACTATTTTGGTCTCCAAGTGTCTGAAAAGCCATTTTTTGTCAAAATAACTACGTTTGGTCACCAAAGGTCTGAAAACCTTTTTTTAGCCAAAATGACTGTATTTTTGTCTTTTAGAGTCTTAAAACACCGCTTTTAGACAAGATAAACTACATTTGGTAACCAATGGCCTGAAAAAATGTTTTTGGTCAAAATGACTCTATTTAGGTCTCCAAGTGTCTATAAAGCCCTTTTTAGTCAAAATAACTACGTTTGGTCACCGAAGGTCTGAAAAACTATTTTAGAGTCTCAAAACTCCGCATTTAGATTTGGTATTTGTTTGGGTCAAAATTACTCTATTTTGGTCTCCAAGTGTCTGAAAAGCCCTTTTTAGTCAAAATAACTACGTTTGGTCACCAAAGGCCTGAAAACCTTTTTTTAGCCAAAATGACTGTATTTTTGTCTTTTAGAGTCTTAAAAAGCCGGGTTTAGACAAGATAATTGCATTTCGTAACCAGTGATATGAAAACTTTTTTTGGTCAAAATGACTCTATTTTGGTCTCCAAGTGTCTAAGAAGCCCTTTTAAGTCAAAATAACTGCATTTGGTCAGCAAAGGTATGAAAAAAAATTTAGTCAAAATAATTGTATTTTTGTCTTTTAGAGTCTTAAAACACCGCTTTTAGACAAGATAAACTACATTTGGTAACCAATGGCCTGAAAAAATGTTTTTGGTCAAAATGACTCTATTTAGGTCTCCAAGTGTCTAAAAAGCCCTTTTTAGTCATAATAACTACGTTTGGTCAACAAAGGTCTGAAAAACTATTTTAGCCAAAATGACTGTATTTTTGTCTTTTAGAGTCTCAAAACTCCGCATTTAGATTTGGTATTTGTTTGGGTCAAAATGACTCTATTTTTGTCTCCAAGTGTCTAAAAAGCCTTTTTAGTCAAAATAACTGCATTTGGTCACCAAAGGTCTGAAAAACTTTTTTAGCCAAAATGACTATATTTTTGTCTTTTAGAGTCTTAAAAAGCCGGGTTTAGACAAGATAATTGCATTTCGTAACCAGTGATCTGAAAACATTTTTTTGGTCAAAATGACTCTATTTTGGTCTCCAAGTGTCTAAAAAGCCCTTTTTAGTCAAAATAACTGCATTTGGTTACCAAAGGTCTGAAAAAAATTTAGTCAAAATGATTGTATTTTCGTCTATTAGAGTTTTAAAAAGCCGGTTTTGGACAAAATAATTGCATTTGGTAACCAATCGCCTGAAACACTTGTTTGGGTCAAAATTACTCTATTTTGGTCTCCAAGTGTCTAAAAATCCTTTTTTAGTCAAAATAACTGCATTTGGTCACCAAAGGTCTGAAAACCTTTTTTTTTGCCAAAATAACAGTATTTTTGTCCTTTAGAGTCTTAAAAAGCCGGTTTTAGACAAGATAATTGCATTTCGTGCCCAGTGATCTGAAAACATTTTTTTGGTAAAAATGACTCTATTTTGGTCTCCAAGTGTCTGAAAAGCCATTTTTTGTCAAAATAACTACGTTTGGTCACCAAAGGTCTGAAAACCTTTTTTTAGCCAAAATGACTGTATTTTTGTCTTTTAGAGTCTTAAAACACCGCTTTTAGACAAGATAAACTACATTTGGTAACCAATGGCCTGAAAAAATGTTTTTGGTCAAAATGACTCTATTTAGGTCTCCAAGTGTCTAAAAAGCCCTTTTTAGTCATAATAACTACGTTTGGTCAACAAAGGTCTGAAAAACTATTTTAGCCAAAATGACTGTATTTTTGTCTTTTAGAGTCTCAAAACTCCGCATTTAAATTTGGTATTTGTTTGGGTCAAAATGACTCTATTTTGGTCTCCAAGTGTCTAAAAAGCCTTTTTAGTCAAAATAACTGCATTTGGTCACCAAAGGTCTGAAAAACTTTTTTAGCCAAAATGACTGTATTTTTGTCTTTTAGAGTCTTAAAAAGCCGGTTTTAGACAAGATAATTGCATTTCGTGCCCAGTGATCTGAAAACTTTTTTTGGTCAAAATGACTCTATTTTGGTCTCCAAGTGTCTAAAAAGCCTTTTTTAGTCAAAATAACTACGTTTGGTCACCAAAGGACTGAAAACCTTTTTTCAGCCAAAATGACTGTATTTTTGTCTTTTAGAGTCTTAAAACACTGCTTTTAGACAAGATAAACTACATTTGGTAACCAATGGCCTGAAAAAATGTTTTTGGTCAAAATGACTCTATTTAGGTCTCCAAGTGTCTATAAAGCCCTTTTTAGTCAAAATAACTACGTTTGGTCACCAAAGGTCTGAAAAACTATTTTAGAGTCTCAAAACTCTGCATTTAGATTTGGTATTTGTTTGGGTCAAAAATACTCTATTTTGGTCTCCAAGTGTCTAAAAAGCCTTTTTTAGTCAAAATAACTGCATTTGGTCACCAAAGGTCTGAAAAACTTTTTTAGCCAAAATGACTGTATTTTTGTCTTTTAGAGTCTTAAAAAGCCGGGTTTAGACAAGATAATTGCATTTCGTAACCAGTGATATGAAAACTTTTTTTGGTCAAAATGACTCTATTTTGGTCCCCAAGTGTCTAAGAAGCCCTTTTAAGTCAAAATAACTGCATTTGTCAGCAAAGGTATAAAAAAATTAAGTCAAAATGATTGTATTTTCGTCTATTAGAGTCTTAAAAACCGGTTTTGGACAAGATAATTGCATTTGGTAACCAATGGCATGAAAAAATGTTTTTGGTCAAAATGACTCTATCTAGGTCTCCAAGTGTCTAAAAAGCCCTTTTTAGTCATAATAACTACGTTTGGTCAACAAAGGTCTGAAAAACTATTGTAGCCAAAATGACTGTATTTTTGTCTTTTAGAGTCTCAAAACTCCGCATTTAGATTTGGTATTTGTTTGGGTCAAAATGACTCTATTTTTGTCTCCAAGTGTCTAAAAAGCCTTTTTAGTCAAAATAACTGCATTTGGTCACCAAAGGTCTGAAAAACTTTTTTTAGCCAAAATGACTGTATTTTTGTCTTTTAGAGTCTTAAAAAGCCGGGTTCAGACAAGATAATTGCATTTCGTAACCAGTGATCTGAAAACATTTTTTTGGTCAAAATGACTCTATTTTGGTCTCCAAGTGTCTAAAAAGCCCTTTTTAGTCAAAATAACTGCATTTGGTTACCAAAGGTCTGAAAAACTATTTTAGAGTCTCAAAACTCCGCATTTAGATTTGGTATTTGTTTGGGTCAAAATTACTCTATTTTGGTCTCCAAGTGTCTAAAAAGCCTTTTTTAGTCAAAATAACTGCATTTGGTCACCAAAGGTCTGAAAAACTTTTTTAGCCAAAATGACTGTATTTTTGTCTTTTAGAGTCTTAAAAAGCCGGGTTTAGACAAGATAATTGCATTTCGTAACCAGTGATATGAAAACTTTTTTTGGTCAAAATGACTCTATTTTGGTCCCCAAGTGTCTAAGAAGCCCTTTTAAGTCAAAATAACTGCATTTGGTCAGCAAAGGTATAAAAAAATTAAGTCAAAATGATTGTATTCTCGTCTATTAGAGTCTTAAAAACCGGTTTTGGACAAGATAATTGCATTTGGTAACCAATGGCATGAAAAAATGTTTTTGGTCAAAATGACTCTATCTAGGTCTCCAAGTGTCTAAAAAGCCCTTTTTAGTCATAATAACTACGTTTGGTCAACAAAGGTCTGAAAAACTATTGTAGCCAAAATGACTGTATTTTTGTCTTTTAGAGTCTCAAAACTCCGCATTTAGATTTGGTATTTGTTTGGGTCAAAATGACTCTATTTTTGTCTCCAAGTGTCTAAAAAGCCTTTTTAGTCAAAATAACTGCATTTGGTCACCAAAGGTCTGAAAAACTTTTTTTAGCCAAAATGACTGTATTTTTGTCTTTTAGAGTCTTAAAAAGCCGGGTTCAGACAAGATAATTGCATTTCGTAACCAGTGATCTGAAAACATTTTTTTGGTCAAAATGACTCTATTTTGGTCTCCAAGTGTCTAAAAAGCCCTTTTTAGTCAAAATAACTGCATTTGGTTACCAAAGGTCTGAAAAAAAATTTAGTCAAAATGATTGTATTTTCGTCTATTAGAGTTTTAAAAAGCCGGTTTTGGACAAGATAATTGCATTTGGTAACCAATCGCCTGAAACACTTGTTTGGGTCAAAATTACTCTATTTTGGTCTCCAAGTGTCTAAAAATCCCTTTTTAGTCAAAATAACTGCATTTGGTCACCAAAGGTCTGAAAACCTTTTTTTAGCCAAAATAACAGTATTTTTGTCCTTTAGAGTCTTAAAAAGCCGGTTTTAGACAAGATAATTGCATTTCGTGCCCAGTGATCTGAAAACATTTTTTTGGTAAAAATGACTCTATTTTGGTCTCCAAGTGTCTGAAAAGCCATTTTTTGTCAAAATAACTACGTTTGGTCACCAAAGGTCTGAAAACCTTTTTTTAGCCAAACTGACTGTATTTTTGTCTTTTAGAGTCTTAAAACACCGCTTTTAGACAAGATAAACTACATTTGGTAACCAATGGCCTGAAAAAATGTTTTTGGTCAAAATGACTCTATTTAGGTCTCCAAGTGTCTATAAAGCCCTTTTTAGTCAAAATAACTACGTTTGGTCACCGAAGGTCTGAAAAACTATTTTAGAGTCTCAAAACTCCGCATTTAGATTTGGTATTTGTTTGGGTCAAAATTACTCTATTTTGGTCTCCAAGTGTCTGAAAAGCCCTTTTTAGTCAAAATAACTACGTTTGGTCACCAAAGGTCTGAAAACCTTTTTTTTAGCCAAAATGACTGTATTTTTGTCTTTTAGAGTCTTAAAAAGCCGGGTTTAGACAAGATAATTGCATTTCGTAACCAGTGATATGAAAACTTTTTTTGGTCAAAATGACTCTATTTTGGTCTCCAAGTGTCTAAAAAGCCCTTTTTAGTCAAAATAACTGCATTTGGTTACCAAAGGTCTGAAAAAAATTTAGTCAAAATGATTGTATTTTCGTCTATTAGAGTCTTAAAAACCGGTTTTGAACAAGATAATTGCATTTGGTAACCAATGGCCTGAAAAAATGTTTTTGGTCAAAATGACTCTATCTAGGTCTCCAAGTGTCTAAAAAGCCCTTTTTAGTCATAATAACTACGTTTGGTCAACAAAGGTCTGAAAAACTATTTTAGCCAAAATGACTGTATTTTTTTCTTTTAGAGTCTCAAAACTCCGCATTTAGATTTGGTATTTGTTTGGGTCAAAATGACTCTATTTTTGTCTCCAAGTGTCTAAAAAGCCTTTTTAGTCAAAAAAAACTGCATTTGGTCACCAAAGGTCTGAAAAACTTTTTTAGCCAAAATGACTGTATTTTTGTCTTTTAGAGTCTTAAAAAGCCGGGTTTAGACAAGATAATTGCATTTCGTAACCAGTGATCTGAAAACATTTTTTTGGTCAAAATGACTCTATTTTGGTCTCCAAGTGTCTAAAAAGCCCTTTTTAGTCAAAATAACTGCATTTGGTTACCAAAGGTCTGAAAAACTATTTTAGAGTCTCAAAACTCCGCATTTAGATTTGGTATTTGTTTGGGTCAAAATTACTCTATTTTGGTCTCCAAGTGTCTAAAAAGCCTTTTTTAGTCAAAATAACTGCATTTGGTCACCAAAGGTCTGAAAAACTTTTTTAGCCAAAATGACTGTATTTTTGTCTTTTAGAGTCTTAAAAAGCCGGGTTTAGACAAGATAATTGCATTTCGTAACCAGTGATCTGAAAACATTTTTTTGGTCAAAATGACTCTATTTTGGTCTCCAAGTGTCTAAAAAGCCCTTTTTAGTCAAAATAACTGCATTTGGTTACCAAAGGTCTGAAAAAAATTTAGTCAAAATGATTGTATTTTCGTCTATTAGAGTTTTAAAAAGCCGGTTTTGGACAAAATAATTGCATTTGGTAACCAATCGCCTGAAACACTTGTTTGGGTCAAAATTACTCTATTTTGGTCTCCAAGTGTCTAAAAATCCTTTTTTAGTCAAAATAACTGCATTTGGTCACCAAAGGTCTGAAAACCTTTTTTTTGCCAAAATAACAGTATTTTTGTCCTTTAGAGTCTTAAAAAGCCGGTTTTAGACAAGATAATTGCATTTCGTGCCCAGTGATCTGAAAACATTTTTTTGGTAAAAATGACTCTATTTTGGTCTCCAAGTGTCTGAAAAGCCATTTTTTGTCAAAATAACTACGTTTGGTCACCAAAGGTCTGAAAACCTTTTTTTAGCCAAAATGACTGTATTTTTGTCTTTTAGAGTCTTAAAACACCGCTTTTAGACAAGATAAACTACATTTGGTAACCAATGGCCTGAAAAAATGTTTTTGGTCAAAATGACTCTATTTAGGTCTCCAAGTGTCTAAAAAGCCCTTTTTAGTCATAATAACTACGTTTGGTCAACAAAGGTCTGAAAAACTATTTTAGCCAAAATGACTGTATTTTTGTCTTTTAGAGTCTCAAAACTCCGCATTTAAATTTGGTATTTGTTTGGGTCAAAATGACTCTATTTTGGTCTCCAAGTGTCTAAAAAGCCTTTTTAGTCAAAATAACTGCATTTGGTCACCAAAGGTCTGAAAAACTTTTTTAGCCAAAATGACTGTATTTTTGTCTTTTAGAGTCTTAAAAAGCCGGGTTTAGACAAGATAATTGCATTTCGTAACCAGTGATATGAAAACTTTTTTTGGTCAAAATGACTCTATTTTGGTCTCCAAGTGTCTAAAAAGCCCTTTTTAGTCAAAATAACTGCATTTGGTTACCAAAGGTCTGAAAAAAATTTAGTCAAAATGATTGTATTTTCGTCTATTAGAGTCTTAAAAACCGGTTTTGGACAAGATAATTGCATTTGGTAACCAATGGCCTGAAAAAATGTTTTTGGTCAAAATGACTCTATCTAGGTCTCCAAGTGTCTAAAAAGCCCTTTTTAGTCATAATAACTACGTTTGGTCAACAAAGGTCTGAAAAACTATTTTAGCCAAAATGACTGTATTTTTTTCTTTTAGAGTCTTAAAAAGCCGGTTTTAGACAAGATAATTGCATTTCGTGCCCAGTGATCTGAAAACTTTTTTTGGTCAAAATGACTCTATTTTGGTCTCCAAGTGTCTAAAAAGCCTTTTTTAGTCAAAATAACTACGTTTGGTCACCAAAGGACTGAAAACCTTTTTTCAGCCAAAATGACTGTATTTTTGTCTTTTAGAGTCTTAAAACACTGCTTTTAGACAAGATAAACTACATTTGGTAACCAATGGCCTGAAAAAATGTTTTTGGTCAAAATGACTCTATTTAGGTCTCCAAGTGTCTATAAAGCCCTTTTTAGTCAAAATAACTACGTTTGGTCACCAAAGGTCTGAAAAACTATTTTAGAGTCTCAAAACTCCGCATTTAGATTTGGTATTTGTTTGGGTCAAAATTACTCTATTTTGGTCTCCAAGTGTCTAAAAAGCCTTTTTTAGTCAAAATAACTGCATTTGGTCACCAAAGGTCTGAAAAACTTTTTTAGCCAAAATGACTGTATTTTTGTCTTTTAGAGTCTTAAAAAGCCGGGTTTAGACAAGATAATTGCATTTCGTAACCAGTGATATGAAAACTTTTTTTGGTCAAAATGACTCTATTTTGGTCTCCAAGTGTCTAAAAAGCCCTTTTTAGTCATAATAACTACGTTTGGTCAACAAAGGTCTGAAAAACTATTTTAGCCAAAATGACTGTATTTTTGTCTTTTAGAGTCTCAAAACTCCGCATTTAAATTTGGTATTTGTTTGGGTCAAAATGACTCTATTTTGGTCTCCAAGTGTCTAAAAAGCCTTTTTAGTCAAAATAACTGCATTTAGTCACCAAAGGTCTGAAAAACTTTTTTAGCCAAAATGACTGTATTTTTGTCTTTTAGAGTCTTAAAAAGCCGGTTTTAGACAAGATAATTGCATTTCGTGCCCAGTGATCTGAAAACTTTTTTTGGTCAAAATGACTCTATTTTGGTCTCCAAGTGTCTAAAAAGCCTTTTTTAAGTCAAAATAACTACGTTTGGTCACAAAAGGACTGAAAACCTTTTTTCAGCCAAAATGACTGTATTTTTGTCTTTTAGAGTCTTAAAACACTGCTTTTAGACAAGATAAACTACATTTGGTAACCAATGGCCTGAAAAAATGTTTTTGGTCAAAATGACTCTATTTAGGTCTCCAAGTGTCTATAAAGCCCTTTTTAGTCAAAATAACTACGTTTGGTCACCAAAGGTCTGAAAAACTATTTTAGAGTCTCAAAACTCCGCATTTAGATTTGGTATTTGTTTGGGTCAAAATTACTCTATTTTGGTCTCCAAGTGTCTAAAAAGCCTTTTTTAGTCAAAATAACTGCATTTGGTCACCAAAGGTCTGAAAAACTTTTTTAGCCAAAATGACTGTATTTTTGTCTTTTAGAGTCTTAAAAAGCCGGGTTTAGACAAGATAATTGCATTTCGTAACCAGTGATATGAAAACTTTTTTTGGTCAAAATGACTCTATTTTGGTCTCCAAGTGTCTAAGAAGCCATTTTAAGTCAAAATAACTGCATTTGGTCAGCAAAGGTATAAAAAAATTAAGTCAAAATGATTGTAATCTCGTCTATTAGAGTCTTAAAAACTGGTTTTGGACAAGATAATTGCATTTGGTAACCAATGGCATGAAAAAATGTTTTTGGTCAAAATGACTCTATCTAGGTCTCCAAGTGTCTAAAAAGCCCTTTTTAGTCATAATAACTACGTTTGGTCAACAAAGGTCTGAAAAACTATTGTAGCCAAAATGACTGTATTTTTGTCTTTTAGAGTCTCAAAACTCCGCATTTAGATTTGGTATTTGTTTGGGTCAAAATGACTCTATTTTTGTCTCCAAGTGTCTAAAAAGCCTTTTTAGTCAAAATAACTGCATTTGGTCACCAAAGGTCTGAAAAACTTTTTTAGCCAAAATGACTGTATTTTTGTCTTTTAGAGTCTTAAAAAGCCGGGTTCAGACAAGATAATTGCATTTCGTAACCAGTGATCTGAAAACATTTTTTTGGTCAAAATGACTCTATTTTGGTCTCCAAGTGTCTGAAAAGCCCTTTTTAGTCAAAATTACTGCATTTGGTTACCAAAGGTCTGAAAAAAAATTTAGTCAAAATGATTGTATTTTCGTCTATTAGAGTTTTAAAAAGCCGGTTTTGGACAAGATAATTGCATTTGGTAACCAATCGCCTGAAACACTTGTTTGGGTCAAAATTACTCTATTTTGGTCTCCAAGTGTCTAAAAATCCTTTTTTAGTCAAAATAACTGCATTTGGTCACCAAAGGTCTGAAAACCTTTTTTTTAGCCAAAATACCAGTATTTTTGTCCTTTAGAGTCTTAAAAAGCCGGTTTTAGACAAGATAATTGCATTTCGTGCCCAGTGATCTGAAAACATTTTTTTGGTAAAAATGACTATTTTGGTCTCCAAGTGTCTGAAAAGCCATTTTTTGTCAAAATAACTACGTTTGGTCACCAAAGGTCTGAAAACCTTTTTTTAGCCAAAATGACTGTATTTTTGTCTTTTAGAGTCTTAAAACACCGCTTTTAGACAAGATAAACTACATTTGGTAACCAATGGCCTGAAAAAATGTTTTTGGTCAAAATGACTCTATTTAGGTCTCCAAGTGTCTATAAAGCCCTTTTTAGTCAAAATAACTACGTTTGGTCACCGAAGGTCTGAAAAACTATTTTAGAGTCTCAAAACTCCGCATTTAGATTTGGTATTTGTTTGGGTCAAAATTACTCTATTTTGGTCTCCAAGTGTCTGAAAAGCCCTTTTTAGTCAAAATAACTACGTTTGGTCACCAAAGGCCTGAAAACCTTTTTTTAGCCAAAATGACTGTATTTTTGTCTTTTAGAGTCTTAAAAAGCCGGGTTTAGACAAGATAATTGCATTTCGTAACCAGTGATATGAAAACTTTTTTTGGTCAAAATGACTCTATTTTGGTCTCCAAGTGTCTAAGAAGCCCTTTTAAGTCAAAATAACTGCATTTGGTCAGCAAAGGTATGAAAAAAAATTTAGTCAAAATAATTGTATTTTCGTCTATTAGAGTCTTAAAAACCGGTTTTGGACAAGATAATTGCATTTGGTAACCAATGGCCTGAAAAAATGTTTTTGGTCAAAATGACTCTATCTAGGTCTCCAAGTGTCTAAAAAGCCCTTTTTAGTCATAATAACTACGTTTGGTCAACAAAGGTCTGAAAAACTATTTTAGCCAAAATGACTGTATTTTTGTCTTTTAGAGTCTCAAAACTCCGCATTTAGATTTGGTATTTGTTTGGGTCAAAATGACTCTATTTTTGTCTCCAAGTGTCTAAAAAGCCTTTTTAGTCAAAATAACTGCATTTGGTCACCAAAGGTCTGAAAAACTTTTTTAGCCAAAATGACTATATTTTTGTCTTTTAGAGTCTTAAAAAGCCGGGTTTAGACAAGATAATTGCATTTCGTAACCAGTGATCTGAAAACATTTTTTTGGTCAAAATGACTCTATTTTGGTCTCCAAGTGTCTAAAAAGCCCTTTTTAGTCAAAATAACTGCATTTGGTTACCAAAGGTCTGAAAAAAATTTAGTCAAAATGATTGTATTTTCGTCTATTAGAGTTTTAAAAAGCCGGTTTTGGACAAAATAATTGCATTTGGTAACCAATCGCCTGAAACACTTGTTTGGGTCAAAATTACTCTATTTTGGTCTCCAAGTGTCTAAAAATCCTTTTTTAGTCAAAATAACTGCATTTGGTCACCAAAGGTCTGAAAACCTTTTTTTTGCCAAAATAACAGTATTTTTGTCCTTTAGAGTCTTAAAAAGCCGGGTTTAGACAAGATAATTGCATTTCGTAACCAGTGATATGAAAACTTTTTTTGGTCAAAATGACTCTATTTTGGTCTCCAAGTGTCTAAGAAGCCCTTTTAAGTCAAAATAACTGCATTTGGTCAGCAAAGGTATAAAAAAATTAAGTCAAAATGATTGTAATCTCGTCTATTAGAGTCTTAAAAACTGGTTTTGGACAAGATAATTGCATTTGGTAACCAATGGCATGAAAAAATGTTTTTGGTCAAAATGACTCTATCTAGGTCTCCAAGTGTCTAAAAAGCCCTTTTTAGTCATAATAACTACGTTTGGTCAACAAAGGTCTGAAAAACTATTGTAGCCAAAATGACTGTATTTTTGTCTTTTAGAGTCTCAAAACTCCGCATTTAGATTTGGTATTTGTTTGGGTCAAAATGACTCTATTTTTGTCTCCAAGTGTCTAAAAAGCCTTTTTAGTCAAAATAACTGCATTTGGTCACCAAAGGTCTGAAAAACTTTTTTAGCCAAAATGACTGTATTTTTGTCTTTTAGAGTCTTAAAAAGCCGGGTTCAGACAAGATAATTGCATTTCGTAACCAGTGATCTGAAAACATTTTTTTGGTCAAAATGACTCTATTTTGGTCTCCAAGTGTCTGAAAAGCCCTTTTTAGTCAAAATAACTGCATTTGGTTACCAAAGGTCTGAAAAAAAATTTAGTCAAAATGATTGTATTTTCGTCTATTAGAGTTTTAAAAAGCCGGTTTTGGACAAGATAATTGCATTTGGTAACCAATCACCTGAAACACTTGTTTGGGTCAAAATTACTCTATTTTGGTCTCCAAGTGTCTAAAAATCCTTTTTTAGTCAAAATAACTGCATTTGGTCACCAAAGGTCTGAAAACCTTTTTTTTAGCCAAAATACCAGTATTTTTGTCCTTTAGAGTCTTAAAAAGCCGGTTTTAGACAAGATAATTGCATTTCGTGCCCAGTGATCTGAAAACATTTTTTTGGTAAAAATGACTATTTTGGTCTCCAAGTGTCTGAAAAGCCATTTTTTGTCAAAATAACTACGTTTGGTCACCAAAGGTCTGAAAACCTTTTTTTAGCCAAAATGACTGTATTTTTGTCTTTTAGAGTCTTAAAACACCGCTTTTAGACAAGATAAACTACATTTGGTAACCAATGGCCTGAAAAAATGTTTTTGGTCAAAATGACTCTATTTAGGTCTCCAAGTGTCTATAAAGCCCTTTTTAGTCAAAATAACTACGTTTGGTCACCGAAGGTCTGAAAAACTATTTTAGAGTCTCAAAACTCCGCATTTAGATTTGGTATTTGTTTGGGTCAAAATTACTCTATTTTGGTCTCCAAGTGTCTGAAAAGCCCTTTTTAGTCAAAATAACTACGTTTGGTCACCAAAGGCCTGAAAACCTTTTTTTAGCCAAAATGACTGTATTTTTGTCTTTTAGAGTCTTAAAAAGCCGGGTTTAGACAAGATAATTGCATTTCGTAACCAGTGATATGAAAACTTTTTTTGGTCAAAATGACTCTATTTTGGTCTCCAAGTGTCTAAGAAGCCCTTTTAAGTCAAAATAACTGCATTTGGTCAGCAAAGGTATGAAAAAAAATTTAGTCAAAATAATTGTATTTTCGTCTATTAGAGTCTTAAAAACCGGTTTTGGACAAGATAATTGCATTTGGTAACCAATGGCCTGAAAAAATGTTTTTGGTCAAAATGACTCTATCTAGGTCTCCAAGTGTCTAAAAAGCCCTTTTTAGTCATAATAACTACGTTTGGTCAACAAAGGTCTGAAAAACTATTTTAGCCAAAATGACTGTATTTTTGTCTTTTAGAGTCTCAAAACTCCGCATTTAGATTTGGTATTTGTTTGGGTCAAAATGACTCTATTTTTGTCTCCAAGTGTCTAAAAAGCCTTTTTAGTCAAAATAACTGCATTTGGTCACCAAAGGTCTGAAAAACTTTTTTAGCCAAAATGACTATATTTTTGTCTTTTAGAGTCTTAAAAAGCCGGGTTTAGACAAGATAATTGCATTTCGTAACCAGTGATCTGAAAACATTTTTTTGGTCAAAATGACTCTATTTTGGTCTCCAAGTGTCTAAAAAGCCCTTTTTAGTCAAAATAACTGCATTTGGTTACCAAAGGTCTGAAAAAAATTTAGTCAAAATGATTGTATTTTCGTCTATTAGAGTTTTAAAAAGCCGGTTTTGGACAAAATAATTGCATTTGGTAACCAATCGCCTGAAACACTTGTTTGGGTCAAAATTACTCTATTTTGGTCTCCAAGTGTCTAAAAATCCTTTTTTAGTCAAAATAACTGCATTTGGTCACCAAAGGTCTGAAAACCTTTTTTTTGCCAAAATAACAGTATTTTTGTCCTTTAGAGTCTTAAAAAGCCGGGTTTAGACAAGATAATTGCATTTCGTAACCAGTGATATGAAAACTTTTTTTGGTCAAAATGACTCTATTTTGGTCTCCAAGTGTCTAAGAAGCCCTTTTAAGTCAAAATAACTGCATTTGGTCAGCAAAGGTATAAAAAAATTAAGTCAAAATGATTGTAATCTCGTCTATTAGAGTCTTAAAAACTGGTTTTGGACAAGATAATTGCATTTGGTAACCAATGGCATGAAAAAATGTTTTTGGTCAAAATGACTCTATCTAGGTCTCCAAGTGTCTAAAAAGCCCTTTTTAGTCATAATAACTACGTTTGGTCAACAAAGGTCTGAAAAACTATTGTAGCCAAAATGACTGTATTTTTGTCTTTTAGAGTCTCAAAACTCCGCATTTAGATTTGGTATTTGTTTGGGTCAAAATGACTCTATTTTTGTCTCCAAGTGTCTAAAAAGCCTTTTTAGTCAAAATAACTGCATTTGGTCACCAAAGGTCTGAAAAACTTTTTTAGCCAAAATGACTGTATTTTTGTCTTTTAGAGTCTTAAAAAGCCGGGTTCAGACAAGATAATTGCATTTCGTAACCAGTGATCTGAAAACATTTTTTTGGTCAAAATGACTCTATTTTGGTCTCCAAGTGTCTGAAAAGCCCTTTTTAGTCAAAATAACTGCATTTGGTTACCAAAGGTCTGAAAAAAAATTTAGTCAAAATGATTGTATTTTCGTCTATTAGAGTTTTAAAAAGCCGGTTTTGGACAAGATAATTGCATTTGGTAACCAATCGCCTGAAACACTTGTTTGGGTCAAAATTACTCTATTTTGGTCTCCAAGTGTCTAAAAATCCTTTTTTAGTCAAAATAACTGCATTTGGTCACCAAAGGTCTGAAAACCTTTTTTTTAGCCAAAATACCAGTATTTTTGTCCTTTAGAGTCTTAAAAAGCCGGTTTTAGACAAGATAATTGCATTTCGTGCCCAGTGATCTGAAAACATTTTTTTGGTAAAAATGACTATTTTGGTCTCCAAGTGTCTGAAAAGCCATTTTTTGTCAAAATAACTACGTTTGGTCACCAAAGGTCTGAAAACCTTTTTTTAGCCAAAATGACTGTATTTTTGTCTTTTAGAGTCTTAAAACACCGCTTTTAGACAAGATAAACTACATTTGGTAACCAATGGCCTGAAAAAATGTTTTTGGTCAAAATGACTCTATTTAGGTCTCCAAGTGTCTATAAAGCCCTTTTTAGTCAAAATAACTACGTTTGGTCACCGAAGGTCTGAAAAACTATTTTAGAGTCTCAAAACTCCGCATTTAGATTTGGTATTTGTTTGGGTCAAAATTACTCTATTTTGGTCTCCAAGTGTCTGAAAAGCCCTTTTTAGTCAAAATAACTACGTTTGGTCACCAAAGGCCTGAAAACCTTTTTTTAGCCAAAATGACTGTATTTTTGTCTTTTAGAGTCTTAAAAAGCCGGGTTTAGACAAGATAATTGCATTTCGTAACCAGTGATATGAAAACTTTTTTTGGTCAAAATGACTCTATTTTGGTCTCCAAGTGTCTAAGAAGCCCTTTTAAGTCAAAATAACTGCATTTGGTCAGCAAAGGTATGAAAAAAAATTTAGTCAAAATAATTGTATTTTCGTCTATTAGAGTCTTAAAAACCGGTTTTGGACAAGATAATTGCATTTGGTAACCAATGGCCTGAAAAAATGTTTTTGGTCAAAATGACTCTATCTAGGTCTCCAAGTGTCTAAAAAGCCCTTTTTAGTCATAATAACTACGTTTGGTCAACAAAGGTCTGAAAAACTATTGTAGCCAAAATGACTGTATTTTTGTCTTTTAGAGTCTCAAAACTCCGCATTTAGATTTGGTATTTGTTTGGGTCAAAATGACTCTATTTTTGTCTCCAAGTGTCTAAAAAGCCTTTTTAGTCAAAATAACTGCATTTGGTCACCAAAGGTCTGAAAAACTTTTTTAGCCAAAATGACTGTATTTTTGTCTTTTAGAGTCTTAAAAAGCCGGGTTCAGACAAGATAATTGCATTTCGTAACCAGTGATCTGAAAACATTTTTTTGGTCAAAATGACTCTATTTTGGTCTCCAAGTGTCTGAAAAGCCCTTTTTAGTCAAAATAACTGCATTTGGTTACCAAAGGTCTGAAAAAAAATTTAGTCAAAATGATTGTATTTTCGTCTATTAGAGTTTTAAAAAGCCGGTTTTGGACAAGATAATTGCATTTGGTAACCAATCGCCTGAAACACTTGTTTGGGTCAAAATTACTCTATTTTGGTCTCCAAGTGTCTAAAAATCCTTTTTTAGTCAAAATAACTGCATTTGGTCACCAAAGGTCTGAAAACCTTTTTTTTAGCCAAAATACCAGTATTTTTGTCCTTTAGAGTCTTAAAAAGCCGGTTTTAGACAAGATAATTGCATTTCGTGCCCAGTGATCTGAAAACATTTTTTTGGTAAAAATGACTATTTTGGTCTCCAAGTGTCTGAAAAGCCATTTTTTGTCAAAATAACTACGTTTGGTCACCAAAGGTCTGAAAACCTTTTTTTAGCCAAAATGACTGTATTTTTGTCTTTTAGAGTCTTAAAAAGCCGGGTTTAGACAAGATAATTGCATTTCGTAACCAGTGATCTGAAAACATTTTTTTGGTCAAAATGACTCTATTTTGGTCTCCAAGTGTCTAAAAAGCCCTTTTTAGTCAAATAACTGCATTTGGTTACCAAAGGTCTGAAAAACTATTTTAGAGTCTCAAAACTCCGCATTTAGATTTGGTATTTGTTTGGGTCAAAATTACTCTATTTTGGTCTCCAAGTGTCTAAAAAGCCTTTTTTAGTCAAAATAACTGCATTTGGTCACCAAAGGTCTGAAAAACTTTTTTAGCCAAAATGAATGTATTTTTGTCTTTTAGAGTCTTAAAATGCCGGGTTTAGACAAGATAATTGCATTTCGTAACCAGTGATCTGAAAACATTTTTTTGGTCAAAATGACTCTATTTTGGTCTCCAAGTGTCTAAAAAGCCCTTTTTAGTCAAAATAACTGCATTTGGTTACCAAAGGTCTGAAAAAAATTTAGTCAAAATGATTGTATTTTCGTCTATTAGAGTTTTAAAAAGCCGATTTTGGACAAAATAATTGCATTTGGTAACCAATCGCCTGAAACACTTGTTTGGGTCAAAATTACTCTATTTTGGTCTCCAAGTGTCTAAAAATCCTTTTTTAGTCAAAATAACTGCATTTGGTCACCAAAGGTCTGAAAACCTTTTTTTTGCCAAAATAACAGTATTTTTGTCCTTTAGAGTCTTAAAAAGCCGGTTTTAGACAAGATAATTGCATTTCGTGCCCAGTGATCTGAAAACATTTTTTTGGTAAAAATGACTCTATTTTGGTCTCCAAGTGTCTGAAAAGCCATTTTTTGTCAAAATAACTACGTTTGGTCACCAAAGGTCTGAAAACCTTTTTTTAGCCAAAATGACTGTATTTTTGTCTTTTAGAGTCTTAAAACACCGCTTTTAGACAAGATAAACTACATTTGGTAACCAATGGCCTGAAAAAATGTTTTTGGTCAAAATGACTCTATTTAGGTCTCCAAGTGTCTAAAAAGCCCTTTTTAGTCATAATAACTACGTTTGGTCAACAAAGGTCTGAAAAACTATTTTAGCCAAAATGACTGTATTTTTGTCTTTTAGAGTCTCAAAACTCCGCATTTAAATTTGGTATTTGTTTGGGTCAAAATGACTCTATTTTGGTCTCCAAGTGTCTAAAAAGCCTTTTTAGTCAAAATAACTGCATTTAGTCACCAAAGGTCTGAAAAACTTTTTTAGCCAAAATGACTGTATTTTTGTCTTTTAGAGTCTTAAAAAGCCGGTTTTAGACAAGATAATTGCATTTCGTGCCCAGTGATCTGAAAACTTTTTTTGGTCAAAATGACTCTATTTTGGTCTCCAAGTGTCTAAAAAGCCTTTTGTAAGTCAAAATAACTACGTTTGGTCACAAAAGGACTGAAAACCTTTTTTCAGCCAAAATGACTGTATTTTTGTCTTTTAGAGTCTTAAAACACTGCTTTTAGACAAGATAAACTACATTTGGTAACCAATGGCCTGAAAAAATGTTTTTGGTCAAAATGACTCTATTTAGGTCTCCAAGTGTCTATAAAGCCCTTTTTAGTCAAAATAACTACGTTTGGTCACCAAAGGTCTGAAAAACTATTTTAGAGTCTCAAAACTCCGCATTTAGATTTGGTATTTGTTTGGGTCAAAATTACTCTATTTTGGTCTCCAAGTGTCTAAAAAGCCTTTTTTAGTCAAAATAACTGCATTTGGTCACCAAAGGTCTGAAAAACTTTTTTAGCCAAAATGACTGTATTTTTGTCTTTTAGAGTCTTAAAAAGCCGGGTTTAGACAAGATAATTGCATTTCGTAACCAGTGATATGAAAACTTTTTTTGGTCAAAATGACTCTATTTTGGTCTCCAAGTGTCTAAGAAGCCATTTTAAGTCAAAATAACTGCATTTGGTCAGCAAAGGTATAAAAAAATTAAGTCAAAATGATTGTAATCTCGTCTATTAGAGTCTTAAAAACTGGTTTTGGACAAGATAATTGCATTTGGTAACCAATGGCATGAAAAAATGTTTTTGGTCAAAATGACTCTATCTAGGTCTCCAAGTGTCTAAAAAGCCCTTTTTAGTCATAATAACTACGTTTGGTCAACAAAGGTCTGAAAAACTATTGTAGCCAAAATGACTGTATTTTTGTCTTTTAGAGTCTCAAAACTCCGCATTTAGATTTGGTATTTGTTTGGGTCAAAATGACTCTATTTTTGTCTCCAAGTGTCTAAAAAGCCTTTTTAGTCAAAATAACTGCATTTGGTCACCAAAGGTCTGAAAAACTTTTTTAGCCAAAATGACTGTATTTTTGTCTTTTAGAGTCTTAAAAAGCCGGGTTCAGACAAGATAATTGCATTTCGTAACCAGTGATCTGAAAACATTTTTTTGGTCAAAATGACTCTATTTTGGTCTCCAAGTGTCTGAAAAGCCCTTTTTAGTCAAAATAACTGCATTTGGTTACCAAAGGTCTGAAAAAAAATTTAGTCAAAATGATTGTATTTTCGTCTATTAGAGTTTTAAAAAGCCGGTTTTGGACAAGATAATTGCATTTGGTAACCAATCGCCTGAAACACTTGTTTGGGTCAAAATTACTCTATTTTGGTCTCCAAGTGTCTAAAAATCCTTTTTTAGTCAAAATAACTGCATTTGGTCACCAAAGGTCTGAAAACCTTTTTTTTAGCCAAAATACCAGTATTTTTGTCCTTTAGAGTCTTAAAAAGCCGGTTTTAGACAAGATAATTGCATTTCGTGCCCAGTGATCTGAAAACATTTTTTTGGTAAAAATGACTATTTTGGTCTCCAAGTGTCTGAAAAGCCATTTTTTGTCAAAATAACTACGTTTGGTCACCAAAGGTCTGAAAACCTTTTTTTAGCCAAAATGACTGTATTTTTGTCTTTTAGAGTCTTAAAACACCGCTTTTAGACAAGATAAACTACATTTGGTAACCAATGGCCTGAAAAAATGTTTTTGGTCAAAATGACTCTATTTAGGTCTCCAAGTGTCTATAAAGCCCTTTTTAGTCAAAATAACTACGTTTGGTCACCGAAGGTCTGAAAAACTATTTTAGAGTCTCAAAACTCCGCATTTAGATTTGGTATTTGTTTGGGTCAAAATTACTCTATTTTGGTCTCCAAGTGTCTGAAAAGCCCTTTTTAGTCAAAATAACTACGTTTGGTCACCAAAGGCCTGAAAACCTTTTTTTAGCCAAAATGACTGTATTTTTGTCTTTTAGAGTCTTAAAAAGCCGGGTTTAGACAAGATAATTGCATTTCGTAACCAGTGATATGAAAACTTTTTTTGGTCAAAATGACTCTATTTTGGTCTCCAAGTGTCTAAGAAGCCCTTTTAAGTCAAAATAACTGCATTTGGTCAGCAAAGGTATGAAAAAAAATTTAGTCAAAATAATTGTATTTTCGTCTATTAGAGTCTTAAAAACCGGTTTTGGACAAGATAATTGCATTTGGTAACCAATGGCCTGAAAAAATGTTTTTGGTCAAAATGACTCTATCTAGGTCTCCAAGTGTCTAAAAAGCCCTTTTTAGTCATAATAACTACGTTTGGTCAACAAAGGTCTGAAAAACTATTTTAGCCAAAATGACTGTATTTTTGTCTTTTAGAGTCTCAAAACTCCGCATTTAGATTTGGTATTTGTTTGGGTCAAAATGACTCTATTTTTGTCTCCAAGTGTCTAAAAAGCCTTTTTAGTCAAAATAACTGCATTTGGTCACCAAAGGTCTGAAAAACTTTTTTAGCCAAAATGACTATATTTTTGTCTTTTAGAGTCTTAAAAAGCCGGGTTTAGACAAGATAATTGCATTTCGTAACCAGTGATCTGAAAACATTTTTTTGGTCAAAATGACTCTATTTTGGTCTCCAAGTGTCTAAAAAGCCCTTTTTAGTCAAAATAACTGCATTTGGTTACCAAAGGTCTGAAAAAAATTTAGTCAAAATGATTGTATTTTCGTCTATTAGAGTTTTAAAAAGCCGGTTTTGGACAAAATAATTGCATTTGGTAACCAATCGCCTGAAACACTTGTTTGGGTCAAAATTACTCTATTTTGGTCTCCAAGTGTCTAAAAATCCTTTTTTAGTCAAAATAACTGCATTTGGTCACCAAAGGTCTGAAAACCTTTTTTTTGCCAAAATAACAGTATTTTTGTCCTTTAGAGTCTTAAAAAGCCGGGTTTAGACAAGATAATTGCATTTCGTAACCAGTGATATGAAAACTTTTTTTGGTCAAAATGACTCTATTTTGGTCTCCAAGTGTCTAAGAAGCCCTTTTAAGTCAAAATAACTGCATTTGGTCAGCAAAGGTATAAAAAAATTAAGTCAAAATGATTGTAATCTCGTCTATTAGAGTCTTAAAAACTGGTTTTGGACAAGATAATTGCATTTGGTAACCAATGGCATGAAAAAATGTTTTTGGTCAAAATGACTCTATCTAGGTCTCCAAGTGTCTAAAAAGCCCTTTTTAGTCATAATAACTACGTTTGGTCAACAAAGGTCTGAAAAACTATTGTAGCCAAAATGACTGTATTTTTGTCTTTTAGAGTCTCAAAACTCCGCATTTAGATTTGGTATTTGTTTGGGTCAAAATGACTCTATTTTTGTCTCCAAGTGTCTAAAAAGCCTTTTTAGTCAAAATAACTGCATTTGGTCACCAAAGGTCTGAAAAACTTTTTTAGCCAAAATGACTGTATTTTTGTCTTTTAGAGTCTTAAAAAGCCGGGTTCAGACAAGATAATTGCATTTCGTAACCAGTGATCTGAAAACATTTTTTTGGTCAAAATGACTCTATTTTGGTCTCCAAGTGTCTGAAAAGCCCTTTTTAGTCAAAATAACTGCATTTGGTTACCAAAGGTCTGAAAAAAAATTTAGTCAAAATGATTGTATTTTCGTCTATTAGAGTTTTAAAAAGCCGGTTTTGGACAAGATAATTGCATTTGGTAACCAATCGCCTGAAACACTTGTTTGGGTCAAAATTACTCTATTTTGGTCTCCAAGTGTCTAAAAATCCTTTTTTAGTCAAAATAACTGCATTTGGTCACCAAAGGTCTGAAAACCTTTTTTTTAGCCAAAATACCAGTATTTTTGTCCTTTAGAGTCTTAAAAAGCCGGTTTTAGACAAGATAATTGCATTTCGTGCCCAGTGATCTGAAAACATTTTTTTGGTAAAAATGACTATTTTGGTCTCCAAGTGTCTGAAAAGCCATTTTTTGTCAAAATAACTACGTTTGGTCACCAAAGGTCTGAAAACCTTTTTTTAGCCAAAATGACTGTATTTTTGTCTTTTAGAGTCTTAAAACACCGCTTTTAGACAAGATAAACTACATTTGGTAACCAATGGCCTGAAAAAATGTTTTTGGTCAAAATGACTCTATTTAGGTCTCCAAGTGTCTATAAAGCCCTTTTTAGTCAAAATAACTACGTTTGGTCACCGAAGGTCTGAAAAACTATTTTAGAGTCTCAAAACTCCGCATTTAGATTTGGTATTTGTTTGGGTCAAAATTACTCTATTTTGGTCTCCAAGTGTCTGAAAAGCCCTTTTTAGTCAAAATAACTACGTTTGGTCACCAAAGGCCTGAAAACCTTTTTTTAGCCAAAATGACTGTATTTTTGTCTTTTAGAGTCTTAAAAAGCCGGGTTTAGACAAGATAATTGCATTTCGTAACCAGTGATATGAAAACTTTTTTTGGTCAAAATGACTCTATTTTGGTCTCCAAGTGTCTAAGAAGCCCTTTTAAGTCAAAATAACTGCATTTGGTCAGCAAAGGTATGAAAAAAAATTTAGTCAAAATAATTGTATTTTCGTCTATTAGAGTCTTAAAAACCGGTTTTGGACAAGATAATTGCATTTGGTAACCAATGGCCTGAAAAAATGTTTTTGGTCAAAATGACTCTATCTAGGTCTCCAAGTGTCTAAAAAGCCCTTTTTAGTCATAATAACTACGTTTGGTCAACAAAGGTCTGAAAAACTATTTTAGCCAAAATGACTGTATTTTTGTCTTTTAGAGTCTCAAAACTCCGCATTTAGATTTGGTATTTGTTTGGGTCAAAATGACTCTATTTTTGTCTCCAAGTGTCTAAAAAGCCTTTTTAGTCAAAATAACTGCATTTGGTCACCAAAGGTCTGAAAAACTTTTTTAGCCAAAATGACTATATTTTTGTCTTTTAGAGTCTTAAAAAGCCGGGTTTAGACAAGATAATTGCATTTCGTAACCAGTGATCTGAAAACATTTTTTTGGTCAAAATGACTCTATTTTGGTCTCCAAGTGTCTAAAAAGCCCTTTTTAGTCAAAATAACTGCATTTGGTTACCAAAGGTCTGAAAAAAATTTAGTCAAAATGATTGTATTTTCGTCTATTAGAGTTTTAAAAAGCCGGTTTTGGACAAAATAATTGCATTTGGTAACCAATCGCCTGAAACACTTGTTTGGGTCAAAATTACTCTATTTTGGTCTCCAAGTGTCTAAAAATCCTTTTTTAGTCAAAATAACTGCATTTGGTCACCAAAGGTCTGAAAACCTTTTTTTTGCCAAAATAACAGTATTTTTGTCCTTTAGAGTCTTAAAAAGCCGGGTTTAGACAAGATAATTGCATTTCGTAACCAGTGATATGAAAACTTTTTTTGGTCAAAATGACTCTATTTTGGTCTCCAAGTGTCTAAGAAGCCCTTTTAAGTCAAAATAACTGCATTTGGTCAGCAAAGGTATAAAAAAATTAAGTCAAAATGATTGTAATCTCGTCTATTAGAGTCTTAAAAACTGGTTTTGGACAAGATAATTGCATTTGGTAACCAATGGCATGAAAAAATGTTTTTGGTCAAAATGACTCTATCTAGGTCTCCAAGTGTCTAAAAAGCCCTTTTTAGTCATAATAACTACGTTTGGTCAACAAAGGTCTGAAAAACTATTGTAGCCAAAATGACTGTATTTTTGTCTTTTAGAGTCTCAAAACTCCGCATTTAGATTTGGTATTTGTTTGGGTCAAAATGACTCTATTTTTGTCTCCAAGTGTCTAAAAAGCCTTTTTAGTCAAAATAACTGCATTTGGTCACCAAAGGTCTGAAAAACTTTTTTAGCCAAAATGACTGTATTTTTGTCTTTTAGAGTCTTAAAAAGCCGGGTTCAGACAAGATAATTGCATTTCGTAACCAGTGATCTGAAAACATTTTTTTGGTCAAAATGACTCTATTTTGGTCTCCAAGTGTCTGAAAAGCCCTTTTTAGTCAAAATAACTGCATTTGGTTACCAAAGGTCTGAAAAAAAATTTAGTCAAAATGATTGTATTTTCGTCTATTAGAGTTTTAAAAAGCCGGTTTTGGACAAGATAATTGCATTTGGTAACCAATCGCCTGAAACACTTGTTTGGGTCAAAATTACTCTATTTTGGTCTCCAAGTGTCTAAAAATCCTTTTTTAGTCAAAATAACTGCATTTGGTCACCAAAGGTCTGAAAACCTTTTTTTTAGCCAAAATACCAGTATTTTTGTCCTTTAGAGTCTTAAAAAGCCGGTTTTAGACAAGATAATTGCATTTCGTGCCCAGTGATCTGAAAACATTTTTTTGGTAAAAATGACTATTTTGGTCTCCAAGTGTCTGAAAAGCCATTTTTTGTCAAAATAACTACGTTTGGTCACCAAAGGTCTGAAAACCTTTTTTTAGCCAAAATGACTGTATTTTTGTCTTTTAGAGTCTTAAAACACCGCTTTTAGACAAGATAAACTACATTTGGTAACCAATGGCCTGAAAAAATGTTTTTGGTCAAAATGACTCTATTTAGGTCTCCAAGTGTCTATAAAGCCCTTTTTAGTCAAAATAACTACGTTTGGTCACCGAAGGTCTGAAAAACTATTTTAGAGTCTCAAAACTCCGCATTTAGATTTGGTATTTGTTTGGGTCAAAATTACTCTATTTTGGTCTCCAAGTGTCTGAAAAGCCCTTTTTAGTCAAAATAACTACGTTTGGTCACCAAAGGCCTGAAAACCTTTTTTTAGCCAAAATGACTGTATTTTTGTCTTTTAGAGTCTTAAAAAGCCGGGTTTAGACAAGATAATTGCATTTCGTAACCAGTGATATGAAAACTTTTTTTGGTCAAAATGACTCTATTTTGGTCTCCAAGTGTCTAAGAAGCCCTTTTAAGTCAAAATAACTGCATTTGGTCAGCAAAGGTATGAAAAAAAATTTAGTCAAAATAATTGTATTTTCGTCTATTAGAGTCTTAAAAACCGGTTTTGGACAAGATAATTGCATTTGGTAACCAATGGCCTGAAAAAATGTTTTTGGTCAAAATGACTCTATCTAGGTCTCCAAGTGTCTAAAAAGCCCTTTTTAGTCATAATAACTACGTTTGGTCAACAAAGGTCTGAAAAACTATTGTAGCCAAAATGACTGTATTTTTGTCTTTTAGAGTCTCAAAACTCCGCATTTAGATTTGGTATTTGTTTGGGTCAAAATGACTCTATTTTTGTCTCCAAGTGTCTAAAAAGCCTTTTTAGTCAAAATAACTGCATTTGGTCACCAAAGGTCTGAAAAACTTTTTTAGCCAAAATGACTGTATTTTTGTCTTTTAGAGTCTTAAAAAGCCGGGTTCAGACAAGATAATTGCATTTCGTAACCAGTGATCTGAAAACATTTTTTTGGTCAAAATGACTCTATTTTGGTCTCCAAGTGTCTGAAAAGCCCTTTTTAGTCAAAATAACTGCATTTGGTTACCAAAGGTCTGAAAAAAAATTTAGTCAAAATGATTGTATTTTCGTCTATTAGAGTTTTAAAAAGCCGGTTTTGGACAAGATAATTGCATTTGGTAACCAATCGCCTGAAACACTTGTTTGGGTCAAAATTACTCTATTTTGGTCTCCAAGTGTCTAAAAATCCTTTTTTAGTCAAAATAACTGCATTTGGTCACCAAAGGTCTGAAAACCTTTTTTTTAGCCAAAATACCAGTATTTTTGTCCTTTAGAGTCTTAAAAAGCCGGTTTTAGACAAGATAATTGCATTTCGTGCCCAGTGATCTGAAAACATTTTTTTGGTAAAAATGACTATTTTGGTCTCCAAGTGTCTGAAAAGCCATTTTTTGTCAAAATAACTACGTTTGGTCACCAAAGGTCTGAAAACCTTTTTTTAGCCAAAATGACTGTATTTTTGTCTTTTAGAGTCTTAAAACACCGCTTTTAGACAAGATAAACTACATTTGGTAACCAATGGCCTGAAAAAATGTTTTTGGTCAAAATGACTCTATTTAGGTCTCCAAGTGTCTATAAAGCCCTTTTTAGTCAAAATAACTACGTTTGGTCACCGAAGGTCTGAAAAACTATTTTAGAGTCTCAAAACTCCGCATTTAGATTTGGTATTTGTTTGGGTCAAAATTACTCTATTTTGGTCTCCAAGTGTCTGAAAAGCCCTTTTTAGTCAAAATAACTACGTTTGGTCACCAAAGGCCTGAAAACCTTTTTTTAGCCAAAATGACTGTATTTTTGTCTTTTAGAGTCTTAAAAAGCCGGGTTTAGACAAGATAATTGCATTTCGTAACCAGTGATATGAAAACTTTTTTTGGTCAAAATGACTCTATTTTGGTCTCCAAGTGTCTAAGAAGCCCTTTTAAGTCAAAATAACTGCATTTGGTCAGCAAGGGTATGAAAAAAAATTTAGTCAAAATAATTGTATTTTCGTCTATTAGAGTCTTAAAAACCGGTTTTGGACAAGATAATTGCATTTGGTAACCAATGGCCTGAAAAAATGTTTTTGGTCAAAATGACTCTATCTAGGTCTCCAAGTGTCTAAAAAGCCCTTTTTAGTCATAATAACTACGTTTGGTCAACAAAGGTCTGAAAAACTATTTTAGCCAAAATGACTGTATTTTTGTCTTTTAGAGTCTCAAAACTCCGCATTTAGATTTGGTATTTGTTTGGGTCAAAATGACTCTATTTTTGTCTCCAAGTGTCTAAAAAGCCTTTTTAGTCAAAATAACTGCATTTGGTCACCAAAGGTCTGAAAAACTTTTTTAGCCAAAATGACTATATTTTTGTCTTTTAGAGTCTTAAAAAGCCGGGTTTAGACAAGATAATTGCATTTCGTAACCAGTGATCTGAAAACATTTTTTTGGTCAAAATGACTCTATTTTGGTCTCCAAGTGTCTAAAAAGCCCTTTTTAGTCAAAATAACTGCATTTGGTTACCAAAGGTCTGAAAAAAATTTAGTCAAAATGATTGTATTTTCGTCTATTAGAGTTTTAAAAAGCCGGTTTTGGACAAAATAATTGCATTTGGTAACCAATCGCCTGAAACACTTGTTTGGGTCAAAATTACTCTATTTTGGTCTCCAAGTGTCTAAAAATCCTTTTTTAGTCAAAATAACTGCATTTGGTCACCAAAGGTCTGAAAACCTTTTTTTTGCCAAAATAACAGTATTTTTGTCCTTTAGAGTCTTAAAAAGCCGGGTTTAGACAAGATAATTGCATTTCGTAACCAGTGATATGAAAACTTTTTTTGGTCAAAATGACTCTATTTTGGTCTCCAAGTGTCTAAGAAGCCCTTTTAAGTCAAAATAACTGCATTTGGTCAGCAAAGGTATAAAAAAATTAAGTCAAAATGATTGTAATCTCGTCTATTAGAGTCTTAAAAACTGGTTTTGGACAAGATAATTGCATTTGGTAACCAATGGCATGAAAAAATGTTTTTGGTCAAAATGACTCTATCTAGGTCTCCAAGTGTCTAAAAAGCCCTTTTTAGTCATAATAACTACGTTTGGTCAACAAAGGTCTGAAAAACTATTGTAGCCAAAATGACTGTATTTTTGTCTTTTAGAGTCTCAAAACTCCGCATTTAGATTTGGTATTTGTTTGGGTCAAAATGACTCTATTTTTGTCTCCAAGTGTCTAAAAAGCCTTTTTAGTCAAAATAACTGCATTTGGTCACCAAAGGTCTGAAAAACTTTTTTAGCCAAAATGACTGTATTTTTGTCTTTTAGAGTCTTAAAAAGCCGGGTTCAGACAAGATAATTGCATTTCGTAACCAGTGATCTGAAAACATTTTTTTGGTCAAAATGACTCTATTTTGGTCTCCAAGTGTCTGAAAAGCCCTTTTTAGTCAAAATAACTGCATTTGGTTACCAAAGGTCTGAAAAAAAATTTAGTCAAAATGATTGTATTTTCGTCTATTAGAGTTTTAAAAAGCCGGTTTTGGACAAGATAATTGCATTTGGTAACCAATCGCCTGAAACACTTGTTTGGGTCAAAATTACTCTATTTTGGTCTCCAAGTGTCTAAAAATCCTTTTTTAGTCAAAATAACTGCATTTGGTCACCAAAGGTCTGAAAACCTTTTTTTTAGCCAAAATACCAGTATTTTTGTCCTTTAGAGTCTTAAAAAGCCGGTTTTAGACAAGATAATTGCATTTCGTGCCCAGTGATCTGAAAACATTTTTTTGGTAAAAATGACTATTTTGGTCTCCAAGTGTCTGAAAAGCCATTTTTTGTCAAAATAACTACGTTTGGTCACCAAAGGTCTGAAAACCTTTTTTTAGCCAAAATGACTGTATTTTTGTCTTTTAGAGTCTTAAAACACCGCTTTTAGACAAGATAAACTACATTTGGTAACCAATGGCCTGAAAAAATGTTTTTGGTCAAAATGACTCTATTTAGGTCTCCAAGTGTCTATAAAGCCCTTTTTAGTCAAAATAACTACGTTTGGTCACCGAAGGTCTGAAAAACTATTTTAGAGTCTCAAAACTCCGCATTTAGATTTGGTATTTGTTTGGGTCAAAATTACTCTATTTTGGTCTCCAAGTGTCTGAAAAGCCCTTTTTAGTCAAAATAACTACGTTTGGTCACCAAAGGCCTGAAAACCTTTTTTTAGCCAAAATGACTGTATTTTTGTCTTTTAGAGTCTTAAAAAGCCGGGTTTAGACAAGATAATTGCATTTCGTAACCAGTGATATGAAAACTTTTTTTGGTCAAAATGACTCTATTTTGGTCTCCAAGTGTCTAAGAAGCCCTTTTAAGTCAAAATAACTGCATTTGGTCAGCAAAGGTATGAAAAAAAATTTAGTCAAAATAATTGTATTTTTGTCTTTTAGAGTCTTAAAACACCGCTTTTAGACAAGATAAACTACATTTGGTAACCAATGGCCTGAAAAAATGTTTTTGGTCAAAATGACTCTATTTAGGTCTCCAAGTGTCTAAAAAGCCCTTTTTAGTCATAATAACTACGTTTGGTCAACAAAGGTCTGAAAAACTATTTTAGCCAAAATGACTGTATTTTTGTCTTTTAGAGTCTCAAAACTCCGCATTTAGATTTGGTATTTGTTTGGGTCAAAATGACTCTATTTTTGTCTCCAAGTGTCTAAAAAGCCTTTTTAGTCAAAATAACTGCATTTGGTCACCAAAGGTCTGAAAAACTTTTTTAGCCAAAATGACTATATTTTTGTCTTTTAGAGTCTTAAAAAGCCGGGTTTAGACAAGATAATTGCATTTCGTAACCAGTGATCTGAAAACATTTTTTTGGTCAAAATGACTCTATTTTGGTCTCCAAGTGTCTAAAAAGCCCTTTTTAGTCAAAATAACTGCATTTGGTTACCAAAGGTCTGAAAAAAATTTAGTCAAAATGATTGTATTTTCGTCTATTAGAGTTTTAAAAAGCCGGTTTTGGACAAAATAATTGCATTTGGTAACCAATCGCCTGAAACACTTGTTTGGGTCAAAATTACTCTATTTTGGTCTCCAAGTGTCTAAAAATCCTTTTTTAGTCAAAATAACTGCATTTGGTCACCAAAGGTCTGAAAACCTTTTTTTTTGCCAAAATAACAGTATTTTTGTCCTTTAGAGTCTTAAAAAGCCGGTTTTAGACAAGATAATTGCATTTCGTGCCCAGTGATCTGAAAACATTTTTTTGGTAAAAATGACTCTATTTTGGTCTCCAAGTGTCTGAAAAGCCATTTTTTGTCAAAATAACTACGTTTGGTCACCAAAGGTCTGAAAACCTTTTTTTAGCCAAAATGACTGTATTTTTGTCTTTTAGAGTCTTAAAACACCGCTTTTAGACAAGATAAACTACATTTGGTAACCAATGGCCTGAAAAAATGTTTTTGGTCAAAATGACTCTATTTAGGTCTCCAAGTGTCTAAAAAGCCCTTTTTAGTCATAATAACTACGTTTGGTCAACAAAGGTCTGAAAAACTATTTTAGCCAAAATGACTGTATTTTTGTCTTTTAGAGTCTCAAAACTCCGCATTTAAATTTGGTATTTGTTTGGGTCAAAATGACTCTATTTTGGTCTCCAAGTGTCTAAAAAGCCTTTTTAGTCAAAATAACTGCATTTGGTCACCAAAGGTCTGAAAAACTTTTTTAGCCAAAATGACTGTATTTTTGTCTTTTAGAGTCTTAAAAAGCCGGTTTTAGACAAGATAATTGCATTTCGTGCCCAGTGATCTGAAAACTTTTTTTGGTCAAAATGACTCTATTTTGGTCTCCAAGTGTCTAAAAAGCCTTTTTTAGTCAAAATAACTACGTTTGGTCACCAAAGGACTGAAAACCTTTTTTCAGCCAAAATGACTGTATTTTTGTCTTTTAGAGTCTTAAAACACTGCTTTTAGACAAGATAAACTACATTTGGTAACCAATGGCCTGAAAAAATGTTTTTGGTCAAAATGACTCTATTTAGGTCTCCAAGTGTCTATAAAGCCCTTTTTAGTCAAAATAACTACGTTTGGTCACCAAAGGTCTGAAAAACTATTTTAGAGTCTCAAAACTCTGCATTTAGATTTGGTATTTGTTTGGGTCAAAAATACTCTATTTTGGTCTCCAAGTGTCTAAAAAGCCTTTTTTAGTCAAAATAACTGCATTTGGTCACCAAAGGTCTGAAAAACTTTTTTAGCCAAAATGACTGTATTTTTGTCTTTTAGAGTCTTAAAAAGCCGGGTTTAGACAAGATAATTGCATTTCGTAACCAGTGATATGAAAACTTTTTTTGGTCAAAATGACTCTATTTTGGTCCCCAAGTGTCTAAGAAGCCCTTTTAAGTCAAAATAACTGCATTTGTCAGCAAAGGTATAAAAAAATTAAGTCAAAATGATTGTATTTTCGTCTATTAGAGTCTTAAAAACCGGTTTTGGACAAGATAATTGCATTTGGTAACCAATGGCATGAAAAAATGTTTTTGGTCAAAATGACTCTATCTAGGTCTCCAAGTGTCTAAAAAGCCCTTTTTAGTCATAATAACTACGTTTGGTCAACAAAGGTCTGAAAAACTACTGTAGCCAAAATGACTGTATTTTTGTCTTTTAGAGTCTCAAAACTCCGCATTTAGATTTGGTATTTGTTTGGGTCAAAATGACTCTATTTTTGTCTCCAAGTGTCTAAAAAGCCTTTTTAGTCAAAATAACTGCATTTGGTCACCAAAGGTCTGAAAAACTTTTTTTAGCCAAAATGACTGTATTTTTGTCTTTTAGAGTCTTAAAAAGCCGGGTTCAGACAAGATAATTGCATTTCGTAACCAGTGATCTGAAAACATTTTTTTGGTCAAAATGACTCTATTTTGGTCTCCAAGTGTCTAAAAAGCCCTTTTTAGTCAAAATAACTGCATTTGGTTACCAAAGGTCTGAAAAACTATTTTAGAGTCTCAAAACTCCGCATTTAGATTTGGTATTTGTTTGGGTCAAAATTACTCTATTTTGGTCTCCAAGTGTCTAAAAAGCCTTTTTTAGTCAAAATAACTGCATTTGGTCACCAAAGGTCTGAAAAACTTTTTTAGCCAAAATGACTGTATTTTTGTCTTTTAGAGTCTTAAAAAGCCGGGTTTAGACAAGATAATTGCATTTCGTAACCAGTGATATGAAAACTTTTTTTGGTCAAAATGACTCTATTTTGGTCCCCAAGTGTCTAAGAAGCCCTTTTAAGTCAAAATAACTGCATTTGGTCAGCAAAGGTATAAAAAAATTAAGTCAAAATGATTGTATTCTCGTCTATTAGAGTCTTAAAAACCGGTTTTGGACAAGATAATTGCATTTGGTAACCAATGGCATGAAAAAATGTTTTTGGTCAAAATGACTCTATCTAGGTCTCCAAGTGTCTAAAAAGCCCTTTTTAGTCATAATAACTACGTTTGGTCAACAAAGGTCTGAAAAACTATTGTAGCCAAAATGACTGTATTTTTGTCTTTTAGAGTCTCAAAACTCCGCATTTAGATTTGGTATTTGTTTGGGTCAAAATGACTCTATTTTTGTCTCCAAGTGTCTAAAAAGCCTTTTTAGTCAAAATAACTGCATTTGGTCACCAAAGGTCTGAAAAACTTTTTTTAGCCAAAATGACTGTATTTTTGTCTTTTAGAGTCTTAAAAAGCCGGGTTCAGACAAGATAATTGCATTTCGTAACCAGTGATCTGAAAACATTTTTTTGGTCAAAATGACTCTATTTTGGTCTCCAAGTGTCTAAAAAGCCCTTTTTAGTCAAAATAACTGCATTTGGTTACCAAAGGTCTGAAAAAAAATTTAGTCAAAATGATTGTATTTTCGTCTATTAGAGTTTTAAAAAGCCGGTTTTGGACAAGATAATTGCATTTGGTAACCAATCGCCTGAAACACTTGTTTGGGTCAAAATTACTCTATTTTGGTCTCCAAGTGTCTAAAAATCCCTTTTTAGTCAAAATAACTGCATTTGGTCACCAAAGGTCTGAAAACCTTTTTTTAGCCAAAATAACAGTATTTTTGTCCTTTAGAGTCTTAAAAAGCCGGTTTTAGACAAGATAATTGCATTTCGTGCCCAGTGATCTGAAAACATTTTTTTGGTAAAAATGACTCTATTTTGGTCTCCAAGTGTCTGAAAAGCCATTTTTTGTCAAAATAACTACGTTTGGTCACCAAAGGTCTGAAAACCTTTTTTTAGCCAAACTGACTGTATTTTTGTCTTTTAGAGTCTTAAAACACCGCTTTTAGACAAGATAAACTACATTTGGTAACCAATGGCCTGAAAAAATGTTTTTGGTCAAAATGACTCTATTTAGGTCTCCAAGTGTCTATAAAGCCCTTTTTAGTCAAAATAACTACGTTTGGTCACCGAAGGTCTGAAAAACTATTTTAGAGTCTCAAAACTCCGCATTTAGATTTGGTATTTGTTTGGGTCAAAATTACTCTATTTTGGTCTCCAAGTGTCTGAAAAGCCCTTTTTAGTCAAAATAACTACGTTTGGTCACCAAAGGTCTGAAAACCTTTTTTTTAGCCAAAATGACTGTATTTTTGTCTTTTAGAGTCTTAAAAAGCCGGGTTTAGACAAGATAATTGCATTTCGTAACCAGTGATATGAAAACTTTTTTTGGTCAAAATGACTCTATTTTGGTCTCCAAGTGTCTAAAAAGCCCTTTTTAGTCAAAATAACTGCATTTGGTTACCAAAGGTCTGAAAAAAATTTAGTCAAAATGATTGTATTTTCGTCTATTAGAGTCTTAAAAACCGGTTTTGAACAAGATAATTGCATTTGGTAACCAATGGCCTGAAAAAATGTTTTTGGTCAAAATGACTCTATCTAGGTCTCCAAGTGTCTAAAAAGCCCTTTTTAGTCATAATAACTACGTTTGGTCAACAAAGGTCTGAAAAACTATTTTAGCCAAAATGACTGTATTTTTTTCTTTTAGAGTCTCAAAACTCCGCATTTAGATTTGGTATTTGTTTGGGTCAAAATGACTCTATTTTTGTCTCCAAGTGTCTAAAAAGCCTTTTTAGTCAAAAAAAACTGCATTTGGTCACCAAAGGTCTGAAAAACTTTTTTAGCCAAAATGACTGTATTTTTGTCTTTTAGAGTCTTAAAAAGCCGGGTTTAGACAAGATAATTGCATTTCGTAACCAGTGATCTGAAAACATTTTTTTGGTCAAAATGACTCTATTTTGGTCTCCAAGTGTCTAAAAAGCCCTTTTTAGTCAAAATAACTGCATTTGGTTACCAAAGGTCTGAAAAACTATTTTAGAGTCTCAAAACTCCGCATTTAGATTTGGTATTTGTTTGGGTCAAAATTACTCTATTTTGGTCTCCAAGTGTCTAAAAAGCCTTTTTTAGTCAAAATAACTGCATTTGGTCACCAAAGGTCTGAAAAACTTTTTTAGCCAAAATGACTGTATTTTTGTCTTTTAGAGTCTTAAAAAGCCGGGTTTAGACAAGATAATTGCATTTCGTAACCAGTGATCTGAAAACATTTTTTTGGTCAAAATGACTCTATTTTGGTCTCCAAGTGTCTAAAAAGCCCTTTTTAGTCAAAATAACTGCATTTGGTTACCAAAGGTCTGAAAAAAATTTAGTCAAAATGATTGTATTTTCGTCTATTAGAGTTTTAAAAAGCCGGTTTTGGACAAAATAATTGCATTTGGTAACCAATCGCCTGAAACACTTGTTTGGGTCAAAATTACTCTATTTTGGTCTCCAAGTGTCTAAAAATCCTTTTTTAGTCAAAATAACTGCATTTGGTCACCAAAGGTCTGAAAACCTTTTTTTTGCCAAAATAACAGTATTTTTGTCCTTTAGAGTCTTAAAAAGCCGGTTTTAGACAAGATAATTGCATTTCGTGCCCAGTGATCTGAAAACATTTTTTTGGTAAAAATGACTCTATTTTGGTCTCCAAGTGTCTGAAAAGCCATTTTTTGTCAAAATAACTACGTTTGGTCACCAAAGGTCTGAAAACCTTTTTTTAGCCAAAATGACTGTATTTTTGTCTTTTAGAGTCTTAAAACACCGCTTTTAGACAAGATAAACTACATTTGGTAACCAATGGCCTGAAAAAATGTTTTTGGTCAAAATGACTCTATTTAGGTCTCCAAGTGTCTAAAAAGCCCTTTTTAGTCATAATAACTACGTTTGGTCAACAAAGGTCTGAAAAACTATTTTAGCCAAAATGACTGTATTTTTGTCTTTTAGAGTCTCAAAACTCCGCATTTAAATTTGGTATTTGTTTGGGTCAAAATGACTCTATTTTGGTCTCCAAGTGTCTAAAAAGCCTTTTTAGTCAAAATAACTGCATTTGGTCACCAAAGGTCTGAAAAACTTTTTTAGCCAAAATGACTGTATTTTTGTCTTTTAGAGTCTTAAAAAGCCGGGTTTAGACAAGATAATTGCATTTCGTAACCAGTGATATGAAAACTTTTTTTGGTCAAAATGACTCTATTTTGGTCTCCAAGTGTCTAAAAAGCCCTTTTTAGTCAAAATAACTGCATTTGGTTACCAAAGGTCTGAAAAAAATTTAGTCAAAATGATTGTATTTTCGTCTATTAGAGTCTTAAAAACCGGTTTTGGACAAGATAATTGCATTTGGTAACCAATGGCCTGAAAAAATGTTTTTGGTCAAAATGACTCTATCTAGGTCTCCAAGTGTCTAAAAAGCCCTTTTTAGTCATAATAACTACGTTTGGTCAACAAAGGTCTGAAAAACTATTTTAGCCAAAATGACTGTATTTTTTTCTTTTAGAGTCTTAAAAAGCCGGTTTTAGACAAGATAATTGCATTTCGTGCCCAGTGATCTGAAAACTTTTTTTGGTCAAAATGACTCTATTTTGGTCTCCAAGTGTCTAAAAAGCCTTTTTTAGTCAAAATAACTACGTTTGGTCACCAAAGGACTGAAAACCTTTTTTCAGCCAAAATGACTGTATTTTTGTCTTTTAGAGTCTTAAAACACTGCTTTTAGACAAGATAAACTACATTTGGTAACCAATGGCCTGAAAAAATGTTTTTGGTCAAAATGACTCTATTTAGGTCTCCAAGTGTCTATAAAGCCCTTTTTAGTCAAAATAACTACGTTTGGTCACCAAAGGTCTGAAAAACTATTTTAGAGTCTCAAAACTCCGCATTTAGATTTGGTATTTGTTTGGGTCAAAATTACTCTATTTTGGTCTCCAAGTGTCTAAAAAGCCTTTTTTAGTCAAAATAACTGCATTTGGTCACCAAAGGTCTGAAAAACTTTTTTAGCCAAAATGACTGTATTTTTGTCTTTTAGAGTCTTAAAAAGCCGGGTTTAGACAAGATAATTGCATTTCGTAACCAGTGATATGAAAACTTTTTTTGGTCAAAATGACTCTATTTTGGTCTCCAAGTGTCTAAGAAGCCCTTTTAAGTCAAAATAACTGCATTTGGTCAGCAAAGGTATAAAAAAATTAAGTCAAAATGATTGTAATCTCGTCTATTAGAGTCTTAAAAACTGGTTTTGGACAAGATAATTGCATTTGGTAACCAATGGCATGAAAAAATGTTTTTGGTCAAAATGACTCTATCTAGGTCTCCAAGTGTCTAAAAAGCCCTTTTTAGTCATAATAACTACGTTTGGTCAACAAAGGTCTGAAAAACTATTGTAGCCAAAATGACTGTATTTTTGTCTTTTAGAGTCTCAAAACTCCGCATTTAGATTTGGTATTTGTTTGGGTCAAAATGACTCTATTTTTGTCTCCAAGTGTCTAAAAAGCCTTTTTAGTCAAAATAACTGCATTTGGTCACCAAAGGTCTGAAAAACTTTTTTAGCCAAAATGACTGTATTTTTGTCTTTTAGAGTCTTAAAAAGCCGGGTTCAGACAAGATAATTGCATTTCGTAACCAGTGATCTGAAAACATTTTTTTGGTCAAAATGACTCTATTTTGGTCTCCAAGTGTCTGAAAAGCCCTTTTTAGTCAAAATAACTGCATTTGGTTACCAAAGGTCTGAAAAAAAATTTAGTCAAAATGATTGTATTTTCGTCTATTAGAGTTTTAAAAAGCCGGTTTTGGACAAGATAATTGCATTTGGTAACCAATCGCCTGAAACACTTGTTTGGGTCAAAATTACTCTATTTTGGTCTCCAAGTGTCTAAAAATCCTTTTTTAGTCAAAATAACTGCATTTGGTCACCAAAGGTCTGAAAACCTTTTTTTTAGCCAAAATACCAGTATTTTTGTCCTTTAGAGTCTTAAAAAGCCGGTTTTAGACAAGATAATTGCATTTCGTGCCCAGTGATCTGAAAACATTTTTTTGGTAAAAATGACTATTTTGGTCTCCAAGTGTCTGAAAAGCCATTTTTTGTCAAAATAACTACGTTTGGTCACCAAAGGTCTGAAAACCTTTTTTTAGCCAAAATGACTGTATTTTTGTCTTTTAGAGTCTTAAAACACCGCTTTTAGACAAGATAAACTACATTTGGTAACCAATGGCCTGAAAAAATGTTTTTGGTCAAAATGACTCTATTTAGGTCTCCAAGCGTCTATAAAGCCCTTTTTAGTCAAAATAACTACGTTTGGTCACCGAAGGTCTGAAAAACTATTTTAGAGTCTCAAAACTCCGCATTTAGATTTGGTATTTGTTTGGGTCAAAATTACTCTATTTTGGTCTCCAAGTGTCTGAAAAGCCCTTTTTAGTCAAAATAACTACGTTTGGTCACCAAAGGCCTGAAAACCTTTTTTTAGCCAAAATGACTGTATTTTTGTCTTTTAGAGTCTTAAAAAGCCGGGTTTAGACAAGATAATTGCATTTCGTAACCAGTGATATGAAAACTTTTTTTGGTCAAAATGACTCTATTTTGGTCTCCAAGTGTCTAAGAAGCCCTTTTAAGTCAAAATAACTGCATTTGGTCAGCAAAGGTATGAAAAAAAATTTAGTCAAAATAATTGTATTTTCGTCTATTAGAGTCTTAAAAACCGGTTTTGGACAAGATAATTGCATTTGGTAACCAATGGCCTGAAAAAATGTTTTTGGTCAAAATGACTCTATCTAGGTCTCCAAGTGTCTAAAAAGCCCTTTTTAGTCATAATAACTACGTTTGGTCAACAAAGGTCTGAAAAACTATTTTAGCCAAAATGACTGTATTTTTGTCTTTTAGAGTCTCAAAACTCCGCATTTAGATTTGGTATTTGTTTGGGTCAAAATGACTCTATTTTTGTCTCCAAGTGTCTAAAAAGCCTTTTTAGTCAAAATAACTGCATTTGGTCACCAAAGGTCTGAAAAACTTTTTTAGCCAAAATGACTATATTTTTGTCTTTTAGAGTCTTAAAAAGCCGGGTTTAGACAAGATAATTGCATTTCGTAACCAGTGATCTGAAAACATTTTTTTGGTCAAAATGACTCTATTTTGGTCTCCAAGTGTCTAAAAAGCCCTTTTTAGTCAAAATAACTGCATTTGGTTACCAAAGGTCTGAAAAAAATTTAGTCAAAATGATTGTATTTTCGTCTATTAGAGTTTTAAAAAGCCGGTTTTGGACAAAATAATTGCATTTGGTAACCAATCGCCTGAAACACTTGTTTGGGTCAAAATTACTCTATTTTGGTCTCCAAGTGTCTAAAAATCCTTTTTTAGTCAAAATAACTGCATTTGGTCACCAAAGGTCTGAAAACCTTTTTTTTTGCCAAAATAACAGTATTTTTGTCCTTTAGAGTCTTAAAAAGCCGGTTTTAGACAAGATAATTGCATTTCGTGCCCAGTGATCTGAAAACATTTTTTTGGTAAAAATGACTCTATTTTGGTCTCCAAGTGTCTGAAAAGCCATTTTTTGTCAAAATAACTACGTTTGGTCACCAAAGGTCTGAAAACCTTTTTTTAGCCAAAATGACTGTATTTTTGTCTTTTAGAGTCTTAAAACACCGCTTTTAGACAAGATAAACTACATTTGGTAACCAATGGCCTGAAAAAATGTTTTTGGTCAAAATGACTCTATTTAGGTCTCCATGTGTCTAAAAAGCCCTTTTTAGTCATAATAACTACGTTTGGTCAACAAAGGTCTGAAAAACTATTTTAGCCAAAATGACTGTATTTTTGTCTTTTAGAGTCTCAAAACTCCGCATTTAAATTTGGTATTTGTTTGGGTCAAAATGACTCTATTTTGGTCTCCAAGTGTCTAAAAAGCCTTTTTAGTCAAAATAACTGCATTTGGTCACCAAAGGTCTGAAAAACTTTTTTAGCCAAAATGACTGTATTTTTGTCTTTTAGAGTCTTAAAAAGCCGGTTTTAGACAAGATAATTGCATTTCGTGCCCAGTGATCTGAAAACTTTTTTTGGTCAAAATGACTCTATTTTGGTCTCCAAGTGTCTAAAAAGCCTTTTTTAGTCAAAATAACTACGTTTGGTCACCAAAGGACTGAAAACCTTTTTTCAGCCAAAATGACTGTATTTTTGTCTTTTAGAGTCTTAAAACACTGCTTTTAGACAAGATAAACTACATTTGGTAACCAATGGCCTGAAAAAATGTTTTTGGTCAAAATGACTCTATTTAGGTCTCC
Organism: Pelophylax lessonae; assembly: GCF_965119305.1. Taxonomy (NCBI): domain Eukaryota; kingdom Metazoa; phylum Chordata; class Amphibia; order Anura; family Ranidae; genus Pelophylax; species Pelophylax lessonae. The sequence goes on from NC_138773.1 coordinate 151,330,012, forward strand.
AAGTGTCTATAAAGCCCTTTTTAGTCAAAATAACTACGTTTGGTCACCAAAGGTCTGAAAAACTATTTTAGAGACTCAAAACTCTGCATTTAGATTTGGTATTTGTTTGGGTCAAAAATACTCTATTTTGGTCTCCAAGTGTCTAAAAAGCCTTTTTTAGTCAAAATAACTGCATTTGGTCACCAAAGGTCTGAAAAACTTTTTTAGCCAAAATGACTGTATTTTTGTCTTTTAGAGTCTTAAAAAGCCGGGTTTAGACAAGATAATTGCATTTCGTAACCAGTGATATGAAAACTTTTTTTGGTCAAAATGACTCTATTTTGGTCCCCAAGTGTCTAAGAAGCCCTTTTAAGTCAAAATAACTGCATTTGGTCAGCAAAGGTATAAAAAAATTAAGTCAAAATGATTGTATTCTCGTCTATTAGAGTCTTAAAAACCGGTTTTGGACAAGATAATTGCATTTGGTAACCAATGGCATGAAAAAATGTTTTTGGTCAAAATGACTCTATCTAGGTCTCCAAGTGTCTAAAAAGCCCTTTTTAGTCATAATAACTACGTTTGGTCAACAAAGGTCTGAAAAACTATTGTAGCCAAAATGACTGTATTTTTGTCTTTTAGAGTCTCAAAACTCCGCATTTAGATTTGGTATTTGTTTGGGTCAAAATGACTCTATTTTTGTCTCCAAGTGTCTAAAAAGCCTTTTTAGTCAAAATAACTGCATTTGGTCACCAAAGGTCTGAAAAACTTTTTTTAGCCAAAATGACTGTATTTTTGTCTTTTAGAGTCTTAAAAAGCCGGGTTCAGACAAGATAATTGCATTTCGTAACCAGTGATCTGAAAACATTTTTTTGGTCAAAATGACTCTATTTTGGTCTCCAAGTGTCTAAAAAGCCCTTTTTAGTCAAAATAACTGCATTTGGTTACCAAAGGTCTGAAAAACTATTTTAGAGTCTCAAAACTCTGCATTTAGATTTGGTATTTGTTTGGGTCAAAATTACTCTATTTTGGTCTCCAAGTGTCTAAAAAGCCTTTTTTAGTCAAAATAACTGCATTTGGTCACCAAAGGTCTGAAAAACTTTTTTAGCCAAAATGACTGTATTTTTGTCTTTTAGAGTCTTAAAAAGCCGGGTTTAGACAAGATAATTGCATTTCGTAACCAGTGATATGAAAACTTTTTTTGGTCAAAATGACTCTATTTTGGTCCCCAAGTGTCTAAGAAGCCCTTTTAAGTCAAAATAACTGCATTTGGTCAGCAAAGGTATAAAAAAATTAAGTCAAAATGATTGTATTCTCGTCTATTAGAGTCTTAAAAACCGGTTTTGGACAAGATAATTGCATTTGGTAACCAATGGCATGAAAAAATGTTTTTGGTCAAAATGACTCTATCTAGGTCTCCAAGTGTCTAAAAAGCCCTTTTTAGTCATAATAACTACGTTTGGTCAACAAAGGTCTGAAAAACTATTGTAGCCAAAATGACTGTATTTTTGTCTTTTAGAGTCTCAAAACTCCGCATTTAGATTTGGTATTTGTTTGGGTCAAAATGACTCTATTTTTGTCTCCAAGTGTCTAAAAAGCCTTTTTAGTCAAAATAACTGCATTTGGTCACCAAAGGTCTGAAAAACTTTTTTTAGCCAAAATGACTGTATTTTTGTCTTTTAGAGTCTTAAAAAGCCGGGTTCAGACAAGATAATTGCATTTCGTAACCAGTGATCTGAAAACATTTTTTTGGTCAAAATGACTCTATTTTGGTCTCCAAGTGTCTAAAAAGCCCTTTTTAGTCAAAATAACTGCATTTGGTTACCAAAGGTCTGAAAAAAAATTTAGTCAAAATGATTGTATTTTCGTCTATTAGAGTTTTAAAAAGCCGGTTTTGGACAAGATAATTGCATTTGGTAACCAATCGCCTGAAACACTTGTTTGGGTCAAAATTACTCTATTTTGGTCTCCAAGTGTCTAAAAATCCCTTTTTAGTCAAAATAACTGCATTTGGTCACCAAAGGTCTGAAAACCTTTTTTTAGCCAAAATAACAGTATTTTTGTCCTTTAGAGTCTTAAAAAGCCGGTTTTAGACAAGATAATTGCATTTCGTGCCCAGTGATCTGAAAACATTTTTTTGGTAAAAATGACTCTATTTTGGTCTCCAAGTGTCTGAAAAGCCATTTTTTGTCAAAATAACTACGTTTGGTCACCAAAGGTCTGAAAACCTTTTTTTAGCCAAAATGACTGTATTTTTGTCTTTTAGAGTCTTAAAACACCGCTTTTAGACAAGATAAACTACATTTGGTAACCAATGGCCTGAAAAAATGTTTTTGGTCAAAATGACTCTATTTAGGTCTCCAAGTGTCTATAAAGCCCTTTTTAGTCAAAATAACTACGTTTGGTCACCGAAGGTCTGAAAAACTATTTTAGAGTCTCAAAACTCCGCATTTAGATTTGGTATTTGTTTGGGTCAAAATTACTCTATTTTGGTCTCCAAGTGTCTGAAAAGCCCTTTTTAGTCAAAATAACTACGTTTGGTCACCAAAGGTCTGAAAACCTTTTTTTTAGCCAAAATGACTGTATTTTTGTCTTTTAGAGTCTTAAAAAGCCGGGTTTAGACAAGATAATTGCATTTCGTAACCAGTGATATGAAAACTTTTTTTGGTCAAAATGACTCTATTTTGGTCTCCAAGTGTCTAAAAAGCCCTTTTTAGTCAAAATAACTGCATTTGGTTACCAAAGGTCTGAAAAAAATTTAGTCAAAATGATTGTATTTTCGTCTATTAGAGTCTTAAAAACCGGTTTTGAACAAGATAATTGCATTTGGTAACCAATGGCCTGAAAAAATGTTTTTGGTCAAAATGACTCTATCTAGGTCTCCAAGTGTCTAAAAAGCCCTTTTTAGTCATAATAACTACGTTTGGTCAACAAAGGTCTGAAAAACTATTTTAGCCAAAATGACTGTATTTTTTTCTTTTAGAGTCTCAAAACTCCGCATTTAGATTTGGTATTTGTTTGGGTCAAAATGACTCTATTTTTGTCTCCAAGTGTCTAAAAAGCCTTTTTAGTCAAAAAAAACTGCATTTGGTCACCAAAGGTCTGAAAAACTTTTTTAGCCAAAATGACTGTATTTTTGTCTTTTAGAGTCTTAAAAAGCCGGGTTTAGACAAGATAATTGCATTTCGTAACCAGTGATCTGAAAACATTTTTTTGGTCAAAATGACTCTATTTTGGTCTCCAAGTGTCTAAAAAGCCCTTTTTAGTCAAAATAACTGCATTTGGTTACCAAAGGTCTGAAAAACTATTTTAGAGTCTCAAAACACCGCATTTAGATTTGGTATTTGTTTGGGTCAAAATTACTCTATTTTGGTCTCCAAGTGTCTAAAAAGCCTTTTTTAGTCAAAATAACTGCATTTGGTCACCAAAGGTCTGAAAAACTTTTTTAGCCAAAATGACTGTATTTTTGTCTTTTAGAGTCTTAAAAAGCCGGGTTTAGACAAGATAATTGCATTTCGTAACCAGTGATCTGAAAACATTTTTTTGGTCAAAATGACTCTATTTTGGTCTCCAAGTGTCTAAAAAGCCCTTTTTAGTCAAAATAACTGCATTTGGTTACCAAAGGTCTGAAAAAAATTTAGTCAAAATGATTGTATTTTCGTCTATTAGAGTTTTAAAAAGCCGGTTTTGGACAAAATAATTGCATTTGGTAACCAATCGCCTGAAACACTTGTTTGGGTCAAAATTACTCTATTTTGGTCTCCAAGTGTCTAAAAATCCTTTTTTAGTCAAAATAACTGCATTTGGTCACCAAAGGTCTGAAAACCTTTTTTTTGCCAAAATAACAGTATTTTTGTCCTTTAGAGTCTTAAAAAGCCGGTTTTAGACAAGATAATTGCATTTCGTGCCCAGTGATCTGAAAACATTTTTTTGGTAAAAATGACTCTATTTTGGTCTCCAAGTGTCTGAAAAGCCATTTTTTGTCAAAATAACTACGTTTGGTCACCAAAGGTCTGAAAACCTTTTTTTAGCCAAAATGACTGTATTTTTGTCTTTTAGAGTCTTAAAACACCGCTTTTAGACAAGATAAACTACATTTGGTAACCAATGGCCTGAAAAAATGTTTTTGGTCAAAATGACTCTATTTAGGTCTCCAAGTGTCTAAAAAGCCCTTTTTAGTCATAATAACTACGTTTGGTCAACAAAGGTCTGAAAAACTATTTTAGCCAAAATGACTGTATTTTTGTCTTTTAGAGTCTCAAAACTCCGCATTTAAATTTGGTATTTGTTTGGGTCAAAATGACTCTATTTTGGTCTCCAAGTGTCTAAAAAGCCTTTTTAGTCAAAATAACTGCATTTGGTCACCAAAGGTCTGAAAAACTTTTTTAGCCAAAATGACTGTATTTTTGTCTTTTAGAGTCTTAAAAAGCCGGGTTTAGACAAGATAATTGCATTTCGTAACCAGTGATATGAAAACTTTTTTTGGTCAAAATGACTCTATTTTGGTCTCCAAGTGTCTAAAAAGCCCTTTTTAGTCAAAATAACTGCATTTGGTTACCAAAGGTCTGAAAAAAATTTAGTCAAAATGATTGTATTTTCGTCTATTAGAGTCTTAAAAACCGGTTTTGGACAAGATAATTGCATTTGGTAACCAATGGCCTGAAAAAATGTTTTTGGTCAAAATGACTCTATCTAGGTCTCCAAGTGTCTAAAAAGCCCTTTTTAGTCATAATAACTACGTTTGGTCAACAAAGGTCTGAAAAACTATTTTAGCCAAAATGACTGTATTTTTTTCTTTTAGAGTCTTAAAAAGCCGGTTTTAGACAAGATAATTGCATTTCGTGCCCAGTGATCTGAAAACTTTTTTTGGTCAAAATGACTCTATTTTGGTCTCCAAGTGTCTAAAAAGCCTTTTTTAGTCAAAATAACTACGTTTGGTCACCAAAGGACTGAAAACCTTTTTTCAGCCAAAATGACTGTATTTTTGTCTTTTAGAGTCTTAAAACACTGCTTTTAGACAAGATAAACTACATTTGGTAACCAATGGCCTGAAAAAATGTTTTTGGTCAAAATGACTCTATTTAGGTCTCCAAGTGTCTATAAAGCCCTTTTTAGTCAAAATAACTACGTTTGGTCACCAAAGGTCTGAAAAACTATTTTAGAGTCTCAAAACTCCGCATTTAGATTTGGTATTTGTTTGGGTCAAAATTACTCTATTTTGGTCTCCAAGTGTCTAAAAAGCCTTTTTTAGTCAAAATAACTGCATTTGGTCACCAAAGGTCTGAAAAACTTTTTTAGCCAAAATGACTGTATTTTTGTCTTTTAGAGTCTTAAAAAGCCGGGTTTAGACAAGATAATTGCATTTCGTAACCAGTGATATGAAAACTTTTTTTGGTCAAAATGACTCTATTTTGGTCTCCAAGTGTCTAAGAAGCCCTTTTAAGTCAAAATAACTGCATTTGGTCAGCAAAGGTATAAAAAAATTAAGTCAAAATGATTGTAATCTCGTCTATTAGAGTCTTAAAAACTGGTTTTGGACAAGATAATTGCATTTGGTAACCAATGGCATGAAAAAATGTTTTTGGTCAAAATGACTCTATCTAGGTCTCCAAGTGTCTAAAAAGCCCTTTTTAGTCATAATAACTACGTTTGGTCAACAAAGGTCTGAAAAACTATTGTAGCCAAAATGACTGTATTTTTGTCTTTTAGAGTCTCAAAACTCCGCATTTAGATTTGGTATTTGTTTGGGTCAAAATGACTCTATTTTTGTCTCCAAGTGTCTAAAAAGCCTTTTTAGTCAAAATAACTGCATTTGGTCACCAAAGGTCTGAAAAACTTTTTTAGCCAAAATGACTGTATTTTTGTCTTTTAGAGTCTTAAAAAGCCGGGTTCAGACAAGATAATTGCATTTCGTAACCAGTGATCTGAAAACATTTTTTTGGTCAAAATGACTCTATTTTGGTCTCCAAGTGTCTGAAAAGCCCTTTTTAGTCAAAATAACTGCATTTGGTTACCAAAGGTCTGAAAAAAAATTTAGTCAAAATGATTGTATTTTCGTCTATTAGAGTTTTAAAAAGCCGGTTTTGGACAAGATAATTGCATTTTGGTAACCAATCGCCTGAAACACTTGTTTGGGTCAAAATTACTCTATTTTGGTCTCCAAGTGTCTAAAAATCCTTTTTTAGTCAAAATAACTGCATTTGGTCACCAAAGGTCTGAAAACCTTTTTTTTTAGCCAAAATACCAGTATTTTTGTCCTTTAGAGTCTTAAAAAGCCGGTTTTAGACAAGATAATTGCATTTCGTGCCCAGTGATCTGAAAACATTTTTTTGGTAAAAATGACTATTTTGGTCTCCAAGTGTCTGAAAAGCCATTTTTGTCAAAATAACTACGTTTGGTCACCAAAGGTCTGAAAACCTTTTTTTAGCCAAAATGACTGTATTTTTGTCTTTTAGAGTCTTAAAACACCGCTTTTAGACAAGATAAACTACATTTGGTAACCAATGGCCTGAAAAAATGTTTTTGGTCAAAATGACTCTATTTAGGTCTCCAAGCGTCTATAAAGCCCTTTTTAGTCAAAAATAACTACGTTTGGTCACCGAAGGTCTGAAAAACTATTTTAGAGTCTCAAAACTCCGCATTTAGATTTGGTATTTGTTTGGGTCAAAATTACTCTATTTTGGTCTCCAAGTGTCTGAAAAGCCCTTTTTAGTCAAAATAACTACGTTTGGTCACCAAAGGCCTGAAAACCTTTTTTTAGCCAAAATGACTGTATTTTTGTCTTTTAGAGTCTTAAAAAGCCGGGTTTAGACAAGATAATTGCATTTCGTAACCAGTGATATGAAAACTTTTTTTGGTCAAAATGACTCTATTTTGGTCTCCAAGTGTCTAAGAAGCCCTTTTAAGTCAAAATAACTGCATTTGGTCAGCAAAGGTATGAAAAAAAATTTAGTCAAAATAATTGTATTTTCGTCTATTAGAGTCTTAAAAACCGGTTTTGGACAAGATAATTGCATTTGGTAACCAATGGCCTGAAAAAATGTTTTTGGTCAAAATGACTCTATCTAGGTCTCCAAGTGTCTAAAAAGCCCTTTTTAGTCATAATAACTACGTTTGGTCAACAAAGGTCTGAAAAACTATTTTAGCCAAAATGACTGTATTTTTGTCTTTTAGAGTCTCAAAACTCCGCATTTAGATTTGGTATTTGTTTGGGTCAAAATGACTCTATTTTTGTCTCCAAGTGTCTAAAAAGCCTTTTTAGTCAAAATAACTGCATTTGGTCACCAAAGGTCTGAAAAACTTTTTTAGCCAAAATGACTATATTTTTGTCTTTTAGAGTCTTAAAAAGCCGGGTTTAGACAAGATAATTGCATTTCGTAACCAGTGATCTGAAAACATTTTTTTGGTCAAAATGACTCTATTTTGGTCTCCAAGTGTCTAAAAAGCCTTTTTAGTCAAAATAACTGCATTTGGTTACCAAAGGTCTGAAAAAAATTTAGTCAAAATGATTGTATTTTCGTCTATTAGAGTTTTAAAAAGCCGGTTTTGGACAAAATAATTGCATTTGGTAACCAATCGCCTGAAACACTTGTTTGGGTCAAAATTACTCTATTTTGGTCTCCAAGTGTCTAAAAATCCTTTTTTTAGTCAAAATAACTGCATTTGGTCACCAAAGGTCTGAAAACCTTTTTTTTTGCCAAAATAACAGTATTTTTGTCCTTTAGAGTCTTAAAAAGCCGGTTTTAGACAAGATAATTGCATTTCGTGCCCAGTGATCTGAAAACATTTTTTTGGTAAAAATGACTCTATTTTGGTCTCCAAGTGTCTGAAAAGCCATTTTTTGTCAAAATAACTACGTTTGGTCACCAAAGGTCTGAAAACCTTTTTTTAGCCAAAATGACTGTATTTTTGTCTTTTAGAGTCTTAAAACACCGCTTTTAGACAAGATAAACTACATTTGGTAACCAATGGCCTGAAAAAATGTTTTTGGTCAAAATGACTCTATTTAGGTCTCCATGTGTCTAAAAAGCCCTTTTTAGTCATAATAACTACGTTTGGTCAACAAAGGTCTGAAAAACTATTTTAGCCAAAATGACTGTATTTTTGTCTTTTAGAGTCTCAAAACTCCGCATTTAAATTTGGTATTTGTTTGGGTCAAAATGACTCTATTTTGGTCTCCAAGTGTCTAAAAAGCCTTTTTAGTCAAAATAACTGCATTTGGTCACCAAAGGTCTGAAAAACTTTTTTAGCCAAAATGACTGTATTTTTGTCTTTTAGAGTCTTAAAAAGCCGGTTTTAGACAAGATAATTGCATTTCGTGCCCAGTGATCTGAAAACTTTTTTTGGTCAAAATGACTCTATTTTGGTCTCCAAGTGTCTAAAAAGCCTTTTTTAGTCAAAATAACTACGTTTGGTCACCAAAGGACTGAAAACCTTTTTTCAGCCAAAATGACTGTATTTTTGTCTTTTAGAGTCTTAAAACACTGCTTTTAGACAAGATAAACTACATTTGGTAACCAATGGCCTGAAAAAATGTTTTTGGTCAAAATGACTCTATTTAGGTCTCCAAGTGTCTATAAAGCCCTTTTTAGTCAAAATAACTACGTTTGGTCACCAAAGGTCTGAAAAACTATTTTAGAGTCTCAAAACTCTGCATTTAGATTTGGTATAAACACCGCTTTTAGACAAGATAAACTACATTTGGTAACCAATGGCCTGAAAAAATGTTTTTGGTCAAAATGACTCTATTTAGGTCTCCAAGTGTCTATAAAGCCCTTTTTAGTCAAAATAACTACGTTTGGTCACCGAAGGTCTGAAAAACTATTTTAGAGTCTCAAAACTCCGCATTTAGATTTGGTATTTGTTTGGGTCAAAATTACTCTATTTTGGTCTCCAAGTGTCTGAAAAGCCCTTTTTAGTCAAAATAACTACGTTTGGTCACCAAAGGTCTGAAAACCTTTTTTAAGCCAAAATGACTGTATTTTTGTCTTTTAGAGTCTTAAAAAGCCGGGTTTAGACAAGATAATTGCATTTCGTAACCAGTGATATGAAAACTTTTTTTGGTCAAAATGACTCTATTTTGGTCTCCAAGTGTCTAAGAAGCCCTTTTAAGTCAAAATAACTGCATTTGGTCAGCAAAGGTATGAAAAAAATTTAGTCAAAATAATTGTATTTTCGTCTATTAGAGTCTTAAAAACCAGTTTTGGACAAGATAATTGCATTTGGTAACCAATGGCCTGAAAAAATGTTTTTGGTCAAAATGACTCTATCTAGGTCTCCAAGTGTCTAAAAAGCCCTTTTTAGTCATAATAACTACGTTTGGTCAACAAAGGTCTGAAAAACTATTTTAGCCAAAATGACTGTATTTTTGTCTTTTAGAGTCTCAAAACTCCGCATTTAGATTTGGTATTTGTTTGGGTCAAAATGACTCTATTTTTGTCTCCAAGTGTCTAAAAAGCCTTTTTAGTCAAAATTACTGCATTTGGTCACCAAAGGTCTGAAAAACTTTTTTAGCCAAAATGACTGTATTTTTGTCTTTTAGAGTCTTAAAAAGCTGGGTTTAGACAAGATAATTGCATTTCGTAACCAGTGATCTGAAAACATTTTTTTGGTCAAAATGACTCTATTTTGGTCTCCAAGTGTCTAAGAAGCCCTTTTAAGTCAAAATAACTGCATTTGGTCAGCAAAGGTATGAATAAAAATTTAGTCAAAAATGATTGTATTTTCGTCAATTAGAGTTTTAAAAACCGGTTTTGGACAAGATAATTGCATTTGGTAGCCAATGGCCTAAAAAATGTTTTTGGTCAAAATGACTCTATTTAGGTCTCCAAGTGTCAAAAAAGCCCTTTTTAGTCATAATACCTACGTTTGGTCAACAAAGGTCTGAAAAACTATTTTAGCCAAAATGACTGTATTTTTGTCTTTTAGAGTCACAAAACTCCGCATTTAGATTTGGTATTTGTTTGGGTCAAAATGACTCTATTTTGGTCTCCAAGTGTCTAAAAAGCCTTTTTAGTCAAAATAACTGCATTTGGTCACCAAAGGTCTGAAAAACTTTTTTAGCCAAAATGACTGTATTTTTGTCTTTTAGAGTCTTAAAAAGCCGGTTTTAGACAAGATAATTGCATTTCGTGCCCAGTGATCTGAAATTTTTTTTGGTCAAAATGACTCTATTTTGGTCTCCAAGTGTCTAAAAAGCCTTTTTTAGTCAAAATAACTACGTTTGGTCACCAAAGGACTGAAAACCTTTTTCAGCCAAAATGACTGTATTTTTGTCTTTTAGAGTCTTAAAACACTGCTTTTAGACAAGATAAACTACATTTGGTAACCAATGGCCTGAAAAAATGTTTTTGGTCAAAATGACTCTATTTAGGTCTCCAAGTGTCTATAAAGCCCTTTTTAGTCAAAATAACTACGTTTGGTCACCAAAGGTCTGAAAAACTATTTTAGAGTCTCAAAACTCCGCATTTAGATTTGGTATTTGTTTGGGTCAAAATTACTCTATTTTGGTCTCCAAGTGTCTAAAAATCCTTTTTTAGTCAAAATAACTGCATTTGGTCACCAAAGGTCTGAAAACCTTTTTTTTAGCCAAAATAACAGTATTTTTGTCCTTTAGAGTCTTAAAAAGCCGGTTTTAGACAAGATAATTGCATTTCGTGCCCAGTGATCTGAAAACATTTTTTTGGTAAAAATGACTCTATTTTGGTCTCCAAGTGTCTGAAAAGCCATTTTTTGTCAAAATAACTACATTTGGTCACCAAAGGTCTGAAAACCTTTTTTAGCCAAAATGACTGTATTTTTGTCTTTTAGAGTCTTAAAACACCGCTTTTAGACAAGATAAACTACATTTGGTAACCAATGGCCTGAAAAAATGTTTTTGGTCAAAATGACTCTATTTAGGTCTCCAAGTGTCTATAAAGCCCTTTTTAGTCAAAATAACTACGTTTGGTCACCGAAGGTCTGAAAAACTATTTTAGAGTCTCAAAACTCCGCATTTAGATTTGGTATTTGTTTGGGTCAAAATTACTCTATTTTGGTCTCCAAGTGTCTGAAAAGCCCTTTTTAGTCAAAATAACTACGTTTGGTCACCAAAGGTCTGAAAACCTTTTTTTAGCCAAAATGACTGTATTTTTGTCTTTTAGAGTCTTAAAAAGCCGGGTTTAGACAAGATAATTGCATTTCGTAACCAGTGATATGAAAACTTTTTTTGGTCAAAATGACTCTATTTTGGTCTCCAAGTGTCTAAGAAGCCCTTTTAAGTCAAAATAACTGCATTTGGTCAGCAAAGGTATGAAAAAAAATTTAGTCAAAATAATTGTATTTTCGTCTATTAGAGTCTTAAAAACCGGTTTTGGACAAGATAATTGCATTTGGTAACCAATGGCCTGAAAAAATGTTTTTGGTCAAAATGACTCTATCTAGGTCTCCAAGTGTCTAAAAAGCCCTTTTTAGTCATAATAACTACGTTTGGTCAACAAAGGTCTGAAAAACTATTTTAGCCAAAATGACTGTATTTTTGTCTTTTAGAGTCTCAAAACTCCGCATTTAGATTTGGTATTTGTTTGGGTCAAAATGACTCTATTTTTTTCTCCAAGTGTCTAAAAAGCCTTTTTAGTCAAAATAACTGCATTTGGTCACCAAAGGTCTGAAAAACTTTTTTAGCCAAAATGACTGTATTTTTGTCTTTTAGAGTCTTAAAAAGCCGGGTTTAGACAAGATAATTGCATTTCGTAACCAGTGATCTGAAAACATTTTTTTGGTCAAAATGACTCTATTTTGGTCTCCAAGTGTCTAAAAAGCCCTTTTTAGTCAAAATAACTGCATTTGGTTACCAAAGGTCTGAAAAAAATTTAGTCAAAATGATTGTATTTTCGTCTATTAGAGTTTTAAAAAGCCGGTTTTGGACAAGATAATTGCATTTGGTAACCAATCGCCTGAAACACTTGTTTGGGTCAAAATTACTCTATTTTGGTCTCCAAGTGTCTAAAAATCCTTTTTTAGTCAAAATAACTGCATTTGGTCACCAAAGGTCTGAAAACCTTTTTTTTAGCCAAAATAACAGTATTTTTGTCCTTTAGAGTCTTAAAAAGCCGGTTTTAGACAAGATAATTGCATTTCGTGCCCAGTGATCTGAAAACATTTTTTTGGTAAAAATGACTCTATTTTGGTCTCCAAGTGTCTGAAAAGCCATTTTTTGTCAAAATAACTACGTTTGGTCACCAAAGGTCTGAAAACCTTTTTTTAGCCAAAATGACTGTATTTTTGTCTTTTAGAGTCTTAAAACACCGCTTTTAGACAAGATAAACTACATTTGGTAACCAATGGCCTGAAAAAATGTTTTTGGTCAAAATGACTCTATTTAGGTCTCCAAGTGTCTATAAAGCCCTTTTTAGTCAAAATAACTACGTTTGGTCACCGAAGGTCTGAAAAACTATTTTAGAGTCTCAAAACTCCGCATTTAGATTTGGTATTTGTTTGGGTCAAAATTACTCTATTTTGGTCTCCAAGTGTCTGAAAAGCCCTTTTTAGTCAAAATAACTACGTTTGGTCACCAAAGGTCTGAAAACCTTTTTTTTAGCCAAAATGACTGTATTTTTGTCTTTTAGAGTCTTAAAAAGCCGGGTTTAGACAAGATAATTGCATTTCGTAACCAGTGATATGAAAATTTTTTTTGGTCAAAATGACTCTATTTTGGTCTCCAAGTGTCTAAGAAGCCCTTTTAAGTCAAAATAACTGCATTTGGTCAGCAAAGGTATGAAAAAAAATTTAGTCAAAATAATTGTATTTTCGTCTATTAGAGTCTTAAAAACCGGTTTTGGACAAGATAATTGCATTTGGTAACCAATGGCCTGAAAAAATGTTTTTGGTCAAAATGACTCTATCTAGGTCTCCAAGTGTCTAAAAAGCCCTTTTTAGTCATAATAACTACGTTTGGTCAACAAAGGTCTGAAAAACTATTTTAGCCAAAATGACTATATTTTTGTCTTTTAGAGTCTCAAAACTCCGCATTTAGATTTGGTATTTGTTTGGGTCAAAATGACTCTATTTTTGTCTCCAAGTGTCTAAAAAGCCTTTTTAGTCAAAATAACTGCATTTGGTCACCAAAGGTCTGAAAAACTTTTTTAGCCAAAATGACTGTATTTTTGTCTTTTAGAGTCTTAAAAAGCCGGGTTTAGACAAGATAATTGCATTTCGTAACCAGTGATCTGAAAACATTTTTTTGGTCAAAATGACTCTATTTTGGTCTCCAAGTGTCTAAAAAGCCCTTTTTAGTCAAAATAACTGCATTTGGTTACCAAAGGTCTGAAAAACTATTTTAGAGTCTCAAAACTCCGCATTTAGATTTGGTATTTGTTTGGGTCAAAATTACTCTATTTTGGTCTCCAAGTGTCTAAAAAGCCTTTTTTAGTCAAAATAACTGCATTTGGTCACCAAAGGTCTGAAAAACTTTTTTAGCCAAAATGACTGTATTTTTGTCTTTTAGAGTCTTAAAAAGCCGGGTTTAGACAAGATAATTGCATTTCGTAACCAGTGATCTGAAAACATTTTTTTGGTCAAAATGACTCTATTTTGGTCTCCAAGTGTCTAAAAAGCCCTTTTTAGTCAAAATAACTGCATTTGGTTACCAAAGGTCTGAAAAAAATTTAGTCAAAATGATTGTATTTTCGTCTATTAGAGTTTTAAAAAGCCGGTTTTGGACAAAATAATTGCATTTGGTAACCAATCGCCTGAAACACTTGTTTGGGTCAAAATTACTCTATTTTGGTCTCCAAGTGTCTAAAAATCCTTTTTTAGTCAAAATAACTGCATTTAGTCACCAAAGGTCTGAAAACCTTTTTTTTGCCAAAATAACAGTATTTTTGTCCTTTAGAGTCTTAAAAAGCCGGTTTTAGACAAGATAATTGCATTTCGTGCCCAGTGATCTGAAAACATTTTTTTGGTCAAAATGACTCTATTTTGGTCTCCAAGTGTCTAAGAAGCCCTTTTAAGTCAAAATAACTGCATTTGGTCAGCAAAGGTATAAAAAAATTAAGTCAAAATGATTGTATTCTCGTCTATTAGAGTCTTAAAAACCGGTTTTGGACAAGATAATTGCATTTGGTAACCAATGGCATGAAAAAATGTTTTTGGTCAAAATGACTCTATCTAGGTCTCCAAGTGTCTAAAAAGCCCTTTTTAGTCATAATAACTACGTTTGGTCACCAAAGGTCTGAAAAACTTTTTTAGCCAAAATGACTGTATTTTTGTCTTTTAGAGTCTTAAAAAGCCGGGTTTAGACAAGATAATTGCATTTCGTAACCAGTGATCTGAAAACATTTTTTTGGTCAAAATGACTCTATTTTGGTCTCCAAGTGTCTAAAAAGCCCTTTTTAGTCAAAATAACTGCATTTGGTTACCAAAGGTCTGAAAAAAATTTAGTCAAAATGATTGTATTTTCGTCTATTAGAGTTTTAAAAAGCCGGTTTTGGACAAAATAATTGCATTTGGTAACCAATCGCCTGAAACACTTGTTTGGGTCAAAATTACTCTATTTTGGTCTCCAAGTGTCTAAAAATCCTTTTTTAGTCAAAATAACTGCATTTGGTCACCAAAGGTCTGAAAACCTTTTTTTTTGGCCAAAATAACAGTATTTTTGTCCTTTAGAGTCTTAAAAAGCCGGTTTTAGACAAGATAATTGCATTTCGTGCCCAGTGATCTGAAAACATTTTTTTGGTCAAAATGACTCTATTTTGGTCTCCAAGTGTCTGAAAAGCCATTTTTTGTCAAAATAACTACGTTTGGTCACCAAAGGTCTGAAAACCTTTTTTTAGCCAAAATGACTGTATTTTTGTCTTTTAGAGTCTTAAAACACCGCTTTTAGACAAGATAAACTACATTTGGTAACCAATGGCCTGAAAAAATGTTTTTGGTCAAAATGACTCTATTTAGGTCTCCAAGTGTCTATAAAGCCCTTTTTAGTCAAAATAACTACGTTTGGTCACCGAAGGTCTGAAAAACTATTTTAGAGTCTCAAAACTCCGCATTTAGATTTGGTATTTGTTTGGGTCAAAATTACTCTATTTTGGTCTCCAAGTGTCTGAAAAGCCCTTTTTAGTCAAAATAACTACGTTTGGTCACCAAAGGTCTGAAAACCTTTTTTTTAGCCAAAATGACTGTATTTTTGTCTTTTAGTGTCTTAAAAAGCCGGGTTTAGACAAGATAATTGCATTTCGTAACCAGTGATCTGAAAACATTTTTTTGGTCAAAATGACTCTATTTTGGTCTCCAAGTGTCTAAAAAGCCCTTTTTAGTCAAAATAACTGCATTTGGTTACCAAAGGTCTGAAAAAAATTTAGTCAAAATGATTGTATTTTCGTCTATTAGAGTTTTAAAAAGCCGGTTTTGGACAAAATAATTGCATTTGGTAACCAATCGCCTGAAACACTTGTTTGGGTCAAAATTACTCTATTTTGGTCTCCAAGTGTCTAAAAATCCTTTTTTAGTCAAAATAACTGCATTTAGTCACCAAAGGTCTGAAAACCTTTTTTTTGCCAAAATAACAGTATTTTTGTCCTTTAGAGTCTTAAAAAGCCGGTTTTAGACAAGATAATTGCATTTCGTGCCCAGTGATCTGAAAACATTTTTTTGGTCAAAATGACTCTATTTTGGTCTCCAAGTGTCTAAGAAGCCCTTTTAAGTCAAAATAACTGCATTTGGTCAGCAAAGGTATAAAAAAATTAAGTCAAAATGATTGTATTCTCGTCTATTAGAGTCTTAAAAACCGGTTTTGGACAAGATAATTGCATTTGGTAACCAATGGCATGAAAAAATGTTTTTGGTCAAAATGACTCTATCTAGGTCTCCAAGTGTCTAAAAAGCCCTTTTTAGTCATAATAACTACGTTTGGTCAACAAAGGTCTGAAAAACTATTTTAGCCAAAATGACTGTATTTTTGTCTTTTAGAGTCTCAAAACTCCGCATTTAGATTTGGTATTTGTTTGGGTCAAAATGACTCTATTTTTGTCTCCAAGTGTCTAAAAAGCCTTTTTAGTCAAAATAACTGCATTTGGTCACCAAAGGTCTGAAAAACTTTTTTAGCCAAAATGACTGTATTTTTGTCTTTTAGAGTCTTAAAAAGCCGGGTTCAGACAAGATAATTGCATTTCGTAACCAGTGATCTGAAAACATTTTTTTGGTCAAAATGACTCTATTTTGGTCTCCAAGTGTCTAAAAAGCCCTTTTTAGTCAAAATAATTGCATTTGGTTACCAAAGGTCTGAAAAAAAATTTAGTCAAAATGATTGTATTTTCGTCTATTAGAGTTTTAAAAAGCCGGTTTTGGACAAGATAATTGCATTTGGTAACCAATCGCCTGAAACACTTGTTTGGGTCAAAATTACTCTATTTTGGTCTCCAAGTGTCTAAAAATCCTTTTTTAGTCAAAATAACTGCATTTGGTCACCAAAGGTCTGAAAACCTTTTTTTTAGCCAAAATAACAGTATTTTTGTCCTTTAGAGTCTTAAAAAGCCGGTTTTAGACAAGATAATTGCATTTCGTGCCCAGTGATCTGAAAACATTTTTTTGGTAAAAATGACTCTATTTTGGTCTCCAAGTGTCTGAAAAGCCATTTTTTGTCAAAATAACTACGTTTGGTCACCAAAGGTCTGAAAACCTTTTTTTAGCCAAAATGACTGTATTTTTGTCTTTTAGAGTCTTAAAACACCGCTTTTAGACAAGATAAACTACATTTGGTAACCAATGGCCTGAAAAAATGTTTTTGGTCAAAATGACTCTATTTAGGTCTCCAAGTGTCTATAAAGCCCTTTTTAGTCAAAATAACTACGTTTGGTCACCGAAGGTCTGAAAAACTATTTTAGAGTCTCAAAACTCCGCATTTAGATTTGGTATTTGTTTGGGTCAAAATTACTCTATTTTGGTCTCCAAGTGTCTGAAAAGCCCTTTTTAGTCAAAATAACTACGTTTGGTCACCAAAGGTCTGAAAACCTTTTTTTTAGCCAAAATGACTGTATTTTTGTCTTTTAGAGTCTTAAAAAGCCGGGTTTAGACAAGATAATTGCATTTCGTAACCAGTGATATGAAAACTTTTTTTGGTCAAAATGACTCTATTTTGGTCTCCAAGTGTCTAAGAAGCCCTTTTAAGTCAAAATAACTGCATTTGGTCAGCAAAGGTATGAAAAAAAATTTAGTCAAAATAATTGTATTTTCGTCTATTAGAGTCTTAAAAACCGGTTTTGGACAAGATAATTGCATTTGGTAACCAATGGCCTGAAAAAATGTTTTTGGTCAAAATGACTCTATCTAGGTCTCCAAGTGTCTAAAAAGCCCTTTTTAGTCATAATAACTACGTTTGGTCAACAAAGGTCTGAAAAACTATTTTAGCCAAAATGACTGTATTTTTGTCTTTTAGAGTCTCAAAACTCCGCATTTAGATTTGGTATTTGTTTGGGTCAAAATGACTCTATTTTTGTCTCCAAGTGTCTAAAAAGCCTTTTTAGTCAAAATAACTGCATTTGGTCACCAAAGGTCTGAAAAACTTTTTTAGCCAAAATGACTATATTTTTGTCTTTTAGAGTCTTAAAAAGCCGGGTTTAGACAAGATAATTGCATTTCGTAACCAGTGATCTGAAAACATTATTTTGGTCAAAATGACTCTATTTTGGTCTCCAGGTGTCTAAAAAGCCCTTTTTAGTCAAAATAACTGCATTTGGTTACCAAAGGTCTGAAAAAAATTTAGTCAAAATGATTGTATTTTCGTCTATTAGAGTTTTAAAAAGCCGGTTTTGGACAAGATAATTGCATTTGGTAACCAATCGCCTGAAACACTTGTTTGGGTCAAAATTACTCTATTTTGGTCTCCAAGTGTCTAAAAATCCTTTTTTAGTCAAAATAACTGCATTTGGTCACCAAAGGTCTGAAAACCTTTTTTTTTGCCAAAATAACAGCATTTTTGTCCTTTAGAGTCTTAAAAAGCCGGTTTTAGACAAGATAATTGCATTTCGTGCCCAGTGATCTGAAAAATTTTTTTGGTAAAAATTACTCTATTTTGTTCTCCAAGTGTCTGAAAAGCCATTTTTTGTCAAAATAACTACGTTTGGTCACCAAAGGTCTGAAAACCTTTTTTTAGCCAAAATGACTGTATTTTTGTCTTTTAGAGTCTTAAAACACCGCTTTTAGACAAGATAAACTACATTTGGTAACCAATGGCCTGAAAAAATGTTTTTGGTCAAAATGACTCTATTTAGGTCTCCAAGTGTCTAAAAAGCCCTTTTTAGTCATAATAACTACGTTTGGTCAACAAAGGTCTGAAAAACTATTTTAGCCAAAATGACTGTATTTTTGTCTTTTAGAGTCTCAAAACTCCGCATTTAAATTTGGTATTTGTTTGGGTCAAAATGGCTCTATTTTGGTCTCCAAGTGTCTAAAAAGCCTTTTTAGTCAAAATAACTGCATTTGGTCACCAAAGGTCTGAAAAACTTTTTCAGCCAAAATGACTGTATTTTTGTCTTTTAGAGTCTCAAAACTCCGCATTTAGATTTGGTATTTGTTTGGGTCAAAATGACTCTATTTAGGTCTCCAAGTGTCTATAAAGCCCTTTTTAGTCAAAATAACTACGTTTGGTCACCAAAGGTCTGAAAAACTATTTTAGAGTCTCAAAACTCTGCATTTAGATTTGGTATTTGTTTGGGTCAAAATGACTCTATTTTGGTCTCCAAGTGTCTAAAAAGCCTTTTTTAGTCAAAATAACTACGTTTGGTCACCAAAGGTCTGAAAACCTTTTTTCAGCCAAAATGACTGTATTTTTGTCTTTTAGAGTCTTAAAAAGCCGGTTTTAGACAAGATAATTGCATTTCGTGCCCAGTGATCTGAAAACATTTTTTTGGTCAAAATGAGTCTATTTTGGTCTCCAAGTGTCTGAAAAGCCCTTTTTAGACAAAATAACTACGTTTGGTCACCAAACGTCTGAAAACCTTTTTTAGCAAAAATGACTGTATTTTTGTCTTTTAGAGTCTTAAAACACTGCTTTTAGACAAGATAAACTACATTTGGTAACCAATGGCCTGAAAAAATGTTTTTGGTCAAAATGACTCTATTTAGGTCTCCAAGTGTCTATAAAGCCCTTTTTAGTCAAAATAACTAAGTTTGGTCACCAAAGGTCTGAAAACCTTTTTTTTAGCCAAAATTACTGTATTTTTGTCTTTTAGAGTCTTAAAAAGCCGGGTTTAGACAAGATAATTGCATTTCGTAACCAGTGATCTGAAAACATTTTTTTGGTCAAAATGACTCTATTTTTGTCTCCAAGTGTCTAAAAAGCCTTTTTAGTCAAAATAACTGCATTTGGTCACCAAAGGTCTGAAAAACTTTTTTAGCCAAAATGACTGTATTTTTGTCTTTTAGAGTCTTAAAAAGCCGGGTTTAGACAAGATAATTGCATTTCGTAACCAGTGATCTGAAAACATTTTTTTGGTCAAAATGACTCTATTTTGGTCTCCAAGTGTCTAAAAAGCCCTTTTTAGTCAAAATAACTGCATTTGGGTACCAAAGGTCTGAAAAAAATTTAGTCAAAATGATTGTATTTTCGTCTATTAGAGTTTTAAAAAGCCGGTTTTGGACAAGATAATTGCATTTGGTAACCAATCGCCTGAAACACTTGTTTGGGTCAAAATTACTCTATTTTGGTCTCCAAGTGTCTAAGAATCCTTTTTTAGTCAAAATAACTGCATTTGGTCACCAAAGGTCTGAAAACCTTTTTTTTAGCCAAAATAACAGTATTTTTGTCCTTTAGAGTCTTAAAAAGCCGGTTTTAGACAAGATAATTGCATTTCGTGCCCAGTGATCTGAAAACATTTTTTTGGTAAAAATGACTCTATTTTGGTCTCCAAGTGTCTGAAAAGCCATTTTTTGTCAAAATAACTACGTTTGGTCACCAAAGGTCTGAAAACCTTTTTTAGCCAAAATGACTGTATTTTTGTCTTTTAGAGTCTTAAAACACCGCTTTTAGACAAGATAAACTACATTTGGTAACCAATGGCCTGAAAAAATGTTTTTGGTCAAAATGACTCTATTTAGGTCTCCAAGTGTCTATAAAGCCCTTTTTAGTCAAAATAACTACGTTTGGTCACCGAAGGTCTGAAAAACTATTTTAGAGTCTCAAAACTCCGCATTTAGATTTGGTATTTGTTTGGGTCAAAATTACTCTATTTTGGTCTCCAAGTGTCTGAAAAGCCCTTTTTAGTCAAAATAACTACGTTTGGTCACCAAAGGTCTGAAAACCTTTTTTTAGCCAAAATGACTGTATTTTTGTCTTTTAGAGTCTTAAAAAGCCGGGTTTAGACAAGATAATTGCATTTCGTAACCAGTGATATGAAAACTTTTTTTGGTCAAAATGACTCTATTTTGGTCTCCAAGTGTCTAAGAAGCCCTTTTAAGTCAAAATAACTGCATTTGGTCAGCAAAGGTATGAAAAAAATTTAGTCAAAATAATTGTATTTTCGTCTATTAGAGTCTTAAAAACCAGTTTTGGACAAGATAATTGCATTTGGAAACCAATGGCCTGAAAAAATGTTTTTGGTCAAAATGACTCTATCTAGGTCTCCAAGTGTCTAAAAAGCCCTTTTTAGTCATAATAACTACGTTTGGTCAACAAAGGTCTGAAAAACTATTTTAGCCAAAATGACTGTATTTTTGTCTTTTAGAGTCTCAAAACTCCGCATTTAGATTTGGTATTTGTTTGGGTCAAAATGACTCTATTTTTGTCTCCAAGTGTCTAAAAAGCCTTTTTAGTCAAAATAACTGCATTTGGTCACCAAAGGTCTGAAAAACTTTTTTAGCCAAAATGACTGTATTTTTGTCTTTTAGAGTCTTAAAAAGCTGGGTTTAGACAAGATAATTGCATTTCGTAACCAGTGATCTGAAAACATTTTTTTGGTCAAAATGACTCTATTTTGGTCTCCAAGTGTCTAAGAAGCCCTTTTAAGTCAAAATAACTGCATTTGGTCAGCAAAGGTATGAATAAAAATTTAGTCAAAAATGATTGTATTTTCGTCAATTAGAGTTTTAAAAACCGGTTTTGGACAAGATAATTGCATTTGGTAGCCAATGGCCTAAAAAATGTTTTTGGTCAAAATGACTCTATTTAGGTCTCCAAGTGTCTAAAAAGCCCTTTTTAGTCATAATACCTACGTTTGGTCAACAAAGGTCTGAAAAACTATTTTAGCCAAAATGACTGTATTTTTGTCTTTTAGAGTCTCAAAACTCCGCATTTAGATTTGGTATTTGTTTGGGTCAAAATGACTCTATTTTGGTCTCCAAGTGTCTAAAAAGCCTTTTTAGTCAAAATAACTGCATTTGGTCACCAAAGGTCTGAAAAACTTTTTTAGCCAAAATGACTGTATTTTTGTCTTTTAGAGTCTTAAAAAGCCGGTTTTAGACAAGATAATTGCATTTCGTGCCCAGTGATCTGAAATTTTTTTTGGTCAAAATGACTCTATTTTGGTCTCCAAGTGTCTAAAAAGCCATTTTTTGTCAAAATAACTACGTTTGGTCACCAAAGGACTGAAAACCTTTTTCAGCCAAAATGACTGTATTTTTGTCTTTTAGAGTCTTAAAACACTGCTTTTAGACAAGATAAACTACATTTGGTAACCAATGGCCTGAAAAAATGTTTTTGGTCAAAATGACTCTATTTAGGTCTCCAAGTGTCTATAAAGCCCTTTTTAGTCAAAATAACTACGTTTGGTCACCAAAGGTCTGAAAAACTATTTTAGAGTCTCAAAACTCCGCATTTAGATTTGGTATTTGTTTGGGTCAAAATTACTCTATTTTGGTCTCCAAGTGTCTAAAAATCCTTTTTTAGTCAAAATAACTGCATTTGGTCACCAAAGGTCTGAAAACCTTTTTTTTAGCCAAAATAACAGTATTTTTGTCCTTTAGAGTCTTAAAAAGCCGGTTTTAGACAAGATAATTGCATTTCGTGCCCAGTGATCTGAAAACATTTTTTTGGTAAAAATGACTCTATTTTGGTCTCCAAGTATCTGAAAAGCCATTTTTTGTCAAAATAACTACGTTTGGTCACCAAAGGTCTGAAAACCTTTTTTTAGCCAAAATGACTGTATTTTTGTCTTTTAGAGTCTTAAAACACCGCTTTTAGACAAGATAAACTACATTTGGTAACCAATGGCCTGAAAAAATGTTTTTGGTCAAAATGACTCTATTTAGGTCTCCAAGTGTCTATAAAGCCCTTTTTAGTCAAAATAACTACGTTTGGTCACCGAAGGTCTGAAAAACTATTTTAGAGTCTCAAAACTCCGCATTTAGATTTGGTATTTGTTTGGGTCAAAATTACTCTATTTTGGTCTCCAAGTGTCTGAAAAGCCCTTTTTAGTCAAAATAACTACGTTTGGTCACCAAAGGTCTGAAAACCTTTTTTTTAGCCAAAATGACTGTATTTTTGTCTTTTAGAGTCTTAAAAAGCCGGGTTTAGACAAGATAATTGCATTTCGTAACCAGTGATATGAAAACTTTTTTTGGTCAAAATGACTCTATTTTGGTCTCCAAGTGTCTAAGAAGCCCTTTTAAGTCAAAATAACTGCATTTGGTCAGCAAAGGTATGAAAAAAAATTTAGTCAAAATAATTGTATTTTCGTCTATTAGAGTCTTAAAAACCGGTTTTGGACAAGATAATTGCATTTGGTAACCAATGGCCTGAAAAAATGTTTTTGGTCAAAATGACTCTATCTAGGTCTCCAAGTGTCTAAAAAGCCCTTTTTAGTCATAATAACTACGTTTGGTCAACAAAGGTCTGAAAAACTATTTTAGCCAAAATGACTGTATTTTTGTCTTTTAGAGTCTCAAAACTCCGCATTTAGATTTGGTATTTGTTTGGGTCAAAATGACTCTATTTTTTTCTCCAAGTGTCTAAAAAGCCTTTTTAGTCAAAATAACTGCATTTGGTCACCAAAGGTCTGAAAAACTTTTTTAGCCAAAATGACTGTATTTTTGTCTTTTAGAGTCTTAAAAAGCCGGGTTTAGACAAGATAATTGCATTTCGTAACCAGTGATCTGAAAACATTTTTTTGCTCAAAATGACTCTATTTTGGTCTCCAAGTGTCTAAAAAGCCCTTTTTAGTCAAAATAACTGCATTTGGTTACCAAAGGTCTGAAAAAAATTTAGTCAAAATGATTGTATTTTCGTCTATTAGAGTTTTAAAAAGCCGGTTTTGGACAAGATAATTGCATTTGGTAACCAATCGCCTGAAACACTTGTTTGGGTCAAAATTACTCTATTTTGGTCTCCAAGTGTCTAAAAATCCTTTTTTAGTCAAAATAACTGCATTTGGTCACCAAAGGTCTGAAAACCTTTTTTTTTAGCCAAAATAACAGTATTTTTGTCCTTTAGAGTCTTAAAAAGCCGGTTTTAGACAAGATAATTGCATTTCGTGACCAGTGATCTGAAAACATTTTTTTGGTAAAAATGACTCTATTTTGGTCTCCAAGTGTCTGAAAAGCCATTTTTTGTCAAAATAACTATGTTTGGTCACCAAAGGTCTGAAAACCTTTTTTTTAGCCAAAATGACTGTATTTTTGTCTTTTAGAGTCTTAAAACACCGCTTTTAGACAAGATAAACTACATTTGGTAACCAATGGCCTGAAAAAATGTTTTTGGTCAAAATGACTCTATTTAGGTCTCCAAGTGTCTATAAAGCCCTTTTTAGTCAAAATAACTACGTTTGGTCACCGAAGGTCTGAAAAACTATTTTAGAGTCTCAAAACTCCGCATTTAGATTTGGTATTTGTTTGGGTCAAAATTACTCTATTTTGGTCTCCAAGTGTCTGAAAAGCCCTTTTTAGTCAAAATAACTACGTTTGGTCACCAAAGGTCTGAAAACCTTTTTTTTAGCCAAAATGACTGTATTTTTGTCTTTTAGAGTCTTAAAAAGCCGGGTTTAGACAAGATAATTGCATTTCGTAACCATTGATATGAAAACTTTTTTTGGTCAAAATGACTCTATTTTGGTCTCCAAGTGTCTAAGAAGCCCTTTTAAGTCAAAATAACTGCATTTGGTCAGCAAAGGTATGAAAAAAAATTTAGTCAAAATAATTGTATTTTCGTCTATTAGAGTCTTAAAAACCGGTTTTGGACAAGATAATTGCATTTGGTAACCAATGGCCTGAAAAAATGTTTTTGGTCAAAATGACTCTATCTAGGTCTCCAAGTGTCTAAAAAGCCCTTTTTAGTCATAATAACTACGTTTGGTCAACAAAGGTCTGAAAAACTATTTTAGCCAAAATGACTGTATTTTTGTCTTTTAGAGTCTCAAAACTCCGCATTTAGATTTGGTATTTGTTTGGGTCAAAATGACTCTATTTTTGTCTCCAAGTGTCTAAAAAGCCTTTTTAGTCAAAATAACTGCATTTGGTCACCAAAGGTCTGAAAAACTTTTTTAGCCAAAATGACTGTATTTTTGTCTTTTAGAGTCTTAAAAAGCCGGGTTTAGACAAGATAATTGCATTTCGTAACCAGTGATCTGAAAACATTTTTTTGGTCAAAATGACTCTATTTTGGTCTCCAAGTGTCTAAAAAGACCTTTTTAGTCAAAATAACTGCATTTGGTTACCAAAGGTCTGAAAAACTATTTTAGAGTCTCAAAACTCCGCATTTAGATTTGGTATTTGTTTGGGTCAAAATTACTCTATTTTGGTCTCCAAGTGTCTAAAAAGCCTTTTTTAGTCAAAATAACTGCATTTGGTCACCAAAGGTCTGAAAAACTTTTTTTAGCCAAAATGACTGTATTTTTGTCTTTTAGAGTCTTTAAAAGCCGGGTTTAGACAAGATAATTGCATTTCGTAACCAGTGATCTGAAAACATTTTTTTGGTCAAAATGACTCTATTTTGGTCTCCAAGTGTCTAAAAAGCCCTTTTTAGTCAAAATAACTGCATTTGGTTACCAAAGGTCTGAAAAAAATTTAGTCAAAATGATTGTATTTTCGTCTATTAGAGTTTTAAAAAGCCGGTTTTGGACAAAATAATTGCATTTGGTAACCAATCGCCTGAAACACTTGTTTGGGTCAAAATTACTCTATTTTGGTCTCCAAGTGTCTAAAAATCCTTTTTTAGTCAAAATAACTGCATTTGGTCACCAAAGGTCTGAAAACCTTTTTTTGCCAAAATAACAGTATTTTTGTCCTTTAGAGTCTTAAAAAGCCGGTTTTAGAATAGATAATTGCATTTCGTGCCCAGTGATCTGAAAACATTTTTTTGGTCAAAATGACTCTATTTTGGTCTCCAAGTGTCTAAGAAGCCCTTTTAAGTCAAAATAACTGCATTTGGTCAGCAAAGGTATAAAAAAATTAAGTCAAAATGATTGTATTCTCGTCTATTAGAGTCTTAAAAACCGGTTTTGGACAAGATAATTGCATTTGGTAACCAATGGCATGAAAAAATGTTTTTGGTCAAAATGACTCTATCTAGGTCTCCAAGTGTCTAAAAAGCCCTTTTTAGTCATAATAACTACGTTTGGTCAACAAAGGTCTGAAAAACTATTTTAGCCAAAATGACTGTATTTTTGTCTTTTAGAGTCTCAAAACTCCGCATTTAGATTTGGTATTTGTTTGGGTCAAAATGACTCTATTTTTGTCTCCAAGTGTCTAAAAAGCCTTTTTAGTCAAAATAACTGCATTTGGTCACCAAAGGTCTGAAAACCTTTTTTTTAGCCAAAATAACAGTATTTTTGTCCTTTAGAGTCTTAAAAAGCCGGTTTTAGACAAGATAATTGCATTTCGTGCCCAGTGATCTGAAAACATTTTTTTGGTAAAAATGACTCTATTTTGGTCTCCAAGTGTCTGAAAAGCCATTTTTTGTCAAAATAACTACGTTTGGTCACCAAAGGTCTGAAAACCTTTTTTTAGCCAAAATGACTGTATTTTTGTCTTTTAGAGTCTTAAAACACCGCTTTTAGACAAGATAAACTACATTTGGTAACCAATGGCCTGAAAAAATGTTTTTGGTCAAAATGACTCTATTTAGGTCTCCAAGTGTCTATAAAGCCCTTTTTAGTCAAAATAACTACGTTTGGTCACCGAAGGTCTGAAAAACTATTTTAGAGTCTCAAAACTCCGCATTTAGATTTGGTATTTGTTTGGGTCAAAATTACTCTATTTTGGTCTCCAAGTGTCTGAAAAGCCCTTTTTAGTCAAAATAACTACGTTTGGTCACCAAAGGTCTGAAAACCTTTTTTTTAGCCAAAATGACTGTATTTTTGTCTTTTAGAGTCTTAAAAAGCCGGGTTTAGACAAGATAATTGCATTTCGTAACCAGTGATATGAAAACTTTTTTTGGTCAAAATGACTCTATTTTGGTCTCCAAGTGTCTAAGAAGCCCTTTTAAGTCAAAATAACTGCATTTGGTCAGCAAAGGTATGAAAAAAAATTTAGTCAAAATAATTGTATTTTCGTCTATTAGAGTCTTAAAAACCGGTTTTGGACAAGATAATTGCATTTGGTAACCAATGGCCTGAAAAAATGTTTTTGGTCAAAATGACTCTATCTAGGTCTCCAAGTGTCTAAAAAGCCCTTTTTAGTCATAATAACTACGTTTGGTCAACAAAGGTCTGAAAAACTATTTTAGCCAAAATGACTGTATTTTTGTCTTTTAGAGTCTCAAAACTCCGCATTTAGATTTGGTATTTGTTGGCGTCAAAATGACTCTATTTTTGTCTCCAAGTGTCTAAAAAGCCTTTTTAGTCAAAATAACTGCATTTGGTCACCAAAGGTCTGAAAAACTTTTTTAGCCAAAATGACTGTATTTTTGTCTTTTAGAGTCTTAAAAAGCCGGGTTTAGACAAGATAATTGCATTTCGTAACCAGTGATCTGAAAACATTTTTTTGGTCAAAATGACTCTATTTTGGTCTCCAAGTGTCTAAAAAGACCTTTTTAGTCAAAATAACTGCATTTGGTTACCAAAGGTCTGAAAAACTATTTTAGAGTCTCAAAACTCCGCATTTAGATTTGGTATTTGTTTGGGTCAAAATTACTCTATTTTGGTCTCCAAGTGTCTAAAAAGCCTTTTTTAGTCAAAATAACTGCATTTGGTCACCAAAGGTCTGAAAAACTTTTTTAGCCAAAACGACTGTATTTTTGTCTTTTAGAGTCTTAAAAAGCCGGGTTTAGACAAGATAATTGCATTTCGTAACCAGTGATCTGAAAACATTTTTTTGGTCAAAATGACTCTATTTTGGTCTCCAAGTGTCTAAAAAGCCCTTTTTAGTCAAAATAACTGCATTTGGTTACCAAAGGTCTGAAAAAAATTTAGTCAAAATGATTGTATTTTCGTCTATTAGAGTTTTAAAAAGCCGGTTTTGGAAAAAATAATTGCATTTGGTAACCAATCGCCTGAAACACTTGTTTGGGTCAAAATTACTCTATTTTGGTCTCCAAGTGTCTAAAAATCCTTTTTTAGTCAAAATAACTGCATTTGGTCACCAAAGGTCTGAAAACCTTTTTTTTGCCAAAATAACAGTATTTTTGTCCTTTAGAGTCTTAAAAAGCCGGTTTTAGACAAGATAATTGCATTTCGTGCCCAGTGATCTGAAAACATTTTTTGGTCAAAATGACTCTATTTTGGTCTCCAAGTGTCTAAGAAGCCCTTTTAAGTCAAAATAACTGCATTTGGTCAGCAAAGGTATAAAAAAATTAAGTCAAAATGATTGTATTCTCGTCTATTAGAGTCTTAAAAACCGGTTTTGGACAAGATAATTGCATTTGGTAACCAATGGCATGAAAAAATGTTTTTGGTCAAAATGACTCTATCTAGGTCTCCAAGTGTCTAAAAAGCCCTTTTTAGTCATAATAACTACGTTTGGTCAACAAAGGTCTGAAAAACTATTTTAGCCAAAATGACTGTATTTTTGTCTTTTAGAGTCTCAAAACTCCGCATTTAGATTTGGTATTTGTTTGGGTCAAAATGACTCTATTTTTGTCTCCAAGTGTCTAAAAAGCCTTTTTAGTCAAAATAACTGCATTTGGTCACCAAAGGTCTGAAAAACTTTTTTAGCCAAAATGACTGTATTTTTGTCTTTTAGAGTCTTAAAAAGCCGGGTTCAGACAAGATAATTGCATTTCGTAACCAGTGATCTGAAAACATTTTTTTGGTCAAAATGACTCTATTTTGGTCTCCAAGTGTCTAAAAAGCCCTTTTTAGTCAAAATAATTGCATTTGGTTACCAAAGGTCTGAAAAAAAATTTAGTCAAAATGATTGTATTTTCGTCTATTAGAGTTTTAAAAAGCCGGTTTTGGACAAGATAATTGCATTTGGTAACCAATCGCCTGAAACACTTGTTTGGGTCAAAATTACTCTATTTTGGTCTCCAAGTGTCTAAAAATCCTTTTTTAGTCAAAATAACTGCATTTGGTCACCAAAGGTCTGAAAACCTTTTTTTTAGCCAAAATAACAGTATTTTTGTCCTTTAGAGTCTTAAAAAGCCGGTTTTAGACAAGATAATTGCATTTCGTGCCCAGTGATCTGAAAACATTTTTTGGGTAAAAATGACTCTATTTTGGTCTCCAAGTGTCTGAAAAGCCATTTTTTGTCAAAATAACTACGTTTGGTCACCAAAGGTCTGAAAACCTTTTTTTAGCCAAAATGACTGTATTTTTGTCTTTTAGAGTCTTAAAACACCGCTTTTAGACAAGATAAACTACATTTGGTAACCAATGGCCTGAAAAAATGTTTTTGGTCAAAATGACTCTATTTAGGTCTCCAAGTGTCTATAAAGCCCTTTTTAGTCAAAATAACTACGTTTGGTCACCGAAGGTCTGAAAAACTATTTTAGAGTCTCAAAACTCCGCATTTAGATTTGGTATTTGTTTGGGTCAAAATTACTCTATTTTGGTCTCCAAGTGTCTGAAAAGCCCTTTTTAGTCAAAATAACTACGTTTGGTCACCAAAGGTCTGAAAACCTTTTTTTTAGCCAAAATGACTGTATTTTTGTCTTTTAGAGTCTTAAAAAGCCGGGTTTAGACAAGATAATTGCATTTCGTAACCAGTGATATGAAAACTTTTTTTGGTCAAAATGACTCTATTTTGGTCTCCAAGTGTCTAAGAAGCCCTTTTAAGTCAAAATAACTGCATTTGGTCAGCAAAGGTATGAAAAAAAATTTAGTCAAAATAATTGTATTTTCGTCTATTAGAGTCTTAAAAACCGGTTTTGGACAAGATAATTGCATTTGGTAACCAATGGCCTGAAAAAATGTTTTTGGTCAAAATGACTCTATCTAGGTCTCCAAGTGTCTAAAAAGCCCTTTTTAGTCATAATAACTACGTTTGGTCAACAAAGGTCTGAAAAACTATTTTAGCCAAAATGACTGTATTTTTGTCTTTTAGAGTCTCAAAACTCCGCATTTAGATTTGGTATTTGTTTGGGTCAAAATGACTCTATTTTTGTCTCCAAGTGTCTAAAAAGCCTTTTTAGTCAAAATAACTGCATTTGGTCACCAAAGGTCTGAAAAACTTTTTTAGCCAAAATGACTGTATTTTTGTCTTTTAGAGTCTTAAAAAGCCGGGTTTAGACAAGATAATTGCATTTCGTAACCAGTGATCTGAAAACATTTTTTTGGTCAAAATGACTCTATTTTGGTCTCCAAGTGTCTAAAAAGACCTTTTTAGTCAAAATAACTGCATTTGGTTACCAAAGGTCTGAAAAACTATTTTAGAGTCTCAAAACTCCGCATTTAGATTTGGTATTTGTTTGGGTCAAAATTACTCTATTTTGGTCTCCAAGTGTCTAAAAAGCATTTTTTAGTCAAAATAACTGCATTTGGTCACCAAAGGTCTGAAAAACTTTTTTAGCCAAAACGACTGTATTTTTGTCTTTTAGAGTCTTAAAAAGCCGGGTTTAGACAAGATAATTGCATTTCGTAACCAGTGATCTGAAAACATTTTTTTGGTCAAAATGACTCTATTTTGGTCTCCAAGTGTCTAAAAAGCCCTTTTTAGTCAAAATAACTGCATTTGGTTACCAAAGGTCTGAAAAAAATTTAGTCAAAATGATTGTATTTTCGTCTATTAGAGTTTTAAAAAGCCGGTTTTGGAAAAAATAATTGCATTTGGTAACCAATCGCCTGAAACACTTGTTTGGGTCAAAATTACTCTATTTTGGTCTCCAAGTGTCTAAAAATCCTTTTTTAGTCAAAATAACTGCATTTGGTCACCAAAGGTCTGAAAACCTTTTTTTTGCCAAAATAACAGTATTTTTGTCCTTTAGAGTCTTAAAAAGCCGGTTTTAGACAAGATAATTGCATTTCGTGCCCAGTGATCTGAAAACATTTTTTTGGTCAAAATGACTCTATTTTGGTCTCCAAGTGTCTAAGAAGCCCTTTTAAGTCAAAATAACTGCATTTGGTCAGCAAAGGTATAAAAAAATTAAGTCAAAATGATTGTATTCTCGTCTATTAGAGTCTTAAAAACCGGTTTTGGACAAGATAATTGCATTTGGTAACCAATGGCATGAAAAAATGTTTTTGGTCAAAATGACTCTATCTAGGTCTCCAAGTGTCTAAAAAGCCCTTTTTAGTCATAATAACTACGTTTGGTCAACAAAGGTCTGAAAAACTATTTTAGCCAAAATGACTGTATTTTTGTCTTTTAGAGTCTCAAAACTCCGCATTTAGATTTGGTATTTGTTTGGGTCAAAATGACTCTATTTTTGTCTCCAAGTGTCTAAAAAGCCTTTTTAGTCAAAATAACTGCATTTGGTCACCAAAGGTCTGAAAAACTTTTTTAGCCAAAATGACTGTATTTTTGTCTTTTAGAGTCTTAAAAAGCCGGGTTCAGACAAGATAATTGCATTTCGTAACCAGTGATCTGAAAACATTTTTTTGGTCAAAATGACTCTATTTTGGTCTCCAAGTGTCTAAAAAGCCCTTTTTAGTCAAAATAATTGCATTTGGTTACCAAAGGTCTGAAAAAAAATTTAGTCAAAATGATTGTATTTTCGTCTATTAGAGTTTTAAAAAGCCGGTTTTGGACAAGATAATTGCATTTGGTAACCAATCGCCTGAAACACTTGTTTGGGTCAAAATTACTCTATTTTGGTCTCCAAGTGTCTAAAAATCCTTTTTTAGTCAAAATAACTGCATTTGGTCACCAAAGGTCTGAAAACCTTTTTTTTAGCCAAAATAACAGTATTTTTGTCCTTTAGAGTCTTAAAAAGCCGGTTTTAGACAAGATAATTGCATTTCGTGCCCAGTGATCTGAAAACATTTTTTTGGTAAAAATGACTCTATTTTGGTCTCCAAGTGTCTGAAAAGCCATTTTTTGTCAAAATAACTACGTTTGGTCACCAAAGGTCTGAAAACCTTTTTTTAGCCAAAATGACTGTATTTTTGTCTTTTAGAGTCTTAAAACACCGCTTTTAGACAAGATAAACTACATTTGGTAACCAATGGCCTGAAAAAATGTTTTTGGTCAAAATGACTCTATTTAGGTCTCCAAGTGTCTATAAAGCCCTTTTTAGTCAAAATAACTACGTTTGGTCACCGAAGGTCTGAAAAACTATTTTAGAGTCTCAAAACTCCGCATTTAGATTTGGTATTTGTTTGGGTCAAAATTACTCTATTTTGGTCTCCAAGTGTCTGAAAAGCCCTTTTTAGTCAAAATAACTACGTTTGGTCACCAAAGGTCTGAAAACCTTTTTTTTAGCCAAAATGACTGTATTTTTGTCTTTTAGAGTCTTAAAAAGCCGGGTTTAGACAAGATAATTGCATTTCGTAACCAGTGATATGAAAACTTTTTTTGGTCAAAATGACTCTATTTTGGTCTCCAAGTGTCTAAGAAGCCCTTTTAAGTCAAAATAACTGCATTTGGTCAGCAAAGGTATGAAAAAAAATTTAGTCAAAATAATTGTATTTTCGTCTATTAGAGTCTTAAAAACCGGTTTTGGACAAGATAATTGCATTTGGTAACCAATGGCCTGAAAAAATGTTTTTGGTCAAAATGACTCTATCTAGGTCTCCAAGTGTCTAAAAAGCCCTTTTTAGTCATAATAACTACGTTTGGTCAACAAAGGTCTGAAAAACTATTTTAGCCAAAATGACTGTATTTTTGTCTTTTAGAGTCTCAAAACTCCGCATTTAGATTTGGTATTTGTTTGGGTCAAAATGACTCTATTTTTGTCTCCAAGTGTCTAAAAAGCCTTTTTAGTCAAAATAACTGCATTTGGTCACCAAAGGTCTGAAAAACTTTTTTAGCCAAAATGACTGTATTTTTGTCTTTTAGAGTCTTAAAAAGCCGGGTTTAGAAAAGATAATTGCATTTCGTAACCAGTGATCTGAAAACATTTTTTTGGTCAAAATGACTCTATTTTGGTCTCCAAGTGTCTAAAAAGACCTTTTTAGTCAAAATAACTGCATTTGGTTACCAAAGGTCTGAAAAACTATTTTAGAGTCTCAAAACTCCGCATTTAGATTTGGTATTTGTTTGGGTCAAAATTACTCTATTTTGGTCTCCAAGTGTCTAAAAAGCATTTTTTAGTCAAAATAACTGCATTTGGTCACCAAAGGTCTGAAAAACTTTTTTAGCCAAAACGACTGTATTTTTGTCTTTTAGAGTCTTAAAAAGCCGGGTTTAGACAAGATAATTGCATTTCGTAACCAGTGATCTGAAAACATTTTTTTGGTCAAAATGACTCTATTTTGGTCTCCAAGTGTCTAAAAAGCCCTTTTTAGTCAAAATAACTGCATTTGGTTACCAAAGGTCTGAAAAAAATTTAGTCAAAATGATTGTATTTTCGTCTATTAGAGTTTTAAAAAGCCGGTTTTGGAAAAAATAATTGCATTTGGTAACCAATCGCCTGAAACACTTGTTTGGGTCAAAATTACTCTATTTTGGTCTCCAAGTGTCTAAAAATCCTTTTTTAGTCAAAATAACTGCATTTGGTCACCAAAGGTCTGAAAACCTTTTTTTTGCCAAAATAACAGTATTTTTGTCCTTTAGAGTCTTAAAAAGCCGGTTTTAGACAAGATAATTGCATTTCGTGCCCAGTGATCTGAAAACATTTTTTTGGTCAAAATGACTCTATTTTGGTCTCCAAGTGTCTAAGAAGCCCTTTTAAGTCAAAATAACTGCATTTGGTCAGCAAAGGTATAAAAAAATTAAGTCAAAATGATTGTATTCTCGTCTATTAGAGTCTTAAAAACCGGTTTTGGACAAGATAATTGCATTTGGTAACCAATGGCATGAAAAAATGTTTTTGGTCAAAATGACTCTATCTAGGTCTCCAAGTGTCTAAAAAGCCCTTTTTAGTCATAATAACTACGTTTGGTCAACAAAGGTCTGAAAAACTATTTTAGCCAAAATGACTGTATTTTTGTCTTTTAGAGTCTCAAAACTCCGCATTTAGATTTGGTATTTGTTTGGGTCAAAATGACTCTATTTTTGTCTCCAAGTGTCTAAAAAGCCTTTTTAGTCAAAATAACTGCATTTGGTCACCAAAGGTCTGAAAAACTTTTTTAGCCAAAATGACTGTATTTTTGTCTTTTAGAGTCTTAAAAAGCCGGGTTCAGACAAGATAATTGCATTTCGTAACCAGTGATCTGAAAACATTTTTTTGGTCAAAATGACTCTATTTTGGTCTCCAAGTGTCTAAAAAGCCCTTTTTAGTCAAAATAATTGCATTTGGTTACCAAAGGTCTGAAAAAAAATTTAGTCAAAATGATTGTATTTTCGTCTATTAGAGTTTTAAAAAGCCGGTTTTGGACAAGATAATTGCATTTGGTAACCAATCGCCTGAAACACTTGTTTGGGTCAAAATTACTCTATTTTGGTCTCCAAGTGTCTAAAAATCCTTTTTTAGTCAAAATAACTGCATTTGGTCACCAAAGGTCTGAAAACCTTTTTTTTAGCCAAAATAACAGTATTTTTGTCCTTTAGAGTCTTAAAAAGCCGGTTTTAGACAAGATAATTGCATTTCGTGCCCAGTGATCTGAAAACATTTTTTTGGTAAAAATGACTCTATTTTGGTCTCCAAGTGTCTGAAAAGCCATTTTTTGTCAAAATAACTACGTTTGGTCACCAAAGGTCTGAAAACCTTTTTTTAGCCAAAATGACTGTATTTTTGTCTTTTAGAGTCTTAAAACACCGCTTTTAGACAAGATAAACTACATTTGGTAACCAATGGCCTGAAAAAATGTTTTTGGTCAAAATGACTCTATTTAGGTCTCCAAGTGTCTATAAAGCCCTTTTTAGTCAAAATAACTACGTTTGGTCACCGAAGGTCTGAAAAACTATTTTAGAGTCTCAAAACTCCGCATTTAGATTTGGTATTTGTTTGGGTCAAAATTACTCTATTTTGGTCTCCAAGTGTCTGAAAAGCCCTTTTTAGTCAAAATAACTACGTTTGGTCACCAAAGGTCTGAAAACCTTTTTTTTAGCCAAAATGACTGTATTTTTGTCTTTTAGAGTCTTAAAAAGCCGGGTTTAGACAAGATAATTGCATTTCGTAACCAGTGATATGAAAACTTTTTTTGGTCAAAATGACTCTATTTTGGTCTCCAAGTGTCTAAGAAGCCCTTTTAAGTCAAAATAACTGCATTTGGTCAGCAAAGGTATGAAAAAAAATTTAGTCAAAATAATTGTATTTTCGTCTATTAGAGTCTTAAAAACCGGTTTTGGACAAGATAATTGCATTTGGTAACCAATGGCCTGAAAAAATGTTTTTGGTCAAAATGACTCTATCTAGGTCTCCAAGTGTCTAAAAAGCCCTTTTTAGTCATAATAACTACGTTTGGTCAACAAAGGTCTGAAAAACTATTTTAGCCAAAATGACTGTATTTTTGTCTTTTAGAGTCTCAAAACTCCGCATTTAGATTTGGTATTTGTTTGGGTCAAAATGACTCTATTTTTGTCTCCAAGTGTCTAAAAAGCCTTTTTAGTCAAAATAACTGCATTTGGTCACCAAAGGTCTGAAAAACTTTTTTAGCCAAAATGACTGTATTTTTGTCTTTTAGAGTCTTAAAAAGCCGGGTTTAGACAAGATAATTGCATTTCGTAACCAGTGATCTGAAAAAAATTTTTTGGTCAAAATGACTCTATTTTGGTCTCCAAGTGTCTAAAAAGCCCTTTTTAGTCAAAATAACTGCATTTGGTTACCAAAGGTCTGAAAAAAATT
Source organism: Pelophylax lessonae (assembly GCF_965119305.1). Lineage (NCBI taxonomy): Eukaryota > Metazoa > Chordata > Amphibia > Anura > Ranidae > Pelophylax > Pelophylax lessonae. Next base: position 151,365,149 of record NC_138773.1, read on the forward strand.
TAGTCAAAATGATTGTATTTTCGTCTATTAGAGTTTTAAAAAGCCGGTTTTGGACAAGATAATTGCATTTGGTAACCAATCGCCTGAAACACTTGTTTGGGTCAAAATTACTCTATTTTGGTCTCCAAGTGTCTAAAAATCCTTTTTTAGTCAAAATAACTGCATTTGGTCACCAAAGGTCTGAAAACCTTTTTTTAGCCAAAATAACAGTATTTTTGTCCTTTAGAGTCTTAAAAAGCCGGTTTTAGACAAGATAATTGCATTTCGTGCCCAGTGATCTGAAAACATTTTTTTGGTAAAAATGACTCTATTTTGGTCTCCAAGTGTCTGAAAAGCCATTTTTTGTCAAAATAACTACGTTTGGTCACCAAAGGTCTGAAAACCTTTTTTTAGCCAAAATGACTGTATTTTTGTCTTTTAGAGTCTTAAAACACCGCTTTTAGACAAGATAAACTACATTTGGTAACCAATGGCCTGAAAAAATGTTTTTGGTCAAAATGACTCTATTTAGGTCTCCAAGTGTCTATAAAGCCCTTTTTAGTCAAAATAACTACGTTTGGTCACCGAAGGTCTGAAAAACTATTTTAGAGTCTCAAAACTCCGCATTTAGATTTGGTATTTGTTTGGGTCAAAATTACTCTATTTTGGTCTCCAAGTGTCTGAAAAGCCCTTTTTAGTCAAAATAACTACGTTTGGTCACCAAAGGTCTGAAAACCTTTTTTTTAGCCAAAATGACTGTATTTTTGTCTTTTAGAGTCTTAAAAAGCCGGGTTTAGACAAGATAATTGCATTTCGTAACCAGTGATATGAAAACTTTTTTGGTCAAAATGACTCTATTTTGGTCTCCAAGTGTCTAAGAAGCCCTTTTAAGTCAAAATAACTGCATTTGGTCAGCAAAGGTATGAAAAAAAATTTAGTCAAAATAATTGTATTTTCGTCTATTAGAGTCTTAAAAACCGGTTTTGGACAAGATAATTGCATTTGGTAACCAATGGCCTGAAAAAATGTTTTTGGTCAAAATGACTCTATCTAGGTCTCCAAGTGTCTAAAAAGCCCTTTTTAGTCATAATAACTACGTTTGGTCAACAAAGGTCTGAAAAACTATTTTAGCCAAAATGACTGTATTTTTGTCTTTTAGAGTCTCAAAACTCCGCATTTAGATTTGGTATTTGTTTGGGTCAAAATGACTCTATTTTTGTCTCCAAGTGTCTAAAAAGCCTTTTTAGTCAAAATAACTGCATTTGGTCACCAAAGGTCTGAAAAACTTTTTTAGCCAAAATGACTGTATTTTTGTCTTTTAGAGTCTTAAAAAGCCGGGTTTAGACAAGATAATTGCATTTCGTAACCAGTGATCTGAAAACATTTTTTTGGTCAAAATGACTCTATTTTGGTCTCCAAGTGTCTAAAAAGACCTTTTTAGTCAAAATAACTGCATTTGGTTACCAAAGGTCTGAAAAACTATTTTAGAGTCTCAAAACTCCGCATTTAGATTTGGTATTTGTTTGGGTCAAAATTACTCTATTTTGGTCTCCAAGTGTCTAAAAAGCATTTTTTAGTCAAAATAACTGCATTTGGTCACCAAAGGTCTGAAAAACTTTTTTAGCCAAAACGACTGTATTTTTGTCTTTTAGAGTCTTAAAAAGCCGGGTTTAGACAAGATAATTGCATTTCGTAACCAGTGATCTGAAAACATTTTTTTGGTCAAAATGACTCTATTTTGGTCTCCAAGTGTCTAAAAAGCCCTTTTTAGTCAAAATAACTGCATTTGGTTACCAAAGGTCTGAAAAAAATTTAGTCAAAATGATTGTATTTTCGTCTATTAGAGTTTTAAAAAGCCGGTTTTGGAAAAAATAATTGCATTTGGTAACCAATCGCCTGAAACACTTGTTTGGGTCAAAATTACTCTATTTTGGTCTCCAAGTGTCTAAAAATCCTTTTTTAGTCAAAATAACTGCATTTGGTCACCAAAGGTCTGAAAACCTTTTTTTTGCCAAAATAACAGTATTTTTGTCCTTTAGAGTCTTAAAAAGCCGGTTTTAGACAAGATAATTGCATTTCGTGCCCAGTGATCTGAAAACATTTTTTTGGTCAAAATGACTCTATTTTGGTCTCCAAGTGTCTAAGAAGCCCTTTTAAGTCAAAATAACTGCATTTGGTCAGCAAAGGTATAAAAAAATTAAGTCAAAATGATTGTATTCTCGTCTATTAGAGTCTTAAAAACCGGTTTTGGACAAGATAATTGCATTTGGTAACCAATGGCATGAAAAAATGTTTTTGGTCAAAATGACTCTATCTAGGTCTCCAAGTGTCTAAAAAGCCCTTTTTAGTCATAATAACTACGTTTGGTCAACAAAGGTCTGAAAAACTATTTTAGCCAAAATGACTGTATTTTTGTCTTTTAGAGTCTCAAAACTCCGCATTTAGATTTGGTATTTGTTTGGGTCAAAATGACTCTATTTTTGTCTCCAAGTGTCTAAAAAGCCTTTTTAGTCAAAATAACTGCATTTGGTCACCAAAGGTCTGAAAAACTTTTTTAGCCAAAATGACTGTATTTTTGTCTTTTAGAGTCTTAAAAAGCCGGGTTCAGACAAGATAATTGCATTTCGTAACCAGTGATCTGAAAACATTTTTTTGGTCAAAATGACTCTATTTTGGTCTCCAAGTGTCTAAAAAGCCCTTTTTAGTCAAAAATAATTGCATTTGGTTACCAAAGGTCTGAAAAAAAATTTAGTCAAAATGATTGTATTTTCGTCTATTAGAGTTTTAAAAAGCCGGTTTTGGACAAGATAATTGCATTTGGTAACCAATCGCCTGAAACAATTGTTTGGGTCAAAATTACTCTATTTTGGTCTCCAAGTGTCTAAAAATCCTTTTTTAGTCAAAATAACTGCATTTGGTCACCAAAGGTCTGAAAACCTTTTTTTTAGCCAAAATAACAGTATTTTTGTCCTTTAGAGTCTTAAAAAGCCGGTTTTAGACAAGATAATTGCATTTCGTGCCCAGTGATCTGAAAACATTTTTTTGGTAAAAATGACTCTATTTTGGTCTCCAAGTGTCTGAAAAGCCATTTTTTGTCAAAATAACTACGTTTGGTCACCAAAGGTCTGAAAACCTTTTTTTAGCCAAAATGACTGTATTTTTGTCTTTTAGAGTCTTAAAACACCGCTTTTAGACAAGATAAACTACATTTGGTAACCAATGGCCTGAAAAAATGTTTTTGGTCAAAATGACTCTATTTAGGTCTCCAAGTGTCTATAAAGCCCTTTTTAGTCAAAATAACTACGTTTGGTCACCGAAGGTCTGAAAAACTATTTTAGAGTCTCAAAACTCCGCATTTAGATTTGGTATTTGTTTGGGTCAAAATTACTCTATTTTGGTCTCCAAGTGTCTGAAAAGCCCTTTTTAGTCAAAATAACTACGTTTGGTCACCAAAGGTCTGAAAACCTTTTTTTTAGCCAAAATGACTGTATTTTTGTCTTTTAGAGTCTTAAAAAGCCGGGTTTAGACAAGATAATTGCATTTCGTAACCAGTGATATGAAAACTTTTTTTGGTCAAAATGACTCTATTTTGGTCTCCAAGTGTCTAAGAAGCCCTTTTAAGTCAAAATAACTGCATTTGGTCAGCAAAGGTATGAAAAAAAATTTAGTCAAAATAATTGTATTTTCGTCTATTAGAGTCTTAAAAACCGGTTTTGGACAAGATAATTGCATTTGGTAACCAATGGCCTGAAAAAATGTTTTTGGTCAAAATGACTCTATCTAGGTCTCCAAGTGTCTAAAAAGCCCTTTTTAGTCATAATAACTACGTTTGGTCAACAAAGGTCTGAAAAACTATTTTAGCCAAAATGACTGTATTTTTGTCTTTTAGAGTCTCAAAACTCCGCATTTAGATTTGGTATTTGTTTGGGTCAAAATGACTCTATTTTTGTCTCCAAGTGTCTAAAAAGCCTTTTTAGTCAAAATAACTGCATTTGGTCACCAAAGGTCTGAAAAACTTTTTTAGCCAAAATGACTGTATTTTTGTCTTTTAGAGTCTTAAAAAGCCGGGTTTAGACAAGATAATTGCATTTCGTAACCAGTGATCTGAAAAAATTTTTTTGGTCAAAATGACTCTATTTTGGTCTCCAAGTGTCTAAAAAGCCCTTTTTAGTCAAAATAACTGCATTTGGTTACCAAAGGTCTGAAAAAAATTTAGTCAAAATGATTGTATTTTCGTCTATTAGAGTTTTAAAAAGCCGGTTTTGGACAAGATAATTGCATTTGGTAACCAATCGCCTGAAACACTTGTTTGGGTCAAAATTACTCTATTTTGGTCTCCAAGTGTCTAAAAATCCTTTTTTAGTCAAAATAACTGCATTTGGTCACCAAAGGTCTGAAAACCTTTTTTTAGCCAAAATAACAGTATTTTTGTCCTTTAGAGTCTTAAAAAGCCGGTTTTAGACAAGATAATTGCATTTCGTGCCCAGTGATCTGAAAACATTTTTTTGGTAAAAATGACTCTATTTTGGTCTCCAAGTGTCTGAAAAGCCATTTTTTGTCAAAATAACTACGTTTGGTCACCAAAGGTCTGAAAACCTTTTTTTAGCCAAAATGACTGTATTTTTGTCTTTTAGAGTCTTAAAACACCGCTTTTAGACAAGATAAACTACATTTGGTAACCAATGGCCTGAAAAAATGTTTTTGGTCAAAATGACTCTATTTAGGTCTCCAAGTGTCTATAAAGCCCTTTTTAGTCAAAATAACTACGTTTGGTCACCGAAGGTCTGAAAAACTATTTTAGAGTCTCAAAACTCCGCATTTAGATTTGGTATTTGTTTGGGTCAAAATTACTCTATTTTGGTCTCCAAGTGTCTGAAAAGCCCTTTTTAGTCAAAATAACTACGTTTGGTCACCAAAGGTCTGAAAACCTTTTTTTTAGCCAAAATGACTGTATTTTTGTCTTTTAGAGTCTTAAAAAGCCGGGTTTAGACAAGATAATTGCATTTCGTAACCAGTGATATGAAAACTTTTTTTGGTCAAAATGACTCTATTTTGGTCTCCAAGTGTCTAAGAAGCCCTTTTAAGTCAAAATAACTGCATTTGGTCAGCAAAGGTATGAAAAAAAATTTAGTCAAAATAATTGTATTTTCGTCTATTAGAGTCTTAAAAACCGGTTTTGGACAAGATAATTGCATTTGGTAACCAATGGCCTGAAAAAATGTTTTTGGTCAAAATGACTCTATCTAGGTCTCCAAGTGTCTAAAAAGCCCTTTTTAGTCATAATAACTACGTTTGGTCAACAAAGGTCTGAAAAACTATTTTAGCCAAAATGACTGTATTTTTGTCTTTTAGAGTCTCAAAACTCCGCATTTAGATTTGGTATTTGTTTGGGTCAAAATGACTCTATTTTTGTCTCCAAGTGTCTAAAAAGCCTTTTTAGTCAAAATAACTGCATTTGGTCACCAAAGGTCTGAAAAACTTTTTTAGCCAAAATGACTGTATTTTTGTCTTTTAGAGTCTTAAAAAGCCGGGTTTAGACAAGATAATTGCATTTCGTAACCAGTGATCTGAAAACATTTTTTTGGTCAAAATGACTCTATTTTGGTCTCCAAGTGTCTAAAAAGCCCTTTTTAGTCAAAATAACTGCATTTGGTTACCAAAGGTCTGAAAAACTATTTTAGAGTCTCAAAACTCCGCATTTAGATTTGGTATTTGTTTGGGTCAAAATTACTCTATTTTGGTCTCCAAGTGTCTAAAAAGCCTTTTTTAGTCAAAATAACTGCATTTGGTCACCAAAGGTCTGAAAAACTTTTTTAGCCAAAATGACTGTATTTTTGTCTTTTAGAGTCTTAAAAAGCCGGGTTTAGACAAGATAATTGCATTTCGTAACCAGTGATCTGAAAACATTTTTTTGGTCAAAATGACTCTATTTTGGTCTCCAAGTGTCTAAAAAGCCCTTTTTAGTCAAAATAACTGCATTTGGTTACCAAAGGTCTGAAAAAAATTTAGTCAAAATGATTGTATTTTCGTCTATTAGAGTTTTAAAAAGCCGGTTTTGGACAAAATAATTGCATTTGGTAACCAATCGCCTGAAACACTTGTTTGGGTCAAAATTACTCTATTTTGGTCTCCAAGTGTCTAAAAATCCTTTTTTAGTCAAAATAACTGCATTTGGTCACCAAAGGTCTGAAAACCTTTTTTTTGCCAAAATAACAGTATTTTTGTCCTTTAGAGTCTTAAAAAGCCGGTTTTAGACAAGATAATTGCATTTCGTGCCCAGTGATCTGAAAACATTTTTTTGGTCAAAATGACTCTATTTTGGTCTCCAAGTGTCTAAGAAGCCCTTTTAAGTCAAAATAACTGCATTTGGTCAGCAAAGGTATAAAAAAATTAAGTCAAAATGATTGTATTCTCGTCTATTAGAGTCTTAAAAACCGGTTTTGGACAAGATAATTGCATTTGGTAACCAATGGCATGAAAAAATGTTTTTGGTCAAAATGACTCTATCTAGGTCTCCAAGTGTCTAAAAAGCCCTTTTTAGTCATAATAACTACGTTTGGTCAACAAAGGTCTGAAAAACTATTTTAGCCAAAATGACTGTATTTTTGTCTTTTAGAGTCTCAAAACTCCGCATTTAGATTTGGTATTTGTTTGGGTCAAAATGACTCTATTTTTGTCTCCAAGTGTCTAAAAAGCCTTTTTAGTCAAAATAACTGCATTTGGTCACCAAAGGTCTGAAAAACTTTTTTAGCCAAAATGACTGTATTTTTGTCTTTTAGAGTCTTAAAAAGCCGGGTTTAGACAAGATAATTGCATTTCGTAACCAGTGATCTGAAAACATTTTTTTGGTCAAAATGACTCTATTTTGGTCTCCAAGTGTCTAAAAAGCCCTTTTTAGTCAAAATAACTGCATTTGGTTACCAAAGGTCTGAAAAAAATTTAGTCAAAATGATTGTATTTTCGTCTATTAGAGTTTTAAAAAGCCGGTTTTGGACAAGATAATTGCATTTGGTAACCAATCGCCTGAAACACTTGTTTGGGTCAAAATTACTCTATTTTGGTCTCCAAGTGTCTAAAAATCCTTTTTTAGTCAAAATAACTGCATTTGGTCACCAAAGGTCTGAAAACCTTTTTTTTAGCCAAAATAACAGTATTTTTGTCCTTTAGAGTCTTAAAAAGCCGGTTTTAGACAAGATAATTGCATTTCGTGCCCAGTGATCTGAAAACATTTTTTTGGTAAAAATGACTCTATTTTGGTCTCCAAGTGTCTGAAAAGCCATTTTTTGTCAAAATAACTACGTTTGGTCACCAAAGGTCTGAAAACCTTTTTTAAGCCAAAATGACTGTATTTTTGTCTTTTAGAGTCTTAAAACACCTCTTTTAGACAAGATAAACTACATTTGGTAACCAATGGCCTGAAAAAATGTTTTTGGTCAAAATGACTCTATTTAGGTCTCCAAGTGTCTATAAAGCCCTTTTTAGTCAAAATAACTATGTTTGGTCACCAAAGGTCTGAAAACCTTTTTTTTAGCCAAAATGACTATTTTTATCTTTTAGAGTCTTAAAAAGCCGGGTTTAGACAAGATAATTGCATTTCATAACCAGTGATATGAAAACTTTTTTTGGTCAAAATGACTCTATTTTTGTCTCCAAGTGTCTAAAAAGCCTTTTTAGTCAAAATAACTGCATTTGGTCACCAAAGGTCTGAAAAACTTTTTTAGCCAAAATGACTGTATTTTTGTCTTTTAGAGTCTTAAAAAGCCGGGTTTAGACAAGATAATTGCATTTCGTAACCAGTGATCTGAAAACATTTTTTTGGTCAAAATGACTCTATTTTGGTCTCCAAGTGTCTAAAAAGCCCTTTTTAGTCAAAATAACTGCATTTGGGTACCAAAGGTCTGAAAAAAATTTAGTCAAAATGATTGTATTTTCGTCTATTAGAGTTTTAAAAAGCCGGTTTTGGACAAGATAATTGCATTTGGTAACCAATCGCCTGAAACACTTGTTTGGGTCAAAATTACTCTATTTTGGTCTCCAAGTGTCTAAGAATCCTTTTTTAGTCAAAATAACTGCATTTGGTCACCAAAGGTCTGAAAACCTTTTTTTTAGCCAAAATAACAGTATTTTTGTCCTTTAGAGTCTTAAAAAGCCGGTTTTAGACAAGATAATTGCATTTCGTGCCCAGTGATCTGAAAACATTTTTTTGGTAAAAATGACTCTATTTTGGTCTCCAAGTGTCTGAAAAGCCATTTTTTGTCAAAATAACTACGTTTGGTCACCAAAGGTCTGAAAACCTTTTTTAGCCAAAATGACTGTATTTTTGTCTTTTAGAGTCTTAAAACACCGCTTTTAGACAAGATAAACTACATTTGGTAACCAATGGCCTGAAAAAATGTTTTTGGTCAAAATGACTCTATTTAGGTCTCCAAGTGTCTATAAAGCCCTTTTTAGTCAAAATAACTACGTTTGGTCACCGAAGGTCTGAAAAACTATTTTAGAGTCTCAAAACTCCGCATTTAGATTTGGTATTTGTTTGGGTCAAAATTACTCTATTTTGGTCTCCAAGTGTCTGAAAAGCCCTTTTTAGTCAAAATAACTACGTTTGGTCACCAAAGGTCTGAAAACCTTTTTTTAGCCAAAATGACTGTATTTTTGTCTTTTAGAGTCTTAAAAAGCCGGGTTTAGACAAGATAATTGCATTTCGTAACCAGTGATATGAAAACTTTTTTTGGTCAAAATGACTCTATTTTGGTCTCCAAGTGTCTAAGAAGCCCTTTTAAGTCAAAATAACTGCATTTGGTCAGCAAAGGTATGAAAAAAATTTAGTCAAAATAATTGTATTTTCGTCTATTAGAGTCTTAAAAACCAGTTTTGGACAAGATAATTGCATTTGGAAACCAATGGCCTGAAAAAATGTTTTTGGTCAAAATGACTCTATCTAGGTCTCCAAGTGTCTAAAAAGCCCTTTTTAGTCATAATAACTACGTTTGGTCAACAAAGGTCTGAAAAACTATTTTAGCCAAAATGACTGTATTTTTGTCTTTTAGAGTCTCAAAACTCCGCATTTAGATTTGGTATTTGTTTGGGTCAAAATGACTCTATTTTTGTCTCCAAGTGTCTAAAAAGCCTTTTTAGTCAAAATAACTGCATTTGGTCACCAAAGGTCTGAAAAACTTTTTTAGCCAAAATGACTGTATTTTTGTCTTTTAGAGTCTGAAAAAGCTGGGTTTAGACAAGATAATTGCATTTCGTAACCAGTGATCTGAAAACATTTTTTTGGTCAAAATGACTCTATTTTGGTCTCCAAGTGTCTAAGAAGCCCTTTTAAGTCAAAATAACTGCATTTGGTCAGCAAAGGTATGAATAAAAATTTAGTCAAAAATGATTGTATTTTCGTCAATTAGAGTTTTAAAAACCGGTTTTGGACAAGATAATTGCATTTGGTAGCCAATGGCCTAAAAAATGTTTTTGGTCAAAATGACTCTATTTAGGTCTCCAAGTGTCTAAAAAGCCCTTTTTAGTCATAATACCTACGTTTGGTCAACAAAGGTCTGAAAAACTATTTTAGCCAAAATGACTGTATTTTTGTCTTTTAGAGTCTCAAAACTCCGCATTTAGATTTGGTATTTGTTTGGGTCAAAATGACTCTATTTTGGTCTCCAAGTGTCTAAAAAGCCTTTTTAGTCAAAATAACTGCATTTGGTCACCAAAGGTCTGAAAAACTTTTTTAGCCAAAATGACTGTATTTTTGTCTTTTAGAGTCTTAAAAAGCCGGTTTTAGACAAGATAATTGCATTTCGTGCCCAGTGATCTGAAATTTTTTTTGGTCAAAATGACTCTATTTTGGTCTCCAAGTGTCTAAAAAGCCATTTTTTGTCAAAATAACTACGTTTGGTCACCAAAGGACTGAAAACCTTTTTCAGCCAAAATGACTGTATTTTTGTCTTTTAGAGTCTTAAAACACTGCTTTTAGACAAGATAAACTACATTTGGTAACCAATGGCCTGAAAAAATGTTTTTGGTCAAAATGACTCTATTTAGGTCTCCAAGTGTCTATAAAGCCCTTTTTAGTCAAAATAACTACGTTTGGTCACCAAAGGTCTGAAAAACTATTTTAGAGTCTCAAAACTCCGCATTTAGATTTGGTATTTGTTTGGGTCAAAATTACTCTATTTTGGTCTCCAAGTGTCTAAAAATCCTTTTTTAGTCAAAATAACTGCATTTGGTCACCAAAGGTCTGAAAACCTTTTTTTTAGCCAAAATAACAGTATTTTTGTCCTTTAGAGTCTTAAAAAGCCGGTTTTAGACAAGATAATTGCATTTCGTGCCCAGTGATCTGAAAACATTTTTTTGGTAAAAATGACTCTATTTTGGTCTCCAAGTATCTGAAAAGCCATTTTTTGTCAAAATAACTACGTTTGGTCACCAAAGGTCTGAAAACCTTTTTTTAGCCAAAATGACTGTATTTTTGTCTTTTAGAGTCTTAAAACACCGCTTTTAGACAAGATAAACTACATTTGGTAACCAATGGCCTGAAAAAATGTTTTTGGTCAAAATGACTCTATTTAGGTCTCCAAGTGTCTATAAAGCCCTTTTTAGTCAAAATAACTACGTTTGGTCACCGAAGGTCTGAAAAACTATTTTAGAGTCTCAAAACTCCGCATTTAGATTTGGTATTTGTTTGGGTCAAAATTACTCTATTTTGGTCTCCAAGTGTCTGAAAAGCCCTTTTTAGTCAAAATAACTACGTTTGGTCACCAAAGGTCTGAAAACCTTTTTTTTAGCCAAAATGACTGTATTTTTGTCTTTTAGAGTCTTAAAAAGCCGGGTTTAGACAAGATAATTGCATTTCGTAACCAGTGATATGAAAACTTTTTTTGGTCAAAATGACTCTATTTTGGTCTCCAAGTGTCTAAGAAGCCCTTTTAAGTCAAAATAACTGCATTTGGTCAGCAAAGGTATGAAAAAAAATTTAGTCAAAATAATTGTATTTTCGTCTATTAGAGTCTTAAAAACCGGTTTTGGACAAGATAATTGCATTTGGTAACCAATGGCCTGAAAAAATGTTTTTGGTCAAAATGACTCTATCTAGGTCTCCAAGTGTCTAAAAAGCCCTTTTTAGTCATAATAACTACGTTTGGTCAACAAAGGTCTGAAAAACTATTTTAGCCAAAATGACTGTATTTTTGTCTTTTAGAGTCTCAAAACTCCGCATTTAGATTTGGTATTTGTTTGGGTCAAAATGACTCTATTTTTTTCTCCAAGTGTCTAAAAAGCCTTTTTAGTCAAAATAACTGCATTTGGTCACCAAAGGTCTGAAAAACTTTTTTAGCCAAAATGACTGTATTTTTGTCTTTTAGAGTCTTAAAAAGCCGGGTTTAGACAAGATAATTGCATTTCGTAACCAGTGATCTGAAAACATTTTTTTGCTCAAAATGACTCTATTTTGGTCTCCAAGTGTCTAAAAAGCCCTTTTTAGTCAAAATAACTGCATTTGGTTACCAAAGGTCTGAAAAAAATTTAGTCAAAATGATTGTATTTTCGTCTATTAGAGTTTTAAAAAGCCGGTTTTGGACAAGATAATTGCATTTGGTAACCAATCGCCTGAAACACTTGTTTGGGTCAAAATTACTCTATTTTGGTCTCCAAGTGTCTAAAAATCCTTTTTTAGTCAAAATAACTGCATTTGGTCACCAAAGGTCTGAAAACCTTTTTTTTAGCCAAAATAACAGTATTTTTGTCCTTTAGAGTCTTAAAAAGCCGGTTTTAGACAAGATAATTGCATTTCGTGCCCAGTGATCTGAAAACATTTTTTTGGTAAAAATGACTCTATTTTGGTCTCCAAGTGTCTGAAAAGCCATTTTTTGTCAAAATAACTACGTTTGGTCACCAAAGGTCTGAAAACCTTTTTTTTAGCCAAAATGACTGTATTTTTGTCTTTTAGAGTCTTAAAACACCGCTTTTAGACAAGATAAACTACATTTGGTAACCAATGGCCTGAAAAAATGTTTTTGGTCAAAATGACTCTATTTAGGTCTCCAAGTGTCTATAAAGCCCTTTTTAGTCAAAATAACTACGTTTGGTCACCGAAGGTCTGAAAAACTATTTTAGAGTCTCAAAACTCCGCATTTAGATTTGGTATTTGTTTGGGTCAAAATTACTCTATTTTGGTCTCCAAGTGTCTGAAAAGCCCTTTTTAGTCAAAATAACTACGTTTGGTCACCAAAGGTCTGAAAACCTTTTTTTTAGCCAAAATGACTGTATTTTTGTCTTTTAGAGTCTTAAAAAGCCGGGTTTAGACAAGATAATTGCATTTCGTAACCAGTGATATGAAAACTTTTTTTGGTCAAAATGACTCTATTTTGGTCTCCAAGTGTCTAAGAAGCCCTTTTAAGTCAAAATAACTGCATTTGGTCAGCAAAGGTATGAAAAAAAATTTAGTCAAAATAATTGTATTTTCGTCTATTAGAGTCTTAAAAACCGGTTTTGGACAAGATAATTGCATTTGGTAACCAATGGCCTGAAAAAATGTTTTTGGTCAAAATGACTCTATCTAGGTCTCCAAGTGTCTAAAAAGCCCTTTTTAGTCATAATAACTACGTTTGGTCAACAAAGGTCTGAAAAACTATTTTAGCCAAAATGACTGTATTTTTGTCTTTTAGAGTCTCAAAACTCCGCATTTAGATTTGGTATTTGTTTGGGTCAAAATGACTCTATTTTTGTCTCCAAGTGTCTAAAAAGCCTTTTTAGTCAAAATAACTGCATTTGGTCACCAAAGGTCTGAAAAACTTTTTTAGCCAAAATGACTGTATTTTTGTCTTTTAGAGTCTTAAAAAGCCGGGTTTAGACAAGATAATTGCATTTCGTAACCAGTGATCTGAAAACATTTTTTTGGTCAAAATGACTCTATTTTGGTCTCCAAGTGTCTAAAAAGACCTTTTTAGTCAAAATAACTGCATTTGGTTACCAAAGGTCTGAAAAACTATTTTAGAGTCTCAAAACTCCGCATTTAGATTTGGTATTTGTTTGGGTCAAAATTACTCTATTTTGGTCTCCAAGTGTCTAAAAAGCCTTTTTTAGTCAAAATAACTGCATTTGGTCACCAAAGGTCTGAAAAACTTTTTTAGCCAAAATGACTGTATTTTTGTCTTTTAGAGTCTTTAAAAGCCGGGTTTAGACAAGATAATTGCATTTCGTAACCAGTGATCTGAAAACATTTTTTTGGTCAAAATGACTCTATTTTGGTCTCCAAGTGTCTAAAAAGCCCTTTTTAGTCAAAATAACTGCATTTGGTTACCAAAGGTCTGAAAAAAATTTAGTCAAAATGATTGTATTTTCGTCTATTAGAGTTTTAAAAAGCCGGTTTTGGACAAAATAATTGCATTTGGTAACCAATCGCCTGAAACACTTGTTTGGGTCAAAATTACTCTATTTTGGTCTCCAAGTGTCTAAAAATCCTTTTTTAGTCAAAATAACTGCATTTGGTCACCAAAGGTCTGAAAACCTTTTTTTTGCCAAAATAACAGTATTTTTGTCCTTTAGAGTCTTAAAAAGCCGGTTTTAGACAAGATAATTGCATTTCGTGCCCAGTGATCTGAAAACATTTTTTTGGTAAAAATGACTCTATTTTGGTCTCCAAGTGTCTAAGAAGCCCTTTTAAGTCAAAATAACTGCATTTGGTCAGCAAAGGTATAAAAAAATTAAGTCAAAATGATTGTATTCTCGTCTATTAGAGTCTTAAAAACCGGTTTTGGACAAGATAATTGCATTTGGTAACCAATGGCATGAAAAAATGTTTTTGGTCAAAATGACTCTATCTAGGTCTCCAAGTGTCTAAAAAGCCCTTTTTAGTCATAATAACTACGTTTGGTCAACAAAGGTCTGAAAAACTATTTTAGCCAAAATGACTGTATTTTTGTCTTTTAGAGTCTCAAAACTCCGCATTTAGATTTGGTATTTGTTTGGGTCAAAATGACTCTATTTTTGTCTCCAAGTGTCTAAAAAGCCTTTTTAGTCAAAATAACTGCATTTGGTCACCAAAGGTCTGAAAAACTTTTTTAGCCAAAATGACTGTATTTTTGTCTTTTAGAGTCTTAAAAAGCCGGGTTTAGACAAGATAATTGCATTTCGTAACCAGTGATCTGAAAACATTTTTTTGGTCAAAATGACTCTATTTTGGTCTCCAAGTGTCTAAAAAGCCCTTTTTAGTCAAAATAACTGCATTTGGTTACCAAAGGTCTGAAAAAAATTTAGTCAAAATGATTGTATTTTCGTCTATTAGAGTTTTAAAAAGCCGGTTTTGGACAAGATAATTGCATTTGGTAACCAATCGCCTGAAACACTTGTTTGGGTCAAAATTACTCTATTTTGGTCTCCAAGTGTCTAAAAATCCTTTTTTAGTCAAAATAACTGCATTTGGTCACCAAAGGTCTGAAAACCTTTTTTTTAGCCAAAATAACAGTATTTTTGTCCTTTAGAGTCTTAAAAAGCCGGTTTTAGACAAGATAATTGCATTTCGTGCCCAGTGATCTGAAAACATTTTTTTGGTAAAAATGACTCTATTTTGGTCTCCAAGTGTCTGAAAAGCCATTTTTTGTCAAAATAACTACGTTTGGTCACCAAAGGTCTGAAAACCTTTTTTTAGCCAAAATGACTGTATTTTTGTCTTTTAGAGTCTTAAAACACCGCTTTTAGACAAGATAAACTACATTTGGTAACCAATGGCCTGAAAAAATGTTTTTGGTCAAAATGACTCTATTTAGGTCTCCAAGTGTCTATAAAGCCCTTTTTAGTCAAAATAACTACGTTTGGTCACCGAAGGTCTGAAAAACTATTTTAGAGTCTCAAAACTCCGCATTTAGATTTGGTATTTGTTTGGGTCAAAATTACTCTATTTTGGTCTCCAAGTGTCTGAAAAGCCCTTTTTAGTCAAAATAACTACGTTTGGTCACCAAAGGTCTGAAAACCTTTTTTTTAGCCAAAATGACTGTATTTTTGTCTTTTAGAGTCTTAAAAAGCCGGGTTTAGACAAGATAATTGCATTTCGTAACCAGTGATATGAAAACTTTTTTTGGTCAAAATGACTCTATTTTGGTCTCCAAGTGTCTAAGAAGCCCTTTTAAGTCAAAATAACTGCATTTGGTCAGCAAAGGTATGAAAAAAAATTTAGTCAAAATAATTGTATTTTCGTCTATTAGAGTCTTAAAAACCGGTTTTGGACAAGATAATTGCATTTGGTAACCAATGGCCTGAAAAAATGTTTTTGGTCAAAATGACTCTATCTAGGTCTCCAAGTGTCTAAAAAGCCCTTTTTAGTCATAATAACTACGTTTGGTCAACAAAGGTCTGAAAAACTATTTTAGCCAAAATGACTGTATTTTTGTCTTTTAGAGTCTCAAAACTCCGCATTTAGATTTGGTATTTGTTTGGATCAAAATGACTCTATTTTTGTCTCCAAGTGTCTAAAAAGCCTTTTTAGTCAAAATAACTGCATTTGGTCACCAAAGGTCTGAAAAACTTTTTTAGCCAAAATGACTGTATTTTTGTCTTTTAGAGTCTTAAAAAGCCGGGTTTAGACAAGATAATTGCATTTCGTAACCAGTGATCTGAAAACATTTTTTTGGTCAAAATGACTCTATTTTGGTCTCCAAGTGTCTAAAAAGCCCTTTTTAGTCAAAATAACTGCATTTGGTTACCAAAGGTCTGAAAAACTATTTTAGAGTCTCAAAACTCCGCATTTAGATTTGGTATTTGTTTGGGTCAAAATTACTCTATTTTGGTCTCCAAGTGTCTAAAAAGCCTTTTTTAGTCAAAATAACTGCATTTGGTCACCAAAGGTCTGAAAAACTTTTTTAGCCAAAACGACTGTATTTTTGTCTTTTAGAGTCTTAAAAAGCCGGGTTTAGACAAGATAATTGCATTTCGTAACCAGTGATCTGAAAACATTTTTTTGGTCAAAATGACTCTATTTTGGTCTCCAAGTGTCTAAAAAGCCCTTTTTAGTCAAAATAACTGCATTTGGTTACCAAAGGTCTGAAAAAAATTTAGTCAAAATGATTGTATTTTCGTCTATTAGAGTTTTAAAAAGCCGGTTTTGGAAAAAATAATTGCATTTGGTAACCAATCGCCTGAAACACTTGTTTGGGTCAAAATTACTCTATTTTGGTCTCCAAGTGTCTAAAAATCCTTTTTTAGTCAAAATAACTGCATTTGGTCACCAAAGGTCTGAAAACCTTTTTTTTGCCAAAATAACAGTATTTTTGTCCTTTAGAGTCTTAAAAAGCCGGTTTTAGACAAGATAATTGCATTTCGTGCCCAGTGATCTGAAAACATTTTTTTGGTCAAAATGACTCTATTTTGGTCTCCAAGTGTCTAAGAAGCCCTTTTAAGTCAAAATAACTGCATTTGGTCAGCAAAAGTATAAAAAAATTAAGTCAAAATGATTGTATTCTCGTCTATTAGAGTCTTAAAAACCGGTTTTGGACAAGATAATTGCATTTGGTAACCAATGGCATGAAAAAATGTTTTTGGTCAAAATGACTCTATCTAGGTCTCCAAGTGTCTAAAAAGCCCTTTTTAGTCATAATAACTACGTTTGGTCAACAAAGGTCTGAAAAACTATTTTAGCCAAAATGACTGTATTTTTGTCTTTTAGAGTCTCAAAACTCCGCATTTAGATTTGGTATTTGTTTGGGTCAAAATGACTCTATTTTTGTCTCCAAGTGTCTAAAAAGCCTTTTTAGTCAAAATAACTGCATTTGGTCACCAAAGGTCTGAAAAACTTTTTTAGCCAAAATGACTGTATTTTTGTCTTTTAGAGTCTTAAAAAGCCGGGTTCAGACAAGATAATTGCATTTCGTAACCAGTGATCTGAAAACATTTTTTTGGTCAAAATGACTCTATTTTGGTCTCCAAGTGTCTAAAAAGCCCTTTTTAGTCAAAATAATTGCATTTGGTTACCAAAGGTCTGAAAAAAAATTTAGTCAAAATGATTGTATTTTCGTCTATTAGAGTTTTAAAAAGCCGGTTTTGGACAAGATAATTGCATTTGGTAACCAATCGCCTGAAACACTTGTTTGGGTCAAAATTACTCTATTTTGGTCTCCAAGTGTCTAAAAATCCTTTTTTAGTCAAAATAACTGCATTTGGTCACCAAAGGTCTGAAAACCTTTTTTTTAGCCAAAATAACAGTATTTTTGTCCTTTAGAGTCTTAAAAAGCCGGTTTTAGACAAGATAATTGCATTTCGTGCCCAGTGATCTGAAAACATTTTTTTGGTAAAAATGACTCTATTTTGGTCTCCAAGTGTCTGAAAAGCCATTTTTTGTCAAAATAACTACGTTTGGTCACCAAAGGTCTGAAAACCTTTTTTTAGCCAAAATGACTGTATTTTTGTCTTTTAGAGTCTTAAAACACCGCTTTTAGACAAGATAAACTACATTTGGGAACCAATGGCCTGAAAAAATGTTTTTGGTCAAAATGACTCTATTTAGGTCTCCAAGTGTCTATAAAGCCCTTTTTAGTCAAAATAACTACGTTTGGTCACCGAAGGTCTGAAAAACTATTTTAGAGTCTCAAAACTCCGCATTTAGATTTGGTATTTGTTTGGGTCAAAATTACTCTATTTTGGTCTCCAAGTGTCTGAAAAGCCCTTTTTAGTCAAAATAACTACGTTTGGTCACCAAAGGTCTGAAAACCTTTTTTTTAGCCAAAATGACTGTATTTTTGTCTTTTAGAGTCTTAAAAAGCCGGGTTTAGACAAGATAATTGCATTTCGTAACCAGTGATATGAAAACTTTTTTTGGTCAAAATGACTCTATTTTGGTCTCCAAGTGTCTAAGAAGCCCTTTTAAGTCAAAATAACTGCATTTGGTCAGCAAAGGTATGAAAAAAAATTTAGTCAAAATAATTGTATTTTCGTCTATTAGAGTCTTAAAAACCGGTTTTGGACAAGATAATTGCATTTGGTAACCAATGGCCTGAAAAAATGTTTTTGGTCAAAATGACTCTATCTAGGTCTCCAAGTGTCTAAAAAGCCCTTTTTAGTCATAATAACTACGTTTGGTCAACAAAGGTCTGAAAAACTATTTTAGCCAAAATGACTGTATTTTTGTCTTTTAGAGTCTCAAAACTCCGCATTTAGATTTGGTATTTGTTTGGGTCAAAATGACTCTATTTTTGTCTCCAAGTGTCTAAAAAGCCTTTTTAGTCAAAATAACTGCATTTGGTCACCAAAGGTCTGAAAAACTTTTTTAGCCAAAATGACTGTATTTTTGTCTTTTAGAGTCTTAAAAAGCCGGGTTTAGACAAGATAATTGCATTTCGTAACCAGTGATCTGAAAACATTTTTTTGGTCAAAATGACTCTATTTTGGTCTCCAAGTGTCTAAAAAGACCTTTTTAGTCAAAATAACTGCATTTGGTTACCAAAGGTCTGAAAAACTATTTTAGAGTCTCAAAACTCCGCATTTAGATTTGGTATTTGTTTGGGTCAAAATTACTCTATTTTGGTCTCCAAGTGTCTAAAAAGCCTTTTTTAGTCAAAATAACTGCATTTGGTCACCAAAGGTCTGAAAAACTTTTTTAGCCAAAACGACTGTATTTTTGTCTTTTAGAGTCTTAAAAAGCCGGGTTTAGACAAGATAATTGCATTTCGTAACCAGTGATCTGAAAACATTTTTTTGGTCAAAATGACTCTATTTTGGTCTCCAAGTGTCTAAAAAGCCCTTTTTAGTCAAAATAACTGCATTTGGTTACCAAAGGTCTGAAAAAAATTTAGTCAAAATGATTGTATTTTCGTCTATTAGAGTTTTAAAAAGCCGGTTTTGGAAAAAATAATTGCATTTGGTAACCAATCGCCTGAAACACTTGTTTGGGTCAAAATTACTCTATTTTGGTCTCCAAGTGTCTAAAAATCCTTTTTTAGTCAAAATAACTGCATTTGGTCACCAAAGGTCTGAAAACCTTTTTTTTGCCAAAATAACAGTATTTTTGTCCTTTAGAGTCTTAAAAAGCCGGTTTTAGACAAGATAATTGCATTTCGTGCCCAGTGATCTGAAAACATTTTTTTGGTCAAAATGACTCTATTTTGGTCTCCAAGTGTCTAAGAAGCCCTTTTAAGTCAAAATAACTGCATTTGGTCAGCAAAGGTATAAAAAAATTAAGTCAAAATGATTGTATTCTCGTCTATTAGAGTCTTAAAAACCGGTTTTGGACAAGATAATTGCATTTGGTAACCAATGGCATGAAAAAATGTTTTTGGTCAAAATGACTCTATCTAGGTCTCCAAGTGTCTAAAAAGCCCTTTTTAGTCATAATAACTACGTTTGGTCAACAAAGGTCTGAAAAACTATTTTAGCCAAAATGACTGTATTTTTGTCTTTTAGAGTCTCAAAACTCCGCATTTAGATTTGGTATTTGTTTGGGTCAAAATGACTCTATTTTTGTCTCCAAGTGTCTAAAAAGCCTTTTTAGTCAAAATAACTGCATTTGGTCACCAAAGGTCTGAAAAACTTTTTTAGCCAAAATGACTGTATTTTTGTCTTTTAGAGTCTTAAAAAGCCGGGTTCAGACAAGATAATTGCATTTCGTAACCAGTGATCTGAAAACATTTTTTTGGTCAAAATGACTCTATTTTGGTCTCCAAGTGTCTAAAAAGCCCTTTTTAGTCAAAATAATTGCATTTGGTTACCAAAGGTCTGAAAAAAAATTTAGTCAAAATGATTGTATTTTCGTCTATTAGAGTTTTAAAAAGCCGGTTTTGGACAAGATAATTGCATTTGGTAACCAATCGCCTGAAACACTTGTTTGGGTCAAAATTACTCTATTTTGGTCTCCAAGTGTCTAAAAATCCTTTTTTAGTCAAAATAACTGCATTTGGTCACCAAAGGTCTGAAAACCTTTTTTTTAGCCAAAATAACAGTATTTTTGTCCTTTAGAGTCTTAAAAAGCCGGTTTTAGACAAGATAATTGCATTTCGTGCCCAGTGATCTGAAAACATTTTTTTGGTAAAAATGACTCTATTTTGGTCTCCAAGTGTCTGAAAAGCCATTTTTTGTCAAAATAACTACGTTTGGTCACCAAAGGTCTGAAAACCTTTTTTTAGCCAAAATGACTGTATTTTTGTCTTTTAGAGTCTTAAAACACCGCTTTTAGACAAGATAAACTACATTTGGTAACCAATGGCCTGAAAAAATGTTTTTGGTCAAAATGACTCTATTTAGGTCTCCAAGTGTCTATAAAGCCCTTTTTAGTCAAAATAACTACGTTTGGTCACCGAAGGTCTGAAAAACTATTTTAGAGTCTCAAAACTCCGCATTTAGATTTGGTATTTGTTTGGGTCAAAATTACTCTATTTTGGTCTCCAAGTGTCTGAAAAGCCCTTTTTAGTCAAAATAACTACGTTTGGTCACCAAAGGTCTGAAAACCTTTTTTTTAGCCAAAATGACTGTATTTTTGTCTTTTAGAGTCTTAAAAAGCCGGGTTTAGACAAGATAATTGCATTTCGTAACCAGTGATATGAAATTTTTTTTTGGTCAAAATGACTCTATTTTGGTCTCCAAGTGTCTAAGAAGCCCTTTTAAGTCAAAATAACTGCATTTGGTCAGCAAAGGTATGAAAAAAAATTTAGTCAAAATAATTGTATTTTCGTCTATTAGAGTCTTAAAAACCGGTTTTGGACAAGATAATTGCATTTGGTAACCAATGGCCTGAAAAAATGTTTTTGGTCAAAATGACTCTATCTAGGTCTCCAAGTGTCTAAAAAGCCCTTTTTAGTCATAATAACTACGTTTGGTCAACAAAGGTCTGAAAAACTATTTTAGCCAAAATGACTGTATTTTTGTCTTTTAGAGTCTCAAAACTCCGCATTTAGATTTGGTATTTGTTTGGGTCAAAATGACTCTATTTTTGTCTCCAAGTGTCTAAAAAGCCTTTTTAGTCAAAATAACTGCATTTGGTCACCAAAGGTCTGAAAAACTTTTTTAGCCAAAATGACTGTATTTTTGTCTTTTAGAGTCTTAAAAAGCCGGGTTTAGACAAGATAATTGCATTTCGTAACCAGTGATCTGAAAACATTTTTTTGGTCAAAATGACTCTATTTTGGTCTCCAAGTGTCTAAAAAGCCCTTTTTAGTCAAAATAACTGCATTTGGTTACCAAAGGTCTGAAAAACTATTTTAGAGTCTCAAAACTCCGCATTTAGATTTGGTATTTGTTTGGGTCAAAATTACTCTATTTTGGTCTCCAAGTGTCTAAAAAGCCTTTTTTAGTCAAAATAACTGCATTTGGTCACCAAAGGTCTGAAAAACTTTTTTAGCCAAAATGACTGTATTTTTGTCTTTTAGAGTCTTAAAAAGCCGGGTTTAGACAAGATAATTGCATTTCGTAACCAGTGATCTGAAAACATTTTTTTGGTCAAAATGACTCTATTTTGGTCTCCAAGTGTCTAAAAAGCCCTTTTTAGTCAAAATAACTGCATTTGGTTACCAAAGGTCTGAAAAAAATTTAGTCAAAATGATTGTATTTTCGTCTATTAGAGTTTTAAAAAGCCGGTTTTGGACAAAATAATTGCATTTGGTAACCAATCGCCTGAAACACTTGTTTGGGTCAAAATTACTCTATTTTGGTCTCCAAGTGTCTAAAAATCCTTTTTTAGTCAAAATAACTGCATTTGGTCACCAAAGGTCTGAAAACCTTTTTTTTGCCAAAATAACAGTATTTTTGTCCTTTAGAGTCTTAAAAAGCCGGTTTTAGACAAGATAATTGCATTTCGTGCCCAGTGATCTGAAAACATTTTTTTGGTCAAAATGACTCTATTTTGGTCTCCAAGTGTCTAAGAAGCCCTTTTAAGTCAAAATAACTGCATTTGGTCAGCAAAGGTATAAAAAAATTAAGTCAAAATGATTGTATTCTCGTCTATTAGAGTCTTAAAAACCGGTTTTGGACAAGATAATTGCATTTGGTAACCAATGGCATGAAAAAATGTTTTTGGTCAAAATGACTCTATCTAGGTCTCCAAGTGTCTAAAAAGCCCTTTTTAGTCATAATAACTACGTTTGGTCAACAAAGGTCTGAAAAACTATTTTAGCCAAAATGACTGTATTTTTGTCTTTTAGAGTCTCAAAACTCCGCATTTAGATTTGGTATTTGTTTGGGTCAAAATGACTCTATTTTTGTCTCCAAGTGTCTAAAAAGCCTTTTTAGTCAAAATAACTGCATTTGGTCACCAAAGGTCTGAAAAACTTTTTTAGCCAAAATGACTGTATTTTTGTCTTTTAGAGTCTTAAAAAGCCGGGTTTAGACAAGATAATTGCATTTCGTAACCAGTGATCGGAAAACATTTTTTTGGTCAAAATGACTCTATTTTGGTCTCCAAGTGTCTAAAAAGCCCTTTTTAGTCAAAATAACTGCTTTTGGTTACCAATGGTCTGAAAAAAATTTAGTCAAAATGATTGTATTTTCGTCTATTAGAGTTTTAAAAAGCCAGTTTTGGACAAGATAATTGCATTTGGTAACCAATCGCCTGAAACACTTGTTTGGGTCAAAATTACTCTATTTTGGTCTCCAAGTGTCTAAAAATCCTTTTTTAGTCAAAATAACTGCATTTGGTCACCAAAGGTCTGAAAACCTTTTTTTTAGCCAAAATAACAGTATTTTTGTCCTTTAGAGTCTTAAAAAGCCGGTTTTAGACAAGATAATTGCATTTCGTGCCCAGTGATCTGAAAACATTTTTTTGGTAAAAATGACTCTATTTTGGTCTCCAAGTGTCTGAAAAGCCATTTTTTGTCAAAATAACTACGTTTGGTCACCAAAGGTCTGAAAACCTTTTTTTAGCCAAAATGACTGTATTTTTGTCTTTTAGAGTCTTAAAACACCTCTTTTAGACAAGATAAACTACATTTGGTAACCAATGGCCTGAAAAAATGTTTTTGGTCAAAATGACTCTATTTAGGTCTCCAAGTGTCTATAAAGCCCTTTTTAGTCAAAATAACTATGTTTGGTCACCAAAGGTCTGAAAACCTTTTTTTTAGCCAAAATGACTGTATTTTTATCTTTTAGAGTCTTAAAAAGCCGGGTTTAGACAAGATAATTGCATTTCGTAACCAGTGATATGAAAACTTTTTTTGGTCAAAATGACTCTATTTTGGTCTCCAAGTGTCTAAAAAGCCCTTTTAAGTCAAAATAACAGCATTTGGTCACCAAAGGTCTGAAAACCTTTTTTTTGCCAAAATAACAGTATTTTTGTCCTTTAGAGTCTTAAAAAGCCGGTTTTAGACAAGATAATTGCATTTCGTGCCCAGTGATCTGAAAACATTTTTTTGGTAAAAATGACTCTATTTTGGTCTCCAAGTGTCTGAAAAGCCATTTTTTGTCAAAATACCTACGTTTGGTCACCAAAGGTCTGAAAACCTTTTTTTAGCCAAAATGACTGTATTTTTGTCTTTTAGAGTCTTAAAACACCGCTTTTAGACAAGATAAACTACATTTGGTAACCAATGGCCTGATAAAATGTTTTTGGTCAAAATGACTCTATTTAGGTCTCCAAGTGTCTAAAAAGCCCTTTTTAGTCATAATAACTACGTTTGGTCAACAAAGGTCTGAAAAACTATTTTAGCCAAAATGACTGTATTTTTGTCTTTTAGAGTCTCAAAACTCCGCATTTAAATTTGGTATTTGTTTGGGTCAAAATGACTCTATTTTGGTCTCCAAGTGTCTAAAAAGCCTTTTTAGTCAAAATAACTGCATTTGGTCACCAAAGGTCTGAAAAACTTTTTTAGCCAAAATGACTGTATTTTTGTCTTTTAGAGTCTTAAAAAGCCGGGTTTAGACAAGATAATTGCATTTCATAACCAGTGATCTGAAAATTTTTTTGGTCAAAATGACTCTATTTTGGTCTCCAAGTGTCTAAAAAGCCTTTTTTAGTCAAAATAACTACGTTTGGTCACCAAAGGTCTGAAAACCTTTTTTCAGCCAAAATGACTGTATTTTTGTCTTTTAGAGTCTCAAAACTCCGCATTTAGATTTGGTATTTGTTTGGGTCAAAATGACTCTATTTTGGTCTCCAAGTGTCTAAAAAGCCTTTTTAGTCAAAATAACTGCATTTGGTCACCAAAGGTCTGAAAAACTTTTTTAGCCAAAATGACTGTATTTTTGTCTTTTAGAGTCTTAAAAAGAAGGGTTTAGACAGGATAATTGCATTTCGTAACCAGTGATCTGAAAACATTTTTTTGGTCAAAATGACTCTATTTTGGTCTCCAAGTGTCTAAAAAGCCCTTTTTAGTCAAAATAACTGCATTTGGTTACCAAAGGTCTGAAAAAAATTTAGTCAAAATGATTGTATTTTCGTCTATTAGAGTCTTAATAAGCCGGTTTTGGACAAGATAATTGCATTTGGTAACCAATCACCTGAAACATTTGTTTGGGTCAAAATGACTCTATTTTGGTCTCAGAGTGTCTAAAAAGCCTTTTATAGTCAAAATAACTGCATTTGGTCACCAAAGGTCTGAAAACCTTTTTTTAGCCAAAATAACTGTATTTTTGTCTTTTAGAGTCTTAAAACACCGCTTTTAGACAAGATAAACTACATTTGGGTAACCAATGGCCTGAAAAAATGTTTTTGGTCAAAATGACTCTATTTAGGTCTCCAAGTGTCTAAAAAGCCCTTTTTAGTCATAATAACTACGTTTGGTCAACAAAGGTCTGAAAAACAATTTTAGCCAAAATGACTGTATTTTTGTCTTTTAGAGTCTCAAAACTCCGCATTTAGATTTGGTATTTGTTTGGGTCAAAATGACTCTATTTTTGTCTCCAAGTGTCTAAAAAGCCTTTTTAGTCAAAATAACTGCATTTGGTCACCAAAGGTCTGAAAAACTTTTTTAGCCAAAATGACTGTATTTTTGTCTTTTAGAGTCTTAAAAAGCCGGGTTTAGACAAGATAATTGCATTTCATAACCAGTGATCTGAAAAAAATTTTTGGTCAAAATGACTCTATTTTGGTCTCCAAGTGTCTAAAAAGCCTTTTTTAGTCAAAATAACTACGTTTGGTCACCAAAGGTCTGAAAACCTTTTTTCAGCCAAAATGACTATATTTTTGTCTTTTAGAGTCTCAAAACTCCGCATTTAGATTTGGTATTTGTTTGGGTCAAAATGACTCTATTTAGGTCTCCAAGTGTCTATAAAGCCCTTTTTAGTCAAAATAACTACGTTTGGTCACCAAAGGTCTGAAAAACTATTTTAGAGTCTCAAAACTCCGCATTTAGATTTGGTATTTGTTTGGGTCAAAATGACTCTATTTTGGTCTCCAAGTGTCTAAAAAGCCTTTTTTAGTCAAAATAACTACGTTTGGTCACCAAAGGTCTGAAAACCTTTTTTCAGCCAAAGTGACTGTATTTTTGTCTTTTAGAGTCTTAAAAAGCCGGTTTTAGACAAGATAATTGCATTTCGTGCCCAGTGATCTGAAAACATTTTTTTGGTCAAAATGAGTCTATTTTGGTCTCCAAGTGTCTGAAAAGCCCTTTTTAGACAAAATAACTACGTTTGGTCACCAAAGGTCTGAAAACCTTTTTTTAGCAAAAATGACTGTATTTTTGTCTTTTAGAGTCTTAAAAAGCCGGGTCTAGACAAGATAATTGCATTTCGTAATCAGTGATATGAAAACTTTTTTGGTCAAAATGACTCTATTTTGGTCTCCAAGTGTCTAAGAAGCACTTTTAAGTCAAAATAACTGCATTTGGTCAGCAAAGGTATGAAAAAAATTTTTGTCAAAATAATTGTATTTTCGTCTATTAGAGTCTTAAAAACCGGTTTTGGACAAGATAATTGCATTTGGTAACCAATGGCCTGAAAAAATGTTTTTGGTCAAAATGACTCTATCTAGGTCTCCAAGTGTCTAAAAAGCCCTTTTTAGTCATAATAACTATGTTTGGTCAACAAAGGTCTGAAAAACTATTTTAGCCAAAATGACTGTATTTTTGTCTTTTAGAGTCTCAAAACTCCGCATTTAGATTTGGTATTTGTTTGGGTCAAAATGACTCTATTTTTGTCTCCAAGTGTCTAAAAAGCCTTTTTAGTCAAAATAACTGCATTTGGTCACCAAAGGTCTGAAAAACTTTTTTAGCCAAAATGACTGTATTTTTGTCTTTTAGAGTCTTAAAAAGCCGGGTTTAGACAAGATAATTGCATTTCGTAACCAGTGATCGGAAAACATTTTTTTGGTCAAAATGACTCTAATTTGGTCTCCAAGTGTCTAAAAAGCCCTTTTTAGTCAAAATAACTGCATTTGGTTACCAAAGGTCTGAAAAAATTTTAGTCAAAATGATTGTATTTTCGTCTATTAGAGTTTTAAAAAGCCAGTTTTGGACAAGATAATTGCATTTGGTAACCAATCGCCTGAAACACTTGTTTGGGTCAAAATTACTCTATTTTGGTCTCCAAGTGTCTAAAAATCCTTTTTTAGTCAAAATAACTGCATTTGGTCACCAAAGGTCTGAAAACCTTTTTTTTAGCCAAAATAACAGTATTTTTGTCCTTTAGAGTCTTAAAAAGCCGGTTTTAGACAAGATAATTGCATTTCGTGCCCAGTGATCTGAAAACATTTTTTTGGTAAAAATGACTCTATTTTGGTCTCCAAGTGTCTGAAAAGCCATTTTTTGTCAAAATAACTACGTTTGGTCACCAAAGGTCTGAAAACCTTTTTTTTAGCCAAAATGACTGTATTTTTGTCTTTTAGAGTCTTAAAACACCTCTTTTAGACAAGATAAACTACATTTGGTAACCAATGGCCTGAAAAAATGTTTTTGGTCAAAATGACTCTATTTAGGTCTCCAAGTGTCTATAAAGCCCTTTTTAGTCAAAATAACTATGTTTGGTCACCAAAGGTCTGAAAACCTTTTTTTTAGCCAAAATGACTGTATTTTTGTCTTTTAGAGTCTTAAAAAGCCGGGTTTAGACAAGATAATTGCATTTCGTAACCAGTGATATGAAAACTTTTTTTGGTCAAAATGACTATTTTGGTCTCCAAGTGTCTAAAAAGCCCTTTTAAGTCAAAATAACTGCATTTGGTCACCAAAGGTCTGAAAACCTTTTTTTGCCAAAATAACAGTATTTTTGTCCTTTAGAGTCTTAAAAAGCCGGTTTTAGACAAGATAATTGCATTTCGTGCCCAGTGATCTGAAAACATTTTTTTGGTAAAAATGACTCTATTTTGGTCTCCAAGTGTCTGAAAAGCCATTTTTTGTCAAAATAACTACGTTTGGTCACCAAAGGTCTGAAAACCTTTTTTTAGCCAAAATGACTATATTTTTGTCTTTTAGAGTCTTAAAACACCGCTTTTAGACAAGATAAACTACATTTGGTAACCAATGGCCTGATAAAATGTTTTTGGTCAAAATGACTCTATTTAGGTCTCCAAGTGTCTAAAAAGCCCTTTTTAGTCATAATAACTACGTTTGGTCAACAAAGGTCTGAAAAACTATTTTAGCCAAAATGACTGTATTTTTGTCTTTTAGAGTCTCAAAACTCCGCATTTAAATTTGGTATTTGTTTGGGTCAAAATGACTCTATTTTGGTCTCCAAGTGTCTAAAAAGCCTTTTTAGTCAAAATAACTGCATTTGGTCACCAAAGGTCTGAAAAACTTTTTTAGCCAAAATGACTGTATTTTTGTCTTTTAGAGTCTTAAAAAGCCGGGTTTAGACAAGATAATTGCATTTCATAACCAGTGATCTGAAAATTTTTTTGGTCAAAATGACTCTATTTTGGTCTCCAAGTGTCTAAAAAGCCTTTTTTAGTCAAAATAACTACGTTTGGTCACCAAAGGTCTGAAAACCTTTTTTCAGCCAAAATGACTGTATTTTTGTCTTTTAGAGTCTCAAAACTCCGCATTTAGATTTGGTATTTGTTTGGGTCAAAATGACTCTATTTTGGTCTCCAAATGTCTAAAAAGCCTTTTTAGTCAAAATAACTGCATTTGGTCACCAAAGGTCTGAAAAACTTTTTTAGCCAAAATGACTGTATTTTTGTCTTTTAGAGTCTTAAAAAGAAGGGTTTAGACAGGATAATTGCATTTCGTAACCAGTGATCTGAAAACATTTTTTTGGTCAAAATGACTCTATTTTGGTCTCCAAGTGTCTAAAAAGCCCTTTTTAGTCAAAATAACTGCATTTGGTTACCAAAGGTCTGAAAAAAAATTTAGTCAAAATGATTGTATTTTCGTCTATTAGAGTCTTAAAAAGCCGGTTTTGGACAAGATAATTGCATTTGGTAACCAATCACCTGAAACATTTGTTTGGGTCAAAATGACTCTATTTTGGTCTCAGAGTGTCTAAAAAGCCTTTTATAGTCAAAATAACTGCATTTGGTCACCAAAGGTCTGAAAACCTTTTTTTAGCCAAAATAACTGTATTTTTGTCTTTTAGAGTCTTAAAACACCGCTTTTAGACAAGATAAACTACATTTGGGTAACCAATGGCCTGAAAAAATGTTTTTGGTCAAAATGACTCTATTTAGGTCTCCACGTGTCTATAAAGCCATTTTTAGTCAAAATAACTACGTTTGGTCACCAAAGGTCTGAAAAACTATTTTAGAGTCTCAAAACTCCGCATTTAGATTTTGTATTTGTTTGGGTCAAAATTACTCTATTTTGGTCTCCAAGTGTCTAAAAAGCCTTTTTTAGTCAAAATAACTGCATTTGGTCACCAAAGGTCTGAAAACTTTTTTGGCCAAAATGACTGTATTTTTGTCTTTTAGAGTCTTAAAAAGCCGGGTTTAGACAAGATAATTGCATTTCGTAACCAGTGATCTGAAAACTTTTTTGGTCAAAATGACTCTATTTTGGTCTCCAAGTGTCTAAGAAGCCCTTTTAAGTCAAAATAACTGCATTTGGTCAGCAAAGGTATGAATAAAAATTTAGTCAAAATGATTGTATTTTCGTCAATTAGAGTTTTAAAAACCGGTTTTGGACAAGATAATTGCATTTGGTAACCAATGGCCTAAAAAATGTTTTTGGTCAAAATGACTATTTAGGTCTCCAAGTGTCTAAAAAGCCCTTTTTAGTCATAATAACTACGTTTGGTCAACAAAGGTCTGAAAAACTATTTTAGCCAAAATGACTGTATTTTTCTCTTTTAGAGTCTCAAAACTCCGCATTTAGATTTGGTATTTGTTTGGGTCAAAATGACTCTATTTTTGTCTCCAAGTGTCTAAAAAGCCTTTTTAGTCAAAATAACTGCATTTGGTCACCAAAGGTCTGAAAAACTTTTTTAGCCAAAATGACTGTATTTTTGTCTTTTAGAGTCTTAAAAAGCCGGGTTTAGACAAGATAATTGCATTTCATAACCAGTGATCTGAAAAAAATTTTTGGTCAAAATGACTCTATTTTGGTCTCCAAGTGTCTAAAAAGCCTTTTTTAGTCAAAATAACTACGTTTGGTCACCAAAGGTCTGAAAACCTTTTTTCAGCCAAAATGACTATATTTTTGTCTTTTAGAGTCTCAAAACTCCGCATTTAGATTTGGTATTTGTTTGGGTCAAAATGACTCTATTTAGGTCTCCAAGTGTCTATAAAGCCCTTTTTAGTCAAAATAACTACGTTTGGTCACCAAAGGTCTGAAAAACTATTTTAGAGTCTCAAAACTCCGCATTTAGATTTGGTATTTGTTTGGGTCAAAATGACTCTATTTTGGTCTCCAAGTGTCTAAAAAGCCTTTTTTAGTCAAAATAACTACGTTTGGTCACCAAAGGTCTGAAAACCTTTTTTCAGCCAAAATGACTGTATTTTTGTCTTTTAGAGTCTTAAAAAGCCGGTTTTAGACAAGATAATTGCATTTCGTGCCCAGTGATCTGAAAACATTTTTTTGGTCAAAATGAGTCTATTTTGGTCTCCAAGTGTCTGAAAAGCCCTTTTTAGACAAAATAACTACGTTTGGTCACCAAAGGTCTGAAAACCTTTTTTTAGCAAAAATGACTGTATTTTTGTCTTTTAGAGTCTTAAAAAGCCGGGTTTAGACAAGATAATTGCATTTCGTAATCAGTGATATGAAAACTTTTTTTGGTCAAAATGACTCTATTTTGGTCTCCAAGTGTCTAAGAAGCACTTTTAAGTCAAAATAACTGCATTTGGTCAGCAAAGCTATGAAAAAATTTTTTGTCAAAATAATTGTATTTTCGTCTATTAGAGTCTTAAAAACTGGTTTTGGACAAGATAATTGCATTTGGTAACCAATGGCCTGAAAAAATGTTTTTGGTCAAAATGACTCTATCTAGGTCTCCAAGTGTCTAAAAAGCCCTTTTTAGTCATAATAACTATGTTTGGTCAACAAAGGTCTGAAAAACTATTTTAGCCAAAATGACTGTATTTTTGTCTTTTAGAGTCTCAAAACTCCGCATTTAGATTTGGTATTTGTTTGGGTCAAAATGACTCTATTTTTGTCTCCAAGTGTCTAAAAAGCATTTTTAGTCAAAATAACTGCATTTGGTCACCAAAGGTCTGAAAAACTTTTTTAGCCAAAATGACTGTATTTTTGTCTTTTAGAGTCTTAAAAAGCCGGGTTTAGACAAGATAATTGCATTTCGTAACCAGTGATCGGAAAACATTTTTTTGGTCAAAATGACTCTATTTTGGTCTCCAAGTGTCTAAAAAGCCCTTTTTAGTCAAAATAACTGCATTTGGTTACCAAAGGTCTGAAAAAAATTTAGTCAAAATGATTGTATTTTCGTCTATTAGAGTTTTAAAAAGCCAGTTTTGGACAAGATAATTGCATTTGGTAACCAATCGCCTGAAACACTTGTTTGGGTCAAAATTACTCTATTTTGGTCTCCAAGTGTCTAAAAATCCTTTTTTAGTCAAAATAACTGCATTTGGTCACCAAAGGTCTGAAAACTTTTTTTTTAGCCAAAATAACAGTATTTTTGTCCTTTAGAGTCTTAAAAAGCCGGTTTTAGACAAGATAATTGCATTTCGTGCCCAGTGATCTGAAAACATTTTTTTGGTAAAAATGACTCTATTTTGGTCTCCAAGTGTCTGAAAAGCCATTTTTTGTCAAAATAACTACGTTTGGTCACCAAAAGTCTGAAAACCTTTTTTTAGCCAAAATGACTGTATTTTTGTCTTTTAGAGTCTTAAAACACCTCTTTTAGACAAGATAAACTACATTTGGTAACCAATGGCCTGAAAAATGTTTTTGGTCAAAATGACTCTATTTAGGTCTCCAAGTGTCTAAAAAGCCCTTTTTAGTCATAATAACTACGTTTGGTCAACAAAGGTCTGAAAAACTATTTTAGCCAAAATGACTGTATTTTTGTCTTTTAGAGTCTCAAAACTCCGCATTTAAATTTGGTATTTGTTTGGGTCAAAATGACTCTATTTTGGTCTCCAAGTGTCTAAAAAGCCTTTTTAGTCAAAATAACTGCATTTGGTCACCAAAGGTCTGAAAAACTTTTTTAGCCAAAATGACTGTATTTTTGTCTTTTAGAGTCTTAAAAAGCCGGGTTTAGACAAGATAATTGCATTTCATAACCAGTGATCTGAAAATTTTTTTGGTCAAAATGACTCTATTTTGGTCTCCAAGTGTCTAAAAAGCCTTTTTTAGTTAAAATAACTACGTTTGGTCACCAAAGGTCTGAAAACCTTTTTTCAGCCAAAATGACTGTATTTTTGTCTTTTAGAGTCTCAAAACTCCGCATTTAGATTTGGTATTTGTTTGGGTCAAAATGACTCTATTTTGGTCTCCAAGTGTCTAAAAAGCCTTTTTAGTCAAAATAACTGCATTTGGTCACCAAAGGTCTGAAAAACTTTTTTAACCAAAATGACTGTATTTTTGTCTTTTAGAGTCTTAAAAAGCCGGTTTTGGACAAGATAATTGCATTTGGTAACCAATCACCTGAAACATTTGTTTGGGTCAAAATGACTCTATTTTGGTCTCAGAGTGTCTAAAAAGCCTTTTATAGTCAAAATAACTGCATTTGGTCACCAAAGGTCTGAAAACCTTTTTTTAGCCAAAATAACTGTATTTTTGTCTTTTAGAGTCTTAAAACACCGCTTTTAGACAAGATAAACTACATTTGGGTAACCAATGGCCTGAAAAAATGTTTTTGGTCAAAATGACTCTATTTAGGTCTCCACGTGTCTATAAAGCCATTTTTAGTCAAAATAACTACGTTTGGTCACCAAAGGTCTGAAAAACTATTTTAGAGTCTCAAAACTCCGCATTTAGATTTTGTATTTGTTTGGGTCAAAATTACTCTATTTTGGTCTCCAAGTGTCTAAAAAGCCTTTTTTAGTCAAAATAACTGCATTTGGTCACCAAAGGTCTGAAAACTTTTTTGGCCAAAATGACTGTATTTTTGTCTTTTAGAGTCTTAAAAAGCCGGGTTTAGACAAGATAATTGCATTTCGTAACCACTGATCTGAAAACTTTTTTGGTCAAAATGACTCTATTTTGGTCTCCAAGTGTCTAAGAAGCCCTTTTAAGTCAAAATAACTGCATTTGGTCAGCAAAGGTATGAATAAAAATTTAGTCAAAATGATTGTATTTTCGTCAATTAGAGTTTTAAAAACCGGTTTTGGACAAGATAATTGCATTTGGTAACCAATGGCCTAAAAAATGTTTTTGGTCAAAATGACTATTTAGGTCTCCAAGTGTCTAAAAAGCCCTTTTTAGTCATAATAACTACGTTTGGTCAACAAAGGTCTGAAAAACTATTTTAGCCAAAATGACTGTATTTTTGTCTTTTAGAGTCTCAAAACTCCGCATTTAGATTTGGTATTTGTTTGGGTCAAAATGACTCTATTTTTGTCTCCAAGTGTCTAAAAAGCCTTTTTAGTCAAAATAACTGCATTTGGTCACCAAAGGTCTGAAAAACTTTTTTAGCCAAAATGACTGTATTTTTGTCTTTTAGAGTCTTAAAAAGCCGGGTTTAGACAAGATAATTGCATTTCATAACCAGTGATCTGAAAAAAATTTTTGGTCAAAATGACTCTATTTTGGTCTCCAAGTGTCTAAAAAGCCTTTTTTAGTCAAAATAACTACGTTTGGTCACCAAAGGTCTGAAAACCTTTTTTCAGCCAAAATGACTATATTTTTGTCTTTTAGAGTCTCAAAACTCCGCATTTAGATTTGGTATTTGTTTGGGTCAAAATGACTCTATTTAGGTCTCCAAGTGTCTATAAAGCCCTTTTTAGTCAAAATAACTACGTTTGGTCACCAAAGGTCTGAAAAACTATTTTAGAGTCTCAAAACTCCGCATTTAGATTTGGTATTTGTTTGGGTCAAAATGACTCTATTTTGGTCTCCAAGTGTCTAAAAAGCCTTTTTTAGTCAAAATAACTGCATTTGGTCACCAAAGGTCTGAAAACCTTTTTTCAGCCAAAATGACTGTATTTTTGTCTTTTAGAGTCTTAAAAAGCCGGTTTTAGACAAGATAATTGCATTTTGTGCCCAGTGATCTGAAAACATTTTTTTGGTCAAAATGAGTCTATTTTGGTCTCCAAGTGTCTGAAAAGCCCTTTTTAGACAAAATAACTACGTTTGGTCACCAAAGGTCTGAAAACCTTTTTTTAGCAAAAATGACTGTATTTTTGTCTTTTAGAGTCTTAAAAAGCCGGGTTTAGACAAGATAATTGCATTTCGTAACCAGTGATCTGAAAACATTTTTTTGGTCAAAATGACTCTATTTTGGTCTCCAAGTGTCTAAAAAGCCCTTTTTAGTCAAAATAACTGCATTTGGTTACCAAAGGTCTGAAAAAAATTTAGTCAAAATGATTGTATTTTCGTCTATTAGAGTTTTAAAAAGCCGGTTTTGGACAAGATAATTGCATTTGGTAACCAATCGCCTGAAACACTTGTTTGGGTCAAAATTACTCTATTTTGGTCTCCAAGTGTCTAAAAATCCTTTTTTAGTCAAAATAACTGCATTTGGTCACCAAAGGTCTGAAAACCTTTTTTTTCCAAAATAACAGTATTTTTGTCCTTAAGAGTCTTAAAAAGCCGGTTTTAGACAAGATAATTGCATTTCGTGCCCAGTGATCTGAAAATTTTGTTTTGGTCAAAATTACTCTATTTTGGTCTCCAAGTGTCTAAAAAGCCTTTTTTAGTCAAAATAACTACGTTTGGTCACCAAAGGTCTGAAAACCTTTTTTCAGCCAAAATGACTGTATTTTTGTCTTTTAGAGTCTCAAAACTCCGCATTTAGATTTGGTATTTGTTTGGGTCAAAATGACTCTATTTTGGTCTCCAAGTGTCTAAAAAGCCTTTTTAGTCAAAATAACTGCATTTGGTCACCAAAGGTCTGAAAAACTTTTTTGGCCAAAATGACTGTATTTTTGTCTTTTAGAGTCTTAAAAAGCCGGGTTTAGACAAGATAATTGCATTTCGTAACCACTGATCTGAAAACTTTTTTGGTCAAAATGACTCTATTTTGGTCTCCAAGTGTCTAAGAAGCCCTTTTAAGTCAAAATAACTGCATTTGGTCAGCAAAGGTATGAATAAAAATTTAGTCAAAATGATTGTATTTTCGTCAATTAGAGTTTTAAAAACCGGTTTTGGACAAGATAATTGCATTTGGTAACCAATGGCCTAAAAAATGTTTTTGGTCAAAATGACTATTTAGGTCTCCAAGTGTCTAAAAAGCCCTTTTTAGTCATAATAACTACGTTTGGTCAACAAAGGTCTGAAAAACTATTTTAGCCAAAATGACTGTATTTTTGTCTTTTAGAGTCTCAAAACTCCGCATTTAGATTTGGTATTTGTTTGGGTCAAAATGACTCTATTTTTGTCTCCAAGTGTCTAAAAAGCCTTTTTAGTCAAAATAACTGCATTTGGTCACCAAAGGTCTGAAAAACTTTTTTAGCCAAAATGACTGTATTTTTGTCTTTTAGAGTCTTAAAAAGCCGGGTTTAGACAAGATAATTGCATTTCATAACCAGTGATCTGAAAAAAATTTTTGGTCAAAATGACTCTATTTTGGTCTCCAAGTGTCTAAAAAGCCTTTTTTAGTCAAAATAACTACGTTTGGTCACCAAAGGTCTGAAAACCTTTTTTCAGCCAAAATGACTATATTTTTGTCTTTTAGAGTCTCAAAACTCCGCATTTAGATTTGGTATTTGTTTGGGTCAAAATGACTCTATTTAGGTCTCCAAGTGTCTATAAAGCCCTTTTTAGTCAAAATAACTACGTTTGGTCACCAAAGGTCTGAAAAACTATTTTAGAGTCTCAAAACTCCGCATTTAGATTTGGTATTTGTTTGGGTCAAAATGACTCTATTTTGGTCTCCAAGTGTCTAAAAAGCCTTTTTTAGTCAAAATAACTGCATTTGGTCACCAAAGGTCTGAAAACCTTTTTTCAGCCAAAATGACTGTATTTTTGTCTTTTAGAGTCTTAAAAAGCCGGTTTTAGACAAGATAATTGCATTTTGTGCCCAGTGATCTGAAAACATTTTTTTGGTCAAAATGAGTCTATTTTGGTCTCCAAGTGTCTGAAAAGCCCTTTTTAGACAAAATAACTACGTTTGGTCACCAAAGGTCTGAAAACCTTTTTTTAGCAAAAATGACTGTATTTTTGTCTTTTAGAGTCTTAAAAAGCCGGGTTTAGACAAGATAATTGCATTTCGTAACCAGTGATCTGAAAACATTTTTTTGGTCAAAATGACTCTATTTTGGTCTCCAAGTGTCTAAAAAGCCCTTTTTAGTCAAAATAACTGCATTTGGTTACCAAAGGTCTGAAAAAAATTTAGTCAAAATGATTGTATTTTCGTCTATTAGAGTTTTAAAAAGCCAGTTTTGGACAAGATAATTGCATTTGGTAACCAATCGCCTGAAACACTTGTTTGGGTCAAAATTACTCTATTTTGGTCTCCAAGTGTCTAAAAATCCTTTTTTAGTCAAAATAACTGCATTTGGTCACCAAAGGTCTGAAAACCTTTTTTTTAGCCAAAATAACAGTATTTTTGTCCTTTAGAGTCTTAAAAAGCCGGTTTTAGACAAGATAATTGCATTTCGTGCCCAGTGATCTGAAAACATTTTTTTGGTAAAAATGACTCTATTTTGGTCTCCAAGTGTCTGAAAAGCCATTTTTTGTCAAAATAACTACGTTTGGTCACCAAAGGTCTGAAAACCTTTTTTTAGCCAAAATGACTGTATTTTTGTCTTTTAGAGTCTTAAAACACCTCTTTTAGACAAGATAAACTACATTTGGTAACCAATGGCCTGAAAAAATGTTTTTGGTCAAAATGACTCTATTTAGGTCTCCAAGTGTCTATAAAGCCCTTTTTAGTCAAAATAACTATGTTTGGTCACCAAAGGTCTGAAAACCTTTTTTTTAGCCAAAATGACTGTATTTTTGTCTTTTAGAGTCTTAAAAAGCCGGGTTTAGACAAGATAATTGCATTTCGTAACCAGTGATATGAAAACTTTTTTTGGTCAAAATGACTCTATTTTGGTCTCCAAGTGTCTAAAAAGCCCTTTTAAGTCAAAATAACTGCATTTGGTCACCAAAGGTCTGAAAACCTTTTTTTTGCCAAAATAACAGTATTTTTGTCCTTTAGAGTCTTAAAAAGCCGGTTTTAGACAAGATAATTGCATTTCGTGCCCAATGATCTGAAAACATTTTTTTGGTAAAAATGACTCTATTTTGGTCTCCAAGTGTCTGAAAAGCCATTTTTTGTCAAAATAACTACGTTTGGTCACCAAAGGTCTGAAAACCTTTTTTTAGCCAAAATGACTGTATTTTTGTCTTTTAGAGTCTTAAAACACCGCTTTTAGACAAGATAAACTACATTTGGTAACCAATGGCCTGATAAAATGTTTTTGGTCAAAATGACTCTATTTAGGTCTCCAAGTGTCTAAAAAGCCCTTTTTAGTCATAATAACTACGTTTGGTCAACAAAGGTCTGAAAAACTATTTTAGCCAAAATGACTGTATTTTTGTCTTTTAGAGTCTCAAAACTCCGCATTTAAATTTGGTATTTGTTTGGGTCAAAATGACTCTATTTTGGTCTCCAAGTGTCTAAAAAGCCTTTTTAGTCAAAATAACTGCATTTGGTCACCAAAGGTCTGAAAAACTTTTTTAGCCAAAATGACTGTATTTTTGTCTTTTAGAGTCTTAAAAAGCCGGGTTTAGACAAGATAATTGCATTTCATAACCAGTGATCTGAAAATTTTTTTGGTCAAAATGACTCTATTTTGGTCTCCAAGTGTCTAAAAAGCCTTTTTTAGTCAAAATAACTACGTTTGGTCACCAAAGGTCTGAAAACCTTTTTTCAGCCAAAATGACTGTATTTTTGTCTTTTAGAGTCTCAAAACTCCGCATTTAGATTTGGTATTTGTTTGGGTCAAAATGACTCTATTTTGGTCTCCAAGTGTCTAAAAAGCCTTTTTAGTCAAAATAACTGCATTTGGTCACCAAAGGTCTGAAAAACTTTTTTAGCCAAAATGACTGTATTTTTGTCTTTTAGAGTCTTAAAAAGAAGGGTTTAGACAGGATAATTGCATTTCGTAACCAGTGATCTGAAAACATTTTTTTGGTCAAAATGACTCTATTTTGGTCTCCAAGTGTCTAAAAAGCCCTTTTTAGTCAAAATAACTGCATTTGGTTACCAAAGGTCTGAAAAAAAATTTAGTCAAAATGATTGTATTTTCGTCTATTAGAGTCTTAAAAAGCCGGTTTTGGACAAGATAATTGCATTTGGTAACCAATCACCTGAAACATTTGTTTGGGTCAAAATGACTCTATTTTGGTCTCAGAGTGTCTAAAAAGCCTTTTATAGTCAAAATAACTGCATTTGGTCACCAAAGGTCTGAAAACCTTTTTTTAGCCAAAATAACTGTATTTTTGTCTTTTAGAGTCTTAAAACACCGCTTTTAGACAAGATAAACTACATTTGGGTAACCAATGGCCTGAAAAAATGTTTTTGGTCAAAATGACTCTATTTAGGTCTCCACGTGTCTATAAAGCCATTTTTAGTCAAAATAACTACGTTTGGTCACCAAAGGTCTGAAAAACTATTTTAGAGTCTCAAAACTCCGCATTTAGATTTTGTATTTGTTTGGGTCAAAATTACTCTATTTTGGTCTCCAAGTGTCTAAAAAGCCTTTTTTAGTCAAAATAACTGCATTTGGTCACCAAAGGTCTGAAAACTTTTTTGGCCAAAATGACTGTATTTTTGTCTTTTAGAGTCTTAAAAAGCCGGGTTTAGACAAGATAATTGCATTTCGTAACCAGTGATCTGAAAACTTTTTTGGTCAAAATGACTCTATTTTGGTCTCCAAGTGTCTAAGAAGCCCTTTTAAGTCAAAATAACTGCATTTGGTCAGCAAAGGTATGAATAAAAATTTAGTCAAAATGATTGTATTTTCGTCAATTAGAGTTTTAAAAACCGGTTTTGGACAAGATAATTGCATTTGGTAACCAATGGCCTAAAAAATGTTTTTGGTCAAAATGACTATTTAGGTCTCCAAGTGTCTAAAAAGCCCTTTTTAGTCATAATACCTACGTTTGGTCAACAAAGGTCTGAAAAACTATTTTAGCCAAAATGACTGTATTTTTGTCTTTTAGAGTCTCAAAACTCCGCATTTAGATTTGGTATTTGTTTGGGTCAAAATGACTCTATTTTGGTCTCCAAGTGTCTAAAAAGCCTTTTTAGTCAAAATAACTGCATTTGGTCACCAAAGGTCTGAAAAACTTTTTTAGCCAAAATGACTGTATTTTTGTCTTTTAGAGTCTTAAAAAGCCGGGTTTAGACAAGATAATTGCATTTCCTAACCAGTGATCTGAAAACTTTTTTGGTCAAAATGACTCTATTTTGGTCTCCAAGTGTCTAAAAAGCCTTTTTTAGTCAAAATAACTACGTTTGGTCACCAAAGGACTGAAAACCTTTTTTCAGCCAAAATGACTGTATTTTTGTCTTTTAGAGTCTTAAAACACTGCTTTTAGACAAGATAAACTACATTTGGTAACCAATGGCCTGAAAAAATGTTTTTGGTCAAAATGACTCTATTTAGGTCTCCAAGTGTCTATAAAGCCCTTTTTAGTCAAAACAACTACGTTTGGTCACCAAAGGTCTGAAAAACTATTTTAGAGTCTCAAAACTCCGCATTTAGATTTTGTATTTGTTTGGGTCAAAATTACTCTATTTTGGTCTCCAAGTGTCTAAAAAGCCTTTTTTAGTCAAAATAACTGCATTTGGTCACCAAAGGTCTGAAAACTTTTTTGGCCAAAATGACTGTATTTTTGTCTTTTAGAGTCTTAAAAAGCCGGGTTTAGACAAGATAATTGCATTTCGTAACCAGTGATCTGAAAACTTTTTTGGTCAAAATGACTCTATTTTGGTCTCCAAGTGTCTAAGAAGCCCCTTTAAGTCAAAATAACTGCATTTGGTCAGCAAAGGTATGAATAAAAATTTAGTCAAAATGATTGTATTTTCGTCAATTAGAGTTTTAAAAACCGGTTTTGGACAAGATAATTGCATTTGGTAACCAATGGCCTAAAAAATGTTTTTGGTCAAAATGACTCTATTTAGGTCTCCAAGTGTCTAAAAAGCCCTTTTTAGTCATAATACCTACGTTTGGTCAACAAAGGTCTGAAAAACTATTTTAGCCAAAATGACTGTATTTTTGTCTTTTAGAGTCTCAAAACTCCGCATTTAGATTTGGTATTTGTTTGGGTCAAAATGACTCTATTTTGGTCTCCAAGTGTCTAAAAAGCCTTTTTAGTCAAAATAACTGCATTTGGTCACCAAAGGTCTGAAAAACTTTTTTAGCCAAAATGACTATATTTTTGTCTTTTAGAGTCTTAAAAAGCCGGGTTTAGACAAGATAATTGCATTTCCTAACCAGTGATCTGAAAACTTTTTTTGGTCAAAATGACTCTATTTTGGTCTCCAAGTGTCTAAAAAGCCTTTTTTAGTCAAAATAACTACGTTTGGTCACCAAAGGACTGAAAAACTTTTTTCAGCCAAAATGACTGTATTTTTGTCTTTTAGAGTCTTAAAAAGCCGGTTTTAGACAAGATAATTGCATTTCGTGCCCAGTGATCTGAAAACATTTTTTTGGTCAAAATGATTCTATTTTGGTGTCCAAGTGTCTGAAAAGCCCTTTTTAGTCAAAATAACTACGTTTGGTCACCAAAGGTCTGAAAACCTTTTTTTAGCCAAAATAACTGTATTTTTGTCTTTTAGAGTCTTAAAACACTGCTTTTAGACTAGATAAACTACATTTGGTAACCAATGGCCTGATAAAATGTTTTTGGTCAAAATGACTCTATTTAGGTCTCCAAGTGTCTAAAAAGCCCTTTTTAGTCATAATAACTACGTTTGGTCAACAAAGGTCTGAAAAACTATTTTAGCCAAAATGACTGTATTTTTGTCTTTTAGAGTCTCAAAACTCCGCATTTAGATGTGGTATTTGTTTGGGTCAAAATGACTCTATTTTGGTCACCAAGTGTCTAAAAAGCCTTTTTAGTCAAAATAACTGCATTTGGTCACCAAAGGTCTGAAAAACTTTTTTAGCCAAAATGACTGTATTTTTGTCTTTTAGAGTCTTAAAAAGCCGGGCTTAGACAAGATAATTGCATTTCATAACCAGTGATCTGAAATTTTTTTCGTCAAAATGACTCTATTTTGGTCTCCAAGTGTCTAAAAAGCCTTTTTTAGTCAAAATAACTACGTTTGGTCACCAAAGGTCTGAAAACCTTTTTTCAGCCAAAATGACTGTATTTTTGTCTTTTAGAGTCTCAAAACTCCGCATTTAGATTTGCTATTTGTTTGGGTCAAAATGACTCTATTTTGGTCTCCAAGTGTCTAAAAAGCCTTTTTAGTCAAAATAACTGCATTTGGTCACCAAAGGTCTGAAAATTTTTTTTAGCCAAAATGACTGTATTTTTGTCTTTTAGAGTCTTAAAAAGAAGGGTTTAGACAGGATAATTGCATTTCGTAACCAGTAATCTGAAAACATTTTTTTGGTCAAAATGACTCTATTTTGGTCTCCAAGTGTCTAAAAAGCCCTTTTTAGTCAAAATAACTGCATTTGGTTACCAAAGGTCTGAAAAAAAATTTAGTCAAAATGATTGTATTTTCGTCTATTAGAGTCTTAAAAAGCCGGTTTTGGACAAGATAATTGCATTTGGTAACCAATCACCTGAAACATTTGTTTGGGTCAAAATGACTTTTTTTGGTCTCAGAGTGTCTAAAAAGCCTTTTTTAGTCAAAATAACTGCATTTGGTCACCAAAGGTCTGAAAACCTTTTTTTAGCCAAAATAACTGTATTTTTGTCTTTTAGAGTCTTAAAACACCGCTTTTAGACAAGATAAACTAAATTTTGTAACCAATTTCCTGAAAAAATGTTTTGGTCAAAATGACTCTATTTAGGTCTCCAAGTGTCTATAAAGCCCTTTTTAGTCAAAATAACTACGTTTGGTCACCAAAGGTCTGAAAAACTATTTTAGCCAAAATGACTGTATTTTTGTGTTTTAGAGTCTCAAAACTCCGCATTTAGATTTGGTATTTGTTTGGGTCAAAATGACTCTATTTTGGTCTCCAAGTGTCTAAAAAGCCTTTTTAGTCAAAATAACTGCATTTGGTCACCAAAGGTCTGAAAAACTTTTTTAGCCAAAATGACTATATTTTTGTCTTTTAGAGTCTTAAAAAGCCGGGTTTAGACAAGATAATTGCATTTCCTATCCAGTGATCTGAAAACTTTTTTTGGTCAAAATGACTCTATTTTGGTCTCCAAGTGTCTAAAAAGCCTTTTTTAGTCAAAATAACTACGTTTGGTCACCAAAGGACTGAAAAACTTTTTTCAGCCAAAATGACTGTATTTTTGTCTTTTAGAGTCTTAAAAAGCCGGTTTTAGACAAGATAATTGCATTTCGTGCCCAGTGATCTGAAAACATTTTTTTGGTCAAAATGATTCTATTTTGGTGTCCAAGTGTCTGAAAAGCCCTTTTTAGTCAAAATAACTACGTTTGGTCACCAAAGGTCTGAAAACCTTTTTTTAGCCAAAATAACTGTATTTTTGTCTTTTAGAGTCTTAAAACA
Source organism: Pelophylax lessonae (assembly GCF_965119305.1). Classification (NCBI taxonomy): domain Eukaryota; kingdom Metazoa; phylum Chordata; class Amphibia; order Anura; family Ranidae; genus Pelophylax; species Pelophylax lessonae. The sequence goes on from NC_138773.1 coordinate 151,407,147, forward strand.
CTGCTTTTAGACAAGATAAACTACATTTGGTAACCAATGGCCTGATAAAATGTTTTTGGTCAAAATGACTCTATTTAGGTCTCCAAGTGTCTAAAAAGCCCTTTTTAGTCATAATAACTACGTTTGGTCAACAAAGGTCTGAAAAACTATTTTAGCCAAAATGACTGTATTTTTGTCTTTTAGAGTCTCAAAACTCCGCATTTAGATGTGGTATTTGTTTGGGTCAAAATGACTCTATTTTGGTCACCAAGTGTCTAAAAAGCCTTTTTAGTCAAAATAACTGCATTTGGTCACCAAAGGTCTGAAAAACTTTTTTAGCCAAAATGACTGTATTTTTGTCTTTTAGAGTCTTAAAAAGCCGGGTTTAGACAAGATAATTGCATTTCATAACCAGTGATCTGAAATTTTTTTTGGTCAAAATGACTCTATTTTGGTCTCCAAGTGTCTAAAAAGCCTTTTTTAGTCAAAATAACTACGTTTGGTCACCAAAGGTCTGAAAACCTTTTTTCAGCCAAAATGACTGTATTTTTGTCTTTTAGAGTCTCAAAACTCCGCATTTAGATTTGCTATTTGTTTGGGTCAAAATGACTCTATTTTGGTCTCCAAGTGTCTAAAAAGCCTTTTTAGTCAAAATAACTGCATTTGGTCACCAAAGGTCTGAAATTTTTTTTTAGCCAAAATGACTGTATTTTTGTCTTTTAGAGTCTTAAAAAGAAGGGTTTAGACAGGATAATTGCATTTCGTAACCAGTGATCTGAAAACATTTTTTTGGTCAAAATGACTCTATTTTGGTCTCCAAGTGTCTAAAAAGCCCTTTTTAGTCAAAATAACTGCATTTGGTTACCAAAGGTCTGAAAAAAAATTTAGTCAAAATGATTGTATTTTCGTCTATTAGAGTCTTAAAAAGCCGGTTTTGGACAAGATAATTGCATTTGGTAACCAATCACCTGAAACATTTGTTTGGGTCAAAATGACTTTTTTTGGTCTCAGAGTGTCTAAAAAGCCTTTTTTAGTCAAAATAACTGCATTTGGTCACCAAAGGTCTGAAAACCTTTTTTTAGCCAAAATAACTGTATTTTTGTCTTTTAGAGTCTTAAAACACCGCTTTTAGACAAGATAAACTAAATTTTGTAACCAATTTCCTGAAAAAATGTTTTGGTCAAAATGACTCTATTTAGGTCTCCAAGTGTCTATAAAGCCCTTTTTAGTCAAAATAACTACGTTTGGTCACCAAAGGTCTGAAAAACTATTTTAGCCAAAATGACTGTATTTTTGTCTTTTAGAGTCTCAAAACTCCGCATTTAGATTTGGTATTTGTTTGGGTCAAAATGACTCTATTTTGGTCTCCAAGTGTCTAAAAAGCCTTTTTAGTCAAAATAACTGCATTTGGTCACCAAAGGTCTGAAAAACTTTTTTTAGCCAAAATGACTGTATTTTTGTCTTTTAGAGTCTTAAAAAGCCGGGTTTAGACAAGATAATTGCATTTCCTAACCAGTGATCTGAAAACTTTTTTTGGTCAAAATGACTCTATTTTGGTCTCCAAGTGTCTAAAAAGCCTTTTTTAGTCAAAATAACTACGTTTGGTCACCAAAGGACTGAAAAACTTTTTTCAGCCAAAATGACTGTATTTTTGTCTTTTAGAGTCTTAAAAAGCCGGTTTTAGACAAGATAATTGCATTTCGTGCCCAGTGATCTGAAAACATTTTTTTGGTCAAAATGATTCTATTTTGGTGTCCAAGTGTCTGAAAAGCCCTTTTTAGTCAAAATAACTACGTTTGGTCACCAAAGGTCTGAAAACCTTTTTTTAGCCAAAATGACTGTATTTTTGTCTTTTAGAGTCTTAAAAAGCCGGTTTTAGACAAGATAATTGCATTTCGTGCCCAGTGATCTGAAAACATGTTTTTGGTCAAAATGACTCTATTTAGGTCTCCAAGTGTCTAAAAAGCCCTTTTTAGTCATAATAACTACGTTTGGTCAACAAAGGTCTGAAAAACTATTTTAGCCAAAATGACTGTATTTTTGTCTTTTAGAGTCTCAAAACTCCGCATTTAGATGTGGTATTTGTTTGGGTCAAAATGACTCTATTTTGGTCACCAAGTGTCTAAAAAGCCTTTTTAGTCAAAATAACTGCATTTGGTCACCAAAGGTCTGAAAAACTTTTTTAGCCAAAATGACTGTATTTTTGTCTTTTAGAGTCTTAAAAAGCCGGGTTTAGACAAGATAATTGCATTTCATAACCAGTGATCTGAAATTTTTTTTGGTCAAAATGACTCTATTTTGGTCTCCAAGTGTCTAAAAAGCCTTTTTTAGTCAAAATAACTACGTTTGGTCACCAAAGGTCTGAAAACCTTTTTTCAGCCAAAATGACTGTATTTTTGTCTTTTAGAGTCTCAAAACTCCGCATTTAGATTTGCTATTTGTTTGGGTCAAAATGACTCTATTTTGGTCTCCAAGTGTCTAAAAAGCCTTTTTAGTCAAAATAACTGCATTTGGTCACCAAAGGTCTGAAAATTTTTTTTAGCCAAAATGACTGTATTTTTGTCTTTTAGAGTCTTAAAAAGAAGGGTTTAGACAGGATAATTGCATTTCGTAACCAGTGATCTGAAAACATTTTTTTGGTCAAAATGACTCTATTTTGGTCTCCAAGTGTCTAAAAAGCCCTTTTTAGTCAAAATAACTGCATTTGGTTACCAAAGGTCTGAAAAAAAAATTAGTCAAAAATGATTGTATTTTCGTCAATTAGAGTTTTAAAAACCGGTTTTGGACAAGATAATTGCATTTGGTAGCCAATGGCCTAAAAAATGTTTTTGGTCAAAATGACTCTATTTAGGTCTCCAAGTGTCTAAAAAGCCCTTTTTAGTCATAATACCTACGTTTGGTCAACAAAGGTCTGAAAAACTATTTTAGCCAAAATGACTGTATTTTTGTCTTTTAGAGTCTCAAAACTCCGCATTTAGATTTGGTATTTGTTTGGGTCAAAATGACTCTATTTTGGTCTCCAAGTGTCTAAAAAGCCTTTTTAGTCAAAATAACTGCATTTGGTCACCAAAGGTCTGAAAAACTTTTTTAGCCAAAATGACTGTATTTTTGTCTTTTAGAGTCTTAAAAAGCCGGTTTTAGACAAGATAATTGCATTTCATGCCCAGTGATCTGAAATTTTTTTGGTCAAAATGACTCTATTTTGGTCTCCAAGTGTCTAAAAAGCCTTTTTTAGTCAAAATAACTACGTTTGGTCACCAAAGGACTGAAAACCTTTTTCAGCCAAAATGACTGTATTTTTGTCTTTTAGAGTCTTAAAACACTGCTTTTAGACAAGATAAACTACATTTGGTAACCAATGGCCTGAAAAAATGTTTTTGGTCAAAATGACTCTATTTAGGTCTCCAAGTGTCTATAAAGCCCTTTTTAGTCAAAATAACTACGTTTGGTCACCAAAGGTCTGAAAAACTATTTTAGAGTCTCAAAACTCCGCATTTAGATTTGGTATTTGTTTGGGTCAAAATTACTCTATTTTGGTCTCCAAGTGTCTAAAAATCCTTTTTTAGTCAAAATAACTGCATTTGGTCACCAAAGGTCTGAAAACCTTTTTTTTAGCCAAAATAACAGTATTTTTGTCCTTTAGAGTCTTAAAAAGCCGGTTTTAGACAAGATAATTGCATTTCGTGCCCAGTGATCTGAAAACATTTTTTTGGTAAAAATGACTCTATTTTGGTCTCCAAGTGTCTGAAAAGCCATTTTTTGTCAAAATAACTACGTTTGGTCACCAAAGGTCTGAAAACCTTTTTTAGCCAAAATGACTGTATTTTTGTCTTTTAGAGTCTTAAAACACCGCTTTTAGACAAGATAAACTACATTTGGTAACCAATGGCCTGAAAAAATGTTTTTGGTCAAAATGACTCTATTTAGGTCTCCAAGTGTCTATAAAACCCTTTTTAATCAAAATAACTACGTTTGGTCACCGAAGGTCTGAAAAACTATTTTAGAGTCTCAAAACTCCGCATTTAGATTTGGTATTTGTTTGGGTCAAAATTACTCTATTTTGGTCTCCAAGTGTCTGAAAAGCCCTTTTTAGTCAAAATAACTACGTTTGGTCACCAAAGGTCTGAAAACCTTTTTTTTTAGCCAAAATGACTGTATTTTTGTCTTTTAGAGTCTTAAAAAGCCGGGTTTAGACAAGATAATTGCATTTCGTAACCAGTGATATGAAAACTTTTTTTGGTCAAAATGACTCTATTTTGGTCTCCAAGTGTCTAAGAAGCCCTTTTAAGTCAAAATAACTGCATTTGGTCAGCAAAGGTATGAAAAAAAATTTAGTCAAAATAATTGTATTTTCGTCTATTAGAGTCTTAAAAACCGGTTTTGGACAAGATAATTGCATTTGGTAACCAATGGCCTGAAAAAATGTTTTTGGTCAAAATGACTCTATCTAGGTCTCCAAGTGTCTAAAAAGCCCTTTTTAGTCATAATAACTACGTTTGGTCAACAAAGGTCTGAAAAACTATTTTAGCCAAAATGACTGTATTTTTGTCTTTTAGAGTCTCAAAACTCCGCATTTAGATTTGGTATTTGTTTGGGTCAAAATGACTATTTTTGTCTCCAAGTGTCTAAAAAGCCTTTTTAGTCAAAATAACTGCATTTGGTCACCAAAGGTCTGAAAAACTTTTTTAGCCAAAATGACTGTATTTTTGTCTTTTAGAGTCTTAAAAAGCCAGGTTTAGACAAGATAATTGCATTTCGTAACCAGTGATCTGAAAACATTTTTTTGGTCAAAATGACTCTATTTTGGTCTCCAAGTGTCTAAAAAGCCCTTTTTAGTCAAAATAACTGCATTTGGTTACCAAAGGTCTGAAAAAAATTTAGTCAAAATGATTGTATTTTCGTCTATTAGAGTTTTAAAAAGCCGGTTTTGGACAAAATAATTGCATTTGGTAACCAATCGCCTGAAACACTTGTTTGGGTCAAAATTACTCTATTTTGGTCTCCAAGTGTCTAAAAATCCTTTTTTAGTCAAAATAACTGCATTTGGTCACCAAAGGTCTGAAAACCTTTTTTTTGCCAAAATAACAGTATTTTTGTCCTTTAGAGTCTTAAAAAGCCGGTTTTAGACAAGATAATTGCATTTCGTGCCCAGTGATCTGAAAACATTTTTTTGGTAAAAATGACTCTATTTTGGTCTCCAAGTGTCTGAAAAGCCATTTTTTGTCAAAATAACTACGTTTGGTCACCAAAGGTCTGAAAACCTTTTTTTAGCCAAAATGACTGTATTTTTGTCTTTTAGAGTCTTAAAACACCGCTTTTAGACAAGATAAACTACATTTGGTAACCAATGGCCTGAAAAAATGTTTTTGATCAAAATGACTCTATTTAGGTCTCCAAGTGTCTAAAAAGCCCTTTTTAGTCATAATAACTACGTTTGGTCAACAAAGGTCTGAAAAACTATTTTAGCCAAAATGACTGTATTTTTGTCTTTTAGAGTCTCAAAACTCCGCATTTAAATTTGGTATTTCTTTGGGTCAAAATGACTCTATTTTGGTCTCCAAGTGTCTAAAAAGCCTTTTTAGTCAAAATAACTGCATTTGGTCACCAAAGGTCTGAAAAACTTTTTTAGCCAAAATGACTGTATTTTTGTCTTTTAGAGTCTTAAAAAGCCGGTTTTAGACAAGATAATTGCATTTCGTGCCCAGTGATCTGAAAACTTTTTTTGGTCAAAATGACTCTATTTTGGTCTCCAAGTGTCTAAAAAGCCTTTTTTAGTCAAAATAACTACGTTTGGTCACCAAAGGACTAAAAACCTTTTTTCAGCCAAAATGACTGTATTTTTGTCTTTTAGAGTCTTAAAACAGTGCCTTTAGACAAGATAAACTACATTTGGTAACCAATGGCCTGAAAAAATGTTTTTGGTCAAAATGACTCTATTTAGGTCTCCAAGTGTCTATAAAGCCCTTTTTAGTCAAAATAACTACGTTTGGTCACCAAAGGTCTGAAAAACTATTTTAGAGTCTCAAAACTCCGCATTTAGATTTGGTATTTGTTTGGGTCAAAATTACTCTATTTTGGTCTCCAAGTGTCTAAAAAGCCTTTTTTAGTCAAAATAACTGCATTTGGTCACCAAAGGTCTGAAAAACTTTTTTAGCCAAAATGACTGTATTTTTGTCTTTTAGAGTCTTAAAAAGCCGGGTTTAGACAAGATAATTGCATTTCGTAACCAGTGATCTGAAAACATTTTTTTGGTCAAAATGACTCTATTTTGGTCTCCAAGTGTCTAAAAAGCCCTTTTTAGTCAAAATAACTGCATTTGGTTCCCAAAGGTCTGAAAAAAATTTAGTCAAAATGATTGTATTTTCGTCTATTAGAGTTTTAAAAAGCCGGTTTTGGACAAAATAATTGCATTTGGTAACCAATCGCCTGAAACACTTGTTTGGGTCAAAATTACTCTATTTTGGTCTCCAAGTGTCTAAAAATCCTTTTTTAGTCAAAATAACTGCATTTGGTCACCAAAGGTCTGAAAACCTTTTTTTTGCCAAAATAACAGTATTTTTGTCCTTTAGAGTCTTAAAAAGCCGGTTTTAGACAAGATAATTGCATTTCGTGCCCAGTGATCTGAAAACATTTTTTTGGTAAAAATGACTCTATTTTGGTCTCCAAGTGTCTGAAAAGCCATTTTTTGTCAAAATAACTACGTTTGGTCACCAAAGGTCTGAAAACCTTTTTTTAGCCAAAATGACTGTATTTTTGTCTTTTAGAGTCTTAAAACACCGCTTTTAGACAAGATAAACTACATTTGGTAACCAATGGCCTGAAAAAATGTTTTTGGTCAAAATGACTCTATTTAGGTCTCCAAGTGTCTAAAAAGCCCTTTTTAGTCATAATAACTATGTTTGGTCAACAAAGGTCTGAAAAACTATTTTAGCCAAAATGACTGTATTTTTGTCTTTTAGAGTCTCAAAACTCCGCATTTAAATTTGGTATTTGTTTGGGTCAAAATGACTCTATTTTGGTCTCCAAGTGTCTAAAAAGCCTTTTTAGTCAAAATAACTGCATTTGGTCACCAAAGGTCTGAAAAACTTTTTTAGCCAAAATGACTGTATTTTTGTCTTTTAGAGTCTTAAAAAGCCGGTTTTAGACAAGATAATTGCATTTCGTGCCCAGTGATCTGAAAACTTTTTTTGGTCAAAATGACTCTATTTTGGTCTCCAAGTGTCTAAAAAGCCTTTTTTAGTCAAAATAACTACGTTTGGTCACCAAAGGACTGAAAACCTTTTTTCAGCCAAAATGACTGTATTTTTGTCTTTTAGAGTCTTAAAACACTGCTTTTAGACAAGATAAACTACATTTGGTAACCAATGGCCTGAAAAAATGTTTTTGGTCAAAATGACTCTATTTAGGTCTCCAAGTGTCTATAAAGCCCTTTTTAGTCAAAATAACTACGTTTGGTCACCAAAGGTCTGAAAAACTATTTTAGAGTCTCAAAACTCCGCATTTAGATTTGGTATTTGTTTGGGTCAAAATTACTCTATTTTGGTCTCCAAGTGTCTAAAAAGCCTTTTTTAGTCAAAATAACTGCATTTGGTCACCAAAGGTCTGAAAAACTTTTTTAGCCAAAATGACTGTATTTTTGTCTTTTAGAGTCTTAAAAAGCCGGGTTTAGACAAGATAATTGCATTTCGTAACCAGTGATATGAAAACTTTTTTTGGTCAAAATGACTCTATTTTGGTCCCCAAGTGTCTAAGAAGCCCTTTTAAGTCAAAATAACTGCATTTGGTCAGCAAAGGTATAAAAAAATTAAGTCAAAATGATTGTATTCTCGTCTATTAGAGTCTTAAAAACCGGTTTTGGACAAGATAATTGCATTTGGTAACCAATGGCATGAAAAAATGTTTTTGGTCAAAATGACTCTATCTAGGTCTCCAAGTGTCTAAAAAGCCCTTTTTAGCCATAATAACTATGTTTGGTCAACAAAGGTCTGAAAAACTATTGTAGCCAAAATGACTGTATTTTTGTCTTTTAGAGTCTCAAAACTCCGCATTTAGATTTGGTATTTGTTTGGGTCAAAATGACTCTATTTTTGTCTCCAAGTGTCTAAAAAGCCTTTTTAGTCAAAATAACTGCATTTGGTCACCAAAGGTCTGAAAAACTTTTTTTAGCCAAAATGACTGTATTTTTGTCTTTTAGAGTCTTAAAAAGCCGGGTTCAGACAAGATAATTGCATTTCGTAACCAGTGATCTGAAAACATTTTTTTGGTCAAAATGACTCTATTTTGGTCTCCAAGTGTCTAAAAAGCCCTTTTTAGTCAAAATAACTGCATTTGGTTACCAAAGGTCTGAAAAACTATTTTAGAGTCTCAAAACTCCGCATTTAGATTTGGTATTTGTTTGGGTCAAAATTACTCTATTTTGGTCTCCAAGTGTCTAAAAAGCCTTTTTAGTCAAAATAACTGCATTTGGTCACCAAAGGTCTGAAAAACTTTTTTTAGCCAAAATGACTGTATTTTTGTCTTTTAGAGTCTTAAAAAGCCGGGTTTAGACAAGATAATTGCATTTCCTATCCAGTGATCTGAAAACTTTTTTTGGTCAAAATGACTCTATTTTGGTCTCCAAGTGTCTAAAAAGCCTTTTTTAGTCAAAATAACTACGTTTGGTCACCAAAGGACTGAAAAACTTTTTTCAGCCAAAATGACTGTATTTTTGTCTTTTAGAGTCTTAAAAAGCCGGTTTTAGACAAGATAATTGCATTTCGTGCCCAGTGATCTGAAAACATTTTTTTGGTCAAAATGATTCTATTTTGGTGTCCAAGTGTCTGAAAAGCCCTTTTTAGTCAAAATAACTACGTTTGGTCACCAAAGGTCTGAAAACCTTTTTTTAGCCAAAATAACTGTATTTTTGTCTTTTAGAGTCTTAAAACACTGCTTTTAGACAAGATAAACTACATTTGGTAACCAATGGCCTGATAAAATGTTTTTGGTCAAAATGACTCTATTTAGGTCTCCAAGTGTCTAAAAAGCCCTTTTTAGTCATAATAACTACGTTTGGTCAACAAAGGTCTGAAAAACTATTTTAGCCAAAATGACTGTATTTTTGTCTTTTAGAGTCTCAAAACTCCGCATTTAGATGTGGTATTTGTTTGGGTCAAAATGACTCTATTTTGGTCACCAAGTGTCTAAAAAGCCTTTTTAGTCAAAATAACTGCATTTGGTCACCAAAGGTCTGAAAAACTTTTTTAGCCAAAATGACTGTATTTTTGTCTTTTAGAGTCTTAAAAAGCCGGGTTTAGACAAGATAATTGCATTTCATAACCAGTGATCTGAAATTTTTTTTGGTCAAAATGACTCTATTTTGGTCTCCAAGTGTCTAAAAAGCCTTTTTTAGTCAAAATAACTACGTTTGGTCACCAAAGGTCTGAAAACCTTTTTTCAGCCAAAATGACTGTATTTTTGTCTTTTAGAGTCTCAAAACTCCGCATTTAGATTTGCTATTTGTTTGGGTCAAAATGACTCTATTTTGGTCTCCAAGTGTCTAAAAAGCCTTTTTAGTCAAAATAACTGCATTTGGTCACCAAAGGTCTGAAATTTTTTTTTAGCCAAAATGACTGTATTTTTGTCTTTTAGAGTCTTAAAAAGAAGGGTTTAGACAGGATAATTGCATTTCGTAACCAGTAATCTGAAAACATTTTTTTGGTCAAAATGACTCTATTTTGGTCTCCAAGTGTCTAAAAAGCCCTTTTTAGTCAAAATAACTGCATTTGGTTACCAAAGGTCTGAAAAAAAATTTAGTCAAAATGATTGTATTTTCGTCTATTAGAGTCTTAAAAAGCCGGTTTTGGACAAGATAATTGCATTTGGTAACCAATCACCTGAAACATTTGTTTGGGTCAAAATGACTTTTTTTGGTCTCAGAGTGTCTAAAAAGCCTTTTTTAGTCAAAATAACTGCATTTGGTCACCAAAGGTCTGAAAACCTTTTTTTAGCCAAAATAACTGTATTTTTGTCTTTTAGAGTCTTAAAACACCGCTTTTAGACAAGATAAACTAAATTTTGTAACCAATTTCCTGAAAAAATGTTTTGGTCAAAATGACTCTATTTAGGTCTCCAAGTGTCTATAAAGCCCTTTTTAGTCAAAATAACTACGTTTGGTCACCAAAGGTCTGAAAAACTATTTTAGCCAAAATGACTGTATTTTTGTCTTTTAGAGTCTCAAAACTCCGCATTTAGATGTGGTATTTGTTTGGGTCAAAATGACTCTATTTTGGTCACCAAGTGTCTAAAAAGCCTTTTTAGTCAAAATAACTGCATTTGGTCACCAAAGGTCTGAAAAACTTTTTTAGCCAAAATGACTGTATTTTTGTCTTTTAGAGTCTTAAAAAGCCGGGTTTAGACAAGATAATTGCATTTCATAACCAGTGATCTGAAATTTTTTTTGGTCAAAATGACTCTATTTTGGTCTCCAAGTGTCTAAAAAGCCTTTTTTAGTCAAAATAACTACATTTGGTCACCAAAGGTCTGAAAACCTTTTTTCAGCCAAAATGACTGTATTTTTGTCTTTTAGAGTCTCAAAACTCCGCATTTAGATTTGGTATTTGTTTGGGTCAAAATGACTCTATTTTGGTCTCCAAGTGTCTAAAAAGCCTTTTTAGTCAAAATAACTGCATTTGGTCACCAAAGGTCTGAAAAACTTTTTTAGCCAAAATGACTGTATTTTTGTCTTTTAGAGTCTTAAAAAGCCGGTTTTAGACAAGATAATTGCATTTCATGCCCAGTGATCTGAAATTTTTTTGGTCAAAATGACTCTATTTTGGTCTCCAAGTGTCTAAAAAGCCTTTTTTAGTCAAAATAACTACGTTTGGTCACCAAAGGACTGAAAACCTTTTTCAGCCAAAATGACTGTATTTTTGTCTTTTAGAGTCTTAAAACACTGCTTTTAGACAAGATAAACTACATTTGGTAACCAATGGCCTGAAAAAATGTTTTTGGTCAAAATGACTCTATTTAGGTCTCCAAGTGTCTATAAAGCCCTTTTTAGTCAAAATAACTACGTTTGGTCACCAAAGGTCTGAAAAACTATTTTAGAGTCTCAAAACTCCGCATTTAGATTTGGTATTTGTTTGGGTCAAAATTACTCTATTTTGGTCTCCAAGTGTCTAAAAATCCTTTTTTAGTCAAAATAACTGCATTTGGTCACCAAAGGTCTGAAAACCTTTTTTTAGCCAAAATAACAGTATTTTTGTCCTTTAGAGTCTTAAAAAGCCGGTTTTAGACAAGATAATTGCATTTCGTGCCCAGTGATCTGAAAACATTTTTTTGGTAAAAATGACTCTATTTTGGTCTCCAAGTGTCTGAAAAGCCATTTTTTGTCAAAATAACTACGTTTGGTCACCAAAGGTCTGAAAACCTTTTTTAGCCAAAATGACTGTATTTTTGTCTTTTAGAGTCTTAAAACACCGCTTTTAGACAAGATAAACTACATTTGGTAACCAATGGCCTGAAAAAATGTTTTTGGTCAAAATGACTCTATTTAGGTCTCCAAGTGTCTATAAAACCCTTTTTAATCAAAATAACTACGTTTGGTCACCGAAGGTCTGAAAAACTATTTTAGAGTCTCAAAACTCCGCATTTAGATTTGGTATTTGTTTGGGTCAAAATTACTCTATTTTGGTCTCCAAGTGTCTGAAAAGCCCTTTTTAGTCAAAATAACTACGTTTGGTCACCAAAGGTCTGAAAACCTTTTTTTTAGCCAAAATGACTGTATTTTTGTCTTTTAGAGTCTTAAAAAGCCGGGTTTAGACAAGATAATTGCATTTCGTAACCAGTGATATGAAAACTTTTTTTGGTCAAAATGACTCTATTTTGGTCTCCAAGTGTCTAAGAAGCCCTTTTAAGTCAAAATAACTGCATTTGGTCAGCAAAGGTATGAAAAAAAATTTAGTCAAAATAATTGTATTTTCGTCTATTAGAGTCTTAAAAACCGGTTTTGGACAAGATAATTGCATTTGGTAACCAATGGCCTGAAAAAATGTTTTTGGTCAAAATGACTCTATCTAGGTCTCCAAGTGTCTAAAAAGCCCTTTTTAGTCATAATAACTACGTTTGGTCAACAAAGGTCTGAAAAACTATTTTAGCCAAAATGACTGTATTTTTGTCTTTTAGAGTCTCAAAACTCCGCATTTAGATTTGGTATTTGTTTGGGTCAAAATGACTATTTTTGTCTCCAAGTGTCTAAAAAGCCTTTTTAGTCAAAATAACTGCATTTGGTCACCAAAGGTCTGAAAAACTTTTTTAGCCAAAATGACTGTATTTTTGTCTTTTAGAGTCTTAAAAAGCCGGGTTTAGACAAGATAATTGCATTTCGTAACCAGTGATCTGAAAACATTTTTTTGGTCAAAATGACTCTATTTTGGTCTCCAAGTGTCTAAAAAGCCCTTTTTAGTCAAAATAACTGCATTTGGTTACCAAAGGTCTGAAAAAAATTTAGTCAAAATGATTGTATTTTCGTCTATTAGAGTTTTAAAAAGCCGGTTTTGGACAAAATAATTGCATTTGGTAACCAATCGCCTGAAACACTTGTTTGGGTCAAAATTACTCTATTTTGGTCTCCAAGTGTCTAAAAATCCTTTTTTAGTCAAAATAACTGCATTTGGTCACCAAAGGTCTGAAAACCTTTTTTTTGCCAAAATAACAGTATTTTTGTCCTTTAGAGTCTTAAAAAGCCGGTTTTAGACAAGATAATTGCATTTCGTGCCCAGTGATCTGAAAACATTTTTTTGGTAAAAATGACTCTATTTTGGTCTCCAAGTGTCTGAAAAGCCATTTTTTGTCAAAATAACTACGTTTGGTCACCAAAGGTCTGAAAACCTTTTTTTAGCCAAAATGACTGTATTTTTGTCTTTTAGAGTCTTAAAACACCGCTTTTAGACAAGATAAACTACATTTGGTAACCAATGGCCTGAAAAAATGTTTTTGATCAAAATGACTCTATTTAGGTCTCCAAGTGTCTAAAAAGCCCTTTTTAGTCATAATAACTACGTTTGGTCAACAAAGGTCTGAAAAACTATTTTAGCCAAAATGACTGTATTTTTGTCTTTTAGAGTCTCAAAACTCCGCATTTAAATTTGGTATTTCTTTGGGTCAAAATGACTCTATTTTGGTCTCCAAGTGTCTAAAAAGCCTTTTTAGTCAAAATAACTGCATTTGGTCACCAAAGGTCTGAAAAACTTTTTTAGCCAAAATGACTGTATTTTTGTCTTTTAGAGTCTTAAAAAGCCGGTTTTAGACAAGATAATTGCATTTCGTGCCCAGTGATCTGAAAACTTTTTTTGGTCAAAATGACTCTATTTTGGTCTCCAAGTGTCTAAAAAGCCTTTTTTAGTCAAAATAACTACGTTTGGTCACCAAAGGACTAAAAACCTTTTTTCAGCCAAAATGACTGTATTTTTGTCTTTTAGAGTCTTAAAACACTGCCTTTAGACAAGATAAACTACATTTGGTAACCAATGGCCTGAAAAAATGTTTTTGGTCAAAATGACTCTATTTAGGTCTCCAAGTGTCTATAAAGCCCTTTTTAGTCAAAATAACTACGTTTGGTCACCAAAGGTCTGAAAAACTATTTTAGAGTCTCAAAACTCCGCATTTAGATTTGGTATTTGTTTGGGTCAAAATTACTCTATTTTGGTCTCCAAGTGTCTAAAAAGCCTTTTTTAGTCAAAATAACTGCATTTGGTCACCAAAGGTCTGAAAAACTTTTTTAGCCAAAATGACTGTATTTTTGTCTTTTAGAGTCTTAAAAAGCCGGGTTTAGACAAGATAATTGCATTTCGTAACCAGTGATATGAAAACTTTTTTTGGTCAAAATGACTCTATTTTGGTCCCCAAGTGTCTAAGAAGCCCTTTTAAGTCAAAATAACTGCATTTGGTCAGCAAAGGTATAAAAAAATTAAGTCAAAATGATTGTATTCTCGTCTATTAGAGTCTTAAAAACCGGTTTTGGACAAGATAATTGCATTTGGTAACCAATGGCATGAAAAAATGTTTTTGGTCAAAATGACTCTATCTAGGTCTCCAAGTGTCTAAAAAGCCCTTTTTAGTCATAATAACTACGTTTGGTCAACAAAGGTCTGAAAAACTATTTTAGCCAAAATGACTGTATTTTTGTCTTTTAGAGTCTCAAAACTCCGCATTTAGATTTGGTATTTGTTTGGGTCAAAATGACTCTATTTTTGTCTCCAAGTGTCTAAAAAGCCTTTTTAGTCAAAATAACTGCATTTGGTCACCAAAGGTCTGAAAAACTTTTTTAGCCAAAATGACTGTATTTTTGTCTTTTAGAGTCTTAAAAAGCCGGGTTTAGACAAGATAATTGCATTTCGTAACCAGTGATCTGAAAACATTTTTTTGGTCAAAATGACTCTATTTTGGTCTCCAAGTGTCTAAAAAGCCCTTTTTAGTCAAAATAACTGCATTTGGTTACCAAAGGTCTGAAAAAAATTTAGTCAAAATGATTGTATTTTCGTCTATTAGAGTTTTAAAAAGCCGGTTTTGGACAAAATAATTGCATTTGGTAACCAATCGCCTGAAACACTTGTTTGGGTCAAAATTACTCTATTTTGGTCTCCAAGTGTCTAAAAATCCTTTTTTAGTCAAAATAACTGCATTTGGTCACCAAAGGTCTGAAAACCTTTTTTTTGCCAAAATAACAGTATTTTTGTCCTTTAGAGTCTTAAAAAGCCGGTTTTAGACAAGATAATTGCATTTCGTGCCCAGTGATCTGAAAACATTTTTTTGGTAAAAATGACTCTATTTTGGTCTCCAAGTGTCTGAAAAGCCATTTTTTGTCAAAATAACTACGTTTGGTCACCAAAGGTCTGAAAACCTTTTTTTAGCCAAAATGACTGTATTTTTGTCTTTTAGAGTCTTAAAACACCGCTTTTAGACAAGATAAACTACATTTGGTAACCAATGGCCTGAAAAAATGTTTTTGGTCAAAATGACTCTATTTAGGTCTCCAAGTGTCTAAAAAGCCCTTTTTAGTCATAATAACTATGTTTGGTCAACAAAGGTCTGAAAAACTATTTTAGCCAAAATGACTGTATTTTTGTCTTTTAGAGTCTCAAAACTCCGCATTTAAATTTGGTATTTGTTTGGGTCAAAATGACTCTATTTTGGTCTCCAAGTGTCTAAAAAGCCTTTTTAGTCAAAATAACTGCATTTGGTCACCAAAGGTCTGAAAAACTTTTTTAGCCAAAATGACTGTATTTTTGTCTTTTAGAGTCTTAAAAAGCCGGTTTTAGACAAGATAATTGCATTTCGTGCCCAGTGATCTGAAAACTTTTTTTGGTCAAAATGACTCTATTTTGGTCTCCAAGTGTCTAAAAAGCCTTTTTTAGTCAAAATAACTACGTTTGGTCACCAAAGGACTGAAAACCTTTTTTCAGCCAAAATGACTGTATTTTTGTCTTTTAGAGTCTTAAAACACTGCTTTTAGACAAGATAAACTACATTTGGTAACCAATGGCCTGAAAAAATGTTTTTGGTCAAAATGACTCTATTTAGGTCTCCAAGTGTCTATAAAGCCCTTTTTAGTCAAAATAACTACGTTTGGTCACCAAAGGTCTGAAAAACTATTTTAAAATCTCAAAACTCCGCATTTAGATTTGGTATTTGTTTGGGTCAAAATTACTCTATTTTGGTCTCCAAGTGTCTAAAAAGCCTTTTTTAGTCAAAATAACTGCATTTGGTCACCAAAGGTCTGAAAAACTTTTTTAGCCAAAATGACTGTATTTTTGTCTTTTAGAGTCTTAAAAAGCCGGGTTTAGACAAGATAATTGCATTTCGTAACCAGTGATATGAAAACTTTTTTTGGTCAAAATGACTCTATTTTGGTCCCCAAGTGTCTAAGAAGCCCTTTTAAGTCAAAATAACTGCATTTGGTCAGCAAAGGTATAAAAAAATTAAGTCAAAATGATTGTATTCTCGTCTATTAGAGTCTTAAAAACCGGTTTTGGACAAGATAATTGCATTTGGTAACCAATGGCATGAAAAAATGTTTTTGGTCAAAATGACTCTATCTAGGTCTCCAAGTGTCTAAAAAGCCCTTTTTAGCCATAATAACTATGTTTGGTCAACAAAGGTCTGAAAAACTATTGTAGCCAAAATGACTGTATTTTTGTCTTTTAGAGTCTCAAAACTCCGCATTTAGATTTGGTATTTGTTTGGGTCAAAATGACTCTATTTTTGTCTCCAAGTGTCTAAAAAGCCTTTTTAGTCAAAATAACTGCATTTGGTCACCAAAGGTCTGAAAAACTTTTTTTAGCCAAAATGACTGTATTTTTGTCTTTTAGAGTCTTAAAAAGCCGGGTTCAGACAAGATAATTGCATTTCGTAACCAGTGATCTGAAAACATTTTTTTGGTCAAAATGACTCTATTTTGGTCTCCAAGTGTCTAAAAAGCCCTTTTTAGTCAAAATAACTGCATTTGGTTACCAAAGGTCTGAAAAACTATTTTAGAGTCTCAAAACTCCGCATTTAGATTTGGTATTTGTTTGGGTCAAAATTACTCTATTTTGGTCTCCAAGTGTCTAAAAAGCCTTTTTTAGTCAAAATAACTGCATTTGGTCACCAAAGGTCTGAAAAACTTTTTTAGCCAAAATGACTGTATTTTTGTCTTTTAGAGTCTTAAAAAGCCGGGTTTAGACAAGATAATTGCATTTCGTAACCAGTGATATGAAAACTTTTTTTGGTCAAAATGACTCTATTTTGGTCCCCAAGTGTCTAAGAAGCCCTTTTAAGTCAAAATAACTGCATTTGGTCAGCAAAGGTATAAAAAAATTAAGTCAAAATGATTGTATTCTCGTCTATTAGAGTCTTAAAAACCGGTTTTGGACAAGATAATTGCATTTGGTAACCAATGGCATGAAAAAATGTTTTTGGTCAAAATGACTCTATCTAGGTCTCCAAGTGTCTAAAAAGCCCTTTTTAGTCATAATAACTACGTTTGGTCAACAAAGGTCTGAAAAACTATTGTAGCCAAAATGACTGTATTTTTGTCTTTTAGAGTCTCAAAACTCCGCATTTAGATTTGGTATTTGTTTGGGTCAAAATGACTCTATTTTTGTCTCCAAGTGTCTAAAAAGCCTTTTTAGTCAAAATAACTGCATTTGGTCACCAAAGGTCTGAAAAACTTTTTTTAGCCAAAATGACTGTATTTTTGTCTTTTAGAGTCTTAAAAAGCCGGGTTCAGACAAGATAATTGCATTTCGTAACCAGTGATCTGAAAACATTTTTTTGGTCAAAATGACTCTATTTTGGTCTCCAAGTGTCTAAAAAGCCCTTTTTAGTCAAAATAACTGCATTTGGTTACCAAAGGTCTGAAAAAAAATTTAGTCAAAATGATTGTATTTTCGTCTATTAGAGTTTTAAAAAGCCGGTTTTGGACAAGATAATTGCATTTGGTAACCAATCGCCTGAAACACTTGTTTGGGTCAAAATTACTCTATTTTGGTCTCCAAGTGTCTAAAAATCCTTTTTTAGTCAAAATAACTGCATTTGGTCACCAAAGGTCTGAAAACCTTTTTTTAGCCAAAATAACAGTATTTTTGTCCTTTAGAGTCTTAAAAAGCCGGTTTTAGACAAGATAATTGCATTTCGTGCCCAGTGATCTGAAAACATTTTTTTGGTAAAAATGACTCTATTTTGGTCTCCAAGTGTCTGAAAAGCCATTTTTTGTCAAAATAACTACGTTTGGTCACCAAAGGTCTGAAAACCTTTTTTTAGCCAAAATGACTGTATTTTTGTCTTTTAGAGTCTTAAAACACCGCTTTTAGACAAGATAAACTACATTTGGTAACCAATGGCCTGAAAAAATGTTTTTGGTCAAAATGACTCTATTTAGGTCTCCAAGTGTCTATAAAGCCCTTTTTAGTCAAAATAACTACGTTTGGTCACCGAAGGTCTGAAAAACTATTTTAGAGTCTCAAAACTCCGCATTTAGATTTGGTATTTGTTTGGGTCAAAATTACTCTATTTTGGTCTCCAAGTGTCTGAAAAGCCCTTTTTAGTCAAAATAACTACGTTTGGTCACCAAAGGTCTGAAAACCTTTTTTTTAGCCAAAATGACTGTATTTTTGTCTTTTAGAGTCTTAAAAAGCCGGGTTTAGACAAGATAATTGCATTTCGTAACCAGTGATATGAAAACTTTTTTTGGTCAAAATGACTCTATTTTGGTCTCCAAGTGTCTAAAAAGCCCTTTTTAGTCAAAATAACTGCATTTGGTTACCAAAGGTCTGAAAAAAATTTAGTCAAAATGATTGTATTTTCGTCTATTAGAGTCTTAAAAACCGGTTTTGGACAAGATAATTGCATTTGGTAACCAATGGCCTGAAAAAATGTTTTTGGTCAAAATGACTCTATCTAGGTCTCCAAGTGTCTAAAAAGCCCTTTTTAGTCATAATAACTACGTTTGGTCAACAAAGGTCTGAAAAACTATTTTAGCCAAAATGACTGTATTTTTTTCTTTTAGAGTCTCAAAACTCCGCATTTAGATTTGGTATTTGTTTGGGTCAAAATGACTCTATTTTTGTCTCCAAGTGTCTAAAAAGCCTTTTTAGTCAAAAAAAACTGCATTTGGTCACCAAAGGTCTGAAAAACTTTTTTAGCCAAAATGACTGTATTTTTGTCTTTTAGAGTCTTAAAAAGCCGGGTTTAGACAAGATAATTGCATTTCGTAACCAGTGATCTGAAAACATTTTTTTGGTCAAAATGACTCTATTTTGGTCTCCAAGTGTCTAAAAAGCCCTTTTTAGTCAAAATAACTGCATTTGGTTACCAAAGGTCTGAAAAACTATTTTAGAGTCTCAAAACTCCGCATTTAGATTTGGTATTTGTTTGGGTCAAAATTACTCTATTTTGGTCTCCAAGTGTCTAAAAAGCCTTTTTTAGTCAAAATAACTGCATTTGGTCACCAAAGGTCTGAAAAACTTTTTTAGCCAAAATGACTGTATTTTTGTCTTTTAGAGTCTTAAAAAGCCGGGTTTAGACAAGATAATTGCATTTCGTAACCAGTGATCTGAAAACATTTTTTTGGTCAAAATGACTCTATTTTGGTCTCCAAGTGTCTAAAAAGCCCTTTTTAGTCAAAATAACTGCATTTGGTTACCAAAGGTCTGAAAAAAATTTAGTCAAAATGATTGTATTTTCGTCTATTAGAGTTTTAAAAAGCCGGTTTTGGACAAAATAATTGCATTTGGTAACCAATCGCCTGAAACACTTGTTTGGGTCAAAATTACTCTATTTTGGTCTCCAAGTGTCTAAAAATCCTTTTTTAGTCAAAATAACTGCATTTGGTCACCAAAGGTCTGAAAACCTTTTTTTTGCCAAAATAACAGTATTTTTGTCCTTTAGAGTCTTAAAAAGCCGGTTTTAGACAAGATAATTGCATTTCGTGCCCAGTGATCTGAAAACATTTTTTTGGTAAAAATGACTCTATTTTGGTCTCCAAGTGTCTGAAAAGCCATTTTTTGTCAAAATAACTACGTTTGGTCACCAAAGGTCTGAAAACCTTTTTTTAGCCAAAATGACTGTATTTTTGTCTTTTAGAGTCTTAAAACACCGCTTTTAGACAAGATAAACTACATTTGGTAACCAATGGCCTGAAAAAATGTTTTTGGTCAAAATGACTCTATTTAGGTCTCCAAGTGTCTAAAAAGCCCTTTTTAGTCATAATAACTACGTTTGGTCAACAAAGGTCTGAAAAACTATTTTAGCCAAAATGACTGTATTTTTGTCTTTTAGAGTCTCAAAACTCCGCATTTAAATTTGGTATTTGTTTGGGTCAAAATGACTCTATTTTGGTCTCCAAGTGTCTAAAAAGCCTTTTTAGTCAAAATAACTGCATTTGGTCACCCAAGGTCTGAAAACCTTTTTTTTGCCAAAATAACAGTATTTTTGTCCTTTAGAGTCTTAAAAAGCCGGTTTTAGACAAGATAATTGCATTTCGTGCCCAGTGATCTGAAAACATTTTTTTGGTCAAAATGACTCTATTTTGGTCTCCAAGTGTCTAAAAAGCCTTTTTTAGTCAAAATAACTACGTTTGGTCACCAAAGGACTGAAAACCTTTTTTCAGCCAAAATGACTGTATTTTTGTCTTTTAGAGTCTTAAAACACTGCTTTTAGACAAGATAAACTACATTTGGTAACCAATGGCCTGAAAAAATGTTTTTGGTCAAAATGACTCTATTTAGGTCTCCAAGTGTCTATAAAGCCCTTTTTAGTCAAAATAACTACGTTTGGTCACCAAAGGTCTGAAAAACTATTTTAGAGTCTCAAAACTCCGCATTTAGATTTGGTATTTGTTTGGGTCAAAATTACTCTATTTTGGTCTCCAAGTGTCTAAAAAGCCTTTTTTAGTCAAAATAACTGCATTTGGTCACCAAAGGTCTGAAAAACTTTTTTAGCCAAAATGACTGTATTTTTGTCTTTTAGAGTCTTAAAAAGCCGGGTTTAGACAAGATAATTGCATTTCGTAACCAGTGATATGAAAACTTTTTTTGGTCAAAATGACTCTATTTTGGTATCCAAGTGTCTAAGAAGCCCTTTTAAGTCAAAATAACTGCATTTGGTCAGCAAAGGTATAAAAAAATTAAGTCAAAATGATTGTAATCTCGTCTATTAGAGTCTTAAAAACTGGTTTTGGACAAGATAATTGCATTTGGTAACCAATGGCATGAAAAAATGTTTTTGGTCAAAATGACTCTATCTAGGTCTCCAAGTGTCTAAAAAGCCCTTTTTAGTCATAATAACTACGTTTGGTCAACAAAGGTCTGAAAAACTATTGTAGCCAAAATGACTGTATTTTTGTCTTTTAGAGTCTCAAAACTCCGCATTTAGATTTGGTATTTGTTTGGGTCAAAATGACTCTATTTTTGTCTCCAAGTGTCTAAAAAGCCTTTTTAGTCAAAATAACTGCATTTGGTCACCAAAGGTCTGAAAAACTTTTTTAGCCAAAATGACTGTATTTTTGTCTTTTAGAGTCTTAAAAAGCCGGGTTCAGACAAGATAATTGCATTTCGTAACCAGTGATCTGAAAACATTTTTTTGGTCAAAATGACTCTATTTTGGTCTCCAAGTGTCTGAAAAGCCCTTTTTAGTCAAAATAACTGCATTTGGTTACCAAAGGTCTGAAAAAAAATTTAGTCAAAATGATTGTATTTTCGTCTATTAGAGTTTTAAAAAGCCGGTTTTGGACAAGATAATTGCATTTGGTAACCAATCGCCTGAAACACTTGTTTGGGTCAAAATTACTCTATTTTGGTCTCCAAGTGTCTAAAAATCCTTTTTTAGTCAAAATAACTGCATTTGGTCACCAAAGGTCTGAAAACCTTTTTTTTAGCCAAAATACCAGTATTTTTGTCCTTTAGAGTCTTAAAAAGCCGGTTTTAGACAAGATAATTGCATTTCGTGCCCAGTGATCTGAAAACATTTTTTTGGTAAAAATGACTATTTTGGTCTCCAAGTGTCTGAAAAGCCATTTTTTGTCAAAATAACTACGTTTGGTCACCAAAGGTCTGAAAACCTTTTTTTAGCCAAAATGACTGTATTTTTGTCTTTTAGAGTCTTAAAACACCGCTTTTAGACAAGATAAACTACATTTGGTAACCAATGGCCTGAAAAAATGTTTTTGGTCAAAATGACTCTATTTAGGTCTCCAAGTGTCTATAAAGCCCTTTTTAGTCAAAATAACTACGTTTGGTCACCGAAGGTCTGAAAAACTATTTTAGAGTCTCAAAACTCCGCATTTAGATTTGGTATTTGTTTGGGTCAAAATTACTCTATTTTGGTCTCCAAGTGTCTGAAAAGCCCTTTTTAGTCAAAATAACTACGTTTGGTCACCAAAGGTCTGAAAACCTTTTTTTTAGCCAAAATGACTGTATTTTTGTCTTTTAGAGTCTTAAAAAGCCGGGTTTAGACAAGATAATTGCATTTCGTAACCAGTGATATGAAAACTTTTTTTGGTCAAAATGACTCTATTTTGGTCTCCAAGTGTCTAAAAAGCCCTTTTTAGTCAAAATAACTGCATTTGGTTACCAAAGGTCTGAAAAAAATTTAGTCAAAATGATTGTATTTTCGTCTATTAGAGTCTTAAAAACCGGTTTTGGACAAGATAATTGCATTTGGTAACCAATGGCCTGAAAAAATGTTTTTGGTCAAAATGACTCTATCTAGGTCTCCAAGTGTCTAAAAAGCCCTTTTTAGTCATAATAACTACGTTTGGTCAACAAAGGTCTGAAAAACTATTTTAGCCAAAATGACTGTATTTTTTTCTTTTAGAGTCTCAAAACTCCGCATTTAGATTTGGTATTTGTTTGGGTCAAAATGACTCTATTTTTGTCTCCAAGTGTCTAAAAAGCCTTTTTAGTCAAAAAAAACTGCATTTGGTCACCAAAGGTCTGAAAAACTTTTTTAGCCAAAATGACTGTATTTTTGTCTTTTAGAGTCTTAAAAAGCCGGGTTTAGACAAGATAATTGCATTTCGTAACCAGTGATCTGAAAACATTTTTTTGGTCAAAATGACTCTATTTTGGTCTCCAAGTGTCTAAAAAGCCCTTTTTAGTCAAAATAACTGCATTTGGTTACCAAAGGTCTGAAAAACTATTTTAGAGTCTCAAAACTCCGCATTTAGATTTGGTATTTGTTTGGGTCAAAATTACTCTATTTTGGTCTCCAAGTGTCTAAAAAGCCTTTTTTAGTCAAAATAACTGCATTTGGTCACCAAAGGTCTGAAAAACTTTTTTAGCCAAAATGACTGTATTTTTGTCTTTTAGAGTCTTAAAAAGCCGGGTTTAGACAAGATAATTGCATTTCGTAACCAGTGATCTGAAAACATTTTTTTGGTCAAAATGACTCTATTTTGGTCTCCAAGTGTCTAAAAAGCCCTTTTTAGTCAAAATAACTGCATTTGGTTACCAAAGGTCTGAAAAAAATTTAGTCAAAATGATTGTATTTTCGTCTATTAGAGTTTTAAAAAGCCGGTTTTGGACAAAATAATTGCATTTGGTAACCAATCGCCTGAAACACTTGTTTGGGTCAAAATTACTCTATTTTGGTCTCCAAGTGTCTAAAAATCCTTTTTTAGTCAAAATAACTGCATTTGGTCACCAAAGGTCTGAAAACCTTTTTTTTGCCAAAATAACAGTATTTTTGTCCTTTAGAGTCTTAAAAAGCCGGTTTTAGACAAGATAATTGCATTTCGTGCCCAGTGATCTGAAAACATTTTTTTGGTAAAAATGACTCTATTTTGGTCTCCAAGTGTCTGAAAAGCCATTTTTTGTCAAAATAACTACGTTTGGTCACCAAAGGTCTGAAAACCTTTTTTTAGCCAAAATGACTGTATTTTTGTCTTTTAGAGTCTTAAAACACCGCTTTTAGACAAGATAAACTACATTTGGTAACCAATGGCCTGAAAAAATGTTTTTGGTCAAAATGACTCTATTTAGGTCTCCAAGTGTCTAAAAATCCCTTTTTAGTCATAATAACTACCTTTGGTCAACAAAGGTCTGAAAAACTATTTTAGCCAAAATGACTGTATTTTTGTCTTTTAGAGTCTCAAAACTCCGCATTTAAATTTGGTATTTGTTTGGGTCAAAATGACTCTATTTTGGTCTCCAAGTGTCTAAAAAGCCTTTTTAGTCAAAATAACTGCATTTGGTCACCAAAGGTCTGAAAAACTTTTTTAGCCAAAATGACTGTATTTTTGTCTTTTAGAGTCTTAAAAAGCCGGTTTTAGACAAGATAATTGCATTTCGTGCCCAGTGATCTGAAAACTTTTTTTGGTCAAAATGACTCTATTTTGGTCTCCAAGTGTCTAAAAAGCCTTTTTTAGTCAAAATAACTACGTTTGGTCACCAAAGGACTGAAAACCTTTTTTCAGCCAAAATGACTGTATTTTTGTCTTTTAGAGTCTTAAAACACTGCTTTTAGACAAGATAAACTACATTTGGTAACCAATGGCCTGAAAAAATGTTTTTGGTCAAAATGACTCTATTTAGGTCTCCAAGTGTCTATAAAGCCCTTTTTAGTCAAAATAACTACGTTTGGTCACCAAAGGTCTGAAAAACTATTTTAGAGTCTCAAAACTCTGCATTTAGATTTGGTATTTGTTTGGGTCAAAAATACTCTATTTTGGTCTCCAAGTGTCTAAAAAGCCTTTTTTAGTCAAAATAACTGCATTTGGTCACCAAAGGTCTGAAAAACTTTTTTAGCCAAAATGACTGTATTTTTGTCTTTTAGAGTCTTAAAAAGCCGGGTTTAGACAAGATAATTGCATTTCGTAACCAGTGATATGAAAACTTTTTTTGGTCAAAATGACTCTATTTTGGTCCCCAAGTGTCTAAGAAGCCCTTTTAAGTCAAAATAACTGCATTTGGTCAGCAAAGGTATAAAAAAATTAAGTCAAAATGATTGTAATCTCGTCTATTAGAGTCTTAAAAACTGGTTTTGGACAAGATAATTGCATTTGGTAACCAATGGCATGAAAAAATGTTTTTGGTCAAAATGACTCTATCTAGGTCTCCAAGTGTCTAAAAAGCCCTTTTTAGTCATAATAACTACGTTTGGTCAACAAAGGTCTGAAAAACTATTGTAGCCAAAATGACTGTATTTTTGTCTTTTAGAGTCTCAAAACTCCGCATTTAGATTTGGTATTTGTTTGGGTCAAAATGACTCTATTTTTGTCTCCAAGTGTCTAAAAAGCCTTTTTAGTCAAAATAACTGCATTTGGTCACCAAAGGTCTGAAAAACTTTTTTAGCCAAAATGACTGTATTTTTGTCTTTTAGAGTCTTAAAAAGCCGGGTTCAGACAAGATAATTGCATTTCGTAACCAGTGATCTGAAAACATTTTTTTGGTCAAAATGACTCTATTTTGGTCTCCAAGTGTCTGAAAAGCCCTTTTTAGTCAAAATAACTGCATTTGGTTACCAAAGGTCTGAAAAAAAATTTAGTCAAAATGATTGTATTTTCGTCTATTAGAGTTTTAAAAAGCCGGTTTTGGACAAGATAATTGCATTTGGTAACCAATCGCCTGAAACACTTGTTTGGGTCAAAATTACTCTATTTTGGTCTCCAAGTGTCTAAAAATCCTTTTTTAGTCAAAATAACTGCATTTGGTCACCAAAGGTCTGAAAACCTTTTTTTTAGCCAAAATACCAGTATTTTTGTCCTTTAGAGTCTTAAAAAGCCGGTTTTAGACAAGATAATTGCATTTCGTGCCCAGTGATCTGAAAACATTTTTTTGGTAAAAATGACTATTTTGGTCTCCAAGTGTCTGAAAAGCCATTTTTTGTCAAAATAACTACGTTTGGTCACCAAAGGTCTGAAAACCTTTTTTTAGCCAAAATGACTGTATTTTTGTCTTTTAGAGTCTTAAAACACCGCTTTTAGACAAGATAAACTACATTTGGTAACCAATGGCCTGAAAAAATGTTTTTGGTCAAAATGACTCTATTTAGGTCTCCAAGTGTCTATAAAGCCCTTTTTAGTCAAAATAACTACGTTTGGTCACCGAAGGTCTGAAAAACTATTTTAGAGTCTCAAAACTCCGCATTTAGATTTGGTATTTGTTTGGGTCAAAATTACTCTATTTTGGTCTCCAAGTGTCTGAAAAGCCCTTTTTAGTCAAAATAACTACGTTTGGTCACCAAAGGTCTGAAAACCTTTTTTTTAGCCAAAATGACTGTATTTTTGTCTTTTAGAGTCTTAAAAAGCCGGGTTTAGACAAGATAATTGCATTTCGTAACCAGTGATATGAAAACTTTTTTTGGTCAAAATGACTCTATTTTGGTCTCCAAGTGTCTAAAAAGCCCTTTTTAGTCAAAATAACTGCATTTGGTTACCAAAGGTCTGAAAAAAATTTAGTCAAAATGATTGTATTTTCGTCTATTAGAGTCTTAAAAACCGGTTTTGGACAAGATAATTGCATTTGGTAACCAATGGCCTGAAAAAATGTTTTTGGTCAAAATGACTCTATCTAGGTCTCCAAGTGTCTAAAAAGCCCTTTTTAGTCATAATAACTACGTTTGGTCAACAAAGGTCTGAAAAACTATTTTAGCCAAAATGACTGTATTTTTTTCTTTTAGAGTCTCAAAACTCCGCATTTAGATTTGGTATTTGTTTGGGTCAAAATGACTCTATTTTTGTCTCCAAGTGTCTAAAAAGCCTTTTTAGTCAAAAAAAACTGCATTTGGTCACCAAAGGTCTGAAAAACTTTTTTAGCCAAAATGACTGTATTTTTGTCTTTTAGAGTCTTAAAAAGCCGGGTTTAGACAAGATAATTGCATTTCGTAACCAGTGATCTGAAAACATTTTTTTGGTCAAAATGACTCTATTTTGGTCTCCAAGTGTCTAAAAAGCCCTTTTTAGTCAAAATAACTGCATTTGGTTACCAAAGGTCTGAAAAACTATTTTAGAGTCTCAAAACTCCGCATTTAGATTTGGTATTTGTTTGGGTCAAAATTACTCTATTTTGGTCTCCAAGTGTCTAAAAAGCCTTTTTTAGTCAAAATAACTGCATTTGGTCACCAAAGGTCTGAAAAACTTTTTTAGCCAAAATGACTGTATTTTTGTCTTTTAGAGTCTTAAAAAGCCGGGTTTAGACAAGATAATTGCATTTCGTAACCAGTGATCTGAAAACATTTTTTTGGTCAAAATGACTCTATTTTGGTCTCCAAGTGTCTAAAAAGCCCTTTTTAGTCAAAATAACTGCATTTGGTTACCAAAGGTCTGAAAAAAATTTAGTCAAAATGATTGTATTTTCGTCTATTAGAGTTTTAAAAAGCCGGTTTTGGACAAAATAATTGCATTTGGTAACCAATCGCCTGAAACACTTGTTTGGGTCAAAATTACTCTATTTTGGTCTCCAAGTGTCTAAAAATCCTTTTTTAGTCAAAATAACTGCATTTGGTCACCAAAGGTCTGAAAACCTTTTTTTTGCCAAAATAACAGTATTTTTGTCCTTTAGAGTCTTAAAAAGCCGGTTTTAGACAAGATAATTGCATTTCGTGCCCAGTGATCTGAAAACATTTTTTTGGTAAAAATGACTCTATTTTGGTCTCCAAGTGTCTGAAAAGCCATTTTTTGTCAAAATAACTACGTTTGGTCACCAAAGGTCTGAAAACCTTTTTTTAGCCAAAATGACTGTATTTTTGTCTTTTAGAGTCTTAAAACACCGCTTTTAGACAAGATAAACTACATTTGGTAACCAATGGCCTGAAAAAATGTTTTTGGTCAAAATGACTCTATTTAGGTCTCCAAGTGTCTAAAAAGCCCTTTTTAGTCATAATAACTACCTTTGGTCAACAAAGGTCTGAAAAACTATTTTAGCCAAAATGACTGTATTTTTGTCTTTTAGAGTCTCAAAACTCCGCATTTAAATTTGGTATTTGTTTGGGTCAAAATGACTCTATTTTGGTCTCCAAGTGTCTAAAAAGCCTTTTTAGTCAAAATAACTGCATTTGGTCACCAAAGGTCTGAAAAACTTTTTTAGCCAAAATGACTGTATTTTTGTCTTTTAGAGTCTTAAAAAGCCGGTTTTAGACAAGATAATTGCATTTCGTGCCCAGTGATCTGAAAACTTTTTTTGGTCAAAATGACTCTATTTTGGTCTCCAAGTGTCTAAAAAGCCTTTTTTAGTCAAAATAACTACGTTTGGTCACCAAAGGACTGAAAACCTTTTTTCAGCCAAAATGACTGTATTTTTGTCTTTTAGAGTCTTAAAACACTGCTTTTAGACAAGATAAACTACATTTGGTAACCAATGGCCTGAAAAAATGTTTTTGGTCAAAATGACTCTATTTAGGTCTCCAAGTGTCTATAAAGCCCTTTTTAGTCAAAATAACTACGTTTGGTCACCAAAGGTCTGAAAAACTATTTTAGAGTCTCAAAACTCTGCATTTAGATTTGGTATTTGTTTGGGTCAAAAATACTCTATTTTGGTCTCCAAGTGTCTAAAAAGCCTTTTTTAGTCAAAATAACTGCATTTGGTCACCAAAGGTCTGAAAAACTTTTTTAGCCAAAATGACTGTATTTTTGTCTTTTAGAGTCTTAAAAAGCCGGGTTTAGACAAGATAATTGCATTTCGTAACCAGTGATATGAAAACTTTTTTTGGTCAAAATGACTCTATTTTGGTCCCCAAGTGTCTAAGAAGCCCTTTTAAGTCAAAATAACTGCATTTGGTCAGCAAAGGTATAAAAAAATTAAGTCAAAATGATTGTATTCTCGTCTATTAGAGTCTTAAAAACCGGTTTTGGACAAGATAATTGCATTTGGTAACCAATGGCATGAAAAAATGTTTTTGGTCAAAATGACTCTATCTAGGTCTCCAAGTGTCTAAAAAGCCCTTTTTAGTCATAATAACTACGTTTGGTCAACAAAGGTCTGAAAAACTATTGTAGCCAAAATGACTGTATTTTTGTCTTTTAGAGTCTCAAAACTCCGCATTTAGATTTGGTATTTGTTTGGGTCAAAATGACTCTATTTTTGTCTCCAAGTGTCTAAAAAGCCTTTTTAGTCAAAATAACTGCATTTGGTCACCAAAGGTCTGAAAAACTTTTTTTAGCCAAAATGACTGTATTTTTGTCTTTTAGAGTCTTAAAAAGCCGGGTTCAGACAAGATAATTGCATTTCGTAACCAGTGATCTGAAAACATTTTTTTGGTCAAAATGACTCTATTTTGGTCTCCAAGTGTCTAAAAAGCCCTTTTTAGTCAAAATAACTGCATTTGGTTACCAAAGGTCTGAAAAACTATTTTAGAGTCTCAAAACTCCGCATTTAGATTTGGTATTTGTTTGGGTCAAAATTACTCTATTTTGGTCTCCAAGTGTCTAAAAAGCCTTTTTTAGTCAAAATAACTGCATTTGGTCACCAAAGGTCTGAAAAACTTTTTTAGCCAAAATGACTGTATTTTTGTCTTTTAGAGTCTTAAAAAGCCGGGTTTAGACAAGATAATTGCATTTCGTAACCAGTGATATGAAAACTTTTTTTGGTCAAAATGACTCTATTTTGGTCCCCAAGTGTCTAAGAAGCCCTTTTAAGTCAAAATAACTGCATTTGGTCAGCAAAGGTATAAAAAAATTAAGTCAAAATGATTGTATTCTCGTCTATTAGAGTCTTAAAAACCGGTTTTGGACAAGATAATTGCATTTGGTAACCAATGGCATGAAAAAATGTTTTTGGTCAAAATGACTCTATCTAGGTCTCCAAGTGTCTAAAAAGCCCTTTTTAGTCATAATAACTACGTTTGGTCAACAAAGGTCTGAAAAACTATTGTAGCCAAAATGACTGTATTTTTGTCTTTTAGAGTCTCAAAACTCCGCATTTAGATTTGGTATTTGTTTGGGTCAAAATGACTCTATTTTTGTCTCCAAGTGTCTAAAAAGCCTTTTTAGTCAAAATAACTGCATTTGGTCACCAAAGGTCTGAAAAACTTTTTTTAGCCAAAATGACTGTATTTTTGTCTTTTAGAGTCTTAAAAAGCCGGGTTCAGACAAGATAATTGCATTTCGTAACCAGTGATCTGAAAACATTTTTTTGGTCAAAATGACTCTATTTTGGTCTCCAAGTGTCTAAAAAGCCCTTTTTAGTCAAAATAACTGCATTTGGTTACCAAAGGTCTGAAAAAAAATTTAGTCAAAATGATTGTATTTTCGTCTATTAGAGTTTTAAAAAGCCGGTTTTGGACAAGATAATTGCATTTGGTAACCAATCGCCTGAAACACTTGTTTGGGTCAAAATTACTCTATTTTGGTCTCCAAGTGTCTAAAAATCCTTTTTTAGTCAAAATAACTGCATTTGGTCACCAAAGGTCTGAAAACCTTTTTTTAGCCAAAATAACAGTATTTTTGTCCTTTAGAGTCTTAAAAAGCCGGTTTTAGACAAGATAATTGCATTTCGTGCCCAGTGATCTGAAAACATTTTTTTGGTAAAAATGACTCTATTTTGGTCTCCAAGTGTCTGAAAAGCCATTTTTTGTCAAAATAACTACGTTTGGTCACCAAAGGTCTGAAAACCTTTTTTTAGCCAAAATGACTGTATTTTTGTCTTTTAGAGTCTTAAAACACCGCTTTTAGACAAGATAAACTACATTTGGTAACCAATGGCCTGAAAAAATGTTTTTGGTCAAAATGACTCTATTTAGGTCTCCAAGTGTCTATAAAGCCCTTTTTAGTCAAAATAACTACGTTTGGTCACCGAAGGTCTGAAAAACTATTTTAGAGTCTCAAAACTCCGCATTTAGATTTGGTATTTGTTTGGGTCAAAATTACTCTATTTTGGTCTCCAAGTGTCTGAAAAGCCATTTTTTGTCAAAATAACTACGTTTGGTCACCAAAGGTCTGAAAACCTTTTTTTAGCCAAAATGACTGTATTTTTGTCTTTTAGAGTCTTAAAACACCGCTTTTAGACAAGATAAACTACATTTGGTAACCAATGGCCTGAAAAAATGTTTTTGGTCAAAATGACTCTATTTAGGTCTCCAAGTGTCTAAAAAGCCCTTTTTAGTCATAATAACTACGTTTGGTCAACAAAGGTCTGAAAAACTATTTTAGCCAAAATGACTGTATTTTTGTCTTTTAGAGTCTCAAAACTCCACATTTAAATTTGGTATTTGTTTGGGTCAAAATGACTCTATTTTGGTCTCCAAGTGTCTAAAAAGCCTTTTTAGTCAAAATAACTGCATTTGGTCACCAAAGGTCTGAAAAACTTTTTTAGCCAAAATGACTGTATTTTTGTCTTTTAGAGTCTTAAAAAGCCGGTTTTAGACAAGATAATTGCATTTCGTGCCCAGTGATCTGAAAACTTTTTTTGGTCAAAATGACTCTATTTTGGTCTCCAAGTGTCTAAAAAGCCTTTTTTAGTCAAAATAACTACGTTTGGTCACCAAAGGACTGAAAACCTTTTTTCAGCCAAAATGACTGTATTTTTGTCTTTTAGAGTCTTAAAACACTGCTTTTAGACAAGATAAACTACATTTGGTAACCAATGGCCTGAAAAAATGTTTTTGGTCAAAATGACTCTATTTAGGTCTCCAAGTGTCTATAAAGCCCTTTTTAGTCAAAATAACTACGTTTGGTCACCAAAGGTCTGAAAAACTATTTTAGAGTCTCAAAACTCCGCATTTAGATTTGGTATTTGTTTGGGTCAAAATTACTCTATTTTGGTCTCCAAGTGTCTAAAAAGCCTTTTTTAGTCAAAATAACTGCATTTGGTCACCAAAGGTCTGAAAAACTTTTTTAGCCAAAATGACTGTATTTTTGTCTTTTAGAGTCTTAAAAAGCCGGGTTTAGACAAGATAATTGCATTTCGTAACCAGTGATATGAAAACTTTTTTTGGTCAAAATGACTCTATTTTGGTCTCCAAGTGTCTAAGAAGCCCTTTTAAGTCAAAATAACTGCATTTGGTCAGCAAAGGTATAAAAAAATTAAGTCAAAATGATTGTAATCTCGTCTATTAGAGTCTTAAAAACTGGTTTTGGACAAGATAATTGCATTTGGTAACCAATGGCATGAAAAAATGTTTTTGGTCAAAATGACTCTATCTAGGTCTCCAAGTGTCTAAAAAGCCCTTTTTAGTCATAATAACTACGTTTGGTCAACAAAGGTCTGAAAAACTATTGTAGCCAAAATGACTGTATTTTTGTCTTTTAGAGTCTCAAAACTCCGCATTTAGATTTGGTATTTGTTTGGGTCAAAATGACTCTATTTTTGTCTCCAAGTGTCTAAAAAGCCTTTTTAGTCAAAATAACTGCATTTGGTCACCAAAGGTCTGAAAAACTTTTTTAGCCAAAATGACTGTATTTTTGTCTTTTAGAGTCTTAAAAAGCCGGGTTCAGACAAGATAATTGCATTTCGTAACCAGTGATCTGAAAACATTTTTTTGGTCAAAATGACTCTATTTTGGTCTCCAAGTGTCTGAAAAGCCCTTTTTAGTCAAAATAACTGCATTTGGTTACCAAAGGTCTGAAAAAAAATTTAGTCAAAATGATTGTATTTTCGTCTATTAGAGTTTTAAAAAGCCGGTTTTGGACAAGATAATTGCATTTGGTAACCAATCGCCTGAAACACTTGTTTGGGTCAAAATTACTCTATTTTGGTCTCCAAGTGTCTAAAAATCCTTTTTTAGTCAAAATAACTGCATTTGGTCACCAAAGGTCTGAAAACCTTTTTTTTAGCCAAAATACCAGTATTTTTGTCCTTTAGAGTCTTAAAAAGCCGGTTTTAGACAAGATAATTGCATTTCGTGCCCAGTGATCTGAAAACATTTTTTTGGTAAAAATGACTATTTTGGTCTCCAAGTGTCTGAAAAGCCATTTTTTGTCAAAATAACTACGTTTGGTCACCAAAGGTCTGAAAACCTTTTTTTAGCCAAAATGACTGTATTTTTGTCTTTTAGAGTCTTAAAACACCGCTTTTAGACAAGATAAACTACATTTGGTAACCAATGGCCTGAAAAAATGTTTTTGGTCAAAATGACTCTATTTAGGTCTCCAAGCGTCTATAAAGCCCTTTTTAGTCAAAATAACTACGTTTGGTCACCGAAGGTCTGAAAAACTATTTTAGAGTCTCAAAACTCCGCATTTAGATTTGGTATTTGTTTGGGTCAAAATTACTCTATTTTGGTCTCCAAGTGTCTGAAAAGCCCTTTTTAGTCAAAATAACTACGTTTGGTCACCAAAGGCCTGAAAACCTTTTTTTAGCCAAAATGACTGTATTTTTGTCTTTTAGAGTCTTAAAAAGCCGGGTTTAGACAAGATAATTGCATTTCGTAACCAGTGATATGAAAACTTTTTTTGGTCAAAATGACTCTATTTTGGTCTCCAAGTGTCTAAGAAGCCCTTTTAAGTCAAAATAACTGCATTTGGTCAGCAAAGGTATGAAAAAAAATTTAGTCAAAATAATTGTATTTTCGTCTATTAGAGTCTTAAAAACCGGTTTTGGACAAGATAATTGCATTTGGTAACCAATGGCCTGAAAAAATGTTTTTGGTCAAAATGACTCTATCTAGGTCTCCAAGTGTCTAAAAAGCCCTTTTTAGTCATAATAACTACGTTTGGTCAACAAAGGTCTGAAAAACTATTTTAGCCAAAATGACTGTATTTTTGTCTTTTAGAGTCTCAAAACTCCGCATTTAGATTTGGTATTTGTTTGGGTCAAAATGACTCTATTTTTGTCTCCAAGTGTCTAAAAAGCCTTTTTAGTCAAAATAACTGCATTTGGTCACCAAAGGTCTGAAAAACTTTTTTAGCCAAAATGACTATATTTTTGTCTTTTAGAGTCTTAAAAAGCCGGGTTTAGACAAGATAATTGCATTTCGTAACCAGTGATCTGAAAACATTTTTTTGGTCAAAATGACTCTATTTTGGTCTCCAAGAGTCTAAAAAGCCCTTTTTAGTCAAAATAACTGCATTTGGTTACCAAAGGTCTGAAAAAAATTTAGTCAAAATGATTGTATTTTCGTCTATTAGAGTTTTAAAAAGCCGGTTTTGGACAAGATAATTGCATTTGGTAACCAATCGCCTGAAACACTTGTTTGGGTCAAAATTACTCTATTTTGGTCTCCAAGTGTCTAAAAATCCTTTTTTAGTCAAAATAACTGCATTTGGTCACCAAAGGTCTGAAAACCTTTTTTTTTGCCAAAATAACAGTATTTTTGTCCTTTAGAGTCTTAAAAAGCCGGTTTTAGACAAGATAATTGCATTTCGTGCCCAGTGATCTGAAAAATTTTTTTGGTAAAAATTACTCTATTTTGTTCTCCAAGTGTCTGAAAAGCCATTTTTTGTCAAAATAACTACGTTTGGTCACCAAAGGTCTGAAAACCTTTTTTTAGCCAAAATGACTGTATTTTTGTCTTTTAGAGTCTTAAAACACCGCTTTTAGACAAGATAAACTACATTTGGTAACCAATGGCCTGAAAAAATGTTTTTGGTCAAAATGACTCTATTTAGGTCTCCAAGTGTCTAAAAAGCCCTTTTTAGTCATAATAACTACGTTTGGTCAACAAAGGTCTGAAAAACTATTTTAGCCAAAATGACTATATTTTTGTCTTTTAGAGTCTCAAAACTCCGCATTTAAATTTGGTATTTGTTTGGGTCAAAATGGCTCTATTTTGGTCTCCAAGTGTCTAAAAAGCCTTTTTAGTCAAAATAACTGCATTTGGTCACCAAAGGTCTGAAAAACTTTTTCAGCCAAAATGACTATATTTTTGTCTTTTAGAGTCTCAAAACTCCGCATTTAGATTTGGTATTTGTTTGGGTCAAAATGACTCTATTTAGGTCTCCAAGTGTCTAAAAAGCCCTTTTTAGTCATAATAACTACCTTTGGTCAACAAAGGTCTGAAAAACTATTTTAGCCAAAATGACTGTATTTTTGTCTTTTAGAGTCTCAAAACTCCGCATTTAAATTTGGTATTTGTTTGGGTCAAAATGACTCTATTTTGGTCTCCAAGTGTCTAAAAAGCCTTTTTAGTCAAAATAACTGCATTTGGTCACCAAAGGTCTGAAAAACTTTTTTAGCCAAAATGACTGTATTTTTGTCTTTTAGAGTCTTAAAAAGCCGGTTTTAGACAAGATAATTGCATTTCGTGCCCAGTGATCTGAAAACTTTTTTTGGTCAAAATGACTCTATTTTGGTCTCCAAGTGTCTAAAAAGCCTTTTTTAGTCAAAATAACTACGTTTGGTCACCAAAGGACTGAAAACCTTTTTTCAGCCAAAATGACTGTATTTTTGTCTTTTAGAGTCTTAAAACACTGCTTTTAGACAAGATAAACTACATTTGGTAACCAATGGCCTGAAAAAATGTTTTTGGTCAAAATGACTCTATTTAGGTCTCCAAGTGTCTATAAAGCCCTTTTTAGTAAAAATAACTACGTTTGGTCACCAAAGGTCTGAAAAACTATTTTAGAGTCTCAAAACTCTGCATTTAGATTTGGTATTTGTTTGGGTCAAAAATACTCTATTTTGGTCTCCAAGTGTCTAAAAAGCCTTTTTTAGTCAAAATAACTGCATTTGGTCACCAAAGGTCTGAAAAACTTTTTTAGCCAAAATGACTGTATTTTTGTCTTTTAGAGTCTTAAAAAGCCGGGTTTAGACAAGATAATTGCATTTCGTAACCAGTGATATGAAAACTTTTTTTGGTCAAAATGACTCTATTTTGGTCCCCAAGTGTCTAAGAAGCCCTTTTAAGTCAAAATAACTGCATTTGGTCAGCAAAGGTATAAAAAAATTAAGTCAAAATGATTGTATTCTCGTCTATTAGAGTCTTAAAAACCGGTTTTGGACAAGATAATTGCATTTGGTAACCAATGGCATGAAAAAATGTTTTTGGTCAAAATGACTCTATCTAGGTCTCCAAGTGTCTAAAAAGC
Source organism: Pelophylax lessonae (assembly GCF_965119305.1). Classification (NCBI taxonomy): domain Eukaryota; kingdom Metazoa; phylum Chordata; class Amphibia; order Anura; family Ranidae; genus Pelophylax; species Pelophylax lessonae. Next base: position 151,442,539 of record NC_138773.1, read on the forward strand.
CCTTTTTAGTCATAATAACTACGTTTGGTCAACAAAGGTCTGAAAAACTATTGTAGCCAAAATGACTGTATTTTTGTCTTTTAGAGTCTCAAAACTCCGCATTTAGATTTGGTATTTGTTTGGGTCAAAATGACTCTATTTTTGTCTCCAAGTGTCTAAAAAGCCTTTTTAGTCAAAATAACTGCATTTGGTCACCAAAGGTCTGAAAAACTTTTTTTAGCCAAAATGACTGTATTTTTGTCTTTTAGAGTCTTAAAAAGCCGGGTTCAGACAAGATAATTGCATTTCGTAACCAGTGATCTGAAAACATTTTTTTGGTCAAAATGACTCTATTTTGGTCTCCAAGTGTCTAAAAAGCCCTTTTTAGTCAAAATAACTGCATTTGGTTACCAAAGGTCTGAAAAACTATTTTAGAGTCTCAAAACTCCGCATTTAGATTTGGTATTTGTTTGGGTCAAAATTACTCTATTTTGGTCTCCAAGTGTCTAAAAAGCCTTTTTTAGTCAAAATAACTGCATTTGGTCACCAAAGGTCTGAAAAACTTTTTTAGCCAAAATGACTGTATTTTTGTCTTTTAGAGTCTTAAAAAGCCGGGTTTAGACAAGATAATTGCATTTCGTAACCAGTGATATGAAAACTTTTTTTGGTCAAAATGACTCTATTTTGGTCCCCAAGTGTCTAAGAAGCCCTTTTAAGTCAAAATAACTGCATTTGGTCAGCAAAGGTATAAAAAAATTAAGTCAAAATGATTGTATTCTCGTCTATTAGAGTCTTAAAAACCGGTTTTGGACAAGATAATTGCATTTGGTAACCAATGGCATGAAAAAATGTTTTTGGTCAAAATGACTCTATCTAGGTCTCCAAGTGTCTAAAAAGCCCTTTTTAGTCATAATAACTACGTTTGGTCAACAAAGGTCTGAAAAACTATTGTAGCCAAAATGACTGTATTTTTGTCTTTTAGAGTCTCAAAACTCCGCATTTAGATTTGGTATTTGTTTGGGTCAAAATGACTCTATTTTTGTCTCCAAGTGTCTAAAAAGCCTTTTTAGTCAAAATAACTGCATTTGGTCACCAAAGGTCTGAAAAACTTTTTTTAGCCAAAATGACTGTATTTTTGTCTTTTAGAGTCTTAAAAAGCCGGGTTCAGACAAGATAATTGCATTTCGTAACCAGTGATCTGAAAACATTTTTTTGGTCAAAATGACTCTATTTTGGTCTCCAAGTGTCTAAAAAGCCCTTTTTAGTCAAAATAACTGCATTTGGTTACCAAAGGTCTGAAAAAAAATTTAGTCAAAATGATTGTATTTTCGTCTATTAGAGTTTTAAAAAGCCGGTTTTGGACAAGATAATTGCATTTGGTAACCAATCGCCTGAAACACTTGTTTGGGTCAAAATTACTCTATTTTGGTCTCCAAGTGTCTAAAAATCCTTTTTTAGTCAAAATAACTGCATTTGGTCACCAAAGGTCTGAAAACCTTTTTTTAGCCAAAATAACAGTATTTTTGTCCTTTAGAGTCTTAAAAAGCCGGTTTTAGACAAGATAATTGCATTTCGTGCCCAGTGATCTGAAAACATTTTTTTGGTAAAAATGACTCTATTTTGGTCTCCAAGTGTCTGAAAAGCCATTTTTTGTCAAAATAACTACGTTTGGTCACCAAAGGTCTGAAAACCTTTTTTTAGCCAAAATGACTGTATTTTTGTCTTTTAGAGTCTTAAAACACCGCTTTTAGACAAGATAAACTACATTTGGTAACCAATGGCCTGAAAAAATGTTTTTGGTCAAAATGACTCTATTTAGGTCTCCAAGTGTCTATAAAGCCCTTTTTAGTCAAAATAACTACGTTTGGTCACCGAAGGTCTGAAAAACTATTTTAGAGTCTCAAAACTCCGCATTTAGATTTGGTATTTGTTTGGGTCAAAATTACTCTATTTTGGTCTCCAAGTGTCTGAAAAGCCCTTTTTAGTCAAAATAACTACGTTTGGTCACCAAAGGTCTGAAAACCTTTTTTTTAGCCAAAATGACTGTATTTTTGTCTTTTAGAGTCTTAAAAAGCCGGGTTTAGACAAGATAATTGCATTTCGTAACCAGTGATATGAAAACTTTTTTTGGTCAAAATGACTCTATTTTGGTCTCCAAGTGTCTAAAAAGCCCTTTTTAGTCAAAATAACTGCATTTGGTTACCAAAGGTCTGAAAAAAATTTAGTCAAAATGATTGTATTTTCGTCTATTAGAGTCTTAAAAACCGGTTTTGGACAAGATAATTGCATTTGGTAACCAATGGCCTGAAAAAATGTTTTTGGTCAAAATGACTCTATCTAGGTCTCCAAGTGTCTAAAAAGCCCTTTTTAGTCATAATAACTACGTTTGGTCAACAAAGGTCTGAAAAACTATTTTAGCCAAAATGACTGTATTTTTTTCTTTTAGAGTCTCAAAACTCCGCATTTAGATTTGGTATTTGTTTGGGTCAAAATGACTCTATTTTTGTCTCCAAGTGTCTAAAAAGCCTTTTTAGTCAAAAAAAACTGCATTTGGTCACCAAAGGTCTGAAAAACTTTTTTAGCCAAAATGACTGTATTTTTGTCTTTTAGAGTCTTAAAAAGCCGGGTTTAGACAAGATAAATGCATTTCGTAACCAGTGATCTGAAAACATTTTTTTGGTCAAAATGACTCTATTTTGGTCTCCAAGTGTCTAAAAAGCCCTTTTTAGTCAAAATAACTGCATTTGGTTACCAAAGGTCTGAAAAACTATTTTAGAGTCTCAAAACTCCGCATTTAGATTTGGTATTTGTTTGGGTCAAAATTACTCTATTTTGGTCTCCAAGTGTCTAAAAAGCCTTTTTTAGTCAAAATAACTGCATTTGGTCACCAAAGGTCTGAAAAACTTTTTTAGCCAAAATGACTGTATTTTTGTCTTTTAGAGTCTTAAAAAGCCGGGTTTAGACAAGATAATTGCATTTCGTAACCAGTGATCTGAAAACATTTTTTTGGTCAAAATGACTCTATTTTGGTCTCCAAGTGTCTAAAAAGCCCTTTTTAGTCAAAATAACTGCATTTGGTTACCAAAGGTCTGAAAAAAATTTAGTCAAAATGATTGTATTTTCGTCTATTAGAGTTTTAAAAAGCCGGTTTTGGACAAAATAATTGCATTTGGTAACCAATCGCCTGAAACACTTGTTTGGGTCAAAATTACTCTATTTTGGTCTCCAAGTGTCTAAAAATCCTTTTTTAGTCAAAATAACTGCATTTGGTCACCAAAGGTCTGAAAACCTTTTTTTGCCAAAATAACAGTATTTTTGTCCTTTAGAGTCTTAAAAAGCCGGTTTTAGACAAGATAATTGCATTTCGTGCCCAGTGATCTGAAAACATTTTTTTGGAAAAAATGACTCTATTTTGGTCTCCAAGTGCCTGAAAAGCCATTTTTTGTCAAAATAACTACGTTTGGTCACCAAAGGTCTGAAAACCTTTTTTTAGCCAAAATGACTGTATTTTTGTCTTTTAGAGTCTTAAAACACCGCTTTTAGACAAGATAAACTACATTTGGTAACCAATGGCCTGAAAAAATGTTTTTGGTCAAAATGACTCTATTTAGGTCTCCAAGTGTCTAAAAAGCCCTTTTTAGTCATAATAACTACGTTTGGTCAACAAAGGTCTGAAAAACTATTTTAGCCAAAATGACTGTATTTTTGTCTTTTAGAGTCTCAAAACTCCGCATTTAAATTTGGTATTTGTTTGGGTCAAAATGACTCTATTTTGGTCTCCAAGTGTCTAAAAAGCCTTTTTAGTCAAAATAACTGCATTTGGTCACCAAAGGTCTGAAAAACTTTTTTAGCCAAAATGACTGTATTTTTGTCTTTTAGAGTCTTAAAAAGCCGGTTTTAGACAAGATAATTGCATTTCGTGCCCAGTGATCTGAAAACTTTTTTTGGTCAAAATGACTCTATTTTGGTCTCCAAGTGTCTAAAAAGCCTTTTTTAGTCAAAATAACTACGTTTGGTCACCAAAGGACTGAAAACCTTTTTTCAGCCAAAATGACTGTATTTTTGTCTTTTAGAGTCTTAAAACACTGCTTTTAGACAAGATAAACTACATTTGGTAACCAATGGCCTGAAAAAATGTTTTTGGTCAAAATGACTCTATTTAGGTCTCCAAGTGTCTATAAAGCCCTTTTTAGTCAAAATAACTACGTTTGGTCACCAAAGGTCTGAAAAACTATTTTAGAGTCTCAAAACTCCGCATTTAGATTTGGTATTTGTTTGGGTCAAAATTACTCTATTTTGGTCTCCAAGTGTCTAAAAAGCCTTTTTTAGTCAAAATAACTGCATTTGGTCACCAAAGGTCTGAAAAACTTTTTTAGCCAAAATGACTGTATTTTTGTCTTTTAGAGTCTTAAAAAGCCGGGTTTAGACAAGATAATTGCATTTCGTAACCAGTGATATGAAAACTTTTTTTGGTCAAAATGACTCTATTTTGGTCTCCAAGTGTCTAAGAAGCCCTTTTAAGTCAAAATAACTGCATTTGGTCAGCAAAGGTATAAAAAAATTAAGTCAAAATGATTGTAATCTCGTCTATTAGAGTCTTAAAAACTGGTTTTGGACAAGATAATTGCATTTGGTAACCAATGGCATGAAAAAATGTTTTTGGTCAAAATGACTCTATCTAGGTCTCCAAGTGTCTAAAAAGCCCTTTTTAGTCATAATAACTACGTTTGGTCAACAAAGGTCTGAAAAACTATTGTAGCCAAAATGACTGTATTTTTGTCTTTTAGAGTCTCAAAACTCCGCATTTAGATTTGGTATTTGTTTGGGTCAAAATGACTCTATTTTTGTCTCCAAGTGTCTAAAAAGCCTTTTTAGTCAAAATAACTGCATTTGGTCACCAAAGGTCTGAAAAACTTTTTTAGCCAAAATGACTTTATTTTTGTCTTTTAGAGTCTTAAAAAGCCGGGTTCAGACAAGATAATTGCATTTCGTAACCAGTGATCTGAAAACATTTTTTTGGTCAAAATGACTCTATTTTGGTCTCCAAGTGTCTGAAAAGCCCTTTTTAGTCAAAATAACTGCATTTGGTTACCAAAGGTCTGAAAAAAAATTTAGTCAAAATGATTGTATTTTCGTCTATTAGAGTTTTAAAAAGCCGGTTTTGGACAAGATAATTGCATTTGGTAACCAATCGCCTGAAACACTTGTTTGGGTCAAAATTACTCTATTTTGGTCTCCAAGTGTCTAAAAATCCTTTTTTAGTCAAAATAACTGCATTTGGTCACCAAAGGTCTGAAAACCTTTTTTTTAGCCAAAATACCAGTATTTTTGTCCTTTAGAGTCTTAAAAAGCCGGTTTTAGACAAGATAATTGCATTTCGTGCCCAGTGATCTGAAAACATTTTTTTGGTAAAAATGACTATTTTGGTCTCCAAGTGTCTGAAAAGCCATTTTTTGTCAAAATAACTACGTTTGGTCACCAAAGGTCTGAAAACCTTTTTTTAGCCAAAATGACTGTATTTTTGTCTTTTAGAGTCTTAAAACACCGCTTTTAGACAAGATAAACTACATTTGGTAACCAATGGCCTGAAAAAATGTTTTTGGTCAAAATGACTCTATTTAGGTCTCCAAGCGTCTATAAAGCCCTTTTTAGTCAAAATAACTACGTTTGGTCACCGAAGGTCTGAAAAACTATTTTAGAGTCTCAAAACTCCGCATTTAGATTTGGTATTTGTTTGGGTCAAAATTACTCTATTTTGGTCTCCAAGTGTCTGAAAAGCCCTTTTTAGTCAAAATAACTACGTTTGGTCACCAAAGGCCTGAAAACCTTTTTTTAGCCAAAATGACTGTATTTTTGTCTTTTAGAGTCTTAAAAAGCCGGGTTTAGACAAGATAATTGCATTTCGTAACCAGTGATATGAAAACTTTTTTTGGTCAAAATGACTCTATTTTGGTCTCCAAGTGTCTAAGAAGCCCTTTTAAGTCAAAATAACTGCATTTGGTCAGCAAAGGTATGAAAAAAAATTTAGTCAAAATAATTGTATTTTCGTCTATTAGAGTCTTAAAAACCGGTTTTGGACAAGATAATTGCATTTGGTAACCAATGGCCTGAAAAAATGTTTTTGGTCAAAATGACTCTATCTAGGTCTCCAAGTGTCTAAAAAGCCCTTTTTAGTCATAATAACTACGTTTGGTCAACAAAGGTCTGAAAAACTATTTTAGCCAAAATGACTGTATTTTTGTCTTTTAGAGTCTCAAAACTCCGCATTTAGATTTGGTATTTGTTTGGGTCAAAATGACTCTATTTTTGTCTCCAAGTGTCTAAAAAGCCTTTTTAGTCAAAATAACTGCATTTGGTCACCAAAGGTCTGAAAAACTTTTTTAGCCAAAATGACTATATTTTTGTCTTTTAGAGTCTTAAAAAGCCGGGTTTAGACAAGATAATTGCATTTCGTAACCAGTGATCTGAAAACATTTTTTTGGTCAAAATGACTCTATTTTGGTCTCCAAGAGTCTAAAAAGCCCTTTTTAGTCAAAATAACTGCATTTGGTTACCAAAGGTCTGAAAAAAATTTAGTCAAAATGATTGTATTTTCGTCTATTAGAGTTTTAAAAAGCCGGTTTTGGACAAGATAATTGCATTTGGTAACCAATCGCCTGAAACACTTGTTTGGGTCAAAATTACTCTATTTTGGTCTCCAAGTGTCTAAAAATCCTTTTTTAGTCAAAATAACTGCATTTGGTCACCAAAGGTCTGAAAACCTTTTTTTTTGCCAAAATAACAGTATTTTTGTCCTTTAGAGTCTTAAAAAGCCGGTTTTAGACAAGATAATTGCATTTCGTGCCCAGTGATCTGAAAAATTTTTTTGGTAAAAATTACTCTATTTTGTTCTCCAAGTGTCTGAAAAGCCATTTTTTGTCAAAATAACTACGTTTGGTCACCAAAGGTCTGAAAACCTTTTTTTAGCCAAAATGACTGTATTTTTGTCTTTTAGAGTCTTAAAACACCGCTTTTAGACAAGATAAACTACATTTGGTAACCAATGGCCTGAAAAAATGTTTTTGGTCAAAATGACTCTATTTAGGTCTCCAAGTGTCTAAAAAGCCCTTTTTAGTCATAATAACTACGTTTGGTCAACAAAGGTCTGAAAAACTATTTTAGCCAAAATGACTATATTTTTGTCTTTTAGAGTCTCAAAACTCCGCATTTAAATTTGGTATTTGTTTGGGTCAAAATGGCTCTATTTTGGTCTCCAAGTGTCTAAAAAGCCTTTTTAGTCAAAATAACTGCATTTGGTCACCAAAGGTCTGAAAAACTTTTTCAGCCAAAATGACTATATTTTTGTCTTTTAGAGTCTCAAAACTCCGCATTTAGATTTGGTATTTGTTTGGGTCAAAATGACTCTATTTAGGTCTCCAAGTGTCTAAAAAGCCCTTTTTAGTCATAATAACTACCTTTGGTCAACAAAGGTCTGAAAAACTATTTTAGCCAAAATGACTGTATTTTTGTCTTTTAGAGTCTCAAAACTCCGCATTTAAATTTGGTATTTGTTTGGGTCAAAATGACTCTATTTTGGTCTCCAAGTGTCTAAAAAGCCTTTTTAGTCAAAATAACTGCATTTGGTCACCAAAGGTCTGAAAAACTTTTTTAGCCAAAATGACTGTATTTTTGTCTTTTAGAGTCTTAAAAAGCCGGTTTTAGACAAGATAATTGCATTTCGTGCCCAGTGATCTGAAAACTTTTTTTGGTCAAAATGACTCTATTTTGGTCTCCAAGTGTCTAAAAAGCCTTTTTTAGTCAAAATAACTACGTTTGGTCACCAAAGGACTGAAAACCTTTTTTCAGCCAAAATGACTGTATTTTTGTCTTTTAGAGTCTTAAAACACTGCTTTTAGACAAGATAAACTACATTTGGTAACCAATGGCCTGAAAAAATGTTTTTGGTCAAAATGACTCTATTTAGGTCTCCAAGTGTCTATAAAGCCCTTTTTAGTAAAAATAACTACGTTTGGTCACCAAAGGTCTGAAAAACTATTTTAGAGTCTCAAAACTCTGCATTTAGATTTGGTATTTGTTTGGGTCAAAAATACTCTATTTTGGTCTCCAAGTGTCTAAAAAGCCTTTTTTAGTCAAAATAACTGCATTTGGTCACCAAAGGTCTGAAAAACTTTTTTAGCCAAAATGACTGTATTTTTGTCTTTTAGAGTCTTAAAAAGCCGGGTTTAGACAAGATAATTGCATTTCGTAACCAGTGATATGAAAACTTTTTTTGGTCAAAATGACTCTATTTTGGTCCCCAAGTGTCTAAGAAGCCCTTTTAAGTCAAAATAACTGCATTTGGTCAGCAAAGGTATAAAAAAATTAAGTCAAAATGATTGTATTCTCGTCTATTAGAGTCTTAAAAACCGGTTTTGGACAAGATAATTGCATTTGGTAACCAATGGCATGAAAAAATGTTTTTGGTCAAAATGACTCTATCTAGGTCTCCAAGTGTCTAAAAAGCCCTTTTTAGTCATAATAACTACGTTTGGTCAACAAAGGTCTGAAAAACTATTGTAGCCAAAATGACTGTATTTTTGTCTTTTAGAGTCTCAAAACTCCGCATTTAGATTTGGTATTTGTTTGGGTCAAAATGACTCTATTTTTGTCTCCAAGTGTCTAAAAAGCCTTTTTAGTCAAAATAACTGCATTTGGTCACCAAAGGTCTGAAAAACTTTTTTTAGCCAAAATGACTGTATTTTTGTCTTTTAGAGTCTTAAAAAGCCGGGTTCAGACAAGATAATTGCATTTCGTAACCAGTGATCTGAAAACATTTTTTTGGTCAAAATGACTCTATTTTGGTCTCCAAGTGTCTAAAAAGCCCTTTTTAGTCAAAATAACTGCATTTGGTTACCAAAGGTCTGAAAAACTATTTTAGAGTCTCAAAACTCCGCATTTAGATTTGGTATTTGTTTGGGTCAAAATTACTCTATTTTGGTCTCCAAGTGTCTAAAAAGCCTTTTTTAGTCAAAATAACTGCATTTGGTCACCAAAGGTCTGAAAAACTTTTTTAGCCAAAATGACTGTATTTTTGTCTTTTAGAGTCTTAAAAAGCCGGGTTTAGACAAGATAATTGCATTTCGTAACCAGTGATATGAAAACTTTTTTTGGTCAAAATGACTCTATTTTGGTCCCCAAGTGTCTAAGAAGCCCTTTTAAGTCAAAATAACTGCATTTGGTCAGCAAAGGTATAAAAAAATTAAGTCAAAATGATTGTATTCTCGTCTATTAGAGTCTTAAAAACCGGTTTTGGACAAGATAATTGCATTTGGTAACCAATGGCATGAAAAAATGTTTTTGGTCAAAATGACTCTATCTAGGTCTCCAAGTGTCTAAAAAGCCCTTTTTAGTCATAATAACTACGTTTGGTCAACAAAGGTCTGAAAAACTATTGTAGCCAAAATGACTGTATTTTTGTCTTTTAGAGTCTCAAAACTCCGCATTTAGATTTGGTATTTGTTTGGGTCAAAATGACTCTATTTTTGTCTCCAAGTGTCTAAAAAGCCTTTTTAGTCAAAATAACTGCATTTGGTCACCAAAGGTCTGAAAAACTTTTTTTAGCCAAAATGACTGTATTTTTGTCTTTTAGAGTCTTAAAAAGCCGGGTTCAGACAAGATAATTGCATTTCGTAACCAGTGATCTGAAAACATTTTTTTGGTCAAAATGACTCTATTTTGGTCTCCAAGTGTCTAAAAAGCCCTTTTTAGTCAAAATAACTGCATTTGGTTACCAAAGGTCTGAAAAAAAATTTAGTCAAAATGATTGTATTTTCGTCTATTAGAGTTTTAAAAAGCCGGTTTTGGACAAGATAATTGCATTTGGTAACCAATCGCCTGAAACACTTGTTTGGGTCAAAATTACTCTATTTTGGTCTCCAAGTGTCTAAAAATCCTTTTTTAGTCAAAATAACTGCATTTGGTCACCAAAGGTCTGAAAACCTTTTTTTAGCCAAAATAACAGTATTTTTGTCCTTTAGAGTCTTAAAAAGCCGGTTTTAGACAAGATAATTGCATTTCGTGCCCAGTGATCTGAAAACATTTTTTTGGTAAAAATGACTCTATTTTGGTCTCCAAGTGTCTGAAAAGCCATTTTTTGTCAAAATAACTACGTTTGGTCACCAAAGGTCTGAAAACCTTTTTTTAGCCAAAATGACTGTATTTTTGTCTTTTAGAGTCTTAAAACACCGCTTTTAGACAAGATAAACTACATTTGGTAACCAATGGCCTGAAAAAATGTTTTTGGTCAAAATGACTCTATTTAGGTCTCCAAGTGTCTATAAAGCCCTTTTTAGTCAAAATAACTACGTTTGGTCACCGAAGGTCTGAAAAACTATTTTAGAGTCTCAAAACTCCGCATTTAGATTTGGTATTTGTTTGGGTCAAAATTACTCTATTTTGGTCTCCAAGTGTCTGAAAAGCCCTTTTTAGTCAAAATAACTACGTTTGGTCACCAAAGGTCTGAAAACCTTTTTTTTAGCCAAAATGACTGTATTTTTGTCTTTTAGAGTCTTAAAAAGCCGGGTTTAGACAAGATAATTGCATTTCGTAACCAGTGATATGAAAACTTTTTTTGGTCAAAATGACTCTATTTTGGTCTCCAAGTGTCTAAAAAGCCCTTTTTAGTCAAAATAACTGCATTTGGTTACCAAAGGTCTGAAAAAAATTTAGTCAAAATGATTGTATTTTCGTCTATTAGAGTCTTAAAAACCGGTTTTGGACAAGATAATTGCATTTGGTAACCAATGGCCTGAAAAAATGTTTTTGGTCAAAATGACTCTATCTAGGTCTCCAAGTGTCTAAAAAGCCCTTTTTAGTCATAATAACTACGTTTGGTCAACAAAGGTCTGAAAAACTATTTTAGCCAAAATGACTGTATTTTTTTCTTTTAGAGTCTCAAAACTCCGCATTTAGATTTGGTATTTGTTTGGGTCAAAATGACTCTATTTTTGTCTCCAAGTGTCTAAAAAGCCTTTTTAGTCAAAAAAAACTGCATTTGGTCACCAAAGGTCTGAAAAACTTTTTTAGCCAAAATGACTGTATTTTTGTCTTTTAGAGTCTTAAAAAGCCGGGTTTAGACAAGATAAATGCATTTCGTAACCAGTGATCTGAAAACATTTTTTTGGTCAAAATGACTCTATTTTGGTCTCCAAGTGTCTAAAAAGCCCTTTTTAGTCAAAATAACTGCATTTGGTTACCAAAGGTCTGAAAAACTATTTTAGAGTCTCAAAACTCCGCATTTAGATTTGGTATTTGTTTGGGTCAAAATTACTCTATTTTGGTCTCCAAGTGTCTAAAAAGCCTTTTTTAGTCAAAATAACTGCATTTGGTCACCAAAGGTCTGAAAAACTTTTTTAGCCAAAATGACTGTATTTTTGTCTTTTAGAGTCTTAAAAAGCCGGGTTTAGACAAGATAATTGCATTTCGTAACCAGTGATCTGAAAACATTTTTTTGGTCAAAATGACTCTATTTTGGTCTCCAAGTGTCTAAAAAGCCCTTTTTAGTCAAAATAACTGCATTTGGTTACCAAAGGTCTGAAAAAAATTTAGTCAAAATGATTGTATTTTCGTCTATTAGAGTTTTAAAAAGCCGGTTTTGGACAAAATAATTGCATTTGGTAACCAATCGCCTGAAACACTTGTTTGGGTCAAAATTACTCTATTTTGGTCTCCAAGTGTCTAAAAATCCTTTTTTAGTCAAAATAACTGCATTTGGTCACCAAAGGTCTGAAAACCTTTTTTTGCCAAAATAACAGTATTTTTGTCCTTTAGAGTCTTAAAAAGCCGGTTTTAGACAAGATAATTGCATTTCGTGCCCAGTGATCTGAAAACATTTTTTTGGAAAAAATGACTCTATTTTGGTCTCCAAGTGCCTGAAAAGCCATTTTTTGTCAAAATAACTACGTTTGGTCACCAAAGGTCTGAAAACCTTTTTTTAGCCAAAATGACTGTATTTTTGTCTTTTAGAGTCTTAAAACACCGCTTTTAGACAAGATAAACTACATTTGGTAACCAATGGCCTGAAAAAATGTTTTTGGTCAAAATGACTCTATTTAGGTCTCCAAGTGTCTAAAAAGCCCTTTTTAGTCATAATAACTACGTTTGGTCAACAAAGGTCTGAAAAACTATTTTAGCCAAAATGACTGTATTTTTGTCTTTTAGAGTCTCAAAACTCCGCATTTAAATTTGGTATTTGTTTGGGTCAAAATGACTCTATTTTGGTCTCCAAGTGTCTAAAAAGCCTTTTTAGTCAAAATAACTGCATTTGGTCACCAAAGGTCTGAAAAACTTTTTTAGCCAAAATGACTGTATTTTTGTCTTTTAGAGTCTTAAAAAGCCGGTTTTAGACAAGATAATTGCATTTCGTGCCCAGTGATCTGAAAACTTTTTTTGGTCAAAATGACTCTATTTTGGTCTCCAAGTGTCTAAAAAGCCTTTTTTAGTCAAAATAACTACGTTTGGTCACCAAAGGACTGAAAACCTTTTTTCAGCCAAAATGACTGTATTTTTGTCTTTTAGAGTCTTAAAACACTGCTTTTAGACAAGATAAACTACATTTGGTAACCAATGGCCTGAAAAAATGTTTTTGGTCAAAATGACTCTATTTAGGTCTCCAAGTGTCTATAAAGCCCTTTTTAGTCAAAATAACTACGTTTGGTCACCAAAGGTCTGAAAAACTATTTTAGAGTCTCAAAACTCCGCATTTAGATTTGGTATTTGTTTGGGTCAAAATTACTCTATTTTGGTCTCCAAGTGTCTAAAAAGCCTTTTTTAGTCAAAATAACTGCATTTGGTCACCAAAGGTCTGAAAAACTTTTTTAGCCAAAATGACTGTATTTTTGTCTTTTAGAGTCTTAAAAAGCCGGGTTTAGACAAGATAATTGCATTTCGTAACCAGTGATATGAAAACTTTTTTTGGTCAAAATGACTCTATTTTGGTCTCCAAGTGTCTAAGAAGCCCTTTTAAGTCAAAATAACTGCATTTGGTCAGCAAAGGTATAAAAAAATTAAGTCAAAATGATTGTAATCTCGTCTATTAGAGTCTTAAAAACTGGTTTTGGACAAGATAATTGCATTTGGTAACCAATGGCATGAAAAAATGTTTTTGGTCAAAATGACTCTATCTAGGTCTCCAAGTGTCTAAAAAGCCCTTTTTAGTCATAATAACTACGTTTGGTCAACAAAGGTCTGAAAAACTATTGTAGCCAAAATGACTGTATTTTTGTCTTTTAGAGTCTCAAAACTCCGCATTTAGATTTGGTATTTGTTTGGGTCAAAATGACTCTATTTTTGTCTCCAAGTGTCTAAAAAGCCTTTTTAGTCAAAATAACTGCATTTGGTCACCAAAGGTCTGAAAAACTTTTTTAGCCAAAATGACTTTATTTTTGTCTTTTAGAGTCTTAAAAAGCCGGGTTCAGACAAGATAATTGCATTTCGTAACCAGTGATCTGAAAACATTTTTTTGGTCAAAATGACTCTATTTTGGTCTCCAAGTGTCTGAAAAGCCCTTTTTAGTCAAAATAACTGCATTTGGTTACCAAAGGTCTGAAAAAAAATTTAGTCAAAATGATTGTATTTTCGTCTATTAGAGTTTTAAAAAGCCGGTTTTGGACAAGATAATTGCATTTGGTAACCAATCGCCTGAAACACTTGTTTGGGTCAAAATTACTCTATTTTGGTCTCCAAGTGTCTAAAAATCCTTTTTTAGTCAAAATAACTGCATTTGGTCACCAAAGGTCTGAAAACCTTTTTTTTAGCCAAAATACCAGTATTTTTGTCCTTTAGAGTCTTAAAAAGCCGGTTTTAGACAAGATAATTGCATTTCGTGCCCAGTGATCTGAAAACATTTTTTTGGTAAAAATGACTATTTTGGTCTCCAAGTGTCTGAAAAGCCATTTTTTGTCAAAATAACTACGTTTGGTCACCAAAGGTCTGAAAACCTTTTTTTAGCCAAAATGACTGTATTTTTGTCTTTTAGAGTCTTAAAACACCGCTTTTAGACAAGATAAACTACATTTGGTAACCAATGGCCTGAAAAAATGTTTTTGGTCAAAATGACTCTATTTAGGTCTCCAAGCGTCTATAAAGCCCTTTTTAGTCAAAATAACTACGTTTGGTCACCGAAGGTCTGAAAAACTATTTTAGAGTCTCAAAACTCCGCATTTAGATTTGGTATTTGTTTGGGTCAAAATTACTCTATTTTGGTCTCCAAGTGTCTGAAAAGCCCTTTTTAGTCAAAATAACTACGTTTGGTCACCAAAGGCCTGAAAACCTTTTTTTAGCCAAAATGACTGTATTTTTGTCTTTTAGAGTCTTAAAAAGCCGGGTTTAGACAAGATAATTGCATTTCGTAACCAGTGATATGAAAACTTTTTTTGGTCAAAATGACTCTATTTTGGTCTCCAAGTGTCTAAGAAGCCCTTTTAAGTCAAAATAACTGCATTTGGTCAGCAAAGGTATGAAAAAAAATTTAGTCAAAATAATTGTATTTTCGTCTATTAGAGTCTTAAAAACCGGTTTTGGACAAGATAATTGCATTTGGTAACCAATGGCCTGAAAAAATGTTTTTGGTCAAAATGACTCTATCTAGGTCTCCAAGTGTCTAAAAAGCCCTTTTTAGTCATAATAACTACGTTTGGTCAACAAAGGTCTGAAAAACTATTTTAGCCAAAATGACTGTATTTTTGTCTTTTAGAGTCTCAAAACTCCGCATTTAGATTTGGTATTTGTTTGGGTCAAAATGACTCTATTTTTGTCTCCAAGTGTCTAAAAAGCCTTTTTAGTCAAAATAACTGCATTTGGTCACCAAAGGTCTGAAAAACTTTTTTTAGCCAAAATGACTGTATTTTTGTCTTTTAGAGTCTTAAAAAGCCGGGTTCAGACAAGATAATTGCATTTCGTAACCAGTGATCTGAAAACATTTTTTTGGTCAAAATGACTCTATTTTGGTCTCCAAGTGTCTAAAAAGCCCTTTTTAGTCAAAATAACTGCATTTGGTTACCAAAGGTCTGAAAAAAATTTAGTCAAAATGATTGTATTTTCGTCTATTAGAGTTTTAAAAAGCCGGTTTTGGACAAGATAATTGCATTTGGTAACCAATCGCCTGAAACACTTGTTTGGGTCAAAATTACTCTATTTTGGTCTCCAAGTGTCTAAAAATCCTTTTTTAGTCAAAATAACTGCATTTGGTCACCAAAGGTCTGAAAACCTTTTTTTAGCCAAAATAACAGTATTTTTGTCCTTTAGAGTCTTAAAAAGCCGGTTTTAGACAAGATAATTGCATTTCGTGCCCAGTGATCTGAAAACATTTTTTTGGTAAAAATGACTCTATTTTGGTCTCCAAGTGTCTGAAAAGCCATTTTTTGTCAAAATAACTACGTTTGGTCACCAAAGGTCTGAAAACCTTTTTTTAGCCAAAATGACTGTATTTTTGTCTTTTAGAGTCTTAAAACACCGCTTTTAGACAAGATAAACTACATTTGGTAACCAATGGCCTGAAAAAATGTTTTTGGTCAAAATGACTCTATTTAGGTCTCCAAGTGTCTATAAAGCCCTTTTTAGTCAAAATAACTACGTTTGGTCACCGAAGGTCTGAAAAACTATTTTAGAGTCTCAAAACTCCGCATTTAGATTTGGTATTTGTTTGGGTCAAAATTACTCTATTTTGGTCTCCAAGTGTCTGAAAAGCCCTTTTTAGTCAAAATAACTACGTTTGGTCACCAAAGGTCTGAAAACCTTTTTTTTAGCCAAAATGACTGTATTTTTGTCTTTTAGAGTCTTAAAAAGCCGGGTTTAGACAAGATAATTGCATTTCGTAACCAGTGATATGAAAACTTTTTTTGGTCAAAATGACTCTATTTTGGTCTCCAAGTGTCTAAAAAGCCCTTTTTAGTCAAAATAACTGCATTTGGTTACCAAAGGTCTGAAAAAAATTTAGTCAAAATGATTGTATTTTCGTCTATTAGAGTCTTAAAAACCGGTTTTGGACAAGATAATTGCATTTGGTAACCAATGGCCTGAAAAAATGTTTTTGGTCAAAATGACTCTATCTAGGTCTCCAAGTGTCTAAAAAGCCCTTTTTAGTCATAATAACTACGTTTGGTCAACAAAGGTCTGAAAAACTATTTTAGCCAAAATGACTGTATTTTTTTCTTTTAGAGTCTCAAAACTCCGCATTTAGATTTGGTATTTGTTTGGGTCAAAATGACTCTATTTTTGTCTCCAAGTGTCTAAAAAGCCTTTTTAGTCAAAAAAAACTGCATTTGGTCACCAAAGGTCTGAAAAACTTTTTTAGCCAAAATGACTGTATTTTTGTCTTTTAGAGTCTTAAAAAGCCGGGTTTAGACAAGATAATTGCATTTCGTAACCAGTGATCTGAAAACATTTTTTTGGTCAAAATGACTCTATTTTGGTCTCCAAGTGTCTAAAAAGCCCTTTTTAGTCAAAATAACTGCATTTGGTTACCAAAGGTCTGAAAAACTATTTTAGAGTCTCAAAACTCCGCATTTAGATTTGGTATTTGTTTGGGTCAAAATTACTCTATTTTGGTCTCCAAGTGTCTAAAAAGCCTTTTTTAGTCAAAATAACTGCATTTGGTCACCAAAGGTCTGAAAAACTTTTTTAGCCAAAATGACTGTATTTTTGTCTTTTAGAGTCTTAAAAAGCCGGGTTTAGACAAGATAATTGCATTTCGTAACCAGTGATCTGAAAACATTTTTTTGGTCAAAATGACTCTATTTTGGTCTCCAAGTGTCTAAAAAGCCCTTTTTAGTCAAAATAACTGCATTTGGTTACCAAAGGTCTGAAAAAAATTTAGTCAAAATGATTGTATTTTCGTCTATTAGAGTTTTAAAAAGCCGGTTTTGGACAAAATAATTGCATTTGGTAACCAATCGCCTGAAACACTTGTTTGGGTCAAAATTACTCTATTTTGGTCTCCAAGTGTCTAAAAATCCTTTTTTAGTCAAAATAACTGCATTTGGTCACCAAAGGTCTGAAAACCTTTTTTTGCCAAAATAACAGTATTTTTGTCCTTTAGAGTCTTAAAAAGCCGGTTTTAGACAAGATAATTGCATTTCGTGCCCAGTGATCTGAAAACATTTTTTTGGTAAAAATGACTCTATTTTGGTCTCCAAGTGTCTGAAAAGCCATTTTTTGTCAAAATAACTACGTTTGGTCACCAAAGGTCTGAAAACCTTTTTTTAGCCAAAATGACTGTATTTTTGTCTTTTAGAGTCTTAAAACACCGCTTTTAGACAAGATAAACTACATTTGGTAACCAATGGCCTGAAAAAATGTTTTTGGTCAAAATGACTCTATTTAGGTCTCCAAGTGTCTAAAAAGCCCTTTTTAGTCATAATAACTACGTTTGGTCAACAAAGGTCTGAAAAACTATTTTAGCCAAAATGACTGTATTTTTGTCTTTTAGAGTCTCAAAACTCCACATTTAAATTTGGTATTTGTTTGGGTCAAAATGACTCTATTTTGGTCTCCAAGTGTCTAAAAAGCCTTTTTAGTCAAAATAACTGCATTTGGTCACCAAAGGTCTGAAAAACTTTTTTAGCCAAAATGACTGTATTTTTGTCTTTTAGAGTCTTAAAAAGCCGGTTTTAGACAAGATAATTGCATTTCGTGCCCAGTGATCTGAAAACTTTTTTTGGTCAAAATGACTCTATTTTGGTCTCCAAGTGTCTAAAAAGCCTTTTTTAGTCAAAATAACTACGTTTGGTCACCAAAGGACTGAAAACCTTTTTTCAGCCAAAATGACTGTATTTTTGTCTTTTAGAGTCTTAAAACACTGCTTTTAGACAAGATAAACTACATTTGGTAACCAATGGCCTGAAAAAATGTTTTTGGTCAAAATGACTCTATTTAGGTCTCCAAGTGTCTATAAAGCCCTTTTTAGTCAAAATAACTACGTTTGGTCACCAAAGGTCTGAAAAACTATTTTAGAGTCTCAAAACTCCGCATTTAGATTTGGTATTTGTTTGGGTCAAAATTACTCTATTTTGGTCTCCAAGTGTCTAAAAAGCCTTTTTTAGTCAAAATAACTGCATTTGGTCACCAAAGGTCTGAAAAACTTTTTTAGCCAAAATGACTGTATTTTTGTCTTTTAGAGTCTTAAAAAGCCGGGTTTAGACAAGATAATTGCATTTCGTAACCAGTGATATGAAAACTTTTTTTGGTCAAAATGACTCTATTTTGGTCTCCAAGTGTCTAAGAAGCCCTTTTAAGTCAAAATAACTGCATTTGGTCAGCAAAGGTATAAAAAAATTAAGTCAAAATGATTGTAATCTCGTCTATTAGAGTCTTAAAAACTGGTTTTGGACAAGATAATTGCATTTGGTAACCAATGGCATGAAAAAATGTTTTTGGTCAAAATGACTCTATCTAGGTCTCCAAGTGTCTAAAAAGCCCTTTTTAGTCATAATAACTACGTTTGGTCAACAAAGGTCTGAAAAACTATTGTAGCCAAAATGACTGTATTTTTGTCTTTTAGAGTCTCAAAACTCCGCATTTAGATTTGGTATTTGTTTGGGTCAAAATGACTCTATTTTTGTTTCCAAGTGTCTAAAAAGCCTTTTTAGTCAAAATAACTGCATTTGGTCACCAAAGGTCTGAAAAACTTTTTTAGCCAAAATGACTTTATTTTTGTCTTTTAGAGTCTTAAAAAGCCGGGTTCAGACAAGATAATTGCATTTCGTAACCAGTGATCTGAAAACATTTTTTTGGTCAAAATGACTCTATTTTGGTCTCCAAGTGTCTGAAAAGCCCTTTTTAGTCAAAATAACTGCATTTGGTTACCAAAGGTCTGAAAAAAAATTTAGTCAAAATGATTGTATTTTCGTCTATTAGAGTTTTAAAAAGCCGGTTTTGGACAAGATAATTGCATTTGGTAACCAATCGCCTGAAACACTTGTTTGGGTCAAAATTACTCTATTTTGGTCTCCAAGTGTCTAAAAATCCTTTTTTAGTCAAAATAACTGCATTTGGTCACCAAAGGTCTGAAAACCTTTTTTTTAGCCAAAATACCAGTATTTTTGTCCTTTAGAGTCTTAAAAAGCCGGTTTTAGACAAGATAATTGCATTTCGTGCCCAGTGATCTGAAAACATTTTTTTGGTAAAAATGACTATTTTGGTCTCCAAGTGTCTGAAAAGCCATTTTTTGTCAAAATAACTACGTTTGGTCACCAAAGGTCTGAAAACCTTTTTTTAGCCAAAATGACTGTATTTTTGTCTTTTAGAGTCTTAAAACACCGCTTTTAGACAAGATAAACTACATTTGGTAACCAATGGCCTGAAAAAATGTTTTTGGTCAAAATGACTCTATTTAGGTCTCCAAGCGTCTATAAAGCCCTTTTTAGTCAAAATAACTACGTTTGGTCACCGAAGGTCTGAAAAACTATTTTAGAGTCTCAAAACTCCGCATTTAGATTTGGTATTTGTTTGGGTCAAAATTACTCTATTTTGGTCTCCAAGTGTCTGAAAAGCCCTTTTTAGTCAAAATAACTACGTTTGGTCACCAAAGGCCTGAAAACCTTTTTTTAGCCAAAATGACTGTATTTTTGTCTTTTAGAGTCTTAAAAAGCCGGGTTTAGACAAGATAATTGCATTTCGTAACCAGTGATATGAAAACTTTTTTTGGTCAAAATGACTCTATTTTGGTCTCCAAGTGTCTAAGAAGCCCTTTTAAGTCAAAATAACTGCATTTGGTCAGCAAAGGTATGAAAAAAAATTTAGTCAAAATAATTGTATTTTCGTCTATTAGAGTCTTAAAAACCGGTTTTGGACAAGATAATTGCATTTGGTAACCAATGGCCTGAAAAAATGTTTTTGGTCAAAATGACTCTATCTAGGTCTCCAAGTGTCTAAAAAGCCCTTTTTAGTCATAATAACTACGTTTGGTCAACAAAGGTCTGAAAAACTATTTTAGCCAAAATGACTGTATTTTTGTCTTTTAGAGTCTCAAAACTCCGCATTTAGATTTGGTATTTGTTTGGGTCAAAATGACTCTATTTTTGTCTCCAAGTGTCTAAAAAGCCTTTTTAGTCAAAATAACTGCATTTGGTCACCAAAGGTCTGAAAAACTTTTTTTAGCCAAAATGACTGTATTTTTGTCTTTTAGAGTCTTAAAAAGCCGGGTTCAGACAAGATAATTGCATTTCGTAACCAGTGATCTGAAAACATTTTTTTGGTCAAAATGACTCTATTTTGGTCTCCAAGTGTCTAAAAAGCCCTTTTTAGTCAAAATAACTGCATTTGGTTACCAAAGGTCTGAAAAAAAATTTAGTCAAAATGATTGTATTTTCGTCTATTAGAGTTTTAAAAAGCCGGTTTTGGACAAGATAATTGCATTTGGTAACCAAATCGCCTGAAACACTTGTTTGGGTCAAAATTACTCTATTTTGGTCTCCAAGTGTCTAAAAATCCTTTTTTAGTCAAAATAACTGCATTTGGTCACCAAAGGTCTGAAAACCTTTTTTTAGCCAAAATAACAGTATTTTTGTCCTTTAGAGTCTTAAAAAGCCGGTTTTAGACAAGATAATTGCATTTCGTGCCCAGTGATCTGAAAACATTTTTTTGGTAAAAATGACTCTATTTTGGTCTCCAAGTGTCTGAAAAGCCATTTTTTGTCAAAATAACTACGTTTGGTCACCAAAGGTCTGAAAACCTTTTTTTAGCCAAAATGACTGTATTTTTGTCTTTTAGAGTCTTAAAACACCGCTTTTAGACAAGATAAACTACATTTGGAAACCAATGGCCTGAAAAAATGTTTTTGGTCAAAATGACTCTATTTAGGTCTCCAAGTGTCTATAAAGCCCTTTTTAGTCAAAATAACTACGTTTGGTCACCGAAGGTCTGAAAAACTATTTTAGAGTCTCAAAACTCCGCATTTAGATTTGGTATTTGTTTGGGTCAAAATTACTCTATTTTGGTCTCCAAGTGTCTGAAAAGCCCTTTTTAGTCAAAATAACTACGTTTGGTCACCAAAGGTCTGAAAACCTTTTTTTTAGCCAAAATGACTGTATTTTTGTCTTTTAGAGTCTTAAAAAGCCGGGTTTAGACAAGATAATTGCATTTCGTAACCAGTGATATGAAAACTTTTTTTGGTCAAAATGACTCTATTTTGGTCTCCAAGTGTCTAAAAGCCCTTTTTAGTCAAAATAACTGCATTTGGTTACCAAAGGTCTGAAAAAAAATTTAGTCAAAATGATTGTATTTTCGTCTATTAGAGTCTTAAAAACCGGTTTTGGACAAGATAATTGCATTTGGTAACCAATGGCCTGAAAAAATGTTTTTGGTCAAAATGACTCTATCTAGGTCTCCAAGTGTCTAAAAAGCCCTTTTTAGTCATAATAACTACGTTTGGTCAACAAAGGTCTGAAAAATTATTTTAGCCAAAATGACTGTATTTTTTTCTTTTAGAGTCTCAAAACTCCGCATTTAGATTTGGTATTTGTTTGGGTCAAAATGACTCTATTTTTGTCTCCAAGTGTCTAAAAAGCCTTTTTAGTCAAAAAACTGCATTTGGTCACCAAAGGTCTGAAAAACTTTTTTAGCCAAAATGACTGTATTTTTGTCTTTTAGAGTCTTAAAAAGCCGGGTTTAGACAAGATAATTGCATTTCGTAACCAGTGATCTGAAAACATTTTTTTTGGTCAAAATGACTCTATTTTGGTCTCCAAGTGTCTAAAAAGCCCTTTTTAGTCAAAACTGCATTTGGTTACCAAAGGTCTGAAAAAAATTTAGTCAAAATGATTGTATTTTCGTCTATTAGAGTTTTAAAAAGCCGGTTTTGGACAAGATAATTGCATTTGGTAACCAATCGCCTGAAACACTTGTTTGGGTCAAAATTACTCTATTTTGGTCTCCAAGTGTCTAAAAATCCTTTTTTAGTCAAAATAACTGCATTTGGTCACCAAAGGTCTGAAAACCTTTTTTTTTGCCAAAATAACAGTATTTTTGTCCTTTAGAGTCTTAAAAAGCCGGTTTTAGACAAGATAATTGCATTTCGTGCCCAGTGATCTGAAAAATTTTTTGGGTAAAAATTACTCTATTTTGTTCTCCAAGTGTCTGAAAAGCCATTTTTTGTCAAAATAACTACGTTTGGTCACCAAAGGTCTGAAAACCTTTTTTTAGCCAAAATGACTGTATTTTTGTCTTTTAGAGTCTTAAAACACCGCTTTTAGACAAGATAAACTACATTTGGTAACCAATGGCCTGAAAAAATGTTTTTGGTCAAAATGACTCTATTTAGGTCTCCAAGTGTCTAAAAAGCCCTTTTTAGTCATAATAACTACGTTTGGTCAACAAAGGTCTGAAAAACTATTTTAGCCAAAATGACTGTATTTTTGTCTTTTAGAGTCTCAAAACTCCGCATTTAAATTTGGTATTTGTTTGGGTCAAAATGGCTCTATTTTGGTCTCCAAGTGTCTAAAAAGCCTTTTTAGTCAAAATAACTGCATTTGGTCACCAAAGGTCTGAAAAACTTTTTCAGCCAAAATGACTATATTTTTGTCTTTTAGAGTCTCAAAACTCCGCATTTAGATTTGGTATTTGTTTGGGTCAAAATGACTCTATTTAGGTCTCCAAGTGTCTAAAAAGCCCTTTTTAGTCATAATAACTACCTTTGGTCAACAAAGGTCTGAAAAACTATTTTAGCCAAAATGACTGTATTTTTGTCTTTTAGAGTCTCAAAACTCCGCATTTAAATTTGGTATTTGTTTGGGTCAAAATGACTCTATTTTGGTCTCCAAGTGTCTAAAAAGCCTTTTTAGTCAAAATAACTGCATTTGGTCACCAAAGGTCTGAAAAACTTTTTTAGCCAAAATGACTGTATTTTTGTCTTTTAGAGTCTTAAAAAGCCGGTTTTAGACAAGATAATTGCATTTCGTGCCCAGTGATCTGAAAACTTTTTTTGGTCAAAATGACTCTATTTTGGTCTCCAAGTGTCTAAAAAGCCTTTTTTAGTCAAAATAACTACGTTTGGTCACCAAAGGACTGAAAACCTTTTTTCAGCCAAAATGACTGTATTTTTGTCTTTTAGAGTCTTAAAACACTGCTTTTAGACAAGATAAACTACATTTGGTAACCAATGGCCTGAAAAAATGTTTTTGGTCAAAATGACTCTATTTAGGTCTCCAAGTGTCTATAAAGCCCTTTTTAGTCAAAATAACTACGTTTGGTCACCAAAGGTCTGAAAAACTATTTTAGAGTCTCAAAACTCTGCATTTAGATTTGGTATTTGTTTGGGTCAAAAATACTCTATTTTGGTCTCCAAGTGTCTAAAAAGCCTTTTTTAGTCAAAATAACTGCATTTGGTCACCAAAGGTCTGAAAAACTTTTTTAGCCAAAATGACTGTATTTTTGTCTTTTAGAGTCTTAAAAAGCCGGGTTTAGACAAGATAATTGCATTTCGTAACCAGTGATATGAAAACTTTTTTTGGTCAAAATGACTCTATTTTGGTCCCCAAGTGTCTAAGAAGCCCTTTTAAGTCAAAATAACTGCATTTGGTCAGCAAAGGTATAAAAAAATTAAGTCAAAATGATTGTATTCTCGTCTATTAGAGTCTTAAAAACCGGTTTTGGACAAGATAATTGCATTTGGTAACCAATGGCATGAAAAAATGTTTTTGGTCAAAATGACTCTATCTAGGTCTCCAAGTGTCTAAAAAGCCCTTTTTAGTCATAATAACTACGTTTGGTCAACAAAGGTCTGAAAAACTATTGTAGCCAAAATGACTGTATTTTTGTCTTTTAGAGTCTCAAAACTCCGCATTTAGATTTGGTATTTGTTTGGGTCAAAATGACTCTATTTTTGTCTCCAAGTGTCTAAAAAGCCTTTTTAGTCAAAATAACTGCATTTGGTCACCAAAGGTCTGAAAAACTTTTTTTAGCCAAAATGACTGTATTTTTGTCTTTTAGAGTCTTAAAAAGCCGGGTTCAGACAAGATAATTGCATTTCGTAACCAGTGATCTGAAAACATTTTTTTGGTCAAAATGACTCTATTTTGGTCTCCAAGTGTCTAAAAAGCCCTTTTTAGTCAAAATAACTGCATTTGGTTACCAAAGGTCTGAAAAACTATTTTAGAGTCTCAAAACTCCGCATTTAGATTTGGTATTTGTTTGGGTCAAAATTACTCTATTTTGGTCTCCAAGTGTCTAAAAAGCCTTTTTTAGTCAAAATAACTGCATTTGGTCACCAAAGGTCTGAAAAACTTTTTTAGCCAAAATGACTGTATTTTTGTCTTTTAGAGTCTTAAAAAGCCGGGTTTAGACAAGATAATTGCATTTCGTAACCAGTGATATGAAAACTTTTTTTGGTCAAAATGACTCTATTTTGGTCCCCAAGTGTCTAAGAAGCCCTTTTAAGTCAAAATAACTGCATTTGGTCAGCAAAGGTATAAAAAAATTAAGTCAAAATGATTGTATTCTCGTCTATTAGAGTCTTAAAAACCGGTTTTGGACAAGATAATTGCATTTGGTAACCAATGGCATGAAAAAATGTTTTTGGTCAAAATGACTCTATCTAGGTCTCCAAGTGTCTAAAAAGCCCTTTTTAGTCATAATAACTACGTTTGGTCAACAAAGGTCTGAAAAACTATTGTAGCCAAAATGACTGTATTTTTGTCTTTTAGAGTCTCAAAACTCCGCATTTAGATTTGGTATTTGTTTGGGTCAAAATGACTCTATTTTTGTCTCCAAGTGTCTAAAAAGCCTTTTTAGTCAAAATAACTGCATTTGGTCACCAAAGGTCTGAAAAACTTTTTTTAGCCAAAATGACTGTATTTTTGTCTTTTAGAGTCTTAAAAAGCCGGGTTCAGACAAGATAATTGCATTTCGTAACCAGTGATCTGAAAACATTTTTTTGGTCAAAATGACTCTATTTTGGTCTCCAAGTGTCTAAAAAGCCCTTTTTAGTCAAAATAACTGCATTTGGTTACCAAAGGTCTGAAAAAAAATTTAGTCAAAATGATTGTATTTTCGTCTATTAGAGTTTTAAAAAGCCGGTTTTGGACAAGATAATTGCATTTGGTAACCAATCGCCTGAAACACTTGTTTGGGTCAAAATTACTCTATTTTGGTCTCCAAGTGTCTAAAAATCCTTTTTTAGTCAAAATAACTGCATTTGGTCACCAAAGGTCTGAAAACCTTTTTTTAGCCAAAATAACAGTATTTTTGTCCTTTAGAGTCTTAAAAAGCCGGTTTTAGACAAGATAATTGCATTTCGTGCCCAGTGATCTGAAAACATTTTTTTGGTAAAAATGACTCTATTTTGGTCTCCAAGTGTCTGAAAAGCCATTTTTTGTCAAAATAACTACGTTTGGTCACCAAAGGTCTGAAAACCTTTTTTTAGCCAAAATGACTGTATTTTTGTCTTTTAGAGTCTTAAAACACCGCTTTTAGACAAGATAAACTACATTTGGTAACCAATGGCCTGAAAAAATGTTTTTGGTCAAAATGACTCTATTTAGGTCTCCAAGTGTCTATAAAGCCCTTTTTAGTCAAAATAACTACGTTTGGTCACCGAAGGTCTGAAAAACTATTTTAGAGTCTCAAAACTCCGCATTTAGATTTGGTATTTGTTTGGGTCAAAATTACTCTATTTTGGTCTCCAAGTGTCTGAAAAGCCCTTTTTAGTCAAAATAACTACGTTTGGTCACCAAAGGTCTGAAAACCTTTTTTTTAGCCAAAATGACTGTATTTTTGTCTTTTAGAGTCTTAAAAAGCCGGGTTTAGACAAGATAATTGCATTTCGTAACCAGTGATATGAAAACTTTTTTTGGTCAAAATGACTCTATTTTGGTCTCCAAGTGTCTAAAAAGCCCTTTTTAGTCAAAATAACTGCATTTGGTTACCAAAGGTCTGAAAAAAATTTAGTCAAAATGATTGTATTTTCGTCTA
Source organism: Pelophylax lessonae (assembly GCF_965119305.1). Classification (NCBI taxonomy): domain Eukaryota; kingdom Metazoa; phylum Chordata; class Amphibia; order Anura; family Ranidae; genus Pelophylax; species Pelophylax lessonae. The sequence continues at coordinate 151,468,459 of NC_138773.1, forward strand.
TTAGAGTCTTAAAAACCGGTTTTGGACAAGATAATTGCATTTGGTAACCAATGGCCTGAAAAAATGTTTTTGGTCAAAATGACTCTATCTAGGTCTCCAAGTGTCTAAAAAGCCCTTTTTAGTCATAATAACTACGTTTGGTCAACAAAGGTCTGAAAAACTATTTTAGCCAAAATGACTGTATTTTTTTCTTTTAGAGTCTCAAAACTCCGCATTTAGATTTGGTATTTGTTTGGGTCAAAATGACTCTATTTTTGTCTCCAAGTGTCTAAAAAGCCTTTTTAGTCAAAAAAAACTGCATTTGGTCACCAAAGGTCTGAAAAACTTTTTTAGCCAAAATGACTGTATTTTTGTCTTTTAGAGTCTTAAAAAGCCGGGTTTAGACAAGATAATTGCATTTCGTAACCAGTGATCTGAAAACATTTTTTTGGTCAAAATGACTATTTTGGTCTCCAAGTGTCTAAAAAGCCCTTTTTAGTCAAAATAACTGCATTTGGTTACCAAAGGTCTGAAAAACTATTTTAGAGTCTCAAAACTCCGCATTTAGATTTGGTATTTGTTTGGGTCAAAATTACTCTATTTTGGTCTCCAAGTGTCTAAAAAGCCTTTTTTAGTCAAAATAACTGCATTTGGTCACCAAAGGTCTGAAAAACTTTTTTAGCCAAAATGACTGTATTTTTGTCTTTTAGAGTCTTAAAAAGCCGGGTTTAGACAAGATAATTGCATTTCGTAACCAGTGATCTGAAAACATTTTTTTGGTCAAAATGACTCTATTTTGGTCTCCAAGTGTCTAAAAAGCCCTTTTTAGTCAAAATAACTGCATTTGGTTACCAAAGGTCTGAAAAAAATTTAGTCAAAATGATTGTATTTTCGTCTATTAGAGTTTTAAAAAGCCGGTTTTGGACAAAATAATTGCATTTGGTAACCAATCGCCTGAAACACTTGTTTGGGTCAAAATTACTCTATTTTGGTCTCCAAGTGTCTAAAAATCCTTTTTTAGTCAAAATAACTGCATTTGGTCACCAAAGGTCTGAAAACCTTTTTTTGCCAAAATAACAGTATTTTTGTCCTTTAGAGTCTTAAAAAGCCGGTTTTAGACAAGATAATTGCATTTCGTGCCCAGTGATCTGAAAACATTTTTTTGGAAAAAATGACTCTATTTTGGTCTCCAAGTGTCTGAAAAGCCATTTTTTGTCAAAATAACTACGTTTGGTCACCAAAGGTCTGAAAACCTTTTTTTAGCCAAAATGACTGTATTTTTGTCTTTTAGAGTCTTAAAACACCGCTTTTAGACAAGATAAACTACATTTGGTAACCAATGGCCTGAAAAAATGTTTTTGGTCAAAATGACTCTATTTAGGTCTCCAAGTGTCTAAAAAGCCCTTTTTAGTCATAATAACTACGTTTGGTCAACAAAGGTCTGAAAAACTATTTTAGCCAAAATGACTGTATTTTTGTCTTTTAGAGTCTCAAAACTCCGCATTTAAATTTGGTATTTGTTTGGGTCAAAATGACTCTATTTTGGTCTCCAAGTGTCTAAAAAGCCTTTTTAGTCAAAATAACTGCATTTGGTCACCAAAGGTCTGAAAAACTTTTTTAGCCAAAATGACTGTATTTTTGTCTTTTAGAGTCTTAAAAAGCCGGTTTTAGACAAGATAATTGCATTTCGTGCCCAGTGATCTGAAAACTTTTTTTGGTCAAAATGACTCTATTTTGGTCTCCAAGTGTCTAAAAAGCCTTTTTTAGTCAAAATAACTACGTTTGGTCACCAAAGGACTGAAAACCTTTTTTCAGCCAAAATGACTGTATTTTTGTCTTTTAGAGTCTTAAAACACTGCTTTTAGACAAGATAAACTACATTTGGTAACCAATGGCCTGAAAAAATGTTTTTGGTCAAAATGACTCTATTTAGGTCTCCAAGTGTCTATAAAGCCCTTTTTAGTCAAAATAACTACGTTTGGTCACCAAAGGTCTGAAAAACTATTTTAGAGTCTCAAAACTCCGCATTTAGATTTGGTATTTGTTTGGGTCAAAATTACTCTATTTTGGTCTCCAAGTGTCTAAAAAGCCTTTTTTAGTCAAAATAACTGCATTTGGTCACCAAAGGTCTGAAAAACTTTTTTAGCCAAAATGACTGTATTTTTGTCTTTTAGAGTCTTAAAAAGCCGGGTTTAGACAAGATAATTGCATTTCGTAACCAGTGATATGAAAACTTTTTTTGGTCAAAATGACTCTATTTTGGTCTCCAAGTGTCTAAGAAGCCCTTTTAAGTCAAAATAACTGCATTTGGTCAGCAAAGGTATAAAAAAATTAAGTCAAAATGATTGTAATCTCGTCTATTAGAGTCTTAAAAACTGGTTTTGGACAAGATAATTGCATTTGGTAACCAATGGCATGAAAAAATGTTTTTGGTCAAAATGACTCTATCTAGGTCTCCAAGTGTCTAAAAAGCCCTTTTTAGTCATAATAACTACGTTTGGTCAACAAAGGTCTGAAAAACTATTGTAGCCAAAATGACTGTATTTTTGTCTTTTAGAGTCTCAAAACTCCGCATTTAGATTTGGTATTTGTTTGGGTCAAAATGACTCTATTTTTGTCTCCAAGTGTCTAAAAAGCCTTTTTAGTCAAAATAACTGCATTTGGTCACCAAAGGTCTGAAAAACTTTTTTAGCCAAAATGACTTTATTTTTGTCTTTTAGAGTCTTAAAAAGCCGGGTTCAGACAAGATAATTGCATTTCGTAACCAGTGATCTGAAAACATTTTTTTGGTCAAAATGACTCTATTTTGGTCTCCAAGTGTCTGAAAAGCCCTTTTTAGTCAAAATAACTGCATTTGGTTACCAAAGGTCTGAAAAAAAATTTAGTCAAAATGATTGTATTTTCGTCTATTAGAGTTTTAAAAAGCCGGTTTTGGACAAGATAATTGCATTTGGTAACCAATCGCCTGAAACACTTGTTTGGGTCAAAATTACTCTATTTTGGTCTCCAAGTGTCTAAAAATCCTTTTTTAGTCAAAATAACTGCATTTGGTCACCAAAGGTCTGAAAACCTTTTTTTTAGCCAAAATACCAGTATTTTTGTCCTTTAGAGTCTTAAAAAGCCGGTTTTAGACAAGATAATTGCATTTCGTGCCCAGTGATCTGAAAACATTTTTTTGGTAAAAATGACTATTTTGGTCTCCAAGTGTCTGAAAAGCCATTTTTTGTCAAAATAACTACGTTTGGTCACCAAAGGTCTGAAAACCTTTTTTTAGCCAAAATGACTGTATTTTTGTCTTTTAGAGTCTTAAAACACCGCTTTTAGACAAGATAAACTACATTTGGTAACCAATGGCCTGAAAAAATGTTTTTGGTCAAAATGACTCTATTTAGGTCTCCAAGCGTCTATAAAGCCCTTTTTAGTCAAAATAACTACGTTTGGTCACCGAAGGTCTGAAAAACTATTTTAGAGTCTCAAAACTCCGCATTTAGATTTGGTATTTGTTTGGGTCAAAATTACTCTATTTTGGTCTCCAAGTGTCTGAAAAGCCCTTTTTAGTCAAAATAACTACGTTTGGTCACCAAAGGCCTGAAAACCTTTTTTTAGCCAAAATGACTGTATTTTTGTCTTTTAGAGTCTTAAAAAGCCGGGTTTAGACAAGATAATTGCATTTCGTAACCAGTGATATGAAAACTTTTTTTGGTCAAAATGACTCTATTTTGGTCTCCAAGTGTCTAAGAAGCCCTTTTAAGTCAAAATAACTGCATTTGGTCAGCAAAGGTATGAAAAAAAATTTAGTCAAAATAATTGTATTTTCGTCTATTAGAGTCTTAAAAACCGGTTTTGGACAAGATAATTGCATTTGGTAACCAATGGCCTGAAAAAATGTTTTTGGTCAAAATGACTCTATCTAGGTCTCCAAGTGTCTAAAAAGCCCTTTTTAGTCATAATAACTACGTTTGGTCAACAAAGGTCTGAAAAACTATTTTAGCCAAAATGACTGTATTTTTGTCTTTTAGAGTCTCAAAACTCCGCATTTAGATTTGGTATTTGTTTGGGTCAAAATGACTCTATTTTTGTCTCCAAGTGTCTAAAAAGCCTTTTTAGTCAAAATAACTGCATTTGGTCACCAAAGGTCTGAAAAACTTTTTTAGCCAAAATGACTATATTTTTGTCTTTTAGAGTCTTAAAAAGCCGGGTTTAGACAAGATAATTGCATTTCGTAACCAGTGATCTGAAAACATTTTTTTGGTCAAAATGACTCTATTTTGGTCTCCAAGAGTCTAAAAAGCCCTTTTTAGTCAAAATAACTGCATTTGGTTACCAAAGGTCTGAAAAAAATTTAGTCAAAATGATTGTATTTTCGTCTATTAGAGTTTTAAAAAGCCGGTTTTGGACAAGATAATTGCATTTGGTAACCAATCGCCTGAAACACTTGTTTGGGTCAAAATTACTCTATTTTGGTCTCCAAGTGTCTAAAAATCCTTTTTTAGTCAAAATAACTGCATTTGGTCACCAAAGGTCTGAAAACCTTTTTTTTTGCCAAAATAACAGTATTTTTGTCCTTTAGAGTCTTAAAAAGCCGGTTTTAGACAAGATAATTGCATTTCGTGCCCAGTGATCTGAAAAATTTTTTTGGTAAAAATTACTCTATTTTGTTCTCCAAGTGTCTGAAAAGCCATTTTTTGTCAAAATAACTACGTTTGGTCACCAAAGGTCTGAAAACCTTTTTTTAGCCAAAATGACTGTATTTTTGTCTTTTAGAGTCTTAAAACACCGCTTTTAGACAAGATAAACTACATTTGGTAACCAATGGCCTGAAAAAATGTTTTTGGTCAAAATGACTCTATTTAGGTCTCCAAGTGTCTAAAAAGCCCTTTTTAGTCATAATAACTACGTTTGGTCAACAAAGGTCTGAAAAACTATTTTAGCCAAAATGACTGTATTTTTGTCTTTTAGAGTCTCAAAACTCCGCATTTAAATTTGGTATTTGTTTGGGTCAAAATGGCTCTATTTTGGTCTCCAAGTGTCTAAAAAGCCTTTTTAGTCAAAATAACTGCATTTGGTCACCAAAGGTCTGAAAAACTTTTTCAGCCAAAATGACTATATTTTTGTCTTTTAGAGTCTCAAAACTCCGCATTTAGATTTGGTATTTGTTTGGGTCAAAATGACTCTATTTAGGTCTCCAAGTGTCTATAAAGCCCTTTTTAGTCAAAATAACTACGTTTGGTCACCAAAGGTCTGAAAAACTATTTTAGAGTCTCAAAACTCCGCATTTAGATTTGGTATTTGTTTGGGTCAAAATGACTCTATTTTGGTCTCCAAGTGTCTAAAAAGCCTTTTTTAGTCAAAATAACTACGTTTGGTCACCAAAGGTCTGAAAACCTTTTTTCAGCCAAAATGACTGTATTTTTGTCTTTTAGAGTCTTAAAAAGCCGGTTTTAGACAAGATAATTGCATTTCGTGCCCAGTGATCTGAAAACATTTTTTTGGTCAAAATGAGTCTATTTTGGTCTCCAAGTGTCTGAAAAGCCCTTTTTAGACAAAATAACTACGTTTGGTCACCAAAGGTCTGAAAACCTTTTTTAGCAAAAATGACTGTATTTTTGTCTTTTAGAGTCTTAAAACACTGCTTTTAGACAAGATAAACTACATTTGGTAACCAATGGCCTGAAAAAATGTTTTTGGTCAAAATGACTCTATTTAGGTCTCCAAGTGTCTATAAAGCCCTTTTTAGTCAAAATAACTACGTTTGGTCACCAAAGGTCTGAAAACCTTTTTTTTAGCCAAAATTACTGTATTTTTGTCTTTTAGAGTCTTAAAAAGCCGGGTTTAGACAAGATAATTGCATTTCGTAACCAGTGATCTGAAAACATTTTTTTGGTCAAAATGACTCTATTTTGGTCTCCAAGTGTCTAAAAAGCCCTTTTTAGTCAAAATAACTGCATTTGGTTACCAAAGGTCTGAAAAAAATTTAGTCAAAATGATTGTATTTTCGTCTATTAGAGTTTTAAAAAGCCGGTTTTGGACAAGATAATTGCATTTGGTAACCAATCGCCTGAAACACTTGTTTGGGTCAAAATTACTCTATTTTGGTCTCCAAGTGTCTAAGAATCCTTTTTTAGTCAAAATAACTGCATTTGGTCACCAAAGGTCTGAAAACCTTTTTTTAGCCAAAATAACAGTATTTTTGTCCTTTAGAGTCTTAAAAAGCCGGTTTTAGACAAGATAATTGCATTTCGTGCCCAGTGATCTGAAAACATTTTTTTGGTAAAAATGACTCTATTTTGGTCTCCAAGTGTCTGAAAAGCCATTTTTTGTCAAAATAACTACGTTTGGTCACCAAAGGTCTGAAAACCTTTTTTAGCCAAAATGACTGTATTTTTGTCTTTTAGAGTCTTAAAACACCGCTTTTAGACAAGATAAACTACATTTGGTAACCAATGGCCTGAAAAAATGTTTTTGGTCAAAATGACTCTATTTAGGTCTCCAAGTGTCTATAAAGCCCTTTTTAGTCAAAATAACTACGTTTGGTCACCGAAGGTCTGAAAAACTATTTTAGAGTCTCAAAACTCCGCATTTAGATTTGGTATTTGTTTGGGTCAAAATTACTCTATTTTGGTCTCCAAGTGTCTGAAAAGCCCTTTTTAGTCAAAATAACTACGTTTGGTCACCAAAGGTCTGAAAACCTTTTTTTAGCCAAAATGACTGTATTTTTGTCTTTTAGAGTCTTAAAAAGCCGGGTTTAGACAAGATAATTGCATTTCGTAACCAGTGATATGAAAACTTTTTTTGGTCAAAATGACTCTATTTTGGTCTCCAAGTGTCTAAGAAGCCCTTTTAAGTCAAAATAACTGCATTTGGTCAGCAAAGGTATGAAAAAAATTTAGTCAAAATAATTGTATTTTCGTCTATTAGAGTCTTAAAAACCAGTTTTGGACAAGATAATTGCATTTGGTAACCAATGGCCTGAAAAAATGTTTTTGGTCAAAATGACTCTATCTAGGTCTCCAAGTGTCTAAAAAGCCCTTTTTAGTCATAATAACTACGTTTGGTCAACAAAGGTCTGAAAAACTATTTTAGCCAAAATGACTGTATTTTTGTCTTTTAGAGTCTCAAAACTCCGCATTTAGATTTGGTATTTGTTTGGGTCAAAATGACTCTATTTTTGTCTCCAAGTGTCTAAAAAGCCTTTTTAGTCAAAATAACTGCATTTGGTCACCAAAGGTCTGAAAAACTTTTTTAGCCAAAATGACTGTATTTTTGTCTTTTAGAGTCTTAAAAAGCTGGGTTTAGACAAGATAATTGCATTTCGTAACCAGTGATCTGAAAACATTTTTTTGGTCAAAATGACTCTATTTTGGTCTCCAAGTGTCTAAGAAGCCCTTTTAAGTCAAAATAACTGCATTTGGTCAGCAAAGGTATGAATAAAAATTTAGTCAAAAATGATTGTATTTTCGTCAATTAGAGTTTTAAAAACCGGTTTTGGACAAGATAATTGCATTTGGTAGCCAATGGCCTAAAAAATGTTTTTGGTCAAAATGACTCTATTTAGGTCTCCAAGTGTCTAAAAAGCCCTTTTTAGTCATAATACCTACGTTTGGTCAACAAAGGTCTGAAAAACTATTTTAGCCAAAATGACTGTATTTTTGTCTTTTAGAGTCACAAAACTCCGCATTTAGATTTGGTATTTGTTTGGGTCAAAATGACTCTATTTTGGTCTCCAAGTGTCTAAAAAGCCTTTTTAGTCAAAATAACTGCATTTGGTCACCAAAGGTCTGAAAAACTTTTTTAGCCAAAATGACTGTATTTTTGTCTTTTAGAGTCTTAAAAAGCCGGTTTTAGACAAGATAATTGCATTTCGTGCCCAGTGATCTGAAATTTTTTTTGGTCAAAATGACTCTATTTTGGTCTCCAAGTGTCTAAAAAGCCTTTTTTAGTCAAAATAACTACGTTTGGTCACCAAAGGACTGAAAACCTTTTTCAGCCAAAATGACTGTATTTTTGTCTTTTAGAGTCTTAAAACACTGCTTTTAGACAAGATAAACTACATTTGGTAACCAATGGCCTGAAAAAATGTTTTTGGTCAAAATGACTCTATTTAGGTCTCCAAGTGTCTATAAAGCCCTTTTTAGTCAAAATAACTACGTTTGGTCACCAAAGGTCTGAAAAACTATTTTAGAGTCTCAAAACTCCGCATTTAGATTTGGTATTTGTTTGGGTCAAAATTACTCTATTTTGGTCTCCAAGTGTCTAAAAATCCTTTTTTAGTCAAAATAACTGCATTTGGTCACCAAAGGTCTGAAAACCTTTTTTTTAGCCAAAATAACAGTATTTTTGTCCTTTAGAGTCTTAAAAAGCCGGTTTTAGACAAGATAATTGCATTTCGTGCCCAGTGATCTGAAAACATTTTTTTGGTAAAAATGACTCTATTTTGGTCTCCAAGTGTCTGAAAAGCCATTTTTTGTCAAAATAACTACGTTTGGTCACCAAAGGTCTGAAAACCTTTTTTAGCCAAAATGACTGTATTTTTGTCTTTTAGAGTCTTAAAACACCGCTTTTAGACAAGATAAACTACATTTGGTAACCAATGGCCTGAAAAAATGTTTTTGGTCAAAATGACTCTATTTAGGTCTCCAAGTGTCTATAAAGCCCTTTTTAGTCAAAATAACTACGTTTGGTCACCAAAGGTCTGAAAAACTATTTTAGAGTCTCAAAACTCTGCATTTAGATTTGGTATTTGTTTGGGTCAAAAATACTCTATTTTGGTCTCCAAGTGTCTGAAAAGCCCTTTTTAGTCAAAATAACTACGTTTGGTCACCAAAGGTCTGAAAACCTTTTTTTTAGCCAAAATGACTGTATTTTTGTCTTTTAGAGTCTTAAAAAGCCGGGTTTAGACAAGATAATTGCATTTCGTAACCAGTGATATGAAAACTTTTTTTGGTCAAAATGACTCTATTTTGGTCTCCAAGTGTCTAAAAAGCCCTTTTTAGTCAAAATAACTGCATTTGGTTACCAAAGGTCTGAAAAAAATTTAGTCAAAATGATTGTATTTTCATCTATTAGAGTCTTAAAAACCGGTTTTGGACAAGATAATTGCATTTGGTAACCAATGGCCTGAAAAAATGTTTTTGGTCAAAATGACTCTATCTAGGTCTCCAAGTGTCTAAAAAGCCCTTTTTAGTCATAATAACTACGTTTGGTCAACAAAGGTCTGAAAAACTATTTTAGCCAAAATGACTGTATTTTTTTCTTTTAGAGTCTCAAAACTCCGCATTTAGATTTGGTATTTGTTTGGGTCAAAATTACTCTATTTTTGTCTCCAAGTGTCTAAAAAGCCTTTTTAGTCAAAAAAAACTGCATTTGGTCACCAAAGGTCTGAAAAACTTTTTTAGCCAAAATGACTGTATTTTTGTCTTTTAGAGTCTTAAAAAGCCGGGTTTAGACAAGATAATTGCATTTCGTAACCAGTGATCTGAAAACATTTTTTTGGTCAAAATGACTCTATTTTGGTCTCCAAGTGTCTAAAAAGCCCTTTTTAGTCAAAATAACTGCATTTGGTTACCAAAGGTCTGAAAAACTATTTTAGAGTCTCAAAACTCCGCATTTAGATTTGGTATTTGTTTGGGTCAAAATTACTCTATTTTGGTCTCCAAGTGTCTAAAAAGCCTTTTTTAGTCAAAATAACTGCATTTGGTCACCAAAGGTCTGAAAAACTTTTTTAGCCAAAATGACTGTATTTTTGTCTTTTAGAGTCTTAAAAAGCCGGGTTTAGACAAGATAATTGCATTTCGTAACCAGTGATCTGAAAACATTTTTTTGGTCAAAATGACTCTATTTTGGTCTCCAAGTGTCTAAAAAGCCCTTTTTAGTCAAAATAACTGCATTTGGTTACCAAAGGTCTGAAAAAAATTTAGTCAAAATGATTGTATTTTCGTCTATTAGAGTTTTAAAAAGCCGGTTTTGGACAAAATAATTGCATTTGGTAACCAATCGCCTGAAACACTTGTTTGGGTCAAAATTACTCTATTTTGGTCTCCAAGTGTCTAAAAATCCTTTTTTAGTCAAAATAACTGCATTTGGTCACCAAAGGTCTGAAAACCTTTTTTTTGCCAAAATAACAGTATTTTTGTCCTTTAGAGTCTTAAAAAGCCGGTTTTAGACAAGATAATTGCATTTCGTGCCCAGTGATCTGAAAACATTTTTTTGGTAAAAATGACTCTATTTTGGTCTCCAAGTGTCTGAAAAGCCATTTTTTGTCAAAATAACTACGTTTGGTCACCAAAGGTCTGAAAACCTTTTTTTAGCCAAAATGACTGTATTTTTGTCTTTTAGAGTCTTAAAACACCGCTTTTAGACAAGATAAACTACATTTGGTAACCAATGGCCTGAAAAAATGTTTTTGGTCAAAATGACTCTATTTAGGTCTCCAAGTGTCTAAAAAGCCCTTTTTAGTCATAATAACTACGTTTGGTCAACAAAGGTCTGAAAAACTATTTTAGCCAAAATGACTGTATTTTTGTCTTTTAGAGTCTCAAAACTCCGCATTTAAATTTGGTATTTGTTTGGGTCAAAATGACTCTATTTTGGTCTCCAAGTGTCTAAAAAGCCTTTTTAGTCAAAATAACTGCATTTGGTCACCAAAGGTCTGAAAAACTTTTTTAGCCAAAATGACTGTATTTTTGTCTTTTAGAGTCTTAAAAAGCCGGTTTTAGACAAGATAATTGCATTTCGTGCCCAGTGATCTGAAAACTTTTTTTGGTCAAAATGACTCTATTTTGGTCTCCAAGTGTCTAAAAAGCCTTTTTTAGTCAAAATAACTACGTTTGGTCACCAAAGGACTGAAAACCTTTTTTCAGCCAAAATGACTGTATTTTTGTCTTTTAGAGTCTTAAAACACTGCTTTTAGACAAGATAAACTACATTTGGTAACCAATGGCCTGAAAAAATGTTTTTGGTCAAAATGACTCTATTTAGGTCTCCAAGTGTCTATAAAGCCCTTTTTAGTCAAAATAACTACGTTTGGTCACCAAAGGTCTGAAAAACTATTTTAGAGTCTCAAAACTCCGCATTTAGATTTGGTATTTGTTTGGGTCAAAATTACTCTATTTTGGTCTCCAAGTGTCTAAAAAGCCTTTTTTAGTCAAAATAACTGCATTTGGTCACCAAAGGTCTGAAAAACTTTTTTAGCCAAAATGACTGTATTTTTGTCTTTTAGAGTCTTAAAAAGCCGGGTTTAGACAAGATAATTGCATTTCGTAACCAGTGATATGAAAACTTTTTTTGGTCAAAATGACTCTATTTTGGTCTCCAAGTGTCTAAGAAGCCCTTTTAAGTCAAAATAACTGCATTTGGTCAGCAAAGGTATAAAAAAATTAAGTCAAAATGATTGTAATCTCGTCTATTAGAGTCTTAAAAACTGGTTTTGGACAAGATAATTGCATTTGGTAACCAATGGCATGAAAAAATGTTTTTGGTCAAAATGACTCTATCTAGGTCTCCAAGTGTCTAAAAAGCCCTTTTTAGTCATAATAACTACGTTTGGTCAACAAAGGTCTGAAAAACTATTGTAGCCAAAATGACTGTATTTTTGTCTTTTAGAGTCTCAACACTCCGCATTTAGATTTGGTATTTGTTTGGGTCAAAATGACTCTATTTTTGTCTCCAAGTGTCTAAAAAGCCTTTTTAGTCAAAATAACTGCATTTGGTCACCAAAGGTCTGAAAAACTTTTTTAGCCAAAATGACTGTATTTTTGTCTTTTAGAGTCTTAAAAAGCCGGGTTCAGACAAGATAATTGCATTTCGTAACCAGTGATCTGAAAACATTTTTTTGGTCAAAATGACTCTATTTTGGTCTCCAAGTGTCTGAAAAGCCCTTTTTAGTCAAAATAACTGCATTTGGTTACCAAAGGTCTGAAAAAAAATTTAGTCAAAATGATTGTATTTTCGTCTATTAGAGTTTTAAAAAGCCGGTTTTGGACAAGATAATTGCATTTGGTAACCAATCGCCTGAAACACTTGTTTGGGTCAAAATTACTCTATTTTGGTCTCCAAGTGTCTAAAAATCCTTTTTTAGTCAAAATAACTGCATTTGGTCACCAAAGGTCTGAAAACCTTTTTTTTAGCCAAAATACCAGTATTTTTGTCCTTTAGAGTCTTAAAAAGCCGGTTTTAGACAAGATAATTGCATTTCGTGCCCAGTGATCTGAAAACATTTTTTTGGTAAAAATGACTATTTTGGTCTCCAAGTGTCTGAAAAGCCATTTTTTGTCAAAATAACTACGTTTGGTCACCAAAGGTCTGAAAACCTTTTTTTAGCCAAAATGACTGTATTTTTGTCTTTTAGAGTCTTAAAACACCGCTTTTAGACAAGATAAACTACATTTGGTAACCAATGGCCTGAAAAAATGTTTTTGGTCAAAATGACTCTATTTAGATTTCCAAGTGTCTATAAAGCCCTTTTTAGTCAAAATAACTACGTTTGGTCACCGAAGGTCTGAAAAACTATTTTAGAGTCTCAAAACTCCGCATTTAGATTTGGTATTTGTTTGGGTCAAAATTACTCTATTTTGGTCTCCAAGTGTCTGAAAAGCCCTTTTTAGTCAAAATAACTACGTTTGGTCACCAAAGGTCTGAAAACCTTTTTTTAGCCAAAATGACTGTATTTTTGTCTTTTAGAGTCTTAAAAAGCCGGGTTTAGACAAGATAATTGCATTTCGTAACCAGTGATATGAAAACTTTTTTTGGTCAAAATGACTCTATTTTGGTCTCCAAGTGTCTAAGAAGCCCTTTTAAGTCAAAATAACTGCATTTGGTCAGCAAAGGTATGAAAAAAATTTAGTCAAAATAATTGTATTTTCGTCTATTAGAGTCTTAAAAACCAGTTTTGGACAAGATAATTGCATTTGGTAACCAATGGCCTGAAAAAATGTTTTTGGTCAAAATGACTCTATCTAGGTCTCCAAGTGTCTAAAAAGCCCTTTTTAGTCATAATAACTACGTTTGGTCAACAAAGGTCTGAAAAACTATTTTAGCCAAAATGACTGTATTTTTGTCTTTTAGAGTCTCAAAACTCCGCATTTAGATTTGGTATTTGTTTGGGTCAAAATGACTCTATTTTTGTCTCCAAGTGTCTAAAAAGCCTTTTTAGTCAAAATAACTGCATTTGGTCACCAAAGGTCTGAAAAACTTTTTTAGCCAAAATGACTGTATTTTTGTCTTTTATAGTCTTAAAAAGCTGGGTTTAGACAAGATAATTGCATTTCGTAACCAGTGATCTGAAAACATTTTTTTGGTCAAAATGACTCTATTTTGGTCTCCAAGTGTCTAAGAAGCCCTTTTAAGTCAAAATAACTGCATTTGGTCAGCAAAGGTATGAATAAAAATTTAGTCAAAAATGATTGTATTTTCGTCAATTAGAGTTTTAAAAACCGGTTTTGGACAAGATAATTGCATTTGGTAGCCAATGGCCTAAAAAATGTTTTTGGTCAAAATGACTCTATTTAGGTCTCCAAGTGTCTAAAAAGCCCTTTTTAGTCATAATACCTACGTTTGGTCAACAAAGGTCTGAAAAACTATTTTAGCCAAAATGACTGTATTTTTGTCTTTTAGAGTCACAAAACTCCGCATTTAGATTTGGTATTTGTTTGGGTCAAAATGACTCTATTTTGGTCTCCAAGTGTCTAAAAAGCCTTTTTTAGTCAAAATAACTACGTTTGGTCACCAAAGGACTGAAAACCTTTTTCAGCCAAAATGACTGTATTTTTGTCTTTTAGAGTCTTAAAACACTGCTTTTAGACAAGATAAACTACATTTGGTAACCAATGGCCTGAAAAAATGTTTTTGGTCAAAATGACTCTATTTAGGTCTCCAAGTGTCTATAAAGCCCTTTTTAGTCAAAATAACTACGTTTGGTCACCAAAGGTCTGAAAAACTATTTTAGAGTCTCAAAACTCCGCATTTAGATTTGGTATTTGTTTGGGTCAAAATTACTCTATTTTGGTCTCCAAGTGTCTAAAAATCCTTTTTTAGTCAAAATAACTGCATTTGGTCACCAAAGGTCTGAAAACCTTTTTTTTAGCCAAAATAACAGTATTTTTGTCCTTTAGAGTCTTAAAAAGCCGGTTTTAGACAAGATAATTGCATTTCGTGCCCAGTGATCTGAAAACATTTTTTTGGTAAAAATGACTCTATTTTGGTCTCCAAGTGTCTGAAAAGCCATTTTTTGTCAAAATAACTACGTTTGGTCACCAAAGGTCTGAAAACCTTTTTTAGCCAAAATGACTGTATTTTTGTCTTTTAGAGTCTTAAAACACCGCTTTTAGACAAGATAAACTACATTTGGTAACCAATGGCCTGAAAAAATGTTTTTGGTCAAAATGACTCTATTTAGGTCTCCAAGTGTCTATAAAGCCCTTTTTAGTCAAAATAACTACGTTTGGTCACCAAAGGTCTGAAAAACTATTTTAGAGTCTCAAAACTCTGCATTTAGATTTGGTATTTGTTTGGGTCAAAAATACTCTATTTTGGTCTCCAAGTGTCTGAAAAGCCCTTTTTAGTCAAAATAACTACGTTTGGTCACCAAAGGTCTGAAAACCTTTTTTTTAGCCAAAATGACTGTATTTTTGTCTTTTAGAGTCTTAAAAAGCCGGGTTTAGACAAGATAATTGCATTTCGTAACCAGTGATATGAAAACTTTTTTTGGTCAAAATGACTCTATTTTGGTCTCCAAGTGTCTAAAAAGCCCTTTTTAGTCAAAATAACTGCATTTGGTTACCAAAGGTCTGAAAAAAATTTAGTCAAAATGATTGTATTTTCGTCTATTAGAGTCTTAAAAACCGGTTTTGGACAAGATAATTGCATTTGGTAACCAATGGCCTGAAAAAATGTTTTTGGTCAAAATGACTCTATCTAGGTCTCCAAGTGTCTAAAAAGCCCTTTTTAGTCATAATAACTACGTTTGGTCAACAAAGGTCTGAAAAACTATTTTAGCCAAAATTACTGTATTTTTTTCTTTTAGAGTCTCAAAACTCCGCATTTAGATTTGGTATTTGTTTGGGTCAAAATTACTCTATTTTTGTCTCCAAGTGTCTAAAAAGCCTTTTTAGTCAAAAAAACTGCATTTGGTCACCAAAGGTCTGAAAAACTTTTTTAGCCAAAATGACTGTATTTTTGTCTTTTAGAGTCTTAAAAAGCCGGGTTTAGACAAGATAATTGCATTTCGTAACCAGTGATCTGAAAACATTTTTTTGGTCAAAATGACTCTATTTTGGTCTCCAAGTGTCTAAAAAGCCCTTTTTAGTCAAAATAACTGCATTTGGTTACCAAAGGTCTGAAAAACTATTTTAGAGTCTCAAAACTCCGCATTTAGATTTGGTATTTGTTTGGGTCAAAATTACTCTATTTTGGTCTCCAAGTGTCTAAAAAGCCTTTTTTAGTCAAAATAACTGCATTTGGTCACCAAAGGTCTGAAAAACTTTTTTAGCCAAAATGACTGTATTTTTGTCTTTTAGAGTCTTAAAAAGCCGGGTTTAGACAAGATAATTGCATTTCGTAACCAGTGATCTGAAAACATTTTTTTGGTCAAAATGACTCTATTTTGGTCTCCAAGTGTCTAAAAAGCCCTTTTTAGTCAAAATAACTGCATTTGGTTACCAAAGGTCTGAAAAAAATTTAGTCAAAATGATTGTATTTTCGTCTATTAGAGTTTTAAAAAGCCGGTTTTGGACAAAATAATTGCATTTGGTAACCAATCGCCTGAAACACTTGTTTGGGTCAAAATTACTCTATTTTGGTCTCCAAGTGTCTAAAAATCCTTTTTTAGTCAAAATAACTGCATTTGGTCACCAAAGGTCTGAAAACCTTTTTTTTGCCAAAATAACAGTATTTTTGTCCTTTAGAGTCTTAAAAAGCCGGTTTTAGACAAGATAATTGCATTTCGTGCCCAGTGATCTGAAAACATTTTTTTGGTAAAAATGACTCTATTTTGGTCTCCAAGTGTCTGAAAAGCCATTTTTTGTCAAAATAACTACGTTTGGTCACCAAAGGTCTGAAAACCTTTTTTTAGCCAAAATGACTGTATTTTTGTCTTTTAGAGTCTTAAAACACCGCTTTTAGACAAGATAAACTACATTTGGTAACCAATGGCCTGAAAAAATGTTTTTGGTCAAAATGACTCTATTTAGGTCTCCAAGTGTCTAAAAAGCCCTTTTTAGTCATAATAACTACGTTTGGTCAACAAAGGTCTGAAAAACTATTTTAGCCAAAATGACTGTATTTTTGTCTTTTAGAGTCTCAAAACTCCGCATTTAAATTTGGTATTTGTTTGGGTCAAAATGACTCTATTTTGGTCTCCAAGTGTCTAAAAAGCCTTTTTAGTCAAAATAACTGCATTTGGTCACCAAAGGTCTGAAAAACTTTTTTAGCCAAAATGACTGTATTTTTGTCTTTTAGAGTCTTAAAAAGCCGGTTTTAGACAAGATAATTGCATTTCGTGCCCAGTGATCTGAAAACTTTTTTTGGTCAAAATGACTCTATTTTGGTCTCCAAGTGTCTAAAAAGCCTTTTTTAGTCAAAATAACTACGTTTGGTCACCAAAGGACTGAAAACCTTTTTTCAGCCAAAATGACTGTATTTTTGTCTTTTAGAGTCTTAAAACACTGCTTTTAGACAAGATAAACTACATTTGGTAACCAATGGCCTGAAAAAATGTTTTTGGTCAAAATGACTCTATTTAGGTCTCCAAGTGTCTATAAAGCCCTTTTTAGTCAAAATAACTACGTTTGGTCACCAAAGGTCTGAAAAACTATTTTAGAGTCTCAAAACTCCGCATTTAGATTTGGTATTTGTTTGGGTCAAAATTACTCTATTTTGGTCTCCAAGTGTCTAAAAAGCCTTTTTTAGTCAAAATAACTGCATTTGGTCACCAAAGGTCTGAAAAACTTTTTTAGCCAAAATGACTGTATTTTTGTCTTTTAGAGTCTTAAAAAGCCGGGTTTAGACAAGATAATTGCATTTCGTAACCAGTGATATGAAAACTTTTTTTGGTCAAAATGACTCTATTTTGGTCTCCAAGTGTCTAAGAAGCCCTTTTAAGTCAAAATAACTGCATTTGGTCAGCAAAGGTATAAAAAAATTAAGTCAAAATGATTGTAATCTCGTCTATTAGAGTCTTAAAAACTGGTTTTGGACAAGATAATTGCATTTGGTAACCAATGGCATGAAAAAATGTTTTTGGTCAAAATGACTCTATTTTGGTCTCCAAGTGTCTGAAAAGCCCTTTTAAGTCAAAATAACTGCATTTGGTCAGCAAAGGTATGAAAAAAAATTTAGTCAAAATAATTGTATTTTCGTCTATTAGAGTCTTAAAAACCGGTTTTGGACAAGATAATTGCATTTGGTAACCAATGGCCTGAAAAAATGTTTTTGGTCAAAATGACTCTATCTAGGTCTCCAAGTGTCTAAAAAGCCCTTTTTAGTCATAATAACTACGTTTGGTCAACAAAGGTCTGAAAAACTATTTTAGCCAAAATGACTGTATTTTTGTCTTTTAGAGTCTCAAAACTCCGCATTTAGATTTGGTATTTGTTTGGGTCAAAATGACTCTATTTTTGTCTCCAAGTGTCTAAAAAGCCTTTTTAGTCAAAATAACTGCATTTGGTCACCAAAGGTCTGAAAAACTTTTTTAGCCAAAATGACTATATTTTTGTCTTTTAGAGTCTTAAAAAGCCGGGTTTAGACAAGATAATTGCATTTCGTAACCAGTGATCTGAAAACATTTTTTTGGTCAAAATGACTCTATTTTGGTCTCCAAGAGTCTAAAAAGCCCTTTTTAGTCAAAATAACTGCATTTGGTTACCAAAGGTCTGAAAAAAATTTAGTCAAAATGATTGTATTTTTGTCTATTAGAGTTTTAAAAAGCCGGTTTTGGACAAGATAATTGCATTTGGTAACCAATCGCCTGAAACACTTGTTTGGGTCAAAATTACTCTATTTTGGTCTCCAAGTGTCTAAAAATCCTTTTTTAGTCAAAATAACTGCATTTGGTCACCAAAGGTCTGAAAACCTTTTTTTTTGCCAAAATAACAGTATTTTTGTCCTTTAGAGTCTTAAAAAGCCGGTTTTAGACAAGATAATTGCATTTCGTGCCCAGTGATCTGAAAAATTTTTTTGGTAAAAATTACTCTATTTTGTTCTCCAAGTGTCTGAAAAGCCATTTTTTGTCAAAATAACTACATTTGGTCACCAAAGGTCTGAAAACCTTTTTTTAGCCAAAATGACTGTATTTTTGTCTTTTAGAGTCTTAAAACACCGCTTTTAGACAAGATAAACTACATTTGGTAACCAATGGCCTGAAAAAATGTTTTTGGTCAAAATGACTCTATTTAGGTCTCCAAGTGTCTAAAAAGCCCTTTTTAGTCATAATAACTACGTTTGGTCAACAAAGGTCTGAAAAACTATTTTAGCCAAAATGACTGTATTTTTGTCTTTTAGAGTCTCAAAACTCCGCATTTAAATTTGGTATTTGTTTGGGTCAAAATGGCTCTATTTTGGTCTCCAAGTGTCTAAAAAGCCTTTTTAGTCAAAATAACTGCATTTGGTCACCAAAGGTCTGAAAAACTTTTTCAGCCAAAATGACTATATTTTTGTCTTTTAGAGTCTCAAAACTCCGCATTTAGATTTGGTATTTGTTTGGGTCAAAATGACTCTATTTAGGTCTCCAAGTGTCTAAAAAGCCCTTTTTAGTCATAATAACTACCTTTGGTCAACAAAGGTCTGAAAAACTATTTTAGCCAAAATGACTGTATTTTTGTCTTTTAGAGTCTCAAAACTCCGCATTTAAATTTGGTATTTGTTTGGGTCAAAATGACTCTATTTTGGTCTCCAAGTGTCTAAAAAGCCTTTTTAGTCAAAATAACTGCATTTGGTCACCAAAGGTCTGAAAAACTTTTTTAGCCAAAATGACTGTATTTTTGTCTTTTAGAGTCTTAAAAAGCCGGTTTTAGACAAGATAATTGCATTTCGTGCCCAGTGATCTGAAAACTTTTTTTGGTCAAAATGACTCTATTTTGGTCTCCAAGTGTCTAAAAAGCCTTTTTTAGTCAAAATAACTACGTTTGGTCACCAAAGGACTGAAAACCTTTTTTCAGCCAAAATGACTGTATTTTTGTCTTTTAGAGTCTTAAAACACTGCTTTTAGACAAGATAAACTACATTTGGTAACCAATGGCCTGAAAAAATGTTTTTGGTCAAAATGACTCTATTTAGGTCTCCAAGTGTCTATAAAGCCCTTTTTAGTCAAAATAACTACGTTTGGTCACCAAAGGTCTGAAAAACTATTTTAGAGTCTCAAAACTCTGCATTTAGATTTGGTATTTGTTTGGGTCAAAAATACTCTATTTTGGTCTCCAAGTGTCTAAAAAGCCTTTTTTAGTCAAAATAACTGCATTTGGTCACCAAAGGTCTGCAAAACTTTTTTAGCCAAAATGACTGTATTTTTGTCTTTTAGAGTCTTAAAAAGCCAGGTTTAGACAAGATAATTGCATTTCGTAACCAGTGATATGAAAACTTTTTTTGGTCAAAATGACTCTATTTTGGTCCCCAAGTGTCTAAGAAGCCCTTTTAAGTCAAAATAACTGCATTTGGTCAGCAAAGGTATAAAAAAATTAAGTCAAAATGATTGTATTCTCGTCTATTAGAGTCTTAAAAACCGGTTTTGGACAAGATAATTGCATTTGGTAACCAATGGCATGAAAAAATGTTTTTGGTCAAAATGACTCTATCTAGGTCTCCAAGTGTCTAAAAAGCCCTTTTTAGTCATAATAACTACGTTTGGTCAACAAAGGTCTGAAAAACTATTGTAGCCAAAATGACTGTATTTTTGTCTTTTAGAGTCTCAAAACTCCGCATTTAGATTTGGTATTTGTTTGGGTCAAAATGACTCTATTTTTGTCTCCAAGTGTCTAAAAAGCCTTTTTAGTCAAAATAACTGCATTTGGTCACCAAAGGTCTGAAAAACTTTTTTTAGCCAAAATGACTGTATTTTTGTCTTTTAGAGTCTTAAAAAGCCGGGTTCAGACAAGATAATTGCATTTCGTAACCAGTGATCTGAAAACATTTTTTTGGTCAAAATGACTCTATTTTGGTCTCCAAGTGTCTAAAAAGCCCTTTTTAGTCAAAATAACTGCATTTGGTTACCAAAGGTCTGAAAAACTATTTTAGAGTCTCAAAACTCCGCATTTAGATTTGGTATTTGTTTGGGTCAAAATTACTCTATTTTGGTCTCCAAGTGTCTAAAAAGCCTTTTTTAGTCAAAATAACTGCATTTGGTCACCAAAGGTCTGAAAAACTTTTTTAGC
The DNA here is from genome assembly GCF_965119305.1 of Pelophylax lessonae. Taxonomy (NCBI): domain Eukaryota; kingdom Metazoa; phylum Chordata; class Amphibia; order Anura; family Ranidae; genus Pelophylax; species Pelophylax lessonae. The sequence continues at coordinate 151,488,795 of NC_138773.1, forward strand.
CAAAATGACTGTATTTTTGTCTTTTAGAGTCTTAAAAAGCCGGGTTTAGACAAGATAATTGCATTTCGTAACCAGTGATATGAAAACTTTTTTTGGTCAAAATGACTCTATTTTGGTCCCCAAGTGTCTAAGAAGCCCTTTTAAGTCAAAATAACTGCATTTGGTCAGCAAAGGTATAAAAAAATTAAGTCAAAATGATTGTATTCTCGTCTATTAGAGTCTTAAAAACCGGTTTTGGACAAGATAATTGCATTTGGTAACCAATGGCATGAAAAAATGTTTTTGGTCAAAATGACTCTATCTAGGTCTCCAAGTGTCTAAAAAGCCCTTTTTAGTCATAATAACTACGTTTGGTCAACAAAGGTCTGAAAAACTATTGTAGCCAAAATGACTGTATTTTTGTCTTTTAGAGTCTCAAAACTCCGCATTTAGATTTGGTATTTGTTTGGGTCAAAATGACTCTATTTTTGTCTCCAAGTGTCTAAAAAGCCTTTTTAGTCAAAATAACTGCATTTGGTCACCAAAGGTCTGAAAAACTTTTTTTAGCCAAAATGACTGTATTTTTGTCTTTTAGAGTCTTAAAAAGCCGGGTTCAGACAAGATAATTGCATTTCGTAACCAGTGATCTGAAAACATTTTTTTGGTCAAAATGACTCTATTTTGGTCTCCAAGTGTCTAAAAAGCCCTTTTTAGTCAAAATAACTGCATTTGGTTACCAAAGGTCTGAAAAAAAATTTAGTCAAAATGATTGTATTTTCGTCTATTAGAGTTTTAAAAAGCCGGTTTTGGACAAGATAATTGCATTTGGTAACCAATCGCCTGAAACACTTGTTTGGGTCAAAATTACTCTATTTTGGTCTCCAAGTGTCTAAAAATCCTTTTTTAGTCAAAATAACTGCATTTGGTCACCAAAGGTCTGAAAACCTTTTTTTTAGCCAAAATAACAGTATTTTTGTCCTTTAGAGTCTTAAAAAGCCGGTTTTAGACAAGATAATTGCATTTCGTGCCCAGTGATCTGAAAAATTTTTTTGGGTAAAAATGACTCTATTTTGGTCTCCAAGTGTCTGAAAAGCCATTTTTTGTCAAAATAACTACGTTTGGTCACCAAAGGTCTGAAAACCTTTTTTTAGCCAAAATGACTGTATTTTTGTCTTTTAGAGTCTTAAAACACCGCTTTTAGACAAGATAAACTACATTTGGTAACCAATGGCCTGAAAAAATGTTTTTGGTCAAAATGACTCTATTTAGGTCTCCAAGTGTCTATAAAGCCCTTTTTAGTCAAAATAACTACGTTTGGTCACCGAAGGTCTGAAAAACTATTTTAGAGTCTCAAAACTCCGCATTTAGATTTGGTATTTGTTTGGGTCAAAATTACTCTATTTTGGTCTCCAAGTGTCTGAAAAGCCCTTTTTAGTCAAAATAACTACGTTTGGTCACCAAAGGTCTGAAAACCTTTTTTTTAGCCAAAATGACTGTATTTTTGTCTTTTAGAGTCTTAAAAAGCCGGGTTTAGACAAGATAATTGCATTTCGTAACCAGTGATATGAAAACTTTTTTTGGTCAAAATGACTCTATTTTGGTCTCCAAGTGTCTAAGAAGCCCTTTTAAGTCAAAATAACTGCATTTGGTCAGCAAAGGTATGAAAAAAAATTTAGTCAAAATAATTGTATTTTCGTCTATTAGAGTCTTAAAAACCGGTTTTGGACAAGATAATTGCATTTGGTAACCAATGGCCTGAAAAAATGTTTTTGGTCAAAATGACTCTATCTAGGTCTCCAAGTGTCTAAAAAGCCCTTTTTAGTCATAATAACTACGTTTGGTCAACAAAGGTCTGAAAAACTATTTTAGCCAAAATGACTATATTTTTGTCTTTTAGACTCTCAAAACTCCGCATTTAGATTTGGTATTTGTTTGGGTCAAAATGACTCTATTTTTGTCTCCAAGTGTCTAAAAAGCCTTTTTAGTCAAAATAACTGCATTTGGTCACCAAAGGTCTGAAAAACTTTTTTAGCCAAAATGACTGTATTTTTGTCTTTTAGAGTCTTAAAAAGCCGGGTTTAGACAAGATAATTGCATTTCGTAACCAGTGATCTGAAAACATTTTTTTGGTCAAAATGACTCTATTTTGGTCTCCAAGTGTCTAAAAAGCCCTTTTTAGTCAAAATAACTGCATTTGGTTACCAAAGGTCTGAAAAACTATTTTAGAGTCTCAAAACTCCGCATTTAGATTTGGTATTTGTTTGGGTCAAAATTACTCTATTTTGGTCTCCAAGTGTCTAAAAAGCCTTTTTTAGTCAAAATAACTGCATTTGGTCACCAAAGGTCTGAAAAACTTTTTTAGCCAAAATGACTGTATTTTTGTCTTTTAGAGTCTTAAAAAGCCGGGTTTAGACAAGATAATTGCATTTCGTAACCAGTGATCTGAAAACATTTTTTTGGTCAAAATGACTCTATTTTGGTCTCCAAGTGTCTAAAAAGCCCTTTTTAGTCAAAATAACTGCATTTGGTTACCAAAGGTCTGAAAAAAATTTAGTCAAAATGATTGTATTTTCGTCTATTAGAGTTTTAAAAAGCCGGTTTTGGACAAAATAATTGCATTTGGTAACCAATCGCCTGAAACACTTGTTTGGGTCAAAATTACTCTATTTTGGTCTCCAAGTGTCTAAAAATCCTTTTTTAGTCAAAATAACTGCATTTGGTCACCAAAGGTCTGAAAACCTTTTTTTTGCCAAAATAACAGTATTTTTGTCCTTTAGAGTCTTAAAAAGCCGGTTTTAGACAAGATAATTGCATTTCGTGCCCAGTGATCTGAAAACATTTTTTTGGTAAAAATGACTCTATTTTGGTCTCCAAGTGTCTGAAAAGCCATTTTTTGTCAAAATAACTACGTTTGGTCACCAAAGGTCTGAAAACCTTTTTTTAGCCAAAATGACTGTATTTTTGTCTTTTAGAGTCTTAAAACACCGCTTTTAGACAAGATAAACTACATTTGGTAACCAATGGCCTGAAAAAATGTTTTTGGTCAAAATGACTCTATTTAGGTCTCCAAGTGTCTATAAAGCCCTTTTTAGTCAAAATAACTACGTTTGGTCACCGAAGGTCTGAAAAACTATTTTAGAGTCTCAAAACTCCGCATTTAGATTTGGTATTTGTTTGGGTCAAAATTACTCTATTTTGGTCTCCAAGTGTCTGAAAAGCCCTTTTTAGTCAAAATAACTACGTTTGGTCACCAAAGGTCTGAAAACCTTTTTTTTAGCCAAAATGACTGTATTTTTGTCTTTTAGAGTCTTAAAAAGCCGGGTTTAGACAAGATAATTGCATTTCGTAACCAGTGATCTGAAAACATTTTTTTGGTCAAAATGACTCTATTTTGGTCTCCAAGTGTCTAAAAAGCCCTTTTTAGTCAAAATAACTGCATTTGGTTACCAAAGGTCTGAAGAAAATTTAGTCAAAATGATTGTATTTTCGTCTATTAGAGTTTTAAAAAGCCGGTTTTGGACAAAATAATTGCATTTGGTAACCAATCGCCTGAAACACTTGTTTGGGTCAAAATTACTCTATTTTGGTCTCCAAGTGTCTAAAAATCCTTTTTTAGTCAAAATAACTGCATTTAGTCACCAAAGGTCTGAAAACCTTTTTTTTGCCAAAATAACAGTATTTTTGTCCTTTAGAGTCTTAAAAAGCCGGTTTTAGACAAGATAATTGCATTTCGTGCCCAGTGATCTGAAAACATTTTTTTGGTCAAAATGACTCTATTTTGGTCTCCAAGTGTCTAAGAAGCCCTTTTAAGTCAAAATAACTGCATTTGGTCAGCAAAGGTATAAAAAAATTAAGTCAAAATGATTGTATTCTCGTCTATTAGAGTCTTAAAAACCGGTTTTGGACAAGATAATTGCATTTGGTAACCAATGGCATGAAAAAATGTTTTTGGTCAAAATGACTCTATCTAGGTCTCCAAGTGTCTAAAAAGCCCTTTTTAGTCATAATAACTACGTTTGGTCAACAAAGGTCTGAAAAACTATTTTAGCCAAAATGACTGTATTTTTGTCTTTTAGAGTCTCAAAACTCCGCATTTAGATTTGGTATTTGTTTGGGTCAAAATGACTCTATTTTTGTCTCCAAGTGTCTAAAAAGCCTTTTTAGTCAAAATAACTGCATTTGGTCACCAAAGGTCTGAAAAACTTTTTTAGCCAAAATGACTGTATTTTTGTCTTTTAGAGTCTTAAAAAGCCGGGTTCAGACAAGATAATTGCATTTCGTAACCAGTGATCTGAAAACATTTTTTTGGTCAAAATGACTCTATTTTGGTCTCCAAGTGTCTAAAAAGCCCTTTTTAGTCAAAATAATTGCATTTGGTTACCAAAGGTCTGAAAAAAAATTTAGTCAAAATGATTGTATTTTCGTCTATTAGAGTTTTAAAAAGCCGGTTTTGGACAAGATAATTGCATTTGGTAACCAATCGCCTGAAACACTTGTTTGGGTCAAAATTACTCTATTTTGGTCTCCAAGTGTCTGAAAACCTTTTTTTTAGCCAAAATAACAGTATTTTTGTCCTTTAGAGTCTTAAAAAGCCGGTTTTAGACAAGATCATTGCATTCCGTGCCCAGTGATCTGAAAACATTTTTTTGGTAAAAATGACTCTATTTTGGTCTCCAAGTGTCTGAAAAGCCATTTTTTGTCAAAATAACTACGTTTGGTCACCAAAGGTCTGAAAACCTTTTTTTAGCCAAAATGACTGTATTTTTGTCTTTTAGAGTCTTAAAACACCGCTTTTAGACAAGATAAACTACATTTGGTAACCAATGGCCTGAAAAAATGTTTTTGGTCAAAATGACTCTATTTAGGTCTCCAAGTGTCTATAAAGCCCTTTTTAGTCAAAATAACTACGTTTGGTCACCGAAGGTCTGAAAAACTATTTTAGAGTCTCAAAACTCCGCATTTAGATTTGGTATTTGTTTGGGTCAAAATTACTCTATTTTGGTCTCCAAGTGTCTGAAAAGCCCTTTTTAGTCAAAATAACTACGTTTGGTCACCAAAGGTCTGAAAACCTTTTTTTTAGCCAAAATGACTGTATTTTTGTCTTTTAGAGTCTTAAAAAGCCGGGTTTAGACAAGATAATTGCATTTCGTAACCAGTGATATGAAAACTTTTTTTGGTCAAAATGACTCTATTTTGGTCTCCAAGTGTCTAAGAAGCCCTTTTAAGTCAAAATAACTGCATTTGGTCAGCAAAGGTATGAAAAAAAATTTAGTCAAAATAATTGTATTTTTGTCTATTAGAGTCTTAAAAACCGGTTTTGGACAAGATAATTGCATTTGGTAACCAATGGCCTGAAAAAATGTTTTTGGTCAAAATGACTCTATCTAGGTCTCCAAGTGTCTAAAAAGCCCTTTTTAGTCATAATAACTACGTTTGGTCAACAAAGGTCTGAAAAACTATTTTAGCCAAAATGACTGTATTTTTGTCTTTTAGAGTCTCAAAACTCCGCATTTAGATTTGGTATTTGTTTGGGTCAAAATGACTCTATTTTTGTCTCCAAGTGTCTAAAAAGCCTTTTTAGTCAAAATAACTGCATTTGGTCACCAAAGGTCTGAAAAACTTTTTTAGCCAAAATGACTATATTTTTGTCTTTTAGAGTCTTAAAAAGCCGGGTTTAGACAAGATAATTGCATTTCGTAACCAGTGATCTGAAAACATTTTTTTGGTCAAAATGACTCTATTTTGGTCTCCAGGTGTCTAAAAAGCCCTTTTTAGTCAAAATAACTGCATTTGGTTACCAAAGGTCTGAAAAAAATTTAGTCAAAATGATTGTATTTTCGTCTATTAGAGTTTTAAAAAGCCGGTTTTGGACAAGATAATTGCATTTGGTAACCAATCGCCTGAAACACTTGTTTGGGTCAAAATTACTCTATTTTGGTCTCCAAGTGTCTAAAAATCCTTTTTTAGTCAAAATAACTGCATTTGGTCACCAAAGGTCTGAAAACCTTTTTTTTGGCCAAAATAACAGCATTTTTGTCCTTTAGAGTCTTAAAAAGCCGGTTTTAGACAAGATAATTGCATTTCGTGCCCAGTGATCTGAAAAATTTTTTTGGTAAAAATTACTCTATTTTGTTCTCCAAGTGTCTGAAAAGCCATTTTTTGTCAAAATAACTACGTTTGGTCACCAAAGGTCTGAAAACCTTTTTTTAGCCAAAATGACTGTATTTTTGTCTTTTAGAGTCTTAAAACACCGCTTTTAGACAAGATAAACTACATTTGGTAACCAATGGCCTGAAAAAATGTTTTTGGTCAAAATGACTCTATTTAGGTCTCCAAGTGTCTAAAAAGCCCTTTTTAGTCATAATAACTACGTTTGGTCAACAAAGGTCTGAAAAACTATTTTAGCCAAAATGACTGTATTTTTGTCTTTTAGAGTCTCAAAACTCCGCATTTAAATTTGGTATTTGTTTGGGTCAAAATGGCTCTATTTTGGTCTCCAAGTGTCTAAAAAGCCTTTTTAGTCAAAATAACTGCATTTGGTCACCAAAGGTCTGAAAAACTTTTTCAGCCAAAATGACTGTATTTTTGTCTTTTAGAGTCTCAAAACTCCGCATTTAGATTTGGTATTTGTTTGGGTCAAAATGACTCTATTTAGGTCTCCAAGTGTCTATAAAGCCCTTTTTAGTCAAAATAACTACGTTTGGTCACCAAAGGTCTGAAAAACTATTTTAGAGTCTCAAAACTCTGCATTTAGATTTGGTATTTGTTTGGGTCAAAATGACTCTATTTTGGTCTCCAAGTGTCTAAAAAGCCTTTTTTAGTCAAAATAACTACGTTTGGTCACCAAAGGTCTGAAAACCTTTTTTCAGCCAAAATGACTGTATTTTTGTCTTTTAGAGTCTTAAAAAGCCGGTTTTAGACAAGATAATTGCATTTCGTGCCCAGTGATCTGAAAACATTTTTTTGGTCAAAATGAGTCTATTTTGGTCTCCAAGTGTCTGAAAAGCCCTTTTTAGACAAAATAACTACGTTTGGTCACCAAAGGTCTGAAAACCTTTTTTAGCGAAAATGACTGTATTTTTGTCTTTTAGAGTCTTAAAACACTGCTTTTAGACAAGATAAACTACATTTGGTAACCAATGGCCTGAAAAAATGTTTTTGGTCAAAATGACTCTATTTAGGTCTCCAAGTGTCTATAAAGCCCTTTTTAGTCAAAATAACTACGTTTGGTCACCAAAGGTCTGAAAACCTTTTTTTTAGCCAAAATTACTGTATTTTTGTCTTTTAGAGTCTTAAAAAGCCGGGTTTAGACAAGATAATTGCATTTCGTAACCAGTGATCTGAAAACATTTTTTTGGTCAAAATGACTCTATTTTTGTCTCCAAGTGTCTAAAAAGCCTTTTTAGTCAAAATAACTGCATTTGGTCACCAAAGGTCTGAAAAACTTTTTTAGCCAAAATGACTGTATTTTTGTCTTTTAGAGTCTTAAAAAGCCGGGTTTAGACAAGATAATTGCATTTCGTAACCAGTGATCTGAAAACATTTTTTTGGTCAAAATGACTCTATTTTGGTCTCCAAGTGTCTAAAAAGCCCTTTTTAGTCAAAATAACTGCATTTGGTTACCAAAGGTCTGAAAAAAATTTAGTCAAAATGATTGTATTTTCGTCTATTAGAGTTTTAAAAAGCCGGTTTTGGACAAGATAATTGCATTTGGTAACCAATCGCCTGAAACACTTGTTTGGGTCAAAATTACTCTATTTTGGTCTCCAAGTGTCTAAAAATCCTTTTTTAGTCAAAATAACTGCATTTGGTCACCAAAGGTCTGAAAACCTTTTTTTTAGCCAAAATAACAGTATTTTTGTCCTTTAGAGTCTTAAAAAGCCGGTTTTAGACAAGATAATTGCATTTCGTGCCCAGTGATCTGAAAACATTTTTTTGGTAAAAATGACTCTATTTTGGTCTCCAAGTGTCTAAAAAGCCTTTTTTAGTCAAAATAACTGCATTTGGTCACCAAAGGTCTGAAAAACTTTTTTAGCCAAAATGACTGTATTTTTGTCTTTTAGAGTCTTAAAAAGCCAGGTTTAGACAAGATAATTGCATTTCGTAACCAGTGATATGAAAACTTTTTTTGGTCAAAATGACTCTATTTTGGTCCCCAAGTGTCTAAGAAGCCCTTTTAAGTCAAAATAACTGCATTTGGTCAGCAAAGGTATAAAAAAATTAAGTCAAAATGATTGTATTCTCGTCTATTAGAGTCTTAAAAACCGGTTTTGGACAAGATAATTGCATTTGGTAACCAATGGCATGAAAAAATGTTTTTGGTCAAAATGACTCTATCTAGGTCTCCAAGTGTCTAAAAAGCCCTTTTTAGTCATAATAACTACGTTTGGTCAACAAAGGTCTGAAAAACTATTGTAGCCAAAATGACTGTATTTTTGTCTTTTAGAGTCTCAAAACTCCGCATTTAGATTTGGTATTTGTTTGGGTCAAAATGACTCTATTTTTGTCTCCAAGTGTCTAAAAAGCCTTTTTAGTCAAAATAACTGCATTTGGTCACCAAAGGTCTGAAAAACTTTTTTTAGCCAAAATGACTGTATTTTTGTCTTTTAGAGTCTTAAAAAGCCGGGTTCAGACAAGATAATTGCATTTCGTAACCAGTGATCTGAAAACATTTTTTTGGTCAAAATGACTCTATTTTGGTCTCCAAGTGTCTAAAAAGCCCTTTTTAGTCAAAATAACTGCATTTGGTTACCAAAGGTCTGAAAAACTATTTTAGAGTCTCAAAACTCCGCATTTAGATTTGGTATTTGTTTGGGTCAAAATTACTCTATTTTGGTCTCCAAGTGTCTAAAAAGCCTTTTTTAGTCAAAATAACTGCATTTGGTCACCAAAGGTCTGAAAAACTTTTTTAGCCAAAATGACTGTATTTTTGTCTTTTAGAGTCTTAAAAAGCCGGGTTTAGACAAGATAATTGCATTTCGTAACCAGTGATATGAAAACTTTTTTTGGTCAAAATGACTCTATTTTGGTCCCCAAGTGTCTAAGAAGCCCTTTTAAGTCAAAATAACTGCATTTGGTCAGCAAAGGTATAAAAAAATTAAGTCAAAATGATTGTATTCTCGTCTATTAGAGTCTTAAAAACCGGTTTTGGACAAGATAATTGCATTTGGTAACCAATGGCATGAAAAAATGTTTTTGGTCAAAATGACTCTATCTAGGTCTCCAAGTGTCTAAAAAGCCCTTTTTAGTCATAATAACTACGTTTGGTCAACAAAGGTCTGAAAAACTATTGTAGCCAAAATGACTGTATTTTTGTCTTTTAGAGTCTCAAAACTCCGCATTTAGATTTGGTATTTGTTTGGGTCAAAATGACTCTATTTTTGTCTCCAAGTGTCTAAAAAGCCTTTTTAGTCAAAATAACTGCATTTGGTCACCAAAGGTCTGAAAAACTTTTTTTAGCCAAAATGACTGTATTTTTGTCTTTTAGAGTCTTAAAAAGCCGGGTTCAGACAAGATAATTGCATTTCGTAACCAGTGATCTGAAAACATTTTTTTGGTCAAAATGACTCTATTTTGGTCTCCAAGTGTCTAAAAAGCCCTTTTTAGTCAAAATAACTGCATTTGGTTACCAAAGGTCTGAAAAAAAATTTAGTCAAAATGATTGTATTTTCGTCTATTAGAGTTTTAAAAAGCCGGTTTTGGACAAGATAATTGCATTTGGTAACCAATCGCCTGAAACACTTGTTTGGGTCAAAATTACTCTATTTTGGTCTCCAAGTGTCTAAAAATCCTTTTTTAGTCAAAATAACTGCATTTGGTCACCAAAGGTCTGAAAACCTTTTTTTTAGCCAAAATAACAGTATTTTTGTCCTTTAGAGTCTTAAAAAGCCGGTTTTAGACAAGATAATTGCATTTCGTGCCCAGTGATCTGAAAAAATTTTTTTGGTAAAAATGACTCTATTTTGGTCTCCAAGTGTCTGAAAAGCCATTTTTTGTCAAAATAACTACGTTTGGTCACCAAAGGTCTGAAAACCTTTTTTTAGCCAAAATGACTGTATTTTTGTCTTTTAGAGTCTTAAAACACCGCTTTTAGACAAGATAAACTACATTTGGTAACCAATGGCCTGAAAAAATGTTTTTGGTCAAAATGACTCTATTTAGGTCTCCAAGTGTCTATAAAGCCCTTTTTAGTCAAAATAACTACGTTTGGTCACCGAAGGTCTGAAAAACTATTTTAGAGTCTCAAAACTCCGCATTTAGATTTGGTATTTGTTTGGGTCAAAATTACTCTATTTTGGTCTCCAAGTGTCTGAAAAGCCCTTTTTAGTCAAAATAACTACGTTTGGTCACCAAAGGTCTGAAAACCTTTTTTTTAGCCAAAATGACTGTATTTTTGTCTTTTAGAGTCTTAAAAAGCCGGGTTTAGACAAGATAATTGCATTTCGTAACCAGTGATATGAAAACTTTTTTTGGTCAAAATGACTCTATTTTGGTCTCCAAGTGTCTAAGAAGCCCTTTTAAGTCAAAATAACTGCATTTGGTCAGCAAAGGTATGAAAAAAAATTTAGTCAAAATAATTGTATTTTCGTCTATTAGAGTCTTAAAAACCGGTTTTGGACAAGATAATTGCATTTGGTAACCAATGGCCTGAAAAAATGTTTTTGGTCAAAATGACTCTATCTAGGTCTCCAAGTGTCTAAAAAGCCCTTTTTAGTCATAATAACTACGTTTGGTCAACAAAGGTCTGAAAAACTATTTTAGCCAAAATGACTATATTTTTGTCTTTTAGACTCTCAAAACTCCGCATTTAGATTTGGTATTTGTTTGGGTCAAAATGACTCTATTTTTGTCTCCAAGTGTCTAAAAAGCCTTTTTAGTCAAAATAACTGCATTTGGTCACCAAAGGTCTGAAAAACTTTTTTAGCCAAAATGACTGTATTTTTGTCTTTTAGAGTCTTAAAAAGCCGGGTTTAGACAAGATAATTGCATTTCGTAACCAGTGATCTGAAAACATTTTTTTGGTCAAAATGACTCTATTTTGGTCTCCAAGTGTCTAAAAAGCCCTTTTTAGTCAAAATAACTGCATTTGGTTACCAAAGGTCTGAAAAACTATTTTAGAGTCTCAAAACTCCGCATTTAGATTTGGTATTTGTTTGGGTCAAAATTACTCTATTTTGGTCTCCAAGTGTCTAAAAAGCCTTTTTTAGTCAAAATAACTGCATTTGGTCACCAAAGGTCTGAAAAACTTTTTTAGCCAAAATGACTGTATTTTTGTCTTTTAGAGTCTTAAAAAGCCGGGTTTAGACAAGATAATTGCATTTCGTAACCAGTGATCTGAAAACATTTTTTTGGTCAAAATGACTCTATTTTGGTCTCCAAGTGTCTAAAAAGCCCTTTTTAGTCAAAATAACTGCATTTGGTTACCAAAGGTCTGAAAAAAATTTAGTCAAAATGATTGTATTTTCGTCTATTAGAGTTTTAAAAAGCCGGTTTTGGACAAAATAATTGCATTTGGTAACCAATCGCCTGAAACACTTGTTTGGGTCAAAATTACTCTATTTTGGTCTCCAAGTGTCTAAAAATCCTTTTTTAGTCAAAATAACTGCATTTGGTCACCAAAGGTCTGAAAACCTTTTTTTTGCCAAAATAACAGTATTTTTGTCCTTTAGAGTCTTAAAAAGCCGGTTTTAGACAAGATAATTGCATTTCGTGCCCAGTGATCTGAAAACATTTTTTTGGTAAAAATGACTCTATTTTGGTCTCCAAGTGTCTGAAAAGCCATTTTTTGTCAAAATAACTACGTTTGGTCACCAAAGGTCTGAAAACCTTTTTTTAGCCAAAATGACTGTATTTTTGTCTTTTAGAGTCTTAAAACACCGCTTTTAGACAAGATAAACTACATTTGGTAACCAATGGCCTGAAAAAATGTTTTTGGTCAAAATGACTCTATTTAGGTCTCCAAGTGTCTATAAAGCCCTTTTTAGTCAAAATAACTACGTTTGGTCACCGAAGGTCTGAAAAACTATTTTAGAGTCTCAAAACTCCGCATTTAGATTTGGTATTTGTTTGGGTCAAAATTACTCTATTTTGGTCTCCAAGTGTCTGAAAAGCCCTTTTTAGTCAAAATAACTACGTTTGGTCACCAAAGGTCTGAAAACCTTTTTTTTAGCCAAAATGACTGTATTTTTGTCTTTTAGAGTCTTAAAAAGCCGGGTTTAGACAAGATAATTGCATTTCGTAACCAGTGATCTGAAAACATTTTTTTGGTCAAAATGACTCTATTTTGGTCTCCAAGTGTCTAAAAAGCCCTTTTTAGTCAAAATAACTGCATTTGGTTACCAAAGGTCTGAAGAAAATTTAGTCAAAATGATTGTATTTTCGTCTATTAGAGTTTTAAAAAGCCGGTTTTGGACAAAATAATTGCATTTGGTAACCAATCGCCTGAAACACTTGTTTGGGTCAAAATTACTCTATTTTGGTCTCCAAGTGTCTAAAAATCCTTTTTTAGTCAAAATAACTGCATTTAGTCACCAAAGGTCTGAAAACCTTTTTTTTGCCAAAATAACAGTATTTTTGTCCTTTAGAGTCTTAAAAAGCCGGTTTTAGACAAGATAATTGCATTTCGTGCCCAGTGATCTGAAAACATTTTTTTGGTCAAAATGACTCTATTTTGGTCTCCAAGTGTCTAAGAAGCCCTTTTAAGTCAAAATAACTGCATTTGGTCAGCAAAGGTATAAAAAAATTAAGTCAAAATGATTGTATTCTCGTCTATTAGAGTCTTAAAAACCGGTTTTGGACAAGATAATTGCATTTGGTAACCAATGGCATGAAAAAATGTTTTTGGTCAAAATGACTCTATCTAGGTCTCCAAGTGTCTAAAAAGCCCTTTTTAGTCATAATAACTACGTTTGGTCAACAAAGGTCTGAAAAACTATTTTAGCCAAAATGACTGTATTTTTGTCTTTTAGAGTCTCAAAACTCCGCATTTAGATTTGGTATTTGTTTGGGTCAAAATGACTCTATTTTTGTCTCCAAGTGTCTAAAAAGCCTTTTTAGTCAAAATAACTGCATTTGGTCACCAAAGGTCTGAAAAACTTTTTTAGCCAAAATGACTGTATTTTTGTCTTTTAGAGTCTTAAAAAGCCGGGTTCAGACAAGATAATTGCATTTCGTAACCAGTGATCTGAAAACATTTTTTTGGTCAAAATGACTCTATTTTGGTCTCCAAGTGTCTAAAAAGCCCTTTTTAGTCAAAATAATTGCATTTGGTTACCAAAGGTCTGAAAAAAAATTTAGTCAAAATGATTGTATTTTCGTCTATTAGAGTTTTAAAAAGCCGGTTTTGGACAAGATAATTGCATTTGGTAACCAATCGCCTGAAACACTTGTTTGGGTCAAAATTACTCTATTTTGGTCTCCAAGTGTCTGAAAACCTTTTTTTTAGCCAAAATAACAGTATTTTTGTCCTTTAGAGTCTTAAAAAGCCGGTTTTAGACAAGATCATTGCATTTCGTGCCCAGTGATCTGAAAACATTTTTTTGGTAAAAATGACTCTATTTTGGTCTCCAAGTGTCTGAAAAGCCATTTTTTGTCAAAATAACTACGTTTGGTCACCAAAGGTCTGAAAACCTTTTTTTAGCCAAAATGACTGTATTTTTGTCTTTTAGAGTCTTAAAACACCGCTTTTAGACAAGATAAACTACATTTGGTAACCAATGGCCTGAAAAAATGTTTTTGGTCAAAATGACTCTATTTAGGTCTCCAAGTGTCTATAAAGCCCTTTTTAGTCAAAATAACTACGTTTGGTCACCGAAGGTCTGAAAAACTATTTTAGAGTCTCAAAACTCCGCATTTAGATTTGGTATTTGTTTGGGTCAAAATTACTCTATTTTGGTCTCCAAGTGTCTGAAAAGCCCTTTTTAGTCAAAATAACTACGTTTGGTCACCAAAGGTCTGAAAACCTTTTTTTTAGCCAAAATGACTGTATTTTTGTCTTTTAGAGTCTTAAAAAGCCGGGTTTAGACAAGATAATTGCATTTCGTAACCAGTGATATGAAAACTTTTTTTGGTCAAAATGACTCTATTTTGGTCTCCAAGTGTCTAAGAAGCCCTTTTAAGTCAAAATAACTGCATTTGGTCAGCAAAGGTATGAAAAAAAATTTAGTCAAAATAATTGTATTTTTGTCTATTAGAGTCTTAAAAACCGGTTTTGGACAAGATAATTGCATTTGGTAACCAATGGCCTGAAAAAATGTTTTTGGTCAAAATGACTCTATCTAGGTCTCCAAGTGTCTAAAAAGCCCTTTTTAGTCATAATAACTACGTTTGGTCAACAAAGGTCTGAAAAACTATTTTAGCCAAAATGACTGTATTTTTGTCTTTTAGAGTCTCAAAACTCCGCATTTAGATTTGGTATTTGTTTGGGTCAAAATGACTCTATTTTTGTCTCCAAGTGTCTAAAAAGCCTTTTTAGTCAAAATAACTGCATTTGGTCACCAAAGGTCTGAAAAACTTTTTTAGCCAAAATGACTATATTTTTGTCTTTTAGAGTCTTAAAAAGCCGGGTTTAGACAAGATAATTGCATTTCGTAACCAGTGATCTGAAAACATTTTTTTGGTCAAAATGACTCTATTTTGGTCTCCAGGTGTCTAAAAAGCCCTTTTTAGTCAAAATAACTGCATTTGGTTACCAAAGGTCTGAAAAAAATTTAGTCAAAATGATTGTATTTTCGTCTATTAGAGTTTTAAAAAGCCGGTTTTGGACAAGATAATTGCATTTGGTAACCAATCGCCTGAAACACTTGTTTGGGTCAAAATTACTCTATTTTGGTCTCCAAGTGTCTAAAAATCCTTTTTTAGTCAAAATAACTGCATTTGGTCACCAAAGGTCTGAAAACCTTTTTTTTGGCCAAAATAACAGCATTTTTGTCCTTTAGAGTCTTAAAAAGCCGGTTTTAGACAAGATAATTGCATTTCGTGCCCAGTGATCTGAAAAATTTTTTTGGTAAAAATTACTCTATTTTGTTCTCCAAGTGTCTGAAAAGCCATTTTTTGTCAAAATAACTACGTTTGGTCACCAAAGGTCTGAAAACCTTTTTTTAGCCAAAATGACTGTATTTTTGTCTTTTAGAGTCTTAAAACACCGCTTTTAGACAAGATAAACTACATTTGGTAACCAATGGCCTGAAAAAATGTTTTTGGTCAAAATGACTCTATTTAGGTCTCCAAGTGTCTAAAAAGCCCTTTTTAGTCATAATAACTACGTTTGGTCAACAAAGGTCTGAAAAACTATTTTAGCCAAAATGACTGTATTTTTATCTTTTAGAGTCTCAAAACTCCGCATTTAAATTTGGTATTTGTTTGGGTCAAAATGGCTCTATTTTGGTCTCCAAGTGTCTAAAAAGCCTTTTTAGTCAAAATAACTGCATTTGGTCACCAAAGGTCTGAAAAACTTTTTCAGCCAAAATGACTGTATTTTTGTCTTTTAGAGTCTCAAAACTCCGCATTTAGATTTGGTATTTGTTTGGGTAAAAATGACTCTATTTAGGTCTCCAAGTGTCTATAAAGCCCTTTTTAGTCAAAATAACTACGTTTGGTCACCAAAGGTCTGAAAAACTATTTTAGAGTCTCAAAACTCTGCATTTAGATTTGGTATTTGTTTGGGTCAAAATGACTCTATTTTGGTCTCCAAGTGTCTAAAAAGCCTTTTTTAGTCAAAATAACTACGTTTGGTCACCAAAGGTCTGAAAACCTTTTTTCAGCCAAAATGACTGTATTTTTGTCTTTTAGAGTCTTAAAAAGCCGGTTTTAGACAAGATAATTGCATTTCGTGCCCAGTGATCTGAAAACATTTTTTTGGTCAAAATGAGTCTATTTTGGTCTCCAAGTGTCTGAAAAGCCCTTTTTAGACAAAATAACTACGTTTGGTCACCAAAGGTCTGAAAACCTTTTTTAGCGAAAATGACTGTATTTTTGTCTTTTAGAGTCTTAAAACACTGCTTTTAGACAAGATAAACTACATTTGGTAACCAATGGCCTGAAAAAATGTTTTTGGTCAAAATGACTCTATTTAGGTCTCCAAGTGTCTATAAAGCCCTTTTTAGTCAAAATAACTACGTTTGGTCACCGAAGGTCTGAAAAACTATTTTAGAGTCTCAAAACTCCGCATTTAGATTTGGTATTTGTTTGGGTCAAAATTACTCTATTTTGGTCTCCAAGTGTCTGAAAAGCCCTTTTTAGTCAAAATAACTACGTTTGGTCACCAAAGGTCTGAAAACCTTTTTTTTAGCCAAAATGACTGTATTTTTGTCTTTTAGAGTCTTAAAAAGCCGGGTTTAGACAAGATAATTGCATTTCGTAACCAGTGATATGAAAACTTTTTTTGGTCAAAATGACTCTATTTTGGTCTCCAAGTGTCTAAGAAGCCCTTTTAAGTCAAAATAACTGCATTTGGTCAGCAAAGGTATGAAAAAAAATTTAGTCAAAATAATTGTATTTTTGTCTATTAGAGTCTTAAAAACCGGTTTTGGACAAGATAATTGCATTTGGTAACCAATGGCCTGAAAAAATGTTTTTGGTCAAAATGACTCTATCTAGGTCTCCAAGTGTCTAAAAAGCCCTTTTTAGTCATAATAACTACGTTTGGTCAACAAAGGTCTGAAAAACTATTTTAGCCAAAATGACTGTATTTTTGTCTTTTAGAGTCTCAAAACTCCGCATTTAGATTTGGTATTTGTTTGGGTCAAAATGACTCTATTTTTGTCTCCAAGTGTCTAAAAAGCCTTTTTAGTCAAAATAACTGCATTTGGTCACCAAAGGTCTGAAAAACTTTTTTAGCCAAAATGACTATATTTTTGTCTTTTAGAGTCTTAAAAAGCCGGGTTTAGACAAGATAATTGCATTTCGTAACCAGTGATCTGAAAACATTTTTTTGGTCAAAATGACTCTATTTTGGTCTCCAGGTGTCTAAAAAGCCCTTTTTAGTCAAAATAACTGCATTTGGTTACCAAAGGTCTGAAAAAAATTTAGTCAAAATGATTGTATTTTCGTCTATTAGAGTTTTAAAAAGCCGGTTTTGGACAAGATAATTGCATTTGGTAACCAATCGCCTGAAACACTTGTTTGGGTCAAAATTACTCTATTTTGGTCTCCAAGTGTCTAAAAATCCTTTTTTAGTCAAAATAACTGCATTTGGTCACCAAAGGTCTGAAAACCTTTTTTTTGGCCAAAATAACAGCATTTTTGTCCTTTAGAGTCTTAAAAAGCCGGTTTTAGACAAGATAATTGCATTTCGTGCCCAGTGATCTGAAAAATTTTTTTGGTAAAAATTACTCTATTTTGTTCTCCAAGTGTCTGAAAAGCCATTTTTTGTCAAAATAACTACGTTTGGTCACCAAAGGTCTGAAAACCTTTTTTTAGCCAAAATGACTGTATTTTTGTCTTTTAGAGTCTTAAAACACCGCTTTTAGACAAGATAAACTACATTTGGTAACCAATGGCCTGAAAAAATGTTTTTGGTCAAAATGACTCTATTTAGGTCTCCAAGTGTCTAAAAAGCCCTTTTTAGTCATAATAACTACGTTTGGTCAACAAAGGTCTGAAAAACTATTTTAGCCAAAATGACTGTATTTTTATCTTTTAGAGTCTCAAAACTCCGCATTTAAATTTGGTATTTGTTTGGGTCAAAATGGCTCTATTTTGGTCTCCAAGTGTCTAAAAAGCCTTTTTAGTCAAAATAACTGCATTTGGTCACCAAAGGTCTGAAAAACTTTTTCAGCCAAAATGACTGTATTTTTGTCTTTTAGAGTCTCAAAACTCCGCATTTAGATTTGGTATTTGTTTGGGTAAAAATGACTCTATTTAGGTCTCCAAGTGTCTATAAAGCCCTTTTTAGTCAAAATAACTACGTTTGGTCACCAAAGGTCTGAAAAACTATTTTAGAGTCTCAAAACTCTGCATTTAGATTTGGTATTTGTTTGGGTCAAAATGACTCTATTTTGGTCTCCAAGTGTCTAAAAAGCCTTTTTTAGTCAAAATAACTACGTTTGGTCACCAAAGGTCTGAAAACCTTTTTTCAGCCAAAATGACTGTATTTTTGTCTTTTAGAGTCTTAAAAAGCCGGTTTTAGACAAGATAATTGCATTTCGTGCCCAGTGATCTGAAAACATTTTTTTGGTCAAAATGAGTCTATTTTGGTCTCCAAGTGTCTGAAAAGCCCTTTTTAGACAAAATAACTACGTTTGGTCACCAAAGGTCTGAAAACCTTTTTTAGCGAAAATGACTGTATTTTTGTCTTTTAGAGTCTTAAAACACTGCTTTTAGACAAGATAAACTACATTTGGTAACCAATGGCCTGAAAAAATGTTTTTGGTCAAAATGACTCTATTTAGGTCTCCAAGTGTCTATAAAGCCCTTTTTAGTCAAAATAACTACGTTTGGTCACCAAAGGTCTGAAAACCTTTTTTTTAGCCAAAATTACTGTATTTTTGTCTTTTAGAGTCTTAAAAAGCCGGGTTTAGACAAGATAATTGCATTTCGTAACCAGTGATCTGAAAACATTTTTTTGGTCAAAATGACTCTATTTTTGTCTCCAAGTGTCTAAAAAGCCTTTTTAGTCAAAATAACTGCATTTGGTCACCAAAGGTCTGAAAAACTTTTTTAGCCAAAATGACTGTATTTTTGTCTTTTAGAGTCTTAAAAAGCCGGGTTTAGACAAGATAATTGCATTTCGTAACCAGTGATCTGAAAACATTTTTTTGGTCAAAATGACTCTATTTTGGTCTCCAAGTGTCTAAAAAGCCCTTTTTAGTCAAAATAACTGCATTTGGTTACCAAAGGTCTGAAAAAAATTTAGTCAAAATGATTGTATTTTCGTCTATTAGAGTTTTAAAAAGCCGGTTTTGGACAAGATAATTGCATTTGGTAACCAATCGCCTGAAACACTTGTTTGGGTCAAAATTACTCTATTTTGGTCTCCAAGTGTCTAAAAATCCTTTTTTAGTCAAAATAACTGCATTTGGTCACCAAAGGTCTGAAAACCTTTTTTTTAGCCAAAATAACAGTATTTTTGTCCTTTAGAGTCTTAAAAAGCCGGTTTTAGACAAGATAATTGCATTTCGTGCCCAGTGATCTGAAAACATTTTTTTGGTAAAAATGACTCTATTTTGGTCTCCAAGTGTCTGAAAAGCCATTTTTTGTCAAAATAACTACGTTTGGTCACCAAAGGTCTGAAAACCTTTTTTAGCCAAAATGACTGTATTTTTGTCTTTTAGAGTCTTAAAACACCGCTTTTAGACAAGATAAACTACATTTGGTAACCAATGGCCTGAAAAAATGTTTTTGGTCAAAATGACTCTATTTAGGTCTCCAAGTGTCTATAAAGCCCTTTTTAGTCAAAATAACTACGTTTGGTCACCGAAGGTCTGAAAAACTATTTTAGAGTCTCAAAACTCCGCATTTAGATTTGGTATTTGTTTGGGTCAAAATTACTCTATTTTGGTCTCCAAGTGTCTGAAAAGCCCTTTTTAGTCAAAATAACTACGTTTGGTCACCAAAGGTCTGAAAACCTTTTTTTTAGCCAAAATGACTGTATTTTTGTCTTTTAGAGTCTTAAAAAGCCGGGTTTAGACAAGATAATTGCATTTCGTAACCAGTGATATGAAAACTTTTTTTGGTCAAAATGACTCTATTTTGGTCTCCAAGTGTCTAAGAAGCCCTTTTAAGTCAAAATAACTGCATTTGGTCAGCAAAGGTATGAAAAAAAATTTAGTCAAAATAATTGTATTTTCGTCTATTAGAGTCTTAAAAACCGGTTTTGGACAAGATAATTGCATTTGGTAACCAATGGCCTGAAAAAATGTTTTTGGTCAAAATGACTCTATCTAGGTCTCCAAGTGTCTAAAAAGCCCTTTTTAGTCATAATAACTACGTTTGGTCAACAAAGGTCTGAAAAACTATTTTAGCCAAAATGACTATATTTTTGTCTTTTAGACTCTCAAAACTCCGCATTTAGATTTGGTATTTGTTTGGGTCAAAATGACTCTATTTTTGTCTCCAAGTGTCTAAAAAGCCTTTTTAGTCAAAATAACTGCATTTGGTCACCAAAGGTCTGAAAAACTTTTTTAGCCAAAATGACTGTATTTTTGTCTTTTAGAGTCTTAAAAAGCCGGGTTTAGACAAGATAATTGCATTTCGTAACCAGTGATCTGAAAACATTTTTTTGGTCAAAATGACTCTATTTTGGTCTCCAAGTGTCTAAAAAGCCCTTTTTAGTCAAAATAACTGCATTTGGTTACCAAAGGTCTGAAAAACTATTTTAGAGTCTCAAAACTCCGCATTTAGATTTGGTATTTGTTTGGGTCAAAATTACTCTATTTTGGTCTCCAAGTGTCTAAAAAGCCTTTTTTAGTCAAAATAACTGCATTTGGTCACCAAAGGTCTGAAAAACTTTTTTAGCCAAAATGACTGTATTTTTGTCTTTTAGAGTCTTAAAAAGCCGGGTTTAGACAAGATAATTGCATTTCGTAACCAGTGATCTGAAAACATTTTTTTGGTCAAAATGACTCTATTTTGGTCTCCAAGTGTCTAAAAAGCCCTTTTTAGTCAAAATAACTGCATTTGGTTACCAAAGGTCTGAAAAAAATTTAGTCAAAATGATTGTATTTTCGTCTATTAGAGTTTTAAAAAGCCGGTTTTGGACAAAATAATTGCATTTGGTAACCAATCGCCTGAAACACTTGTTTGGGTCAAAATTACTCTATTTTGGTCTCCAAGTGTCTAAAAATCCTTTTTTAGTCAAAATAACTGCATTTGGTCACCAAAGGTCTGAAAACCTTTTTTTTGCCAAAATAACAGTATTTTTGTCCTTTAGAGTCTTAAAAAGCCGGTTTTAGACAAGATAATTGCATTTCGTGCCCAGTGATCTGAAAACATTTTTTTGGTAAAAATGACTCTATTTTGGTCTCCAAGTGTCTGAAAAGCCATTTTTTGTCAAAATAACTACGTTTGGTCACCAAAGGTCTGAAAACCTTTTTTTAGCCAAAATGACTGTATTTTTGTCTTTTAGAGTCTTAAAACACCGCTTTTAGACAAGATAAACTACATTTGGTAACCAATGGCCTGAAAAAATGTTTTTGGTCAAAATGACTCTATTTAGGTCTCCAAGTGTCTATAAAGCCCTTTTTAGTCAAAATAACTACGTTTGGTCACCGAAGGTCTGAAAAACTATTTTAGAGTCTCAAAACTCCGCATTTAGATTTGGTATTTGTTTGGGTCAAAATTACTCTATTTTGGTCTCCAAGTGTCTGAAAAGCCCTTTTTAGTCAAAATAACTACGTTTGGTCACCAAAGGTCTGAAAACCTTTTTTTTAGCCAAAATGACTGTATTTTTGTCTTTTAGAGTCTTAAAAAGCCGGGTTTAGACAAGATAATTGCATTTCGTAACCAGTGATCTGAAAACATTTTTTTGGTCAAAATGACTCTATTTTGGTCTCCAAGTGTCTAAAAAGCCCTTTTTAGTCAAAATAACTGCATTTGGTTACCAAAGGTCTGAAGAAAATTTAGTCAAAATGATTGTATTTTCGTCTATTAGAGTTTTAAAAAGCCGGTTTTGGACAAAATAATTGCATTTGGTAACCAATCGCCTGAAACACTTGTTTGGGTCAAAATTACTCTATTTTGGTCTCCAAGTGTCTAAAAATCCTTTTTTAGTCAAAATAACTGCATTTAGTCACCAAAGGTCTGAAAACCTTTTTTTTGCCAAAATAACAGTATTTTTGTCCTTTAGAGTCTTAAAAAGCCGGTTTTAGACAAGATAATTGCATTTCGTGCCCAGTGATCTGAAAACATTTTTTTGGTCAAAATGACTCTATTTTGGTCTCCAAGTGTCTAAGAAGCCCTTTTAAGTCAAAATAACTGCATTTGGTCAGCAAAGGTATAAAAAAATTAAGTCAAAATGATTGTATTCTCGTCTATTAGAGTCTTAAAAACCGGTTTTGGACAAGATAATTGCATTTGGTAACCAATGGCATGAAAAAATGTTTTTGGTCAAAATGACTCTATCTAGGTCTCCAAGTGTCTAAAAAGCCCTTTTTAGTCATAATAACTACGTTTGGTCAACAAAGGTCTGAAAAACTATTTTAGCCAAAATGACTGTATTTTTGTCTTTTAGAGTCTCAAAACTCCGCATTTAGATTTGGTATTTGTTTGGGTCAAAATGACTCTATTTTTGTCTCCAAGTGTCTAAAAAGCCTTTTTAGTCAAAATAACTGCATTTGGTCACCAAAGGTCTGAAAAACTTTTTTAGCCAAAATGACTGTATTTTTGTCTTTTAGAGTCTTAAAAAGCCGGGTTCAGACAAGATAATTGCATTTCGTAACCAGTGATCTGAAAACATTTTTTTGGTCAAAATGACTCTATTTTGGTCTCCAAGTGTCTAAAAAGCCCTTTTTAGTCAAAATAATTGCATTTGGTTACCAAAGGTCTGAAAAAAAATTTAGTCAAAATGATTGTATTTTCGTCTATTAGAGTTTTAAAAAGCCGGTTTTGGACAAGATAATTGCATTTGGTAACCAATCGCCTGAAACACTTGTTTGGGTCAAAATTACTCTATTTTGGTCTCCAAGTGTCTGAAAACCTTTTTTTTAGCCAAAATAACAGTATTTTTGTCCTTTAGAGTCTTAAAAAGCCGGTTTTAGACAAGATCATTGCATTTCGTGCCCAGTGATCTGAAAACATTTTTTTGGTAAAAATGACTCTATTTTGGTCTCCAAGTGTCTGAAAAGCCATTTTTTGTCAAAATAACTACGTTTGGTCACCAAAGGTCTGAAAACCTTTTTTTAGCCAAAATGACTGTATTTTTGTCTTTTAGAGTCTTAAAACACCGCTTTTAGACAAGATAAACTACATTTGGTAACCAATGGCCTGAAAAAATGTTTTTGGTCAAAATGACTCTATTTAGGTCTCCAAGTGTCTATAAAGCCCTTTTTAGTCAAAATAACTACGTTTGGTCACCGAAGGTCTGAAAAACTATTTTAGAGTCTCAAAACTCCGCATTTAGATTTGGTATTTGTTTGGGTCAAAATTACTCTATTTTGGTCTCCAAGTGTCTGAAAAGCCCTTTTTAGTCAAAATAACTACGTTTGGTCACCAAAGGTCTGAAAACCTTTTTTTTAGCCAAAATGACTGTATTTTTGTCTTTTAGAGTCTTAAAAAGCCGGGTTTAGACAAGATAATTGCATTTCGTAACCAGTGATATGAAAACTTTTTTTGGTCAAAATGACTCTATTTTGGTCTCCAAGTGTCTAAGAAGCCCTTTTAAGTCAAAATAACTGCATTTGGTCAGCAAAGGTATGAAAAAAAATTTAGTCAAAATAATTGTATTTTTGTCTATTAGAGTCTTAAAAACCGGTTTTGGACAAGATAATTGCATTTGGTAACCAATGGCCTGAAAAAATGTTTTTGGTCAAAATGACTCTATCTAGGTCTCCAAGTGTCTAAAAAGCCCTTTTTAGTCATAATAACTACGTTTGGTCAACAAAGGTCTGAAAAACTATTTTAGCCAAAATGACTGTATTTTTGTCTTTTAGAGTCTCAAAACTCCGCATTTAGATTTGGTATTTGTTTGGGTCAAAATGACTCTATTTTTGTCTCCAAGTGTCTAAAAAGCCTTTTTAGTCAAAATAACTGCATTTGGTCACCAAAGGTCTGAAAAACTTTTTTAGCCAAAATGACTATATTTTTGTCTTTTAGAGTCTTAAAAAGCCGGGTTTAGACAAGATAATTGCATTTCGTAACCAGTGATCTGAAAACATTTTTTTGGTCAAAATGACTCTATTTTGGTCTCCAGGTGTCTAAAAAGCCCTTTTTAGTCAAAATAACTGCATTTGGTTACCAAAGGTCTGAAAAAAATTTAGTCAAAATGATTGTATTTTCGTCTATTAGAGTTTTAAAAAGCCGGTTTTGGACAAGATAATTGCATTTGGTAACCAATCGCCTGAAACACTTGTTTGGGTCAAAATTACTCTATTTTGGTCTCCAAGTGTCTAAAAATCCTTTTTTAGTCAAAATAACTGCATTTGGTCACCAAAGGTCTGAAAACCTTTTTTTTGGCCAAAATAACAGCATTTTTGTCCTTTAGAGTCTTAAAAAGCCGGTTTTAGACAAGATAATTGCATTTCGTGCCCAGTGATCTGAAAAATTTTTTTGGTAAAAATTACTCTATTTTGTTCTCCAAGTGTCTGAAAAGCCATTTTTTGTCAAAATAACTACGTTTGGTCACCAAAGGTCTGAAAACCTTTTTTTAGCCAAAATGACTGTATTTTTGTCTTTTAGAGTCTTAAAACACCGCTTTTAGACAAGATAAACTACATTTGGTAACCAATGGCCTGAAAAAATGTTTTTGGTCAAAATGACTCTATTTAGGTCTCCAAGTGTCTAAAAAGCCCTTTTTAGTCATAATAACTACGTTTGGTCAACAAAGGTCTGAAAAACTATTTTAGCCAAAATGACTGTATTTTTATCTTTTAGAGTCTCAAAACTCCGCATTTAAATTTGGTATTTGTTTGGGTCAAAATGGCTCTATTTTGGTCTCCAAGTGTCTAAAAAGCCTTTTTAGTCAAAATAACTGCATTTGGTCACCAAAGGTCTGAAAAACTTTTTCAGCCAAAATGACTGTATTTTTGTCTTTTAGAGTCTCAAAACTCCGCATTTAGATTTGGTATTTGTTTGGGTAAAAATGACTCTATTTAGGTCTCCAAGTGTCTATAAAGCCCTTTTTAGTCAAAATAACTACGTTTGGTCACCAAAGGTCTGAAAAACTATTTTAGAGTCTCAAAACTCTGCATTTAGATTTGGTATTTGTTTGGGTCAAAATGACTCTATTTTGGTCTCCAAGTGTCTAAAAAGCCTTTTTTAGTCAAAATAACTACGTTTGGTCACCAAAGGTCTGAAAACCTTTTTTCAGCCAAAATGACTGTATTTTTGTCTTTTAGAG
Organism: Pelophylax lessonae; assembly: GCF_965119305.1. NCBI lineage: Eukaryota > Metazoa > Chordata > Amphibia > Anura > Ranidae > Pelophylax > Pelophylax lessonae. The sequence goes on from NC_138773.1 coordinate 151,513,765, forward strand.
TCTTAAAAAGCCGGTTTTAGACAAGATAATTGCATTTCGTGCCCAGTGATCTGAAAACATTTTTTTGGTCAAAATGAGTCTATTTTGGTCTCCAAGTGTCTGAAAAGCCCTTTTTAGACAAAATAACTACGTTTGGTCACCAAAGGTCTGAAAACCTTTTTTAGCGAAAATGACTGTATTTTTGTCTTTTAGAGTCTTAAAACACTGCTTTTAGACAAGATAAACTACATTTGGTAACCAATGGCCTGAAAAAATGTTTTTGGTCAAAATGACTCTATTTAGGTCTCCAAGTGTCTATAAAGCCCTTTTTAGTCAAAATAACTACGTTTGGTCACCAAAGGTCTGAAAACCTTTTTTTTAGCCAAAATTACTGTATTTTTGTCTTTTAGAGTCTTAAAAAGCCGGGTTTAGACAAGATAATTGCATTTCGTAACCAGTGATCTGAAAACATTTTTTTGGTCAAAATGACTCTATTTTTGTCTCCAAGTGTCTAAAAAGCCTTTTTAGTCAAAATAACTGCATTTGGTCACCAAAGGTCTGAAAAACTTTTTTAGCCAAAATGACTGTATTTTTGTCTTTTAGAGTCTTAAAAAGCCGGGTTTAGACAAGATAATTGCATTTCGTAACCAGTGATCTGAAAACATTTTTTTGGTCAAAATGACTCTATTTTGGTCTCCAAGTGTCTAAAAAGCCCTTTTTAGTCAAAATAACTGCATTTGGTTACCAAAGGTCTGAAAAAAATTTAGTCAAAATGATTGTATTTTCGTCTATTAGAGTTTTAAAAAGCCGGTTTTGGACAAGATAATTGCATTTGGTAACCAATCGCCTGAAACACTTGTTTGGGTCAAAATTACTCTATTTTGGTCTCCAAGTGTCTAAAAATCCTTTTTTAGTCAAAATAACTGCATTTGGTCACCAAAGGTCTGAAAACCTTTTTTTTAGCCAAAATAACAGTATTTTTGTCCTTTAGAGTCTTAAAAAGCCGGTTTTAGACAAGATAATTGCATTTCGTGCCCAGTGATCTGAAAACATTTTTTTGGTAAAAATGACTCTATTTTGGTCTCCAAGTGTCTGAAAAGCCATTTTTTGTCAAAATAACTACGTTTGGTCACCAAAGGTCTGAAAACCTTTTTTAGCCAAAATGACTGTATTTTTGTCTTTTAGAGTCTTAAAACACCGCTTTTAGACAAGATAAACTACATTTGGTAACCAATGGCCTGAAAAAATGTTTTTGGTCAAAATGACTCTATTTAGGTCTCCAAGTGTCTATAAAGCCCTTTTTAGTCAAAATAACTACGTTTGGTCACCGAAGGTCTGAAAAACTATTTTAGAGTCTCAAAACTCCGCATTTAGATTTGGTATTTGTTTGGGTCAAAATTACTCTATTTTGGTCTCCAAGTGTCTGAAAAGCCCTTTTTAGTCAAAATAACTACGTTTGGTCACCAAAGGTCTGAAAACCTTTTTTTTAGCCAAAATGACTGTATTTTTGTCTTTTAGAGTCTTAAAAAGCCGGGTTTAGACAAGATAATTGCATTTCGTAACCAGTGATATGAAAACTTTTTTGGTCAAAATGACTCTATTTTGGTCTCCAAGTGTCTAAGAAGCCCTTTTAAGTCAAAATAACTGCATTTGGTCAGCAAAGGTATGAAAAAAAATTTAGTCAAAATAATTGTATTTTCGTCTATTAGAGTCTTAAAAACCGGTTTTGGACAAGATAATTGCATTTGGTAACCAATGGCCTGAAAAAATGTTTTTGGTCAAAATGACTCTATCTAGGTCTCCAAGTGTCTAAAAAGCCCTTTTTAGTCATAATAACTACGTTTGGTCAACAAAGGTCTGAAAAACTATTTTAGCCAAAATGACTGTATTTTTGTCTTTTAGAGTCTCAAAACTCCGCATTTAGATTTGGTATTTGTTTGGGTCAAAATGACTCTATTTTTGTCTCCAAGTGTCTAAAAAGCCTTTTTAGTCAAAATAACTGCATTTGGTCACCAAAGGTCTGAAAAACTTTTTTAGCCAAAATGACTGTATTTTTGTCTTTTAGAGTCTTAAAAAGCTGGGTTTAGACAAGATAATTGCATTTCGTAACCAGTGATCTGAAAACATTTTTTTGGTCAAAATGACTCTATTTTGGTCTCCAAGTGTCTAAGAAGCCCTTTTAAGTCAAAATAACTGCATTTGGTCAGCAAAGGTATGAATAAAAATTTAGTCAAAAATGATTGTATTTTCGTCAATTAGAGTTTTAAAAACCGGTTTTGGACAAGATAATTGCATTTGGTAGCCAATGGCCTAAAAAATGTTTTTGGTCAAAATGACTCTATTTAGGTCTCCAAGTGTCTAAAAAGCCCTTTTTAGTCATAATACCTACGTTTGGTCAACAAAGGTCTGAAAAACTATTTTAGCCAAAATGACTGTATTTTTGTCTTTTAGAGTCACAAAACTCCGCATTTAGATTTGGTATTTGTTTGGGTCAAAATGACTCTATTTTGGTCTCCAAGTGTCTAAAAAGCCTTTTTAGTCAAAATAACTGCATTTGGTCACCAAAGGTCTGAAAAACTTTTTTAGCCAAAATTACTGTATTTTTGTCTTTTAGAGTCTTAAAAAGCCGGTTTTAGACAAGATAATTGCATTTCGTGCCCAGTGATCTGAAATTTTTTTTGGTCAAAATGACTATTTTGGTCTCCAAGTGTCTAAAAAGCCTTTTTTAGTCAAAATAACTACGTTTGGTCACCAAAGGACTGAAAACCTTTTTCAGCCAAAATGACTGTATTTTTGTCTTTTAGAGTCTTAAAACACTGCTTTTAGACAAGATAAACTACATTTGGTAACCAATGGCCTGAAAAAATGTTTTTGGTCAAAATGACTCTATTTAGGTCTCCAAGTGTCTATAAAGCCCTTTTTAGTCAAAATAACTACGTTTGGTCACCAAAGGTCTGAAAAACTATTTTAGAGTCTCAAAACTCCGCATTTAGATTTGGTATTTGTTTGGGTCAAAATTACTCTATTTTGGTCTCCAAGTGTCTAAAAATCCTTTTTTAGTCAAAATAACTGCATTTGGTCACCAAAGGTCTGAAAACCTTTTTTTTAGCCAAAATAACAGTATTTTTGTCCTTTAGAGTCTTAAAAAGCCGGTTTTAGACAAGATAATTGCATTTCGTGCCCAGTGATCTGAAAACATTTTTTTGGTAAAAATGACTCTATTTTGGTCTCCAAGTGTCTGAAAAGCCATTTTTTGTCAAAATAACTACGTTTGGTCACCAAAGGTCTGAAAACCTTTTTTAGCCAAAATGACTGTATTTTTGTCTTTTAGAGTCTTAAAACACCGCTTTTAGACAAGATAAACTACATTTGGTAACCAATGGCCTGAAAAAATGTTTTTGGTCAAAATGACTCTATTTAGGTCTCCAAGTGTCTATAAAGCCCTTTTTAGTCAAAATAACTACGTTTGGTCACCGAAGGTCTGAAAAACTATTTTAGAGTCTCAAAACTCCGCATTTAGATTTGGTATTTGTTTGGGTCAAAATTACTCTATTTTGGTCTCCAAGTGTCTGAAAAGCCCTTTTTAGTCAAAATAACTACGTTTGGTCACCAAAGGTCTGAAAACCTTTTTTTTAGCCAAAATGACTGTATTTTTGTCTTTTAGAGTCTTAAAAAGCCGGGTTTAGACAAGATAATTGCATTTCGTAACCAGTGATATGAAAACTTTTTTTGGTCAAAATGACTCTATTTTGGTCTCCAAGTGTCTAAGAAGCCCTTTTAAGTCAAAATAACTGCATTTGGTCAGCAAAGGTATGAAAAAAAATTTAGTCAAAATAATTGTATTTTCGTCTATTAGAGTCTTAAAAACCGGTTTTGGACAAGATAATTGCATTTGGTAACCAATGGCCTGAAAAAATGTTTTTGGTCAAAATGACTCTATCTAGGTCTCCAAGTGTCTAAAAAGCCCTTTTTAGTCATAATAACTACGTTTGGTCAACAAAGGTCTGAAAAACTATTTTAGCCAAAATGACTGTATTTTTGTCTTTTAGAGTCTCAAAACTCCGCATTTAGATTTGGTATTTGTTTGGGTCAAAATGACTCTATTTTTTTCTTCAAGTGTCTAAAAAGCCTTTTTAGTCAAAATAACTGCATTTGGTCACCAAAGGTCTGAAAAACTTTTTTAGCCAAAATGACTGTATTTTTGTCTTTTAGAGTCTTAAAAAGCCGGGTTTAGACAAGATAATTGCATTTCGTAACCAGTGATCTGAAAACATTTTTTTGGTCAAAATGACTCTATTTTGGTCTCCGAGTGTCTAAAAAGCCCTTTTTAGTCAAAATAACTGCATTTGGTTACCAAAGGTCTGAAAAAAATTTAGTCAAAATGATTGTATTTTCGTCTATTAGAGTTTTAAAAAGCCGGTTTTGGACAAGATAATTGCATTTGGTAACCAATCGCCTGAAACACTTGTTTGGGTCAGAATTACTCTATTTTGGTCTCCAAGTGTCTAAAAATCCTTTTTTAGTCAAAATAACTGCATTTGGTCACCAAAGGTCTGAAAACCTTTTTTTTAGCCAAAATAACAGTATTTTTGTCCTTTAGAGTCTTAAAAAGCCGGTTTTAGACAAGATAATTGCATTTCGTGCCCAGTGATCTGAAAACATTTTTTTGGTAAAAATGACTCTATTTTGGTCTCCAAGTGTCTGAAAAGCCATTTTTTGTCAAAATAACTACGTTTGGTCACCAAAGGTCTGAAAACCTTTTTTTAGCCAAAATGACTGTATTTTTGTCTTTTAGAGTTGTAAGAATATTTAATAATAAATATCTCGCGCTCGTACTTATGTCAGAATATTTATACTGCTCTGAATATAGCAGTGTATTTATTTATGGTTAATAAGCAAAGATCTGTGAAAAAGGAGAGTCTTCACCTATTGCCATAAATCAATGTCGTGAATTCTTTTTAATTGATTAATTTCTTTTTAAAAGCATATACCAATCTTAGTGAGTACAGTCTACAGTGTGGAATATATATAAAAATATTTATTCGCCAGACATGTAAACACAGTATATGATCAAACAGGAAGTGACATAAAAAGATAACTCTACAAAAAAAATACTAACTTCAAATAATCAATGCAATGTGATGTTTAGCTCAACAATGAAAGTGAAACTAAAACAAAGTGAAAGTGAAACCAAAACAAAATGAAAGCAAGATTACCATTTCTTCCCAGGTATAGTATAAGCCATAAATTAATGTTCTATATAAACAGACTACAATGGTCTGCGAATCACATAGCCCAAAGTCATTCCACTGCAGAAGGAATGAGAATAAGCCATGCAAAACGGAAGACTTAAAATTGCAAATAATGCACTGAATCTGATATTAATAAAAATGTATAAAAACAAAAATCAGCTTTTTAGAGAAAAATCTACCATGGTTTATACGGCTGGGATTGTAATCTCATTACCCTTAAATATGCAATATAAAACATATAAGGAAAGAATAAACAATTGTTGAATAAAATCAAATAACATAGCAAGGCATAATTACCACACTTAAGATAGTGTTACCAGAGTCCTAAGATGGATGCCAGTCTTAAGATGGTGGATTCCCTTCAAGTTTCAGATGAATGATGGACCAGGGAGTATGTCTGGATGAGTCTTTCGAAAAATGTAATAGCGTGTGTGGTGTAAGTGTGAGGTGTGTTGTCAGTAGTGTAAAGTGATGTGTCTCTATCTCATATCTGGGTTGGTCTTTTTATATGGTAAGAACAAAGAGCTATAAAAATTACCATAAGTAAAACCCAGAGGGATGAAACATTATCTCCATTGGCTGGGATATTCTATACCTAAACTAGTGAGGTCAGAGACACACCCCTTTTTATAATTAACCCCATACTTGGATAATAAAGTTAAATGATTTCTCTATATGTGAGATTAATCATATAACACAACATAAAACTTTCTCCAGACTCCCAGTACATACATAAATGTCCACCTGTATTTCCATTATTCATCTTGGCAAGTAATGCCATTTCAATAATTATATTATTTAACACAATATAATATTTTTATATTGGAATATCTCAAATTATCTCAAGACTGCACCTGGTATTTTGTCTCCAGAGGGCAGTGTCGTACCGTTCATTAGATTTTGTATTTAACACTTTTACCACCATGTCCTTATCTGATGACCTCTCTGACCTCTGGCTAGTGAATAGCCATTACTTATTTGGATTCTGACATAACTGTCAGGCATCTAGTCTAGGTTTGGAATATTTACGACACAAACTTCTCTGAAATGAGGTAATTAGTGGCGAGATACATCTGTCCTACACTTAAACATAATGTATTCTAAGAAAGATTACTATTGTAAGAATATAAACCCAAAATGTGATATAACATTCCTAAATATATATGTATATGCCTTACATAATATAATGACATAATTATGGCTAATATCTTCTCACATATGATAATGTATCTATAAAAACTTATATGGTTCATCTTTAAATGTCTGCTAGAATATACTGGGGTATTGTCCATTGTTATATACTTATAGACAGACTGAGATATCCCCCCTTAACATAGCGTCAGACTGACTAAGTTTTATCTGATCGAGATGTCAAAAGAAATCTTATTTATGACAAAAGAAAATAGAAATGTCTGCTGAAAGTATAGGACCCTATTGTAAGCCTGTAAGAGACATTTTGTTTAACAAGTACATATGAACTTTGTTTCACCTTAAAAACAAGATGGACGCCATCCTGTTCAGAATCTCATATATGCATAATATGAAATACATGGCTTTTAAAATCATTTTTCTTTTTACCTATTATTATTTGAATCAACCCCCCAATAGTCCCGACATATCCCCCCCTTTCTTCCCAGTAGACAAGTGAGCAACTTAGGCCTATCTGGAAAGAAAGCTTTTTAAGGAGTAGTGGAAAAAAAATGTCTTGTTCTCTTTTTGTAAGAGAATAATTCATATTGGGAATTGTTCATAACTTTTAAGTAAAGTGGTAAAAATGAAAAATTGAGAAAAAAAAATCAGTTCAAAATGTCAGTTCGTAGCGACTTTGCTAGTGTTAGCTATGTCACAAACTGTTCCTTGTTAGTCTCTTTGAATTCTGATCTCCTGGTAAAGAAACTCAAATGTTCCTTGAAATCTGCATCTCCAGCTTGTAGAGTCTTGATGGAGACAGAAATTAACTGCTGCAATGGCATTGGCAACTACCATTCAAAGCGCAATAAAACAATGTTGGCAATCAGGAATCCGAGAAATCTGTTTGGACGTTCAACCTTGGATGTTGGTTGGATAATGAATGGTTTCAGCATGGTCTAGAGTGTCATACACCTAGACTGAGGTTTTTGCTCACACGTGCAATGCACCGTTCTCACATCTCCTTCAACTGAAAACAGGAGGTAGTGCGATTCCTCCCAATGGATTTCCTCGGATCAAATGCACAAAGATCTGTTGAAACAAATCTTCCTCTCCGTCAACAAGAATCTGGGGCGTCTCGCAGCTTGATTCCTGAAGAGGGATCCGATTCAATGAGGTGTTCCATCCAGAGCTGGGCTTTAAGGAGAGATGACCCATCCGATCGCTGTGTCTTTGGCAAACATCATCGTCTGTACCAATCAACGACCTGGCATGGAAGGTTAAGCTCTTCCTATTGGATGAAACATATAGTATGAATATACATTCTTATCAATTGACATTTCAATGCGATGTTGGTACCCTAAGCTTTCTCAGAGTTCTCCTTTAATCCACCGTGTGATCAGTCCTAATATGACACCAGGGAAGGTGAGACTATATATGCAACCTTTCCTAGGGCGACTGACTTCTGGGGCTTATTAACATGGGAATATTTATCGCCATGGATACTATACATTGGACAATAATACAATGATCTAATATTTTGTTAAAATTTACCTACTACTTGGGAGAAAAAAAATATATAATATCTCCCCCTGTGGGGCATCAATGCAATTTATTGTAGGCAATAAAACTACCTGGCATTGAGGATTCCTTCTTGGTTACCGTATACAACCTTTAAACTCTTGACTGCATTACATCATAAGGGTTTGATCCTCCTTGGTATCACTGTCATTGGCGATTGATTTGAAAATGTGTCCGCTTTAAGCGACCTGTTTGAGTCAGAGGGATGAAGTGACCACTGAAAAATAGGAGGGTAGTTAGTATCTCACAACCAAGATCCCCCCCTGACAGGGATTTCAGGATCCTCAATGCTGTGACCTGGGATAAAAGGGTGTTAGAACCTCTGTATCCTATACAGCTATTCAGTGTATCCCTTTGATTCCTGCCACTTGGGCATTAAAGGATTTTATGGCCCTTGGCTGGCCACAGGATTTGTTCCTAAAGAGGAATTGTTTTAATTCTGGGCTGTAGTGCCCTGAGTGACCAAGTGATCAACTGATCAATTCGGATTCTACTCAGCTGAAAACTTTTTTACATAATTGAATTATTGGCCCCGCCTCCTGCGGTGCCTATGTCTCTCGGGTTCAGACATATGGGACAGATCCCCATCAGAACCAGTTACTCGGTTCTGGCGTGAGGTCTGGGCCTTAATGGCTCTTGATTTTCCCGAGGATTTTGGGGAACCCTAGGATGGGGCAAATCCCTATTTATTTGTGGGTGTCCCCCCCTTTGTTGATGGGATGTCCGGTGTCCTCCTTAAGGTATCCGGTGTCCCCTTGGGGCCTAGGTGGCATGTCTTGCTCCTTTGCCAAACTTATTATTTTTATGTACATGGGCAATGCCTCAAAGCACAGGGATTTAAATTCCAGGTGGTTGTACTCAGTTCCTTCATTAAAGGGTGTTAGGCACTTTTGAGTACAGCAAAAAAATAATGATGGGGCCTTGGTGCTGTCTACATTTTAAATTGTAGATAACAGCTCTAGCAGCAGTAAGGTTTTTATGTGGGCTGCATTTTAAATTACATCCTGCAGGCACAACACAGACAGTTGTTTTCATAGGCCTCAAGATGATCAATAATGTTTAAGGACCACTTTCATAACAAAATCAGGACAGTACTCTTTTTAAAACTTTGTTAAAAAAAAAAAACTGGAGGTGCATGGTGTCTTTTTAGGGGTGCTAGTCTTTTTGCAGTGACCTGATATGACTCATACCTATTTATGCATGGCTGCCCAATTTCTGCCCTCCTATATTAGAAGATGGCTGGGGTAGGACATGGACTCTTTGCCTGACTCCCCCCCTTTGTCTGGGTCATGACCATCAGACTGGGAATCATATCTGGGTCTATGAATAATTACATCATATTTAAAATGCAGGACTAATTAAAGCATTACCCTTTTGTATGGACACCATGACCTTTGGAACTCTCCTATGTATTTACTTATGAGTTCCTGTCATGACATGAACTGTTACATTTTTATTTTATATATTTATTTATTTTTTTTCAAAATTTTCCACTGCTGGTTACTCGGCAACTTTTTGCTAGAAAACATTTTTCCTTGCTCAAAACTTCCTAATTATTGCATTAATCATTTACATTTCACTTTCAATGGTTACTTTCATTACAGCTTACTTGATAAGACTTCTGCCACAATTCTACTTTATTTTGCAGTTTCACGCTACATTCTCTTAACTGATGTGTCCCAATAGAGGTAACTTTCACCTGCTCAAGGAGGTTCCTAATCTCATACTCTCATTTATTTGGAGTGGAGATTGAAACTTTACTAAACTCCTTTTTGCTGAGCCTTCTGGTGCAGTTCCTCACAAAGATACAGTGAGATTAGCCATGACCAAAAGGTATGTGATAACACTTCCTGATGTCTTTGGTGTTAGATAAGCTTATTGGTGAGTTCATACATACAGGTTGTCCTCTACCCATGTCAGATGCCCTTTATTGGCCCGACGTTCTGAGGATTTTGATATATGACTCTAACCAGCATTTACATATTCCACCATTTCAGACACAGAGAGGTGTTTCCACACATTTATGATCTGTGCCAAAATCCACTGGAGTTGTGGCATTACCACTAGGGACTCACACCTTGCCAGAGTTGGCAGCGTGAACATTACCTGCTGCAGGCATTATTAATTAAGGCATTTCTATCACATTCACAATTAAAAAAAAATTATTCAAAAAAAAAAAATTTTTTTTTTTTTTTTTCAAAGTTATTGATTATGTCACCTGATCAATATTTATGATTGGCATATGTAAGAAATCAATAATTATCTCGCTGGGGCCTCCATTATATGTAAGAATATTTAATAATAAATATCTCGCGTCGTACTTATGTCAGAATATTTATACTGCTCTGAATATAGCAGTGTATTTATTTATGGTTAATAAGCAAAGATCTGTGAAAAAGGAGAGTCTTCACCTATTGCCATAAATCAATGTCGTGAATTCTTTTTAATTGATTAATTTCTTTTTAAAAGCATATACCAATCTTAGTGAGTACAGTCTACAGTGTGGAATATATATAAAAATATTTATTCGCCAGACATGTAAACACAGTATATGATCAAACAGGAAGTGACATAAAAAGATAACTCTACAAAAAAAATACTAACTTCAAATAATCAATGCAATGTGATGTTTAGCTCAACAATGAAAGTGAAACTAAAACAAAGTGAAAGTGAAACCAAAACAAAATGAAAGCAAGATTACCATTTCTTCCCAGGTATAGTATAAGCCATAAATTAATGTTCTATATAAACAGACTACAATGGTCTGCGAATCACATAGCCCAAAGTCATTCCACTGCAGAAGGAATGAGAATAAGCCATGCAAAACGGAAGACTTAAAATTGCAAATAATGCACTGAATCTGATATTAATAAAAATGTATAAAAACAAAAATCAGCTTTTTAGAGAAAAATCTACCATGGTTTATACGGCTGGGATTGTAATCTCATTACCCTTAAATATGCAATATAAAACATATAAGGAAAGAATAAACAATTGTTGAATAAAATCAAATAACATAGCAAGGCATAATTACCACACTTAAGATAGTGTTACCAGAGTCCTAAGATGGATGCCAGTCTTAAGATGGTGGATTCCCTTCAAGTTTCAGATGAATGATGGACCAGGGAGTATGTCTGGATGAGTCTTTCGAAAAATGTAATAGCGTGTGTGGTGTAAGTGTGAGGTGTGTTGTCAGTAGTGTAAAGTGATGTGTCTCTATCTCATATCTGGGTTGGTCTTTTTATATGGTAAGAACAAAGAGCTATAAAAATTACCATAAGTAAAACCCAGAGGGATGAAACATTATCTCCATTGGCTGGGATATTCTATACCTAAACTAGTGAGGTCAGAGACACACCCCTTTTTATAATTAACCCCATACTTGGATAATAAAGTTAAATGATTTCTCTATATGTGAGATTAATCATATAACACAACATAAAACTTTCTCCAGACTCCCAGTACATACATAAATGTCCACCTGTATTTCCATTATTCATCTTGGCAAGTAATGCCATTTCAATAATTATATTATTTAACACAATATAATATTTTTATATTGGAATATCTCAAATTATCTCAAGACTGCACCTGGTATTTTGTCTCCAGAGGGCAGTGTCGTACCGTTCATTAGATTTTGTATTTAACACTTTTACCACCATGTCCTTATCTGATGACCTCTCTGACCTCTGGCTAGTGAATAGCCATTACTTATTTGGATTCTGACATAACTGTCAGGCATCTAGTCTAGGTTTGGAATATTTACGACACAAACTTCTCTGAAATGAGGTAATTAGTGGCGAGATACATCTGTCCTACACTTAAACATAATGTATTCTAAGAAAGATTACTATTGTAAGAATATAAACCCAAAATGTGATATAACATTCCTAAATATATATGTATATGCCTTACATAATATAATGACATAATTATGGCTAATATCTTCTCACATATGATAATGTATCTATAAAAACTTATATGGTTCATCTTTAAATGTCTGCTAGAATATACTGGGGTATTGTCCATTGTTATATACTTATAGACAGACTGAGATATCCCCCCTTAACATAGCGTCAGACTGACTAAGTTTTATCTGATCGAGATGTCAAAAGAAATCTTATTTATGACAAAAGAAAATAGAAATGTCTGCTGAAAGTATAGGACCCTATTGTAAGCCTGTAAGAGACATTTTGTTTAACAAGTACATATGAACTTTGTTTCACCTTAAAAACAAGATGGACGCCATCCTGTTCAGAATCTCATATATGCATAATATGAAATACATGGCTTTTAAAATCATTTTTCTTTTTACCTATTATTATTTGAATCAACCCCCCAATAGTCCCGACAGAGTCTTAAAACACCGCTTTTAGACAAGATAAACTACATTTGGTAACCAATGGCCTGAAAAAATGTTTTTGGTCAAAATGACTCTATTTAGGTCTCCAAGTGTCTATAAAGCCCTTTTTAGTCAAAATAACTACGTTTGGTCACCGAAGGTCTGAAAAACTATTTTAGAGTCTCAAAACTCCGCATTTAGATTTGGTATTTGTTTGGGTCAAAATTACTCTATTTTGGTCTCCAAGTGTCTGAAAAGCCCTTTTTAGTCAAAATAACTACGTTTGGTCACCAAAGGTCTGAAAACCTTTTTTTTAGCCAAAATGACTGTATTTTTGTCTTTTAGAGTCTTAAAAAGCCGGGTTTAGACAAGATAATTGCATTTCGTAACCAGTGATATGAAAACTTTTTTTGGTCAAAATGACTCTATTTTGGTCTCCAAGTGTCTAAGAAGCCCTTTTAAGTCAAAATAACTGCATTTGGTCAGCAAAGGTATGAAAAAAAATTTAGTCAAAATAATTGTATTTTCGTCTATTAGAGTCTTAAAAACCGGTTTTGGACAAGATAATTGCATTTGGTAACCAATGGCCTGAAAAAATGTTTTTGGTCAAAATGACTCTATCTAGGTCTCCAAGTGTCTAAAAAGCCCTTTTTAGTCATAATAACTACGTTTGGTCAACAAAGGTCTGAAAAACTATTTTAGCCAAAATGACTATATTTTTGTCTTTTAGACTCTCAAAACTCCGCATTTAGATTTGGTATTTGTTTGGGTCAAAATGACTCTATTTTTGTCTCCAAGTGTCTAAAAAGCCTTTTTAGTCAAAATAACTGCATTTGGTCACCAAAGGTCTGAAAAACTTTTTTAGCCAAAATGACTGTATTTTTGTCTTTTAGAGTCTTAAAAAGCCGGGTTTAGACAAGATAATTGCATTTCGTAACCAGTGATCTGAAAACATTTTTTGGTCAAAATGACTCTATTTTGGTCTCCAAGTGTCTAAAAAGCCCTTTTTAGTCAAAATAACTGCATTTGGTTACCAAAGGTCTGAAAAACTATTTTAGAGTCTCAAAACTCCGCATTTAGATTTGGTATTTGTTTGGGTCAAAATTACTCTATTTTGGTCTCCAAGTGTCTAAAAAGCCTTTTTTAGTCAAAATAACTGCATTTGGTCACCAAAGGTCTGAAAAACTTTTTTAGCCAAAATGACTGTATTTTTGTCTTTTAGAGTCTTAAAAAGCCGGGTTTAGACAAGATAATTGCATTTCGTAACCAGTGATCTGAAAACATTTTTTTGGTCAAAATGACTCTATTTTGGTCTCCAAGTGTCTAAAAAGCCCTTTTTAGTCAAAATAACTGCATTTGGTTACCAAAGGTCTGAAAAAAATTTAGTCAAAATGATTGTATTTTCGTCTATTAGAGTTTTAAAAAGCCGGTTTTGGACAAAATAATTGCATTTGGTAACCAATCGCCTGAAACACTTGTTTGGGTCAAAATTACTCTATTTTGGTCTCCAAGTGTCTAAAAATCCTTTTTTAGTCAAAATAACTGCATTTGGTCACCAAAGGTCTGAAAACCTTTTTTTTTGCCAAAATAACAGTATTTTTGTCCTTTAGAGTCTTAAAAAGCCGGTTTTAGACAAGATAATTGCATTTCGTGCCCAGTGATCTGAAAACATTTTTTTGGTAAAAATGACTCTATTTTGGTCTCCAAGTGTCTGAAAAGCCATTTTTTGTCAAAATAACTACGTTTGGTCACCAAAGGTCTGAAAACCTTTTTTTAGCCAAAATGACTGTATTTTTGTCTTTTAGAGTCTTAAAACACCGCTTTTAGACAAGATAAACTACATTTGGTAACCAATGGCCTGAAAAAATGTTTTTGGTCAAAATGACTCTATTTAGGTCTCCAAGTGTCTATAAAGCCCTTTTTAGTCAAAATAACTACGTTTGGTCACCGAAGGTCTGAAAAACTATTTTAGAGTCTCAAAACTCCGCATTTAGATTTGGTATTTGTTTGGGTCAAAATTACTCTATTTTGGTCTCCAAGTGTCTGAAAAGCCCTTTTTAGTCAAAATAACTACGTTTGGTCACCAAAGGTCTGAAAACCTTTTTTTTAGCCAAAATGACTGTATTTTTGTCTTTTAGAGTCTTAAAAAGCCGGGTTTAGACAAGATAATTGCATTTCGTAACCAGTGATCTGAAAACATTTTTTTGGTCAAAATGACTCTATTTTGGTCTCCAAGTGTCTAAAAAGCCCTTTTTAGTCAAAATAACTGCATTTGGTTACCAAAGGTCTGAAGAAAATTTAGTCAAAATGATTGTATTTTCGTCTATTAGAGTTTTAAAAAGCCGGTTTTGGACAAAATAATTGCATTTGGTAACCAATCGCCTGAAACACTTGTTTGGGTCAAAATTACTCTATTTTGGTCTCCAAGTGTCTAAAAATCCTTTTTTAGTCAAAATAACTGCATTTAGTCACCAAAGGTCTGAAAACCTTTTTTTTGCCAAAATAACAGTATTTTTGTCCTTTAGAGTCTTAAAAAGCCGGTTTTAGACAAGATAATTGCATTTCGTGCCCAGTGATCTGAAAACATTTTTTTGGTCAAAATGACTCTATTTTGGTCTCCAAGTGTCTAAGAAGCCCTTTTAAGTCAAAATAACTGCATTTGGTCAGCAAAGGTATAAAAAAATTAAGTCAAAATGATTGTATTCTCGTCTATTAGAGTCTTAAAAACCGGTTTTGGACAAGATAATTGCATTTGGTAACCAATGGCATGAAAAAATGTTTTTGGTCAAAATGACTCTATCTAGGTCTCCAAGTGTCTAAAAAGCCCTTTTTAGTCATAATAACTACGTTTGGTCAACAAAGGTCTGAAAAACTATTTTAGCCAAAATGACTGTATTTTTGTCTTTTAGAGTCTCAAAACTCCGCATTTAGATTTGGTATTTGTTTGGGTCAAAATGACTCTATTTTTGTCTCCAAGTGTCTAAAAAGCCTTTTTAGTCAAAATAACTGCATTTGGTCACCAAAGGTCTGAAAAACTTTTTTAGCCAAAATGACTGTATTTTTGTCTTTTAGAGTCTTAAAAAGCCGGGTTCAGACAAGATAATTGCATTTCGTAACCAGTGATCTGAAAACATTTTTTTGGTCAAAATGACTCTATTTTGGTCTCCAAGTGTCTAAAAAGCCCTTTTTAGTCAAAATAATTGCATTTGGTTACCAAAGGTCTGAAAAAAAATTTAGTCAAAATGATTGTATTTTCGTCTATTAGAGTTTTAAAAAGCCGGTTTTGGACAAGATAATTGCATTTGGTAACCAATCGCCTGAAACACTTGTTTGGGTCAAAATTACTCTATTTTGGTCTCCAAGTGTCTGAAAACCTTTTTTTTAGCCAAAATAACAGTATTTTTGTCCTTTAGAGTCTTAAAAAGCCGGTTTTAGACAAGATAATTGCATTTCGTGCCCAGTGATCTGAAAACATTTTTTTGGTAAAAATGACTCTATTTTGGTCTCCAAGTGTCTGAAAAGCCATTTTTTGTCAAAATAACTACGTTTGGTCACCAAAGGTCTGAAAACCTTTTTTTAGCCAAAATGACTGTATTTTTGTCTTTTAGAGTCTTAAAACACCGCTTTTAGACAAGATAAACTACATTTGGTAACCAATGGCCTGAAAAAATGTTTTTGGTCAAAATGACTCTATTTAGGTCTCCAAGTGTCTATAAAGCCCTTTTTAGTCAAAATAACTACGTTTGGTCACCGAAGGTCTGAAAAACTATTTTAGAGTCTCAAAACTCCGCATTTAGATTTGGTATTTGTTTGGGTCAAAATTACTCTATTTTGGTCTCCAAGTGTCTGAAAAGCCCTTTTTAGTCAAAATAACTACGTTTGGTCACCAAAGGTCTGAAAACCTTTTTTTTAGCCAAAATGACTGTATTTTTGTCTTTTAGAGTCTTAAAAAGCCGGGTTTAGACAAGATAATTGCATTTCGTAACCAGTGATATGAAAACTTTTTTTGGTCAAAATGACTCTATTTTGGTCTCCAAGTGTCTAAGAAGCCCTTTTAAGTCAAAATAACTGCATTTGGTCAGCAAAGGTATGAAAAAAAATTTAGTCAAAATAATTGTATTTTCGTCTATTAGAGTCTTAAAAACCGGTTTTGGACAAGATAATTGCATTTGGTAACCAATGGCCTGAAAAAATGTTTTTGGTCAAAATGACTCTATCTAGGTCTCCAAGTGTCTAAAAAGCCCTTTTTAGTCATAATAACTACGTTTGGTCAACAAAGGTCTGAAAAACTATTTTAGCCAAAATGACTGTATTTTTGTCTTTTAGAGTCTCAAAACTCCGCATTTAGATTTGGTATTTGTTTGGGTCAAAATGACTCTATTTTTTTCTCCAAGTGTCTAAAAAGCCTTTTTAGTCAAAATAACTGCATTTGGTCACCAAAGGTCTGAAAAACTTTTTTAGCCAAAATGACTGTATTTTTGTCTTTTAGAGTCTTAAAAAGCCGGGTTTAGACAAGATAATTGCATTTCGTAACCAGTGATCTGAAAACATTTTTTTGGTCAAAATGACTCTATTTTGGTCTCCAAGTGTCTAAAAAGCCCTTTTTAGTCAAAATAACTGCATTTGGTTACCAAAGGTCTGAAAAAAATTTAGTCAAAATGATTGTATTTTCGTCTATTAGAGTTTTAAAAAGCCGGTTTTGGACAAGATAATTGCATTTGGTAACCAATCGCCTGAAACACTTGTTTGGGTCAAAATTACTCTATTTTGGTCTCCAAGTGTCTAAAAATCCTTTTTTAGTCAAAATAACTGCATTTGGTCACCAAAGGTCTGAAAACCTTTTTTTTAGCCAAAATAACAGTATTTTTGTCCTTTAGAGTCTTAAAAAGCCGGTTTTAGACAAGATAATTGCATTTCGTGCCCAGTGATCTGAAAACATTTTTTTGGTAAAAATGACTCTATTTTGGTCTCCAAGTGTCTGAAAAGCCATTTTTTGTCAAAATAACTACGTTTGGTCACCAAAGGTCTGAAAACCTTTTTTTAGCCAAAATGACTGTATTTTTGTCTTTTAGAGTCTTAAAACACCGCTTTTAGACAAGATAAACTACATTTGGTAACCAATGGCCTGAAAAAATGTTTTTGGTCAAAATGACTCTATTTAGGTCTCCAAGTGTCTATAAAGCCCTTTTTAGTCAAAATAACTACGTTTGGTCACCGAAGGTCTGAAAAACTATTTTAGAGTCTCAAAACTCCGCATTTAGATTTGGTATTTGTTTGGGTCAAAATTACTCTATTTTGGTCTCCAAGTGTCTGAAAAGCCCTTTTTAGTCAAAATAACTACGTTTGGTCACCAAAGGTCTGAAAACCTTTTTTTTAGCCAAAATGACTGTATTTTTGTCTTTTAGAGTCTTAAAAAGCCGGGTTTAGACAAGATAATTGCATTTCGTAACCAGTGATATGAAAACTTTTTTTGGTCAAAATGACTCTATTTTGGTCTCCAAGTGTCTAAGAAGCCCTTTTAAGTCAAAATAACTGCATTTGGTCAGCAAAGGTATGAAAAAAAATTTAGTCAAAATAATTGTATTTTCGTCTATTAGAGTCTTAAAAACCGGTTTTGGACAAGATAATTGCATTTGGTAACCAATGGCCTGAAAAAATGTTTTTGGTCAAAATGACTCTATCTAGGTCTCCAAGTGTCTAAAAAGCCCTTTTTAGTCATAATAACTACGTTTGGTCAACAAAGGTCTGAAAAACTATTTTAGCCAAAATGACTATATTTTTGTCTTTTAGACTCTCAAAACTCCGCATTTAGATTTGGTATTTGTTTGGGTCAAAATGACTCTATTTTTGTCTCCAAGTGTCTAAAAAGCCTTTTTAGTCAAAATAACTGCATTTGGTCACCAAAGGTCTGAAAAACTTTTTTAGCCAAAATGACTGTATTTTTGTCTTTTAGAGTCTTAAAAAGCCGGGTTTAGACAAGATAATTGCATTTCGTAACCAGTGATCTGAAAACATTTTTTTGGTCAAAATGACTCTATTTTGGTCTCCAAGTGTCTAAAAAGCCCTTTTTAGTCAAAATAACTGCATTTGGTTACCAAAGGTCTGAAAAACTATTTTAGAGTCTCAAAACTCCGCATTTAGATTTGGTATTTGTTTGGGTCAAAATTACTCTATTTTGGTCTCCAAGTGTCTAAAAAGCCTTTTTTAGTCAAAATAACTGCATTTGGTCACCAAAGGTCTGAAAAACTTTTTTAGCCAAAATGACTGTATTTTTGTCTTTTAGAGTCTTAAAAAGCCGGGTTTAGACAAGATAATTGCATTTCGTAACCAGTGATCTGAAAACATTTTTTTGGTCAAAATGACTCTATTTTGGTCTCCAAGTGTCTAAAAAGCCCTTTTTAGTCAAAATAACTGCATTTGGTTACCAAAGGTCTGAAAAAAATTTAGTCAAAATGATTGTATTTTCGTCTATTAGAGTTTTAAAAAGCCGGTTTTGGACAAAATAATTGCATTTGGTAACCAATCGCCTGAAACACTTGTTTGGGTCAAAATTACTCTATTTTGGTCTCCAAGTGTCTAAAAATCCTTTTTTAGTCAAAATAACTGCATTTGGTCACCAAAGGTCTGAAAACCTTTTTTTTGCCAAAATAACAGTATTTTTGTCCTTTAGAGTCTTAAAAAGCCGGTTTTAGACAAGATAATTGCATTTCGTGCCCAGTGATCTGAAAACATTTTTTTGGTAAAAATGACTCTATTTTGGTCTCCAAGTGTCTGAAAAGCCATTTTTTGTCAAAATAACTACGTTTGGTCACCAAAGGTCTGAAAACCTTTTTTTAGCCAAAATGACTGTATTTTTGTCTTTTAGAGTCTTAAAACACCGCTTTTAGACAAGATAAACTACATTTGGTAACCAATGGCCTGAAAAAATGTTTTTGGTCAAAATGACTCTATTTAGGTCTCCAAGTGTCTATAAAGCCCTTTTTAGTCAAAATAACTACGTTTGGTCACCGAAGGTCTGAAAAACTATTTTAGAGTCTCAAAACTCCGCATTTAGATTTGGTATTTGTTTGGGTCAAAATTACTCTATTTTGGTCTCCAAGTGTCTGAAAAGCCCTTTTTAGTCAAAATAACTACGTTTGGTCACCAAAGGTCTGAAAACCTTTTTTTTAGCCAAAATGACTGTATTTTTGTCTTTTAGAGTCTTAAAAAGCCGGGTTTAGACAAGATAATTGCATTTCGTAACCAGTGATCTGAAAACATTTTTTTGGTCAAAATGACTCTATTTTGGTCTCCAAGTGTCTAAAAAGCCCTTTTTAGTCAAAATAACTGCATTTGGTTACCAAAGGTCTGAAGAAAATTTAGTCAAAATGATTGTATTTTCGTCTATTAGAGTTTTAAAAAGCCGGTTTTGGACAAAATAATTGCATTTGGTAACCAATCGCCTGAAACACTTGTTTGGGTCAAAATTACTCTATTTTGGTCTCCAAGTGTCTAAAAATCCTTTTTTAGTCAAAATAACTGCATTTAGTCACCAAAGGTCTGAAAACCTTTTTTTTGCCAAAATAACAGTATTTTTGTCCTTTAGAGTCTTAAAAAGCCGGTTTTAGACAAGATAATTGCATTTCGTGCCCAGTGATCTGAAAACATTTTTTTGGTCAAAATGACTCTATTTTGGTCTCCAAGTGTCTAAGAAGCCCTTTTAAGTCAAAATAACTGCATTTGGTCAGCAAAGGTATAAAAAAATTAAGTCAAAATGATTGTATTCTCGTCTATTAGAGTCTTAAAAACCGGTTTTGGACAAGATAATTGCATTTGGTAACCAATGGCATGAAAAAATGTTTTTGGTCAAAATGACTCTATCTAGGTCTCCAAGTGTCTAAAAAGCCCTTTTTAGTCATAATAACTACGTTTGGTCAACAAAGGTCTGAAAAACTATTTTAGCCAAAATGACTGTATTTTTGTCTTTTAGAGTCTCAAAACTCCGCATTTAGATTTGGTATTTGTTTGGGTCAAAATGACTCTATTTTTGTCTCCAAGTGTCTAAAAAGCCTTTTTAGTCAAAATAACTGCATTTGGTCACCAAAGGTCTGAAAAACTTTTTTAGCCAAAATGACTGTATTTTTGTCTTTTAGAGTCTTAAAAAGCCGGGTTCAGACAAGATAATTGCATTTCGTAACCAGTGATCTGAAAACATTTTTTTGGTCAAAATGACTCTATTTTGGTCTCCAAGTGTCTAAAAAGCCCTTTTTAGTCAAAATAATTGCATTTGGTTACCAAAGGTCTGAAAAAAAATTTAGTCAAAATGATTGTATTTTCGTCTATTAGAGTTTTAAAAAGCCGGTTTTGGACAAGATAATTGCATTTGGTAACCAATCGCCTGAAACACTTGTTTGGGTCAAAATTACTCTATTTTGGTCTCCAAGTGTCTAAAAATCCTTTTTTAGTCAAAATAACTGCATTTGGTCACCAAAGGTCTGAAAACCTTTTTTTTAGCCAAAATAACAGTATTTTTGTCCTTTAGAGTCTTAAAAAGCCGGTTTTAGACAAGATAATTGCATTTCGTGCCCAGTGATCTGAAAAAAATTTTTTGGTAAAAATGACTCTATTTTGGTCTCCAAGTGTCTGAAAAGCCATTTTTTGTCAAAATAACTACGTTTGGTCACCAAAGGTCTGAAAACCTTTTTTTAGCCAAAATGACTGTATTTTTGTCTTTTAGAGTCTTAAAACACCGCTTTTAGACAAGATAAACTACATTTGGTAACCAATGGCCTGAAAAAATGTTTTTGGTCAAAATGACTCTATTTAGGTCTCCAAGTGTCTATAAAGCCCTTTTTAGTCAAAATAACTACGTTTGGTCACCGAAGGTCTGAAAAACTATTTTAGAGTCTCAAAACTCCGCATTTAGATTTGGTATTTGTTTGGGTCAAAATTACTCTATTTTGGTCTCCAAGTGTCTGAAAAGCCCTTTTTAGTCAAAATAACTACGTTTGGTCACCAAAGGTCTGAAAACCTTTTTTTTAGCCAAAATGACTGTATTTTTGTCTTTTAGAGTCTTAAAAAGCCGGGTTTAGACAAGATAATTGCATTTCGTAACCAGTGATATGAAAACTTTTTTTGGTCAAAATGACTCTATTTTGGTCTCCAAGTGTCTAAGAAGCCCTTTTAAGTCAAAATAACTGCATTTGGTCAGCAAAGGTATGAAAAAAAATTTAGTCAAAATAATTGTATTTTCGTCTATTAGAGTCTTAAAAACCGGTTTTGGACAAGATAATTGCATTTGGTAACCAATGGCCTGAAAAAATGTTTTTGGTCAAAATGACTCTATCTAGGTCTCCAAGTGTCTAAAAAGCCCTTTTTAGTCATAATAACTACGTTTGGTCAACAAAGGTCTGAAAAACTATTTTAGCCAAAATGACTATATTTTTGTCTTTTAGACTCTCAAAACTCCGCATTTAGATTTGGTATTTGTTTGGGTCAAAATGACTCTATTTTTGTCTCCAAGTGTCTAAAAAGCCTTTTTAGTCAAAATAACTGCATTTGGTCACCAAAGGTCTGAAAAACTTTTTTAGCCAAAATGACTGTATTTTTGTCTTTTAGAGTCTTAAAAAGCCGGGTTTAGACAAGATAATTGCATTTCGTAACCAGTGATCTGAAAACATTTTTTTGGTCAAAATGACTCTATTTTGGTCTCCAAGTGTCTAAAAAGCCCTTTTTAGTCAAAATAACTGCATTTGGTTACCAAAGGTCTGAAAAACTATTTTAGAGTCTCAAAACTCCGCATTTAGATTTGGTATTTGTTTGGGTCAAAATTACTCTATTTTGGTCTCCAAGTGTCTAAAAAGCCTTTTTTAGTCAAAATAACTGCATTTGGTCACCAAAGGTCTGAAAAACTTTTTTAGCCAAAATGACTGTATTTTTGTCTTTTAGAGTCTTAAAAAGCCGGGTTTAGACAAGATAATTGCATTTCGTAACCAGTGATCTGAAAACATTTTTTTGGTCAAAATGACTCTATTTTGGTCTCCAAGTGTCTAAAAAGCCCTTTTTAGTCAAAATAACTGCATTTGGTTACCAAAGGTCTGAAAAAAATTTAGTCAAAATGATTGTATTTTCGTCTATTAGAGTTTTAAAAAGCCGGTTTTGGACAAAATAATTGCATTTGGTAACCAATCGCCTGAAACACTTGTTTGGGTCAAAATTACTCTATTTTGGTCTCCAAGTGTCTAAAAATCCTTTTTTAGTCAAAATAACTGCATTTGGTCACCAAAGGTCTGAAAACCTTTTTTTTGCCAAAATAACAGTATTTTTGTCCTTTAGAGTCTTAAAAAGCCGGTTTTAGACAAGATAATTGCATTTCGTGCCCAGTGATCTGAAAACATTTTTTTGGTAAAAATGACTCTATTTTGGTCTCCAAGTGTCTGAAAAGCCATTTTTTGTCAAAATAACTACGTTTGGTCACCAAAGGTCTGAAAACCTTTTTGTAGCCAAAATGACTGTATTTTTGTCTTTTAGAGTCTTAAAACACCGCTTTTAGACAAGATAAACTACATTTGGTAACCAATGGCCTGAAAAAATGTTTTTGGTCAAAATGACTCTATTTAGGTCTCCAAGTGTCTATAAAGCCCTTTTTAGTCAAAATAACTACGTTTGGTCACCGAAGGTCTGAAAAACTATTTTAGAGTCTCAAAACTCCGCATTTAGATTTGGTATTTGTTTGGGTCAAAATTACTCTATTTTGGTCTCCAAGTGTCTGAAAAGCCCTTTTTAGTCAAAATAACTACGTTTGGTCACCAAAGGTCTGAAAACCTTTTTTTTAGCCAAAATGACTGTATTTTTGTCTTTTAGAGTCTTAAAAAGCCGGGTTTAGACAAGATAATTGCATTTCGTAACCAGTGATCTGAAAACATTTTTTTGGTCAAAATGACTCTATTTTGGTCTCCAAGTGTCTAAAAAGCCCTTTTTAGTCAAAATAACTGCATTTGGTTACCAAAGGTCTGAAGAAAATTTAGTCAAAATGATTGTATTTTCGTCTATTAGAGTTTTAAAAAGCCGGTTTTGGACAAAATAATTGCATTTGGTAACCAATCGCCTGAAACACTTGTTTGGGTCAAAATTACTCTATTTTGGTCTCCAAGTGTCTAAAAATCCTTTTTTAGTCAAAATAACTGCATTTAGTCACCAAAGGTCTGAAAACCTTTTTTTTGCCAAAATAACAGTATTTTTGTCCTTTAGAGTCTTAAAAAGCCGGTTTTAGACAAGATAATTGCATTTCGTGCCCAGTGATCTGAAAACATTTTTTTGGTCAAAATGACTCTATTTTGGTCTCCAAGTGTCTAAGAAGCCCTTTTAAGTCAAAATAACTGCATTTGGTCAGCAAAGGTATAAAAAAATTAAGTCAAAATGATTGTATTCTCGTCTATTAGAGTCTTAAAAACCGGTTTTGGACAAGATAATTGCATTTGGTAACCAATGGCATGAAAAAATGTTTTTGGTCAAAATGACTCTATCTAGGTCTCCAAGTGTCTAAAAAGCCCTTTTTAGTCATAATAACTACGTTTGGTCAACAAAGGTCTGAAAAACTATTTTAGCCAAAATGACTGTATTTTTGTCTTTTAGAGTCTCAAAACTCCGCATTTAGATTTGGTATTTGTTTGGGTCAAAATGACTCTATTTTTGTCTCCAAGTGTCTAAAAAGCCTTTTTAGTCAAAATAACTGCATTTGGTCACCAAAGGTCTGAAAAACTTTTTTAGCCAAAATGACTGTATTTTTGTCTTTTAGAGTCTTAAAAAGCCGGGTTCAGACAAGATAATTGCATTTCGTAACCAGTGATCTGAAAACATTTTTTTGGTCAAAATGACTCTATTTTGGTCTCCAAGTGTCTAAAAAGCCCTTTTTAGTCAAAATAATTGCATTTGGTTACCAAAGGTCTGAAAAAAAATTTAGTCAAAATGATTGTATTTTCGTCTATTAGAGTTTTAAAAAGCCGGTTTTGGACAAGATAATTGCATTTGGTAACCAATCGCCTGAAACACTTGTTTGGGTCAAAATTACTCTATTTTGGTCTCCAAGTGTCTGAAAACCTTTTTTTTAGCCAAAATAACAGTATTTTTGTCCTTTAGAGTCTTAAAAAGCCGGTTTTAGACAAGATAATTGCATTTCGTGCCCAGTGATCTGAAAACATTTTTTTGGTAAAAATGACTCTATTTTGGTCTCCAAGTGTCTGAAAAGCCATTTTTTGTCAAAATAACTACGTTTGGTCACCAAAGGTCTGAAAACCTTTTTTTAGCCAAAATGACTGTATTTTTGTCTTTTAGAGTCTTAAAACACCGCTTTTAGACAAGATAAACTACATTTGGTAACCAATGGCCTGAAAAAATGTTTTTGGTCAAAATGACTCTATTTAGGTCTCCAAGTGTCTATAAAGCCCTTTTTAGTCAAAATAACTACGTTTGGTCACCGAAGGTCTGAAAAACTATTTTAGAGTCTCAAAACTCCGCATTTAGATTTGGTATTTGTTTGGGTCAAAATTACTCTATTTTGGTCTCCAAGTGTCTGAAAAGCCCTTTTTAGTCAAAATAACTACGTTTGGTCACCAAAGGTCTGAAAACCTTTTTTTTAGCCAAAATGACTGTATTTTTGTCTTTTAGAGTCTTAAAAAGCCGGGTTTAGACAAGATAATTGCATTTCGTAACCAGTGATATGAAAACTTTTTTTGGTCAAAATGACTCTATTTTGGTCTCCAAGTGTCTAAGAAGCCCTTTTAAGTCAAAATAACTGCATTTGGTCAGCAAAGGTATGAAAAAAAATTTAGTCAAAATAATTGTATTTTCGTCTATTAGAGTCTTAAAAACCGGTTTTGGACAAGATAATTGCATTTGGTAACCAATGGCCTGAAAAAATGTTTTTGGTCAAAATGACTCTATCTAGGTCTCCAAGTGTCTAAAAAGCCCTTTTTAGTCATAATAACTACGTTTGGTCAACAAAGGTCTGAAAAACTATTTTAGCCAAAATGACTGTATTTTTGTCTTTTAGAGTCTCAAAACTCCGCATTTAGATTTGGTATTTGTTTGGGTCAAAATGACTCTATTTTTGTCTCCAAGTGTCTAAAAAGCCTTTTTAGTCAAAATAACTGCATTTGGTCACCAAAGGTCTGAAAAACTTTTTTAGCCAAAATGACTATATTTTTGTCTTTTAGAGTCTTAAAAAGCCGGGTTTAGACAAGATAATTGCATTTCGTAACCAGTGATCTGAAAACATTTTTTTGGTCAAAATGACTCTATTTTGGTCTCCAGGTGTCTAAAAAGCCCTTTTTAGTCAAAATAACTGCATTTGGTTACCAAAGGTCTGAAAAAAATTTAGTCAAAATGATTGTATTTTCGTCTATTAGAGTTTTAAAAAGCCGGTTTTGGACAAGATAATTGCATTTGGTAACCAATCGCCTGAAACACTTGTTTGGGTCAAAATTACTCTATTTTGGTCTCCAAGTGTCTAAAAATCCTTTTTTAGTCAAAATAACTGCATTTGGTCACCAAAGGTCTGAAAACCTTTTTTTTGGCCAAAATAACAGCATTTTTGTCCTTTAGAGTCTTAAAAAGCCGGTTTTAGACAAGATAATTGCATTTCGTGCCCAGTGATCTGAAAAAATTTTTTGGTAAAAATTACTCTATTTTGTTCTCCAAGTGTCTGAAAAGCCATTTTTTGTCAAAATAACTACGTTTGGTCACCAAAGGTCTGAAAACCTTTTTTTAGCCAAAATGACTGTATTTTTGTCTTTTAGAGTCTTAAAACACCGCTTTTAGACAAGATAAACTACATTTGGTAACCAATGGCCTGAAAAAATGTTTTTGGTCAAAATGACTCTATTTAGGTCTCCAAGTGTCTAAAAAGCCCTTTTTAGTCATAATAACTACGTTTGGTCAACAAAGGTCTGAAAAACTATTTTAGCCAAAATGACTGTATTTTTGTCTTTTAGAGTCTCAAAACTCCGCATTTAAATTTGGTATTTGTTTGGGTCAAAATGGCTCTATTTTGGTCTCCAAGTGTCTAAAAAGCCTTTTTAGTCAAAATAACTGCATTTGGTCACCAAAGGTCTGAAAAACTTTTTCAGCCAAAATGACTGTATTTTTGTCTTTTAGAGTCTCAAAACTCCGCATTTAGATTTGGTATTTGTTTGGGTCAAAATGACTCTATTTAGGTCTCCAAGTGTCTATAAAGCCCTTTTTAGTCAAAATAACTACGTTTGGTCACCAAAGGTCTGAAAAACTATTTTAGAGTCTCAAAACTCTGCATTTAGATTTGGTATTTGTTTGGGTCAAAATGACTCTATTTTGGTCTCCAAGTGTCTAAAAAGCCTTTTTTAGTCAAAATAACTACGTTTGGTCACCAAAGGTCTGAAAACCTTTTTTCAGCCAAAATGACTGTATTTTTGTCTTTTAGAGTCTTAAAAAGCCGGTTTTAGACAAGATAATTGCATTTCGTGCCCAGTGATCTGAAAACATTTTTTTGGTCAAAATGAGTCTATTTTGGTCTCCAAGTGTCTGAAAAGCCCTTTTTAGACAAAATAACTACGTTTGGTCACCAAAGGTCTGAAAACCTTTTTTAGCAAAAATGACTGTATTTTTGTCTTTTAGAGTCTTAAAACACTGCTTTTAGACAAGATAAACTACATTTGGTAACCAATGGCCTGAAAAAATGTTTTTGGTCAAAATGACTCTATTTAGGTCTCCAAGTGTCTATAAAGCCCTTTTTAGTCAAAATAACTACGTTTGGTCACCAAAGGTCTGAAAACCTTTTTTTTAGCCAAAATTACTGTATTTTTGTCTTTTAGAGTCTTAAAAAGCCGGGTTTAGACAAGATAATTGCATTTCGTAACCAGTGATCTGAAAACATTTTTTTGGTCAAAATGACTCTATTTTTGTCTCCAAGTGTCTAAAAAGCCTTTTTAGTCAAAATAACTGCATTTGGTCACCAAAGGTCTGAAAAACTTTTTTAGCCAAAATGACTGTATTTTTGTCTTTTAGAGTCTTAAAAAGCCGGGTTTAGACAAGATAATTGCATTTCGTAACCAGTGATCTGAAAACATTTTTTTGGTCAAAATGACTCTATTTTGGTCTCCAAGTGTCTAAAAAGCCCTTTTTAGTCAAAATAACTGCATTTGGTTACCAAAGGTCTGAAAAAAATTTAGTCAAAATGATTGTATTTTCGTCTATTAGAGTTTTAAAAAGCCGGTTTTGGACAAGATAATTGCATTTGGTAACCAATCGCCTGAAACACTTGTTTGGGTCAAAATTACTCTATTTTGGTCTCCAAGTGTCTAAAAATCCTTTTTTAGTCAAAATAACTGCATTTGGTCACCAAAGGTCTGAAAACCTTTTTTTTAGCCAAAATAACAGTATTTTTGTCCTTTAGAGTCTTAAAAAGCCGGTTTTAGACAAGATAATTGCATTTCGTGCCCAGTGATCTGAAAACATTTTTTTGGTAAAAATGACTCTATTTTGGTCTCCAAGTGTCTGAAAAGCCATTTTTTGTCAAAATAACTACGTTTGGTCACCAAAGGTCTGAAAACCTTTTTTAGCCAAAATGACTGTATTTTTGTCTTTTAGAGTCTTAAAACACCGCTTTTAGACAAGATAAACTACATTTGGTAACCAATGGCCTGAAAAAATGTTTTTGGTCAAAATGACTCTATTTAGGTCTCCAAGTGTCTATAAAGCCCTTTTTAGTCAAAATAACTACGTTTGGTCACCGAAGGTCTGAAAAACTATTTTAGAGTCTCAAAACTCCGCATTTAGATTTGGTATTTGTTTGGGTCAAAATTACTCTATTTTGGTCTCCAAGTGTCTGAAAAGCCCTTTTTAGTCAAAATAACTACGTTTGGTCACCAAAGGTCTGAAAACCTTTTTTTTAGCCAAAATGACTGTATTTTTGTCTTTTAGAGTCTTAAAAAGCCGGGTTTAGACAAGATAATTGCATTTCGTAACCAGTGATATGAAAACTTTTTTTGGTCAAAATGACTCTATTTTGGTCTCCAAGTGTCTAAGAAGCCCTTTTAAGTCAAAATAACTGCATTTGGTCAGCAAAGGTATGAAAAAAAATTTAGTCAAAATAATTGTATTTTCGTCTATTAGAGTCTTAAAAACCGGTTTTGGACAAGATAATTGCATTTGGTAACCAATGGCCTGAAAAAATGTTTTTGGTCAAAATGACTCTATCTAGGTCTCCAAGTGTCTAAAAAGCCCTTTTTAGTCATAATAACTACGTTTGGTCAACAAAGGTCTGAAAAACTATTTTAGCCAAAATGACTGTATTTTTGTCTTTTAGAGTCTCAAAACTCCGCATTTAGATTTGGTATTTGTTTGGGTCAAAATGACTCTATTTTTGTCTCCAAGTGTCTAAAAAGCCTTTTTAGTCAAAATAACTGCATTTGGTCACCAAAGGTCTGAAAAACTTTTTTAGCCAAAATGACTATATTTTTGTCTTTTAGAGTCTTAAAAAGCTGGGTTTAGACAAGATAATTGCATTTCGTAACCAGTGATCTGAAAACATTTTTTTGGTCAAAATGACTCTATTTTGGTCTCCAAGTGTCTAAGAAGCCCTTTTAAGTCAAAATAACTGCATTTGGTCAGCAAAGGTATGAATAAAAATTTAGTCAAAAATGATTGTATTTTCGTCAATTAGAGTTTTAAAAACCGGTTTTGGACAAGATAATTGCATTTGGTAGCCAATGGCCTAAAAAATGTTTTTGGTCAAAATGACTCTATTTAGGTCTCCAAGTGTCTAAAAAGCCCTTTTTAGTCATAATACCTACGTTTGGTCAACAAAGGTCTGAAAAACTATTTTAGCCAAAATGACTGTATTTTTGTCTTTTAGAGTCACAAAACTCCGCATTTAGATTTGGTATTTGTTTGGGTCAAAATGACTCTATTTTGGTCTCCAAGTGTCTAAAAAGCCTTTTTAGTCAAAATAACTGCATTTGGTCACCAAAGGTCTGAAAAACTTTTTTAGCCAAAATTACTGTATTTTTGTCTTTTAGAGTCTTAAAAAGCCGGTTTTAGACAAGATAATTGCATTTCGTGCCCAGTGATCTGAAATTTTTTTTGGTCAAAATGACTATTTTGGTCTCCAAGTGTCTAAAAAGCCTTTTTTAGTCAAAATAACTACGTTTGGTCACCAAAGGACTGAAAACCTTTTTCAGCCAAAATGACTGTATTTTTGTCTTTTAGAGTCTTAAAACACTGCTTTTAGACAAGATAAACTACATTTGGTAACCAATGGCCTGAAAAAATGTTTTTGGTCAAAATGACTCTATTTAGGTCTCCAAGTGTCTATAAAGCCCTTTTTAGTCAAAATAACTACGTTTGGTCACCAAAGGTCTGAAAAACTATTTTAGAGTCTCAAAACTCCGCATTTAGATTTGGTATTTGTTTGGGTCAAAATTACTCTATTTTGGTCTCCAAGTGTCTAAAAATCCTTTTTTAGTCAAAATAACTGCATTTGGTCACCAAAGGTCTGAAAACCTTTTTTTTAGCCAAAATAACAGTATTTTTGTCCTTTAGAGTCTTAAAAAGCCGGTTTTAGACAAGATAATTGCATTTCGTGCCCAGTGATCTGAAAACATTTTTTTGGTAAAAATGACTCTATTTTGGTCTCCAAGTGTCTGAAAAGCCATTTTTTGTCAAAATAACTACGTTTGGTCACCAAAGGTCTGAAAACCTTTTTTAGCCAAAATGACTGTATTTTTGTCTTTTAGAGTCTTAAAACACCGCTTTTAGACAAGATAAACTACATTTGGTAACCAATGGCCTGAAAAAATGTTTTTGGTCAAAATGACTCTATTTAGGTCTCCAAGTGTCTATAAAGCCCTTTTTAGTCAAAATAACTACGTTTGGTCACCGAAGGTCTGAAAAACTATTTTAGAGTCTCAAAACTCCGCATTTAGATTTGGTATTTGTTTGGGTCAAAATTACTCTATTTTGGTCTCCAAGTGTCTGAAAAGCCCTTTTTAGTCAAAATAACTACGTTTGGTCACCAAAGGTCTGAAAACCTTTTTTTTAGCCAAAATGACTGTATTTTTGTCTTTTAGAGTCTTAAAAAGCCGGGTTTAGACAAGATAATTGCATTTCGTAACCAGTGATATGAAAACTTTTTTTGGTCAAAATGACTCTATTTTGGTCTCCAAGTGTCTAAGAAGCCCTTTTAAGTCAAAATAACTGCATTTGGTCAGCAAAGGTATGAAAAAAAATTTAGTCAAAATAATTGTATTTTCGTCTATTAGAGTCTTAAAAACCGGTTTTGGACAAGATAATTGCATTTGGTAACCAATGGCCTGAAAAAATGTTTTTGGTCAAAATGACTCTATCTAGGTCTCCAAGTGTCTAAAAAGCCCTTTTTAGTCATAATAACTACGTTTGGTCAACAAAGGTCTGAAAAACTATTTTAGCCAAAATGACTGTATTTTTGTCTTTTAGAGTCTCAAAACTCCGCATTTAGATTTGGTATTTGTTTGGGTCAAAATGACTCTATTTTTTTCTCCAAGTGTCTAAAAAGCCTTTTTAGTCAAAATAACTGCATTTGGTCACCAAAGGTCTGAAAAACTTTTTTAGCCAAAATGACTGTATTTTTGTCTTTTAGAGTCTTAAAAAGCCGGGTTTAGACAAGATAATTGCATTTCGTAACCAGTGATCTGAAAACATTTTTTTGGTCAAAATGACTCTATTTTGGTCTCCAAGTGTCTAAAAAGCCCTTTTTAGTCAAAATAACTGCATTTGGTTACCAAAGGTCTGAAAAAAATTTAGTCAAAATGATTGTATTTTCGTCTATTAGAGTTTTAAAAAGCCGGTTTTGGACAAGATAATTGCATTTGGTAACCAATCGCCTGAAACACTTGTTTGGGTCAGAATTACTCTATTTTGGTCTCCAAGTGTCTAAAAATCCTTTTTTAGTCAAAATAACTGCATTTGGTCACCAAAGGTCTGAAAACCTTTTTTTAGCCAAAATAACAGTATTTTTGTCCTTTAGAGTCTTAAAAAGCCGGTTTTAGACAAGATAATTGCATTTCGTGCCCAGTGATCTGAAAACATTTTTTTGGTAAAAATGACTCTATTTTGGTCTCCAAGTGTCTGAAAAGCCATTTTTTGTCAAAATAACTACGTTTGGTCACCAAAGGTCTGAAAACCTTTTTTTAGCCAAAATGACTGTATTTTTGTCTTTTAGAGTTGTAAGAATATTTAATAATAAATATCTCGCGCTCGTACTTATGTCAGAATATTTATACTGCTCTGAATATAGCAGTGTATTTATTTATGGTTAATAAGCAAAGATCTGTGAAAAAGGAGAGTCTTCACCTATTGCCATAAATCAATGTCGTGAATTCTTTTTAATTGATTAATTTCTTTTTAAAAGCATATACCAATCTTAGTGAGTACAGTCTACAGTGTGGAATATATATAAAAATATTTATTCGCCAGACATGTAAACACAGTATATGATCAAACAGGAAGTGACATAAAAAGATAACTCTACAAAAAAAATACTAACTTCAAATAATCAATGCAATGTGATGTTTAGCTCAACAATGAAAGTGAAACTAAAACAAAGTGAAAGTGAAACCAAAACAAAATGAAAGCAAGATTACCATTTCTTCCCAGGTATAGTATAAGCCATAAATTAATGTTCTATATAAACAGACTACAATGGTCTGCGAATCACATAGCCCAAAGTCATTCCACTGCAGAAGGAATGAGAATAAGCCATGCAAAACGGAAGACTTAAAATTGCAAATAATGCACTGAATCTGATATTAATAAAAATGTATAAAAACAAAAATCAGCTTTTTAGAGAAAAATCTACCATGGTTTATACGGCTGGGATTGTAATCTCATTACCCTTAAATATGCAATATAAAACATATAAGGAAAGAATAAACAATTGTTGAATAAAATCAAATAACATAGCAAGGCATAATTACCACACTTAAGATAGTGTTACCAGAGTCCTAAGATGGATGCCAGTCTTAAGATGGTGGATTCCCTTCAAGTTTCAGATGAATGATGGACCAGGGAGTATGTCTGGATGAGTCTTTCGAAAAATGTAATAGCGTGTGTGGTGTAAGTGTGAGGTGTGTTGTCAGTAGTGTAAAGTGATGTGTCTCTATCTCATATCTGGGTTGGTCTTTTTATATGGTAAGAACAAAGAGCTATAAAAATTACCATAAGTAAAACCCAGAGGGATGAAACATTATCTCCATTGGCTGGGATATTCTATACCTAAACTAGTGAGGTCAGAGACACACCCCTTTTTATAATTAACCCCATACTTGGATAATAAAGTTAAATGATTTCTCTATATGTGAGATTAATCATATAACACAACATAAAACTTTCTCCAGACTCCCAGTACATACATAAATGTCCACCTGTATTTCCATTATTCATCTTGGCAAGTAATGCCATTTCAATAATTATATTATTTAACACAATATAATATTTTTATATTGGAATATCTCAAATTATCTCAAGACTGCACCTGGTATTTTGTCTCCAGAGGGCAGTGTCGTACCGTTCATTAGATTTTGTATTTAACACTTTTACCACCATGTCCTTATCTGATGACCTCTCTGACCTCTGGCTAGTGAATAGCCATTACTTATTTGGATTCTGACATAACTGTCAGGCATCTAGTCTAGGTTTGGAATATTTACGACACAAACTTCTCTGAAATGAGGTAATTAGTGGCGAGATACATCTGTCCTACACTTAAACATAATGTATTCTAAGAAAGATTACTATTGTAAGAATATAAACCCAAAATGTGATATAACATTCCTAAATATATATGTATATGCCTTACATAATATAATGACATAATTATGGCTAATATCTTCTCACATATGATAATGTATCTATAAAAACTTATATGGTTCATCTTTAAATGTCTGCTAGAATATACTGGGGTATTGTCCATTGTTATATACTTATAGACAGACTGAGATATCCCCCCTTAACATAGCGTCAGACTGACTAAGTTTTATCTGATCGAGATGTCAAAAGAAATCTTATTTATGACAAAAGAAAATAGAAATGTCTGCTGAAAGTATAGGACCCTATTGTAAGCCTGTAAGAGACATTTTGTTTAACAAGTACATATGAACTTTGTTTCACCTTAAAAACAAGATGGACGCCATCCTGTTCAGAATCTCATATATGCATAATATGAAATACATGGCTTTTAAAATCATTTTTCTTTTTACCTATTATTATTTGAATCAACCCCCCAATAGTCCCGACATATCCCCCCCTTTCTTCCCAGTAGACAAGTGAGCAACTTAGGCCTATCTGGAAAGAAAGCTTTTTAAGGAGTAGTGGAAAAAAAATGTCTTGTTCTCTTTTTGTAAGAGAATAATTCATATTGGGAATTGTTCATAACTTTTAAGTAAAGTGGTAAAAATGAAAAATTGAGAAAAAAAAATCAGTTCAAAATGTCAGTTCGTAGCGACTTTGCTAGTGTTAGCTATGTCACAAACTGTTCCTTGTTAGTCTCTTTGAATTCTGATCTCCTGGTAAAGAAACTCAAATGTTCCTTGAAATCTGCATCTCCAGCTTGTAGAGTCTTGATGGAGACAGAAATTAACTGCTGCAATGGCATTGACAACTACCATTCAAAGCGCAATAAAACAATGTTGGCAATCAGGAATCCGAGAAATCTGTTTGGACGTTCAACCTTGGATGTTGGTTGGATAATGAATGGTTTCAGCATGGTCTAGAGTGTCATACACCTAGACTGAGGTTTTTGCTCACACGTGCAATGCACCGTTCTCACATCTCCTTCAACTGAAAACAGGAGGTAGTGCGATTCCTCCCAATGGATTTCCTCGGATCAAATGCACAAAGATCTGTTGAAACAAATCTTCCTCTCCGTCAACAAGAATCTGGGGCGTCTCGCAGCTTGATTCCTGAAGAGGGATCCGATTCAATGAGGTGTTCCATCCAGAGCTGGGCTTTAAGGAGAGATGACCCATCCGATCGCTGTGTCTTTGGCAAACATCATCGTCTGTACCAATCAACGACCTGGCATGGAAGGTTAAGCTCTTCCTATTGGATGAAACATATAGTATGAATATACATTCTTATCAATTGACATTTCAATGCGATGTTGGTACCCTAAGCTTTCTCAGAGTTCTCCTTTAATCCACCGTGTGATCAGTCCTAATATGACACCAGGGAAGGTGAGACTATATATGCAACCTTTCCTAGGGCGACTGACTTCTGGGGCTTATTAACATGGGAATATTTATCGCCATGGATACTATACATTGGACAATAATACAATGATCTAATATTTTGTTAAAATTTACCTACTACTTGGGAGAAAAAAAATATATAATATCTCCCCCTGTGGGGCATCAATGCAATTTATTGTAGGCAATAAAACTACCTGGCATTGAGGATTCCTTCTTGGTTACCGTATACAACCTTTAAACTCTTGACTGCATTACATCATAAGGGTTTGATCCTCCTTGGTATCACTGTCATTGGCGATTGATTTGAAAATGTGTCCGCTTTAAGCGACCTGTTTGAGTCAGAGGGATGAAGTGACCACTGAAAAATAGGAGGGTAGTTAGTATCTCACAACCAAGATCCCCCCCTGACAGGGATTTCAGGATCCTCAATGCTGTGACCTGGGATAAAAGGGTGTTAGAACCTCTGTATCCTATACAGCTATTCAGTGTATCCCTTTGATTCCTGCCACTTGGGCATTAAAGGATTTTATGGCCCTTGGCTGGCCACAGGATTTGTTCCTAAAGAGGAATTGTTTTAATTCTGGGCTGTAGTGCCCTGAGTGACCAAGTGATCAACTGATCAATTCGGATTCTACTCAGCTGAAAACTTTTTTACATAATTGAATTATTGGCCCCGCCTCCTGCGGTGCCTATGTCTCTCGGGTTCAGACATATGGGACAGATCCCCATCAGAACCAGTTACTCGGTTCTGGCGTGAGGTCTGGGCCTTAATGGCTCTTGATTTTCCCGAGGATTTTGGGGAACCCTAGGATGGGGCAAATCCCTATTTATTTGTGGGTGTCCCCCCCTTTGTTGATGGGATGTCCGGTGTCCTCCTTAAGGTATCCGGTGTCCCCTTGGGGCCTAGGTGGCATGTCTTGCTCCTTTGCCAAACTTATTATTTTTATGTACATGGGCAATGCCTCAAAGCACAGGGATTTAAATTCCAGGTGGTTGTACTCAGTTCCTTCATTAAAGGGTGTTAGGCACTTTTGAGTACAGCAAAAAAATAATGATGGGGCCTTGGTGCTGTCTACATTTTAAATTGTAGATAACAGCTCTAGCAGCAGTAAGGTTTTTATGTGGGCTGCATTTTAAATTACATCCTGCAGGCACAACACAGACAGTTGTTTTCATAGGCCTCAAGATGATCAATAATGTTTAAGGACCACTTTCATAACAAAATCAGGACAGTACTCTTTTTAAAACTTTGTTAAAAAAAAAAACTGGAGGTGCATGGTGTCTTTTTAGGGGTGCTAGTCTTTTTGCAGTGACCTGATATGACTCATACCTATTTATGCATGGCTGCCCAATTTCTGCCCTCCTATATTAGAAGATGGCTGGGGTAGGACATGGACTCTTTGCCTGACTCCCCCCCTTTGTCTGGGTCATGACCATCAGACTGGGAATCATATCTGGGTCTATGAATAATTACATCATATTTAAAATGCAGGACTAATTAAAGCATTACCCTTTTGTATGGACACCATGACCTTTGGAACTCTCCTATGTATTTACTTATGAGTTCCTGTCATGACATGAACTGTTACATTTTTATTTTATATATTTATTTATTTTTTTTCAAAATTTTCCACTGCTGGTTACTCGGCAACTTTTTGCTAGAAAACATTTTTCCTTGCTCAAAACTTCCTAATTATTGCATTAATCATTTACATTTCACTTTCAATGGTTACTTTCATTACAGCTTACTTGATAAGACTTCTGCCACAATTCTACTTTATTTTGCAGTTTCACGCTACATTCTCTTAACTGATGTGTCCCAATAGAGGTAACTTTCACCTGCTCAAGGAGGTTCCTAATCTCATACTCTCATTTATTTGGAGTGGAGATTGAAACTTTACTAAACTCCTTTTTGCTGAGCCTTCTGGTGCAGTTCCTCACAAAGATACAGTGAGATTAGCCATGACCAAAAGGTATGTGATAACACTTCCTGATGTCTTTGGTGTTAGATAAGCTTATTGGTGAGTTCATACATACAGGTTGTCCTCTACCCATGTCAGATGCCCTTTATTGGCCCGACGTTCTGAGGATTTTGATATATGACTCTAACCAGCATTTACATATTCCACCATTTCAGACACAGAGAGGTGTTTCCACACATTTATGATCTGTGCCAAAATCCACTGGAGTTGTGGCATTACCACTAGGGACTCACACCTTGCCAGAGTTGGCAGCGTGAACATTACCTGCTGCAGGCATTATTAATTAAGGCATTTCTATCACATTCACAATTAAAAAAAAATTATTCAAAAAAAAAAATTTTTTTTTTTTTTTTTCAAAGTTATTGATTATGTCACCTGATCAATATTTATGATTGGCATATGTAAGAAATCAATAATTATCTCGCTGGGGCCTCCATTATATGTAAGAATATTTAATAATAAATATCTCGCGCTCGTACTTATGTCAGAATATTTATACTGCTCTGAATATAGCAGTGTATTTATTTATGGTTAATAAGCAAAGATCTGTGAAAAAGGAGAGTCTTCACCTATTGCCATAAATCAATGTCGTGAATTCTTTTTAATTGATTAATTTCTTTTTAAAAGCATATACCAATCTTAGTGAGTACAGTCTACAGTGTGGAATATATATAAAAATATTTATTCGCCAGACATGTAAACACAGTATATGATCAAACAGGAAGTGACATAAAAAGATAACTCTACAAAAAAAATACTAACTTCAAATAATCAATGCAATGTGATGTTTAGCTCAACAATGAAAGTGAAACTAAAACAAAGTGAAAGTGAAACCAAAACAAAATGAAAGCAAGATTACCATTTCTTCCCAGGTATAGTATAAGCCATAAATTAATGTTCTATATAAACAGACTACAATGGTCTGCGAATCACATAGCCCAAAGTCATTCCACTGCAGAAGGAATGAGAATAAGCCATGCAAAACGGAAGACTTAAAATTGCAAATAATGCACTGAATCTGATATTAATAAAAATGTATAAAAACAAAAATCAGCTTTTTAGAGAAAAATCTACCATGGTTTATACGGCTGGGATTGTAATCTCATTACCCTTAAATATGCAATATAAAACATATAAGGAAAGAATAAACAATTGTTGAATAAAATCAAATAACATAGCAAGGCATAATTACCACACTTAAGATAGTGTTACCAGAGTCCTAAGATGGATGCCAGTCTTAAGATGGTGGATTCCCTTCAAGTTTCAGATGAATGATGGACCAGGGAGTATGTCTGGATGAGTCTTTCGAAAAATGTAATAGCGTGTGTGGTGTAAGTGTGAGGTGTGTTGTCAGTAGTGTAAAGTGATGTGTCTCTATCTCATATCTGGGTTGGTCTTTTTATATGGTAAGAACAAAGAGCTATAAAAATTACCATAAGTAAAACCCAGAGGGATGAAACATTATCTCCATTGGCTGGGATATTCTATACCTAAACTAGTGAGGTCAGAGACACACCCCTTTTTATAATTAACCCCATACTTGGATAATAAAGTTAAATGATTTCTCTATATGTGAGATTAATCATATAACACAACATAAAACTTTCTCCAGACTCCCAGTACATACATAAATGTCCACCTGTATTTCCATTATTCATCTTGGCAAGTAATGCCATTTCAATAATTATATTATTTAACACAATATAATATTTTTATATTGGAATATCTCAAATTATCTCAAGACTGCACCTGGTATTTTGTCTCCAGAGGGCAGTGTCGTACCGTTCATTAGATTTTGTATTTAACACTTTTACCACCATGTCCTTATCTGATGACCTCTCTGACCTCTGGCTAGTGAATAGCCATTACTTATTTGGATTCTGACATAACTGTCAGGCATCTAGTCTAGGTTTGGAATATTTACGACACAAACTTCTCTGAAATGAGGTAATTAGTGGCGAGATACATCTGTCCTACACTTAAACATAATGTATTCTAAGAAAGATTACTATTGTAAGAATATAAACCCAAAATGTGATATAACATTCCTAAATATATATGTATATGCCTTACATAATATAATGACATAATTATGGCTAATATCTTCTCACATATGATAATGTATCTATAAAAACTTATATGGTTCATCTTTAAATGTCTGCTAGAATATACTGGGGTATTGTCCATTGTTATATACTTATAGACAGACTGAGATATCCCCCCTTAACATAGCGTCAGACTGACTAAGTTTTATCTGATCGAGATGTCAAAAGAAATCTTATTTATGACAAAAGAAAATAGAAATGTCTGCTGAAAGTATAGGACCCTATTGTAAGCCTGTAAGAGACATTTTGTTTAACAAGTACATATGAACTTTGTTTCACCTTAAAAACAAGATGGACGCCATCCTGTTCAGAATCTCATATATGCATAATATGAAATACATGGCTTTTAAAATCATTTTTCTTTTTACCTATTATTATTTGAATCAACCCCCCAATAGTCCCGACAGAGTCTTAAAACACCGCTTTTAGACAAGATAAACTACATTTGGTAACCAATGGCCTGAAAAAATGTTTTTGGTCAAAATGACTCTATTTAGGTCTCCAAGTGTCTATAAAGCCCTTTTTAGTCAAAATAACTACGTTTGGTCACCGAAGGTCTGAAAAACTATTTTAGAGTCTCAAAACTCCGCATTTAGATTTGGTATTTGTTTGGGTCAAAATTACTCTATTTTGGTCTCCAAGTGTCTGAAAAGCCCTTTTTAGTCAAAATAACTACGTTTGGTCACCAAAGGTCTGAAAACCTTTTTTTTAGCCAAAATGACTGTATTTTTGTCTTTTAGAGTCTTAAAAAGCCGGGTTTAGACAAGATAATTGCATTTCGTAACCAGTGATATGAAAACTTTTTTTGGTCAAAATGACTCTATTTTGGTCTCCAAGTGTCTAAGAAGCCCTTTTAAGTCAAAATAACTGCATTTGGTCAGCAAAGGTATGAAAAAAAATTTAGTCAAAATAATTGTATTTTCGTCTATTAGAGTCTTAAAAACCGGTTTTGGACAAGATAATTGCATTTGGTAACCAATGGCCTGAAAAAATGTTTTTGGTCAAAATGACTCTATCTAGGTCTCCAAGTGTCTAAAAAGCCCTTTTTAGTCATAATAACTACGTTTGGTCAACAAAGGTCTGAAAAACTATTTTAGCCAAAATGACTATATTTTTGTCTTTTAGACTCTCAAAACTCCGCATTTAGATTTGGTATTTGTTTGGGTCAAAATGACTCTATTTTTGTCTCCAAGTGTCTAAAAAGCCTTTTTAGTCAAAATAACTGCATTTGGTCACCAAAGGTCTGAAAAACTTTTTTAGCCAAAATGACTGTATTTTTGTCTTTTAGAGTCTTAAAAAGCCGGGTTTAGACAAGATAATTGCATTTCGTAACCAGTGATCTGAAAACATTTTTTTGGTCAAAATGACTCTATTTTGGTCTCCAAGTGTCTAAAAAGCCCTTTTTAGTCAAAATAACTGCATTTGGTTACCAAAGGTCTGAAAAAAATTTAGTCAAAATGATTGTATTTTCGTCTATTAGAGTTTTAAAAAGCCGGTTTTGGACAAGATAATTGCATTTGGTAACCAATCGCCTGAAACACTTGTTTGGGTCAAAATTACTCTATTTTGGTCTCCAAGTGTCTAAAAATCCTTTTTTAGTCAAAATAACTGCATTTGGTCACCAAAGGTCTGAAAACCTTTTTTTTAGCCAAAATAACAGTATTTTTGTCCTTTAGAGTCTTAAAAAGCCGGTTTTAGACAAGATAATTGCATTTCGTGCCCAGTGATCTGAAAACATTTTTTTGGTAAAAATGACTCTATTTTGGTCTCCAAGTGTCTGAAAAGCCATTTTTTGTCAAAATAACTACGTTTGGTCACCAAAGGTCTGAAAACCTTTTTTTAGCCAAAATGACTGTATTTTTGTCTTTTAGAGTCTTAAAACACCGCTTTTAGACAAGATAAACTACATTTGGTAACCAATGGCCTGAAAAAATGTTTTTGGTCAAAATGACTCTATTTAGGTCTCCAAGTGTCTATAAAGCCCTTTTTAGTCAAAATAACTACGTTTGGTCACCGAAGGTCTGAAAAACTATTTTAGAGTCTCAAAACTCCGCATTTAGATTTGGTATTTGTTTGGGTCAAAATTACTCTATTTTGGTCTCCAAGTGTCTGAAAAGCCCTTTTTAGTCAAAATAACTACGTTTGGTCACCAAAGGTCTGAAAACCTTTTTTTTAGCCAAAATGACTGTATTTTTGTCTTTTAGAGTCTTAAAAAGCCGGGTTTAGACAAGATAATTGCATTTCGTAACCAGTGATATGAAAACTTTTTTGGTCAAAATGACTCTATTTTGGTCTCCAAGTGTCTAAGAAGCCCTTTTAAGTCAAAATAACTGCATTTGGTCAGCAAAGGTATGAAAAAAAATTTAGTCAAAATAATTGTATTTTCGTCTATTAGAGTCTTAAAAACCGGTTTTGGACAAGATAATTGCATTTGGTAACCAATGGCCTGAAAAAATGTTTTTGGTCAAAATGACTCTATCTAGGTCTCCAAGTGTCTAAAAAGCCCTTTTTAGTCATAATAACTACGTTTGGTCAACAAAGGTCTGAAAAACTATTTTAGCCAAAATGACTATATTTTTGTCTTTTAGACTCTCAAAACTCCGCATTTAGATTTGGTATTTGTTTGGGTCAAAATGACTCTATTTTTGTCTCCAAGTGTCTAAAAAGCCTTTTTAGTCAAAATAACTGCATTTGGTCACCAAAGGTCTGAAAAACTTTTTTAGCCAAAATGACTGTATTTTTGTCTTTTAGAGTCTTAAAAAGCCGGGTTTAGACAAGATAATTGCATTTCGTAACCAGTGATCTGAAAACATTTTTTTGGTCAAAATGACTCTATTTTGGTCTCCAAGTGTCTAAAAAGCCCTTTTTAGTCAAAATAACTGCATTTGGTTACCAAAGGTCTGAAAAACTATTTTAGAGTCTCAAAACTCCGCATTTAGATTTGGTATTTGTTTGGGTCAAAATTACTCTATTTTGGTCTCCAAGTGTCTAAAAAGCCTTTTTTAGTCAAAATAACTGCATTTGGTCACCAAAGGTCTGAAAAACTTTTTTAGCCAAAATGACTGTATTTTTGTCTTTTAGAGTCTTAAAAAGCCGGGTTTAGACAAGATAATTGCATTTCGTAACCAGTGATCTGAAAACATTTTTTTGGTCAAAATGACTCTATTTTGGTCTCCAAGTGTCTAAAAAGCCCTTTTTAGTCAAAATAACTGCATTTGGTTACCAAAGGTCTGAAAAAAATTTAGTCAAAATGATTGTATTTTCGTCTATTAGAGTTTTAAAAAGCCGGTTTTGGACAAAATAATTGCATTTGGTAACCAATCGCCTGAAACACTTGTTTGGGTCAAAATTACTCTATTTTGGTCTCCAAGTGTCTAAAAATCCTTTTTTAGTCAAAATAACTGCATTTGGTCACCAAAGGTCTGAAAACCTTTTTTTTGCCAAAATAACAGTATTTTTGTCCTTTAGAGTCTTAAAAAGCCGGTTTTAGACAAGATAATTGCATTTCGTGCCCAGTGATCTGAAAACATTTTTTTGGTAAAAATGACTCTATTTTGGTCTCCAAGTGTCTGAAAAGCCATTTTTTGTCAAAATAACTACGTTTGGTCACCAAAGGTCTGAAAACCTTTTTTTAGCCAAAATGACTGTATTTTTGTCTTTTAGAGTCTTAAAACACCGCTTTTAGACAAGATAAACTACATTTGGTAACCAATGGCCTGAAAAAATGTTTTTGGTCAAAATGACTCTATTTAGGTCTCCAAGTGTCTATAAAGCCCTTTTTAGTCAAAATAACTACGTTTGGTCACCGAAGGTCTGAAAAACTATTTTAGAGTCTCAAAACTCCGCATTTAGATTTGGTATTTGTTTGGGTCAAAATTACTCTATTTTGGTCTCCAAGTGTCTGAAAAGCCCTTTTTAGTCAAAATAACTACGTTTGGTCACCAAAGGTCTGAAAACCTTTTTTTTAGCCAAAATGACTGTATTTTTGTCTTTTAGAGTCTTAAAAAGCCGGGTTTAGACAAGATAATTGCATTTCGTAACCAGTGATCTGAAAACATTTTTTTGGTCAAAATGACTCTATTTTGGTCTCCAAGTGTCTAAAAAGCCCTTTTTAGTTAAAATAACTGCATTTGGTTACCAAAGGTCTGAAGAAAATTTAGTCAAAATGATTGTATTTTCGTCTATTAGAGTTTTAAAAAGCCGGTTTTGGACAAAATAATTGCATTTGGTAACCAATCGCCTGAAACACTTGTTTGGGTCAAAATTACTCTATTTTGGTCTCCAAGTGTCTAAAAATCCTTTTTTAGTCAAAATAACTGCATTTAGTCACCAAAGGTCTGAAAACCTTTTTTTTGCCAAAATAACAGTATTTTTGTCCTTTAGAGTCTTAAAAAGCCGGTTTTAGACAAGATAATTGCATTTCGTGCCCAGTGATCTGAAAACATTTTTTTGGTCAAAATGACTCTATTTTGGTCTCCAAGTGTCTAAGAAGCCCTTTTAAGTCAAAATAACTGCATTTGGTCAGCAAAGGTATAAAAAAATTAAGTCAAAATGATTGTATTCTCGTCTATTAGAGTCTTAAAAACCGGTTTTGGACAAGATAATTGCATTTGGTAACCAATGGCATGAAAAAATGTTTTTGGTCAAAATGACTCTATCTAGGTCTCCAAGTGTCTAAAAAGCCCTTTTTAGTCATAATAACTACGTTTGGTCAACAAAGGTCTGAAAAACTAT
Organism: Pelophylax lessonae; assembly: GCF_965119305.1. Lineage (NCBI taxonomy): Eukaryota > Metazoa > Chordata > Amphibia > Anura > Ranidae > Pelophylax > Pelophylax lessonae. The sequence goes on from NC_138773.1 coordinate 151,557,103, forward strand.
TTTAGCCAAAATGACTGTATTTTTGTCTTTTAGAGTCTCAAAACTCCGCATTTAGATTTGGTATTTGTTTGGGTCAAAATGACTCTATTTTTGTCTCCAAGTGTCTAAAAAGCCTTTTTAGTCAAAATAACTGCATTTGGTCACCAAAGGTCTGAAAAACTTTTTTAGCCAAAATGACTGTATTTTTGTCTTTTAGAGTCTTAAAAAGCCGGGTTCAGACAAGATAATTGCATTTCGTAACCAGTGATCTGAAAACATTTTTTTGGTCAAAATGACTCTATTTTGGTCTCCAAGTGTCTAAAAAGCCCTTTTTAGTCAAAATAATTGCATTTGGTTACCAAAGGTCTGAAAAAAAATTTAGTCAAAATGATTGTATTTTCGTCTATTAGAGTTTTAAAAAGCCGGTTTTGGACAAGATAATTGCATTTGGTAACCAATCGCCTGAAACACTTGTTTGGGTCAAAATTACTCTATTTTGGTCTCCAAGTGTCTGAAAACCTTTTTTTTAGCCAAAATAACAGTATTTTTGTCCTTTAGAGTCTTAAAAAGCCGGTTTTAGACAAGATAATTGCATTTCGTGCCCAGTGATCTGAAAACATTTTTTTGGTAAAAATGACTCTATTTTGGTCTCCAAGTGTCTGAAAAGCCATTTTTTGTCAAAATAACTACGTTTGGTCACCAAAGGTCTGAAAACCTTTTTTTAGCCAAAATGACTGTATTTTTGTCTTTTAGAGTCTTAAAACACCGCTTTTAGACAAGATAAACTACATTTGGTAACCAATGGCCTGAAAAAATGTTTTTGGTCAAAATGACTCTATTTAGGTCTCCAAGTGTCTATAAAGCCCTTTTTAGTCAAAATAACTACGTTTGGTCACCGAAGGTCTGAAAAACTATTTTAGAGTCTCAAAACTCCGCATTTAGATTTGGTATTTGTTTGGGTCAAAATGACTCTATTTTTGTCTCCAAGTGTCTAAAAAGCCTTTTTAGTCAAAATAACTGCATTTGGTCACCAAAGGTCTGAAAAACTTTTTTAGCCAAAATGACTGTATTTTTGTCTTTTAGAGTCTTAAAAAGCCGGGTTTAGACAAGATAATTGCATTTCGTAACCAGTGATCTGAAAACATTTTTTTGGTCAAAATGACTCTATTTTGGTCTCCAAGTGTCTAAAAAGCCCTTTTTAGTCAAAATAACTGCATTTGGTTACCAAAGGTCTGAAAAACTATTTTAGAGTCTCAAAACTCCGCATTTAGATTTGGTATTTGTTTGGGTCAAAATTACTCTATTTTGGTCTCCAAGTGTCTAAAAAGCCTTTTTTAGTCAAAATAACTGCATTTGGTCACCAAAGGTCTGAAAAACTTTTTTAGCCAAAATGACTGTATTTTTGTCTTTTAGAGTCTTAAAAAGCCGGGTTTAGACAAGATAATTGCATTTCGTAACCAGTGATCTGAAAACATTTTTTTGGTCAAAATGACTCTATTTTGGTCTCCAAGTGTCTAAAAAGCCCTTTTTAGTCAAAATAACTGCATTTGGTTACCAAAGGTCTGAAAAAAATTTAGTCAAAATGATTGTATTTTCGTCTATTAGAGTTTTAAAAAGCCGGTTTTGGACAAAATAATTGCATTTGGTAACCAATCGCCTGAAACACTTGTTTGGGTCAAAATTACTCTATTTTGGTCTCCAAGTGTCTAAAAATCCTTTTTTAGTCAAAATAACTGCATTTGGTCACCAAAGGTCTGAAAACCTTTTTTTTGCCAAAATAACAGTATTTTTGTCCTTTAGAGTCTTAAAAAGCCGGTTTTAGACAAGATAATTGCATTTCGTGCCCAGTGATCTGAAAACATTTTTTTGGTAAAAATGACTCTATTTTGGTCTCCAAGTGTCTGAAAAGCCATTTTTTGTCAAAATAACTACGTTTGGTCACCAAAGGTCTGAAAACCTTTTTTTAGCCAAAATGACTGTATTTTTGTCTTTTAGAGTCTTAAAACACCGCTTTTAGACAAGATAAACTACATGTGGTAACCAATGGCCTGAAAAAATGTTTTTGGTCAAAATGACTCTATTTAGGTCTCCAAGTGTCTATAAAGCCCTTTTTAGTCAAAATAACTACGTTTGGTCACCGAAGGTCTGAAAAACTATTTTAGAGTCTCAAAACTCCGCATTTAGATTTGGTATTTGTTTGGGTCAAAATTACTCTATTTTGGTCTCCAAGTGTCTGAAAAGCCCTTTTTAGTCAAAATAACTACGTTTGGTCACCAAAGGTCTGAAAACCTTTTTTTTAGCCAAAATGACTGTATTTTTGTCTTTTAGAGTCTTAAAAAGCCGGGTTTAGACAAGATAATTGCATTTCGTAACCAGTGATCTGAAAACATTTTTTTGGTCAAAATGACTCTATTTTGGTCTCCAAGTGTCTAAAAAGCCCTTTTTAGTCAAAATAACTGCATTTGGTTACCAAAGGTCTGAAGAAAATTTAGTCAAAATGATTGTATTTTCGTCTATTAGAGTTTTAAAAAGCCGGTTTTGGACAAAATAATTGCATTTGGTAACCAATCGCCTGAAACACTTGTTTGGGTCAAAATTACTCTATTTTGGTCTCCAAGTGTCTAAAAATCCTTTTTTAGTCAAAATAACTGCATTTAGTCACCAAAGGTCTGAAAACCTTTTTTTTGCCAAAATAACAGTATTTTTGTCCTTTAGAGTCTTAAAAAGCCGGTTTTAGACAAGATAATTGCATTTCGTGCCCAGTGATCTGAAAACATTTTTTTGGTCAAAATGACTCTATTTTGGTCTCCAAGTGTCTAAGAAGCCCTTTTAAGTCAAAATAACTGCATTTGGTCAGCAAAGGTATAAAAAAATTAAGTCAAAATGATTGTATTCTCGTCTATTAGAGTCTTAAAAACCGGTTTTGGACAAGATAATTGCATTTGGTAACCAATGGCATGAAAAAATGTTTTTGGTCAAAATGACTCTATCTAGGTCTCCAAGTGTCTAAAAAGCCCTTTTTAGTCATAATAACTACGTTTGGTCAACAAAGGTCTGAAAAACTATTTTAGCCAAAATGACTGTATTTTTGTCTTTTAGAGTCTCAAAACTCCGCATTTAGATTTGGTATTTGTTTGGGTCAAAATGACTCTATTTTTGTCTCCAAGTGTCTAAAAAGCCTTTTTAGTCAAAATAACTGCATTTGGTCACCAAAGGTCTGAAAAACTTTTTTAGCCAAAATGACTGTATTTTTGTCTTTTAGAGTCTTAAAAAGCCGGGTTCAGACAAGATAATTGCATTTCGTAACCAGTGATCTGAAAACATTTTTTTGGTCAAAATGACTCTATTTTGGTCTCCAAGTGTCTAAAAAGCCCTTTTTAGTCAAAATAATTGCATTTGGTTACCAAAGGTCTGAAAAAAAATTTAGTCAAAATGATTGTATTTTCGTCTATTAGAGTTTTAAAAAGCCGGTTTTGGACAAGATAATTGCATTTGGTAACCAATCGCCTGAAACACTTGTTTGGGTCAAAATTACTCTATTTTGGTCTCCAAGTGTCTGAAAACCTTTTTTTTAGCCAAAATAACAGTATTTTTGTCCTTTAGAGTCTTAAAAAGCCGGTTTTAGACAAGATAATTGCATTTCGTGCCCAGTGATCTGAAAACATTTTTTTGGTAAAAATGACTCTATTTTGGTCTCCAAGTGTCTGAAAAGCCATTTTTTGTCAAAATAACTACGTTTGGTCACCAAAGGTCTGAAAACCTTTTTTTAGCCAAAATGACTGTATTTTTGTCTTTTAGAGTCTTAAAACACCGCTTTTAGACAAGATAAACTACATTTGGTAACCAATGGCCTGAAAAAATGTTTTTGGTCAAAATGACTCTATTTAGGTCTCCAAGTGTCTATAAAGCCCTTTTTAGTCAAAATAACTACGTTTGGTCACCGAAGGTCTGAAAAACTATTTTAGAGTCTCAAAACTCCGCATTTAGATTTGGTATTTGTTTGGGTCAAAATTACTCTATTTTGGTCTCCAAGTGTCTGAAAAGCCCTTTTTAGTCAAAATAACTACGTTTGGTCACCAAAGGTCTGAAAACCTTTTTTTTAGCCAAAATGACTGTATTTTTGTCTTTTAGAGTCTTAAAAAGCCGGGTTTAGACAAGATAATTGCATTTCGTAACCAGTGATATGAAAACTTTTTTTGGTCAAAATGACTCTATTTTGGTCTCCAAGTGTCTAAGAAGCCCTTTTAAGTCAAAATAACTGCATTTGGTCAGCAAAGGTATGAAAAAAAATTTAGTCAAAATAATTGTATTTTCGTCTATTAGAGTCTTAAAAACCGGTTTTGGACAAGATAATTGCATTTGGTAACCAATGGCCTGAAAAAATGTTTTTGGTCAAAATGACTCTATCTAGGTCTCCAAGTGTCTAAAAAGCCCTTTTTAGTCATAATAACTACGTTTGGTCAACAAAGGTCTGAAAAACTATTTTAGCCAAAATGACTGTATTTTTGTCTTTTAGAGTCTCAAAACTCCGCATTTAGATTTGGTATTTGTTTGGGTCAAAATGACTCTATTTTTGTCTCCAAGTGTCTAAAAAGCCTTTTTAGTCAAAATAACTGCATTTGGTCACCAAAGGTCTGAAAAACTTTTTTAGCCAAAATGACTATATTTTTGTCTTTTAGAGTCTTAAAAAGCCGGGTTTAGACAAGATAATTGCATTTCGTAACCAGTGATCTGAAAACATTTTTTTGGTCAAAATGACTCTATTTTGGTCTCCAGGTGTCTAAAAAGCCCTTTTTAGTCAAAATAACTGCATTTGGTTACCAAAGGTCTGAAAAAAATTTAGTCAAAATGATTGTATTTTCGTCTATTAGAGTTTTAAAAAGCCGGTTTTGGACAAGATAATTGCATTTGGTAACCAATCGCCTGAAACACTTGTTTGGGTCAAAATTACTCTATTTTGGTCTCCAAGTGTCTAAAAATCCTTTTTTAGTCAAAATAACTGCATTTGGTCACCAAAGGTCTGAAAACCTTTTTTTTTGCCAAAATAACAGCATTTTTGTCCTTTAGAGTCTTAAAAAGCCGGTTTTAGACAAGATAATTGCATTTTGTGCCCAGCGATCTGAAAAATTTTTTTGGTAAAAATTACTCTATTTTGTTCTCCAAGTGTCTGAAAAGCCATTTTTTGTCAAAATAACTACGTTTGGTCACCAAAGGTCTGAAAACCTTTTTTTAGCCAAAATGACTGTATTTTTGTCTTTTAGAGTCTTAAAACACCGCTTTTAGACAAGATAAACTACATTTGGTAACCAATGGCCTGAAAAAATGTTTTTGGTCAAAATGACTCTATTTAGGTCTCCAAGTGTCTAAAAAGCCCTTTTTAGTCATAATAACTACGTTTGGTCAACAAAGGTCTGAAAAACTATTTTAGCCAAAATGACTGTATTTTTGTCTTTTAGAGTCTCAAAACTCCGCATTTAAATTTGGTATTTGTTTGGGTCAAAATGGCTCTATTTTGGTCTCCAAGTGTCTAAAAAGCCTTTTTAGTCAAAATAACTGCATTTGGTCACCAAAGGTCTGAAAAACTTTTTCAGCCAAAATGACTGTATTTTTGTCTTTTAGAGTCTCAAAACTCCGCATTTAGATTTGGTATTTGTTTGGGTCAAAATGACTCTATTTAGGTCTCCAAGTGTCTATAAAGCCCTTTTTAGTCAAAATAACTACGTTTGGTCACCAAAGGTCTGAAAAACTATTTTAGAGTCTCAAAACTCTGCATTTAGATTTGGTATTTGTTTGGGTCAAAATGACTCTATTTTGGTCTCCAAGTGTCTAAAAAGCCTTTTTTAGTCAAAATAACTACGTTTGGTCACCAAAGGTCTGAAAACCTTTCTTCAGCCAAAATGACTGTATTTTTGTCTTTTAGAGTCTTAAAAAGCCGGTTTTAGACAAGATAATTGCATTTCGTGCCCAGTGATCTGAAAACATTTTTTTGGTCAAAATGAGTCTATTTTGGTCTCCAAGTGTCTGAAAAGCCCTTTTTAGACAAAATAACTACGTTTGGTCACCAAAGGTCTGAAAACCTTTTTTAGCAAAAATGACTGTATTTTTGTCTTTTAGAGTCTTAAAACACTGCTTTTAGACAAGATAAACTACATTTGGTAACCAATGGCCTGAAAAAATGTTTTTGGTCAAAATGACTCTATTTAGGTCTCCAAGTGTCTATAAAGCCCTTTTTAGTCAAAATAACTACGTTTGGTCACCAAAGGTCTGAAAACCTTTTTTTTAGCCAAAATTACTGTATTTTTGTCTTTTAGAGTCTTAAAAAGCCGGGTTTAGACAAGATAATTGCATTTCGTAACCAGTGATCTGAAAACATTTTTTTGGTCAAAATGACTCTATTTTTGTCTCCAAGTGTCTAAAAAGCCTTTTTAGTCAAAATAACTGCATTTGGTCACCAAAGGTCTGAAAAACTTTTTTAGCCAAAATGACTGTATTTTTGTCTTTTAGAGTCTTAAAAAGCCGGGTTTAGACAAGATAATTGCATTTCGTAACCAGTGATCTGAAAACATTTTTTTGGTCAAAATGACTCTATTTTGGTCTCCAAGTGTCTAAAAAGCCCTTTTTAGTCAAAATAACTGCATTTGGTTACCAAAGGTCTGAAAAAAATTTAGTCAAAATGATTGTATTTTCGTCTATTAGAGTTTTAAAAAGCCGGTTTTGGACAAGATAATTGCATTTGGTAACCAATCGCCTGAAACACTTGTTTGGGTCAAAATTACTCTATTTTGGTCTCCAAGTGTCTAAGAATCCTTTTTTAGTCAAAATAACTGCATTTGGTCACCAAAGGTCTGAAAACCTTTTTTTTAGCCAAAATAACAGTATTTTTGTCCTTTAGAGTCTTAAAAAGCCGGTTTTAGATAAGATAATTGCATTTCGTGCCCAGTGATCTGAAAACATTTTTTTGGTAAAAATGACTCTATTTTGGTCTCCAAGTGTCTGAAAAGCCATTTTTTGTCAAAATAACTACGTTTGGTCACCAAAGGTCTGAAAACCTTTTTTAGCCAAAATGACTGTATTTTTGTCTTTTAGAGTCTTAAAACACCGCTTTTAGACAAGATAAACTACATTTGGTAACCAATGGCCTGAAAAAATGTTTTTGGTCAAAATGACTCTATTTAGGTCTCCAAGTGTCTATAAAGCCCTTTTTAGTCAAAATAACTACGTTTGGTCACCGAAGGTCTGAAAAACTATTTTAGAGTCTCAAAACTCCGCATTTAGATTTGGTATTTGTTTGGGTCAAAATTACTCTATTTTGGTCTCCAAGTGTCTGAAAAGCCCTTTTTAGTCAAAATAACTACGTTTGGTCACCAAAGGTCTGAAAACCTTTTTTTAGCCAAAATGACTGTATTTTTGTCTTTTAGAGTCTTAAAAAGCCGGGTTTAGACAAGATAATTGCATTTCGTAACCAGTGATATGAAAACTTTTTTTTGACAAAAAGACTCTATTTTGGTCTCCAAGTGTCTAAGAAGCCCTTTTAAGTCAAAATAACTGCATTTGGTCAGCAAAGGTATGAAAAAAATTTAGTCAAAATAATTGTATTTTCGTCTATTAGAGTCTTAAAAACCAGTTTTGGACAAGATAATTGCATTTGGAAACCAATGGCCTGAAAAAATGTTTTTGGTCAAAATGACTCTATCTAGGTCTCCAAGTGTCTAAAAAGCCCTTTTTAGTCATAATAACTACGTTTGGTCAACAAAGGTCTGAAAAACTATTTTAGCCAAAATGACTGTATTTTTGTCTTTTAGAGTCTCAAAACTCCGCATTTAGATTTGGTATTTGTTTGGGTCAAAATGACTCTATTTTTGTCTCCAAGTGTCTAAAAAGCCTTTTTAGTCAAAATAACTGCATTTGGTCACCAAAGGTCTGAAAAACTTTTTTAGCCAAAATGACTGTATTTTTGTCTTTTAGAGTCTTAAAAAGCTGGGTTTAGACAAGATAATTGCATTTCGTAACCAGTGATCTGAAAACATTTTTTTGGTCAAAATGACTCTATTTTGGTCTCCAAGTGTCTAAGAAGCCCTTTTAAGTCAAAATAACTGCATTTGGTCAGCAAAGGTATGAATAAAAATTTAGTCAAAAATGATTGTATTTTCGTCAATTAGAGTTTTAAAAACCGGTTTTGGACAAGATAATTGCATTTGGTAGCCAATGGCCTAAAAAATGTTTTTGGTCAAAATGACTCTATTTAGGTCTCCAAGTGTCTAAAAAGCCCTTTTTAGTCATAATACCTACGTTTGGTCAACAAAGGTCTGAAAAACTATTTTAGCCAAAATGACTGTATTTTTGTCTTTTAGAGTCACAAAACTCCGCATTTAGATTTGGTATTTGTTTGGGTCAAAATGACTCTATTTTGGTCTCCAAGTGTCTAAAAAGCCTTTTTAGTCAAAATAACTGCATTTGGTCACCAAAGGTCTGAAAAACTTTTTTAGCCAAAATGACTGTATTTTTGTCTTTTAGAGTCTTAAAAAGCCGGTTTTAGACAAGATAATTGCATTTCGTGCCCAGTGATCTGAAATTTTTTTTGGTCAAAATGACTCTATTTTGGTCTCCAAGTGTCTAAAAAGCCTTTTTTAGTCAAAATAACTACGTTTGGTCACCAAAGGACTGAAAACCTTTTTCAGCCAAAATGACTGTATTTTTGTCTTTTAGAGTCTTAAAACACTGCTTTTAGACAAGATAAACTACATTTGGTAACCAATGGCCTGAAAAAATGTTTTTGGTCAAAATGACTCTATTTAGGTCTCCAAGTGTCTATAAAGCCCTTTTTAGTCAAAATAACTACGTTTGGTCACCAAAGGTCTGAAAAACTATTTTAGAGTCTCAAAACTCCGCATTTAGATTTGGTATTTGTTTGGGTCAAAATTACTCTATTTTGGTCTCCAAGTGTCTAAAAATCCTTTTTTAGTCAAAATAACTGCATTTGGTCACCAAAGGTCTGAAAACCTTTTTTTTAGCCAAAATAACAGTATTTTTGTCCTTTAGAGTCTTAAAAAGCCGGTTTTAGACAAGATAATTGCATTTCGTGCCCAGTGATCTGAAAACATTTTTTTGGTAAAAATGACTCTATTTTGGTCTCCAAGTGTCTGAAAAGCCATTTTTTGTCAAAATAACTACGTTTGGTCACCAAAGGTCTGAAAACCTTTTTTTAGCCAAAATGACTGTATTTTTGTCTTTTAGAGTCTTAAAACACCGCTTTTAGACAAGATAAACTACATTTGGTAACCAATGGCCTGAAAAAATGTTTTTGGTCAAAATGACTCTATTTAGGTCTCCAAGTGTCTATAAAGCCCTTTTTAGTCAAAATAACTACGTTTGGTCACCGAAGGTCTGAAAAACTATTTTAGAGTCTCAAAACTCCGCATTTAGATTTGGTATTTGTTTGGGTCAAAATTACTCTATTTTGGTCTCCAAGTGTCTGAAAAGCCCTTTTTAGTCAAAATAACTACGTTTGGTCACCAAAGGTCTGAAAACCTTTTTTTTAGCCAAAATGACTGTATTTTTGTCTTTTAGAGTCTTAAAAAGCCGGGTTTAGACAAGATAATTGCATTTCGTAACCAGTGATATGAAAACTTTTTTTGGTCAAAATGACTCTATTTTGGTCTCCAAGTGTCTAAGAAGCCCTTTTAAGTCAAAATAACTGCATTTGGTCAGCAAAGGTATGAAAAAAAATTTAGTCAAAATAATTGTATTTTCGTCTATTAGAGTCTTAAAAACCGGTTTTGGACAAGATAATTGCATTTGGTAACCAATGGCCTGAAAAAATGTTTTTGGTCAAAATGACTCTATCTAGGTCTCCAAGTGTCTAAAAAGCCCTTTTTAGTCATAATAACTACGTTTGGTCAACAAAGGTCTGAAAAACTATTTTAGCCAAAATGACTATATTTTTGTCTTTTAGACTCTCAAAACTCCGCATTTAGATTTGGTATTTGTTTGGGTCAAAATGACTCTATTTTTGTCTCCAAGTGTCTAAAAAGCCTTTTTAGTCAAAATAACTGCATTTGGTCACCAAAGGTCTGAAAAACTTTTTTAGCCAAAATGACTGTATTTTTGTCTTTTAGAGTCTTAAAAAGCCGGGTTTAGACAAGATAATTGCATTTCGTAACCAGTGATCTGAAAACATTTTTTTGGTCAAAATGACTCTATTTTGGTCTCCAAGTGTCTAAAAAGCCCTTTTTAGTCAAAATAACTGCATTTGGTTACCAAAGGTCTGAAAAAAATTTAGTCAAAATGATTGTATTTTCGTCTATTAGAGTTTTAAAAAGCCGGTTTTGGACAAAATAATTGCATTTGGTAACCAATCGCCTGAAACACTTGTTTGGGTCAAAATTACTCTATTTTGGTCTCCAAGTGTCTAAAAATCCTTTTTTAGTCAAAATAACTGCATTTGGTCACCAAAGGTCTGAAAACCTTTTTTTTGCCAAAATAACAGTATTTTTGTCCTTTAGAGTCTTAAAAAGCCGGTTTTAGACAAGATAATTGCATTTCGTGCCCAGTGATCTGAAAACATTTTTTTGGTAAAAATGACTCTATTTTGGTCTCCAAGTGTCTGAAAAGCCATTTTTTGTCAAAATAACTACGTTTGGTCACCAAAGGTCTGAAAACCTTTTTTTAGCCAAAATGACTGTATTTTTGTCTTTTAGAGTCTTAAAACACCGCTTTTAGACAAGATAAACTACATTTGGTAACCAATGGCCTGAAAAAATGTTTTTGGTCAAAATGACTCTATTTAGGTCTCCAAGTGTCTATAAAGCCCTTTTTAGTCAAAATAACTACGTTTGGTCACCGAAGGTCTGAAAAACTATTTTAGAGTCTCAAAACTCCGCATTTAGATTTGGTATTTGTTTGGGTCAAAATTACTCTATTTTGGTCTCCAAGTGTCTGAAAAGCCCTTTTTAGTCAAAATAACTACGTTTGGTCACCAAAGGTCTGAAAACCTTTTTTTTAGCCAAAATGACTGTATTTTTGTCTTTTAGAGTCTTAAAAAGCCGGGTTTAGACAAGATAATTGCATTTCGTAACCAGTGATCTGAAAACATTTTTTTGGTCAAAATGACTCTATTTTGGTCTCCAAGTGTCTAAAAAGCCCTTTTTAGTCAAAATAACTGCATTTGGTTACCAAAGGTCTGAAGAAAATTTAGTCAAAATGATTGTATTTTCGTCTATTAGAGTTTTAAAAAGCCGGTTTTGGACAAAATAATTGCATTTGGTAACCAATCGCCTGAAACACTTGTTTGGGTCAAAATTACTCTATTTTGGTCTCCAAGTGTCTAAAAATCCTTTTTTAGTCAAAATAACTGCATTTAGTCACCAAAGGTCTGAAAACCTTTTTTTTGCCAAAATAACAGTATTTTTGTCCTTTAGAGTCTTAAAAAGCCGGTTTTAGACAAGATAATTGCATTTCGTGCCCAGTGATCTGAAAACATTTTTTTGGTCAAAATGACTCTATTTTGGTCTCCAAGTGTCTAAGAAGCCCTTTTAAGTCAAAATAACTGCATTTGGTCAGCAAAGGTATAAAAAAATTAAGTCAAAATGATTGTATTCTCGTCTATTAGAGTCTTAAAAACCGGTTTTGGACAAGATAATTGCATTTGGTAACCAATGGCATGAAAAAATGTTTTTGGTCAAAATGACTCTATCTAGGTCTCCAAGTGTCTAAAAAGCCCTTTTTAGTCATAATAACTACGTTTGGTCAACAAAGGTCTGAAAAACTATTTTAGCCAAAATGACTGTATTTTTGTCTTTTAGAGTCTCAAAACTCCGCATTTAGATTTGGTATTTGTTTGGGTCAAAATGACTCTATTTTTGTCTCCAAGTGTCTAAAAAGCCTTTTTAGTCAAAATAACTGCATTTGGTCACCAAAGGTCTGAAAAACTTTTTTAGCCAAAATGACTGTATTTTTGTCTTTTAGAGTCTTAAAAAGCCGGGTTCAGACAAGATAATTGCATTTCGTAACCAGTGATCTGAAAACATTTTTTTGGTCAAAATGACTCTATTTTGGTCTCCAAGTGTCTAAAAAGCCCTTTTTAGTCAAAATAATTGCATTTGGTTACCAAAGGTCTGAAAAAAAATTTAGTCAAAATGATTGTATTTTCGTCTATTAGAGTTTTAAAAAGCCGGTTTTGGACAAGATAATTGCATTTGGTAACCAATCGCCTGAAACACTTGTTTGGGTCAAAATTACTCTATTTTGGTCTCCAAGTGTCTGAAAACCTTTTTTTTAGCCAAAATAACAGTATTTTTGTCCTTTAGAGTCTTAAAAAGCCGGTTTTAGACAAGATAATTGCATTTCGTGCCCAGTGATCTGAAAACATTTTTTTGGTAAAAATGACTCTATTATGGTCTCCAAGTGTCTGAAAAGCCATTTTTTGTCAAAATAACTACGTTTGGTCACCAAAGGTCTGAAAACCTTTTTTTAGCCAAAATGACTGTATTTTTGTCTTTTAGAGTCTTAAAACACCGCTTTTAGACAAGATAAACTACATTTGGTAACCAATGGCCTGAAAAAATGTTTTTGGTCAAAATGACTCTATTTAGGTCTCCAAGTGTCTATAAAGCCCTTTTTAGTCAAAATAACTACGTTTGGTCACCGAAGGTCTGAAAAACTATTTTAGAGTCTCAAAACTCCGCATTTAGATTTGGTATTTGTTTGGGTCAAAATTACTCTATTTTGGTCTCCAAGTGTCTGAAAAGCCCTTTTTAGTCAAAATAACTACGTTTGGTCACCAAAGGTCTGAAAACCTTTTTTTTAGCCAAAATGACTGTATTTTTGTCTTTTAGAGTCTTAAAAAGCCGGGTTTAGACAAGATAATTGCATTTCGTAACCAGTGATATGAAAACTTTTTTTGGTCAAAATGACTCTATTTTGGTCTCCAAGTGTCTAAGAAGCCCTTTTAAGTCAAAATAACTGCATTTGGTCAGCAAAGGTATGAAAAAAAATTTAGTCAAAATAATTGTATTTTCGTCTATTAGAGTCTTAAAAACCGGTTTTGGACAAGATAATTGCATTTGGTAACCAATGGCCTGAAAAAATGTTTTTGGTCAAAATGACTCTATCTAGGTCTCCAAGTGTCTAAAAAGCCCTTTTTAGTCATAATAACTACGTTTGGTCAACAAAGGTCTGAAAAACTATTTTAGCCAAAATGACTGTATTTTTGTCTTTTAGAGTCTCAAAACTCCGCATTTAGATTTGGTATTTGTTTGGGTCAAAATGACTCTATTTTTGTCTCCAAGTGTCTAAAAAGCCTTTTTAGTCAAAATAACTGCATTTGGTCACCAAAGGTCTGAAAAACTTTTTTAGCCAAAATGACTATATTTTTGTCTTTTAGAGTCTTAAAAAGCCGGGTTTAGACAAGATAATTGCATTTCGTAACCAGTGATCTGAAAACATTTTTTTGGTCAAAATGACTCTATTTTGGTCTCCAGGTGTCTAAAAAGCCCTTTTTAGTCAAAATAACTGCATTTGGTTACCAAAGGTCTGAAAAAAATTTAGTCAAAATGATTGTATTTTCGTCTATTAGAGTTTTAAAAAGCCGGTTTTGGACAAGATAATTGCATTTGGTAACCAATCGCCTGAAACACTTGTTTGGGTCAAAATTACTCTATTTTGGTCTCCAAGTGTCTAAAAATCCTTTTTTAGTCAAAATAACTGCATTTGGTCACCAAAGGTCTGAAAACCTTTTTTTTTGCCAAAATAACAGCATTTTTGTCCTTTAGAGTCTTAAAAAGCCGGTTTTAGACAAGATAATTGCATTTCGTGCCCAGTGATCTGAAAAATTTTTTTGGTAAAAATTACTCTATTTTGTTCTCCAAGTGTCTGAAAAGCCATTTTTTGTCAAAATAACTACGTTTGGTCACCAAAGGTCTGAAAACCTTTTTTTAGCCAAAATGACTGTATTTTTGTCTTTTAGAGTCTTAAAACACCGCTTTTAGACAAGATAAACTACATTTGGTAACCAATGGCCTGAAAAAATGTTTTTGGTCAAAATGACTCTATTTAGGTCTCCAAGTGTCTAAAAAGCCCTTTTTAGTCATAATAACTACGTTTGGTCAACAAAGGTCTGAAAAACTATTTTAGCCAAAATGACTGTATTTTTGTCTTTTAGAGTCTCAAAACTCCGCATTTAAATTTGGTATTTGTTTGGGTCAAAATGGCTCTATTTTGGTCTCCAAGTGTCTAAAAAGCCTTTTTAGTCAAAATAACTGCATTTGGTCACCAAAGGTCTGAAAAACTTTTTCAGCCAAAATGACTGTATTTTTGTCTTTTAGAGTCTCAAAACTCCGCATTTAGATTTGGTATTTGTTTGGGTCAAAATGACTCTATTTAGGTCTCCAAGTGTCTATAAAGCCCTTTTTAGTCAAAATAACTACGTTTGGTCACCAAAGGTCTGAAAAACTATTTTAGAGTCTCAAAACTCTGCATTTAGATTTGGTATTTGTTTGGGTCAAAATGACTCTATTTTGGTCTCCAAGTGTCTAAAAAGCCTTTTTTAGTCAAAATAACTACGTTTGGTCACCAAAGGTCTGAAAACCTTTCTTCAGCCAAAATGACTGTATTTTTGTCTTTTAGAGTCTTAAAAAGCCGGTTTTAGACAAGATAATTGCATTTCGTGCCCAGTGATCTGAAAACATTTTTTTGGTCAAAATGAGTCTATTTTGGTCTCCAAGTGTCTGAAAAGCCCTTTTTAGACAAAATAACTACGTTTGGTCACCAAAGGTCTGAAAACCTTTTTTAGCAAAAATGACTGTATTTTTGTCTTTTAGAGTCTTAAAACACTGCTTTTAGACAAGATAAACTACATTTGGTAACCAATGGCCTGAAAAAATGTTTTTGGTCAAAATGACTCTATTTAGGTCTCCAAGTGTCTATAAAGCCCTTTTTAGTCAAAATAACTACGTTTGGTCACCAAAGGTCTGAAAACCTTTTTTTTAGCCAAAATTACTGTATTTTTGTCTTTTAGAGTCTTAAAAAGCCGGGTTTAGACAAGATAATTGCATTTCGTAACCAGTGATCTGAAAACATTTTTTTGGTCAAAATGACTCTATTTTTGTCTCCAAGTGTCTAAAAAGCCTTTTTAGTCAAAATAACTGCATTTGGTCACCAAAGGTCTGAAAAACTTTTTTAGCCAAAATGACTGTATTTTTGTCTTTTAGAGTCTTAAAAAGCCGGGTTTAGACAAGATAATTGCATTTCGTAACCAGTGATCTGAAAACATTTTTTTGGTCAAAATGACTCTATTTTGGTCTCCAAGTGTCTAAAAAGCCCTTTTTAGTCAAAATAACTGCATTTGGTTACCAAAGGTCTGAAAAAAATTTAGTCAAAATGATTGTATTTTCGTCTATTAGAGTTTTAAAAAGCCGGTTTTGGACAAGATAATTGCATTTGGTAACCAATCGCCTGAAACACTTGTTTGGGTCAAAATTACTCTATTTTGGTCTCCAAGTGTCTAAGAATCCTTTTTTAGTCAAAATAACTGCATTTGGTCACCAAAGGTCTGAAAACCTTTTTTTTAGCCAAAATAACAGTATTTTTGTCCTTTAGAGTCTTAAAAAGCCGGTTTTAGACAAGATAATTGCATTTCGTGCCCAGTGATCTGAAAAAATTTTTTTGGTAAAAATGACTCTATTTTGGTCTCCAAGTGTCTGAAAAGCCATTTTTTGTCAAAATAACTACGTTTGGTCACCAAAGGTCTGAAAACCTTTTTTAGCCAAAATGACTGTATTTTTGTCTTTTAGAGTCTTAAAACACCGCTTTTAGACAAGATAAACTACATTTGGTAACCAATGGCCTGAAAAAATGTTTTTGGTCAAAATGACTCTATTTAGGTCTCCAAGTGTCTATAAAGCCCTTTTTAGTCAAAATAACTACGTTTGGTCACCGAAGGTCTGAAAAACTATTTTAGAGTCTCAAAACTCCGCATTTAGAATTGGTATTTGTTTGGGTCAAAATTACTCTATTTTGGTCTCCAAGTGTCTGAAAAGCCCTTTTTAGTCAAAATAACTACGTTTGGTCACCAAAGGTCTGAAAACCTTTTTTTAGCCAAAATGACTGTATTTTTGTCTTTTAGAGTCTTAAAAAGCCGGGTTTAGACAAGATAATTGCATTTCGTAACCAGTGATATGAAAACTTTTTTTGGTCAAAATGACTCTATTTTGGTCTCCAAGTGTCTAAGAAGCCCTTTTAAGTCAAAATAACTGCATTTGGTCAGCAAAGGTATGAAAAAAATTTAGTCAAAATAATTGTATTTTCGTCTATTAGAGTCTTAAAAACCAGTTTTGGACAAGATAATTGCATTTGGAAACCAATGGCCTGAAAAAATGTTTTTGGTCAAAATGACTCTATCTAGGTCTCCAAGTGTCTAAAAAGCCCTTTTTAGTCATAATAACTACGTTTGGTCAACAAAGGTCTGAAAAACTATTTTAGCCAAAATGACTGTATTTTTGTCTTTTAGAGTCTCAAAACTCCGCATTTAGATTTGGTATTTGTTTGGGTCAAAATGACTCTATTTTTGTCTCCAAGTGTCTAAAAAGCCTTTTTAGTCAAAATAACTGCATTTGGTCACCAAAGGTCTGAAAAACTTTTTTAGCCAAAATGACTGTATTTTTGTCTTTTAGAGTCTTAAAAAGCTGGGTTTAGACAAGATAATTGCATTTCGTAACCAGTGATCTGAAAACATTTTTTTGGTCAAAATGACTCTATTTTGGTCTCCAAGTGTCTAAGAAGCCCTTTTAAGTCAAAATAACTGCATTTGGTCAGCAAAGGTATGAATAAAAATTTAGTCAAAAATGATTGTATTTTCGTCAATTAGAGTTTTAAAAACCGGTTTTGGACAAGATAATTGCATTTGGTAGCCAATGGCCTAAAAAATGTTTTTGGTCAAAATGACTCTATTTAGGTCTCCAAGTGTCTAAAAAGCCCTTTTTAGTCATAATACCTACGTTTGGTCAACAAAGGTCTGAAAAACTATTTTAGCCAAAATGACTGTATTTTTGTCTTTTAGAGTCTCAAAACTCCGCATTTAGATTTGGTATTTGTTTGGGTCAAAATGACTCTATTTTGGTCTCCAAGTGTCTAAAAAGCCTTTTTAGTCAAAATAACTGCATTTGGTCACCAAAGGTCTGAAAAACTTTTTTAGCCAAAATGACTGTATTTTTGTCTTTTAGAGTCTTAAAAAGCCGGTTTTAGACAAGATAATTGCATTTCGTGCCCAGTGATCTGAAATTTTTTTTGGTCAAAATGACTCTATTTTGGTCTCCAAGTGTCTAAAAAGCCTTTTTTAGTCAAAATAACTACGTTTGGTCACCAAAGGACTGAAAACCTTTTTCAGCCAAAATGACTGTATTTTTGTCTTTTAGAGTCTTAAAACACTGCTTTTAGACAAGATAAACTACATTTGGTAACCAATGGCCTGAAAAAATGTTTTTGGTCAAAATGACTCTATTTAGGTCTCCAAGTGTCTATAAAGCCCTTTTTAGTCAAAATAACTACGTTTGGTCACCAAAGGTCTGAAAAACTATTTTAGAGTCTCAAAACTCCGCATTTAGATTTGGTATTTGTTTGGGTCAAAATTACTCTATTTTGGTCTCCAAGTGTCTAAAAATCCTTTTTTAGTCAAAATAACTGCATTTGGTCACCAAAGGTCTGAAAACCTTTTTTTTAGCCAAAATAACAGTATTTTTGTCCTTTAGAGTCTTAAAAAGCCGGTTTTAGACAAGATAATTGCATTTCGTGCCCAGTGATCTGAAAACATTTTTTTGGTAAAAATGACTCTATTTTGGTCTCCAAGTATCTGAAAAGCCATTTTTTGTCAAAATAACTACGTTTGGTCACCAAAGGTCTGAAAACCTTTTTTTAGCCAAAATGACTGTATTTTTGTCTTTTAGAGTCTTAAAACACCGCTTTTAGACAAGATAAACTACATTTGGTAACCAATGGCCTGAAAAAATGTTTTTGGTCAAAATGACTCTATTTAGGTCTCCAAGTGTCTATAAAGCCCTTTTTAGTCAAAATAACTACGTTTGGTCACCGAAGGTCTGAAAAACTATTTTAGAGTCTCAAAACTCCGCATTTAGATTTGGTATTTGTTTGGGTCAAAATTACTCTATTTTGGTCTCCAAGTGTCTGAAAAGCCCTTTTTAGTCAAAATAACTACGTTTGGTCACCAAAGGTCTGAAAACCTTTTTTTTAGCCAAAATGACTGTATTTTTGTCTTTTAGAGTCTTAAAAAGCCGGGTTTAGACAAGATAATTGCATTTCGTAACCAGTGATATGAAAACTTTTTTTGGTCAAAATGACTCTATTTTGGTCTCCAAGTGTCTAAGAAGCCCTTTTAAATCAAAATAACTGCATTTGGTCAGCAAAGGTATGAAAAAAAATTTAGTCAAAATAATTGTATTTTCGTCTATTAGAGTCTTAAAAACCGGTTTTGGACAAGATAATTGCATTTGGTAACCAATGGCCTGAAAAAATGTTTTTGGTCAAAATGACTCTATCTAGGTCTCCAAGTGTCTAAAAAGCCCTTTTTAGTCATAATAACTACGTTTGGTCAACAAAGGTCTGAAAAACTATTTTAGCCAAAATGACTGTATTTTTGTCTTTTAGAGTCTCAAAACTCCGCATTTAGATTTGGTATTTGTTTGGGTCAAAATGACTCTATTTTTTTCTCCAAGTGTCTAAAAAGCCTTTTTAGTCAAAATAACTGCATTTGGTCACCAAAGGTCTGAAAAACTTTTTTAGCCAAAATGACTGTATTTTTGTCTTTTAGAGTCTTAAAAAGCGGGGTTTAGACAAGATAATTGCATTTCGTAACCAGTGATCTGAAAACATTTTTTTGCTCAAAATGACTCTATTTTGGTCTCCAAGTGTCTAAAAAGCCCTTTTTAGTCAAAATAACTGCATTTGGTTACCAAAGGTCTGAAAAAAATTTAGTCAAAATGATTGTATTTTCGTCTATTAGAGTTTTAAAAAGCCGGTTTTGGACAAGATAATTGCATTTGGTAACCAATCGCCTGAAACACTTGTTTGGGTCAAAATTACTCTATTTTGGTCTCCAAGTGTCTAAAAATCCTTTTTTAGTCAAAATAACTGCATTTGGTCACCAAAGGTCTGAAAACCTTTTTTTTAGCCAAAATAACAGTATTTTTGTCCTTTAGAGTCTTAAAAAGCCGGTTTTAGACAAGATAATTGCATTTCGTGCCCAGTGATCTGAAAACATTTTTTTGGTAAAAATGACTCTATTTTGGTCTCCAAGTGTCTGAAAAGCCATTTTTTGTCAAAATAACTACGTTTGGTCACCAAAGGTCTGAAAACCTTTTTTTTAGCCAAAATGACTGTATTTTTGTCTTTTAGAGTCTTAAAACACCGCTTTTAGACAAGATAAACTACATTTGGTAACCAATGGCCTGAAAAAATGTTTTTGGTCAAAATGACTCTATTTAGGTCTCCAAGTGTCTATAAAGCCCTTTTTAGTCAAAATAACTACGTTTGGTCACCGAAGGTCTGAAAAACTATTTTAGAGTCTCAAAACTCCGCATTTAGATTTGGTATTTGTTTGGGTCAAAATTACTCTATTTTGGTCTCCAAGTGTCTGAAAAGCCCTTTTTAGTCAAAATAACTACGTTTGGTCACCAAAGGTCTGAAAACCTTTTTTTTAGCCAAAATGACTGTATTTTTGTCTTTTAGAGTCTTAAAAAGCCGGGTTTAGACAAGATAATTGCATTTCGTAACCAGTGATATGAAAACTTTTTTTGGTCAAAATGACTCTATTTTGGTCTCCAAGTGTCTAAGAAGCCCTTTTAAGTCAAAATAACTGCATTTGGTCAGCAAAGGTATGAAAAAAAATTTAGTCAAAATAATTGTATTTTCGTCTATTAGAGTCTTAAAAACCGGTTTTGGACAAGATAATTGCATTTGGTAACCAATGGCCTGAAAAAATGTTTTTGGTCAAAATGACTCTATCTAGGTCTCCAAGTGTCTAAAAAGCCCTTTTTAGTCATAATAACTACGTTTGGTCAACAAAGGTCTGAAAAACTATTTTAGCCAAAATGACTGTATTTTTGTCTTTTAGAGTCTCAAAACTCCGCATTTAGATTTGGTATTTGTTTGGGTCAAAATGACTCTATTTTTGTCTCCAAGTGTCTAAAAAGCCTTTTTAGTCAAAATAACTGCATTTGGTCACCAAAGGTCTGAAAAACTTTTTTAGCCAAAATGACTGTATTTTTGTCTTTTAGAGTCTTAAAAAGCCGGGTTTAGACAAGATAATTGCATTTCGTAACCAGTGATCTGAAAACATTTTTTTGGTCAAAATGACTCTATTTTGGTCTCCAAGTGTCTAAAAAGCCCTTTTTAGTCAAAATAACTGCATTTGGTTACCAAAGGTCTGAAAAACTATTTTAGAGTCTCAAAACTCCGCATTTAGATTTGGTATTTGTTTGGGTCAAAATTACTCTATTTTGGTCTCCAAGTGTCTAAAAAGCCTTTTTTAGTCAAAATAACTGCATTTGGTCACCAAAGGTCTGAAAAACTTTTTTAGCCAAAATGACTGTATTTTTGTCTTTTAGAGTCTTAAAAAGCCGGGTTTAGACAAGATAATTGCATTTCGTAACCAGTGATCTGAAAACATTTTTTTGGTCAAAATGACTCTATTTTGGTCTCCAAGTGTCTAAAAAGCCCTTTTTAGTCAAAATAACTGCATTTGGTTACCAAAGGTCTGAAAAAAATTTAGTCAAAATGATTGTATTTTCGTCTATTAGAGTTTTAAAAAGCCGGTTTTGGACAAAATAATTGCATTTGGTAACCAATCGCCTGAAACACTTGTTTGGGTCAAAATTACTCTATTTTGGTCTCCAAGTGTCTAAAAATCCTTTTTTAGTCAAAATAACTGCATTTGGTCACCAAAGGTCTGAAAACCTTTTTTGCCAAAATAACAGTATTTTTGTCCTTTAGAGTCTTAAAAAGCCGGTTTTAGACAAGATAATTGCATTTCGTGCCCAGTGATCTGAAAACATTTTTTTGGTCAAAATGACTCTATTTTGGTCTCCAAGTGTCTAAGAAGCCCTTTTAAGTCAAAATAACTGCATTTGGTCAGCAAAGGTATAAAAAAATTAAGTCAAAATGATTGTATTCTCGTCTATTAGAGTCTTAAAAACCGGTTTTGGACAAGATAATTGCATTTGGTAACCAATGGCATGAAAAAATGTTTTTGGTCAAAATGACTCTATCTAGGTCTCCAAGTGTCTAAAAAGCCCTTTTTAGTCATAATAACTACGTTTGGTCAACAAAGGTCTGAAAAACTATTTTAGCCAAAATGACTGTATTTTTGTCTTTTAGAGTCTCAAAACTCCACATTTAGATTTGGTATTTGTTTGGGTCAAAATGACTCTATTTTTGTCTCCAAGTGTCTAAAAAGCCTTTTTAGTCAAAATAACTGCATTTGGTCACCAAAGGTCTGAAAAACTTTTTTAGCCAAAATGACTGTATTTTTGTCTTTTAGAGTCTTAAAAAGCCGGGTTTAGACAAGATAATTGCATTTCGTAACCAGTGATCTGAAAACATTTTTTTGGTCAAAATGACTCTATTTTGGTCTCCAAGTGTCTAAAAAGCCCTTTTTAGTCAAAATAACTGCATTTGGTTACCAAAGGTCTGAAAAAAATTTAGTCAAAATGATTGTATTTTCGTCTATTAGAGTTTTAAAAAGCCGGTTTTGGACAAGATAATTGCATTTGGTAACCAATCGCCTGAAACACTTGTTTGGGTCAAAATTACTCTATTTTGGTCTCCAAGTGTCTAAAAATCCTTTTTTAGTCAAAATAACTGCATTTGGTCACCAAAGGTCTGAAAACCTTTTTTTTAGCCAAAATAACAGTATTTTTGTCCTTTAGAGTCTTAAAAAGCCGGTTTTAGACAAGATAATTGCATTTCGTGCCCAGTGATCTGAAAACATTTTTTTGGTAAAAATGACTCTATTTTGGTCTCCAAGTGTCTGAAAAGCCATTTTTTGTCAAAATAACTACGTTTGGTCACCAAAGGTCTGAAAACCTTTTTTTAGCCAAAATGACTGTATTTTTGTCTTTTAGAGTCTTAAAACACCGCTTTTAGACAAGATAAACTACATTTGGTAACCAATGGCCTGAAAAAATGTTTTTGGTCAAAATGACTCTATTTAGGTCTCCAAGTGTCTATAAAGCCCTTTTTAGTCAAAATAACTACGTTTGGTCACCGAAGGTCTGAAAAACTATTTTAGAGTCTCAAAACTCCGCATTTAGATTTGGTATTTGTTTGGGTCAAAATTACTCTATTTTGGTCTCCAAGTGTCTGAAAAGCCCTTTTTAGTCAAAATAACTACGTTTGGTCACCAAAGGTCTGAAAACCTTTTTTTTAGCCAAAATGACTGTATTTTTGTCTTTTAGAGTCTTAAAAAGCCGGGTTTAGACAAGATAATTGCATTTCGTAACCAGTGATATGAAAACTTTTTTTGGTCAAAATGACTCTATTTTGGTCTCCAAGTGTCTAAGAAGCCCTTTTAAGTCAAAATAACTGCATTTGGTCAGCAAAGGTATGAAAAAAAATTTAGTCAAAATAATTGTATTTTCGTCTATTAGAGTCTTAAAAACCGGTTTTGGACAAGATAATTGCATTTGGTAACCAATGGCCTGAAAAAATGTTTTTGGTCAAAATGACTCTATCTAGGTCTCCAAGTGTCTAAAAAGCCCTTTTTAGTCATAATAACTACGTTTGGTCAACAAAGGTCTGAAAAACTATTTTAGCCAAAATGACTGTATTTTTGTCTTTTAGAGTCTCAAAACTCCGCATTTAGATTTGGTATTTGTTTGGGTCAAAATGACTCTATTTTTGTCTCCAAGTGTCTAAAAAGCCTTTTTAGTCAAAATAACTGCATTTGGTCACCAAAGGTCTGAAAAACTTTTTTAGCCAAAATGACTGTATTTTTGTCTTTTAGAGTCTTAAAAAGCCGGGTTTAGACAAGATAATTGCATTTCGTAACCAGTGATCTGAAAACATTTTTTTGGTCAAAATGACTCTATTTTGGTCTCCAAGTGTCTAAAAAGACCTTTTTAGTCAAAATAACTGCATTTGGTTACCAAAGGTCTGAAAAACTATTTTAGAGTCTCAAAACTCCGCATTTAGATTTGGTATTTGTTTGGGTCAAAATTACTCTATTTTGGTCTCCAAGTGTCTAAAAAGCCTTTTTTAGTCAAAATAACTGCATTTGGTCACCAAAGGTCTGAAAAACTTTTTTAGCCAAAATGACTGTATTTTTGTCTTTTAGAGTCTTAAAAAGCCGGGTTTAGACAAGATAATTGCATTTCGTAACCAGTGATCTGAAAACATTTTTTTGGTCAAAATGACTCTATTTTGGTCTCCAAGTGTCTAAAAAGCCCTTTTTAGTCAAAATAACTGCATTTGGTTACCAAAGGTCTGAAAAAAATTTAGTCAAAATGATTGTATTTTCGTCTATTAGAGTTTTAAAAAGCCGGTTTTGGAAAAAATAATTGCATTTGGTAACCAATCGCCTGAAACACTTGTTTGGGTCAAAATTACTCTATTTTGGTCTCCAAGTGTCTAAAAATCCTTTTTTAGTCAAAATAACTGCATTTGGTCACCAAAGGTCTGAAAACCTTTTTTTTGCCAAAATAACAGTATTTTTGTCCTTTAGAGTCTTAAAAAGCCGGTTTTAGACAAGATAATTGCATTTCGTGCCCAGTGATCTGAAAACTTTTTTTGGTCAAAATGACTCTATTTTGGTCTCCAAGTGTCTAAGAAGCCCTTTTAAGTCAAAATAACTGCATTTGGTCAGCAAAGGTATAAAAAAATTAAGTCAAAATGATTGTATTCTCGTCTATTAGAGTCTTAAAAACCGGTTTTGGACAAGATAATTGCATTTGGTAACCAATGGCATGAAAAAATGTTTTTGGTCAAAATGACTCTATCTAGGTCTCCAAGTGTCTAAAAAGCCCTTTTTAGTCATAATAACTACGTTTGGTCAACAAAGGTCTGAAAAACTATTTTAGCCAAAATGACTGTATTTTTGTCTTTTAGAGTCTCAAAACTCCGCATTTAGATTTGGTATTTGTTTGGGTCAAAATGACTCTATTTTTGTCTCCAAGTGTCTAAAAAGCCTTTTTAGTCAAAATAACTGCATTTGGTCACCAAAGGTCTGAAAAACTTTTTTAGCCAAAATGACTGTATTTTTGTCTTTTAGAGTCTTAAAAAGCCGGGTTTAGACAAGATAATTGCATTTCGTAACCAGTGATCTGAAAACATTTTTTTGGTCAAAATGACTCTATTTTGGTCTCCAAGTGTCTAAAAAGCCCTTTTTAGTCAAAATAACTGCATTTGGTTACCAAAGGTCTGAAAAAAATTTAGTCAAAATGATTGTATTTTCGTCTATTAGAGTTTTAAAAAGCCGGTTTTGGACAAGATAATTGCATTTGGTAACCAATCGCCTGAAACACTTGTTTGGGTCAAAATTACTCTATTTTGGTCTCCAAGTGTCTAAAAATCCTTTTTTAGTCAAAATAACTGCATTTGGTCACCAAAGGTCTGAAAACCTTTTTTTTAGCCAAAATAACAGTATTTTTGTCCTTTAGAGTCTTAAAAAGCCGGTTTTAGACAAGATAATTGCATTTCGTGCCCAGTGATCTGAAAACATTTTTTTGGTAAAAATGACTCTATTTTGGTCTCCAAGTGTCTGAAAAGCCATTTTTTGTCAAAATAACTACGTTTGGTCACCAAAGGTCTGAAAACCTTTTTTTAGCCAAAATGACTGTATTTTTGTCTTTTAGAGTCTTAAAACACCGCTTTTAGACAAGATAAACTACATTTGGTAACCAATGGCCTGAAAAAATGTTTTTGGTCAAAATGACTCTATTTAGGTCTCCAAGTGTCTATAAAGCCCTTTTTAGTCAAAATAACTACGTTTGGTCACCGAAGGTCTGAAAAACTATTTTAGAGTCTCAAAACTCCGCATTTAGATTTGGTATTTGTTTGGGTCAAAATTACTCTATTTTGGTCTCCAAGTGTCTGAAAAGCCCTTTTTAGTCAAAATAACTACGTTTGGTCACCAAAGGTCTGAAAACCTTTTTTTTAGCCAAAATGACTGTATTTTTGTCTTTTAGAGTCTTAAAAAGCCGGGTTTAGACAAGATAATTGCATTTCGTAACCAGTGATATGAAAACTTTTTTTGGTCAAAATGACTCTATTTTGGTCTCCAAGTGTCTAAGAAGCCCTTTTAAGTCAAAATAACTGCATTTGGTCAGCAAAGGTATGAAAAAAAATTTAGTCAAAATAATTGTATTTTCGTCTATTAGAGTCTTAAAAACCGGTTTTGGACAAGATAATTGCATTTGGTAACCAATGGCCTGAAAAAATGTTTTTGGTCAAAATGACTCTATCTAGGTCTCCAAGTGTCTAAAAAGCCCTTTTTAGTCATAATAACTACGTTTGGTCAACAAAGGTCTGAAAAACTATTTTAGCCAAAATGACTGTATTTTTGTCTTTTAGAGTCTCAAAACTCCGCATTTAGATTTGGTATTTGTTTGGGTCAAAATGACTCTATTTTTGTCTCCAAGTGTCTAAAAAGCCTTTTTAGTCAAAATAACTGCATTTGGTCACCAAAGGTCTGAAAAACTTTTTTAGCCAAAATGACTGTATTTTTGTCTTTTAGAGTCTTAAAAAGCCGGGTTTAGACAAGATAATTGCATTTCGTAACCAGTGATCTGAAAACATTTTTTTGGTCAAAATGACTCTATTTTGGTCTCCAAGTGTCTAAAAAGACCTTTTTAGTCAAAATAACTGCATTTGGTTACCAAAGGTCTGAAAAACTATTTTAGAGTCTCAAAACTCCGCATTTAGATTTGGTATTTGTTTGGGTCAAAATTACTCTATTTTGGTCTCCAAGTGTCTAAAAAGCCTTTTTTAGTCAAAATAACTGCATTTGGTCACCAAAGGTCTGAAAAACTTTTTTAGCCAAAATGACTGTATTTTTGTCTTTTAGAGTCTTAAAAAGCCGGGTTTAGACAAGATAATTGCATTTCGTAACCAGTGATCTGAAAACATTTTTTTGGTCAAAATGACTCTATTTTGGTCTCCAAGTGTCTAAAAAGCCCTTTTTAGTCAAAATAACTGCATTTGGTTACCAAAGGTCTGAAAAAAATTTAGTCAAAATGATTGTATTTTCGTCTATTAGAGTTTTAAAAAGCCGGTTTTGGAAAAAATAATTGCATTTGGTAACCAATCGCCTGAAACACTTGTTTGGGTCAAAATTACTCTATTTTGGTCTCCAAGTGTCTAAAAATCCTTTTTTAGTCAAAATAACTGCATTTGGTCACCAAAGGTCTGAAAACCTTTTTTTTGCCAAAATAACAGTATTTTTGTCCTTTAGAGTCTTAAAAAGCCGGTTTTAGACAAGATAATTGCATTTCGTGCCCAGTGATCTGAAAACTTTTTTTGGTCAAAATGACTCTATTTTGGTCTCCAAGTGTCTAAGAAGCCCTTTTAAGTCAAAATAACTGCATTTGGTCAGCAAAGGTATAAAAAAATTAAGTCAAAATGATTGTATTCTCGTCTATTAGAGTCTTAAAAACCGGTTTTGGACAAGATAATTGCATTTGGTAACCAATGGCATGAAAAAATGTTTTTGGTCAAAATGACTCTATCTAGGTCTCCAAGTGTCTAAAAAGCCCTTTTTAGTCATAATAACTACGTTTGGTCAACAAAGGTCTGAAAAACTATTTTAGCCAAAATGACTGTATTTTTGTCTTTTAGAGTCTCAAAACTCCGCATTTAGATTTGGTATTTGTTTGGGTCAAAATGACTCTATTTTTGTC
Organism: Pelophylax lessonae; assembly: GCF_965119305.1. Classification (NCBI taxonomy): domain Eukaryota; kingdom Metazoa; phylum Chordata; class Amphibia; order Anura; family Ranidae; genus Pelophylax; species Pelophylax lessonae. The sequence continues at coordinate 151,583,979 of NC_138773.1, forward strand.
TCCAAGTGTCTAAAAAGCCTTTTTAGTCAAAATAACTGCATTTGGTCACCAAAGGTCTGAAAAACTTTTTTAGCCAAAATGACTGTATTTTTGTCTTTTAGAGTCTTAAAAAGCCGGGTTCAGACAAGATAATTGCATTTCGTAACCAGTGATCTGAAAACATTTTTTTGGTCAAAATGACTCTATTTTGGTCTCCAAGTGTCTAAAAAGCCCTTTTTAGTCAAAATAATTGCATTTGGTTACCAAAGGTCTGAAAAAAAATTTAGTCAAAATGATTGTATTTTCGTCTATTAGAGTTTTAAAAAGCCGGTTTTGGACAAGATAATTGCATTTGGTAACCAATCGCCTGAAACACTTGTTTGGGTCAAAATTACTCTATTTTGGTCTCCAAGTGTCTAAAAATCCTTTTTTAGTCAAAATAACTGCATTTGGTCACCAAAGGTCTGAAAACCTTTTTTTTGCCAAAATAACAGTATTTTTGTCCTTTAGAGTCTTAAAAAGCCGGTTTTAGACAAGATAATTGCATTTCGTGCCCAGTGATCTGAAAACATTTTTTTGGTAAAAATTACTCTATTTTGGTCTCCAAGTGTCTGAAAAGCCATTTTTTGTCAAAATAACTACGTTTGGTCACCAAAGGTCTGAAAACCTTTTTTTAGCCAAAATGACTGTATTTTTGTCTTTTAGAGTCTTAAAACACCGCTTTTAGACAAGATAAACTACATTTGGTAACCAATGGCCTGAAAAAATGTTTTTGGTCAAAATGACTCTATTTAGGTCTCCAAGTGTCTATAAAGCCCTTTTTAGTCAAAATAACTACGTTTGGTCACCGAAGGTCTGAAAAACTATTTTAGAGTCTCAAAACTCCGCATTTAGATTTGGTATTTGTTTGGGTCAAAATTACTCTATTTTGGTCTCCAAGTGTCTGAAAAGCCCTTTTTAGTCAAAATAACTACGTTTGGTCACCAAAGGTCTGAAAACCTTTTTTTTAGCCAAAATGACTGTATTTTTGTCTTTTAGAGTCTTAAAAAGCCGGGTTTAGACAAGATAATTGCATTTCGTAACCAGTGATCTGAAAACATTTTTTTGGTCAAAATGACTCTATTTTGGTCTCCAAGTGTCTAAAAAGCCCTTTTTAGTCAAAATAACTGCATTTGGTTACCAAAGGTCTGAAGAAAATTTAGTCAAAATGATTGTATTTTCGTCTATTAGAGTTTTAAAAAGCCGGTTTTGGACAAAATAATTGCATTTGGTAACCAATCGCCTGAAACACTTGTTTGGGTCAAAATTACTCTATTTTGGTCTCCAAGTGTCTAAAAATCCTTTTTTAGTCAAAATAACTGCATTTAGTCACCAAAGGTCTGAAAACCTTTTTTTTGCCAAAATAACAGTATTTTTGTCCTTTAGAGTCTTAAAAAGCCGGTTTTAGACAAGATAATTGCATTTCGTGCCCAGTGATCTGAAAACATTTTTTTGGTCAAAATGACTCTATTTTGGTCTCCAAGTGTCTAAGAAGCCCTTTTAAGTCAAAATAACTGCATTTGGTCAGCAAAGGTATAAAAAAATTAAGTCAAAATGATTGTATTCTCGTCTATTAGAGTCTTAAAAACCGGTTTTGGACAAGATAATTGCATTTGGTAACCAATGGCATGAAAAAATGTTTTTGGTCAAAATGACTCTATCTAGGTCTCAAAGTGTCTAAAAAGCCCTTTTTAGTCATAATAACTACGTTTGGTCAACAAAGGTCTGAAAAACTATTTTAGCCAAAATGACTGTATTTTTGTCTTTTAGAGTCTCAAAACTCCGCATTTAGATTTGGTATTTGTTTGGGTCAAAATGACTCTATTTTTGTCTCCAAGTGTCTAAAAAGCCTTTTTAGTCAAAATAACTGCATTTGGTCACCAAAGGTCTGAAAAACTTTTTTAGCCAAAATGACTGTATTTTTGTCTTTTAGAGTCTTAAAAAGCCGGGTTCAGACAAGATAATTGCATTTCGTAACCAGTGATCTGAAAACATTTTTTTGGTCAAAATGACTCTATTTTGGTCTCCAAGTGTCTAAAAAGCCCTTTTTAGTCAAAATAATTGCATTTGGTTACCAAAGGTCTGAAAAAAAATTTAGTCAAAATGATTGTATTTTCGTCTATTAGAGTTTTAAAAAGCCGGTTTTGGACAAGATAATTGCATTTGGTAACCAATCGCCTGAAACACTTGTTTGGGTCAAAATTACTCTATTTTGGTCTCCAAGTGTCTGAAAACCTTTTTTTAGCCAAAATAACAGTATTTTTGTCCTTTAGAGTCTTAAAAAGCCGGTTTTAGACAAGATAATTGCATTTCGTGCCCAGTGATCTGAAAACATTTTTTTGGTAAAAATGACTCTATTTTGGTCTCCAAGTGTCTGAAAAGCCATTTTTTGTCAAAATAACTACGTTTGGTCACCAAAGGTCTGAAAACCTTTTTTTAGCCAAAATGACTGTATTTTTGTCTTTTAGAGTCTTAAAACACCGCTTTTAGACAAGATAAACTACATTTGGTAACCAATGGCCTGAAAAAATGTTTTTGGTCAAAATGACTCTATTTAGGTCTCCAAGTGTCTATAAAGCCCTTTTTAGTCAAAATAACTACGTTTGGTCACCGAAGGTCTGAAAAACTATTTTAGAGTCTCAAAACTCCGCATTTAGATTTGGTATTTGTTTGGGTCAAAATTACTCTATTTTGGTCTCCAAGTGTCTGAAAAGCCCTTTTTAGTCAAAATAACTACGTTTGGTCACCAAAGGTCTGAAAACCTTTTTTTTAGCCAAAATGACTGTATTTTTGTCTTTTAGAGTCTTAAAAAGCCGGGTTTAGACAAGATAATTGCATTTCGTAACCAGTGATATGAAAACTTTTTTTGGTCAAAATGACTCTATTTTGGTCTCCAAGTGTCTAAGAAGCCCTTTTAAGTCAAAATAACTGCATTTGGTCAGCAAAGGTATGAAAAAAAATTTAGTCAAAATAATTGTATTTTCGTCTATTAGAGTCTTAAAAACCGGTTTTGGACAAGATAATTGCATTTGGTAACCAATGGCCTGAAAAAATGTTTTTGGTCAAAATGACTCTATCTAGGTCTCCAAGTGTCTAAAAAGCCCTTTTTAGTCATAATAACTACGTTTGGTCAACAAAGGTCTGAAAAACTATTTTAGCCAAAATGACTGTATTTTTGTCTTTTAGAGTCTCAAAACTCCGCATTTAGATTTGGTATTTGTTTGGGTCAAAATGACTCTATTTTTGTCTCCAAGTGTCTAAAAAGCCTTTTTAGTCAAAATAACTGCATTTGGTCACCAAAGGTCTGAAAAACTTTTTTAGCCAAAATGACTATATTTTTGTCTTTTAGAGTCTTAAAAAGCCGGGTTTAGACAAGATAATTGCATTTCGTAACCAGTGATCTGAAAACATTTTTTTGGTCAAAATGACTCTATTTTGGTCTCCAGGTGTCTAAAAAGCCCTTTTTAGTCAAAATAACTGCATTTGGTTACCAAAGGTCTGAAAAAAATTTAGTCAAAATGATTGTATTTTCGTCTATTAGAGTTTTAAAAAGCCGGTTTTGGACAAGATAATTGCATTTGGTAACCAATCGCCTGAAACACTTGTTTGGGTCAAAATTACTCTATTTTGGTCTCCAAGTGTCTAAAAATCCTTTTTTAGTCAAAATAACTGCATTTGGTCACCAAAGGTCTGAAAACCTTTTTTTTTGCCAAAATAACAGCATTTTTGTCCTTTAGAGTCTTAAAAAGCCGGTTTTAGACAAGATAATTGCATTTCGTGCCCAGTGATCTGAAAAATTTTTTTGGTAAAAATTACTCTATTTTGTTCTCCAAGTGTCTGAAAAGCCATTTTTTGTCAAAATAACTACGTTTGGTCACCAAAGGTCTGAAAACCTTTTTTTAGCCAAAATGACTGTATTTTTGTCTTTTAGAGTCTTAAAACACCGCTTTTAGACAAGATAAACTACATTTGGTAACCAATGGCCTGAAAAAATGTTTTTGGTCAAAATGACTCTATTTAGGTCTCCAAGTGTCTAAAAAGCCCTTTTTAGTCATAATAACTACGTTTGGTCAACAAAGGTCTGAAAAACTATTTTAGCCAAAATGACTGTATTTTTGTCTTTTAGAGTCTCAAAACTCCGCATTTAAATTTGGTATTTGTTTGGGTCAAAATGGCTCTATTTTGGTCTCCAAGTGTCTAAAAAGCCTTTTTAGTCAAAATAACTGCATTTGGTCACCAAAGGTCTGAAAAACTTTTTCAGCCAAAATGACTGTATTTTTGTCTTTTAGAGTCTCAAAACTCCGCATTTAGATTTGGTATTTGTTTGGGTCAAAATGACTCTATTTAGGTCTCCAAGTGTCTATAAAGCCCTTTTTAGTCAAAATAACTACGTTTGGTCACCAAAGGTCTGAAAAACTATTTTAGAGTCTCAAAACTCTGCATTTAGATTTGGTATTTGTTTGGGTCAAAATGACTCTATTTTGGTCTCCAAGTGTCTAAAAAGCCTTTTTTAGTCAAAATAACTACGTTTGGTCACCAAAGGTCTGAAAACCTTTCTTCAGCCAAAATGACTGTATTTTTGTCTTTTAGAGTCTTAAAAAGCCGGTTTTAGACAAGATAATTGCATTTCGTGCCCAGTGATCTGAAAACATTTTTTTGGTCAAAATGAGTCTATTTTGGTCTCCAAGTGTCTGAAAAGCCCTTTTTAGACAAAATAACTACGTTTGGTCACCAAAGGTCTGAAAACCTTTTTTAGCAAAAATGACTGTATTTTTGTCTTTTAGAGTCTTAAAACACTGCTTTTAGACAAGATAAACTACATTTGGTAACCAATGGCCTGAAAAAATGTTTTTGGTCAAAATGACTCTATTTAGGTCTCCAAGTGTCTATAAAGCCCTTTTTAGTCAAAATAACTACGTTTGGTCACCAAAGGTCTGAAAACCTTTTTTTTAGCCAAAATTACTGTATTTTTGTCTTTTAGAGTCTTAAAAAGCCGGGTTTAGACAAGATAATTGCATTTCGTAACCAGTGATCTGAAAACATTTTTTTGGTCAAAATGACTCTATTTTTGTCTCCAAGTGTCTAAAAAGCCTTTTTAGTCAAAATAACTGCATTTGGTCACCAAAGGTCTGAAAAACTTTTTTAGCCAAAATGACTGTATTTTTGTCTTTTAGAGTCTTAAAAAGCCGGGTTTAGACAAGATAATTGCATTTCGTAACCAGTGATCTGAAAACATTTTTTTGGTCAAAATGACTCTATTTTGGTCTCCAAGTGTCTAAAAAGCCCTTTTTAGTCAAAATAACTGCATTTGGTTACCAAAGGTCTGAAAAAAATTTAGTCAAAATGATTGTATTTTCGTCTATTAGAGTTTTAAAAAGCCGGTTTTGGACAAGATAATTGCATTTGGTAACCAATCGCCTGAAACACTTGTTTGGGTCAAAATTACTCTATTTTGGTCTCCAAGTGTCTAAGAATCCTTTTTTAGTCAAAATAACTGCATTTGGTCACCAAAGGTCTGAAAACCTTTTTTTTAGCCAAAATAACAGTATTTTTGTCCTTTAGAGTCTTAAAAAGCCGGTTTTAGACAAGATAATTGCATTTCGTGCCCAGTGATCTGAAAACATTTTTTTGGTAAAAATGACTCTATTTTGGTCTCCAAGTGTCTGAAAAGCCATTTTTTGTCAAAATAACTACGTTTGGTCACCAAAGGTATGAAAACCTTTTTTAGCCAAAATGACTGTATTTTTGTCTTTTAGAGTCTTAAAACACCGCTTTTAGACAAGATAAACTACATTTGGTAACCAATGGCCTGAAAAAATGTTTTTGGTCAAAATGACTCTATTTAGGTCTCCAAGTGTCTATAAAGCCCTTTTTAGTCAAAATAACTACGTTTGGTCACCGAAGGTCTGAAAAACTATTTTAGAGTCTCAAAACTCCGCATTTAGATTTGGTATTTGTTTGGGTCAAAATTACTCTATTTTGGTCTCCAAGTGTCTGAAAAGCCCTTTTTAGTCAAAATAACTACGTTTGGTCACCAAAGGTCTGAAAACCTTTTTTTAGCCAAAATGACTGTATTTTTGTCTTTTAGAGTCTTAAAAAGCCGGGTTTAGACAAGATAATTGCATTTCGTAACCAGTGATATGAAAACTTTTTTTGGTCAAAATGACTCTATTTTGGTCTCCAAGTGTCTAAGAAGCCCTTTTAAGTCAAAATAACTGCATTTGGTCAGCAAAGGTATGAAAAAAATTTAGTCAAAATAATTGTATTTTCGTCTATTAGAGTCTTAAAAACCAGTTTTGGACAAGATAATTGCATTTGGAAACCAATGGCCTGAAAAAATGTTTTTGGTCAAAATGACTCTATCTAGGTCTCCAAGTGTCTAAAAAGCCCTTTTTAGTCATAATAACTACGTTTGGTCAACAAAGGTCTGAAAAACTATTTTAGCCAAAATGACTGTATTTTTGTCTTTTAGAGTCTCAAAACTCCGCATTTAGATTTGGTATTTGTTTGGGTCAAAATGACTCTATTTTTGTCTCCAAGTGTCTAAAAAGCCTTTTTAGTCAAAATAACTGCATTTGGTCACCAAAGGTCTGAAAAACTTTTTTAGCCAAAATGACTGTATTTTTGTCTTTTAGAGTCTTAAAAAGCTGGGTTTAGACAAGATAATTGCATTTCGTAACCAGTGATCTGAAAACATTTTTTTGGTCAAAATGACTCTATTTTGGTCTCCAAGTGTCTAAGAAGCCCTTTTAAGTCAAAATAACTGCATTTGGTCAGCAAAGGTATGAATAAAAATTTAGTCAAAAATGATTGTATTTTCGTCAATTAGAGTTTTAAAAACCGGTTTTGGACAAGATAATTGCATTTGGTAGCCAATGGCCTAAAAAATGTTTTTGGTCAAAATGACTCTATTTAGGTCTCCAAGTGTCTAAAAAGCCCTTTTTAGTCATAATACCTACGTTTGGTCAACAAAGGTCTGAAAAACTATTTTAGCCAAAATGACTGTATTTTTGTCTTTTAGAGTCTCAAAACTCCGCATTTAGATTTGGTATTTGTTTGGGTCAAAATGACTCTATTTTGGTCTCCAAGTGTCTAAAAAGCCTTTTTAGTCAAAATAACTGCATTTGGTCACCAAAGGTCTGAAAAACTTTTTTAGCCAAAATGACTGTATTTTTGTCTTTTAGAGTCTTAAAAAGCCGGTTTTAGACAAGATAATTGCATTTCGTGCCCAGTGATCTGAAATTTTTTTTGGTCAAAATGACTCTATTTTGGTCTCCAAGTGTCTAAAAAGCCTTTTTTAGTCAAAATAACTACGTTTGGTCACCAAAGGACTGAAAACCTTTTTCAGCCAAAATGACTGTATTTTTGTCTTTTAGAGTCTTAAAACACTGCTTTTAGACAAGATAAACTACATTTGGTAACCAATGGCCTGAAAAAATGTTTTTGGTCAAAATGACTCTATTTAGGTCTCCAAGTGTCTATAAAGCCCTTTTTAGTCAAAATAACTACGTTTGGTCACCAAAGGTCTGAAAAACTATTTTAGAGTCTCAAAACTCCGCATTTAGATTTGGTATTTGTTTGGGTCAAAATTACTCTATTTTGGTCTCCAAGTGTCTAAAAATCCTTTTTTAGTCAAAATAACTGCATTTGGTCACCAAAGGTCTGAAAACCTTTTTTTTAGCCAAAATAACAGTATTTTTGTCCTTTAGAGTCTTAAAAAGCCGGTTTTAGACAAGATAATTGCATTTCGTGCCCAGTGATCTGAAAACATTTTTTTGGTAAAAATGACTCTATTTTGGTCTCCAAGTATCTGAAAAGCCATTTTTTGTCAAAATAACTACGTTTGGTCACCAAAGGTCTGAAAACCTTTTTTTAGCCAAAATGACTGTATTTTTGTCTTTTAGAGTCTTAAAACACCGCTTTTAGACAAGATAAACTACATTTGGTAACCAATGGCCTGAAAAAATGTTTTTGGTCAAAATGACTCTATTTAGGTCTCCAAGTGTCTATAAAGCCCTTTTTAGTCAAAATAACTACGTTTGGTCACCGAAGGTCTGAAAAACTATTTTAGAGTCTCAAAAATCCGCATTTAGATTTGGTATTTGTTTGGGTCAAAATTACTCTATTTTGGTCTCCAAGTGTCTGAAAAGCCCTTTTTAGTCAAAATAACTACGTTTGGTCACCAAAGGTCTGAAAACCTTTTTTTTAGCCAAAATGACTGTATTTTTGTCTTTTAGAGTCTTAAAAAGCCGGGTTTAGACAAGATAATTGCATTTCGTAACCAGTGATATGAAAACTTTTTTTGGTCAAAATGACTCTATTTTGGTCTCCAAGTGTCTAAGAAGCCCTTTTAAGTCAAAATAACTGCATTTGGTCAGCAAAGGTATGAAAAAAAATTTAGTCAAAATAATTGTATTTTCGTCTATTAGAGTCTTAAAAACCGGTTTTGGACAAGATAATTGCATTTGGTAACCAATGGCCTGAAAAAATGTTTTTGGTCAAAATGACTCTATCTAGGTCTCCAAGTGTCTAAAAAGCCCTTTTTAGTCATAATAACTACGTTTGGTCAACAAAGGTCTGAAAAACTATTTTAGCCAAAATGACTGTATTTTTGTCTTTTAGAGTCTCAAAACTCCGCATTTAGATTTGGTATTTGTTTGGGTCAAAATGACTCTATTTTTTTCTCCAAGTGTCTAAAAAGCCTTTTTAGTCAAAATAACTGCATTTGGTCACCAAAGGTCTGAAAAACTTTTTTAGCCAAAATGACTGTATTTTTGTCTTTTAGAGTCTTAAAAAGCGGGGTTTAGACAAGATAATTGCATTTCGTAACCAGTGATCTGAAAACATTTTTTTGCTCAAAATGACTCTATTTTGGTCTCCAAGTGTCTAAAAAGCCCTTTTTAGTCAAAATAACTGCATTTGGTTACCAAAGGTCTGAAAAAATTTAGTCAAAATGATTGTATTTTCGTCTATTAGAGTTTTAAAAAGCCGGTTTTGGACAAGATAATTGCATTTGGTAACCAATCGCCTGAAACACTTGTTTGGGTCAAAATTACTCTATTTTGGTCTCCAAGTGTCTAAAAATCCTTTTTTAGTCAAAATAACTGCATTTGGTCACCAAAGGTCTGAAAACCTTTTTTTTAGCCAAAATAACAGTATTTTTGTCCTTTAGAGTCTTAAAAAGCCGGTTTTAGACAAGATAATTGCATTTCGTGCCCAGTGATCTGAAAACATTTTTTTGGTAAAAATGACTCTATTTTGGTCTCCAAGTGTCTGAAAAGCCATTTTTTGTCAAAATAACTACGTTTGGTCACCAAAGGTCTGAAAACCTTTTTTTTAGCCAAAATGACTATATTTTTGTCTTTTAGAGTCTTAAAACACCGCTTTTAGACAAGATAAACTACATTTGGTAACCAATGGCCTGAAAAAATGTTTTTGGTCAAAATGACTCTATTTAGGTCTCCAAGTGTCTATAAAGCCCTTTTTAGTCAAAATAACTACGTTTGGTCACCGAAGGTCTGAAAAACTATTTTAGAGTCTCAAAACTCCGCATTTAGATTTGGTATTTGTTTGGGTCAAAATTACTCTATTTTGGTCTCCAAGTGTCTGAAAAGCCCTTTTTAGTCAAAATAACTACGTTTGGTCACCAAAGGTCTGAAAACCTTTTTTTTAGCCAAAATGACTGTATTTTTGTCTTTTAGAGTCTTAAAAAGCCGGGTTTAGACAAGATAATTGCATTTCGTAACCAGTGATATGAAAACTTTTTTTGGTCAAAATGACTCTATTTTGGTCTCCAAGTGTCTAAGAAGCCCTTTTAAGTCAAAATAACTGCATTTGGTCAGCAAAGGTATGAAAAAAAATTTAGTCAAAATAATTGTATTTTCGTCTATTAGAGTCTTAAAAACCGGTTTTGGACAAGATAATTGCATTTGGTAACCAATGGCCTGAAAAAATGTTTTTGGTCAAAATGACTCTATCTAGGTCTCCAAGTGTCTAAAAAGCCCTTTTTAGTCATAATAACTACGTTTGGTCAACAAAGGTCTGAAAAACTATTTTAGCCAAAATGACTGTATTTTTGTCTTTTAGAGTCTCAAAACTCCGCATTTAGATTTGGTATTTGTTTGGGTCAAAATGACTCTATTTTTGTCTCCAAGTGTCTAAAAAGCCTTTTTAGTCAAAATAACTGCATTTGGTCACCAAAGGTCTGAAAAACTTTTTTAGCCAAAATGACTGTATTTTTGTCTTTTAGAGTCTTAAAAAGCCGGGTTTAGACAAGATAATTGCATTTCGTAACCAGTGATCTGAAAACATTTTTTTGGTCAAAATGACTCTATTTTGGTCTCCAAGTGTCTAAAAAGCCCTTTTTAGTCAAAATAACTGCATTTGGTTACCAAAGGTCTGAAAAACTATTTTAGAGTCTCAAAACTCCGCATTTAGATTTGGTATTTGTTTGGGTCAAAATTACTCTATTTTGGTCTCCAAGTGTCTAAAAAGCCTTTTTTAGTCAAAATAACTGCATTTGGTCACCAAAGGTCTGAAAAACTTTTTTAGCCAAAATGACTGTATTTTTGTCTTTTAGAGTCTTAAAAAGCCGGGTTTAGACAAGATAATTGCATTTCGTAACCAGTGATCTGAAAACATTTTTTTGGTCAAAATGACTCTATTTTGGTCTCCAAGTGTCTAAAAAGCCCTTTTTAGTCAAAATAACTGCATTTGGTTACCAAAGGTCTGAAAAAAATTTAGTCAAAATGATTGTATTTTCGTCTATTAGAGTTTTAAAAAGCCGGTTTTGGACAAAATAATTGCATTTGGTAACCAATCGCCTGAAACACTTGTTTGGGTCAAAATTACTCTATTTTGGTCTCCAAGTGTCTAAAAATCCTTTTTTAGTCAAAATAACTGCATTTGGTCACCAAAGGTCTGAAAACCTTTTTTTTGCCAAAATAACAGTATTTTTGTCCTTTAGAGTCTTAAAAAGCCGGTTTTAGACAAGATAATTGCATTTCGTGCCCAGTGATCTGAAAACATTTTTTTGGTCAAAATGACTCTATTTTGGTCTCCAAGTGTCTAAGAAGCCCTTTTAAGTCAAAATAACTGCATTTGGTCAGCAAAGGTATAAAAAAATTAATTCAAAATGATTGTATTCTCGTCTATTAGAGTCTTAAAAACCGGTTTTGGACAAGATAATTGCATTTGGTAACCAATGGCATGAAAAAATGTTTTTGGTCAAAATGACTCTATCTAGGTCTCCAAGTGTCTAAAAAGCCCTTTTTAGTCATAATAACTACGTTTGGTCAACAAAGGTCTGAAAAACTATTTTAGCCAAAATGACTGTATTTTTGTCTTTTAGAGTCTCAAAACTCCACATTTAGATTTGGTATTTGTTTGGGTCAAAATGACTCTATTTTTGTCTCCAAGTGTCTAAAAAGCCTTTTTAGTCAAAATAACTGCATTTGGTCACCAAAGGTCTGAAAAACTTTTTTAGCCAAAATGACTGTATTTTTGTCTTTTAGAGTCTTAAAAAGCCGGGTTTAGACAAGATAATTGCATTTCGTAACCAGTGATCTGAAAACATTTTTTTGGTCAAAATGACTCTATTTTGGTCTCCAAGTGTCTAAAAAGCCCTTTTTAGTCAAAATAACTGCATTTGGTTACCAAAGGTCTGAAAAAAATTTAGTCAAAATGATTGTATTTTCGTCTATTAGAGTTTTAAAAAGCCGGTTTTGGACAAGATAATTGCATTTGGTAACCAATCGCCTGAAACACTTGTTTGGGTCAAAATTACTCTATTTTGGTCTCCAAGTGTCTAAAAATCCTTTTTTAGTCAAAATAACTGCATTTGGTCACCAAAGGTCTGAAAACCTTTTTTTTAGCCAAAATAACAGTATTTTTGTCCTTTAGAGTCTTAAAAAGCCGGTTTTAGACAAGATAATTGCATTTCGTGCCCAGTGATCTGAAAACATTTTTTTGGTAAAAATGACTCTATTTTGGTCTCCAAGTGTCTGAAAAGCCATTTTTTGTCAAAATAACTACGTTTGGTCACCAAAGGTCTGAAAACCTTTTTTTAGCCAAAATGACTGTATTTTTGTCTTTTAGAGTCTTAAAACACCGCTTTTAGACAAGATAAACTACATTTGGTAACCAATGGCCTGAAAAAATGTTTTTGGTCAAAATGACTCTATTTAGGTCTCCAAGTGTCTATAAAGCCCTTTTTAGTCAAAATAACTACGTTTGGTCACCGAAGGTCTGAAAAACTATTTTAGAGTCTCAAAACTCCGCATTTAGATTTGGTATTTGTTTGGGTCAAAATTACTCTATTTTGGTCTCCAAGTGTCTGAAAAGCCCTTTTTAGTCAAAATAACTACGTTTGGTCACCAAAGGTCTGAAAACCTTTTTTTTAGCCAAAATGACTGTATTTTTGTCTTTTAGAGTCTTAAAAAGCCGGGTTTAGACAAGATAATTGCATTTCGTAACCAGTGATATGAAAACTTTTTTTGGTCAAAATGACTCTATTTTGGTCTCCAAGTGTCTAAGAAGCCCTTTTAAGTCAAAATAACTGCATTTGGTCAGCAAAGGTATGAAAAAAAATTTAGTCAAAATAATTGTATTTTCGTCTATTAGAGTCTTAAAAACCGGTTTTGGACAAGATAATTGCATTTGGTAACCAATGGCCTGAAAAAATGTTTTTGGTCAAAATGACTCTATCTAGGTCTCCAAGTGTCTAAAAAGCCCTTTTTAGTCATAATAACTACGTTTGGTCAACAAAGGTCTGAAAAACTATTTTAGCCAAAATGACTGTATTTTTGTCTTTTAGAGTCTTAAAAAGCCGGGTTTAGACAAGATAATTGCATTTCGTAACCAGTGATCTGAAAACATTTTTTTGGTCAAAATGACTCTATTTTGGTCTCCAAGTGTCTAAAAAGCCTTTTTTAGTCAAAATAACTGCATTTGGTCACCAAAGGTCTGAAAAACTTTTTTAGCCAAAATGACTGTATTTTTGTCTTTTAGAGTCTTAAAAAGCCGGGTTTAGACAAGATAATTGCATTTCGTAACCAGTGATCTGAAAACATTTTTTTGGTCAAAATGACTCTATTTTGGTCTCCAAGTGTCTAAAAAGCCCTTTTTAGTCAAAATAACTGCATTTGGTTACCAAAGGTCTGAAAAAAATTTAGTCAAAATGATTGTATTTTCGTCTATTAGAGTTTTAAAAAGCCGGTTTTGGAAAAAATAATTGCATTTGGTAACCAATCGCCTGAAACACTTGTTTGGGTCAAAATTACTCTATTTTGGTCTCCAAGTGTCTAAAAATCCTTTTTTAGTCAAAATAACTGCATTTGGTCACCAAAGGTCTGAAAACCTTTTTTTTGCCAAAATAACAGTATTTTTGTCCTTTAGAGTCTTAAAAAGCCGGTTTTAGACAAGATAATTGCATTTCGTGCCCAGTGATCTGAAAACATTTTTTTGGTCAAAATGACTCTATTTTGGTCTCCAAGTGTCTAAGAAGCCCTTTTAAGTCAAAATAACTGCATTTGGTCAGCAAAGGTATAAAAAAATTAAGTCAAAATGATTGTATTCTCGTCTATTAGAGTCTTAAAAACCGGTTTTGGACAAGATAATTGCATTTGGTAACCAATGGCATGAAAAAATGTTTTTGGTCAAAATGACTCTATCTAGGTCTCCAAGTGTCTAAAAAGCCCTTTTTAGTCATAATAACTACGTTTGGTCAACAAAGGTCTGAAAAACTATTTTAGCCAAAATGACTGTATTTTTGTCTTTTAGAGTCTCAAAACTCCGCATTTAGATTTGGTATTTGTTTGGGTCAAAATGACTCTATTTTTGTCTCCAAGTGTCTAAAAAGCCTTTTTAGTCAAAATAACTGCATTTGGTCACCAAAGGTCTGAAAAACTTTTTTAGCCAAAATTACTGTATTTTTGTCTTTTAGAGTCTTAAAAAGCCGGGTTCAGACAAGATAATTGCATTTCGTAACCAGTGATCTGAAAACATTTTTTTGGTAAAAATGACTCTATTTTGGTCTCCAAGTATCTGAAAAGCCATTTTTTGTCAAAATAACTACGTTTGGTCACCAAAGGTCTGAAAACCTTTTTTTAGCCAAAATGACTGTATTTTTGTCTTTTAGAGTCTTAAAACACCGCTTTTAGACAAGATAAACTACATTTGGTAACCAATGGCCTGAAAAAATGTTTTTGGTCAAAATGACTCTATTTAGGTCTCCAAGTGTCTATAAAGCCCTTTTTAGTCAAAATAACTACGTTTGGTCACCGAAGGTCTGAAAAACTATTTTAGAGTCTCAAAACTCCGCATTTAGATTTGGTATTTGTTTGGGTCAAAATTACTCTATTTTGGTCTCCAAGTGTCTGAAAAGCCCTTTTTAGTCAAAATAACTACGTTTGGTCACCAAAGGTCTGAAAACCTTTTTTTTTAGCCAAAATGACATTATTTTTGTCTTTTAGAGTCTTAAAAAGCCGGGTTTAGACAAGATAATTGCATTTCGTAACCAGTGATATGAAAACTTTTTTTGGTCAAAATGACTCTATTTTGGTCTCCAAGTGTCTAAGAAGCCCTTTTAAGTCAAAATAACTGCATTTGGTCAGCAAAGGTATGAAAAAAAATTTAGTCAAAATAATTGTATTTTCGTCTATTAGAGTCTTAAAAACCGGTTTTGGACAAGATAATTGCATTTGGTAACCAATGGCCTGAAAAAATGTTTTTGGTCAAAATGACTCTATCTAGGTCTCCAAGTGTCTAAAAAGCCCTTTTTAGTCATAATAACTACGTTTGGTCAACAAAGGTCTGAAAAACTATTTTAGCCAAAATGACTGTATTTTTGTCTTTTAGAGTCTCAAAACTCCGCATTTAGATTTGGTATTTGTTTGGGTCAAAATGACTCTATTTTTTTCTCCAAGTGTCTAAAAAGCCTTTTTAGTCAAAATAACTGCATTTGGTCACCAAAGGTCTGAAAAACTTTTTTAGCCAAAATGACTGTATTTTTGTCTTTTAGAGTCTTAAAAAGCGGGGTTTAGACAAGATAATTGCATTTCGTAACCAGTGATCTGAAAACATTTTTTTGCTCAAAATGACTCTATTTTGGTCTCCAAGTGTCTAAAAAGCCCTTTTTAGTCAAAATAACTGCATTTGGTTACCAAAGGTCTGAAAAAAATTTAGTCAAAATGATTGTATTTTCGTCTATTAGAGTTTTAAAAAGCCGGTTTTGGACAAGATAATTGCATTTGGTAACCAATCGCCTGAAACACTTGTTTGGGTCAAAATTACTCTATTTTGGTCTCCAAGTGTCTAAAAATCCTTTTTTAGTCAAAATAACTGCATTTGGTCACCAAAGGTCTGAAAACCTTTTTTTTAGCCAAAATAACAGTATTTTTGTCCTTTAGAGTCTTAAAAAGCCGGTTTTAGACAAGATAATTGCATTTCGTGCCCAGTGATCTGAAAACATTTTTTTGGTAAAAATGACTCTATTTTGGTCTCCAAGTGTCTGAAAAGCCATTTTTTGTCAAAATAACTACGTTTGGTCACCAAAGGTCTGAAAACCTTTTTTTTAGCCAAAATGACTGTATTTTTGTCTTTTAGAGTCTTAAAACACCGCTTTTAGACAAGATAAACTACATTTGGTAACCAATGGCCTGAAAAAATGTTTTTGGTCAAAATGACTCTATTTAGGTCTCCAAGTGTCTATAAAGCCCTTTTTAGTCAAAATAACTACGTTTGGTCACCGAAGGTCTGAAAAACTATTTTAGAGTCTCAAAACTCCGCATTTAGATTTGGTATTTGTTTGGGTCAAAATTACTCTATTTTGGTCTCCAAGTGTCTGAAAAGCCCTTTTTAGTCAAAATAACTACGTTTGGTCACCAAAGGTCTGAAAACCTTTTTTTTAGCCAAAATGACTGTATTTTTGTCTTTTAGAGTCTTAACCGGTTGCCGACCGCCGCACGACTATATACTGCGGCGGTCAGCCCCGGCCAGGCAGAGTGACGTATCGGTACGTCACTCGCCTGTCACTGACTTGCGAGCCTATAGCGAGCGGGCGCGCGCCCGCCGAGGCGCGCGCCCGCCGCGGCTCGTTCACAGGCAAGTCAGTGCGTGTGACCGGCGGACTCGATGTCCACCGGCCACACTACGATCGCTCCTGTGAAGGGAGAAAGACAGAGCAGCTTGTGTAAACAAGCTGCCTGTCAGTTCTCCCTGTGTAAAAGTAAAGATCTGACCGTTCTACTATGTAGAACGGTTGATCTTTGCTTTTACACCAATAGGAATGTCCCTACACAGTAGAAAGCACGCCCCTAGGACACACTTAACCCCTCCCTTCCCAATAAAGTTAACCCCTTCCCTGCCAGTGTCATTTTTGCAGTAACAGTGCATATGTATAGCACTGATTACTGCAGTAATGTCACTGGTAACCCCAAAAGTGTCAAAAATGTCAGTCAAGGGTCCGATCTGTCCGCCGCAATGTCGCAGTACCGAAAAAAAAATCGCAGATCGCCGCCATTACGCGTTAAAAAAAAAAACACCAAAAATGACAAAAATCTTTCTCTTTGTTAGTAAACGCGATAACTTTTGCGCAAACCAATCAAAATACGCTTTTTGCGATTTTTTTTACCAAACATAGGTAGCATAAAACAAATTGGCCGAAAAATGTTAAAAAATTTTGATTTTTACTTTTTTTTTTGGGGAATTTCATATAAAAAAATGTGAAAAATATTGTTATTTTTGCAAAATTTACGCTCTTTTTTTGTTTATAGCGCGTGATCAAAAAATCGCACAGGTGATCAAATACCACCAAAAGAAAGCTCTGTTTGTGGGAAAAAAAGGACGTCAAATTCGTTTAGGTACAGCGTCGCACGACCGCGCAATTGTCCGTTAAAGTCACGCAGTAAAAAATCGCAAAAAAAACCCTGGTCCTTTAGCAGCCAAATCCTCCGGGGCTTAAGTGGTTAAAAAGCCGGGTTTAGACAAGATAATTGCATTTCGTAACCAGTGATATGAAAACTTTTTTTGGTCAAAATGACTCTATTTTGGTCTCCAAGTGTCTAAGAAGCCCTTTTAAGTCAAAATAACTGCATTTGGTCAGCAAAGGTATGAAAAAAAATTTAGTCAAAATAATTGTATTTTCGTCTATTAGAGTCTTAAAAACCGGTTTTGGACAAGATAATTGCATTTGGTAACCAATGGCCTGAAAAAATGTTTTTGGTCAAAATGACTCTATCTAGGTCTCCAAGTGTCTAAAAAGCCCTTTTTAGTCATAATAACTACGTTTGGTCAACAAAGGTCTGAAAAACTATTTTAGCCAAAATGACTGTATTTTTGTCTTTTAGAGTCTCAAAACTCCGCATTTAGATTTGGTATTTGTTTGGGTCAAAATGACTCTATTTTTGTCTCCAAGTGTCTAAAAAGCCTTTTTAGTCAAAATAACTGCATTTGGTCACCAAAGGTCTGAAAAACTTTTTTAGCCAAAATGACTGTATTTTTGTCTTTTAGAGTCTTAAAAAGCCGGGTTTAGACAAGATAATTGCATTTCGTAACCAGTGATCTGAAAACATTTTTTTGGTCAAAATGACTCTATTTTGGTCTCCAAGTGTCTAAAAAGCCCTTTTTAGTCAAAATAACTGCATTTGGTTACCAAAGGTCTGAAAAACTATTTTAGAGTCTCAAAACTCCGCATTTAGATTTGGTATTTGTTTGGGTCAAAATTACTCTATTTTGGTCTCCAAGTGTCTAAAAAGCCTTTTTTAGTCAAAATAACTGCATTTGGTCACCAAAGGTCTGAAAAACTTTTTTAGCCAAAATGACTGTATTTTTGTCTTTTAGAGTCTTAAAAAGCCGGGTTTAGACAAGATAATTGCATTTCGTAACCAGTGATCTGAAAACATTTTTTTGGTCAAAATGACTCTATTTTGGTCTCCAAGTGTCTAAAAAGCCCTTTTTAGTCAAAATAACTGCATTTGGTTACCAAAGGTCTGAAAAAAATTTAGTCAAAATGATTGTATTTTCGTCTATTAGAGTTTTTAAAAGCCGGTTTTGGACAAAATAATTGCATTTGGTAACCAATCGCCTGAAACACTTGTTTTGGTCAAAATTACTCTATTTTGGTCTCCAAGTGTCTAAAAATCCTTTTTTAGTCAAAATAACTGCATTTGGTCACCAAAGGTCTGAAAACCTTTTTTTTGCCAAAATAACAGTATTTTTGTCCTTTAGAGTCTTAAAAAGCCGGTTTTAGACAAGATAATTGCATTTCGTGCCCAGTGATCTGAAAACATTTTTTTGGTCAAAATGACTCTATTTTGGTCTCCAAGTGTCTAAGAAGCCCTTTTAAGTCAAAATAACTGCATTTGGTCAGCAAAGGTATAAAAAAATTAAGTCAAAATGATTGTATTCTCGTCTATTAGAGTCTTAAAAACCGGTTTTGGACAAGATAATTGCATTTGGTAACCAATGGCATGAAAAAATGTTTTTGGTCAAAATGACTCTATCTAGGTCTCCAAGTGTCTAAAAAGCCCTTTTTAGTCATAATAACTACGTTTGGTCAACAAAGGTCTGAAAAACTATTTTAGCCAAAATGACTGTATTTTTGTCTTTTAGAGTCTCAAAACTCCACATTTAGATTTGGTATTTGTTTGGGTCAAAATGACTCTATTTTTGTCTCCAAGTGTCTAAAAAGCCTTTTTAGTCAAAATAACTGCATTTGGTCACCAAAGGTCTGAAAAACTTTTTTTAGCCAAAATGACTGTATTTTTGTCTTTTAGAGTCTTAAAAAGCCGGGTTTAGACAAGATAATTGCATTTCGTAACCAGTGATCTGAAAACATTTTTTTGGTCAAAATGACTCTATTTTGGTCTCCTAGTGTCTAAAAAGCCCTTTTTAGTCAAAATAACTGCATTTGGTTACCAAAGGTCTGAAAAAAATTTAGTCAAAATGATTGTATTTTCGTCTATTAGAGTTTTAAAAAGCCGGTTTTGGACAAGATAATTGCATTTGGTAACCAATCGCCTGAAACACTTGTTTGGGTCAAAATTACTCTATTTTGGTCTCCAAGTGTCTAAAAATCCTTTTTTAGTCAAAATAACTGCATTTGGTCACCAAAGGTCTGAAAACCTTTTTTTTAGCCAAAATAACAGTATTTTTGTCCTTTAGAGTCTTAAAAAGCCGGTTTTAGACAAGATAATTGCATTTCGTGCCCAGTGATCTGAAAACATTTTTTTGGTAAAAATGACTCTATTTTGGTCTCCAAGTGTCTGAAAAGCCATTTTTTGTCAAAATAACTACGTTTGGTCACCAAAGGTCTGAAAACCTTTTTTTAGCCAAAATGACTGTATTTTTGTCTTTTAGAGTCTTAAAACACCGCTTTTAGACAAGATAAACTACATTTGGTAACCAATGGCCTGAAAAAATGTTTTTGGTCAAAATGACTCTATTTAGGTCTCCAAGTGTCTATAAAGCCCTTTTTAGTCAAAATAACTACGTTTGGTCACCGAAGGTCTGAAAAACTATTTTAGAGTCTCAAAACTCCGCATTTAGATTTGGTATTTGTTTGGGTCAAAATTACTCTATTTTGGTCTCCAAGTGTCTGAAAAGCCCTTTTTAGTCAAAATAACTACGTTTGGTCACCAAAGGTCTGAAAACCTTTTTTTTAGCCAAAATGACTGTATTTTTGTCTTTTAGAGTCTTAAAAAGCCGGGTTTAGACAAGATAATTGCATTTCGTAACCAGTGATATGAAAACTTTTTTTGGTCAAAATGACTCTATTTTGGTCTCCAAGTGTCTAAGAAGCCCTTTTAAGTCAAAATAACTGCATTTGGTCAGCAAAGGTATGAAAAAAAATTTAGTCAAAATAATTGTATTTTCGTCTATTAGAGTCTTAAAAACCGGTTTTGGACAAGATAATTGCATTTGGTAACCAATGGCCTGAAAAAATGTTTTTGGTCAAAATGACTCTATCTAGGTCTCCAAGTGTCTAAAAAGCCCTTTTTAGTCATAATAACTACGTTTGGTCAACAAAGGTCTGAAAAACTATTTTAGCCAAAATGACTGTATTTTTGTCTTTTAGAGTCTCAAAACTCCGCATTTAGATTTGGTATTTGTTTGGGTCAAAATGACTCTATTTTTGTCTCCAAGTGTCTAAAAAGCCTTTTTAGTCAAAATAACTGCATTTGGTCACCAAAGGTCTGAAAAACTTTTTTAGCCAAAATGACTGTATTTTTGTCTTTTAGAGTCTTAAAAAGCCGGGTTTAGACAAGATAATTGCATTTCGTAACCAGTGATCTGAAAACATTTTTTTGGTCAAAATGACTCTATTTTGGTCTCCAAGTGTCTAAAAAGACCTTTTTAGTCAAAATAACTGCATTTGGTTACCAAAGGTCTGAAAAAAATTTAGTCAAAATGATTGTATTTTCGTCTATTAGAGTTTTAAAAAGCCGGTTTTGGAAAAAATAATTGCATTTGGTAACCAATCGCCTGAAACACTTGTTTGGGTCAAAATTACTCTATTTTGGTCTCCAAGTGTCTAAAAATCCTTTTTTAGTCAAAATAACTGCATTTGGTCACCAAAGGTCTGAAAACCTTTTTTTTGCCAAAATAACAGTATTTTTGTCCTTTAGAGTCTTAAAAAGCCGGTTTTAGACAAGATAATTGCATTTCGTGCCCAGTGATCTGAAAACATTTTTTTGGTCAAAATGACTCTATTTTGGTCTCCAAGTGTCTAAGAAGCCCTTTTAAGTCAAAATAACTGCATTTGGTCAGCAAAGGTATAAAAAAATTAAGTCAAAATGATTGTATTCTCGTCTATTAGAGTCTTAAAAACCGGTTTTGGACAAGATAATTGCCTTTGGTAACCAATGGCATGAAAAAATGTTTTTGGTCAAAATGACTCTATCTAGGTCTCCAAGTGTCTAAAAAGCCCTTTTTAGTCATAATAACTACGTTTGGTCAACAAAGGTCTGAAAAACTATTTTAGCCAAAATGACTGTATTTTTGTCTTTTAGAGTCTCAAAACTCCGCATTTAGATTTGGTATTTGTTTGGGTCAAAATGACTCTATTTTTGTCTCCAAGTGTCTAAAAAGCCTTTTTAGTCAAAATAACTGCATTTGGTCACCAAAGGTCTGAAAAACTTTTTTAGCCAAAATGACTGTATTTTTGTCTTTTAGAGTCTTAAAAAGCCGGGTTCAGACAAGATAATTGCATTTCGTAACCAGTGATCTGAAAACATTTTTTTGGTCAAAATGACTCTATTTTGGTCTCCAAGTGTCTAAAAAGCCCTTTTTAGTCAAAATAATTGCATTTGGTTACCAAAGGTCTGAAAAAAAATTTAGTCAAAATGATTGTATTTTCGTCTATTAGAGTTTTAAAAAGCCGGTTTTGGACAAGATAATTGCATTTGGTAACCAATCGCCTGAAACACTTGTTTGGGTCAAAATTACTCTATTTTGGTCTCCAAGTGTCTAAAAATCCTTTTTTAGTCAAAATAACTGCATTTGGTCACCAAAGGTCTGAAAACCTTTTTTTTAGCCAAAATAACAGTATTTTTGTCCTTTAGAGTCTTAAAAAGCCGGTTTTAGACAAGATAATTGCATTTCGTGCCCAGTGATCTGAAAACATTTTTTTGGTAAAAATGACTCTATTTTGGTCTCCAAGTGTCTGAAAAGCCATTTTTTGTCAAAATAACTACGTTTGGTCACCAAAGGTCTGAAAACCTTTTTTTAGCCAAAATGACTGTATTTTTGTCTTTTAGAGTCTTAAAACACCGCTTTTAGACAAGATAAACTACATTTGGTAACCAATGGCCTGAAAAAATGTTTTTGGTCAAAATGACTCTATTTAGGTCTCCAAGTGTCTATAAAGCCCTTTTTAGTCAAAATAACTACGTTTGGTCACCGAAGGTCTGAAAAACTATTTTAGAGTCTCAAAACTCCGCATTTAGATTTGGTATTTGTTTGGGTCAAAATTACTCTATTTTGGTCTCCAAGTGTCTGAAAAGCCCTTTTTAGTCAAAATAACTACGTTTGGTCACCAAAGGTCTGAAAACCTTTTTTTAGCCAAAATGACTGTATTTTTGTCTTTTAGAGTCTTAAAAAGCCGGGTTTAGACAAGATAATTGCATTTCGTAACCAGTGATATGAAAACTTTTTTTGGTCAAAATGACTCTATTTTGGTCTCCAAGTGTCTAAGAAGCCCTTTTAAGTCAAAATAACTGCATTTGGTCAGCAAAGGTATGAAAAAAAAATTAGTCAAAATAATTGTATTTTCGTCTATTAGAGTCTTAAAAACCGGTTTTGGACAAGATAATTGCATTTGGTAACCAATGGCCTGAAAAAATGTTTTTGGTCAAAATGACTCTATCTAGGTCTCCAAGTGTCTAAAAAGCCCTTTTTAGTCATAATAACTACGTTTGGTCAACAAAGGTCTGAAAAACTATTTTAGCCAAAATGACTGTATTTTTGTCTTTTAGAGTCTCAAAACTCCGCATTTAGATTTGGTATTTGTTTGGGTCAAAATGACTCTATTTTTGTCTCCAAGTGTCTAAAAAGCCTTTTTAGTCAAAATAACTGCATTTGGTCACCAAAGGTCTGAAAAACTTTTTTAGCCAAAATGACTGTATTTTTGTCTTTTAGAGTCTTAAAAAGCCGGGTTTAGACAAGATAATTGCATTTCGTAACCAGTGATCTGAAAACATTTTTTTGGTCAAAATGACTCTATTTTGGTCTCCAAGTGTCTAAAAAGCCCTTTTTAGTCAAAATAACTGCATTTGGTTACCAAAGGTCTGAAAAACTATTTTAGAGTCTCAAAACTCCGCATTTAGATTTGGTATTTGTTTGGGTCAAAATTACTCTATTTTGGTCTCCAAGTGTCTAAAAAGCCTTTTTTAGTCAAAATAACTGCATTTGGTCACCAAAGGTCTGAAAAACTTTTTTAGCCAAAATGACTGTATTTTTGTCTTTTAGAGTCTTAAAAAGCCGGGTTTAGACAAGATAATTGCATTTCGTAACCAGTGATCTGAAAACATTTTTTTGGTCAAAATGACTCTATTTTGGTCTCCAAGTGTCTAAAAAGCCCTTTTTAGTCAAAATAACTGCATTTGGTTACCAAAGGTCTGAAAAAAATTTAGTCAAAATGATTGTATTTTCGTCTATTAGAGTTTTAAAAAGCTGGTTTTGGACAAAATAATTGCATTTGGTAACCAATCGCCTGAAACACTTGTTTGGGTCAAAATTACTCTATTTTGGTCTCCAAGTGTCTAAAAATCCTTTTTTAGTCAAAATAACTGCATTTGGTCACCAAAGGTCTGAAAACCTTTTTTTTGCCAAAATAACAGTATTTTTGTCCTTTAGAGTCTTAAAAAGCCGGTTTTAGACAAGATAATTGCATTTCGTGCCCAGTGATCTGAAAACATTTTTTTGGTCAAAATGACTCTATTTTGGTCTCCAAGTGTCTAAGAAGCCCTTTTAAGTCAAAATAACTGCATTTGGTCAGCAAAGGTATAAAAAAATTAAGTCAAAATGATTGTATTCTCGTCTATTAGAGTCTTAAAAACCGGTTTTGGACAAGATAATTGCATTTGGTAACCAATGGCATGAAAAAATGTTTTTGGTCAAAATGACTCTATCTAGGTCTCCAAGTGTCTAAAAAGCCCTTTTTAGTCATAATAACTACGTTTGGTCAACAAAGGTCTGAAAAACTATTTTAGCCAAAATGACGGTATTTTTGTCTTTTAGAGTCTCAAAACTCCGCATTTAGATTTGGTATTTGTTTGGGTCAAAATGACTCTATTTTTGTCTCCAAGTGTCTAAAAAGCCTTTTTAGTCAAAATAACTGCATTTGGTCACCAAAGGTCTGAAAAACTTTTTTAGCCAAAATGACTGTATTTTTGTCTTTTAGAGTCTTAAAAAGCCGGGTTTAGACAAGATAATTGCATTTCGTAACCAGTGATCTGAAAACATTTTTTTGGTCAAAATGACTCTATTTTGGTCTCCAAGTGTCTAAAAAGCCCTTTTTAGTCAAAATAACTGCATTTGGTTACCAAAGGTCTGAAAAAAATTTAGTCAAAATGATTGTATTTTCGTCTATTAGAGTTTTAAAAAGCCGGTTTTGGACAAGATAATTGCATTTGGTAACCAATCGCCTGAAACACTTGTTTGGGTCAAAATTACTCTATTTTGGTCTCCAAGTGTCTAAAAATCCTTTTTTAGTCAAAATAACTGCATTTGGTCACCAAAGGTCTGAAAACCTTTTTTTTAGCCAAAATAACAGTATTTTTGTCCTTTAGAGTCTTAAAAAGCCGGTTTTAGACAAGATAATTGCATTTCGTGCCCAGTGATCTGAAAACATTTTTTTGGTAAAAATGACTCTATTTTGGTCTCCTAGTATCTGAAAAGCCATTTTTTGTCAAAATAACTACGTTTGGTCACCAAAGGTCTGAAAACCTTTTTTTAGCCAAAATGACTGTATTTTTGTCTTTTAGAGTCTTAAAACACCGCTTTTAGACAAGATAAACTACATTTGGTAACCAATGGCCTGAAAAAATGTTTTTGGTCAAAATGACTCTATTTAGGTCTCCAAGTGTCTATAAAGCCCTTTTTAGTCAAAATAACTACGTTTGGTCACCGAAGGTCTGAAAAACTATTTTAGAGTCTCAAAACTCCGCATTTAGATTTGGTATTTGTTTGGGTCAAAATTACTCTATTTTGGTCTCCAAGTGTCTGAAAAGCCCTTTTTAGTCAAAATAACTACGTTTGGTCACCAAAGGTCTGAAAACCTTTTTTTTAGCCAAAATGACTGTATTTTTGTCTTTTAGAGTCTTAAAAAGCCGGGTTTAGACAAGATAATTGCATTTCGTAACCAGTGATATGAAAACTTTTTTTGGTCAAAATGACTCTATTTTGGTCTCCAAGTGTCTAAGAAGCCCTTTTAAGTCAAAATAACTGCATTTGGTCAGCAAAGGTATGAAAAAAAATTTAGTCAAAATAATTGTATTTTCGTCTATTAGAGTCTTAAAAACCGGTTTTGGACAAGATAATTGCATTTGGTAACCAATGGCCTGAAAAAATGTTTTTGGTCAAAATGA
Source organism: Pelophylax lessonae (assembly GCF_965119305.1). Classification (NCBI taxonomy): domain Eukaryota; kingdom Metazoa; phylum Chordata; class Amphibia; order Anura; family Ranidae; genus Pelophylax; species Pelophylax lessonae. Next base: position 151,609,082 of record NC_138773.1, read on the forward strand.
CTCTATCTAGGTCTCCAAGTGTCTAAAAAGCCCTTTTTAGTCATAATAACTACGTTTGGTCAACAAAGGTCTGAAAAACTATTTTAGCCAAAATGACTGTATTTTTGTCTTTTAGAGTCTCAAAACTCCGCATTTAGATTTGGTATTTGTTTGGGTCAAAATGACTCTATTTTTGTCTCCAAGTGTCTAAAAAGCCTTTTTAGTCAAAATAACTGCATTTGGTCACCAAAGGTCTGAAAAACTTTTTTAGCCAAAATGACTGTATTTTTGTCTTTTAGAGTCTTAAAAAGCCGGGTTCAGACAAGATAATTGCATTTCGTAACCAGTGATCTGAAAACATTTTTTTGGTCAAAATGACTCTATTTTGGTCTCCAAGTGTCTAAAAAGCCCTTTTTAGTCAAAATAATTGCATTTGGTTACCAAAGGTCTGAAAAAAAAATTAGTCAAAATGATTGTATTTTCGTCTATTAGAGTTTTAAAAAGCCGGTTTTGGACAAGATAATTGCATTTGGTAACCAATCGCCTGAAACACTTGTTTGGGTCAAAATTACTCTATTTTGGTCTCCAAGTGTCTAAAAATCCTTTTTTAGTCAAAATAACTGCATTTGGTCACCAAAGGTCTGAAAACCTTTTTTTTAGCCAAAATAACAGTATTTTTGTCCTTTAGAGTCTTAAAAAGCCGGTTTTAGACAAGATAATTGCATTTCGTGCCCAGTGATCTGAAAACATTTTTTTGGTAAAAATGACTCTATTTTGGTCTCCAAGTGTCTGAAAAGCCATTTTTTGTCAAAATAACTACGTTTGGTCACCAAAGGTCTGAAAACCTTTTTTTAGCCAAAATGACTGTATTTTTGTCTTTTAGAGTCTTAAAACACCGCTTTTAGACAAGATAAACTACATTTGGTAACCAATGGCCTGAAAAAATGTTTTTGGTCAAAATGACTCTATTTAGGTCTCCAAGTGTCTATAAAGCCCTTTTTAGTCAAAATAACTACGTTTGGTCACCGAAGGTCTGAAAAACTATTTTAGAGTCTCAAAACTCCGCATTTAGATTTGGTATTTGTTTGGGTCAAAATTACTCTATTTTGGTCTCCAAGTGTCTGAAAAGCCCTTTTTAGTCAAAATAACTACGTTTGGTCACCAAAGGTCTGAAAACCTTTTTTTTAGCCAAAATGACTGTATTTTTGTCTTTTAGAGTCTTAAAAAGCCGGGTTTAGACAAGATAATTGCATTTCGTAACCAGTGATATGAAAACTTTTTTTGGTCAAAATGACTCTATTTTGGTCTCCAAGTGTCTAAGAAGCCCTTTTAAGTCAAAATAACTGCATTTGGTCAGCAAAGGTATGAAAAAAAAATTAGTCAAAATAATTGTATTTTCGTCTATTAGAGTCTTAAAAACCGGTTTTGGACAAGATAATTGCATTTGGTAACCAATGGCCTGAAAAAATGTTTTTGGTCAAAATGACTCTATCTAGGTCTCCAAGTGTCTAAAAAGCCCTTTTTAGTCATAATAACTACGTTTGGTCAACAAAGGTCTGAAAAACTATTTTAGCCAAAATGACTGTATTTTTGTCTTTTAGAGTCTCAAAACTCCGCATTTAGATTTGGTATTTGTTTGGGTCAAAATGACTCTATTTTTGTCTCCAAGTGTCTAAAAAGCCTTTTTAGTCAAAATAACTGCATTTGGTCACCAAAGGTCTGAAAAACTTTTTTAGCCAAAATGACTGTATTTTTGTCTTTTAGAGTCTTAAAAAGCCGGGTTTAGACAAGATAATTGCATTTCGTAACCAGTGATCTGAAAACATTTTTTTGGTCAAAATGACTCTATTTTGGTCTCCAAGTGTCTAAAAAGCCCTTTTTAGTCAAAATAACTGCATTTGGTTACCAAAGGTCTGAAAAACTATTTTAGAGTCTCAAAACTCCGCATTTAGATTTGGTATTTGTTTGGGTCAAAATTACTCTATTTTGGTCTCCAAGTGTCTAAAAAGCCTTTTTTAGTCAAAATAACTGCATTTGGTCACCAAAGGTCTGAAAAACTTTTTTAGCCAAAATGACTGTATTTTTGTCTTTTAGAGTCTTAAAAAGCCGGGTTTAGACAAGATAATTGCATTTCGTAACCAGTGATCTGAAAACATTTTTTTGGTCAAAATGACTCTATTTTGGTCTCCAAGTGTCTAAAAAGCCCTTTTTAGTCAAAATAACTGCATTTGGTTACCAAAGGTCTGAAAAAAATTTAGTCAAAATGATTGTATTTTCGTCTATTAGAGTTTTAAAAAGCCGGTTTTGGACAAAATAATTGCATTTGGTAACCAATCGCCTGAAACACTTGTTTGGGTCAAAATTACTCTATTTTGGTCTCCAAGTGTCTAAAAATCCTTTTTTAGTCAAAATAACTGCATTTGGTCACCAAAGGTCTGAAAACCTTTTTTTTGCCAAAATAACAGTATTTTTGTCCTTTAGAGTCTTAAAAAGCCGGTTTTAGACAAGATAATTGCATTTCGTGCCCAGTGATCTGAAAACATTTTTTTGGTCAAAATGACTCTATTTTGGTCTCCAAGTGTCTAAGAAGCCCTTTTAAGTCAAAATAACTGCATTTGGTCAGCAAAGGTATAAAAAAATTAAGTCAAAATGATTGTATTCTCGTCTATTAGAGTCTTAAAAACCGGTTTTGGACAAGATAATTGCATTTGGTAACCAATGGCATGAAAAAATGTTTTTGGTCAAAATGACTCTATCTAGGTCTCCAAGTGTCTAAAAAGCCCTTTTTAGTCATAATAACTACGTTTGGTCAACAAAGGTCTGAAAAACTATTTTAGCCAAAATGACTGTATTTTTGTCTTTTAGAGTCTCAAAACTCCACATTTAGATTTGGTATTTGTTTGGGTCAAAATGACTCTATTTTTGTCTCCAAGTGTCTAAAAAGCCTTTTTAGTCAAAATAACTGCATTTGGTCACCAAAGGTCTGAAAAACTTTTTTAGCCAAAATGACTGTATTTTTGTCTTTTAGAGTCTTAAAAAGCCGGGTTTAGACAAGATAATTGCATTTCGTAACCAGTGATCTGAAAACATTTTTTTGGTCAAAATGACTCTATTTTGGTCTCCAAGTGTCTAAAAAGCCCTTTTTAGTCAAAATAACTGCATTTGGTTACCAAAGGTCTGAAAAAAATTTAGTCAAAATGATTGTATTTTCGTCTATTAGAGTTTTAAAAAGCCGGTTTTGGACAAGATAATTGCATTTGGTAACCAATCGCCTGAAACACTTGTTTGGGTCAAAATTACTCTATTTTGGTCTCCAAGTGTCTAAAAATCCTTTTTTAGTCAAAATAACTGCATTTGGTCACCAAAGGTCTGAAAACCTTTTTTTTAGCCAAAATAACAGTATTTTTGTCCTTTAGAGTCTTAAAAAGCCGGTTTTAGACAAGATAATTGCATTTCGTGCCCAGTGATCTGAAAACATTTTTTTGGTAAAAATGACTCTATTTTGGTCTCCAAGTGTCTGAAAAGCCATTTTTTGTCAAAATAACTACGTTTGGTCACCAAAGGTCTGAAAACCTTTTTTTAGCCAAAATGACTGTATTTTTGTCTTTTAGAGTCTTAAAACACCGCTTTTAGACAAGATAAACTACATTTGGTAACCAATGGCCTGAAAAAATGTTTTTGGTCAAAATGACTCTATTTAGGTCTCCAAGTGTCTATAAAGCCCTTTTTAGTCAAAATAACTACGTTTGGTCACCGAAGGTCTGAAAAACTATTTTAGAGTCTCAAAACTCCGCATTTAGATTTGGTATTTGTTTGGGTCAAAATTACTCTATTTTGGTCTCCAAGTGTCTGAAAAGCCCTTTTTAGTCAAAATAACTACGTTTGGTCACCAAAGGTCTGAAAACCTTTTTTTTAGCCAAAATGACTGTATTTTTGTCTTTTAGAGTCTTAAAAAGCCGGGTTTAGACAAGATAATTGCATTTCGTAACCAGTGATATGAAAACTTTTTTTGGTCAAAATGACTCTATTTTGGTCTCCAAGTGTCTAAGAAGCCCTTTTAAGTCAAAATAACTGCATTTGGTCAGCAAAGGTATGAAAAAAAATTTAGTCAAAATAATTGTATTTTCGTCTATTAGAGTCTTAAAAACCGGTTTTGGACAAGATAATTGCATTTGGTAACCAATGGCCTGAAAAAATGTTTTTGGTCAAAATGACTCTATCTAGGTCTCCAAGTGTCTAAAAAGCCCTTTTTAGTCATAATAACTACGTTTGGTCAACAAAGGTCTGAAAAACTATTTTAGCCAAAATGACTGTATTTTTGTCTTTTAGAGTCTCAAAACTCCGCATTTAGATTTGGTATTTGTTTGGGTCAAAATGACTCTATTTTTGTCTCCAAGTGTCTAAAAAGCCTTTTTAGTCAAAATAACTGCATTTGGTCACCAAAGGTCTGAAAAACTTTTTTAGCCAAAATGACTGTATTTTTGTCTTTTAGAGTCTTAAAAAGCCGGGTTTAGACAAGATAATTGCATTTCGTAACCAGTGATCTGAAAACATTTTTTTGGTCAAAATGACTCTATTTTGGTCTCCAAGTGTCTAAAAAGACCTTTTTAGTCAAAATAACTGCATTTGGTTACCAAAGGTCTGAAAAACTATTTTAGAGTCTCAAAACTCCGCATTTAGATTTGGTATTTGTTTGGGTCAAAATTACTCTATTTTGGTCTCCAAGTGTCTAAAAAGCCTTTTTTAGTCAAAATAACTGCATTTGGTCACCAAAGGTCTGAAAAACTTTTTTAGCCAAAATGACTGTATTTTTGTCTTTTAGAGTCTTAAAAAGCCGGGTTTAGACAAGATAATTGCATTTCGTAACCAGTGATCTGAAAACATTTTTTTGGTCAAAATGACTCTATTTTGGTCTCCAAGTGTCTAAAAAGCCCTTTTTAGTCAAAATAACTGCATTTGGTTACCAAAGGTCTGAAAAAAATTTAGTCAAAATGATTGTATTTTCGTCTATTAGAGTTTTAAAAAGCCGGTTTTGGAAAAAATAATTGCATTTGGTAACCAATCGCCTGAAACACTTGTTTGGGTCAAAATTACTCTATTTTGGTCTCCAAGTGTCTAAAAATCCTTTTTTAGTCAAAATAACTGCATTTGGTCACCAAAGGTCTGAAAACCTTTTTTTTGCCAAAATAACAGTATTTTTGTCCTTTAGAGTCTTAAAAAGCCGGTTTTAGACAAGATAATTGCATTTCGTGCCCAGTGATCTGAAAACATTTTTTTGGTCAAAATGACTCTATTTTGGTCTCCAAGTGTCTAAGAAGCCCTTTTAAGTCAAAATAACTGCATTTGGTCAGCAAAGGTATAAAAAAATTAAGTCAAAATGATTGTATTCTCGTCTATTAGAGTCTTAAAAACCGGTTTTGGACAAGATAATTGCATTTGGTAACCAATGGCATGAAAAAATGTTTTTGGTCAAAATGACTCTATCTAGGTCTCCAAGTGTCTAAAAAGCCCTTTTTAGTCATAATAACTACGTTTGGTCAACAAAGGTCTGAAAAACTATTTTAGCCAAAATGACTGTATTTTTGTCTTTTAGAGTCTCAAAACTCCGCATTTAGATTTGGTATTTGTTTGGGTCAAAATGACTCTATTTTTGTCTCCAAGTGTCTAAAAAGCCTTTTTAGTCAAAATAACTGCATTTGGTCACCAAAGGTCTGAAAAACTTTTTTAGCCAAAATGACTGTATTTTTGTCTTTTAGAGTCTTAAAAAGCCGGGTTCAGACAAGATAATTGCATTTCGTAACCAGTGATCTGAAAACATTTTTTTGGTCAAAATGACTCTATTTTGGTCTCCAAGTGTCTAAAAAGCCCTTTTTAGTCAAAATAATTGCATTTGGTTACCAAAGGTCTGAAAAAAAATTTAGTCAAAATGATTGTATTTTCGTCTATTAGAGTTTTAAAAAGCCGGTTTTGGACAAGATAATTGCATTTGGTAACCAATCGCCTGAAACACTTGTTTGGGTCAAAATTACTCTATTTTGGTCTCCAAGTGTCTAAAAATCCTTTTTTAGTCAAAATAACTGCATTTGGTCACCAAAGGTCTGAAAACCTTTTTTTTAGCCAAAATAACAGTATTTTTGTCCTTTAGAGTCTTAAAAAGCCGGTTTTAGACAAGATAATTGCATTTCGTGCCCAGTGATCTGAAAACATTTTTTTGGTAAAAATGACTCTATTTTGGTCTCCAAGTATCTGAAAAGCCATTTTTTGTCAAAATAACTACGTTTGGTCACCAAAGGTCTGAAAACCTTTTTTTAGCCAAAATGACTGTATTTTTGTCTTTTAGAGTCTTAAAACACCGCTTTTAGACAAGATAAACTACATTTGGTAACCAATGGCCTGAAAAAATGTTTTTGGTCAAAATGACTCTATTTAGGTCTCCAAGTGTCTATAAAGCCCTTTTTAGTCAAAATAACTACGTTTGGTCACCGAAGGTCTGAAAAACTATTTTAGAGTCTCAAAACTCCGCATTTAGATTTGGTATTTGTTTGGGTCAAAATTACTCTATTTTGGTCTCCAAGTGTCTGAAAAGCCCTTTTTAGTCAAAATAACTACGTTTGGTCACCAAAGGTCTGAAAACCTTTTTTTTAGCCAAAATGACTGTATTTTTGTCTTTTAGAGTCTTAAAAAGCCGGGTTTAGACAAGATAATTGCATTTCGTAACCAGTGATATGAAAACTTTTTTTGGTCAAAATGACTCTATTTTGGTCTCCAAGTGTCTAAGAAGCCCTTTTAAGTCAAAATAACTGCATTTGGTCAGCAAAGGTATGAAAAAAAATTTAGTCAAAATAATTGTATTTTCGTCTATTAGAGTCTTAAAAACCGGTTTTGGACAAGATAATTGCATTTGGTAACCAATGGCCTGAAAAAATGTTTTTGGTCAAAATGACTCTATCTAGGTCTCCAAGTGTCTAAAAAGCCCTTTTTAGTCATAATAACTACGTTTGGTCAACAAAGGTCTGAAAAACTATTTTAGCCAAAATGACTGTATTTTTGTCTTTTAGAGTCTCAAAACTCCGCATTTAGATTTGGTATTTGTTTGGGTCAAAATGACTCTATTTTTTTCTCCAAGTGTCTAAAAAGCCTTTTTAGTCAAAATAACTGCATTTGGTCACCAAAGGTCTGAAAAACTTTTTTAGCCAAAATGACTGTATTTTTGTCTTTTAGAGTCTTAAAAAGCGGGGTTTAGACAAGATAATTGCATTTCGTAACCAGTGATCTGAAAACATTTTTTTGCTCAAAATGACTCTATTTTGGTCTCCAAGTGTCTAAAAAGCCCTTTTTAGTCAAAATAACTGCATTTGGTTACCAAAGGTCTGAAAAAAATTTAGTCAAAATGATTGTATTTTCGTCTATTAGAGTTTTAAAAAGCCGGTTTTGGACAAGATAATTGCATTTGGTAACCAATCGCCTGAAACACTTGTTTGGGTCAAAATTACTCTATTTTGGTCTCCAAGTGTCTAAAAATCCTTTTTTAGTCAAAATAACTGCATTTGGTCACCAAAGGTCTGAAAACCTTTTTTTTAGCCAAAATAACAGTATTTTTGTCCTTTAGAGTCTTAAAAAGCCGGTTTTAGACAAGATAATTGCATTTCGTGCCCAGTGATCTGAAAACATTTTTTTGGTAAAAATGACTCTATTTTGGTCTCCAAGTGTCTGAAAAGCCATTTTTTGTCAAAATAACTACGTTTGGTCACCAAAGGTCTGAAAACCTTTTTTTTAGCCAAAATGACTGTATTTTTGTCTTTTAGAGTCTTAAAACACCGCTTTTAGACAAGATAAACTACATTTGGTAACCAATGGCCTGAAAAAAATGTTTTTGGTCAAAATGACTCTATTTAGGTCTCCAAGTGTCTATAAAGCCCTTTTTAGTCAAAATAACTACGTTTGGTCACCGAAGGTCTGAAAAACTATTTTAGAGTCTCAAAACTCCGCATTTAGATTTGGTATTTGTTTGGGTCAAAATTACTCTATTTTGGTCTCCAAGTGTCTGAAAAGCCCTTTTTAGTCAAAATAACTACGTTTGGTCACCAAAGGTCTGAAAACCTTTTTTTTAGCCAAAATGACTGTATTTTTGTCTTTTAGAGTCTTAAAAAGCCGGGTTTAGACAAGATAATTGCATTTCGTAACCAGTGATATGAAAACTTTTTTTGGTCAAAATGACTCTATTTTGGTCTCCAAGTGTCTAAGAAGCCCTTTTAAGTCAAAATAACTGCATTTGGTCAGCAAAGGTATGAAAAAAAATTTAGTCAAAATAATTGTATTTTCGTCTATTAGAGTCTTAAAAACCGGTTTTGGACAAGATAATTGCATTTGGTAACCAATGGCCTGAAAAAATGTTTTTGGTCAAAATGACTCTATCTAGGTCTCCAAGTGTCTAAAAAGCCCTTTTTAGTCATAATAACTACGTTTGGTCAACAAAGGTCTGAAAAACTATTTTAGCCAAAATGACTGTATTTTTGTCTTTTAGAGTCTCAAAACTCCGCATTTAGATTTGGTATTTGTTTGGGTCAAAATGACTCTATTTTTGTCTCCAAGTGTCTAAAAAGCCTTTTTAGTCAAAATAACTGCATTTGGTCACCAAAGGTCTGAAAAACTTTTTTAGCCAAAATGACTGTATTTTTGTCTTTTAGAGTCTTAAAAAGCCGGGTTTAGACAAGATAATTGCATTTCGTAACCAGTGATCTGAAAACATTTTTTTGGTCAAAATGACTCTATTTTGGTCTCCAAGTGTCTAAAAAGCCCTTTTTAGTCAAAATAACTGCATTTGGTTACCAAAGGTCTGAAAAACTATTTTAGAGTCTCAAAACTCCGCATTTAGATTTGGTATTTGTTTGGGTCAAAATTACTCTATTTTGGTCTCCAAGTGTCTAAAAAGCCTTTTTTAGTCAAAATAACTGCATTTGGTCACCAAAGGTCTGAAAAACTTTTTTAGCCAAAATGACTGTATTTTTGTCTTTTAGAGTCTTAAAAAGCCGGGTTTAGACAAGATAATTGCATTTCGTAACCAGTGATCTGAAAACATTTTTTTGGTCAAAATGACTCTATTTTGGTCTCCAAGTGTCTAAAAAGCCCTTTTTAGTCAAAATAACTGCATTTGGTTACCAAAGGTCTGAAAAAAATTTAGTCAAAATGATTGTATTTTCGTCTATTAGAGTTTTAAAAAGCCGGTTTTGGACAAAATAATTGCATTTGGTAACCAATCGCCTGAAACACTTGTTTTGGTCAAAATTACTCTATTTTGGTCTCCAAGTGTCTAAAAATCCTTTTTTAGTCAAAATAACTGCATTTGCTCACCAAAGGTCTGAAAACCTTTTTTTTGCCAAAATAACAGTATTTTTGTCCTTTAGAGTCTTAAAAAGCCGGTTTTAGACAAGATAATTGCATTTCGTGCCCAGTGATCTGAAAACATTTTTTTGGTCAAAATGACTCTATTTTGGTCTCCAAGTGTCTAAGAAGCCCTTTTAAGTCAAAATAACTGCATTTGGTCAGCAAAGGTATAAAAAAATTAAGTCAAAATGATTGTATTCTCGTCTATTAGAGTCTTAAAAACCGGTTTTGGACAAGATAATTGCATTTGGTAACCAATGGCATGAAAAAATGTTTTTGGTCAAAATGACTCTATCTAGGTCTCCAAGTGTCTAAAAAGCCCTTTTTAGTCATAATAACTACGTTTGGTCAACAAAGGTCTGAAAAACTATTTTAGCCAAAATGACTGTATTTTTGTCTTTTAGAGTCTCAAAACTCCACATTTAGATTTGGTATTTGTTTGGGTCAAAATGACTCTATTTTTGTCTCCAAGTGTCTAAAAAGCCTTTTTAGTCAAAATAACTGCATTTGGTCACCAAAGGTCTGAAAAACTTTTTTTAGCCAAAATGACTGTATTTTTGTCTTTTAGAGTCTTAAAAAGCCGGGTTTAGACAAGATAATTGCATTTCGTAACCAGTGATCTGAAAACATTTTTTTGGTCAAAATGACTCTATTTTGGTCTCCTAGTGTCTAAAAAGCCCTTTTTAGTCAAAATAACTGCATTTGGTTACCAAAGGTCTGAAAAAAATTTAGTCAAAATGATTGTATTTTCGTCTATTAGAGTTTTAAAAAGCCGGTTTTGGACAAGATAATTGCATTTGGTAACCAATCGCCTGAAACACTTGTTTGGGTCAAAATTACTCTATTTTGGTCTCCAAGTGTCTAAAAATCCTTTTTTAGTCAAAATAACTGCATTTGGTCACCAAAGGTCTGAAAACCTTTTTTTTAGCCAAAATAACAGTATTTTTGTCCTTTAGAGTCTTAAAAAGCCGGTTTTAGACAAGATAATTGCATTTCGTGCCCAGTGATCTGAAAACATTTTTTTGGTAAAAATGACTCTATTTTGGTCTCCAAGTGTCTGAAAAGCCATTTTTTGTCAAAATAACTACGTTTGGTCACCAAAGGTCTGAAAACCTTTTTTTAGCCAAAATGACTGTATTTTTGTCTTTTAGAGTCTTAAAACACCGCTTTTAGACAAGATAAACTACATTTGGTAACCAATGGCCTGAAAAAATGTTTTTGGTCAAAATGACTCTATTTAGGTCTCCAAGTGTCTATAAAGCCCTTTTTAGTCAAAATAACTACGTTTGGTCACCGAAGGTCTGAAAAACTATTTTAGAGTCTCAAAACTCCGCATTTAGATTTGGTATTTGTTTGGGTCAAAATTACTCTATTTTGGTCTCCAAGTGTCTGAAAAGCCCTTTTTAGTCAAAATAACTACGTTTGGTCACCAAAGGTCTGAAAACCTTTTTTTTAGCCAAAATGACTGTATTTTTGTCTTTTAGAGTCTTAAAAAGCCGGGTTTAGACAAGATAATTGCATTTCGTAACCAGTGATATGAAAACTTTTTTTGGTCAAAATGACTCTTATTTGGTCTCCAAGTGTCTAAGAAGCCCTTTTAAGTCAAAATAACTGCATTTGGTCAGCAAAGGTATGAAAAAAAATTTAGTCAAAATAATTGTATTTTCGTCTATTAGAGTCTTAAAAACCGGTTTTGGACAAGATAATTGCATTTGGTAACCAATGGCCTGAAAAAATGTTTTTGGTCAAAATGACTCTATCTAGGTCTCCAAGTGTCTAAAAAGCCCTTTTTAGTCATAATAACTACGTTTGGTCAACAAAGGTCTGAAAAACTATTTTAGCCAAAATGACTGTATTTTTGTCTTTTAGAGTCTCAAAACTCCGCATTTAGATTTGGTATTTGTTTGGGTCAAAATGACTCTATTTTTGTCTCCAAGTGTCTAAAAAGCCTTTTTAGTCAAAATAACTGCATTTGGTCACCAAAGGTCTGAAAAACTTTTTTAGCCAAAATGACTGTATTTTTGTCTTTTAGAGTCTTAAAAAGCCGGGTTTAGACAAGATAATTGCATTTCGTAACCAGTGATCTGAAAACATTTTTTTGGTCAAAATGACTCTATTTTGGTCTCCAAGTGTCTAAAAAGACCTTTTTAGTCAAAATAACTGCATTTGGTTACCAAAGGTCTGAAAAAAATTTAGTCAAAATGATTGTATTTTCGTCTATTAGAGTTTTAAAAAGCCGGTTTTGGAAAAAATAATTGCATTTGGTAACCAATCGCCTGAAACACTTGTTTGGGTCAAAATTACTCTATTTTGGTCTCCAAGTGTCTAAAAATCCTTTTTTAGTCAAAATAACTGCATTTGGTCACCAAAGGTCTGAAAACCTTTTTTTTGCCAAAATAAAAGTATTTTTGTCCTTTAGAGTCTTAAAAAGCCGGTTTTAGACAAGATAATTGCATTTCGTGCCCAGTGATCTGAAAACATTTTTTTGGTCAAAATGACTCTATTTTGGTCTCCAAGTGTCTAAGAAGCCCTTTTAAGTCAAAATAACTGCATTTGGTCAGCAAAGGTATAAAAAAATTAAGTCAAAATGATTGTATTCTCGTCTATTAGAGTCTTAAAAACCGGTTTTGGACAAGATAATTGCATTTGGTAACCAATGGCATGAAAAAATGTTTTTGGTCAAAATGACTCTATCTAGGTCTCCAAGTGTCTAAAAAGCCCTTTTTAGTCATAATAACTACGTTTGGTCAACAAAGGTCTGAAAAACTATTTTAGCCAAAATGACTGTATTTTTGTCTTTTAGAGTCTCAAAACTCCGCATTTAGATTTGGTATTTGTTTGGGTCAAAATGACTCTATTTTTGTCTCCAAGTGTCTAAAAAGCCTTTTTAGTCAAAATAACTGCATTTGGTCACCAAAGGTCTGAAAAACTTTTTTAGCCAAAATGACTGTATTTTTGTCTTTTAGAGTCTTAAAAAGCCGGGTTCAGACAAGATAATTGCATTTCGTAACCAGTGATCTGAAAACATTTTTTTGGTCAAAATGACTCTATTTTGGTCTCCAAGTGTCTAAAAAGCCCTTTTTAGTCAAAATAATTGCATTTGGTTACCAAAGGTCTGAAAAAAAATTTAGTCAAAATGATTGTATTTTCGTCTATTAGAGTTTTAAAAAGCCGGTTTTGGACAAGATAATTGCATTTGGTAACCAATCGCCTGAAACACTTGTTTGGGTCAAAATTACTCTATTTTGGTCTCCAAGTGTCTAAAAATCCTTTTTTAGTCAAAATAACTGCATTTGGTCACCAAAGGTCTGAAAACCTTTTTTTTAGCCAAAATAACAGTATTTTTGTCCTTTAGAGTCTTAAAAAGCCGGTTTTAGACAAGATAATTGCATTTCGTGCCCAGTGATCTGAAAACATTTTTTTGGTAAAAATGACTCTATTTTGGTCTCCAAGTGTCTGAAAAGCCATTTTTTGTCAAAATAACTACGTTTGGTCACCAAAGGTCTGAAAACCTTTTTTTAGCCAAAATGACTGTATTTTTGTCTTTTAGAGTCTTAAAACACCGCTTTTAGACAAGATAAACTACATTTGGTAACCAATGGCCTGAAAAAATGTTTTTGGTCAAAATGACTCTATTTAGGTCTCCAAGTGTCTATAAAGCCCTTTTTAGTCAAAATAACTACGTTTGGTCACCGAAGGTCTGAAAAACTATTTTAGAGTCTCAAAACTCCGCATTTAGATTTGGTATTTGTTTGGGTCAAAATTACTCTATTTTGGTCTCCAAGTGTCTGAAAAGCCCTTTTTAGTCAAAATAACTACGTTTGGTCACCAAAGGTCTGAAAACCTTTTTTTTAGCCAAAATGACTGTATTTTTGTCTTTTAGAGTCTTAAAAAGCCGGGTTTAGACAAGATAATTGCATTTCGTAACCAGTGATATGAAAACTTTTTTTGGTCAAAATGACTCTATTTTGGTCTCCAAGTGTCTAAGAAGCCCTTTTAAGTCAAAATAACTGCATTTGGTCAGCAAAGGTATGAAAAAAAAATTAGTCAAAATAATTGTATTTTCGTCTATTAGAGTCTTAAAAACCGGTTTTGGACAAGATAATTGCATTTGGTAACCAATGGCCTGAAAAAATGTTTTTGGTCAAAATGACTCTATCTAGGTCTCCAAGTGTCTAAAAAGCCCTTTTTAGTCATAATAACTACGTTTGGTCAACAAAGGTCTGAAAAACTATTTTAGCCAAAATGACTGTATTTTTGTCTTTTAGAGTCTTAAAAAGCCGGGTTTAGACAAGATAATTGCATTTCGTAACCAGTGATCTGAAAACATTTTTTTGGTCAAAATGACTCTATTTTGGTCTCCAAGTGTCTAAAAAGCCCTTTTTAGTCAAAATAACTGCATTTGGTTACCAAAGGTCTGAAAAACTATTTTAGAGTCTCAAAACTCCGCATTTAGATTTGGTATTTGTTTGGGTCAAAATTACTCTATTTTGGTCTCCAAGTGTCTAAAAAGCCTTTTTTAGTCAAAATAACTGCATTTGGTCACCAAAGGTCTGAAAAACTTTTTTAGCCAAAATGACTGTATTTTTGTCTTTTAGAGTCTTAAAAAGCCGGGTTTAGACAAGATAATTGCATTTCGTAACCAGTGATCGGAAAACATTTTTTTGGTCAAAATGACTCTATTTTGGTCTCCAAGTGTCTAAAAAGCCCTTTTTAGTCAAAATAACTGCATTTGGTTACCAAAGGTCTGAAAAAAATTTAGTCAAAATGATTGTATTTTCGTCTATTAGAGTTTTAAAAAGCTGGTTTTGGACAAAATAATTGCATTTGGTAACCAATCGCCTGAAACACTTGTTTGGGTCAAAATTACTCTATTTTGGTCTCCAAGTGTCTAAAAATCCTTTTTTAGTCAAAATAACTGCATTTGGTCACCAAAGGTCTGAAAACCTTTTTTTTGCCAAAATAACAGTATTTTTGTCCTTTAGAGTCTTAAAAAGCCGGTTTTAGACAAGATAATTGCATTTCGTGCCCAGTGATCTGAAAACATTTTTTTGGTCAAAATGACTCTATTTTGGTCTCCAAGTGTCTAAGAAGCCCTTTTAAGTCAAAATAACTGCATTTGGTCAGCAAAGGTATAAAAAAATTAAGTCAAAATGATTGTATTCTCGTCTATTAGAGTCTTAAAAACCGGTTTTGGACAAGATAATTGCATTTGGTAACCAATGGCATGAAAAAATGTTTTTGGTCAAAATGACTCTATCTAGGTCTCCAAGTGTCTAAAAAGCCCTTTTTAGTCATAATAACTACGTTTGGTCAACAAAGGTCTGAAAAACTATTTTAGCCAAAATGACGGTATTTTTGTCTTTTAGAGTCTCAAAACTCCGCATTTAGATTTGGTATTTGTTTGGGTCAAAATGACTCTATTTTTGTCTCCAAGTGTCTAAAAAGCCTTTTTAGTCAAAATAACTGCATTTGGTCACCAAAGGTCTGAAAAACTTTTTTAGCCAAAATGACTGTATTTTTGTCTTTTAGAGTCTTAAAAAGCCGGGTTTAGACAAGATAATTGCATTTCGTAACCAGTGATCTGAAAACATTTTTTTGGTCAAAATGACTCTATTTTGGTCTCCAAGTGTCTAAAAAGCCCTTTTTAGTCAAAATAACTGCATTTGGTTACCAAAGGTCTGAAAAAAATTTAGTCAAAATGATTGTATTTTCGTCTATTAGAGTTTTAAAAAGCCGGTTTTGGACAAGATAATTGCATTTGGTAACCAATCGCCTGAAACACTTGTTTGGGTCAAAATTACTCTATTTTGGTCTCCAAGTGTCTAAAAATCCTTTTTTAGTCAAAATAACTGCATTTGGTCACCAAAGGTCTGAAAACCTTTTTTTTAGCCAAAATAACAGTATTTTTGTCCTTTAGAGTCTTAAAAAGCCGGTTTTAGACAAGATAATTGCATTTCGTGCCCAGTGATCTGAAAACATTTTTTTGGTAAAAATGACTCTATTTTGGTCTCCAAGTATCTGAAAAGCCATTTTTTGTCAAAATAACTACGTTTGGTCACCAAAGGTCTGAAAACCTTTTTTTAGCCAAAATGACTGTATTTTTGTCTTTTAGAGTCTTAAAACACCGCTTTTAGACAAGATAAACTACATTTGGTAACCAATGGCCTGAAAAAATGTTTTTGGTCAAAATGACTCTATTTAGGTCTCCAAGTGTCTATAAAGCCCTTTTTAGTCAAAATAACTACGTTTGGTCACCGAAGGTCTGAAAAACTATTTTAGAGTCTCAAAACTCCGCATTTAGATTTGGTATTTGTTTGGGTCAAAATTACTCTATTTTGGTCTCCAAGTGTCTGAAAAGCCCTTTTTAGTCAAAATAACTACGTTTGGTCACCAAAGGTCTGAAAACCTTTTTTTTAGCCAAAATGACTGTATTTTTGTCTTTTAGAGTCTTAAAAAGCCGGGTTTAGACAAGATAATTGCATTTCGTAACCAGTGATATGAAAACTTTTTTTGGTCAAAATGACTCTATTTTGGTCTCCAAGTGTCTAAGAAGCCCTTTTAAGTCAAAATAACTGCATTTGGTCAGCAAAGGTATGAAAAAAAATTTAGTCAAAATAATTGTATTTTCGTCTATTAGAGTCTTAAAAACCGGTTTTGGACAAGATAATTGCATTTGGTAACCAATGGCCTGAAAAAATGTTTTTGGTCAAAATGACTCTATCTAGGTCTCCAAGTGTCTAAAAAGCCCTTTTTAGTCATAATAACTACGTTTGGTCAACAAAGGTCTGAAAAACTATTTTAGCCAAAATGACTGTATTTTTGTCTTTTAGAGTCTCAAAACTCCGCATTTAGATTTGGTATTTGTTTGGGTCAAAATGACTCTATTTTTTTCTCCAAGTGTCTAAAAAGCCTTTTTAGTCAAAATAACTGCATTTGGTCACCAAAGGTCTGAAAAACTTTTTTAGCCAAAATGACTGTATTTTTGTCTTTTAGAGTCTTAAAAAGCCGGGTTTAGACAAGATAATTGCATTTCGTAACCAGTGATCTGAAAACATTTTTTTGCTCAAAATGACTCTATTTTGGTCTCCAAGTGTCTAAAAAGCCCTTTTTAGTCAAAATAACTGCATTTGGTTACCAAAGGTCTGAAAAAAATTTAGTCAAAATGATTGTATTTTCGTCTATTAGAGTTTTAAAAAGCCTGTTTTGGACAAGATAATTGCATTTGGTAACCAATCGCCTGAAACACTTGTTTGGGTCAAAATTACTCTATTTTGGTCTCCAAGTGTCTAAAAATCCTTTTTTAGTCAAAATAACTGCATTTAGTCACCAAAGGTCTGAAAACCTTTTTTTTAGCCAAAATAACAGTATTTTTGTCCTTTAGAGTCTTAAAAAGCCGGTTTTAGACAAGATAATTGCATTTCGTGCCCAGTGATCTGAAAACATTTTTTTGGTAAAAATGACTCTATTTTGGTCTCCAAGTGTCTGAAAAGCCATTTTTTGTCAAAATAACTACGTTTGGTTACCAAAGGTCTGAAAACCTTTTTTTTAGCCAAAATGACTGTATTTTTGTCTTTTAGAGTCTTAAAACACCGCTTTTAGACAAGATAAACTACATTTGGTAACCAATGGCCTGAAAAAATGTTTTTGGTCAAAATGACTCTATTTAGGTCTCCAAGTGTCTATAAAGCCCTTTTTAGTCAAAATAACTACGTTTGGTCACCGAAGGTCTGAAAAACTATTTTAGAGTCTCAAAACTCCGCATTTAGATTTGGTATTTGTTTGGGTCAAAATTACTCTATTTTGGTCTCCAAGTGTCTGAAAAGCCCTTTTTAGTCAAAATAACTACGTTTGGTCACCAAAGGTCTGAAAACCTTTTTTTTAGCCAAAATGACTGTATTTTTGTCTTTTAGAGTCTTAAAAAGCCGGGTTTAGACAAGATAATTGCATTTCGTAACCAGTGATATGAAAACTTTTTTTGGTCAAAATGACTCTATTTTGGTCTCCAAGTGTCTAAGAAGCCCTTTTAAGTCAAAATAACTGCATTTGGTCAGCAAAGGTATGAAAAAAAATTTAGTCAAAATAATTGTATTTTCGTCTATTAGAGTCTTAAAAACCGGTTTTGGACAAGATAATTGCATTTGGTAACCAATGGCCTGAAAAAATGTTTTTGGTCAAAATGACTCTATCTAGGTCTCCAAGTGTCTAAAAAGCCCTTTTTAGTCATAATAACTACGTTTGGTCAACAAAGGTCTGAAAAACTATTTTAGCCAAAATGACTGTATTTTTGTCTTTTAGAGTCTCAAAACTCCGCATTTAGATTTGGTATTTGTTTGGGTCAAAATGACTCTATTTTTGTCTCCAAGTGTCTAAAAAGCCTTTTTAGTCAAAATAACTGCATTTGGTCAGCAAAGGTATGAAAAACTTTTTTAGCCAAAATGACTGTATTTTTGTCTTTTAGAGTCTTAAAAAGCCGGGTTTAGACAAGATAATTGCATTTCGTAACCAGTGATCTGAAAACATTTTTTTGGTCAAAATGACTCTATTTTGGTCTCCAAGTGTCTAAAAAGCCCTTTTTAGTCAAAATAACTGCATTTGGTTACCAAAGGTCTGAAAAACTATTTTAGAGTCTCAAAACTCCGCATTTAGATTTGGTATTTGTTTGGGTCAAAATTACTCTATTTTGGTCTCCAAGTGTCTAAAAAGCCTTTTTTAGTCAAAATAACTGCATTTGGTCACCAAAGGTCTGAAAAACTTTTTTAGCCAAAATGACTGTATTTTTGTCTTTTAGAGTCTTAAAAAGCCGGGTTTAGACAAGATAATTGCATTTCGTAACCAGTGATCTGAAAACATTTTTTTGGTCAAAATGACTCTATTTTGGTCTCCAAGTGTCTAAAAAGCCCTTTTTAGTCAAAATAACTGCATTTGGTTACCAAAGGTCTGAAAAAAATTTAGTCAAAATGATTGTATTTTCGTCTATTAGAGTTTTAAAAAGCCGGTTTTGGACAAAATAATTGCATTTGGTAACCAATCGCCTGAAACACTTGTTTGGGTCAAAATTACTCTATTTTGGTCTCCAAGTGTCTAAAAATCCTTTTTTAGTCAAAATAACTGCATTTGGTCACCAAAGGTCTGAAAACCTTTTTTTTGCCAAAATAACAGTATTTTTGTCCTTTAGAGTCTTAAAAAGCCGGTTTTAGACAAGATAATTGCATTTCGTGCCCAGTGATCTGAAAACATTTTTTTGGTCAAAATGACTCTATTTTGGTCTCCAAGTGTCTAAGAAGCCCTTTTAAGTCAAAATAACTGCATTTGGTCAGCAAAGGTATAAAAAATTAAGTCAAAATGATTGTATTCTCGTCTATTAGAGTCTTAAAAACCGGTTTTGGACAAGATAATTGCATTTGGTAACCAATGGCATGAAAAAATGTTTTTGGTCAAAATGACTCTATCTAGGTCTCCAAGTGTCTAAAAAGCCCTTTTTAGTCATAATAACTACGTTTGGTCAACAAAGGTCTGAAAAACTATTTTAGCCAAAATGACTGTATTTTTGTCTTTTAGAGTCTCAAAACTCCACATTTAGATTTGGTATTTGTTTGGGTCAAAATGACTCTATTTTTGTCTCCAAGTGTCTAAAAAGCCTTTTTAGTCAAAATAACTGCATTTGGTCACCAAAGGTCTGAAAAACTTTTTTAGCCAAAATGACTGTATTTTTGTCTTTTAGAGTCTTAAAAAGCCGGGTTTAGACAAGATAATTGCATTTCGTAACCAGTGATCTGAAAACATTTTTTTGGTCAAAATGACTCTATTTTGGTCTCCAAGTGTCTAAAAAGCCCTTTTTAGTCAAAATAACTGCATTTGGTTACCAAAGGTCTGAAAAAAATTTAGTCAAAATGATTGTATTTTCGTCTATTAGAGTTTTAAAAAGCCGGTTTTGGACAAGATAATTGCATTTGGTAACCAATCGCCTGAAACACTTGTTTGGGTCAAAATTACTCTATTTTGGTCTCCAAGTGTCTAAAAATCCTTTTTTAGTCAAAATAACTGCATTTGGTCACCAAAGGTCTGAAAACCTTTTTTTTAGCCAAAATAACAGTATTTTTGTCCTTTAGAGTCTTAAAAAGCCGGTTTTAGACAAGATAATTGCATTTCGTGCCCAGTGATCTGAAAACATTTTTTTGGTAAAAATGACTCTATTTTGGTCTCCAAGTGTCTGAAAAGCCATTTTTTGTCAAAATAACTACGTTTGGTCACCAAAGGTCTGAAAACCTTTTTTTAGCCAAAATGACTGTATTTTTGTCTTTTAGAGTCTTAAAACACCGCTTTTAGACAAGATAAACTACATTTGGTAACCAATGGCCTGAAAAAATGTTTTTGGTCAAAATGACTCTATTTAGGTCTCCAAGTGTCTATAAAGCCCTTTTTAGTCAAAATAACTACGTTTGGTCACCGAAGGTCTGAAAAACTATTTTAGAGTCTCAAAACTCCGCATTTAGATTTGGTATTTGTTTGGGTCAAAATTACTCTATTTTGGTCTCCAAGTGTCTGAAAAGCCCTTTTTAGTCAAAATAACTACGTTTGGTCACCAAAGGTCTGAAAACCTTTTTTTTAGCCAAAATGACTGTATTTTTGTCTTTTAGAGTCTTAAAAAGCCGGGTTTAGACAAGATAATTGCATTTCGTAACCAGTGATATGAAAACTTTTTTTGGTCAAAATGACTCTATTTTGGTCTCCAAGTGTCTAAGAAGCCCTTTTAAGTCAAAATAACTGCATTTGGTCAGCAAAGGTATGAAAAAAAATTTAGTCAAAATAATTGTATTTTCGTCTATTAGAGTCTTAAAAACCGGTTTTGGACAAGATAATTGCATTTGGTAACCAATGGCCTGAAAAAATGTTTTTGGTCAAAATGACTCTATCTAGGTCTCCAAGTGTCTAAAAAGCCCTTTTTAGTCATAATAACTACGTTTGGTCAACAAAGGTCTGAAAAACTATTTTAGCCAAAATGACTGTATTTTTGTCTTTTAGAGTCTCAAAACTCCGCATTTAGATTTGGTATTTGTTTGGGTCAAAATGACTCTATTTTTGTCTCCAAGTGTCTAAAAAGCCTTTTTAGTCAAAATAACTGCATTTGGTCACCAAAGGTCTGAAAAACTTTTTTAGCCAAAATGACTGTATTTTTGTCTTTTAGAGTCTTAAAAAGCCGGGTTTAGACAAGATAATTGCATTTCGTAACCAGTGATCTGAAAACATTTTTTTGGTCAAAATGACTCTATTTTGGTCTCCAAGTGTCTAAAAAGACCTTTTTAGTCAAAATAACTGCATTTGGTTACCAAAGGTCTGAAAAACTATTTTAGAGTCTCAAAACTCCGCATTTAGATTTGGTATTTGTTTGGGTCAAAATTACTCTATTTTGGTCTCCAAGTGTCTAAAAAGCCTTTTTTAGTCAAAATAACTGCATTTGGTCACCAAAGGTCTGAAAAACTTTTTTAGCCAAAATGACTGTATTTTTGTCTTTTAGAGTCTTAAAAAGCCGGGTTTAGACAAGATAATTGCATTTCGTAACCAGTGATCTGAAAACATTTTTTTGGTCAAAATGACTCTATTTTGGTCTCCAAGTGTCTAAAAAGCCCTTTTTAGTCAAAATAACTGCATTTGGTTACCAA
Source organism: Pelophylax lessonae (assembly GCF_965119305.1). Lineage (NCBI taxonomy): Eukaryota > Metazoa > Chordata > Amphibia > Anura > Ranidae > Pelophylax > Pelophylax lessonae. The sequence goes on from NC_138773.1 coordinate 151,630,108, forward strand.
AGGTCTGAAAAAAATTTAGTCAAAATGATTGTATTTTCGTCTATTAGAGTTTTAAAAAGCCGGTTTTGGAAAAAATAATTGCATTTGGTAACCAATCGCCTGAAACACTTGTTTGGGTCAAAATTACTCTATTTTGGTCTCCAAGTGTCTAAAAATCCTTTTTTAGTCAAAATAACTGCATTTGGTCACCAAAGGTCTGAAAACCTTTTTTTTGCCAAAATAACAGTATTTTTGTCCTTTAGAGTCTTAAAAAGCCGGTTTTAGACAAGATAATTGCATTTCGTGCCCAGTGATCTGAAAACATTTTTTTGGTCAAAATGACTCTATTTTGGTCTCCAAGTGTCTAAGAAGCCCTTTTAAGTCAAAATAACTGCATTTGGTCAGCAAAGGTATAAAAAAATTAAGTCAAAATGATTGTATTCTCGTCTATTAGAGTCTTAAAAACCGGTTTTGGACAAGATAATTGCATTTGGTAACCAATGGCATGAAAAAATGTTTTTGGTCAAAATGACTCTATCTAGGTCTCCAAGTGTCTAAAAAGCCCTTTTTAGTCATAATAACTACGTTTGGTCAACAAAGGTCTGAAAAACTATTTTAGCCAAAATGACTGTATTTTTGTCTTTTAGAGTCTCAAAACTCCGCATTTAGATTTGGTATTTGTTTGGGTCAAAATGACTCTATTTTTGTCTCCAAGTGTCTAAAAAGCCTTTTTAGTCAAAATAACTGCATTTGGTCACCAAAGGTCTGAAAAACTTTTTTAGCCAAAATGACTGTATTTTTGTCTTTTAGAGTCTTAAAAAGCCGGGTTTAGACAAGATAATTGCATTTCGTAACCAGTGATCTGAAAACATTTTTTTGGTCAAAATGACTCTATTTTGGTCTCCAAGTGTCTAAAAAGCCCTTTTTAGTCAAAATAACTGCATTTGGTTACCAAAGGTCTGAAAAAAATTTAGTCAAAATGATTGTATTTTCGTCTATTAGAGTTTTAAAAAGCCGGTTTTGGACAAGATAATTGCATTTGGTAACCAATCGCCTGAAACACTTGTTTGGGTCAAAATTACTCTATTTTGGTCTCCAAGTGTCTAAAAATCCTTTTTTAGTCAAAATAACTGCATTTGGTCACCAAAGGTCTGAAAACCTTTTTTTTAGCCAAAATAACAGTATTTTTGTCCTTTAGAGTCTTAAAAAGCCGGTTTTAGACAAGATAATTGCATTTCGTGCCCAGTGATCTGAAAACATTTTTTTGGTAAAAATGACTCTATTTTGGTCTCCAAGTGTCTGAAAAGCCATTTTTTGTCAAAATAACTACGTTTGGTCACCAAAGGTCTGAAAACCTTTTTTTAGCCAAAATGACTGTATTTTTGTCTTTTAGAGTCTTAAAACACCGCTTTTAGACAAGATAAACTACATTTGGTAACCAATGGCCTGAAAAAATGTTTTTGGTCAAAATGACTCTATTTAGGTCTCCAAGTGTCTATAAAGCCCTTTTTAGTCAAAATAACTACGTTTGGTCACCGAAGGTCTGAAAAACTATTTTAGAGTCTCAAAACTCCGCATTTAGATTTGGTATTTGTTTGGGTCAAAATTACTCTATTTTGGTCTCCAAGTGTCTGAAAAGCCCTTTTTAGTCAAAATAACTACGTTTGGTCACCAAAGGTCTGAAAACCTTTTTTTTAGCCAAAATGACTGTATTTTTGTCTTTTAGAGTCTTAAAAAGCCGGGTTTAGACAAGATAATTGCATTTCGTAACCAGTGATATGAAAACTTTTTTTGGTCAAAATGACTCTATTTTGGTCTCCAAGTGTCTAAGAAGCCCTTTTAAGTCAAAATAACTGCATTTGGTCAGCAAAGGTATGAAAAAAAATTTAGTCAAAATAATTGTATTTTCGTCTATTAGAGTCTTAAAAACCGGTTTTGGACAAGATAATTGCATTTGGTAACCAATGGCCTGAAAAAATGTTTTTGGTCAAAATGACTCTATCTAGGTCTCCAAGTGTCTAAAAAGCCCTTTTTAGTCATAATAACTACGTTTGGTCAACAAAGGTCTGAAAAACTATTTTAGCCAAAATGACTGTATTTTTGTCTTTTAGAGTCTCAAAACTCCGCATTTAGATTTGGTATTTGTTTGGGTCAAAATGACTCTATTTTTGTCTCCAAGTGTCTAAAAAGCCTTTTTAGTCAAAATAACTGCATTTGGTCACCAAAGGTCTGAAAAACTTTTTTAGCCAAAATGACTGTATTTTTGTCTTTTAGAGTCTTAAAAAGCCGGGTTTAGACAAGATAATTGCATTTCGTAACCAGTGATCTGAAAACATTTTTTTGGTCAAAATGACTCTATTTTGGTCTCCAAGTGTCTAAAAAGACCTTTTTAGTCAAAATAACTGCATTTGGTTACCAAAGGTCTGAAAAACTATTTTAGAGTCTCAAAACTCCGCATTTAGATTTGGTATTTGTTTGGGTCAAAATTACTCTATTTTGGTCTCCAAGTGTCTAAAAAGCCTTTTTTAGTCAAAATAACTGCATTTGGTCACCAAAGGTCTGAAAAACTTTTTTAGCCAAAATGACTGTATTTTTGTCTTTTAGAGTCTTAAAAAGCCGGGTTTAGACAAGATAATTGCATTTCGTAACCAGTGATCTGAAAACATTTTTTTGGTCAAAATGACTCTATTTTGGTCTCCAAGTGTCTAAAAAGCCCTTTTTAGTCAAAATAACTGCATTTGGTTACCAAAGGTCTGAAAAAAATTTAGTCAAAATGATTGTATTTTCGTCTATTAGAGTTTTAAAAAGCCGGTTTTGGAAAAAATAATTGCATTTGGTAACCAATCGCCTGAAACACTTGTTTGGGTCAAAATTACTCTATTTTGGTCTCCAAGTGTCTAAAAATCCTTTTTTAGTCAAAATAACTGCATTTGGTCACCAAAGGTCTGAAAACCTTTTTTTTGCCAAAATAACAGTATTTTTGTCCTTTAGAGTCTTAAAAAGCCGGTTTTAGACAAGATAATTGCATTTCGTGCCCAGTGATCTGAAAACATTTTTTTGGTCAAAATGACTCTATTTTGGTCTCCAAGTGTCTAAGAAGCCCTTTTAAGTCAAAATAACTGCATTTGGTCAGCAAAGGTATAAAAAAATTAAGTCAAAATGATTGTATTCTCGTCTATTAGAGTCTTAAAAACCGGTTTTGGACAAGATAATTGCATTTGGTAACCAATGGCATGAAAAAATGTTTTTGGTCAAAATGACTCTATCTAGGTCTCCAAGTGTCTAAAAAGCCCTTTTTAGTCATAATAACTACGTTTGGTCAACAAAGGTCTGAAAAACTATTTTAGCCAAAATGACTGTATTTTTGTCTTTTAGAGTCTCAAAACTCCGCATTTAGATTTGGTATTTGTTTGGGTCAAAATGACTCTATTTTTGTCTCCAAGTGTCTAAAAAGCCTTTTTAGTCAAAATAACTGCATTTGGTCACCAAAGGTCTGAAAAACTTTTTTAGCCAAAATGACTGTATTTTTGTCTTTTAGAGTCTTAAAAAGCCGGGTTCAGACAAGATAATTGCATTTCGTAACCAGTGATCTGAAAACATTTTTTTGGTCAAAATGACTCTATTTTGGTCTCCAAGTGTCTAAAAAGCCCTTTTTAGTCAAAATAATTGCATTTGGTTACCAAAGGTCTGAAAAAAAATTTAGTCAAAATGATTGTATTTTCGTCTATTAGAGTTTTAAAAAGCCGGTTTTGGACAAGATAATTGCATTTGGTAACCAATCGCCTGAAACACTTGTTTGGGTCAAAATTACTCTATTTTGGTCTCCAAGTGTCTAAAAATCCTTTTTTAGTCAAAATAACTGCATTTGGTCACCAAAGGTCTGAAAACCTTTTTTTTAGCCAAAATAACAGTATTTTTGTCCTTTAGAGTCTTAAAAAGCCGGTTTTAGACAAGATAATTGCATTTCGTGCCCAGTGATCTGAAAACATTTTTTTGGTAAAAATGACTCTATTTTGGTCTCCAAGTATCTGAAAAGCCATTTTTTGTCAAAATAACTACGTTTGGTCACCAAAGGTCTGAAAACCTTTTTTTAGCCAAAATGACTGTATTTTTGTCTTTTAGAGTCTTAAAACACCGCTTTTAGACAAGATAAACTACATTTGGTAACCAATGGCCTGAAAAAATGTTTTTGGTCAAAATGACTCTATTTAGGTCTCCAAGTGTCTATAAAGCCCTTTTTAGTCAAAATAACTACGTTTGGTCACCGAAGGTCTGAAAAACTATTTTAGAGTCTCAAAACTCCGCATTTAGATTTGGTATTTGTTTGGGTCAAAATTACTCTATTTTGGTCTCCAAGTGTCTGAAAAGCCCTTTTTAGTCAAAATAACTACGTTTGGTCACCAAAGGTCTGAAAACCTTTTTTTAGCCAAAATGACTGTATTTTTGTCTTTTAGAGTCTTAAAAAGCCGGGTTTAGACAAGATAATTGCATTTCGTAACCAGTGATATGAAAACTTTTTTTGGTCAAAATGACTCTATTTTGGTCTCCAAGTGTCTAAGAAGCCCTTTTAAGTCAAAATAACTGCATTTGGTCAGCAAAGGTATGAAAAAAATTTAGTCAAAATAATTGTATTTTCGTCTATTAGAGTCTTAAAAACCGGTTTTGGACAAGATAATTGCATTTGGTAACCAATGGCCTGAAAAAATGTTTTTGGTCAAAATGACTCTATCTAGGTCTCCAAGTGTCTAAAAAGCCCTTTTTAGTCATAATAACTACGTTTGGTCAACAAAGGTCTGAAAAACTATTTTAGCCAAAATGACTGTATTTTTGTCTTTTAGAGTCTCAAAACTCCGCATTTAGATTTGGTATTTGTTTGGGTCAAAATGACTCTATTTTTTTCTCCAAGTGTCTAAAAAGCCTTTTTAGTCAAAATAACTGCATTTGGTCACCAAAGGTCTGAAAAACTTTTTTAGCCAAAATGACTGTATTTTTGTCTTTTAGAGTCTTAAAAAGCGGGGTTTAGACAAGATAATTGCATTTCGTAACCAGTGATCTGAAAACATTTTTTTGCTCAAAATGACTCTATTTTGGTCTCCAAGTGTCTAAAAAGCCCTTTTTAGTCAAAATAACTGCATTTGGTTACCAAAGGTCTGAAAAAAATTTAGTCAAAATGATTGTATTTTCGTCTATTAGAGTTTTAAAAAGCCGGTTTTGGACAAGATAATTGCATTTGGTAACCAATCGCCTGAAACACTTGTTTGGGTCAAAATTACTCTATTTTGGTCTCCAAGTGTCTAAAAATCCTTTTTTAGTCAAAATAACTGCATTTGGTCACCAAAGGTCTGAAAACCTTTTTTTTAGCCAAAATAACAGTATTTTTGTCCTTTAGAGTCTTAAAAAGCCGGTTTTAGACAAGATAATTGCATTTCGTGCCCAGTGATCTGAAAACATTTTTTTGGTAAAAATGACTCTATTTTGGTCTCCAAGTGTCTGAAAAGCCATTTTTTGTCAAAATAACTACGTTTGGTCACCAAAGGTCTGAAAACCTTTTTTTTAGCCAAAATGACTGTATTTTTGTCTTTTAGAGTCTTAAAACACCGCTTTTAGACAAGATAAACTACATTTGGTAACCAATGGCCTGAAAAAATGTTTTTGGTCAAAATGACTCTATTTAGGTCTCCAAGTGTCTATAAAGCCCTTTTTAGTCAAAATAACTACGTTTGGTCACCGAAGGTCTGAAAAACTATTTTAGAGTCTCAAAACTCCGCATTTAGATTTGGTATTTGTTTGGGTCAAAATTACTCTATTTTGGTCTCCAAGTGTCTGAAAAGCCCTTTTTAGTCAAAATAACTACGTTTGGTCACCAAAGGTCTGAAAACCTTTTTTTTAGCCAAAATGACTGTATTTTTGTCTTTTAGAGTCTTAAAAAGCCGGGTTTAGACAAGATAATTGCATTTCGTAACCAGTGATATGAAAACTTTTTTTGGTCAAAATGACTCTATTTTGGTCTCCAAGTGTCTAAGAAGCCCTTTTAAGTCAAAATAACTGCATTTGGTCAGCAAAGGTATGAAAAAAAATTTAGTCAAAATAATTGTATTTTCGTCTATTAGAGTCTTAAAAACCGGTTTTGGACAAGATAATTGCATTTGGTAACCAATGGCCTGAAAAAATGTTTTTGGTCAAAATGACTCTATCTAGGTCTCCAAGTGTCTAAAAAGCCCTTTTTAGTCATAATAACTACGTTTGGTCAACAAAGGTCTGAAAAACTATTTTAGCCAAAATGACTGTATTTTTGTCTTTTAGAGTCTCAAAACTCCGCATTTAGATTTGGTATTTGTTTGGGTCAAAATGACTCTATTTTTGTCTCCAAGTGTCTAAAAAGCCTTTTTAGTCAAAATAACTGCATTTGGTCACCAAAGGTCTGAAAAACTTTTTTAGCCAAAATGACTGTATTTTTGTCTTTTAGAGTCTTAAAAAGCCGGGTTTAGACAAGATAATTGCATTTCGTAACCAGTGATCTGAAAACATTTTTTTGGTCAAAATGACTCTATTTTGGTCTCCAAGTGTCTAAAAAGCCCTTTTTAGTCAAAATAACTGCATTTGGTTACCAAAGGTCTGAAAAACTATTTTAGAGTCTCAAAACTCCGCATTTAGATTTGGTATTTGTTTGGGTCAAAATTACTCTATTTTGGTCTCCAAGTGTCTAAAAAGCCTTTTTTAGTCAAAATAACTGCATTTGGTCACCAAAGGTCTGAAAAACTTTTTTAGCCAAAATGACTGTATTTTTGTCTTTTAGAGTCTTAAAAAGCCGGGTTTAGACAAGATAATTGCATTTCGTAACCAGTGATCTGAAAACATTTTTTTGGTCAAAATGACTCTATTTTGGTCTCCAAGTGTCTAAAAAGCCCTTTTTAGTCAAAATAACTGCATTTGGTTACCAAAGGTCTGAAAAAAATTTAGTCAAAATGATTGTATTTTCGTCTATTAGAGTTTTAAAAAGCCGGTTTTGGACAAAATAATTGCATTTGGTAACCAATCGCCTGAAACACTTGTTTTGGTCAAAATTACTCTATTTTGGTCTCCAAGTGTCTAAAAATCCTTTTTTAGTCAAAATAACTGCATTTGGTCACCAAAGGTCTGAAAACCTTTTTTTTGCCAAAATAACAGTATTTTTGTCCTTTAGAGTCTTAAAAAGCCGGTTTTAGACAAGATAATTGCATTTCGTGCCCAGTGATCTGAAAACATTTTTTTGGTCAAAATGACTCTATTTTGGTCTCCAAGTGTCTAAGAAGCCCTTTTAAGTCAAAATAACTGCATTTGGTCAGCAAAGGTATAAAAAAATTAAGTCAAAATGATTGTATTCTCGTCTATTAGAGTCTTAAAAACCGGTTTTGGACAAGATAATTGCATTTGGTAACCAATGGCATGAAAAAATGTTTTTGGTCAAAATGACTCTATCTAGGTCTCCAAGTGTCTAAAAAGCCCTTTTTAGTCATAATAACTACGTTTGGTCAACAAAGGTCTGAAAAACTATTTTAGCCAAAATGACTGTATTTTTGTCTTTTAGAGTCTCAAAACTCCACATTTAGATTTGGTATTTGTTTGGGTCAAAATGACTCTATTTTTGTCTCCAAGTGTCTAAAAAGCCTTTTTAGTCAAAATAACTGCATTTGGTCACCAAAGGTCTGAAAAACTTTTTTTAGCCAAAATGACTGTATTTTTGTCTTTTAGAGTCTTAAAAAGCCGGGTTTAGACAAGATAATTGCATTTCGTAACCAGTGATCTGAAAACATTTTTTTGGTCAAAATGACTCTATTTTGGTCTCCTAGTGTCTAAAAAGCCCTTTTTAGTCAAAATAACTGCATTTGGTTACCAAAGGTCTGAAAAAAATTTAGTCAAAATGATTGTATTTTCGTCTATTAGAGTTTTAAAAAGCCGGTTTTGGACAAGATAATTGCATTTGGTAACCAATCGCCTGAAACACTTGTTTGGGTCAAAATTACTCTATTTTGGTCTCCAAGTGTCTAAAAATCCTTTTTTAGTCAAAATAACTGCATTTGGTCACCAAAGGTCTGAAAACCTTTTTTTTAGCCAAAATAACAGTATTTTTGTCCTTTAGAGTCTTAAAAAGCCGGTTTTAGACAAGATAATTGCATTTCGTGCCCAGTGATCTGAAAACATTTTTTTGGTAAAAATGACTCTATTTTGGTCTCCAAGTGTCTGAAAAGCCATTTTTTGTCAAAATAACTACGTTTGGTCACCAAAGGTCTGAAAACCTTTTTTTAGCCAAAATGACTGTATTTTTGTCTTTTAGAGTCTTAAAACACCGCTTTTAGACAAGATAAACTACATTTGGTAACCAATGGCCTGAAAAAATGTTTTTGGTCAAAATGACTCTATTTAGGTCTCCAAGTGTCTATAAAGCCCTTTTTAGTCAAAATAACTACGTTTGGTCACCGAAGGTCTGAAAAACTATTTTAGAGTCTCAAAACTCCGCATTTAGATTTGGTATTTGTTTGGGTCAAAATTACTCTATTTTGGTCTCCAAGTGTCTGAAAAGCCCTTTTTAGTCAAAATAACTACGTTTGGTCACCAAAGGTCTGAAAACCTTTTTTTTAGCCAAAATGACTGTATTTTTGTCTTTTAGAGTCTTAAAAAGCCGGGTTTAGACAAGATAATTGCATTTCGTAACCAGTGATATGAAAACTTTTTTTGGTCAAAATGACTCTATTTTGGTCTCCAAGTGTCTAAGAAGCCCTTTTAAGTCAAAATAACTGCATTTGGTCAGCAAAGGTATGAAAAAAAATTTAGTCAAAATAATTGTATTTTCGTCTATTAGAGTCTTAAAAACCGGTTTTGGACAAGATAATTGCATTTGGTAACCAATGGCCTGAAAAAATGTTTTTGGTCAAAATGACTCTATCTAGGTCTCCAAGTGTCTAAAAAGCCCTTTTTAGTCATAATAACTACGTTTGGTCAACAAAGGTCTGAAAAACTATTTTAGCCAAAATGACTGTATTTTTGTCTTTTAGAGTCTCAAAACTCCGCATTTAGATTTGGTATTTGTTTGGGTCAAAATGACTCTATTTTTGTCTCCAAGTGTCTAAAAAGCCTTTTTAGTCAAAATAACTGCATTTGGTCACCAAAGGTCTGAAAAACTTTTTTAGCCAAAATGACTGTATTTTTGTCTTTTAGAGTCTTAAAAAGCCGGGTTTAGACAAGATAATTGCATTTCGTAACCAGTGATCTGAAAACATTTTTTTGGTCAAAATGACTCTATTTTGGTCTCCAAGTGTCTAAAAAGACCTTTTTAGTCAAAATAACTGCATTTGGTTACCAAAGGTCTGAAAAAAATTTAGTCAAAATGATTGTATTTTCGTCTATTAGAGTTTTAAAAAGCCGGTTTTGGAAAAAATAATTGCATTTGGTAACCAATCGCCTGAAACACTTGTTTGGGTCAAAATTACTCTATTTTGGTCTCCAAGTGTCTAAAAAACGGAAAATTTATATCAATACTTACCGTAATTTTCCTTTCCTGATAGAACTCCATGGCAGCACACGTATGGGTAGGCTCCGCCTCCTCTCCTACCCTATAGGACCCCACTCCCATAAATTTTTGCTCCAAGCCAGGAGCCGTGTTCCATATATAGACTACTCCAGCAGATGGGAGGGAACTCCTGCTGCCATGGAGTTCTATCAGGAAAGGAAAATTACGGTAAGTATTGATATAAATTTTCCGTTTTCCTGACAGACTCCATGGCAGCACACGTATGGGAAATAACTAGCCATACACACCCGGGTGGGCAACTGCTGGTCAAACAGAAATAGGTTTAATTTGCACCGTCAACAGACAAAATTTTTAAACCAAAATCAACTGAGGATAAAGAAGCAGGTTCAACACAATAATGTGACATGAAAGTGTTAATTGAGGACCATGAGGCCGCTCTGCAAATGACATCTGGTGCAACATGAAGGGAAGCCGCCCAAGACGTAGAAATCCCTCTGGTGGAATGAGCCGTCACCACTTCCGGAGGAGCCAGTCCCTTGGCTCTATATGCCCACTGGATGGTCTGAACTATCCAGCTAGAAATTGTTCTGGAAGAAGCCCTCTTGCCTCTGTTCTTTCCATAAAAGAGAACAAATAGATAGTCTGACTTGCGAAAGGAAGCTGTGAACTTCAAGTATGTTTGAAGGATTTCGCCCACATCCAACGGATGGGTACTCTGGTCATCTTGAGACTTGAATGTAGGTAAAACAATCTCTTGGTTGACATGAAAAACTGAATTTACCTTCGGATTGGACCCTAGCATAGGGACCAGGACGACCCGATCAGGAAAAAATGTCAGAAAAGGTTCTTTGCAACCCAGGTCACTAATTTCAGAGACACGTTTAGCCGATGTGATGGCTACTAAAAAGGCCGTCTTCATAGACAGATTCTTAAGGAAGAAGGAATCTCCATGTTCCAAAACTGTTGTTGAGAGAAACTCAAGGACTAGTGGAAGGTCCCATTTGGGGAACCTGGGTTTCCTGGGAGGTCTCATTCTTGACGCACCTCTGAAAAACTGCCGGACCAGAGGATGTTTTGCCCATGAGGTCCCCGTGAAGGCAGAGATTGCTGAGATCTGTACTCTGAGAGAGCCAACAGCCAGAGATAGGTCTAAGCCTGTCTGGAGGAACCCCAGAATGTGATGGATCTTAGGATTAGTGATGGAATCGGACTCATTAGACATGTAATCCTCAAACTTAGACCAGATCCTCTCGTAGACTTTGTTGGTGCCCGGTCTCCTGGCACTCATCATTGTGGACATTGCCGCACTTGGACAGCCAAGAGCTTTTAGTCTTTCCCTCACAAGGACCATGCCATGAGATGTAACTGCGCTGGGCATGGATGCAGCACTGGACCCTGAGATAGAAGGTCCGGCCTGAATGGCAGGGGAACAGGATCCCGAAAGCTCAGTTGGAGCAGCAGAGGAAACCAGGGCCTCCTTGGCCAAAACGGAAGAATTGCTATGACTTCTACCCTCTCTCTCCTGAGTCTCTGCAGGAACTTGAATATCACTGGGACCGGGGGAAAAGCATATGCTTTGTGGAACTTCCAGTGGTCCGTCAGAGCATCTACCCCGTAGGCTTGGGGGTAACGCCATCTCGAGTAGAATTTCGTCAGTTTGGCATTGTTTGGAGAGGCAAACAGGTCTACCTCCGGAAGAATCCCCAGAGAGATGACCCACTTGAAGGTTTCTGGATGAAGAGACCATTCGTTGTTGTCTAGATTGGTTCTTGACAGAAAATCTGCCTGAACGTTCTGGACTCCTGGAAGATAAGCAGCTGATAGATTGGAAAGATTCCGTTGGGCCCATGCCATGATCGGTTTCACTTCTTCCAGAAGGGAGGAACTGCGGGTGCCCCCTTGCCTCTTGATATATGCGACCGCCGTCGTATTGTCTAGCCGTAGGAGGACCGAGGACCCTTTCACCAAGTGACGGAAAGCCATGATGGCACGAAAAGCTGCCCGAAGCTCCAGGACATTTGAGACCAACCCGAGGGTGGGAAAGTCCCACCTGCCCTGGGCCACCTCTGACAGGCAGTGCGCACCCCAGCCCGTCTGGCTGGCATCCGATGTCACAACGATCCAAGGAACGGGAACGATCGAATGACAATTCAGGAGATTTTCCCGTTGTAGCCACCAAGACAGACTCGCCCTCATAGAGGATGTTATCCGTACAGGAGTGTCTGGATTCCCGGAGCTCCATTGGCGGAGGAAACCGATTTGAAAGGGCCTCATCCTCCACTGTGCCCACTTGACCATGGGGGCCGTGGAGACCATGGTCCCTATTATTTTCAGACACTGTGATGCCCGAAGATAAGGGGTTGACATTGCCGGTTGTATTCTGCTGCGGATCACCGGAATCTTCTCCACTGGAAGAGAGATGGTGCCTCTGGAGGTGTTGAAGAGTGCCCCCAGGAAGATCAAGGATTTTGTCGGATCCAGATGGCTTTTCTCCAGATTCAAGAGCCACCCGAATTCTTGAAGGGTGGAGATTACCTGAGATCTGTGTTGCAGAATCTGTGCTTGGTCTTGAGAAAGAAGAAGCAGATCGTCTAAGTAGTGAAACAGTCGGATCCCTTTCGATCTGATCAGAGCTACAATAGCCAGTAAGATCTTTGAAAAGACTCGAGGTGAGGTGGTAAGCCCGAAAGGGAGACAGGTAAACTGGAGATGCACTTGACCCACGGCAAAGCGAAGAAATTTTTGTAGTTCTGCTGCCACTGGGACATGGAAATAGGCATCTTTTAGATCTATGGAGATCATCCAATCTTCTGGTTGCACCACTTGGCGGATAGTGAAGAGTGTCTCCATCCTGAACCTCTCTTTCTTTATGAAAGAGTTCAGATGAGTCAGGTCTATGACCGGTCTCCAAGAACCGTTTTTCTTTAGCACCATGAATAGAGGTGAATAAAGGCCTTGAAACCTTTCTTCGGCCGGAACTGGGATGACAGCACCTTGAGAGATCAGGGAATCTACGTATGACAGAAGAATTGACTTCTTTTCTTCCACGCGAGGTAGAGCCGTAGGGATGAACCGCAGAATTGGAGTTTCTTCGAAAGACCAAACGTGACCATGAGACACGGTCTTGACGGTCCACTGGTCCGTAATCGAGGCTGCCCAAACGTGCGCAAACTGACGTAGACGAGCGCCTACTTGCAACGCTTGAGCAGGCCTGATATCAAAAAGACTTTGTGGTCTCCCGACCACTAGAAGGTGTTCCCTTGTTGAACTTCTGACCTGTAGGTTGAGATCTTTTCCAATTCTTTCTGAACTCACGTCCAGGCCTGTAAGAGCGAGCTTCTCTGGATCGATCCGAACTTGGTTTGTGCTGAAATCTTCTGCGGTCAAGCAAACGGCGATCCTGAGGGAGGAAACCTGATTTACCACCAGTGGCACGGGTAATGGCACTGTCCAGTTTGTTGCCAAAAAGGGACGCACCCTCAAACGGAATCCTGCACCAGGCCTGTTTGGAAGCAGGATCGGCCAGCCAGGGACGTAACCATAAAGCACGTTTGGCCGTGACAGAAGAGAGCATGACCCGCGCCACCAGGCGAATGATATCAATGGAAGCCTCTCCCAAAAAGGCCGTTGCCAACCTTAGTTCATACACAGCCGAGCTTCTGGCTGCTTCCTCTGAGACACCTTGCAGTGTGGTCTCCACGTTATCTACCCAAGCCTCCATAGCTTTGGATGTGGCTGCTAGGGCTAGGGCTGGCTTGCAGGTCATACCAGCTAACAGATAGATCTTTTTGAGATCCGTATCAATTCGTCTATCCAGACCATCTTTAAATGAGACGGAATCTTCCAAAGGTAGGGTAACGTGTTTGACTAGCCTCATCAAGGCTGCGTCTATTGTAGGTGCAGAATCAAGATGCTTCACTTTGTCGGTCTTAAAAGGATATAACCTGGAAAATTTGGACGATAAGGAATTCTTCCTTTCAACTCCATGCCATTCGTCTGTAATGATTTCCCCCAGCTCACTCAGAAAAGGGAAATGATCCCGTTCTTTCTTGAGGTGTTTAAAGTATTTTTTCTGTTTTGCTGGGGAATCTGCTGGCTCTTCCCATTTTAACGCCTCTTTTACCGCTCTCACTAGCGGAGAAATCATGGCAAAATCAAAGCCTGAACTTTGGTCTTCTAGGTCATCCTCACTTTCAGAGGAATCCGAGAAGCGACTCGGCTGGGAAGTGCCTGGCTCTACGTCTTCCCTCTGAGGGAGAACTGGAGTATCAGCTGTATGACCAGACAGCCGGTTGGGATCCCAATCCCTTAAGGATTCTTGCACGATCCGCCTGACCAGGGTTTCCACTGGTGGATCTGGGACTTGTTTTTCCTTGATTGCCCAAGAATAGCAGGCATCACACAAGGATCTATCCTCAGGGACTACAGCCCTACAACCCCAGCAAGATTTGTGTGCGGGGCGGTCAGCATGGCGGGAAGACCGGCTTGGACAATCATCATGGCGTCTAGACCTAGACCTGGATCTATGGTGCCTGGATTTGGATGATGCATGGTGATGGCCTGAAGGTGATCTGTCCTTTGATCCCGATGCAGGACGTTGGTCAGACCTAAAAGGGCTGAAAACAAAGGAAAGAAAAGCTCAGGCTACAGTAAGCCAGCTGGCAGACAAGCGATAGTTAAAAGCTAAAGCTCACCTGTTGCGCAGGGACTGGCCACCGGGGGGCGGTGAGGCATCCATTGCAAATCACAGCGAGATAACCTGCAATAGGAAGGATGTAAGAACTCAATCTTACCTTCCCATAGCCGCCTTTCCCCTCCCCCATTCAAGCAGGACTGACCCAGCACAGGACTTACCAAACACAGGCAGAGACACAGCGTGGGGAGGCCGCCGCAAAAGCCCACAGACATCCCAAGAATGACAGCTCCATCAGCTGTTTAAATTTCCCGGGAGCCGTAAAGCCACGCCCCCCCCGACGCCACCGCGTCATGGAGGACTGGAAGTAGCGTGCGCTCATGCGCAGACCACTTAGGAACCAAGCCTCACAATGAACACCCAACTGGGAATCAGGAGGCGGGGGGAGGAGCCGAGAGCGACGGCCTGGAACGCAGGAGCGCTCCAGCCGCCATACTAACCAGGAAGCAAAACAATATAAAATATAAAGTAAGCAATACATTACCACCAATACCGACAGAAGGACCTGGAACGCTCCTCAACCGGAGACTAGCGTGTGCGTCAGGGCATAAGGGCCTCCCGCTAGTAGCAAGGACGTTTGGCCAAGCGATGCAGCCCACCTCTCATTCAGGATTTATGGCATCTTCCGGCATCATTTCAAATTGCCCGGGTCCACCCAGTAGTACTGAGATTGCTGGACTAAGGTAGAAAGGCATCATCCAGGAAAGCCACACGCCACCAGGTATGTAAGAAAACGCATCCTATAAGGTAAGACTTCTCTTGCGGAAGGAGGACAAAAAAGGAACACGGCTCCTGGCTTGGAGCAAAAATTTATGGGAGTGGGGTCCTATAGGGTAGGAGAGGAGGCGGAGCCTACCCATACGTGTGCTGCCATGGAGTTCTGTCAGGAAATCCTTTTTTAGTCAAAATAACTGCATTTGGTCACCAAAGGTCTGAAAACCTTTTTTTTGCCAAAATAACAGTATTTTTGTCCTTTAGAGTCTTAAAAAGCCGGTTTTAGACAAGATAATTGCATTTCGTGCCCAGTGATCTGAAAACATTTTTTTGGTCAAAATGACTCTATCTTGGTCTCCAAGTGTCTAAGAAGCCCTTTTAAGTCAAAATAACTGCATTTGGTCAGCAAAGGTATAAAAAAATTAAGTCAAAATGATTGTATTCTCGTCTATTAGAGTCTTAAAAACCGGTTTTGGACAAGATAATTGCATTTGGTAACCAATGGCATGAAAAAATGTTTTTGGTCAAAATGACTCTATCTAGGTCTCCAAGTGTCTAAAAAGCCCTTTTTAGTCATAATAACTACGTTTGGTCAACAAAGGTCTGAAAAACTATTTTAGCCAAAATGACTGTATTTTTGTCTTTTAGAGTCTCAAAACTCCGCATTTAGATTTGGTATTTGTTTGGGTCAAAATGACTCTATTTTTGTCTCCAAGTGTCTAAAAAGCCTTTTTAGTCAAAATAACTGCATTTGGTCACCAAAGGTCTGAAAAACTTTTTTAGCCAAAATGACTGTATTTTTGTCTTTTAGAGTCTTAAAAAGCCGGGTTCAGACAAGATAATTGCATTTCGTAACCAGTGATCTGAAAACATTTTTTTGGTCAAAATGACTCTATTTTGGTCTCCAAGTGTCTAAAAAGCCCTTTTTAGTCAAAATAATTGCATTTGGTTACCAAAGGTCTGAAAAAAAATTTAGTCAAAATGATTGTATTTTCGTCTATTAGAGTTTTAAAAAGCCGGTTTTGGACAAGATAATTGCATTTGGTAACCAATCGCCTGAAACACTTGTTTGGGTCAAAATTACTCTATTTTGGTCTCCAAGTGTCTAAAAATCCTTTTTTAGTCAAAATAACTGCATTTGGTCACCAAAGGTCTGAAAACCTTTTTTTTAGCCAAAATAAGAGTATTTTTGTCCTTTAGAGTCTTAAAAAGCCGGTTTTAGACAAGATAATTGCATTTCGTGCCCAGTGATCTGAAAACATTTTTTTGGTAAAAATGACTCTATTTTGGTCTCCAAGTGTCTGAAAAGCCATTTTTTGTCAAAATAACTACGTTTGGTCACCAAAGGTCTGAAAACCTTTTTTTAGCCAAAATGACTGTATTTTTGTCTTTTAGAGTCTTAAAACACCGCTTTTAGACAAGATAAACTACATTTGGTAACCAATGGCCTGAAAAAATGTTTTTGGTCAAAATGACTCTATTTAGGTCTCCAAGTGTCTATAAAGCCCTTTTTAGTCAAAATAACTACGTTTGGTCACCGAAGGTCTGAAAAACTATTTTAGAGTCTCAAAACTCCGCATTTAGATTTGGTATTTGTTTGGGTCAAAATTACTCTATTTTGGTCTCCAAGTGTCTGAAAAGCCCTTTTTAGTCAAAATAACTACGTTTGGTCACCAAAGGTCTGAAAACCTTTTTTTTAGCCAAAATGACTGTATTTTTGTCTTTTAGAGTCTTAAAAAGCCGGGTTTAGACAAGATAATTGCATTTCGTAACCAGTGATATGAAAACTTTTTTTGGTCAAAATGACTCTATTTTGGTCTCCAAGTGTCTAAGAAGCCCTTTTAAGTCAAAATAACTGCATTTGGTCAGCAAAGGTATGAAAAAAAAATTAGTCAAAATAATTGTATTTTCGTCTATTAGAGTCTTAAAAACCGGTTTTGGACAAGATAATTGCATTTGGTAACCAATGGCCTGAAAAAATGTTTTTGGTCAAAATGACTCTATCTAGGTCTCCAAGTGTCTAAAAAGCCCTTTTTAGTCATAATAACTACGTTTGGTCAACAAAGGTCTGAAAAACTATTTTAGCCAAAATGACTGTATTTTTGTCTTTTAGAGTCTCAAAACTCCGCATTTAGATTTGGTATTTGTTTGGGTCAAAATGACTCTATTTTTGTCTCCAAGTGTCTAAAAAGCCTTTTTAGTCAAAATAACTGCATTTGGTCACCAAAGGTCTGAAAAACTTTTTTAGCCAAAATGACTGTATTTTTGTCTTTTAGAGTCTTAAAAAGCCGGGTTTAGACAAGATAATTGCATTTCGTAACCAGTGATCTGAAAACATTTTTTTGGTCAAAATGACTCTATTTTGGTCTCCAAGTGTCTAAAAAGCCCTTTTTAGTCAAAATAACTGCATTTGGTTACCAAAGGTCTGAAAAACTATTTTAGAGTCTCAAAACTCCGCATTTAGATTTGGTATTTGTTTGGGTCAAAATTACTCTATTTTGGTCTCCAAGTGTCTAAAAAGCCTTTTTTAGTCAAAATAACTGCATTTGGTCACCAAAGGTCTGAAAAACTTTTTTAGCCAAAATGACTGTATTTTTGTCTTTTAGAGTCTTAAAAAGCCGGGTTTAGACAAGATAATTGCATTTCGTAACCAGTGATCTGAAAACATTTTTTTGGTCAAAATGACTCTATTTTGGTCTCCAAGTGTCTAAAAAGCCCTTTTTAGTCAAAATAACTGCATTTGGTTACCAAAGGTCTGAAAAAAATTTAGTCAAAATGATTGTATTTTCGTCTATTAGAGTTTTAAAAAGCTGGTTTTGGACAAAATAATTGCATTTGGTAACCAATCGCCTGAAACACTTGTTTGGGTCAAAATTACTCTATTTTGGTCTCCAAGTGTCTAAAAATCCTTTTTTAGTCAAAATAACTGCATTTGGTCACCAAAGGTCTGAAAACCTTTTTTTTGCCAAAATAACAGTATTTTTGTCCTTTAGAGTCTTAAGAAGCCGGTTTTAGACAAGATAATTGCATTTCGTGCCCAGTGATCTGAAAACATTTTTTTGGTCAAAATGACTCTATTTTGGTCTCCAAGTGTCTAAGAAGCCCTTTTAAGTCAAAATAACTGCATTTGGTCAGCAAAGGTATAAAAAAATTAAGTCAAAATGATTGTATTCTCGTCTATTAGAGTCTTAAAAACCGGTTTTGGACAAGATAATTGCATTTGGTAACCAATGGCATGAAAAAATGTTTTTGGTCAAAATGACTCTATCTAGGTCTCCAAGTGTCTAAAAAGCCCTTTTTAGTCATAATAACTACGTTTGGTCAACAAAGGTCTGAAAAACTATTTTAGCCAAAATGACGGTATTTTTGTCTTTTAGAGTCTCAAAACTCCGCATTTAGATTTGGTATTTGTTTGGGTCAAAATGACTCTATTTTTGTCTCCAAGTGTCTAAAAAGCCTTTTTAGTCAAAATAACTGCATTTGGTCACCAAAGGTCTGAAAAACTTTTTTAGCCAAAATGACTGTATTTTTGTCTTTTAGAGTCTTAAAAAGCCGGGTTTAGACAAGATAATTGCATTTCGTAACCAGTGATCTGAAAACATTTTTTTGGTCAAAATGACTCTATTTTGGTCTCCAAGTGTCTAAAAAGCCCTTTTTAGTCAAAATAACTGCATTTGGTTACCAAAGGTCTGAAAAAAATTTAGTCAAAATGATTGTATTTTCGTCTATTAGAGTTTTAAAAAGCCGGTTTTGGACAAGATAATTGCATTTGGTAACCAATCGCCTGAAACACTTGTTTGGGTCAAAATTACTCTATTTTGGTCTCCAAGTGTCTAAAAATCCTTTTTTAGTCAAAATAACTGCATTTGGTCACCAAAGGTCTGAAAACCTTTTTTTTAGCCAAAATAACAGTATTTTTGTCCTTTAGAGTCTTAAAAAGCCGGTTTTAGACAAGATAATTGCATTTCGTGCCCAGTGATCTGAAAACATTTTTTTGGTAAAAATGACTCTATTTTGGTCTCCTAGTATCTGAAATGCCATTTTTTGTCAAAATAACTACGTTTGGTCACCAAAGGTCTGAAAACCTTTTTTTAGCCAAAATGACTGTATTTTTGTCTTTTAGAGTCTTAAAACACCGCTTTTAGACAAGATAAACTACATTTGGTAACCAATGGCCTGAAAAAATGTTTTTGGTCAAAATGACTCTATTTAGGTCTCCAAGTGTCTATAAAGCCCTTTTTAGTCAAAATAACTACGTTTGGTCACCGAAGGTCTGAAAAACTATTTTAGAGTCTCAAAACTCCGCATTTAGATTTGGTATTTGTTTGGGTCAAAATTACTCTATTTTGGTCTCCAAGTGTCTGAAAAGCCCTTTTTAGTCAAAATAACTACGTTTGGTCACCAAAGGTCTGAAAACCTTTTTTTTAGCCAAAATGACTGTATTTTTGTCTTTTAGAGTCTTAAAAAGCCGGGTTTAGACAAGATAATTGCATTTCGTAACCAGTGATATGAAAACTTTTTTTGGTCAAAATGACTCTATTTTGGTCTCCAAGTGTCTAAGAAGCCCTTTTAAGTCAAAATAACTGCATTTGGTCAGCAAAGGTATGAAAAAAAAATTAGTCAAAATAATTGTATTTTCGTCTATTAGAGTCTTAAAAACCGGTTTTGGACAAGATAATTGCATTTGGTAACCAATGGCCTGAAAAAATGTTTTTGGTCAAAATGACTCTATCTAGGTCTCCAAGTGTCTAAAAAGCCCTTTTTAGTCATAATAACTACGTTTGGTCAACAAAGGTCTGAAAAACTATTTTAGCCAAAATGACTGTATTTTTGTCTTTTAGAGTCTCAAAACTCCGCATTTAGATTTGGTATTTGTTTGGGTCAAAATGACTCTATTTTTGTCTCCAAGTGTCTAAAAAGCCTTTTTAGTCAAAATAACTGCATTTGGTCACCAAAGGTCTGAAAAACTTTTTTAGCCAAAATGACTGTATTTTTGTCTTTTAGAGTCTTAAAAAGCCGGGTTTAGACAAGATAATTGCATTTCGTAACCAGTGATCTGAAAACATTTTTTTGGTCAAAATGACTCTATTTTGGTCTCCAAGTGTCTAAAAAGCCCTTTTTAGTCAAAATAACTGCATTTGGTTACCAAAGGTCTGAAAAACTATTTTAGAGTCTCAAAACTCCGCATTTAGATTTGGTATTTGTTTGGGTCAAAATTACTCTATTTTGGTCTCCAAGTGTCTAAAAAGCCTTTTTTAGTCAAAATAACTGCATTTGGTCACCAAAGGTCTGAAAAACTTTTTTAGCCAAAATGACTGTATTTTTGTCTTTTAGAGTCTTAAAAAGCCGGGTTTAGACAAGATAATTGCATTTCGTAACCAGTGATCTGAAAACATTTTTTTGGTCAAAATGACTCTATTTTGGTCTCCAAGTGTCTAAAAAGCCCTTTTTAGTCAAAATAACTGCATTTGGTTACCAAAGGTCTGAAAAAAATTTAGTCAAAATGATTGTATTTTCGTCTATTAGAGTTTTAAAAAGCTGGTTTTGGACAAAATAATTGCATTTGGTAACCAATCGCCTGAAACACTTGTTTGGGTCAAAATTACTCTATTTTGGTCTCCAAGTGTCTAAAAATCCTTTTTTAGTCAAAATAACTGCATTTGGTCACCAAAGGTCTGAAAACCTTTTTTTTGCCAAAATAACAGTATTTTTGTCCTTTAGAGTCTTAAAAAGCCGGTTTTAGACAAGATAATTGCATTTCGTGCCCAGTGATCTGAAAACATTTTTTTGGTCAAAATGACTCTATTTTGGTCTCCAAGTGTCTAAGAAGCCCTTTTAAGTCAAAATAACTGCATTTGGTCAGCAAAGGTATAAAAAAATTAAGTCAAAATGATTGTATTCTCGTCTATTAGAGTCTTAAAAACCGGTTTTGGACAAGATAATTGCATTTGGTAACCAATGGCATGAAAAAATGTTTTTGGTCAAAATGACTCTATCTAGGTCTCCAAGTGTCTAAAAAGCCCTTTTTAGTCATAATAACTACGTTTGGTCAACAAAGGTCTGAAAAACTATTTTAGCCAAAATGACGGTATTTTTGTCTTTTAGAGTCTCAAAACTCCGCATTTAGATTTGGTATTTGTTTGGGTCAAAATGACTCTATTTTTGTCTCCAAGTGTCTAAAAAGCCTTTTTAGTCAAAATAACTGCATTTGGTCACCAAAGGTCTGAAAAACTTTTTTAGCCAAAATGACTGTATTTTTGTCTTTTAGAGTCTTAAAAAGCCGGGTTTAGACAAGATAATTGCATTTCGTAACCAGTGATCTGAAAACATTTTTTTGGTCAAAATGACTCTATTTTGGTCTCCAAGTGTCTAAAAAGCCCTTTTTAGTCAAAATAACTGCATTTGGTTACCAAAGGTCTGAAAAAAATTTAGTCAAAATGATTGTATTTTCGTCTATTAGAGTTTTAAAAAGCCGGTTTTGGACAAGATAATTGCATTTGGTAACCAATCGCCTGAAACACTTGTTTGGGTCAAAATTACTCTATTTTGGTCTCCAAGTGTCTAAAAATCCTTTTTTAGTCAAAATAACTGCATTTGGTCACCAAAGGTCTGAAAACCTTTTTTTTAGCCAAAATAACAGTATTTTTGTCCTTTAGAGTCTTAAAAAGCCGGTTTTAGACAAGATAATTGCATTTCGTGCCCAGTGATCTGAAAACATTTTTTTGGTAAAAATGACTCTATTTTGGTCTCCAAGTATCTGAAAAGCCATTTTTTGTCAAAATAACTACGTTTGGTCACCAAAGGTCTGAAAACCTTTTTTTAGCCAAAATGACTGTATTTTTGTCTTTTAGAGTCTTAAAACACCGCTTTTAGACAAGATAAACTACATTTGGTAACCAATGGCCTGAAAAAATGTTTTTGGTCAAAATGACTCTATTTAGGTCTCCAAGTGTCTATAAAGCCCTTTTTAGTCAAAATAACTACGTTTGGTCACCGAAGGTCTGAAAAACTATTTTAGAGTCTCAAAACTCCGCATTTAGATTTGGTATTTGTTTGGGTCAAAATTACTCTATTTTGGTCTCCAAGTGTCTGAAAAGCCCTTTTTAGTCAAAATAACTACGTTTGGTCACCAAAGGTCTGAAAACCTTTTTTTTAGCCAAAATGACTGTATTTTTGTCTTTTAGAGTCTTAAAAAGCCGGGTTTAGACAAGATAATTGCATTTCGTAACCAGTGATATGAAAACTTTTTTTGGTCAAAATGACTCTATTTTGGTCTCCAAGTGTCTAAGAAGCCCTTTTAAGTCAAAATAACTGCATTTGGTCAGCAAAGGTATGAAAAAAAATTTAGTCAAAATAATTGTATTTTCGTCTATTAGAGTCTTAAAAACCGGTTTTGGACAAGATAATTGCATTTGGTAACCAATGGCCTGAAAAAATGTTTTTGGTCAAAATGACTCTATCTAGGTCTCCAAGTGTCTAAAAAGCCCTTTTTAGTCATAATAACTACGTTTGGTCAACAAAGGTCTGAAAAACTATTTTAGCCAAAATGACTGTATTTTTGTCTTTTAGAGTCTCAAAACTCCGCATTTAGATTTGGTATTTGTTTGGGTCAAAATGACTCTATTTTTTTCTCCAAGTGTCTAAAAAGCCTTTTTAGTCAAAATAACTGCATTTGGTCAGCAAAGGTATGAAAAACTTTTTTAGCCAAAATGACTGTATTTTTGTCTTTTAGAGTCTTAAAAAGCCGGGTTTAGACAAGATAATTGCATTTCGTAACCAGTGATCTGAAAACATTTTTTTGGTCAAAATGACTCTATTTTGGTCTCCAAGTGTCTAAAAAGCCCTTTTTAGTCAAAATAACTGCATTTGGTTACCAAAGGTCTGAAAAACTATTTTAGAGTCTCAAAACTCCGCATTTAGATTTGGTATTTGTTTGGGTCAAAATTACTCTATTTTGGTCTCCAAGTGTCTAAAAAGCCTTTTTTAGTCAAAATAACTGCATTTGGTCACCAAAGGTCTGAAAAACTTTTTTAGCCAAAATGACTGTATTTTTGTCTTTTAGAGTCTTAAAAAGCCGGGTTTAGACAAGATAATTGCATTTCGTAACCAGTGATCTGAAAACATTTTTTTGGTCAAAATGACTCTATTTTGGTCTCCAAGTGTCTAAAAAGCCCTTTTTAGTCAAAATAACTGCATTTGGTTACCAAAGGTCTGAAAAAAATTTAGTCAAAATGATTGTATTTTCGTCTATTAGAGTTTTAAAAAGCCGGTTTTGGACAAAATAATTGCATTTGGTAACCAATCGCCTGAAACACTTGTTTGGGTCAAAATTACTCTATTTTGGTCTCCAAGTGTCTAAAAATCCTTTTTTAGTCAAAATAACTGCATTTGGTCACCAAAGGTCTGAAAACCTTTTTTTTGCCAAAATAACAGTATTTTTGTCCTTTAGAGTCTTAAAAAGCCGGTTTTAGACAAGATAATTGCATTTCGTGCCCAGTGATCTGAAAACATTTTTTTGGTCAAAATGACTCTATTTTGGTCTCCAAGTGTCTAAGAAGCCCTTTTAAGTCAAAATAACTGCATTTGGTCAGCAAAGGTATAAAAAAATTAAGTCAAAATGATTGTATTCTCGTCTATTAGAGTCTTAAAAACCGGTTTTGGACAAGATAATTGCATTTGGTAACCAATGGCATGAAAAAATGTTTTTGGTCAAAATGACTCTATCTAGGTCTCCAAGTGTCTAAAAAGCCCTTTTTAGTCATAATAACTACATTTGGTCAACAAAGGTCTGAAAAACTATTTTAGCCAAAATGACTGTATTTTTGTCTTTTAGAGTCTCAAAACTCCACATTTAGATTTGGTATTTGTTTGGGTCAAAATGACTCTATTTTTGTCTCCAAGTGTCTAAAAAGCCTTTTTAGTCAAAATAACTGCATTTGGTCACCAAAGGTCTGAAAAACTTTTTTAGCCAAAATGACTGTATTTTTGTCTTTTAGAGTCTTAAAAAGCCGGGTTTAGACAAGATAATTGCATTTCGTAACCAGTGATCTGAAAACATTTTTTTGGTCAAAATGACTCTATTTTGGTCTCCAAGTGTCTAAAAAGCCCTTTTTAGTCAAAATAACTGCATTTGGTTACCAAAGGTCTGAAAAAAATTTAGTCAAAATGATTGTATTTTCGTCTATTAGAGTTTTAAAAAGCCGGTTTTGGACAAGATAATTGCATTTGGTAACCAATCGCCTGAAACACTTGTTTGGGTCAAAATTACTCTATTTTGGTCTCCAAGTGTCTAAAAATCCTTTTTTAGTCAAAATAACTGCATTTGGTCACCAAAGGTCTGAAAACCTTTTTTTTAGCCAAAATAACAGTATTTTTGTCCTTTAGAGTCTTAAAAAGCCGGTTTTAGACAAGATAATTGCATTTCGTGCCCAGTGATCTGAAAACATTTTTTTGGTAAAAATGACTCTATTTTGGTCTCCAAGTGTCTGAAAAGCCATTTTTTGTCAAAATAACTACGTTTGGTCACCAAAGGTCTGAAAACCTTTTTTTAGCCAAAATGACTGTATTTTTGTCTTTTAGAGTCTTAAAACACCGCTTTTAGACAAGATAAACTACATTTGGTAACCAATGGCCTGAAAAAATGTTTTTGGTCAAAATGACTCTATTTAGGTCTCCAAGTGTCTATAAAGCCCTTTTTAGTCAAAATAACTACGTTTGGTCACCGAAGGTCTGAAAAACTATTTTAGAGTCTCAAAACTCCGCATTTAGATTTGGTATTTGTTTGGGTCAAAATTACTCTATTTTGGTCTCCAAGTGTCTGAAAAGCCCTTTTTAGTCAAAATAACTACGTTTGGTCACCAAAGGTCTGAAAACCTTTTTTTTAGCCAAAATGACTGTATTTTTGTCTTTTAGAGTCTTAAAAAGCCGGGTTTAGACAAGATAATTGCATTTCGTAACCAGTGATATGAAAACTTTTTTTGGTCAAAATGACTCTATTTTGGTCTCCAAGTGTCTAAGAAGCCCTTTTAAGTCAAAATAACTGCATTTGGTCAGCAAAGGTATGAAAAAAAATTTAGTCAAAATAATTGTATTTTCGTCTATTAGAGTCTTAAAAACCGGTTTTGGACAAGATAATTGCATTTGGTAACCAATGGCCTGAAAAAATGTTTTTGGTCAAAATGACTCTATCTAGGTCTCCAAGTGACTAAAAAGCCCTTTTTAGTCATAATAACTACGTTTGGTCAACAAAGGTCTGAAAAACTATTTTAGCCAAAATGACTGTATTTTTGTCTTTTAGAGTCTCAAAACTCCGCATTTAGATTTGGTATTTGTTTGGGTCAAAATGACTCTATTTTTGTCTCCAAGTGTCTAAAAAGCCTTTTTAGTCAAAATAACTGCATTTGGTCACCAAAGGTCTGAAAAACTTTTTTAGCCAAAATGACTGTATTTTTGTCTTTTAGAGTCTTAAAAAGCCGGGTTTAGACAAGATAATTGCATTTCGTAACCAGTGATCTGAAAACATTTTTTTGGTCAAAATGACTCTATTTTGGTCTCCAAGTGTCTAAAAAGACCTTTTTAGTCAAAATAACTGCATTTGGTTACCAAAGGTCTGAAAAACTATTTTAGAGTCTCAAAACTCCGCATTTAGATTTGGTATTTGTTTGGGTCAAAATTACTCTATTTTGGTCTCCAAGTGTCTAAAAAGCCTTTTTTAGTCAAAATAACTGCATTTGGTCACCAAAGGTCTGAAAAACTTTTTTAGCCAAAATGACTGTATTTTTGTCTTTTAGAGTCTTAAAAAGCCGGGTTTAGACAAGATAATTGCATTTCGTAACCAGTGATCTGAAAACATTTTTTTGGTCAAAATGACTCTATTTTGGTCTCCAAGTGTCTAAAAAGCCCTTTTTAGTCAAAATAACTGCATTTGGTTACCAAAGGTCTGAAAAAAATTTAGTCAAAATGATTGTATTTTCGTCTATTAGAGTTTTAAAAAGCCGGTTTTGGAAAAAATAATTGCATTTGGTAACCAATCGCCTGAAACACTTGTTTGGGTCAAAATTACTCTATTTTGGTCTCCAAGTGTCTAAAAATCCTTTTTTAGTCAAAATAACTGCATTTGGTCACAAAAGGTCTGAAAACCTTTTTTTGCCAAAATAACAGTATTTTTGTCCTTTAGAGTCTTAAAAAGCCGGTTTTAGACAAGATAATTGCATTTCGTGCCCAGTGATCTGAAAACATTTTTTTGGTCAAAATGACTCTATTTTGGTCTCCAAGTGTCTAAGAAGCCCTTTTAAGTCAAAATAACTGCATTTGGTCAGCAAAGGTATAAAAAAATTAAGTCAAAATGATTGTATTCTCGTCTATTAGAGTCTTAAAAACCGGTTTTGGACAAGATAATTGCATTTGGTAACCAATGGCATGAAAAAAATGTTTTTGGTCAAAATGACTCTATCTAGGTCTCCAAGTGTCTAAAAAGCCCTTTTTAGTCATAATAACTGCATTTGGTTACCAAAGGTCTGAAAAAAATTTAGTCAAAATGATTGTATTTTCGTCTATTAGAGTTTTAAAAAGCCGGTTTTGGACAAGATAATTGCATTTGGTAACCAATCGCCTGAAACACTTGTTTGGGTCAAAATTACTCTATTTTGGTCTCCAAGTGTCTAAAAATCCTTTTTTAGTCAAAATAACTGCATTTGGTCACCAAAGGTCTGAAAACCTTTTTTTTAGCCAAAATAACAGTATTTTTGTCCTTTAGAGTCTTAAAAAGCCGGTTTTAGACAAGATAATTGCATTTCGTGCCCAGTGATCTGAAAACATTTTTTTGGTAAAAATGACTCTATTTTGGTCTCCAAGTGTCTGAAAAGCCATTTTTTGTCAAAATAACTACGTTTGGTCACCAAAGGTCTGAAAACCTTTTTTTAGCCAAAATGACTGTATTTTTGTCTTTTAGAGTCTTAAAACACCGCTTTTAGACAAGATAAACTACATTTGGTAACCAATGGCCTGAAAAAATGTTTTTGGTCAAAATGACTCTATTTAGGTCTCCAAGTGTCTATAAAGCCCTTTTTAGTCAAAATAACTACGTTTGGTCACCGAAGGTCTGAAAAACTATTTTAGAGTCTCAAAACTCCGCATTTAGATTTGGTATTTGTTTGGGTCAAAATTACTCTATTTTGGTCTCCAAGTGTCTGAAAAGCCCTTTTTAGTCAAAATAACTACGTTTGGTCACCAAAGGTCTGAAAACCTTTTTTTTAGCCAAAATGACTGTATTTTTGTCTTTTAGAGTCTTAAAAAGCCGGGTTTAGACAAGATAATTGCATTTCGTAACCAGTGATATGAAAACTTTTTTTGGTCAAAATGACTCTATTTTGGTCTCCAAGTGTCTAAGAAGCCCTTTTAAGTCAAAATAACTGCATTTGGTCAGCAAAGGTATGAAAAAAAATTTAGTCAAAATAATTGTATTTTCGTCTATTAGAGTCTTAAAAACCGGTTTTGGACAAGATAATTGCATTTGGTAACCAATGGCCTGAAAAAATGTTTTTGGTCAAAATGACTCTATCTAGGTCTCCAAGTGTCTAAAAAGCCCTTTTTAGTCATAATAACTACGTTTGGTCAACACAGGTCTGAAAAACTATTTTAGCCAAAATGACTGTATTTTTGTCTTTTAGAGTCTCAAAACTCCGCATTTAGATTTGGTATTTGTTTGGGTCAAAATGACTCTATTTTTGTCTCCAAGTGTCTAAAAAGCCTTTTTAGTCAAAATAACTGCATTTGGTCACCAAAGGTCTGAAAAACTTTTTTAGCCAAAATGACTGTATTTTTGTCTTTTAGAGTCTTAAAAAGCCGGGTTTAGACAAGATAATTGCATTTCGTAACCAGTGATCTGAAAACATTTTTTTGGTCAAAATGACTCTATTTTGGTCTCCAAGTGTCTAAAAAGACCTTTTTAGTCAAAATAACTGCATTTGGTTACCAAAGGTCTGAAAAACTATTTTAGAGTCTCAAAACTCCGCATTTAGATTTGGTATTTGTTTGGGTCAAAATTACTCTATTTTGGTCTCCAAGTGTCTAAAAAGCCTTTTTTAGTCAAAATAACTGCATTTGGTCACCAAAGGTCTGAAAAACTTTTTTAGCCAAAATGACTGTATTTTTGTCTTTTAGAGTCTTAAAAAGCCGGGTTTAGACAAGATAATTGCATTTCGTAACCAGTGATCTGAAAACATTTTTTTGGTCAAAATGACTCTATTTTGGTCTCCAAGTGTCTAAAAAGCCCTTTTTAGTCAAAATAACTGCATTTGGTTACCAAAGGTCTGAAAAAAATTTAGTCAAAATGATTGTATTTTCGTCTATTAGAGTTTTAAAAAGCCGGTTTTGGACAAGATAATTGCATTTGGTAACCAATCGCCTGAAACACTTGTTTGGGTCAAAATTACTCTATTTTGGTCTCCAAGTGTCTAAAAATCCTTTTTTAGTCAAAATAACTGCATTTGGTCACCAAAGGTCTGAAAACCTTTTTTTTAGCCAAAATAACAGTATTTTTGTCCTTTAGAGTCTTAAAAAGCCGGTTTTAGACAAGATAATTGCATTTCGTGCCCAGTGATCTGAAAACATTTTTTTGGTAAAAATGACTCTATTTTGGTCTCCAAGTGTCTGAAAAGCCATTTTTTGTCAAAATAACTACGTTTGGTCACCAAAGGTCTGAAAACCTTTTTTTAGCCAAAATGACTGTATTTTTGTCTTTTAGAGTCTTAAAACACCGCTTTTAGACAAGATAAACTACATTTGGTAACCAATGGCCTGAAAAAATGTTTTTGGTCAAAATGACTCTATTTAGGTCTCCAAGTGTCTATAAAGCCCTTTTTAGTCAAAATAACTACGTTTGGTCACCGAAGGTCTGAAAAACTATTTTAGAGTCTCAAAACTCCGCATTTAGATTTGGTATTTGTTTGGGTCAAAATTACTCTATTTTGGTCTCCAAGTGTCTGAAAAGCCCTTTTTAGTCAAAATAACTACGTTTGGTCACCAAAGGTCTGAAAACCTTTTTTTTAGCCAAAATGACTGTATTTTTGTCTTTTAGAGTCTTAAAAAGCCGGGTTTAGACAAGATAATTGCATTTCGTAACCAGTGATATGAAAACTTTTTTTGGTCAAAATGACTCTATTTTGGTCTCCAAGTGTCTAAGAAGCCCTTTTAAGTCAAAATAACTGCATTTGGTCAGCAAAGGTATGAAAAAAAATTTAGTCAAAATAATTGTATTTTCGTCTATTAGAGTCTTAAAAACCGGTTTTGGACAAGATAATTGCATTTGGTAACCAATGGCCTGAAAAAATGTTTTTGGTCAAAATGACTCTATCTAGGTCTCCAAGTGACTAAAAAGCCCTTTTTAGTCATAATAACTACGTTTGGTCAACAAAGGTCTGAAAAACTATTTTAGCCAAAATGACTGTATTTTTGTCTTTTAGAGTCTCAAAACTCCGCATTTAGATTTGGTATTTGTTTGGGTCAAAATGACTCTATTTTTGTCTCCAAGTGTCTAAAAAGCCTTTTTAGTCAAAATAACTGCATTTGGTCACCAAAGGTCTGAAAAACTTTTTTAGCCAAAATGACTGTATTTTTGTCTTTTAGAGTCTTAAAAAGCCGGGTTTAGACAAGATAATTGCATTTCGTAACCAGTGATCTGAAAACATTTTTTTGGTCAAAATGACTCTATTTTGGTCTCCAAGTGTCTAAAAAGACCTTTTTAGTCAAAATAACTGCATTTGGTTACCAAAGGTCTGAAAAACTATTTTAGAGTCTCAAAACTCCGCATTTAGATTTGGTATTTGTTTGGGTCAAAATTACTCTATTTTGGTCTCCAAGTGTCTAAAAAGCCTTTTTTAGTCAAAATAACTGCATTTGGTCACCAAAGGTCTGAAAAACTTTTTTAGCCAAAATGACTGTATTTTTGTCTTTTAGAGTCTTAAAAAGCCGGGTTTAGACAAGATAATTGCATTTCGTAACCAGTGATCTGAAAACATTTTTTTGGTCAAAATGACTCTATTTTGGTCTCCAAGTGTCTAAAAAGCCCTTTTTAGTCAAAATAACTGCATTTGGTTACCAAAGGTCTGAAAAAAATTTAGTCAAAATGATTGTATTTTCGTCTATTAGAGTTTTAAAAAGCCGGTTTTGGAAAAAATAATTGCATTTGGTAACCAATCGCCTGAAACACTTGTTTGGGTCAAAATTACTCTATTTTGGTCTCCAAGTGTCTAAAAATCCTTTTTTAGTCAAAATAACTGCATTTGGTCACAAAAGGTCTGAAAACCTTTTTTTGCCAAAATAACAGTATTTTTGTCCTTTAGAGTCTTAAAAAGCCGGTTTTAGACAAGATAATTGCATTTCGTGCCCAGTGATCTGAAAACATTTTTTTGGTCAAAATGACTCTATTTTGGTCTCCAAGTGTCTAAGAAGCCCTTTTAAGTCAAAATAACTGCATTTGGTCAGCAAAGGTATAAAAAAATTAAGTCAAAATGATTGTATTCTCGTCTATTAGAGTCTTAAAAACCGGTTTTGGACAAGATAATTGCATTTGGTAACCAATGGCATGAAAAAAATGTTTTTGGTCAAAATGACTCTATCTAGGTCTCCAAGTGTCTAAAAAGCCCTTTTTAGTCATAATAACTGCATTTGGTTACCAAAGGTCTGAAAAAAATTTAGTCAAAATGATTGTATTTTCGTCTATTAGAGTTTTAAAAAGCCGGTTTTGGACAAGATAATTGCATTTGGTAACCAATCGCCTGAAACACTTGTTTGGGTCAAAATTACTCTATTTTGGTCTCCAAGTGTCTAAAAATCCTTTTTTAGTCAAAATAACTGCATTTGGTCACCAAAGGTCTGAAAACCTTTTTTTTAGCCAAAATAACAGTATTTTTGTCCTTTAGAGTCTTAAAAAGCCGGTTTTAGACAAGATAATTGCATTTCGTGCCCAGTGATCTGAAAACATTTTTTTGGTAAAAATGACTCTATTTTGGTCTCCAAGTGTCTGAAAAGCCATTTTTTGTCAAAATAACTACGTTTGGTCACCAAAGGTCTGAAAACCTTTTTTTAGCCAAAATGACTGTATTTTTGTCTTTTAGAGTCTTAAAACACCGCTTTTAGACAAGATAAACTACATTTGGTAACCAATGGCCTGAAAAAATGTTTTTGGTCAAAATGACTCTATTTAGGTCTCCAAGTGTCTATAAAGCCCTTTTTAGTCAAAATAACTACGTTTGGTCACCGAAGGTCTGAAAAACTATTTTAGAGTCTCAAAACTCCGCATTTAGATTTGGTATTTGTTTGGGTCAAAATTACTCTATTTTGGTCTCCAAGTGTCTGAAAAGCCCTTTTTAGTCAAAATAACTACGTTTGGTCACCAAAGGTCTGAAAACCTTTTTTTTAGCCAAAATGACTGTATTTTTGTCTTTTAGAGTCTTAAAAAGCCGGGTTTAGACAAGATAATTGCATTTCGTAACCAGTGATATGAAAACTTTTTTTGGTCAAAATGACTCTATTTTGGTCTCCAAGTGTCTAAGAAGCCCTTTTAAGTCAAAATAACTGCATTTGGTCAGCAAAGGTATGAAAAAAAATTTAGTCAAAATAATTGTATTTTCGTCTATTAGAGTCTTAAAAACCGGTTTTGGACAAGATAATTGCATTTGGTAACCAATGGCCTGAAAAAATGTTTTTGGTCAAAATGACTCTATCTAGGTCTCCAAGTGTCTAAAAAGCCCTTTTTAGTCATAATAACTACGTTTGGTCAACACAGGTCTGAAAAACTATTTTAGCCAAAATGACTGTATTTTTGTCTTTTAGAGTCTCAAAACTCCGCATTTAGATTTGGTATTTGTTTGGGTCAAAATGACTCTATTTTTGTCTCCAAGTGTCTAAAAAGCCTTTTTAGTCAAAATAACTGCATTTGGTCACCAAAGGTCTGAAAAACTTTTTTAGCCAAAATGACTGTATTTTTGTCTTTTAGAGTCTTAAAAAGCCGGGTTTAGACAAGATAATTGCATTTCGTAACCAGTGATCTGAAAACATTTTTTTGGTCAAAATGACTCTATTTTGGTCTCCAAGTGTCTAAAAAGACCTTTTTAGTCAAAATAACTGCATTTGGTTACCAAAGGTCTGAAAAACTATTTTAGAGTCTCAAAACTCCGCATTTAGATTTGGTATTTGTTTGGGTCAAAATTACTCTATTTTGGTCTCCAAGTGTCTAAAAAGCCTTTTTTAGTCAAAATAACTGCATTTGGTCACCAAAGGTCTGAAAAACTTTTTTAGCCAAAATGACTGTATTTTTGTCTTTTAGAGTCTTAAAAAGCCGGGTTTAGACAAGATAATTGCATTTCGTAACCAGTGATCTGAAAACATTTTTTTGGTCAAAATGACTCTATTTTGGTCTCCAAGTGTCTAAAAAGCCCTTTTTAGTCAAAATAACTGCATTTGGTTACCAAAGGTCTGAAAAAAATTTAGTCAAAATGATTGTATTTTCGTCTATTAGAGTTTTAAAAAGCCGGTTTTGGAAAAAATAATTGCATTTGGTAACCAATCGCCTGAAACACTTGTTTGGGTCAAAATTACTCTATTTTGGTCTCCAAGTGTCTAAAAATCCTTTTTTAGTCAAAATAACTGCATTTGGTCACAAAAGGTCTGAAAACCTTTTTTTTGCCAAAATAACAGTATTTTTGTCCTTTAGAGTCTTAAAAAGCCGGTTTTAGACAAGATAATTGCATTTCGTGCCCAGTGATCTGAAAACATTTTTTTGGTCAAAATGACTCTATTTTGGTCTCCAAGTGTCTAAGAAGCCCTTTTAAGTCAAAATAACTGCATTTGGTCAGCAAAGGTATAAAAAAATTAAGTCAAAATGATTGTATTCTCGTCTATTAGAGTCTTAAAAACCGGTTTTGGACAAGATAATTGCATTTGGTAACCAATGGCATGAAAAAAATGTTTTTGGTCAAAATGACTCTATCT
This sequence comes from Pelophylax lessonae, assembly GCF_965119305.1. Taxonomy (NCBI): domain Eukaryota; kingdom Metazoa; phylum Chordata; class Amphibia; order Anura; family Ranidae; genus Pelophylax; species Pelophylax lessonae. Next base: position 151,662,993 of record NC_138773.1, read on the forward strand.
AGGTCTCCAAGTGTCTAAAAAGCCCTTTTTAGTCATAATAACTACGTTTGGTCAACAAAGGTCTGAAAAACTATTTTAGCCAAAATGACTGTATTTTTGTCTTTTAGAGTCTCAAAACTCCGCATTTAGATTTGGTATTTGTTTGGGTCAAAATGACTCTATTTTTGTCTCCAAGTGTCTAAAAAGCCTTTTTAGTCAAAATAACTGCATTTGGTCACCAAAGGTCTGAAAAACTTTTTTAGCCAAAATGACTGTATTTTTGTCTTTTAGAGTCTTAAAAAGCCGGGTTCAGACAAGATAATTGCATTTCGTAACCAGTGATCTGAAAACATTTTTTTGGTCAAAATGACTCTATTTTGGTCTCCAAGTGTCTAAAAAGCCCTTTTTAGTCAAAATAATTGCATTTGGTTACCAAAGGTCTGAAAAAAAATTTAGTCAAAATGATTGTATTTTCGTCTATTAGAGTTTTAAAAAGCCGGTTTTGGACAAGATAATTGCATTTGGTAACCAATCGCCTGAAACACTTGTTTGGGTCAAAATTACTCTATTTTGGTCTCCAAGTGTCTAAAAATCCTTTTTTAGTCAAAATAACTGCATTTGGTCACCAAAGGTCTGAAAACCTTTTTTTTAGCCAAAATAACAGTATTTTTGTCCTTTAGAGTCTTAAAAAGCCGGTTTTAGACAAGATAATTGCATTTCGTGCCCAGTGATCTGAAAACATTTTTTTGGTAAAAATGACTCTATTTTGGTCTCCAAGTGTCTGAAAAGCCATTTTTTGTCAAAATAACTACGTTTGGTCACCAAAGGTCTGAAAACCTTTTTTTAGCCAAAATGACTGTATTTTTGTCTTTTAGAGTCTTAAAACACCGCTTTTAGACAAGATAAACTACATTTGGTAACCAATGGCCTGAAAAAATGTTTTTGGTCAAAATGACTCTATTTAGGTCTCCAAGTGTCTATAAAGCCCTTTTTAGTCAAAATAACTACGTTTGGTCACCGAAGGTCTGAAAAACTATTTTAGAGTCTCAAAACTCCGCATTTAGATTTGGTATTTGTTTGGGTCAAAATTACTCTATTTTGGTCTCCAAGTGTCTGAAAAGCCCTTTTTAGTCAAAATAACTACGTTTGGTCACCAAAGGTCTGAAAACCTTTTTTTTAGCCAAAATGACTGTATTTTTGTCTTTTAGAGTCTTAAAAAGCCGGGTTTAGACAAGATAATTGCATTTCGTAACCAGTGATATGAAAACTTTTTTTGGTCAAAATGACTCTATTTTGGTCTCCAAGTGTCTAAGAAGCCCTTTTAAGTCAAAATAACTGCATTTGGTCAGCAAAGGTATGAAAAAAAATTTAGTCAAAATAATTGTATTTTCGTCTATTAGAGTCTTAAAAACCGGTTTTGGACAAGATAATTGCATTTGGTAACCAATGGCCTGAAAAAATGTTTTTGGTCAAAATGACTCTATCTAGGTCTCCAAGTGTCTAAAAAGCCCTTTTTAGTCATAATAACTACGTTTGGTCAACAAAGGTCTGAAAAACTATTTTAGCCAAAATGACTGTATTTTTGTCTTTTAGAGTCTCAAAACTCCGCATTTAGATTTGGTATTTGTTTGGGTCAAAATGACTCTATTTTTGTCTCCAAGTGTCTAAAAAGCCTTTTTAGTCAAAATAACTGCATTTGGTCACCAAAGGTCTGAAAAACTTTTTTAGCCAAAATGACTGTATTTTTGTCTTTTAGAGTCTTAAAAAGCCGGGTTTAGACAAGATAATTGCATTTCGTAACCAGTGATCTGAAAACATTTTTTTGGTCAAAATGACTCTATTTTGGTCTCCAAGTGTCTAAAAAGCCCTTTTTAGTCAAAATAACTGCATTTGGTTACCAAAGGTCTGAAAAACTATTTTAGAGTCTCAAAACTCCGCATTTAGATTTGGTATTTGTTTGGGTCAAAATTACTCTATTTTGGTCTCCAAGTGTCTAAAAAGCCTTTTTTAGTCAAAATAACTGCATTTGGTCACCAAAGGTCTGAAAAACTTTTTTAGCCAAAATGACTGTATTTTTGTCTTTTAGAGTCTTAAAAAGCCGGGTTTAGACAAGATAATTGCATTTCGTAACCAGTGATCTGAAAACATTTTTTTGGTCAAAATGACTCTATTTTGGTCTCCAAGTGTCTAAAAAGCCCTTTTTAGTCAAAATAACTGCATTTGGTTACCAAAGGTCTGAAAAAAATTTAGTCAAAATGATTGTATTTTCGTCTATTAGAGTTTTAAAAAGCCGGTTTTGGACAAAATAATTGCATTTGGTAACCAATCGCCTGAAACACTTGTTTGGGTCAAAATTACTCTATTTTGGTCTCCAAGTGTCTAAAAATCCTTTTTTAGTCAAAATAACTGCATTTGGTCACCAAAGGTCTGAAAACCTTTTTTTTGCCAAAATAACAGTATTTTTGTCCTTTAGAGTCTTAAAAAGCCGGTTTTAGACAAGATAATTGCATTTCGTGCCCAGTGATCTGAAAACATTTTTTTGGTCAAAATGACTCTATTTTGGTCTCCAAGTGTCTAAGAAGCCCTTTTAAGTCAAAATAACTGCATTTGGTCAGCAAAGGTATAAAAAAATTAAGTCAAAATGATTGTATTCTCGTCTATTAGAGTCTTAAAAACCGGTTTTGGACAAGATAATTGCATTTGGTAACCAATGGCATGAAAAAATGTTTTTGGTCAAAATGACTCTATCTAGGTCTCCAAGTGTCTAAAAAGCCCTTTTTAGTCATAATAACTACGTTTGGTCAACAAAGGTCTGAAAAACTATTTTAGCCAAAATGACTGTATTTTTGTCTTTTAGAGTCTCAAAACTCCGCATTTAGATTTGGTATTTGTTTGGGTCAAAATGACTCTATTTTTGTCTCCAAGTGTCTAAAAAGCCTTTTTAGTCAAAATAACTGCATTTGGTCACCAAAGGTCTGAAAAACTTTTTTAGCCAAAATGACTGTATTTTTGTCTTTTAGAGTCTTAAAAAGCCGGGTTTAGACAAGATAATTGCATTTCGTAACCAGTGATCTGAAAACATTTTTTTGGTCAAAATGACTCTATTTTGGTCTCCAAGTGTCTAAAAAGCCCTTTTTAGTCAAAATAACTGCATTTGGTTACCAAAGGTCTGAAAAAAATTTAGTCAAAATGATTGTATTTTCGTCTATTAGAGTTTTAAAAAGCCGGTTTTGGACAAGATAATTGCATTTGGTAACCAATCGCCTGAAACACTTGTTTGGGTCAAAATTACTCTATTTTGGTCTCCAAGTGTCTAAAAATCCTTTTTTAGTCAAAATAACTGCATTTGGTCACCAAAGGTCTGAAAACCTTTTTTTTAGCCAAAATAACAGTATTTTTGTCCTTTAGAGTCTTAAAAAGCCGGTTTTAGACAAGATAATTGCATTTCGTGCCCAGTGATCTGAAAACATTTTTTTGGTAAAAATGACTCTATTTTGGTCTCCAAGTGTCTGAAAAGCCATTTTTTGTCAAAATAACTACGTTTGGTCACCAAAGGTCTGAAAACCTTTTTTTAGCCAAAATGACTGTATTTTTGTCTTTTAGAGTCTTAAAACACCGCTTTTAGACAAGATAAACTACATTTGGTAACCAATGGCCTGAAAAAATGTTTTTGGTCAAAATGACTCTATTTAGGTCTCCAAGTGTCTATAAAGCCCTTTTTAGTCAAAATAACTACGTTTGGTCACCGAAGGTCTGAAAAACTATTTTAGAGTCTCAAAACTCCGCATTTAGATTTGGTATTTGTTTGGGTCAAAATTACTCTATTTTGGTCTCCAAGTGTCTGAAAAGCCCTTTTTAGTCAAAATAACTACGTTTGGTCACCAAAGGTCTGAAAACCTTTTTTTTAGCCAAAATGACTGTATTTTTGTCTTTTAGAGTCTTAAAAAGCCGGGTTTAGACAAGATAATTGCATTTCGTAACCAGTGATATGAAAACTTTTTTTGGTCAAAATGACTCTATTTTGGTCTCCAAGTGTCTAAGAAGCCCTTTTAAGTCAAAATAACTGCATTTGGTCAGCAAAGGTATGAAAAAAAATTTAGTCAAAATAATTGTATTTTCGTCTATTAGAGTCTTAAAAACCGGTTTTGGACAAGATAATTGCATTTGGTAACCAATGGCCTGAAAAAATGTTTTTGGTCAAAATGACTCTATCTAGGTCTCCAAGTGTCTAAAAAGCCCTTTTTAGTCATAATAACTACGTTTGGTCAACAAAGGTCTGAAAAACTATTTTAGCCAAAATGACTGTATTTTTGTCTTTTAGAGTCTCAAAACTCCGCATTTAGATTTGGTATTTGTTTGGGTCAAAATGACTCTATTTTTGTCTCCAAGTGTCTAAAAAGCCTTTTTAGTCAAAATAACTGCATTTGGTCACCAAAGGTCTGAAAAACTTTTTTAGCCAAAATGACTGTATTTTTGTCTTTTAGAGTCTTAAAAAGCCGGGTTTAGACAAGATAATTGCATTTCGTAACCAGTGATCTGAAAACATTTTTTTGGTCAAAATGACTCTATTTTGGTCTCCAAGTGTCTAAAAAGACCTTTTTAGTCAAAATAACTGCATTTGGTTACCAAAGGTCTGAAAAACTATTTTAGAGTCTCAAAACTCCGCATTTAGATTTGGTATTTGTTTGGGTCAAAATTACTCTATTTTGGTCTCCAAGTGTCTAAAAAGCCTTTTTTAGTCAAAATAACTGCATTTGGTCACCAAAGGTCTAAAAAACTTTTTTAGCCAAAATGACTGTATTTTTGTCTTTTAGAGTCTTAAAAAGCCGGGTTTAGACAAGATAATTGCATTTCGTAACCAGTGATCTGAAAACATTTTTTTGGTCAAAATGACTCTATTTTGGTCTCCAAGTGTCTAAAAAGCCCTTTTTAGTCAAAATAACTGCATTTGGTTACCAAAGGTCTGAAAAAAATTTAGTCAAAATGATTGTATTTTCGTCTATTAGAGTTTTAAAAAGCCGGTTTTGGAAAAAATAATTGCATTTGGTAACCAATCGCCTGAAACACTTGTTTGGGTCAAAATTACTCTATTTTGGTCTCCAAGTGTCTAAAAATCCTTTTTTAGTCAAAATAACTGCATTTGGTCACCAAAGGTCTGAAAACCTTTTTTTTGCCAAAATAACAGTATTTTTGTCCTTTAGAGTCTTAAAAAGCCGGTTTTAGACAAGATAATTGCATTTCGTGCCCAGTGATCTGAAAACATTTTTTTGGTCAAAATGACTCTATTTTGGTCTCCAAGTGTCTAAGAAGCCCTTTTAAGTCAAAATAACTGCATTTGGTCAGCAAAGGTATAAAAAAATTAAGTCAAAATGATTGTATTCTCGTCTATTAGAGTCTTAAAAACCGGTTTTGGACAAGATAATTGCATTTGGTAACCAATGGCCTGAAAAAATGTTTTTGGTCAAAATGACTCTATCTAGGTCTCCAAGTGTCTAAAAAGCCCTTTTTAGTCATAATAACTACGTTTGGTCAACAAAGGTCTGAAAAACTATTTTAGCCAAAATGACTGTATTTTTGTCTTTTAGAGTCTCAAAACTCCGCATTTAGATTTGGTATTTGTTTGGGTCAAAATGACTCTATTTTTGTCTCCAAGTGTCTAAAAAGCCTTTTTAGTCAAAATAACTGCATTTGGTCACCAAAGGTCTGAAAAACTTGTTTAGCCAAAATGACTGTATTTTTGTCTTTTAGAGTCTTAAAAAGCCGGGTTTAGACAAGATAATTGCATTTCGTAACCAGTGATCTGAAAACATTTTTTTGGTCAAAATGACTCTATTTTGGTCTCCAAGTGTCTAAAAAGCCCTTTTTAGTCAAAATAACTGCATTTGGTTACCAAAGGTCTGAAAAACTATTTTAGAGTCTCAAAACTCCGCATTTAGATTTGGTATTTGTTTGGGTCAAAATTACTCTATTTTGGTCTCCAAGTGTCTAAAAAGCCTTTTTTAGTCAAAATAACTGCATTTGGTCACCAAAGGTCTGAAAAACTTTTTTAGCCAAAATGACTGTATTTTTGTCTTTTAGAGTCTTAAAAAGCCGGGTTTAGACAAGATAATTGCATTTCGTAACCAGTGATCTGAAAACATTTTTTTGGTCAAAATGACTCTATTTTGGTCTCCAAGTGTCTAAAAAGCCCTTTTTAGTCAAAATAACTGCATTTGGTTACCAAAGGTCTGAAAAAAATTTAGTCAAAATGATTGTATTTTCGTCTATTAGAGTTTTAAAAAGCCGGTTTTGGACAAAATAATTGCATTTGGTAACCAATCGCCTGAAACACTTGTTTGGGTCAAAATTACTCTATTTTGGTCTCCAAGTGTCTAAAAATCCTTTTTTAGTCAAAATAACTGCATTTGGTCACCAAAGGTCTGAAAACCTTTTTTTTGCCAAAATAACAGTATTTTTGTCCTTTAGAGTCTTAAAAAGCCGGTTTTAGACAAGATAATTGCATTTCGTGCCCAGTGATCTGAAAACATTTTTTTGGTCAAAATGACTCTATTTTGGTCTCCAAGTGTCTAAGAAGCCCTTTTAAGTCAAAATAACTGCATTTGGTCAGCAAAGGTATAAAAAAATTAAGTCAAAATGATTGTATTCTCGTCTATTAGAGTCTTAAAAACCGGTTTTGGACAAGATAATTGCATTTGGTAACCAATGGCATGAAAAAATGTTTTTGGTCAAAATGACTCTATCTAGGTCTCCAAGTGTCTAAAAAGCCCTTTTTAGTCATAATAACTACGTTTGGTCAACAAAGGTCTGAAAAACTATTTTAGCCAAAATGACTGTATTTTTGTCTTTTAGAGTCTCAAAACTCCGCATTTAGATTTGGTATTTGTTTGGGTCAAAATGACTCTATTTTTGTCTCCAAGTGTCTAAAAAGCCTTTTTAGTCAAAATAACTGCATTTGGTCACCAAAGGTCTGAAAAACTTTTTTAGCCAAAATGACTGTATTTTTGTCTTTTAGAGTCTTAAAAAGCCGGGTTTAGACAAGATAATTGCATTTCGTAACCAGTGATCTGAAAACATTTTTTTGGTCAAAATGACTCTATTTTGGTCTCCAAGTGTCTAAAAAGCCCTTTTTAGTCAAAATAACTGCATTTGGTTACCAAAGGTCTGAAAAAAATTTAGTCAAAATGATTGTATTTTCGTCTATTAGAGTTTTAAAAAGCCGGTTTTGGACAAGATAATTGCATTTGGTAACCAATCGCCTGAAACACTTGTTTGGGTCAAAATTACTCTATTTTGGTCTCCAAGTGTCTAAAAATCCTTTTTTAGTCAAAATAACTGCATTTGGTCACCAAAGGTCTGAAAACCTTTTTTTTAGCCAAAATAACAGTATTTTTGTCCTTTAGAGTCTTAAAAAGCCGGTTTTAGACAAGATAATTGCATTTCGTGCCCAGTGATCTGAAAACATTTTTTTGGTAAAAATGACTCTATTTTGGTCTCCAAGTGTCTGAAAAGCCATTTTTTGTCAAAATAACTACGTTTGGTCACCAAAGGTCTGAAAACCTTTTTTTAGCCAAAATGACTGTATTTTTGTCTTTTAGAGTCTTAAAACACCGCTTTTAGACAAGATAAACTACATTTGGTAACCAATGGCCTGAAAAAATGTTTTTGGTCAAAATGACTCTATTTAGGTCTCCAAGTGTCTATAAAGCCCTTTTTAGTCAAAATAACTACGTTTGGTCACCGAAGGTCTGAAAAACTATTTTAGAGTCTCAAAACTCCGCATTTAGATTTGGTATTTGTTTGGGTCAAAATTACTCTATTTTGGTCTCCAAGTGTCTGAAAAGCCCTTTTTAGTCAAAATAACTACGTTTGGTCACCAAAGGTCTGAAAACCTTTTTTTTAGCCAAAATGACTGTATTTTTGTCTTTTAGAGTCTTAAAAAGCCGGGTTTAGACAAGATAATTGCATTTCGTAACCAGTGATATGAAAACTTTTTTTGGTCAAAATGACTCTATTTTGGTCTCCAAGTGTCTAAGAAGCCCTTTTAAGTCAAAATAACTGCATTTGGTCAGCAAAGGTATGAAAAAAAATTTAGTCAAAATAATTGTATTTTCGTCTATTAGAGTCTTAAAAACCGGTTTTGGACAAGATAATTGCATTTGGTAACCAATGGCCTGAAAAAATGTTTTTGGTCAAAATGACTCTATCTAGGTCTCCAAGTGTCTAAAAAGCCCTTTTTAGTCATAATAACTACGTTTGGTCAACAAAGGTCTGAAAAACTATTTTAGCCAAAATGACTGTATTTTTGTCTTTTAGAGTCTCAAAACTCCGCATTTAGATTTGGTATTTGTTTGGGTCAAAATGACTCTATTTTTGTCTCCAAGTGTCTAAAAAGCCTTTTTAGTCAAAATAACTGCATTTGGTCACCAAAGGTCTGAAAAACTTTTTTAGCCAAAATGACTGTATTTTTGTCTTTTAGAGTCTTAAAAAGCCGGGTTTAGACAAGATAATTGCATTTCGTAACCAGTGATCTGAAAACATTTTTTTGGTCAAAATGACTCTATTTTGGTCTCCAAGTGTCTAAAAAGACCTTTTTAGTCAAAATAACTGCATTTGGTTACCAAAGGTCTGAAAAACTATTTTAGAGTCTCAAAACTCCGCATTTAGATTTGGTATTTGTTTGGGTCAAAATTACTCTATTTTGGTCTCCAAGTGTCTAAAAAGCCTTTTTTAGTCAAAATAACTGCATTTGGTCACCAAAGGTCTGAAAAACTTTTTTAGCCAAAATGACTGTATTTTTGTCTTTTAGAGTCTTAAAAAGCCGGGTTTAGACAAGATAATTGCATTTCGTAACCAGTGATCTGAAAACATTTTTTTGGTCAAAATGACTCTATTTTGGTCTCCAAGTGTCTAAAAAGCCCTTTTTAGTCAAAATAACTGCATTTGGTTACCAAAGGTCTGAAAAAAATTTAGTCAAAATGATTGTATTTTCGTCTATTAGAGTTTTAAAAAGCCGGTTTTGGAAAAAATAATTGCATTTGGTAACCAATCGCCTGAAACACTTGTTTGGGTCAAAATTACTCTATTTTGGTCTCCAAGTGTCTAAAAATCCTTTTTTAGTCAAAATAACTGCATTTGGTCACCAAAGGTCTGAAAACCTTTTTTTTGCCAAAATAACAGTATTTTTGTCCTTTAGAGTCTTAAAAAGCCGGTTTTAGACAAGATAATTGCATTTCGTGCCCAGTGATCTGAAAACATTTTTTTGGTCAAAATGACTCTATTTTGGTCTCCAAGTGTCTAAGAAGCCCTTTTAAGTCAAAATAACTGCATTTGGTCAGCAAAGGTATAAAAAAATTAAGTCAAAATGATTGTATTCTCGTCTATTAGAGTCTTAAAAACCGGTTTTGGACAAGATAATTGCATTTGGTAACCAATGGCATGAAAAAATGTTTTTGGTCAAAATGACTCTATCTAGGTCTCCAAGTGTCTAAAAAGCCCTTTTTAGTCATAATAACTACGTTTGGTCAACAAAGGTCTGAAAAACTATTTTAGCCAAAATGACTGTATTTTTGTCTTTTAGATTCTCAAAACTCCGCATTTAGATTTGGTATTTGTTTGGGTCAAAATGACTCTATTTTTGTCTCCAAGTGTCTAAAAAGCCTTTTTAGTCAAAATAACTGCATTTGGTCACCAAAGGTCTGAAAAACTTTTTTAGCCAAAATGACTGTATTTTTGTCTTTTAGAGTCTTAAAAAGCCGGGTTCAGACAAGATAATTGCATTTCGTAACCAGTGATCTGAAAACATTTTTTTGGTCAAAATGACTCTATTTTGGTCTCCAAGTGTCTAAAAAGCCCTTTTTAGTCAAAATAATTGCATTTGGTTACCAAAGGTCTGAAAAAAAATTTAGTCAAAATGATTGTATTTTCGTCTATTAGAGTTTTAAAAAGCCGGTTTTGGACAAGATAATTGCATTTGGTAACCAATCGCCTGAAACACTTGTTTGGGTCAAAATTACTCTATTTTGGTCTCCAAGTGTCTAAAAATCCTTTTTTAGTCAAAATAACTGCATTTGGTCACCAAAGGTCTGAAAACCTTTTTTTTAGCCAAAATAACAGTATTTTTGTCCTTTAGAGTCTTAAAAAGCCGGTTTTAGACAAGATAATTGCATTTCGTGCCCAGTGATCTGAAAACATTTTTTTGGTAAAAATGACTCTATTTTGGTCTCCAAGTGTCTGAAAAGCCATTTTTTGTCAAAATAACTACGTTTGGTCACCAAAGGTCTGAAAACCTTTTTTTAGCCAAAATGACTGTATTTTTGTCTTTTAGAGTCTTAAAACACCGCTTTTAGACAAGATAAACTACATTTGGTAACCAATGGCCTGAAAAAATGTTTTTGGTCAAAATGACTCTATTTAGGTCTCCAAGTGTCTATAAAGCCCTTTTTAGTCAAAATAACTACGTTTGGTCACCGAAGGTCTGAAAAACTATTTTAGAGTCTCAAAACTCCGCATTTAGATTTGGTATTTGTTTGGGTCAAAATTACTCTATTTTGGTCTCCAAGTGTCTGAAAAGCCCTTTTTAGTCAAAATAACTACGTTTGGTCACCAAAGGTCTGAAAACCTTTTTTTTAGCCAAAATGACTGTATTTTTGTCTTTTAGAGTCTTAAAAAGCCGGGTTTAGACAAGATAATTGCATTTCGTAACCAGTGATATGAAAACTTTTTTTGGTCAAAATGACTCTATTTTGGTCTCCAAGTGTCTAAGAAGCCCTTTTAAGTCAAAATAACTGCATTTGGTCAGCAAAGGTATGAAAAAAAATTTAGTCAAAATAATTGTATTTTTGTCTATTAGAGTCTTAAAAACCGGTTTTGGACAAGATAATTGCATTTGGTAACCAATGGCCTGAAAAAATGTTTTTGGTCAAAATGACTCTATCTAGGTCTCCAAGTGTCTAAAAAGCCCTTTTTAGTCATAATAACTACGTTTGGTCAACAAAGGTCTGAAAAACTATTTTAGCCAAAATGACTGTATTTTTGTCTTTTAGAGTCTCAAAACTCCGCATTTAGATTTGGTATTTGTTTGGGTCAAAATGACTCTATTTTTTTCTCCAAGTGTCTAAAAAGCCTTTTTAGTCAAAATAACTGCATTTGGTCACCAAAGGTCTGAAAAACTTTTTTAGCCAAAATGACTGTATTTTTGTCTTTTAGAGTCTTAAAAAGCCGGGTTTAGACAAGATAATTGCATTTCGTAACCAGTGATCTGAAAACATTTTTTTGCTCAAAATGACTCTATTTTGGTCTCCAAGTGTCTAAAAAGCCCTTTTTAGTCAAAATAACTGCATTTGGTTACCAAAGGTCTGAAAAACTATTTTAGAGTCTCAAAACTCCGCATTTAGATTTGGTATTTGTTTGGGTCAAAATTACTCTATTTTGGTCTCCAAGTGTCTAAAAAGCCTTTTTTAGTCAAAATAACTGCATTTGGTCACCAAAGGTCTGAAAAACTTTTTTAGCCAAAATGACTGTATTTTTGTCTTTTAGAGTCTTAAAAAGCCGGGTTTAGACAAGATAATTGCATTTCGTAACCAGTGATCTGAAAACATTTTTTTGGTCAAAATGACTCTATTTTGGTCTCCAAGTGTCTAAAAAGCCCTTTTTAGTCAAAATAACTGCATTTGGTTACCAAAGGTCTGAAAAAAATTTAGTCAAAATGATTGTATTTTCGTCTATTAGAGTTTTAAAAAGCCGGTTTTGGAAAAAATAATTGCATTTGGTAACCAATCGCCTGAAACACTTGTTTGGGTCAAAATTACTCTATTTTGGTCTCCAAGTGTCTAAAAATCCTTTTTTAGTCAAAATAACTGCATTTGGTCACCAAAGGTCTGAAAACCTTTTTTTTGCCAAAATAACAGTATTTTTGTCCTTTAGAGTCTTAAAAAGCCGGTTTTAGACAAGATAATTGCATTTCGTGCCCAGTGATCTGAAAACATTTTTTTGGTCAAAATGACTCTATTTTGGTCTCCAAGTGTCTAAGAAGCCCTTTTAAGTCAAAATAACTGCATTTGGTCAGCAAAGGTATAAAAAAATTAAGTCAAAATGATTGTATTCTCGTCTATTAGAGTCTTAAAAACCGGTTTTGGACAAGATAATTGCATTTGGTAACCAATGGCATGAAAAAATGTTTTTGGTCAAAATGACTCTATCTAGGTCTCCAAGTGTCTAAAAAGCCCTTTTTAGTCATAATAACTACGTTTGGTCAACAAAGGTCTGAAAAACTATTTTAGCCAAAATGACTGTATTTTTGTCTTTTAGAGTCTCAAAACTCCGCATTTAGATTTGGTATTTGTTTGGGTCAAAATGACTCTATTTTTGTCTCCAAGTGTCTAAAAAGCCTTTTTAGTCAAAATAACTGCATTTGGTCACCAAAGGTCTGAAAAACTTTTTTAGCCAAAATGACTGTATTTTTGTCTTTTAGAGTCTTAAAAAGCCGGGTTCAGACAAGATAATTGCATTTCGTAACCAGTGATCTGAAAACATTTTTTTGGTCAAAATGACTCTATTTTGGTCTCCAAGTGTCTAAAAAGCCCTTTTTAGTCAAAATAATTGCATTTGGTTACCAAAGGTCTGAAAAAAAATTTAGTCAAAATGATTGTATTTTCGTCTATTAGAGTTTTAAAAAGCCGGTTTTGGACAAGATAATTGCATTTGGTAACCAATCGCCTGAAACACTTGTTTGGGTCAAAATTACTCTATTTTGGTCTCCAAGTGTCTAAAAATCCTTTTTTAGTCAAAATAACTGCATTTGGTCACCAAAGGTCTGAAAACCTTTTTTTTAGCCAAAATAACAGTATTTTTGTCCTTTAGAGTCTTAAAAAGCCGGTTTTAGACAAGATAATTGCATTTCGTGCCCAGTGATCTGAAAACATTTTTTTGGTAAAAATGACTCTATTTTGGTCTCCAAGTGTCTGAAAAGCCATTTTTTGTCAAAATAACTACGTTTGGTCACCAAAGGTCTGAAAACCTTTTTTTAGCCAAAATGACTGTATTTTTGTCTTTTAGAGTCTTAAAACACCGCTTTTAGACAAGATAAACTACATTTGGTAACCAATGGCCTGAAAAAATGTTTTTGGTCAAAATGACTCTATTTAGGTCTCCAAGTGTCTATAAAGCCCTTTTTAGTCAAAATAACTACGTTTGGTCACCGAAGGTCTGAAAAACTATTTTAGAGTCTCAAAACTCCGCATTTAGATTTGGTATTTGTTTGGGTCAAAATTACTCTATTTTGGTCTCCAAGTGTCTGAAAAGCCCTTTTTAGTCAAAATAACTACGTTTGGTCACCAAAGGTCTGAAAACCTTTTTTTTAGCCAAAATGACTGTATTTTTGTCTTTTAGAGTCTTAAAAAGCCGGGTTTAGACAAGATAATTGCATTTCGTAACCAGTGATATGAAAACTTTTTTTGGTCAAAATGACTCTATTTTGGTCTCCAAGTGTCTAAGAAGCCCTTTTAAGTCAAAATAACTGCATTTGGTCAGCAAAGGTATGAAAAAAAATTTAGTCAAAATAATTGTATTTTCGTCTATTAGAGTCTTAAAAACCGGTTTTGGACAAGATAATTGCATTTGGTAACCAATGGCCTGAAAAAATGTTTTTGGTCAAAATGACTCTATCTAGGTCTCCAAGTGTCTAAAAAGCCCTTTTTAGTCATAATAACTACGTTTGGTCAACAAAGGTCTGAAAAACTATTTTAGCCAAAATGACTGTATTTTTGTCTTTTAGAGTCTCAAAACTCCGCATTTAGATTTGGTATTTGTTTGGGTCAAAATGACTCTATTTTTGTCTCCAAGTGTCTAAAAAGCCTTTTTAGTCAAAATAACTGCATTTGGTCACCAAAGGTCTGAAAAACTTTTTTAGCCAAAATGACTGTATTTTTGTCTTTTAGAGTCTTAAAAAGCCGGGTTTAGACAAGATAATTGCATTTCGTAACCAGTGATCTGAAAACATTTTTTTGGTCAAAATGACTCTATTTTGGTCTCCAAGTGTCTAAAAAGCCCTTTTTAGTCAAAATAACTGCATTTGGTTACCAAAGGTCTGAAAAACTATTTTAGAGTCTCAAAACTCCGCATTTAGATTTGGTATTTGTTTGGGTCAAAATTACTCTATTTTGGTCTCCAAGTGTCTAAAAAGCCTTTTTTAGTCAAAATAACTGCATTTGGTCACCAAAGGTCTGAAAAACTTTTTTAGCCAAAATGACTGTATTTTTGTCTTTTAGAGTCTTAAAAAGCCGGGTTTAGACAAGATAATTGCATTTCGTAACCAGTGATCTGAAAACATTTTTTTGGTCAAAATGACTCTATTTTGGTCTCCAAGTGTCTAAAAAGCCCTTTTTAGTCAAAATAACTGCATTTGGTTACCAAAGGTCTGAAAAAAATTTAGTCAAAATGATTGTATTTTCGTCTATTAGAGTTTTAAAAAGCCGGTTTTGGACAAAATAATTGCATTTGGTAACCAATCGCCTGAAACACTTGTTTGGGTCAAAATTACTCTATTTTGGTCTCCAAGTGTCTAAAAATCCTTTTTTAGTCAAAATAACTGCATTTGGTCACCAAAGGTCTGAAAACCTTTTTTTTGCCAAAATAACAGTATTTTTGTCCTTTAGAGTCTTAAAAAGCCGGTTTTAGACAAGATAATTGCATTTCGTGCCCAGTGATCTGAAAACATTTTTTTGGTCAAAATGACTCTATTTTGGTCTCCAAGTGTCTAAGAAGCCCTTTTAAGTCAAAATAACTGCATTTGGTCAGCAAAGGTATAAAAAAATTAAGTCAAAATGATTGTATTCTCGTCTATTAGAGTCTTAAAAACCGGTTTTGGACAAGATAATTGCATTTGGTAACCAATGGCATGAAAAAATGTTTTTGGTCAAAATGACTCTATCTAGGTCTCCAAGTGTCTAAAAAGCCCTTTTTAGTCATAATAACTACGTTTGGTCAACAAAGGTCTGAAAAACTATTTTAGCCAAAATGACTGTATTTTTGTCTTTTAGAGTCTCAAAACTCCGCATTTAGATTTGGTATTTGTTTGGGTCAAAATGACTCTATTTTTGTCTCCAAGTGTCTAAAAAGCCTTTTTAGTCAAAATAACTGCATTTGGTCACCAAAGGTCTGAAAAACTTTTTTAGCCAAAATGACTGTATTTTTGTCTTTTAGAGTCTTAAAAAGCCGGGTTTAGACAAGATAATTGCATTTCGTAACCAGTGATCTGAAAACATTTTTTTGGTCAAAATGACTCTATTTTGGTCTCCAAGTGTCTAAAAAGCCCTTTTTAGTCAAAATAACTGCATTTGGTTACCAAAGGTCTGAAAAAAATTTAGTCAAAATGATTGTATTTTCGTCTATTAGAGTTTTAAAAAGCCGGTTTTGGACAAGATAATTGCATTTGGTAACCAATCGCCTGAAACACTTGTTTGGGTCAAAATTACTCTATTTTGGTCTCCAAGTGTCTAAAAATCCTTTTTTAGTCAAAATAACTGCATTTGGTCACCAAAGGTCTGAAAACCTTTTTTTTAGCCAAAATAACAGTATTTTTGTCCTTTAGAGTCTTAAAAAGCCGGTTTTAGACAAGATAATTGCATTTCGTGCCCAGTGATCTGAAAACATTTTTTTGGTAAAAATGACTCTATTTTGGTCTCCAAGTGTCTGAAAAGCCATTTTTTGTCAAAATAACTACGTTTGGTCACCAAAGGTCTGAAAACCTTTTTTTAGCCAAAATGACTGTATTTTTGTCTTTTAGAGTCTTAAAACACCGCTTTTAGACAAGATAAACTACATTTGGTAACCAATGGCCTGAAAAAATGTTTTTGGTCAAAATGACTCTATTTAGGTCTCCAAGTGTCTATAAAGCCCTTTTTAGTCAAAATAACTACGTTTGGTCACCGAAGGTCTGAAAAACTATTTTAGAGTCTCAAAACTCCGCATTTAGATTTGGTATTTGTTTGGGTCAAAATTACTCTATTTTGGTCTCCAAGTGTCTAAGAAGCCCTTTTAAGTCAAAATAACTGCATTTGGTCAGCAAAGGTATGAAAAAAAATTTAGTCAAAATAATTGTATTTTCGTCTATTAGAGTCTTAAAAACCGGTTTTGGACAAGATAATTGCATTTGGTAACCAATGGCCTGAAAAAATGTTTTTGGTCAAAATGACTCTATCTAGGTCTCCAAGTGTCTAAAAAGCCCTTTTTAGTCATAATAACTACGTTTGGTCAACAAAGGTCTGAAAAACTATTTTAGCCAAAATGACTGTATTTTTGTCTTTTAGAGTCTCAAAACTCCGCATTTAGATTTGGTATTTGTTTGGGTCAAAATGACTCTATTTTTGTCTCCAAGTGTCTAAAAAGCCTTTTTAGTCAAAATAACTGCATTTGGTCACCAAAGGTCTGAAAAACTTTTTTAGCCAAAATGACTGTATTTTTGTCTTTTAGAGTCTTAAAAAGCTGGGTTTAGACAAGATAATTGCATTTCGTAACCAGTGATCTGAAAACATTTTTTTGGTCAAAATGACTCTATTTTGGTCTCCAAGTGTCTAAAAAGCCCTTTTTAGTCAAAATAACTGCATTTGGTTACCAAAGGTCTGAAAAACTATTTTAGAGTCTCAAAACTCCGCATTTAGATTTGGTATTTGTTTGGGTCAAAATTACTCTATTTTGGTCTCCAAGTGTCTAAAAAGCCTTTTTTAGTCAAAATAACTGCATTTGGTCACCAAAGGTCTGAAAAACTTTTTTAGCCAAAATGACTGTATTTTTGTCTTTTAGAGTCTTAAAAAGCCGGGTTTAGACAAGATAATTGCATTTCGTAACCAGTGATCTGAAAACATTTTTTTGGTCAAAATGACTCTATTTTGGTCTCCAAGTGTCTAAAAAGCCCTTTTTAGTCAAAATAACTGCATTTGGTTACCAAAGGTCTGAAAAAAATTTAGTCAAAATGATTGTATTTTCGTCTATTAGAGTTTTAAAAAGCCGGTTTTGGAAAAAATAATTGCATTTGGTAACCAATCGCCTGAAACACTTGTTTGGGTCAAAATTACTCTATTTTGGTCTCCAAGTGTCTAAAAATCCTTTTTTAGTCAAAATAACTGCATTTGGTCACCAAAGGTCTGAAAACCTTTTTTTTGCCAAAATAACAGTATTTTTGTCCTTTAGAGTCTTAAAAAGCCGGTTTTAGACAAGATAATTGCATTTCGTGCCCAGTGATCTGAAAACATTTTTTTGGTCAAAATGACTCTATTTTGGTCTCCAAGTGTCTAAGAAGCCCTTTTAAGTCAAAATAACTGCATTTGGTCAGCAAAGGTATAAAAAAATTAAGTCAAAATGATTGTATTCTCGTCTATTAGAGTCTTAAAAACCGGTTTTGGACAAGATAATTGCATTTGGTAACCAATGGCATGAAAAAATGTTTTTGGTCAAAATGACTCTATCTAGGTCTCCAAGTGTCTAAAAAGCCCTTTTTAGTCATAATAACTACGTTTGGTCAACAAAGGTCTGAAAAACTATTTTAGCCAAAATGACTGTATTTTTGTCTTTTAGAGTCTCAAAACTCCGCATTTAGATTTGGTATTTGTTTGGGTCAAAATGACTCTATTTTTGTCTCCAAGTGTCTAAAAAGCCTTTTTAGTCAAAATAACTGCATTTGGTCACCAAAGGTCTGAAAAACTTTTTTAGCCAAAATGACTGTATTTTTGTCTTTTAGAGTCTTAAAAAGCCGGGTTCAGACAAGATAATTGCATTTCGTAACCAGTGATCTGAAAACATTTTTTTGGTCAAAATGACTCTATTTTGGTCTCCAAGTGTCTAAAAAGCCCTTTTTAGTCAAAATAATTGCATTTGGTTACCAAAGGTCTGAAAAAAAATTTAGTCAAAATGATTGTATTTTCGTCTATTAGAGTTTTAAAAAGCCGGTTTTGGACAAGATAATTGCATTTGGTAACCAATCGCCTGAAACACTTGTTTGGGTCAAAATTACTCTATTTTGGTCTCCAAGTGTCTAAAAATCCTTTTTTAGTCAAAATAACTGCATTTGGTCACCAAAGGTCTGAAAACCTTTTTTTTTAGCCAAAATAACAGTATTTTTGTCCTTTAGAGTCTTAAAAAGCCGGTTTTAGACAAGATAATTGCATTTCGTGCCCAGTGATCTGAAAACATTTTTTTGGTAAAAATGACTCTATTTTGGTCTCCAAGTGTCTGAAAAGCCATTTTTTGTCAAAATAACTACGTTTGGTCACCAAAGGTCTGAAAACCTTTTTTTAGCCAAAATGACTGTATTTTTGTCTTTTAGAGTCTTAAAACACCGCTTTTAGACAAGATAAACTACATTTGGTAACCAATGGCCTGAAAAAATGTTTTTGGTCAAAATGACTCTATTTAGGTCTCCAAGTGTCTATAAAGCCCTTTTTAGTCAAAATAACTACGTTTGGTCACCGAAGGTCTGAAAAACTATTTTAGAGTCTCAAAACTCCGCATTTAGATTTGGTATTTGTTTGGGTCAAAATTACTCTATTTTGGTCTCCAAGTGTCTGAAAAGCCCTTTTTAGTCAAAATAACTACGTTTGGTCACCAAGGGTCTGAAAACCTTTTTTTTAGCCAAAATGACTGTATTTTTGTCTTTTAGAGTCTTAAAAAGCCGGGTTTAGACAAGATAATTGCATTTCGTAACCAGTGATATGAAAACTTTTTTTGGTCAAAATGACTCTATTTTGGTCTCCAAGTGTCTAAGAAGCCCTTTTAAGTCAAAATAACTGCATTTGGTCAGCAAAGGTATGAAAAAAAATTTAGTCAAAATAATTGTATTTTCGTCTATTAGAGTCTTAAAAACCGGTTTTGGACAAGATAATTGCATTTGGTAACCAATGGCCTGAAAAAATGTTTTTGGTCAAAATGACTCTATCTAGGTCTCCAAGTGTCTAAAAAGCCCTTTTTAGTCATAATAACTACGTTTGGTCAACAAAGGTCTGAAAAACTATTTTAGCCAAAATGACTGTATTTTTGTCTTTTAGAGTCTCAAAACTCCGCATTTAGATTTGGTATTTGTTTGGGTCAAAATGACTCTATTTTTGTCTCCAAGTGTCTAAAAAGCCTTTTTAGTCAAAATAACTGCATTTGGTCACCAAAGGTCTGAAAAACTTTTTTAGCCAAAATGACTGTATTTTTGTCTTTTAGAGTCTTAAAAAGCCGGGTTTAGACAAGATAATTGCATTTCGTAACCAGTGATCTGAAAACATTTTTTTGGTCAAAATGACTCTATTTTGGTCTCCAAGTGTCTAAAAAGCCCTTTTTAGTCAAAATAACTGCATTTGGTTACCAAAGGTCTGAAAAACTATTTTAGAGTCTCAAAACTCCGCATTTAGATTTGGTATTTGTTTGGGTCAAAATTACTCTATTTTGGTCTCCAAGTGTCTAAAAAGCCTTTTTTAGTCAAAATAACTGCATTTGGTCACCAAAGGTCTGAAAAACTTTTTTAGCCAAAATGACTGTATTTTTGTCTTTTAGAGTCTTAAAAAGCCGGGTTTAGACAAGATAATTGCATTTCGTAACCAGTGATCTGAAAACATTTTTTTGGTCAAAATGACTCTATTTTGGTCTCCAAGTGTCTAAAAAGCCCTTTTTAGTCAAAATAACTGCATTTGGTTACCAAAGGTCTGAAAAAAATTTAGTCAAAATGATTGTATTTTCGTCTATTAGAGTTTTAAAAAGCCGGTTTTGGACAAAATAATTGCATTTGGTAACCAATCGCCTGAAACACTTGTTTGGGTCAAAATTACTCTATTTTGGTCTCCAAGTGTCTAAAAATCCTTTTTTAGTCAAAATAACTGCATTTGGTCACCAAAGGTCTGAAAACCTTTTTTTTGCCAAAATAACAGTATTTTTGTCCTTTAGAGTCTTAAAAAGCCGGTTTTAGACAAGATAATTGCATTTCGTGCCCAGTGATCTGAAAACATTTTTTTGGTCAAAATGACTCTATTTTGGTCTCCAAGTGTCTAAGAAGCCCTTTTAAGTCAAAATAACTGCATTTGGTCAGCAAAGGTATAAAAAAATTAAGTCAAAATGATTGTATTCTCGTCTATTAGAGTCTTAAAAACCGGTTTTGGACAAGATAATTGCATTTGGTAACCAATGGCATGAAAAAATGTTTTTGGTCAAAATGACTCTATCTAGGTCTCCAAGTGTCTAAAAAGCCCTTTTTAGTCATAATAACTACGTTTGGTCAACAAAGGTCTGAAAAACTATTTTAGCCAAAATGACTGTATTTTTGTCTTTTAGAGTCTCAAAACTCCGCATTTAGATTTGGTATTTGTTTGGGTCAAAATGACTCTATTTTTGTCTCCAAGTGTCTAAAAAGCCTTTTTAGTCAAAATAACTGCATTTGGTCACCAAAGGTCTGAAAAACTTTTTTAGCCAAAATGACTGTATTTTTGTCTTTTAGAGTCTTAAAAAGCCGGGTTTAGACAAGATAATTGCATTTCGTAACCAGTGATCTGAAAACATTTTTTTGGTCAAAATGACTCTATTTTGGTCTCCAAGTGTCTAAAAAGCCCTTTTTAGTCAAAATAACTGCATTTGGTTACCAAAGGTCTGAAAAAAATTTAGTCAAAATGATTGTATTTTCGTCTATTAGAGTTTTAAAAAGCCGGTTTTGGACAAGATAATTGCATTTGGTAACCAATCGCCTGAAACACTTGTTTGGGTCAAAATTACTCTATTTTGGTCTCCAAGTGTCTAAAAATCCTTTTTTAGTCAAAATAACTGCATTTGGTCACCAAAGGTCTGAAAACCTTTTTTTTAGCCAAAATAACAGTATTTTTGTCCTTTAGAGTCTTAAAAAGCCGGTTTTAGACAAGATAATTGCATTTCGTGCCCAGTGATCTGAAAACATTTTTTTGGTAAAAATGACTCTATTTTGGTCTCCAAGTGTCTGAAAAGCCATTTTTTGTCAAAATAACTACGTTTGGTCACCAAAGGTCTGAAAACCTTTTTTTAGCCAAAATGACTGTATTTTTGTCTTTTAGAGTCTTAAAACACCGCTTTTAGACAAGATAAACTACATTTGGTAACCAATGGCCTGAAAAAATGTTTTTGGTCAAAATGACTCTATTTAGGTCTCCAAGTGTCTATAAAGCCCTTTTTAGTCAAAATAACTACGTTTGGTCACCGAAGGTCTGAAAAACTATTTTAGAGTCTCAAAACTCCGCATTTAGATTTGGTATTTGTTTGGGTCAAAATTACTCTATTTTGGTCTCCAAGTGTCTGAAAAGCCCTTTTTAGTCAAAATAACTACGTTTGGTCACCAAAGGTCTGAAAACCTTTTTTTTAGCCAAAATGACTGTATTTTTGTCTTTTAGAGTCTTAAAAAGCCGGGATTAGACAAGATAATTGCATTTCGTAACCAGTGATATGAAAACTTTTTTTGGTCAAAATGACTCTATTTTGGTCTCCAAGTGTCTAAGAAGCCCTTTTAAGTCAAAATAACTGCATTTGGTCAGCAAAGGTATGAAAAAAAATTTAGTCAAAATAATTGTATTTTCGTCTATTAGAGTCTTAAAAACCGGTTTTGGACAAGATAATTGCATTTGGTAACCAATGGCCTGAAAAAATGTTTTTGGTCAAAATGACTCTATCTAGGTCTCCAAGTGTCTAAAAAGCCCTTTTTAGTCATAATAACTACGTTTGGTCAACAAAGGTCTGAAAAACTATTTTAGCCAAAATGACTGTATTTTTGTCTTTTAGAGTCTCAAAACTCCGCATTTAGATTTGGTATTTGTTTGGGTCAAAATGACTCTATTTTTGTCTCCAAGTGTCTAAAAAGCCTTTTTAGTCAAAATAACTGCATTTGGTCACCAAAGGTCTGAAAAACTTTTTTAGCCAAAATGACTGTATTTTTGTCTTTTAGAGTCTTAAAAAGCCGGGTTTAGACAAGATAATTGCATTTCGTAACCAGTGATCTGAAAACATTTTTTTGGTCAAAATGACTCTATTTTGGTCTCCAAGTGTCTAAAAAGACCTTTTTAGTCAAAATAACTGCATTTGGTTACCAAAGGTCTGAAAAACTATTTTAGAGTCTCAAAACTCCGCATTTAGATTTGGTATTTGTTTGGGTCAAAATTACTCTATTTTGGTCTCCAAGTGTCTAAAAAGCCTTTTTTAGTCAAAATAACTGCATTTGGTCACCAAAGGTCTGAAAAACTTTTTTAGCCAAAATGACTGTATTTTTGTCTTTTAGAGTCTTAAAAAGCCGGGTTTAGACAAGATAATTGCATTTCGTAACCAGTGATCTGAAAACATTTTTTTGGTCAAAATGACTCTATTTTGGTCTCCAAGTGTCTAAAAAGCCCTTTTTAGTCAAAATAACTGCATTTGGTTACCAAAGGTCTGAAAAAAATTTAGTCAAAATGATTGTATTTTCGTCTATTAGAGTTTTAAAAAGCCGGTTTTGGAAAAAATAATTGCATTTGGTAACCAATCGCCTGAAACACTTGTTTGGGTCAAAATTACTCTATTTTGGTCTCCAAGTGTCTAAAAATCCTTTTTTAGTCAAAATAACTGCATTTGGTCACCAAAGGTCTGAAAACCTTTTTTTTGCCAAAATAACAGTATTTTTGTCCTTTAGAGTCTTAAAAAGCCGGTTTTAGACAAGATAATTGCATTTCGTGCCCAGTGATCTGAAAACATTTTTTTGGTCAAAATGACTCTATTTTGGTCTCCAAGTGTCTAAGAAGCCCTTTTAAGTCAAAATAACTGCATTTGGTCAGCAAAGGTATAAAAAAATTAAGTCAAAATGATTGTATTCTCGTCTATTAGAGTCTTAAAAACCGGTTTTGGACAAGATAATTGCATTTGGTAACCAATGGCATGAAAAAATGTTTTTGGTCAAAATGACTCTATCTAGGTCTCCAAGTGTCTAAAAAGCCCTTTTTAGTCATAATAACTACGTTTGGTCAACAAAGGTCTGAAAAACTATTTTAGCCAAAATGACTGTATTTTTGTCTTTTAGAGTCTCAAAACTCCGCATTTAGATTTGGTATTTGTTTGGGTCAAAATGACTCTATTTTTGTCTCCAAGTGTCTAAAAAGCCTTTTTAGTCAAAATAACTGCATTTGGTCACCAAAGGTCTGAAAAACTTTTTTAGCCAAAATGACTGTATTTTTGTCTTTTAGAGTCTTAAAAAGCCGGGTTCAGACAAGATAATTGCATTTCGTAACCAGTGATCTGAAAACATTTTTTTGGTCAAAATGACTCTATTTTGGTCTCCAAGTGTCTAAAAAGCCCTTTTTAGTCAAAATAATTGCATTTGGTTACCAAAGGTCTGAAAAAAAATTTAGTCAAAATGATTGTATTTTCGTCTATTAGAGTTTTAAAAAGCCGGTTTTGGACAAGATAATTGCATTTGGTAACCAATCGCCTGAAACACTTGTTTGGGTCAAAATTACTCTATTTTGGTCTCCAAGTGTCTAAAAATCCTTTTTTAGTCAAAATAACTGCATTTGGTCACCAAAGGTCTGAAAACCTTTTTTTTAGCCAAAATAACAGTATTTTTGTCCTTTAGAGTCTTAAAAAGCCGGTTTTAGACAAGATAATTGCATTTCGTGCCCAGTGATCTGAAAACATTTTTTTGGTAAAAATGACTCTATTTTGGTCTCCAAGTGTCTGAAAAGCCATTTTTTGTCAAAATAACTACGTTTGGTCACCAAAGGTCTGAAAACCTTTTTTTAGCCAAAATGACTGTATTTTTGTCTTTTAGAGTCTTAAAACACCGCTTTTAGACAAGATAAACTACATTTGGTAACCAATGGCCTGAAAAAATGTTTTTGGTCAAAATGACTCTATTTAGGTCTCCAAGTGTCTATAAAGCCCTTTTTAGTCAAAATAACTACGTTTGGTCACCGAAGGTCTGAAAAACTATTTTAGAGTCTCAAAACTCCGCATTTAGATTTGGTATTTGTTTGGGTCAAAATTACTCTATTTTGGTCTCCAAGTGTCTGAAAAGCCCTTTTTAGTCAAAATAACTACGTTTGGTCACCAAAGGTCTGAAAACCTTTTTTTTAGCCAAAATGACTGTATTTTTGTCTTTTAGAGTCTTAAAAAGCCGGGTTTAGACAAGATAATTGCATTTCGTAACCAGTGATATGAAAACTTTTTTTGGTCAAAATGACTCTATTTTGGTCTCCAAGTGTCTAAGAAGCCCTTTTTAGTCAAAATAACTGCATTTGGTTACCAAAGGTCTGAAAAACTATTTTAGAGTCTCAAAACTCCGCATTTAGATTTGGTATTTGTTTGGGTCAAAATTACTCTATTTTGGTCTCCAAGTGTCTAAAAAGCCTTTTTTAGTCAAAATAACTGCATTTGGTCACCAAAGGTCTGAAAAACTTTTTTAGCCAAAATGACTGTATTTTTGTCTTTTAGAGTCTTAAAAAGCCGGGTTTAGACAAGATAATTGCATTTCGTAACCAGTGATCTGAAAACATTTTTTTGGTCAAAATGACTCTATTTTGGTCTCCAAGTGTCTAAAAAGCCCTTTTTAGTCAAAATAACTGCATTTGGTTACCAAAGGTCTGAAAAAAATTTAGTCAAAATGATTGTATTTTCGTCTATTAGAGTTTTAAAAAGCCGGTTTTGGACAAAATAATTGCATTTGGTAACCAATCGCCTGAAACACTTGTTTGGGTCAAAATTACTCTATTTTGGTCTCCAAGTGTCTAAAAATCCTTTTTTAGTCAAAATAACTGCATTTGGTCACCAAAGGTCTGAAAACCTTTTTTTTGCCAAAATAACAGTATTTTTGTCCTTTAGAGTCTTAAAAAGCCGGTTTTAGACAAGATAATTGCATTTCGTGCCCAGTGATCTGAAAACATTTTTTTGGTCAAAATGACTCTATTTTGGTCTCCAAGTGTCTAAGAAGCCCTTTTAAGTCAAAATAACTGCATTTGGTCAGCAAAGGTATAAAAAATTAAGTCAAAATGATTGTATTCTCGTCTATTAGAGTCTTAAAAACCGGTTTTGGACAAGATAATTGCATTTGGTAACCAATGGCATGAAAAAATGTTTTTGGTCAAAATGACTCTATCTAGGTCTCCAAGTGTCTAAAAAGCCCTTTTTAGTCATAATAACTACGTTTGGTCAACAAAGGTCTGAAAAACTATTTTAGCCAAAATGACTGTATTTTTGTCTTTTAGAGTCTCAAAACTCCGCATTTAGATTTGGTATTTGTTTGGGTCAAAATGACTCTATTTTTGTCTCCAAGTGTCTAAAAAGCCTTTTTAGTCAAAATAACTGCATTTGGTCACCAAAGGTCTGAAAAACTTTTTTAGCCAAAATGACTGTATTTTTGTCTTTTAGAGTCTTAAAAAGCCGGGTTTAGACAAGATAATTGCATTTCGTAACCAGTGATCTGAAAACATTTTTTTGGTCAAAATGACTCTATTTTGGTCTCCAAGTGTCTAAAAAGCCCTTTTTAGTCAAAATAACTGCATTTGGTTACCAAAGGTCTGAAAAAAATTTAGTCAAAATGATTGTATTTTCGTCTATTAGAGTTTTAAAAAGCCGGTTTTGGACAAGATAATTGCATTTGGTAACCAATCGCCTGAAACACTTGTTTGGGTCAAAATTACTCTATTTTGGTCTCCAAGTGTCTAAAAATCCTTTTTTAGTCAAAATAACTGCATTTGGTCACCAAAGGTCTGAAAACCTTTTTTTTAGCCAAAATAACAGTATTTTTGTCCTTTAGAGTCTTAAAAAGCCGGTTTTAGACAAGATAATTGCATTTCGTGCCCAGTGATCTGAAAACATTTTTTTGGTAAAAATGACTCTATTTTGGTCTCCAAGTGTCTGAAAAGCCATTTTTTGTCAAAATAACTACGTTTGGTCACCAAAGGTCTGAAAACCTTTTTTTAGCCAAAATGACTGTATTTTTGTCTTTTAGAGTCTTAAAACACCGCTTTTAGACAAGATAAACTACATTTGGTAACCAATGGCCTGAAAAAATGTTTTTGGTCAAAATGACTCTATTTAGGTCTCCAAGTGTCTATAAAGCCCTTTTTAGTCAAAATAACTACGTTTGGTCACCGAAGGTCTGAAAAACTATTTTAGAGTCTCAAAACTCCGCATTTAGATTTGGTATTTGTTTGGGTCAAAATTACTCTATTTTGGTCTCCAAGTGTCTGAAAAGCCCTTTTTAGTCAAAATAACTACGTTTGGTCACCAAGGGTCTGAAAACCTTTTTTTTAGCCAAAATGACTGTATTTTTGTCTTTTAGAGTCTTAAAAAGCCGGGTTTAGACAAGATAATTGCATTTCGTAACCAGTGATATGAAAACTTTTTTTGGTCAAAATGACTCTATTTTGGTCTCCAAGTGTCTAAGAAGCCCTTTTAAGTCAAAATAACTGCATTTGGTCAGCAAAGGTATGAAAAAAAATTTAGTCAAAATAATTGTATTTTCGTCTATTAGAGTCTTAAAAACCGGTTTTGGACAAGATAATTGCATTTGGTAACCAATGGCCTGAAAAAATGTTTTTGGTCAAAATGACTCTATCTAGGTCTCCAAGTGTCTAAAAAGCCCTTTTTAGTCATAATAACTACGTTTGGTCAACAAAGGTCTGAAAAACTATTTTAGCCAAAATGACTGTATTTTTGTCTTTTAGAGTCTCAAAACTCCGCATTTAGATTTGGTATTTGTTTGGGTCAAAATGACTCTATTTTTGTCTCCAAGTGTCTAAAAAGCCTTTTTAGTCAAAATAACTGCATTTGGTCACCAAAGGTCTGAAAAACTTTTTTAGCCAAAATGACTGTATTTTTGTCTTTTAGAGTCTTAAAAAGCCGGGTTTAGACAAGATAATTGCATTTCGTAACCAGTGATCTGAAAACATTTTTTTGGTCAAAATGACTCTATTTTGGTCTCCAAGTGTCTAAAAAGCCCTTTTTAGTCAAAATAACTGCATTTGGTTACCAAAGGTCTGAAAAACTATTTTAGAGTCTCAAAACTCCGCATTTAGATTTGGTATTTGTTTGGGTCAAAATTACTCTATTTTGGTCTCCAAGTGTCTAAAAAGCCTTTTTTAGTCAAAATAACTGCATTTGGTCACCAAAGGTCTGAAAAACTTTTTTAGCCAAAATGACTGTATTTTTGTCTTTTAGAGTCTTAAAAAGCCGGGTTTAGACAAGATAATTGCATTTCGTAACCAGTGATCTGAAAACATTTTTTTGGTCAAAATGACTCTATTTTGGTCTCCAAGTGTCTAAAAAGCCCTTTTTAGTCAAAATAACTGCATTTGGTTACCAAAGGTCTGAAAAAAATTTAGTCAAAATGATTGTATTTTCGTCTATTAGAGTTTTAAAAAGCCGGTTTTGGACAAAATAATTGCATTTGGTAACCAATCGCCTGAAACACTTGTTTGGGTCAAAATTACTCTATTTTGGTCTCCAAGTGTCTAAAAATCCTTTTTTAGTCAAAATAACTGCATTTGGTCACCAAAGGTCTGAAAACCTTTTTTTTGCCAAAATAACAGTATTTTTGTCCTTTAGAGTCTTAAAAAGCCGGTTTTAGACAAGATAATTGCATTTCGTGCCCAGTGATCTGAAAACATTTTTTTGGTCAAAATGACTCTATTTTGGTCTCCAAGTGTCTAAGAAGCCCTTTTAAGTCAAAATAACTGCATTTGGTCAGCAAAGGTATAAAAAAATTAAGTCAAAATGATTGTATTCTCGTCTATTAGAGTCTTAAAAACCGGTTTTGGACAAGATAATTGCATTTGGTAACCAATGGCATGAAAAAATGTTTTTGGTCAAAATGACTCTATCTAGGTCTCCAAGTGTCTAAAAAGCCCTTTTTAGTCATAATAACTACGTTTGGTCAACAAAGGTCTGAAAAACTATTTTAGCCAAAATGACTGTATTTTTGTCTTTTAGAGTCTCAAAACTCCGCATTTAGATTTGGTATTTGTTTGGGTCAAAATGACTCTATTTTTGTCTCCAAGTGTCTAAAAAGCCTTTTTAGTCAAAATAACTGCATTTGGTCACCAAAGGTCTGAAAAACTTTTTTAGCCAAAATGACTGTATTTTTGTCTTTTAGAGTCTTAAAAAGCCGGGTTTAGACAAGATAATTGCATTTCGTAACCAGTGATCTGAAAACATTTTTTTGGTCAAAATGACTCTATTTTGGTCTCCAAGTGTCTAAAAAGCCCTTTTTAGTCAAAATAACTGCATTTGGTTACCAAAGGTCTGAAAAAAATTTAGTCAAAATGATTGTATTTTCGTCTATTAGAGTTTTAAAAAGCCGGTTTTGGACAAGATAATTGCATTTGGTAACCAATCGCCTGAAACACTTGTTTGGGTCAAAATTACTCTATTTTGGTCTCCAAGTGTCTAAAAATCCTTTTTTAGTCAAAATAACTGCATTTGGTCACCAAAGGTCTGAAAACCTTTTTTTTAGCCAAAATAACAGTATTTTTGTCCTTTAGAGTCTTAAAAAGCCGGTTTTAGACAAGATAATTGCATTTCGTGCCCAGTGATCTGAAAACATTTTTTTGGTAAAAATGACTCTATTTTGGTCTCCAAGTGTCTGAAAAGCCATTTTTTGTCAAAATAACTACGTTTGGTCACCAAAGGTCTGAAAACCTTTTTTTAGCCAAAATGACTGTATTTTTGTCTTTTAGAGTCTTAAAACACCGCTTTTAGACAAGATAAACTACATTTGGTAACCAATGGCCTGAAAAAATGTTTTTGGTCAAAATGACTCTATTTAGGTCTCCAAGTGTCTATAAAGCCCTTTTTAGTCAAAATAACTACGTTTGGTCACCGAAGGTCTGAAAAACTATTTTAGAGTCTCAAAACTCCGCATTTAGATTTGGTATTTGTTTGGGTCAAAATTACTCTATTTTGGTCTCCAAGTGTCTGAAAAGCCCTTTTTAGTCAAAATAACTACGTTTGGTCACCAAAGGTCTGAAAACCTTTTTTTTAGCCAAAATGACTGTATTTTTGTCTTTTAGAGTCTTAAAAAGCCGGGATTAGACAAGATAATTGCATTTCGTAACCAGTGATATGAAAACTTTTTTTGGTCAAAATGACTCTATTTTGGTCTCCAAGTGTCTAAGAAGCCCTTTTAAGTCAAAATAACTGCATTTGGTCAGCAAAGGTATGAAAAAAAATTTAGTCAAAATAATTGTATTTTCGTCTATTAGAGTCTTAAAAACCGGTTTTGGACAAGATAATTGCATTTGGTAACCAATGGCCTGAAAAAATGTTTTTGGTCAAAATGACTCTATCTAGGTCTCCAAGTGTCTAAAAAGCCCTTTTTAGTCATAATAACTACGTTTGGTCAACAAAGGTCTGAAAAACTATTTTAGCCAAAATGACTGTATTTTTGTCTTTTAGAGTCTCAAAACTCCGCATTTAGATTTGGTATTTGTTTGGGTCAAAATGACTCTATTTTTGTCTCCAAGTGTCTAAAAAGCCTTTTTAGTCAAAATAACTGCATTTGGTCACCAAAGGTCTGAAAAACTTTTTTAGCCAAAATGACTGTATTTTTGTCTTTTAGAGTCTTAAAAAGCCGGGTTTAGACAAGATAATTGCATTTCGTAACCAGTGATCTGAAAACATTTTTTTGGTCAAAATGACTCTATTTTGGTCTCCAAGTGTCTAAAAAGACCTTTTTAGTCAAAATAACTGCATTTGGTTACCAAAGGTCTGAAAAACTATTTTAGAGTCTCAAAACTCCGCATTTAGATTTGGTATTTGTTTGGGTCAAAATTACTCTATTTTGGTCTCCAAGTGTCTAAAAAGCCTTTTTTAGTCAAAATAACTGCATTTGGTCACCAAAGGTCTGAAAAACTTTTTTAGCCAAAATGACTGTATTTTTGTCTTTTAGAGTCTTAAAAAGCCGGGTTTAGACAAGATAATTGCATTTCGTAACCAGTGATCTGAAAACATTTTTTTGGTCAAAATGACTCTATTTTGGTCTCCAAGTGTCTAAAAAGCCCTTTTTAGTCAAAATAACTGCATTTGGTTACCAAAGGTCTGAAAAAAATTTAGTCAAAATGATTGTATTTTCGTCTATTAGAGTTTTAAAAAGCCGGTTTTGGAAAAAATAATTGCATTTGGTAACCAATCGCCTGAAACACTTGTTTGGGTCAAAATTACTCTATTTTGGTCTCCAAGTGTCTAAAAATCCTTTTTTAGTCAAAATAACTGCATTTGGTCACCAAAGGTCTGAAAACCTTTTTTTTGCCAAAATAACAGTATTTTTGTCCTTTAGAGTCTTAAAAAGCCGGTTTTAGACAAGATAATTGCATTTCGTGCCCAGTGATCTGAAAACATTTTTTTGGTCAAAATGACTCTATTTTGGTCTCCAAGTGTCTAAGAAGCCCTTTTAAGTCAAAATAACTGCATTTGGTCAGCAAAGGTATAAAAAAATTAAGTCAAAATGATTGTATTCTCGTCTATTAGAGTCTTAAAAACCGGTTTTGGACAAGATAATTGCATTTGGTAACCAATGGCATGAAAAAATGTTTTTGGTCAAAATGACTCTATCTAGGTCTCCAAGTGTCTAAAAAGCCCTTTTTAGTCATAATAACTACGTTTGGTCAACAAAGGTCTGAAAAACTATTTTAGCCAAAATGACTGTATTTTTGTCTTTTAGAGTCTCAAAACTCCGCATTTAGATTTGGTATTTGTTTGGGTCAAAATGACTCTATTTTTGTCTCCAAGTGTCTAAAAAGCCTTTTTAGTCAAAATAACTGCATTTGGTCACCAAAGGTCTGAAAAACTTTTTTAGCCAAAATGACTGTATTTTTGTCTTTTAGAGTCTTAAAAAGCCGGGTTCAGACAAGATAATTGCATTTCGTAACCAGTGATCTGAAAACATTTTTTTGGTCAAAATGACTCTATTTTGGTCTCCAAGTGTCTAAAAAGCCCTTTTTAGTCAAAATAATTGCATTTGGTTACCAAAGGTCTGAAAAAAAATTTAGTCAAAATGATTGTATTTTCGTCTATTAGAGTTTTAAAAAGCCGGTTTTGGACAAGATAATTGCATTTGGTAACCAATCGCCTGAAACACTTGTTTGGGTCAAAATTACTCTATTTTGGTCTCCAAGTGTCTAAAAATCCTTTTTTAGTCAAAATAACTGCATTTGGTCACCAAAGGTCTGAAAACCTTTTTTTTAGCCAAAATAACAGTATTTTTGTCCTTTAGAGTCTTAAAAAGCCGGTTTTAGACAAGATAATTGCATTTCGTGCCCAGTGATCTGAAAACATTTTTTTGGTAAAAATGACTCTATTTTGGTCTCCAAGTGTCTGAAAAGCCATTTTTTGTCAAAATAACTACGTTTGGTCACCAAAGGTCTGAAAACCTTTTTTTAGCCAAAATGACTGTATTTTTGTCTTTTAGAGTCTTAAAACACCGCTTTTAGACAAGATAAACTACATTTGGTAACCAATGGCCTGAAAAAATGTTTTTGGTCAAAATGACTCTATTTAGGTCTCCAAGTGTCTATAAAGCCCTTTTTAGTCAAAATAACTACGTTTGGTCACCGAAGGTCTGAAAAACTATTTTAGAGTCTCAAAACTCCGCATTTAGATTTGGTATTTGTTTGGGTCAAAATTACTCTATTTTGGTCTCCAAGTGTCTGAAAAGCCCTTTTTAGTCAAAATAACTACGTTTGGTCACCAAAGGTCTGAAAACCTTTTTTTTAGCCAAAATGACTGTATTTTTGTCTTTTAGAGTCTTAAAAAGCCGGGTTTAGACAAGATAATTGCATTTCGTAACCAGTGATATGAAAACTTTTTTTGGTCAAAATGACTCTATTTTGGTCTCCAAGTGTCTAAGAAGCCCTTTTTAGTCAAAATAACTGCATTTGGTTACCAAAGGTCTGAAAAACTATTTTAGAGTCTCAAAACTCCGCATTTAGATTTGGTATTTGTTTGGGTCAAAATTACTCTATTTTGGTCTCCAAGTGTCTAAAAAGCCTTTTTTAGTCAAAATAACTGCATTTGGTCACCAAAGGTCTGAAAAACTTTTTTAGCCAAAATGACTGTATTTTTGTCTTTTAGAGTCTTAAAAAGCCGGGTTTAGACAAGATAATTGCATTTCGTAACCAGTGATCTGAAAACATTTTTTTGGTCAAAATGACTCTATTTTGGTCTCCAAGTGTCTAAAAAGCCCTTTTTAGTCAAAATAACTGCATTTGGTTACCAAAGGTCTGAAAAAAATTTAGTCAAAATGATTGTATTTTCGTCTATTAGAGTTTTAAAAAGCCGGTTTTGGACAAAATAATTGCATTTGGTAACCAATCGCCTGAAACACTTGTTTGGGTCAAAATTACTCTATTTTGGTCTCCAAGTGTCTAAAAATCCTTTTTTAGTCAAAATAACTGCATTTGGTCACCAAAGGTCTGAAAACCTTTTTTTTGCAAAAATAACAGTATTTTTGTCCTTTAGAGTCTTAAAAAGCCGGTTTTAGACAAGATAATTGCATTTCGTGCCCAGTGATCTGAAAACATTTTTTTGGTCAAAATGACTCTATTTTGGTCTCCAAGTGTCTAAGAAGCCCTTTTAAGTCAAAATAACTGCATTTGGTCAGCAAAGGTATAAAAAAATTAAGTCAAAATGATTGTATTCTCGTCTATTAGAGTCTTAAAAACCGGTTTTGGACAAGATAATTGCATTTGGTAACCAATGGCATGAAAAAATGTTTTTGGTCAAAATGACTCTATCTAGGTCTCCAAGTGTCTAAAAAGCCCTTTTTAGTCATAATAACTACGTTTGGTCAACAAAGGTCTGAAAAACTATTTTAGCCAAAATGACTGTATTTTTGTCTTTTAGAGTCTCAAAACTCCGCATTTAGATTTGGTATTTGTTTGGGTCAAAATGACTCTATTTTTGTCTCCAAGTGTCTAAAAAGCCTTTTTAGTCAAAATAACTGCATTTGGTCACCAAAGGTCTGAAAAACTTTTTTAGCCAAAATGACTGTATTTTTGTCTTTTAGAGTCTTAAAAAGCCGGGTTTAGACAAGATAATTGCATTTCGTAACCAGTGATCTGAAAACATTTTTTTGGTCAAAATGACTCTATTTTGGTCTCCAAGTGTCTAAAAAGCCCTTTTTAGTCAAAATAACTGCATTTGGTTACCAAAGGTCTGAAAAAAATTTAGTCAAAATGATTGTATTTTCGTCTATTAGAGTTTTAAAAAGCCGGTTTTGGACAAGATAATTGCATTTGGTAACCAATCGCCTGAAACACTTGTTTGGGTCAAAATTACTCTATTTTGGTCTCCAAGTGTCTAAAAATCCTTTTTTAGTCAAAATAACTGCATTTGGTCACCAAAGGTCTGAAAACCTTTTTTTTAGCCAAAATAACAGTATTTTTGTCCTTTAGAGTCTTAAAAAGCCGGTTTTAGACAAGATAATTGCATTTCGTGCCCAGTGATCTGAAAACATTTTTTTGGTAAAAATGACTCTATTTTGGTCTCCAAGTGTCTGAAAAGCCATTTTTTGTCAAAATAACTACGTTTGGTCACCAAAGGTCTGAAAACCTTTTTTTAGCCAAAATGACTGTATTTTTGTCTTTTAGAGTCTTAAAACACCGCTTTTAGACAAGATAAACTACATTTGGTAACCAATGGCCTGAAAAAATGTTTTTGGTCAAAATGACTCTATTTAGGTCTCCAAGTGTCTATAAAGCCCTTTTTAGTCAAAATAACTACGTTTGGTCACCGAAGGTCTGAAAAACTATTTTAGAGTCTCAAAACTCCGCATTTAGATTTGGTATTTGTTTGGGTCAAAATTACTCTATTTTGGTCTCCAAGTGTCTGAAAAGCCCTTTTTAGTCAAAATAACTACGTTTGGTCACCAAAGGTCTGAAAACCTTTTTTTTAGCCAAAATGACTGTATTTTTGTCTTTTAGAGTCTTAAAAAGCCGGGATTAGACAAGATAATTGCATTTCGTAACCAGTGATATGAAAACTTTTTTTGGTCAAAATGACTCTATTTTGGTCTCCAAGTGTCTAAGAAGCCCTTTTAAGTCAAAATAACTGCATTTGGTCAGCAAAGGTATGAAAAAAAATTTAGTCAAAATAATTGTATTTTCGTCTATTAGAGTCTTAAAAACCGGTTTTGGACAAGATAATTGCATTTGGTAACCAATGGCCTGAAAAAATGTTTTTGGTCAAAATGACTCTATCTAGGTCTCCAAGTGTCTAAAAAGCCCTTTTTAGTCATAATAACTACGTTTGGTCAACAAAGGTCTGAAAAACTATTTTAGCCAAAATGACTGTATTTTTGTCTTTTAGAGTCTCAAAACTCCGCATTTAGATTTGGTATTTGTTTGGGTCAAAATGACTCTATTTTTGTCTCCAAGTGTCTAAAAAGCCTTTTTAGTCAAAATAACTGCATTTGGTCACCAAAGGTCTGAAAAACTTTTTTAGCCAAAATGACTGTATTTTTGTCTTTTAGAGTCTTAAAAAGCCGGGTTTAGACAAGATAATTGCATTTCGTAACCAGTGATCTGAAAACATTTTTTTGGTCAAAATGACTCTATTTTGGTCTCCAAGTGTCTAAAAAGACCTTTTTAGTCAAAATAACTGCATTTGGTTACCAAAGGTCTGAAAAACTATTTTAGAGTCTCAAAACTCCGCATTTAGATTTGGTATTTGTTTGGGTCAAAATTACTCTATTTTGGTCTCCAAGTGTCTAAAAAGCCTTTTTTAGTCAAAATAACTGCATTTGGTCACCAAAGGTCTGAAAAACTTTTTTAGCCAAAATGACTGTATTTTTGTCTTTTAGAGTCTTAAAAAGCCGGGTTTAGACAAGATAATTGCATTTCGTAACCAGTGATCTGAAAACATTTTTTTGGTCAAAATGACTCTATTTTGGTCTCCAAGTGTCTAAAAAGCCCTTTTTAGTCAAAATAACTGCATTTGGTTACCAAAGGTCTGAAAAAAATTTAGTCAAAATGATTGTATTTTCGTCTATTAGAGTTTTAAAAAGCCGGTTTTGGAAAAAATAATTGCATTTGGTAACCAATCGCCTGAAACACTTGTTTGGGTCAAAATTACTCTATTTTGGTCTCCAAGTGTCTAAAAATCCTTTTTTAGTCAAAATAACTGCATTTGGTCACCAAAGGTCTGAAAACCTTTTTTTTGCCAAAATAACAGTATTTTTGTCCTTTAGAGTCTTAAAAAGCCGGTTTTAGACAAGATAATTGCATTTCGTGCCCAGTGATCTGAAAACATTTTTTTGGTCAAAATGACTCTATTTTGGTCTCCAAGTGTCTAAGAAGCCCTTTTAAGTCAAAATAACTGCATTTGGTCAGCAAAGGTATAAAAAAATTAAGTCAAAATGATTGTATTCTCGTCTATTAGAGTCTTAAAAACCGGTTTTGGACAAGATAATTGCATTTGGTAACCAATGGCATGAAAAAATGTTTTTGGTCAAAATGACTCTATCTAGGTCTCCAAGTGTCTAAAAAGCCCTTTTTAGTCATAATAACTACGTTTGGTCAACAAAGGTCTGAAAAACTATTTTAGCCAAAATGACTGTATTTTTGTCTTTTAGAGTCTCAAAACTCCGCATTTAGATTTGGTATTTGTTTGGGTCAAAATGACTCTATTTTTGTCTCCAAGTGTCTAAAAAGCCTTTTTAGTCAAAATAACTGCATTTGGTCACCAAAGGTCTGAAAAACTTTTTTAGCCAAAATGACTGTATTTTTGTCTTTTAGAGTCTTAAAAAGCCGGGTTCAGACAAGATAATTGCATTTCGTAACCAGTGATCTGAAAACATTTTTTTGGTCAAAATGACTCTATTTTGGTCTCCAAGTGTCTAAAAAGCCCTTTTTAGTCAAAATAATTGCATTTGGTTACCAAAGGTCTGAAAAAAAATTTAGTCAAAATGATTGTATTTTCGTCTATTAGAGTTTTAAAAAGCCGGTTTTGGACAAGATAATTGCATTTGGTAACCAATCGCCTGAAACACTTGTTTGGGTCAAAATTACTCTATTTTGGTCTCCAAGTGTCTAAAAATCCTTTTTTAGTCAAAATAACTGCATTTGGTCACCAAAGGTCTGAAAACCTTTTTTTTAGCCAAAATAACAGTATTTTTGTCCTTTAGAGTCTTAAAAAGCCGGTTTTAGACAAGATAATTGCATTTCGTGCCCAGTGATCTGAAAACATTTTTTTGGTAAAAATGACTCTATTTTGGTCTCCAAGTGTCTGAAAAGCCATTTTTTGTCAAAATAACTACGTTTGGTCACCAAAGGTCTGAAAACCTTTTTTTAGCCAAAATGACTGTATTTTTGTCTTTTAGAGTCTTAAAACACCGCTTTTAGACAAGATAAACTACATTTGGTAACCAATGGCCTGAAAAAATGTTTTTGGTCAAAATGACTCTATTTAGGTCTCCAAGTGTCTATAAAGCCCTTTTTAGTCAAAATAACTACGTTTGGTCACCGAAGGTCTGAAAAACTATTTTAGAGTCTCAAAACTCCGCATTTAGATTTGGTATTTGTTTGGGTCAAAATTACTCTATTTTGGTCTCCAAGTGTCTGAAAAGCCCTTTTTAGTCAAAATAACTACGTTTGGTCACCAAAGGTCTGAAAACCTTTTTTTTAGCCAAAATGACTGTATTTTTGTCTTTTAGAGTCTTAAAAAGCCGGGTTTAGACAAGATAATTGCATTTCGTAACCAGTGATATGAAAACTTTTTTTGGTCAAAATGACTCTATTTTGGTCTCCAAGTGTCTAAGAAGCCCTTTTTAGTCAAAATAACTGCATTTGGTTACCAAAGGTCTGAAAAACTATTTTAGAGTCTCAAAACTCCGCATTTAGATTTGGTATTTGTTTGGGTCAAAATTACTCTATTTTGGTCTCCAAGTGTCTAAAAAGCCTTTTTTAGTCAAAATAACTGCATTTGGTCACCAAAGGTCTGAAAAACTTTTTTAGCCAAAATGACTGTATTTTTGTCTTTTAGAGTCTTAAAAAGCCGGGTTTAGACAAGATAATTGCATTTCGTAACCAGTGATCTGAAAACATTTTTTTGGTCAAAATGACTCTATTTTGGTCTCCAAGTGTCTAAAAAGCCCTTTTTAGTCAAAATAACTGCATTTGGTTACCAAAGGTCTGAAAAAAATTTAGTCAAAATGATTGTATTTTCGTCTATTAGAGTTTTAAAAAGCCGGTTTTGGACAAAATAATTGCATTTGGTAACCAATCGCCTGAAACACTTGTTTGGGTCAAAATTACTCTATTTTGGTCTCCAAGTGTCTAAAAATCCTTTTTTAGTCAAAATAACTGCATTTGGTCACCAAAGGTCTGAAAACCTTTTTTTTGCCAAAATAACAGTATTTTTGTCCTTTAGAGTCTTAAAAAGCCGGTTTTAGACAAGATAATTGCATTTCGTGCCCAGTGATCTGAAAACATTTTTTTGGTCAAAATGACTCTATTTTGGTCTCCAAGTGTCTAAGAAGCCCTTTTAAGTCAAAATAACTGCATTTGGTCAGCAAAGGTATAAAAAAATTAAGTCAAAATGATTGTATTCTCGTCTATTAGAGTCTTAAAAACCGGTTTTGGACAAGATAATTGCATTTGGTAACCAATGGCATGAAAAAATGTTTTTGGTCAAAATGACTCTATCTAGGTCTCCAAGTGTCTAAAAAGCCCTTTTTAGTCATAATAACTACGTTTGGTCAACAAAGGTCTGAAAAACTATTTTAGCCAAAATGACTGTATTTTTGTCTTTTAGAGTCTCAAAACTCCGCATTTAGATTTGGTATTTGTTTGGGTCAAAATGACTCTATTTTTGTCTCCAAGTGTCTAAAAAGCCTTTTTAGTCAAAATAACTGCATTTGGTCACCAAAGGTCTGAAAAACTTTTTTAGCCAAAATGACTGTATTTTTGTCTTTTAGAGTCTTAAAAAGCCGGGTTTAGACAAGATAATTGCATTTCGTAACCAGTGATCTGAAAACATTTTTTTGGTCAAAATGACTCTATTTTGGTCTCCAAGTGTCTAAAAAGCCCTTTTTAGTCAAAATAACTGCATTTGGTTACCAAAGGTCTGAAAAAAATTTAGTCAAAATGATTGTATTTTCGTCTATTAGAGTTTTAAAAAGCCGGTTTTGGACAAGATAATTGCATTTGGTAACCAATCGCCTGAAACACTTGTTTGGGTCAAAATTACTCTATTTTGGTCTCCAAGTGTCTAAAAATCCTTTTTTAGTCAAAATAACTGCATTTGGTCACCAAAGGTCTGAAAACCTTTTTTTTAGCCAAAATAACAGTATTTTTGTCCTTTAGAGTCTTAAAAAGCCGGTTTTAGACAAGATAATTGCATTTCGTGCCCAGTGATCTGAAAACATTTTTTTGGTAAAAATGACTCTATTTTGGTCTCCAAGTGTCTGAAAAGCCATTTTTTGTCAAAATAACTACGTTTGGTCACCAAAGGTCTGAAAACCTTTTTTTAGCCAAAATGACTGTATTTTTGTCTTTTAGAGTCTTAAAACACCGCTTTTAGACAAGATAAACTACATTTGGTAACCAATGGCCTGAAAAAATGTTTTTGGTCAAAATGACTCTATTTAGGTCTCCAAGTGTCTATAAAGCCCTTTTTAGTCAAAATAACTACGTTTGGTCACCGAAGGTCTGAAAAACTATTTTAGAGTCTCAAAACTCCGCATTTAGATTTGGTATTTGTTTGGGTCAAAATTACTCTATTTTGGTCTCCAAGTGTCTGAAAAGCCCTTTTTAGTCAAAATAACTACGTTTGGTCACCAAAGGTCTGAAAACCTTTTTTTTAGCCAAAATGACTGTATTTTTGTCTTTTAGAGTCTTAAAAAGCCGGGATTAGACAAGATAATTGCATTTCGTAACCAGTGATATGAAAACTTTTTTTGGTCAAAATGACTCTATTTTGGTCTCCAAGTGTCTAAGAAGCCCTTTTAAGTCAAAATAACTGCATTTGGTCAGCAAAGGTATGAAAAAAAATTTAGTCAAAATAATTGTATTTTCGTCTATTAGAGTCTTAAAAACCGGTTTTGGACAAGATAATTGCATTTGGTAACCAATGGCCTGAAAAAATGTTTTTGGTCAAAATGACTCTATCTAGGTCTCCAAGTGTCTAAAAAGCCCTTTTTAGTCATAATAACTACGTTTGGTCAACAAAGGTCTGAAAAACTATTTTAGCCAAAATGACTGTATTTTTGTCTTTTAGAGTCTCAAAACTCCGCATTTAGATTTGGTAT
The DNA here is from genome assembly GCF_965119305.1 of Pelophylax lessonae. Lineage (NCBI taxonomy): Eukaryota > Metazoa > Chordata > Amphibia > Anura > Ranidae > Pelophylax > Pelophylax lessonae. The sequence goes on from NC_138773.1 coordinate 151,702,216, forward strand.
TTGTTTGGGTCAAAATGACTCTATTTTTGTCTCCAAGTGTCTAAAAAGCCTTTTTAGTCAAAATAACTGCATTTGGTCACCAAAGGTCTGAAAAACTTTTTTAGCCAAAATGACTGTATTTTTGTCTTTTAGAGTCTTAAAAAGCCGGGTTTAGACAAGATAATTGCATTTCGTAACCAGTGATCTGAAAACATTTTTTTGGTCAAAATGACTCTATTTTGGTCTCCAAGTGTCTAAAAAGACCTTTTTAGTCAAAATAACTGCATTTGGTTACCAAAGGTCTGAAAAACTATTTTAGAGTCTCAAAACTCCGCATTTAGATTTGGTATTTGTTTGGGTCAAAATTACTCTATTTTGGTCTCCAAGTGTCTAAAAAGCCTTTTTTAGTCAAAATAACTGCATTTGGTCACCAAAGGTCTGAAAAACTTTTTTAGCCAAAATGACTGTATTTTTGTCTTTTAGAGTCTTAAAAAGCCGGGTTTAGACAAGATAATTGCATTTCGTAACCAGTGATCTGAAAACATTTTTTTGGTCAAAATGACTCTATTTTGGTCTCCAAGTGTCTAAAAAGCCCTTTTTAGTCAAAATAACTGCATTTGGTTACCAAAGGTCTGAAAAAAATTTAGTCAAAATGATTGTATTTTCGTCTATTAGAGTTTTAAAAAGCCGGTTTTGGAAAAAATAATTGCATTTGGTAACCAATCGCCTGAAACACTTGTTTGGGTCAAAATTACTCTATTTTGGTCTCCAAGTGTCTAAAAATCCTTTTTTAGTCAAAATAACTGCATTTGGTCACCAAAGGTCTGAAAACCTTTTTTTTGCCAAAATAACAGTATTTTTGTCCTTTAGAGTCTTAAAAAGCCGGTTTTAGACAAGATAATTGCATTTCGTGCCCAGTGATCTGAAAACATTTTTTTGGTCAAAATGACTCTATTTTGGTCTCCAAGTGTCTAAGAAGCCCTTTTAAGTCAAAATAACTGCATTTGGTCAGCAAAGGTATAAAAAAATTAAGTCAAAATGATTGTATTCTCGTCTATTAGAGTCTTAAAAACCGGTTTTGGACAAGATAATTGCATTTGGTAACCAATGGCATGAAAAAATGTTTTTGGTCAAAATGACTCTATCTAGGTCTCCAAGTGTCTAAAAAGCCCTTTTTAGTCATAATAACTACGTTTGGTCAACAAAGGTCTGAAAAACTATTTTAGCCAAAATGACTGTATTTTTGTCTTTTAGAGTCTCAAAACTCCGCATTTAGATTTGGTATTTGTTTGGGTCAAAATGACTCTATTTTGGTCTCCAAGTGTCTAAAAATCCTTTTTTAGTCAAAATAACTGCATTTGGTCACCAAAGGTCTGAAAACCTTTTTTTTAGCCAAAATAACAGTATTTTTGTCCTTTAGAGTCTTAAAAAGCCGGTTTTAGACAAGATAATTGCATTTCGTGCCCAGTGATCTGAAAACATTTTTTTGGTAAAAATGACTCTATTTTGGTCTCCAAGTGTCTGAAAAGCCATTTTTTGTCAAAATAACTACGTTTGGTCACCAAAGGTCTGAAAACCTTTTTTTAGCCAAAATGACTGTATTTTTGTCTTTTAGAGTCTTAAAACACCGCTTTTAGACAAGATAAACTACATTTGGTAACCAATGGCCTGAAAAAATGTTTTTGGTCAAAATGACTCTATTTAGGTCTCCAAGTGTCTATAAAGCCCTTTTTAGTCAAAATAACTACGTTTGGTCACCGAAGGTCTGAAAAACTATTTTAGAGTCTCAAAACTCCGCATTTAGATTTGGTATTTGTTTGGGTCAAAATTACTCTATTTTGGTCTCCAAGTGTCTGAAAAGCCCTTTTTAGTCAAAATAACTACGTTTGGTCACCAAAGGTCTGAAAACCTTTTTTTTAGCCAAAATGACTGTATTTTTGTCTTTTAGAGTCTTAAAAAGCCGGGTTTAGACAAGATAATTGCATTTCGTAACCAGTGATATGAAAACTTTTTTTGGTCAAAATGACTCTATTTTGGTCTCCAAGTGTCTAAGAAGCCCTTTTTAGTCAAAATAACTGCATTTGGTTACCAAAGGTCTGAAAAACTATTTTAGAGTCTCAAAACTCCGCATTTAGATTTGGTATTTGTTTGGGTCAAAATTACTCTATTTTGGTCTCCAAGTGTCTAAAAAGCCTTTTTTAGTCAAAATAACTGCATTTGGTCACCAAAGGTCTGAAAAACTTTTTTAGCCAAAATGACTGTATTTTTGTCTTTTAGAGTCTTAAAAAGCCGGGTTTAGACAAGATAATTGCATTTCGTAACCAGTGATCTGAAAACATTTTTTTGGTCAAAATGACTCTATTTTGGTCTCCAAGTGTCTAAAAAGCCCTTTTTAGTCAAAATAACTGCATTTGGTTACCAAAGGTCTGAAAAAAATTTAGTCAAAATGATTGTATTTTCGTCTATTAGAGTTTTAAAAAGCCGGTTTTGGACAAAATAATTGCATTTGGTAACCAATCGCCTGAAACACTTGTTTGGGTCAAAATTACTCTATTTTGGTCTCCAAGTGTCTAAAAATCCTTTTTTAGTCAAAATAACTGCATTTGGTCACCAAAGGTCTGAAAACCTTTTTTTTGCCAAAATAACAGTATTTTTGTCCTTTAGAGTCTTAAAAAGCCGGTTTTAGACAAGATAATTGCATTTCGTGCCCAGTGATCTGAAAACATTTTTTTGGTCAAAATGACTCTATTTTGGTCTCCAAGTGTCTAAGAAGCCCTTTTAAGTCAAAATAACTGCATTTGGTCAGCAAAGGTATAAAAAAATTAAGTCAAAATGATTGTATTCTCGTCTATTAGAGTCTTAAAAACCGGTTTTGGACAAGATAATTGCATTTGGTAACCAATGGCATGAAAAAATGTTTTTGGTCAAAATGACTCTATCTAGGTCTCCAAGTGTCTAAAAAGCCCTTTTTAGTCATAATAACTACGTTTGGTCAACAAAGGTCTGAAAAACTATTTTAGCCAAAATGACTGTATTTTTGTCTTTTAGAGTCTCAAAACTCCGCATTTAGATTTGGTATTTGTTTGGGTCAAAATGACTCTATTTTTGTCTCCAAGTGTCTAAAAAGCCTTTTTAGTCAAAATAACTGCATTTGGTCACCAAAGGTCTGAAAAACTTTTTTAGCCAAAATGACTGTATTTTTGTCTTTTAGAGTCTTAAAAAGCCGGGTTTAGACAAGATAATTGCATTTCGTAACCAGTGATCTGAAAACATTTTTTTGGTCAAAATGACTCTATTTTGGTCTCCAAGTGTCTAAAAAGCCCTTTTTAGTCAAAATAACTGCATTTGGTTACCAAAGGTCTGAAAAAAATTTAGTCAAAATGATTGTATTTTCGTCTATTAGAGTTTTAAAAAGCCGGTTTTGGACAAGATAATTGCATTTGGTAACCAATCGCCTGAAACACTTGTTTGGGTCAAAATTACTCTATTTTGGTCTCCAAGTGTCTAAAAATCCTTTTTTAGTCAAAATAACTGCATTTGGTCACCAAAGGTCTGAAAACCTTTTTTTTAGCCAAAATAACAGTATTTTTGTCCTTTAGAGTCTTAAAAAGCCGGTTTTAGACAAGATAATTGCATTTCGTGCCCAGTGATCTGAAAACATTTTTTTGGTAAAAATGACTCTATTTTGGTCTCCAAGTGTCTGAAAAGCCATTTTTTGTCAAAATAACTACGTTTGGTCACCAAAGGTCTGAAAACCTTTTTTTAGCCAAAATGACTGTATTTTTGTCTTTTAGAGTCTTAAAACACCGCTTTTAGACAAGATAAACTACATTTGGTAACCAATGGCCTGAAAAAATGTTTTTGGTCAAAATGACTCTATTTAGGTCTCCAAGTGTCTATAAAGCCCTTTTTAGTCAAAATAACTACGTTTGGTCACCGAAGGTCTGAAAAACTATTTTAGAGTCTCAAAACTCCGCATTTAGATTTGGTATTTGTTTGGGTCAAAATTACTCTATTTTGGTCTCCAAGTGTCTGAAAAGCCCTTTTTAGTCAAAATAACTACGTTTGGTCACCAAAGGTCTGAAAACCTTTTTTTTAGCCAAAATGACTGTATTTTTGTCTTTTAGAGTCTTAAAAAGCCGGGATTAGACAAGATAATTGCATTTCGTAACCAGTGATATGAAAACTTTTTTTGGTCAAAATGACTCTATTTTGGTCTCCAAGTGTCTAAGAAGCCCTTTTAAGTCAAAATAACTGCATTTGGTCAGCAAAGGTATGAAAAAAAATTTAGTCAAAATAATTGTATTTTCGTCTATTAGAGTCTTAAAAACCGGTTTTGGACAAGATAATTGCATTTGGTAACCAATGGCCTGAAAAAATGTTTTTGGTCAAAATGACTCTATCTAGGTCTCCAAGTGTCTAAAAAGCCCTTTTTAGTCATAATAACTACGTTTGGTCAACAAAGGTCTGAAAAACTATTTTAGCCAAAATGACTGTATTTTTGTCTTTTAGAGTCTCAAAACTCCGCATTTAGATTTGGTATTTGTTTGGGTCAAAATGACTCTATTTTTGTCTCCAAGTGTCTAAAAAGCCTTTTTAGTCAAAATAACTGCATTTGGTCACCAAAGGTCTGAAAAACTTTTTTAGCCAAAATGACTGTATTTTTGTCTTTTAGAGTCTTAAAAAGCCGGGTTTAGACAAGATAATTGCATTTCGTAACCAGTGATCTGAAAACATTTTTTTGGTCAAAATGACTCTATTTTGGTCTCCAAGTGTCTAAAAAGACCTTTTTAGTCAAAATAACTGCATTTGGTTACCAAAGGTCTGAAAAACTATTTTAGAGTCTCAAAACTCCGCATTTAGATTTGGTATTTGTTTGGGTCAAAATTACTCTATTTTGGTCTCCAAGTGTCTAAAAAGCCTTTTTTAGTCAAAATAACTGCATTTGGTCACCAAAGGTCTGAAAAACTTTTTTAGCCAAAATGACTGTATTTTTGTCTTTTAGAGTCTTAAAAAGCCGGGTTTAGACAAGATAATTGCATTTCGTAACCAGTGATCTGAAAACATTTTTTTGGTCAAAATGACTCTATTTTGGTCTCCAAGTGTCTAAAAAGCCCTTTTTAGTCAAAATAACTGCATTTGGTTACCAAAGGTCTGAAAAAAATTTAGTCAAAATGATTGTATTTTCGTCTATTAGAGTTTTAAAAAGCCGGTTTTGGAAAAAATAATTGCATTTGGTAACCAATCGCCTGAAACACTTGTTTGGGTCAAAATTACTCTATTTTGGTCTCCAAGTGTCTAAAAATCCTTTTTTAGTCAAAATAACTGCATTTGGTCACCAAAGGTCTGAAAACCTTTTTTTGCCAAAATAACAGTATTTTTGTCCTTTAGAGTCTTAAAAAGCCGGTTTTAGACAAGATAATTGCATTTCGTGCCCAGTGATCTGAAAACATTTTTTTGGTCAAAATGACTCTATTTTGGTCTCCAAGTGTCTAAGAAGCCCTTTTAAGTCAAAATAACTGCATTTGGTCAGCAAAGGTATAAAAAAATTAAGTCAAAATGATTGTATTCTCGTCTATTAGAGTCTTAAAAACCGGTTTTGGACAAGATAATTGCATTTGGTAACCAATGGCATGAAAAAATGTTTTTGGTCAAAATGACTCTATCTAGGTCTCCAAGTGTCTAAAAAGCCCTTTTTAGTCATAATAACTACGTTTGGTCAACAAAGGTCTGAAAAACTATTTTAGCCAAAATGACTGTATTTTTGTCTTTTAGAGTCTCAAAACTCCGCATTTAGATTTGGTATTTGTTTGGGTCAAAATGACTCTATTTTTGTCTCCAAGTGTCTAAAAAGCCTTTTTAGTCAAAATAACTGCATTTGGTCACCAAAGGTCTGAAAAACTTTTTTAGCCAAAATGACTGTATTTTTGTCTTTTAGAGTCTTAAAAAGCCGGGTTCAGACAAGATAATTGCATTTCGTAACCAGTGATCTGAAAACATTTTTTTGGTCAAAATGACTCTATTTTGGTCTCCAAGTGTCTAAAAAGCCCTTTTTAGTCAAAATAATTGCATTTGGTTACCAAAGGTCTGAAAAAAAATTTAGTCAAAATGATTGTATTTTCGTCTATTAGAGTTTTAAAAAGCCGGTTTTGGACAAGATAATTGCATTTGGTAACCAATCGCCTGAAACACTTGTTTGGGTCAAAATTACTCTATTTTGGTCTCCAAGTGTCTAAAAATCCTTTTTTAGTCAAAATAACTGCATTTGGTCACCAAAGGTCTGAAAACCTTTTTTTTAGCCAAAATAACAGTATTTTTGTCCTTTAGAGTCTTAAAAAGCCGGTTTTAGACAAGATAATTGCATTTCGTGCCCAGTGATCTGAAAACATTTTTTTGGTCAAAATGACTCTATTTTGGTCTCCAAGTGTCTGAAAAGCCATTTTTTGTCAAAATAACTACGTTTGGTCACCAAAGGTCTGAAAACCTTTTTTTAGCCAAAATGACTGTATTTTTGTCTTTTAGAGTCTTAAAACACCGCTTTTAGACAAGATAAACTACATTTGGTAACCAATGGCCTGAAAAAATGTTTTTGGTCAAAATGACTCTATTTAGGTCTCCAAGTGTCTATAAAGCCCTTTTTAGTCAAAATAACTACGTTTGGTCACCGAAGGTCTGAAAAACTATTTTAGAGTCTCAAAACTCCGCATTTAGATTTGGTATTTGTTTGGGTCAAAATTACTCTATTTTGGTCTCCAAGTGTCTGAAAAGCCCTTTTTAGTCAAAATAACTACGTTTGGTCACCAAAGGTCTGAAAACCTTTTTTTTAGCCAAAATGACTGTATTTTTGTCTTTTAGAGTCTTAAAAAGCCGGGTTTAGACAAGATAATTGCATTTCGTAACCAGTGATATGAAAACTTTTTTTGGTCAAAATGACTCTATTTTGGTCTCCAAGTGTCTAAGAAGCCCTTTTAAGTCAAAATAACTGCATTTGGTCAGCAAAGGTATGAAAAAAAATTTAGTCAAAATAATTGTATTTTCGTCTATTAGAGTCTTAAAAACCGGTTTTGGACAAGATAATTGCATTTGGTAACCAATGGCCTGAAAAAATGTTTTTGGTCAAAATGACTCTATCTAGGTCTCCAAGTGTCTAAAAAGCCCTTTTTAGTCATAATAACTACGTTTGGTCAACAAAGGTCTGAAAAACTATTTTAGCCAAAATGACTGTATTTTTGTCTTTTAGAGTCTCAAAACTCCGCATTTAGATTTGGTATTTGTTTGGGTCAAAATGACTCTATTTTTTTCTCCAAGTGTCTAAAAAGCCTTTTTAGTCAAAATAACTGCATTTGGTCACCAAAGGTCTGAAAAACTTTTTTAGCCAAAATGACTGTATTTTTGTCTTTTAGAGTCTTAAAAAGCCGGGTTTAGACAAGATAATTGCATTTCGTAACCAGTGATCTGAAAACATTTTTTTGCTCAAAATGACTCTATTTTGGTCTCCAAGTGTCTAAAAAGCCCTTTTTAGTCAAAATAACTGCATTTGGTTACCAAAGGTCTGAAAAAAATTTAGTCAAAATGATTGTATTTTCGTCTATTAGAGTTTTAAAAAGCCGGTTTTGGACAAGATAATTGCATTTGGTAACCAATCGCCTGAAACACTTGTTTGGGTCAAAATTACTCTATTTTGGTCTCCAAGTGTCTAAAAATCCTTTTTTAGTCAAAATAACTGCATTTGGTCACCAAAGGTCTGAAAACCTTTTTTTTAGCCAAAATAACAGTATTTTTGTCCTTTAGAGTCTTAAAAAGCCGGTTTTAGACAAGATAATTGCATTTCGTGCCCAGTGATCTGAAAACATTTTTTTGGTAAAAATGACTCTATTTTGGTCTCCAAGTGTCTGAAAAGCCATTTTTTGTCAAAATAACTATGTTTGGTCACCAAAGGTCTGAAAACCTTTTTTTTAGCCAAAATGACTGTATTTTTGTCTTTTAGAGTCTTAAAACACCGCTTTTAGACAAGATAAACTACATTTGGTAACCAATGGCCTGAAAAAATGTTTTTGGTCAAAATGACTCTATTTAGGTCTCCAAGTGTCTATAAAGCCCTTTTTAGTCAAAATAACTACGTTTGGTCACCGAAGGTCTGAAAAACTATTTTAGAGTCTCAAAACTCCGCATTTAGATTTGGTATTTGTTTGGGTCAAAATTACTCTATTTTGGTCTCCAAGTGTCTGAAAAGCCCTTTTTAGTCAAAATAACTACGTTTGGTCACCAAAGGTCTGAAAACCTTTTTTTAGCCAAAATGACTGTATTTTTGTCTTTTAGAGTCTTAAAAAGCCGGGTTTAGACAAGATAATTGCATTTCGTAACCAGTGATATGAAAACTTTTTTTGGTCAAAATGACTCTATTTTGGTCTCCAAGTGTCTAAGAAGCCCTTTTAAGTCAAAATAACTGCATTTGGTCAGCAAAGGTATGAAAAAAAATTTAGTCAAAATAATTGTATTTTCGTCTATTAGAGTCTTAAAAACCGGTTTTGGACAAGATAATTGCATTTGGTAACCAATGGCCTGAAAAAATGTTTTTGGTCAAAATGACTCTATCTAGGTCTCCAAGTGTCTAAAAAGCCCTTTTTAGTCATAATAACTACGTTTGGTCAACAAAGGTCTGAAAAACTATTTTAGCCAAAATGACTGTATTTTTGTCTTTTAGAGTCTCAAAACTCCGCATTTAGATTTGGTATTTGTTTGGGTCAAAATGACTCTATTTTTGTCTCCAAGTGTCTAAAAAGCCTTTTTAGTCAAAATAACTGCATTTGGTCACCAAAGGTCTGAAAAACTTTTTTAGCCAAAATGACTGTATTTTTGTCTTTTAGAGTCTTAAAAAGCCGGGTTTAGACAAGATAATTGCATTTCGTAACCAGTGATCTGAAAACATTTTTTTGGTCAAAATGACTCTATTTTGGTCTCCAAGTGTCTAAAAAGCCCTTTTTAGTCAAAATAACTGCATTTGGTTACCAAAGGTCTGAAAAAAATTTAGTCAAAATGATTGTATTTTCGTCTATTAGAGTTTTAAAAAGCCGGTTTTGGACAAGATAATTGCATTTGGTAACCAATCGCCTGAAACACTTGTTTGGGTCAAAATTACTCTATTTTGGTCTCCAAGTGTCTAAAAATCCTTTTTTAGTCAAAATAACTGCATTTGGTCACCAAAGGTCTGAAAACCTTTTTTTTAGCCAAAATAACAGTATTTTTGTCCTTTAGAGTCTTAAAAAGCCGGTTTTAGACAAGATAATTGCATTTCGTGCCCAGTGATCTGAAAACATTTTTTTGGTAAAAATGACTCTATTTTGGTCTCCAAGTGTCTGAAAAGCCATTTTTTGTCAAAATAACTACGTTTGGTCACCAAAGGTCTGAAAACCTTTTTTTAGCCAAAATGACTGTATTTTTGTCTTTTAGAGTCTTAAAACACCGCTTTTAGACAAGATAAACTACATTTGGTAACCAATGGCCTGAAAAAATGTTTTTGGTCAAAATGACTCTATTTAGGTCTCCAAGTGTCTATAAAGCCCTTTTTAGTCAAAATAACTACGTTTGGTCACCGAAGGTCTGAAAAACTATTTTAGAGTCTCAAAACTCCGCATTTAGATTTGGTATTTGTTTGGGTCAAAATTACTCTATTTTGGTCTCCAAGTGTCTGAAAAGCCCTTTTTAGTCAAAATAACTACGTTTGGTCACCAAAGGTCTGAAAACCTTTTTTTTAGCCAAAATGACTGTATTTTTGTCTTTTAGAGTCTTAAAAAGCCGGGTTTAGACAAGATAATTGCATTTCGTAACCAGTGATATGAAAACTTTTTTTGGTCAAAATGACTCTATTTTGGTCTCCAAGTGTCTAAGAAGCCCTTTTAAGTCAAAATAACTGCATTTGGTCAGCAAAGGTATGAAAAAAAATTTAGTCAAAATAATTGTATTTTCGTCTATTAGAGTCTTAAAAACCGGTTTTGGACAAGATAATTGCATTTGGTAACCAATGGCCTGAAAAAATGTTTTTGGTCAAAATGACTCTATCTAGGTCTCCAAGTGTCTAAAAAGCCCTTTTTAGTCATAATAACTACGTTTGGTCAACAAAGGTCTGAAAAACTATTTTAGCCAAAATGACTGTATTTTTGTCTTTTAGAGTCTCAAAACTCCGCATTTAGATTTGGTATTTGTTTGGGTCAAAATGACTCTATTTTTGTCTCCAAGTGTCTAAAAAGCCTTTTTAGTCAAAATAACTGCATTTGGTCACCAAAGGTCTGAAAAACTTTTTTAGCCAAAATGACTGTATTTTTGTCTTTTAGAGTCTTAAAAAGCCGGGTTTAGACAAGATAATTGCATTTCGTAACCAGTGATCTGAAAACATTTTTTTGGTCAAAATGACTCTATTTTGGTCTCCAAGTGTCTAAAAAGACCTTTTTAGTCAAAATAACTGCATTTGGTTACCAAAGGTCTGAAAAACTATTTTAGAGTCTCAAAACTCCGCATTTAGATTTGGTATTTGTTTGGGTCAAAATTACTCTATTTTGGTCTCCAAGTGCCTAAAAAGCCTTTTTTAGTCAAAATAACTGCATTTGGTCACCAAAGGTCTGAAAAACTTTTTTAGCCAAAATGACTGTATTTTTGTCTTTTAGAGTCTTAAAAAGCCGGGTTTAGACAAGATAATTGCATTTCGTAACCAGTGATCTGAAAACATTTTTTTGGTCAAAATGACTCTATTTTGGTCTCCAAGTGTCTAAAAAGCCCTTTTTAGTCAAAATAACTGCATTTGGTTACCAAAGGTCTGAAAAAAATTTAGTCAAAATGATTGTATTTTCGTCTATTAGAGTTTTAAAAAGCCGGTTTTGGAAAAAATAATTGCATTTGGTAACCAATCGCCTGAAACACTTGTTTGGGTCAAAATTACTCTATTTTGGTCTCCAAGTGTCTAAAAATCCTTTTTTAGTCAAAATAACTGCATTTGGTCACCAAAGGTCTGAAAACCTTTTTTTTGCCAAAATAACAGTATTTTTGTCCTTTAGAGTCTTAAAAAGCCGGTTTTAGACAAGATAATTGCATTTCGTGCCCAGTGATCTGAAAACATTTTTTTGGTCAAAATGACTCTATTTTGGTCTCCAAGTGTCTAAGAAGCCCTTTTAAGTCAAAATAACTGCATTTGGTCAGCAAAGGTATAAAAAAATTAAGTCAAAATGATTGTATTCTCGTCTATTAGAGTCTTAAAAACCGGTTTTGGACAAGATAATTGCATTTGGTAACCAATGGCATGAAAAAATGTTTTTGGTCAAAATGACTCTATCTAGGTCTCCAAGTGTCTAAAAAGCCCTTTTTAGTCATAATAACTACGTTTGGTCAACAAAGGTCTGAAAAACTATTTTAGCCAAAATGACTGTATTTTTGTCTTTTAGAGTCTCAAAACTCCGCATTTAGATTTGGTATTTGTTTGGGTCAAAATGACTCTATTTTTGTCTCCAAGTGTCTAAAAAGCCTTTTTAGTCAAAATAACTGCATTTGGTCACCAAAGGTCTGAAAAACTTTTTTAGCCAAAATGACTGTATTTTTGTCTTTTAGAGTCTTAAAAAGCCGGGTTTAGACAAGATAATTGCATTTCGTAACCAGTGATCTGAAAACATTTTTTTGGTCAAAATGACTCTATTTTGGTCTCCAAGTGTCTAAAAAGCCCTTTTTAGTCAAAATAACTGCATTTGGTTACCAAAGGTCTGAAAAAAATTTAGTCAAAATGATTGTATTTTCGTCTATTAGAGTTTTAAAAAGCCGGTTTTGGACAAGATAATTGCATTTGGTAACCAATCGCCTGAAACACTTGTTTGGGTCAAAATTACTCTATTTTGGTCTCCAAGTGTCTAAAAATCCTTTTTTAGTCAAAATAACTGCATTTGGTCACCAAAGGTCTGAAAACCTTTTTTTTAGCCAAAATAACAGTATTTTTGTCCTTTAGAGTCTTAAAAAGCCGGTTTTAGACAAGATAATTGCATTTCGTGCCCAGTGATCTGAAAACATTTTTTTGGTAAAAATGACTCTATTTTGGTCTCCAAGTGTCTGAAAAGCCATTTTTTGTCAAAATAACTACGTTTGGTCACCAAAGGTCTGAAAACCTTTTTTTAGCCAAAATGACTGTATTTTTGTCTTTTAGAGTCTTAAAACACCGCTTTTAGACAAGATAAACTACATTTGGTAACCAATGGCCTGAAAAAATGTTTTTGGTCAAAATGACTCTATTTAGGTCTCCAAGTGTCTATAAAGCCCTTTTTAGTCAAAATAACTACGTTTGGTCACCGAAGGTCTGAAAAACTATTTTAGAGTCTCAAAACTCCGCATTTAGATTTGGTATTTGTTTGGGTCAAAATTACTCTATTTTGGTCTCCAAGTGTCTGAAAAGCCCTTTTTAGTCAAAATAACTACGTTTGGTCACCAAAGGTCTGAAAACCTTTTTTTTAGCCAAAATGACTGTATTTTTGTCTTTTAGAGTCTTAAAAAGCCGGGTTTAGACAAGATAATTGCATTTCGTAACCAGTGATATGAAAACTTTTTTTGGTCAAAATGACTCTATTTTGGTCTCCAAGTGTCTAAGAAGCCCTTTTAAGTCAAAATAACTGCATTTGGTCAGCAAAGGTATGAAAAAAAATTTAGTCAAAATAATTGTATTTTCGTCTATTAGAGTCTTAAAAACCGGTTTTGGACAAGATAATTGCATTTGGTAACCAATGGCCTGAAAAAATGTTTTTGGTCAAAATGACTCTATCTAGGTCTCCAAGTGTCTAAAAAGCCCTTTTTAGTCATAATAACTACGTTTGGTCAACAAAGGTCTGAAAAACTATTTTAGCCAAAATGACTGTATTTTTGTCTTTTAGAGTCTCAAAACTCCGCATTTAGATTTGGTATTTGTTTGGGTCAAAATGACTCTATTTTTGTCTCCAAGTGTCTAAAAAGCCTTTTTAGTCAAAATAACTGCATTTGGTCACCAAAGGTCTGAAAAACTTTTTTAGCCAAAATGACTGTATTTTTGTCTTTTAGAGTCTTAAAAAGCCGGGTTTAGACAAGATAATTGCATTTCGTAACCAGTGATCTGAAAACATTTTTTTGGTCAAAATGACTCTATTTTGGTCTCCAAGTGTCTAAAAAGCCCTTTTTAGTCAAAATAACTGCATTTGGTTACCAAAGGTCTGAAAAAAATTTAGTCAAAATGATTGTATTTTCGTCTATTAGAGTTTTAAAAAGCCGGTTTTGGACAAGATAATTGCATTTGGTAACCAATCGCCTGAAACACTTGTTTGGGTCAAAATTACTCTATTTTGGTCTCCAAGTGTCTAAAAATCCTTTTTTAGTCAAAATAACTGCATTTGGTCACCAAAGGTCTGAAAACCTTTTTTTAGCCAAAATAACAGTATTTTTGTCCTTTAGAGTCTTAAAAAGCCGGTTTTAGACAAGATAATTGCATTTCGTGCCCAGTGATCTGAAAACATTTTTTTGGTAAAAATGACTCTATTTTGGTCTCCAAGTGTCTGAAAAGCTATTTTTTGTCAAAATAACTACGTTTGGTCACCAAAGGTCTGAAAACCTTTTTTTAGCCAAAATGACTGTATTTTTGTCTTTTAGAGTCTTAAAACACCGCTTTTAGACAAGATAAACTACATTTGGTAACCAATGGCCTGAAAAAATGTTTTTGGTCAAAATGACTCTATTTAGGTCTCCAAGTGTCTATAAAGCCCTTTTTAGTCAAAATAACTACGTTTGGTCACCGAAGGTCTGAAAAACTATTTTAGAGTCTCAAAACTCCGCATTTAGATTTGGTATTTGTTTGGGTCAAAATTACTCTATTTTGGTCTCCAAGTGTCTGAAAAGCCCTTTTTAGTCAAAATAACTACGTTTGGTCACCAAAGGTCTGAAAACCTTTTTTTTAGCCAAAATGACTGTATTTTTGTCTTTTAGAGTCTTAAAAAGCCGGGTTTAGACAAGATAATTGCATTTCGTAACCAGTGATATGAAAACTTTTTTTGGTCAAAATGACTCTATTTTGGTCTCCAAGTGTCTAAGAAGCCCTTTTAAGTCAAAATAACTGCATTTGGTCAGCAAAGGTATGAAAAAAAATTTAGTCAAAATAATTGTATTTTCGTCTATTAGAGTCTTAAAAACCGGTTTTGGACAAGATAATTGCATTTGGTAACCAATGGCCTGAAAAAATGTTTTTGGTCAAAATGACTCTATCTAGGTCTCCAAGTGTCTAAAAAGCCCTTTTTAGTCATAATAACTACGTTTGGTCAACAAAGGTCTGAAAAACTATTTTAGCCAAAATGACTGTATTTTTGTCTTTTAGAGTCTCAAAACTCCGCATTTAGATTTGGTATTTGTTTGGGTCAAAATGACTCTATTTTTGTCTCCAAGTGTCTAAAAAGCCTTTTTAGTCAAAATAACTGCATTTGGTCACCAAAGGTCTGAAAAACTTTTTTAGCCAAAATGACTGTATTTTTGTCTTTTAGAGTCTTAAAAAGCCGGGTTTAGACAAGATAATTGCATTTCGTAACCAGTGATCTGAAAACATTTTTTTGGTCAAAATGACTCTATTTTGGTCTCCAAGTGTCTAAAAAGCCCTTTTTAGTCAAAATAACTGCATTTGGTTACCAAAGGTCTGAAAAACTATTTTAGAGTCTCAAAACTCCGCATTTAGATTTGGTATTTGTTTGGGTCAAAATTACTCTATTTTGGTCTCCAAGTGTCTAAAAAGCCTTTTTTAGTCAAAATAACTGCATTTGGTCACCAAAGGTCTGAAAAACTTTTTTAGCCAAAATGACTGTATTTTTGTCTTTTAGAGTCTTAAAAAGCCGGGTTTAGACAAGATAATTGCATTTCGTAACCAGTGATCTGAAAACATTTTTTTGGTCAAAATGACTCTATTTTGGTCTCCAAGTGTCTAAAAAGCCCTTTTTAGTCAAAATAACTGCATTTGGTTACCAAAGGTCTGAAAAAAATTTAGTCAAAATGATTGTATTTTCGTCTATTAGAGTTTTAAAAAGCCGGTTTTGGACAAAATAATTGCATTTGGTAACCAATCGCCTGAAACACTTGTTTGGGTCAAAATTACTCTATTTTGGTCTCCAAGTGTCTAAAAATCCTTTTTTAGTCAAAATAACTGCATTTGGTCACCAAAGGTCTGAAAACCTTTTTTTTGCCAAAATAACAGTATTTTTGTCCTTTAGAGTCTTAAAAAGCCGGTTTTAGACAAGATAATTGCATTTCGTGCCCAGTGATCTGAAAACATTTTTTTGGTCAAAATGACTCTATTTTGGTCTCCAAGTGTCTAAGAAGCCCTTTTAAGTCAAAATAACTGCATTTGGTCAGCAAAGGTATAAAAAAATTAAGTCAAAATGATTGTATTCTCGTCTATTAGAGTCTTAAAAACCGGTTTTGGACAAGATAATTGCATTTGGTAACCAATGGCATGAAAAAATGTTTTTGGTCAAAATGACTCTATCTAGGTCTCCAAGTGTCTAAAAAGCCCTTTTTAGTCATAATAACTACGTTTGGTCAACAAAGGTCTGAAAAACTATTTTAGCCAAAATGACTGTATTTTTGTCTTTTAGAGTCTCAAAACTCCGCATTTAGATTTGGTATTTGTTTGGGTCAAAATGACTCTATTTTTGTCTCCAAGTGTCTAAAAAGCCTTTTTAGTCAAAATAACTGCATTTGGTCACCAAAGGTCTGAAAAACTTTTTTAGCCAAAATGACTGTATTTTTGTCTTTTAGAGTCTTAAAAAGCCGGGTTTAGACAAGATAATTGCATTTCGTAACCAGTGATCTGAAAACATTTTTTTGGTCAAAATGACTCTATTTTGGTCTCCAAGTGTCTAAAAAGCCCTTTTTAGTCAAAATAACTGCATTTGGTTACCAAAGGTCTGAAAAAAATTTAGTCAAAATGATTGTATTTTCGTCTATTAGAGTTTTAAAAAGCCGGTTTTGGACAAGATAATTGCATTTGGTAACCAATCGCCTGAAACACTTGTTTGGGTCAAAATTACTCTATTTTGGTCTCCAAGTGTCTAAAAATCCTTTTTTAGTCAAAATAACTGCATTTGGTCACCAAAGGTCTGAAAACCTTTTTTTTAGCCAAAATAACAGTATTTTTGTCCTTTAGAGTCTTAAAAAGCCGGTTTTAGACAAGATAATTGCATTTCGTGCCCAGTGATCTGAAAACATTTTTTTGGTAAAAATGACTCTATTTTGGTCTCCAAGTGTCTGAAAAGCCATTTTTTGTCAAAATAACTACGTTTGGTCACCAAAGGTCTGAAAACCTTTTTTTAGCCAAAATGACTGTATTTTTGTCTTTTAGAGTCTTAAAACACCGCTTTTAGACAAGATAAACTACATTTGGTAACCAATGGCCTGAAAAAATGTTTTTGGTCAAAATGACTCTATTTAGGTCTCCAAGTGTCTATAAAGCCCTTTTTAGTCAAAATAACTACGTTTGGTCACCGAAGGTCTGAAAAACTATTTTAGAGTCTCAAAACTCCGCATTTAGATTTGGTATTTGTTTGGGTCAAAATTACTCTATTTTGGTCTCCAAGTGTCTGAAAAGCCCTTTTTAGTCAAAATAACTACGTTTGGTCACCAAAGGTCTGAAAACCTTTTTTTTAGCCAAAATGACTGTATTTTTGTCTTTTAGAGTCTTAAAAAGCCGGGTTTAGACAAGATAATTGCATTTCGTAACCAGTGATATGAAAACTTTTTTTGGTCAAAATGACTCTATTTTGGTCTCCAAGTGTCTAAGAAGCCCTTTTAAGTCAAAATAACTGCATTTGGTCAGCAAAGGTATGAAAAAAAATTTAGTCAAAATAATTGTATTTTCGTCTATTAGAGTCTTAAAAACCGGTTTTGGACAAGATAATTGCATTTGGTAACCAATGGCCTGAAAAAATGTTTTTGGTCAAAATGACTCTATCTAGGTCTCCAAGTGTCTAAAAAGCCCTTTTTAGTCATAATAACTACGTTTGGTCAACAAAGGTCTGAAAAACTATTTTAGCCAAAATGACTGTATTTTTGTCTTTTAGAGTCTCAAAACTCCGCATTTAGATTTGGTATTTGTTTGGGTCAAAATGACTCTATTTTTGTCTCCAAGTGTCTAAAAAGCCTTTTTAGTCAAAATAACTGCATTTGGTCACCAAAGGTCTGAAAAACTTTTTTAGCCAAAATGACTGTATTTTTGTCTTTTAGAGTCTTAAAAAGCCGGGTTTAGACAAGATAATTGCATTTCGTAACCAGTGATCTGAAAACATTTTTTTGGTCAAAATGACTCTATTTTGGTCTCCAAGTGTCTAAAAAGACCTTTTTAGTCAAAATAACTGCATTTGGTTACCAAAGGTCTGAAAAACTATTTTAGAGTCTCAAAACTCCGCATTTAGATTTGGTATTTGTTTGGGTCAAAATTACTCTATTTTGGTCTCCAAGTGTCTAAAAAGCCTTTTTTAGTCAAAATAACTGCATTTGGTCACCAAAGGTCTGAAAAACTTTTTTAGCCAAAATGACTGTATTTTTGTCTTTTAGAGTCTTAAAAAGCCGGGTTTAGACAAGATAATTGCATTTCGTAACCAGTGATCTGAAAACATTTTTTTGGTCAAAATGACTCTATTTTGGTCTCCAAGTGTCTAAAAAGCCCTTTTTAGTCAAAATAACTGCATTTGGTTACCAAAGGTCTGAAAAAAATTTAGTCAAAATGATTGTATTTTCGTCTATTAGAGTTTTAAAAAGCCGGTTTTGGAAAAAATAATTGCATTTGGTAACCAATCGCCTGAAACACTTGTTTGGGTCAAAATTACTCTATTTTGGTCTCCAAGTGTCTAAAAATCCTTTTTTAGTCAAAATAACTGCATTTGGTCACCAAAGGTCTGAAAACCTTTTTTTTGCCAAAATAACAGTATTTTTGTCCTTTAGAGTCTTAAAAAGCCGGTTTTAGACAAGATAATTGCATTTCGTGCCCAGTGATCTGAAAACATTTTTTTGGTCAAAATGACTCTATTTTGGTCTCCAAGTGTCTAAGAAGCCCTTTTAAGTCAAAATAACTGCATTTGGTCAGCAAAGGTATAAAAAAATTAAGTCAAAATGATTGTATTCTCGTCTATTAGAGTCTTAAAAACCGGTTTTGGACAAGATAATTGCATTTGGTAACCAATGGCATGAAAAAATGTTTTTGGTCAAAATGACTCTATCTAGGTCTCCAAGTGTCTAAAAAGCCCTTTTTAGTCATAATAACTACGTTTGGTCAACAAAGGTCTGAAAAACTATTTTAGCCAAAATGACTGTATTTTTGTCTTTTAGAGTCTCAAAACTCCGCATTTAGATTTGGTATTTGTTTGGGTCAAAATGACTCTATTTTTGTCTCCAAGTGTCTAAAAAGCCTTTTTAGTCAAAATAACTGCATTTGGTCACCAAAGGTCTGAAAAACTTTTTTAGCCAAAATGACTGTATTTTTGTCTTTTAGAGTCTTAAAAAGCCGGGTTCAGACAAGATAATTGCATTTCGTAACCAGTGATCTGAAAACATTTTTTTGGTCAAAATGACTCTATTTTGGTCTCCAAGTGTCTAAAAAGCCCTTTTTAGTCAAAATAATTGCATTTGGTTACCAAAGGTCTGAAAAAAAATTTAGTCAAAATGATTGTATTTTCGTCTATTAGAGTTTTAAAAAGCCGGTTTTGGACAAGATAATTGCATTTGGTAACCAATCGCCTGAAACACTTGTTTGGGTCAAAATTACTCTATTTTGGTCTCCAAGTGTCTAAAAATCCTTTTTTAGTCAAAATAACTGCATTTGGTCACCAAAGGTCTGAAAACCTTTTTTTTAGCCAAAATAACAGTATTTTTGTCCTTTAGAGTCTTAAAAAGCCGGTTTTAGACAAGATAATTGCATTTCGTGCCCAGTGATCTGAAAACATTTTTTTGGTAAAAATGACTCTATTTTGGTCTCCAAGTGTCTGAAAAGCCATTTTTTGTCAAAATAACTACGTTTGGTCACCAAAGGTCTGAAAACCTTTTTTTAGCCAAAATGACTGTATTTTTGTCTTTTAGAGTCTTAAAACACCGCTTTTAGACAAGATAAACTACATTTGGTAACCAATGGCCTGAAAAAATGTTTTTGGTCAAAATGACTCTATTTAGGTCTCCAAGTGTCTATAAAGCCCTTTTTAGTCAAAATAACTACGTTTGGTCACCGAAGGTCTGAAAAACTATTTTAGAGTCTCAAAACTCCGCATTTAGATTTGGTATTTGTTTGGGTCAAAATTACTCTATTTTGGTCTCCAAGTGTCTGAAAAGCCCTTTTTAGTCAAAATAACTACGTTTGGTCACCAAAGGTCTGAAAACCTTTTTTTTAGCCAAAATGACTGTATTTTTGTCTTTTAGAGTCTTAAAAAGCCGGGTTTAGACAAGATAATTGCATTTCGTAACCAGTGATATGAAAACTTTTTTTGGTCAAAATGACTCTATTTTGGTCTCCAAGTGTCTAAGAAGCCCTTTTAAGTCAAAATAACTGCATTTGGTCAGCAAAGGTATGAAAAAAAATTTAGTCAAAATAATTGTATTTTCGTCTATTAGAGTCTTAAAAACCGGTTTTGGACAAGATAATTGCATTTGGTAACCAATGGCCTGAAAAAATGTTTTTGGTCAAAATGACTCTATCTAGGTCTCCAAGTGTCTAAAAAGCCCTTTTTAGTCATAATAACTACGTTTGGTCAACAAAGGTCTGAAAAACTATTTTAGCCAAAATGACTGTATTTTTGTCTTTTAGAGTCTCAAAACTCCGCATTTAGATTTGGTATTTGTTTGGGTCAAAATGACTCTATTTTTGTCTCCAAGTGTCTAAAAAGCCTTTTTAGTCAAAATAACTGCATTTGGTCACCAAAGGTCTGAAAAACTTTTTTAGCCAAAATGACTGTATTTTTGTCTTTTAGAGTCTTAAAAAGCCGGGTTTAGACAAGATAATTGCATTTCGTAACCAGTGATCTGAAAACATTTTTTTGGTCAAAATGACTCTATTTTGGTCTCCAAGTGTCTAAAAAGCCCTTTTTAGTCAAAATAACTGCATTTGGTTACCAAAGGTCTGAAAAAAATTTAGTCAAAATGATTGTATTTTCGTCTATTAGAGTTTTAAAAAGCCGGTTTTGGACAAGATAATTGCATTTGGTAACCAATCGCCTGAAACACTTGTTTGGGTCAAAATTACTCTATTTTGGTCTCCAAGTGTCTAAAAATCCTTTTTTAGTCAAAATAACTGCATTTGGTCACCAAAGGTCTGAAAACCTTTTTTTTAGCCAAAATAACAGTATTTTTGTCCTTTAGAGTCTTAAAAAGCCGGTTTTAGACAAGATAATTGCATTTCGTGCCCAGTGATCTGAAAACATTTTTTTGGTAAAAATGACTCTATTTTGGTCTCCAAGTGTCTGAAAAGCCATTTTTTGTCAAAATAACTACGTTTGGTCACCAAAGGTCTGAAAACCTTTTTTTAGCCAAAATGACTGTATTTTTGTCTTTTAGAGTCTTAAAACACCGCTTTTAGACAAGATAAACTACATTTGGTAACCAATGGCCTGAAAAAATGTTTTTGGTCAAAATGACTCTATTTAGGTCTCCAAGTGTCTATAAAGCCCTTTTTAGTCAAAATAACTACGTTTGGTCACCGAAGGTCTGAAAAACTATTTTAGAGTCTCAAAACTCAGCATTTAGATTTGGTATTTGTTTGGGTCAAAATTACTCTATTTTGGTCTCCAAGTGTCTGAAAAGCCCTTTTTAGTCAAAATAACTACGTTTGGTCACCAAAGGTCTGAAAACCTTTTTTTAGCCAAAATGACTGTATTTTTGTCTTTTAGAGTCTTAAAAAGCCGGGTTTAGACAAGATAATTGCATTTCGTAACCAGTGATATGAAAACTTTTTTTGGTCAAAATGACTCTATTTTGGTCTCCAAGTGTCTAAGAAGCCCTTTTAAGTCAAAATAACTGCATTTGGTCAGCAAAGGTATGAAAAAAAATTTAGTCAAAATAATTGTATTTTCGTCTATTAGAGTCTTAAAAACCGGTTTTGGACAAGATAATTGCATTTGGTAACCAATGGCCTGAAAAAATGTTTTTGGTCAAAATGACTCTATCTAGGTCTCCAAGTGTCTAAAAAGCCCTTTTTAGTCATGATAACTACGTTTGGTCAACAAAGGTCTGAAAAACTATTTTAGCCAAAATGACTGTATTTTTGTCTTTTAGAGTCTCAAAACTCCGCATTTAGATTTGGTATTTGTTTGGGTCAAAATGACTCTATTTTTGTCTCCAAGTGTCTAAAAAGCCTTTTTAGTCAAAATAACTGCATTTGGTCACCAAAGGTCTGAAAAACTTTTTTAGCCAAAATGACTGTATTTTTGTCTTTTAGAGTCTTAAAAAGCCGGGTTTAGACAAGATAATTGCATTTCGTAACCAGTGATCTGAAAACATTTTTTTGGTCAAAATGACTCTATTTTGGTCTCCAAGTGTCTAAAATGCCCTTTTTAGTCAAAATAACTGCATTTGGTTACCAAAGGTCTGAAAAACTATTTTAGAGTCTCAAAACTCCGCATTTAGATTTGGTATTTGTTTGGGTCAAAATTACTCTATTTTGGTCTCCAAGTGTCTAAAAAGCCTTTTTTAGTCAAAATAACTGCATTTGGTCACCAAAGGTCTGAAAAACTTTTTTAGCCAAAATGACTGTATTTTTGTCTTTTAGAGTCTTAAAAAGCCGGGTTTAGACAAGATAATTGCATTTCGTAACCAGTGATCTGAAAACATTTTTTTGGTCAAAATGACTCTATTTTGGTCTCCAAGTTTCTAAAAAGCCCTTTTTAGTCAAAATAACTGCATTTGGTTACCAAAGGTCTGAAAAAAATTTAGTCAAAATGATTGTATTTTCGTCTATTAGAGTTTTAAAAAGCCGGTTTTGGACAAAATAATTGCATTTGGTAACCAATCGCCTGAAACACTTGTTTGGGTCAAAATTACTCTATTTTGGTCTCCAAGTGTCTAAAAATCCTTTTTTAGTCAAAATAACTGCATTTGGTCACCAAAGGTCTGAAAACCTTTTTTTTGCCAAAATAACAGTATTTTTGTCCTTTAGAGTCTTAAAAAGCCGGTTTTAGACAAGATAATTGCATTTCGTGCCCAGTGATCTGAAAACATTTTTTTGGTCAAAATGACTCTATTTTGGTCTCCAAGTGTCTAAGAAGCCCTTTTAAGTCAAAATAACTGCATTTGGTCAGCAAAGGTATAAAAAAATTAAGTCAAAATGATTGTATTCTCGTCTATTAGAGTCTTAAAAACCGGTTTTGGACAAGATAATTGCATTTGGTAACCAATGGCATGAAAAAATGTTTTTGGTCAAAATGACTCTATCTAGGTCTCCAAGTGTCTAAAAAGCCCTTTTTAGTCATAATAACTACGTTTGGTCAACAAAGGTCTGAAAAACTATTTTAGCCAAAATGACTGTATTTTTGTCTTTTAGAGTCTCAAAACTCCGCATTTAGATTTGGTATTTGTTTGGGTCAAAATGACTCTATTTTTGTCTCCAAGTGTCTAAAAAGCCTTTTTAGTCAAAATAACTGCATTTGGTCACCAAAGGTCTGAAAAACTTTTTTAGCCAAAATGACTGTATTTTTGTCTTTTAGAGTCTTAAAAAGCCGGGTTTAGACAAGATAATTGCATTTCGTAACCAGTGATCTGAAAACATTTTTTTGGTCAAAATGACTCTATTTTGGTCTCCAAGTGTCTAAAAAGCCCTTTTTAGTCAAAATAACTGCATTTGGTTACCAAAGGTCTGAAAAAAATTTAGTCAAAATGATTGTATTTTCGTCTATTAGAGTTTTAAAAAGCCGGTTTTGGACAAGATAATTGCATTTGGTAACCAATCGCCTGAAACACTTGTTTGGGTCAAAATTACTCTATTTTGGTCTCCAAGTGTCTAAAAATCCTTTTTTAGTCAAAATAACTGCATTTGGTCACCAAAGGTCTGAAAACCTTTTTTTTAGCCAAAATAACAGTATTTTTGTCCTTTAGAGTCTTAAAAAGCCGGTTTTAGACAAGATAATTGCATTTCGTGCCCAGTGATCTGAAAACATTTTTTTGGTAAAAATGACTCTATTTTGGTCTCCAAGTGTCTGAAAAGCCATTTTTTGTCAAAATAACTACGTTTGGTCACCAAAGGTCTGAAAACCTTTTTTTAGCCAAAATGACTGTATTTTTGTCTTTTAGAGTCTTAAAACACCGCTTTTAGACAAGATAAACTACATTTGGTAACCAATGGCCTGAAAAAATGTTTTTGGTCAAAATGACTCTATTTAGGTCTCCAAGTGTCTATAAAGCCCTTTTTAGTCAAAATAACTACGTTTGGTCACCGAAGGTCTGAAAAACTATTTTAGAGTCTCAAAACTCCGCATTTAGATTTGGTATTTGTTTGGGTCAAAATTACTCTATTTTGGTCTCCAAGTGTCTGAAAAGCCCTTTTTAGTCAAAATAACTACGTTTGGTCACCAAAGGTCTGAAAACCTTTTTTTTAGCCAAAATGACTGTATTTTTGTCTTTTAGAGTCTTAAAAAGCCGGGTTTAGACAAGATAATTGCATTTCGTAACCAGTGATATGAAAACTTTTTTTGGTCAAAATGACTCTATTTTGGTCTCCAAGTGTCTAAGAAGCCCTTTTAAGTCAAAATAACTGCATTTGGTCAGCAAAGGTATGAAAAAAAATTTAGTCAAAATAATTGTATTTTCGTCTATTAGAGTCTTAAAAACCGGTTTTGGACACGATAATTGCATTTGGTAACCAATGGCCTGAAAAAATGTTTTTGGTCAAAATGACTCTATCTAGGTCTCCAAGTGTCTAAAAAGCCCTTTTTAGTCATAATAACTACGTTTGGTCAACAAAGGTCTGAAAAACTATTTTAGCCAAAATGACTGTATTTTTGTCTTTTAGAGTCTCAAAACTCCGCATTTAGATTTGGTATTTGTTTGGGTCAAAATGACTCTATTTTTGTCTCCAAGTGTCTAAAAAGCCTTTTTAGTCAAAATAACTGCATTTGGTCACCAAAGGTCTGAAAAACTTTTTTAGCCAAAATGACTGTATTTTTGTCTTTTAGAGTCTTAAAAAGCCGGGTTTAGACAAGATAATTGCATTTCGTAACCAGTGATCTGAAAACATTTTTTTGGTCAAAATGACTCTATTTTGGTCTCCAAGTGTCTAAAAAGCCCTTTTTAGTCAAAATAACTGCATTTGGTTACCAAAGGTCTGAAAAAAATTTAGTCAAAATGATTGTATTTTCGTCTATTAGAGTTTTAAAAAGCCGGTTTTGGACAAGATAATTGCATTTGGTAACCAATCGCCTGAAACACTTGTTTGGGTCAAAATTACTCTATTTTGGTCTCCAAGTGTCTAAAAATCCTTTTTTAGTCAAAATAACTGCATTTGGTCACCAAAGGTCTGAAAACCTTTTTTTAGCCAAAATAACAGTATTTTTGTCCTTTAGAGTCTTAAAAAGCCGGTTTTAGACAAGATAATTGCATTTCGTGCCCAGTGATCTGAAAACATTTTTTTGGTAAAAATGACTCTATTTTGGTCTCCAAGTGTCTGAAAAGCTATTTTTTGTCAAAATAACTACGTTTGGTCACCAAAGGTCTGAAAACCTTTTTTTAGCCAAAATGACTGTATTTTTGTCTTTTAGAGTCTTAAAACACCGCTTTTAGACAAGATAAACTACATTTGGTAACCAATGGCCTGAAAAAATGTTTTTGGTCAAAATGACTCTATTTAGGTCTCCAAGTGTCTATAAAGCCCTTTTTAGTCAAAATAACTACGTTTGGTCACCGAAGGTCTGAAAAACTATTTTAGAGTCTCAAAACTCCGCATTTAGATTTGGTATTTGTTTGGGTCAAAATTACTCTATTTTGGTCTCCAAGTGTCTGAAAAGCCCTTTTTAGTCAAAATAACTACGTTTGGTCACCAAAGGTCTGAAAACCTTTTTTTTAGCCAAAATGACTGTATTTTTGTCTTTTAGAGTCTTAAAAAGCCGGGTTTAGACAAGATAATTGCATTTCGTAACCAGTGATATGAAAACTTTTTTTGGTCAAAATGACTCTATTTTGGTCTCCAAGTGTCTAAGAAGCCCTTTTAAGTCAAAATAACTGCATTTGGTCAGCAAAGGTATGAAAAAAAATTTAGTCAAAATAATTGTATTTTCGTCTATTAGAGTCTTAAAAACCGGTTTTGGACAAGATAATTGCATTTGGTAACCAATGGCCTGAAAAAATGTTTTTGGTCAAAATGACTCTATCTAGGTCTCCAAGTGTCTAAAAAGCCCTTTTTAGTCATAATAACTACGTTTGGTCAACAAAGGTCTGAAAAACTATTTTAGCCAAAATGACTGTATTTTTGTCTTTTAGAGTCTCAAAACTCCGCATTTAGATTTGGTATTTGTTTGGGTCAAAATGACTCTATTTTTGTCTCCAAGTGTCTAAAAAGCCTTTTTAGTCAAAATAACTGCATTTGGTCACCAAAGGTCTGAAAAACTTTTTTAGCCAAAATGACTGTATTTTTGTCTTTTAGAGTCTTAAAAAGCCGGGTTTAGACAAGATAATTGCATTTCGTAACCAGTGATCTGAAAACATTTTTTTGGTCAAAATGACTCTATTTTGGTCTCCAAGTGTCTAAAAAGCCCTTTTTAGTCAAAATAACTGCATTTGGTTACCAAAGGTCTGAAAAACTATTTTAGAGTCTCAAAACTCCGCATTTAGATTTGGTATTTGTTTGGGTCAAAATTACTCTATTTTGGTCTCCAAGTGTCTAAAAAGCCTTTTTTAGTCAAAATAACTGCATTTGGTCACCAAAGGTCTGAAAAACTTTTTTAGCCAAAATGACTGTATTTTTGTCTTTTAGAGTCTTAAAAAGCCGGGTTTAGACAAGATAATTGCATTTCGTAACCAGTGATCTGAAAACATTTTTTTGGTCAAAATGACTCTATTTTGGTCTCCAAGTGTCTAAAAAGCCCTTTTTAGTCAAAATAACTGCATTTGGTTACCAAAGGTCTGAAAAAAATTTAGTCAAAATGATTGTATTTTCGTCTATTAGAGTTTTAAAAAGCCGGTTTTGGACAAAATAATTGCATTTGGTAACCAATCGCCTGAAACACTTGTTTGGGTCAAAATTACTCTATTTTGGTCTCCAAGTGTCTAAAAATCCTTTTTTAGTCAAAATAACTGCATTTGGTCACCAAAGGTCTGAAAACCTTTTTTTTGCCAAAATAACAGTATTTTTGTCCTTTAGAGTCTTAAAAAGCCGGTTTTAGACAAGATAATTGCATTTCGTGCCCAGTGATCTGAAAACATTTTTTTGGTCAAAATGACTCTATTTTGGTCTCCAAGTGTCTAAGAAGCCCTTTTAAGTCAAAATAACTGCATTTGGTCAGCAAAGGTATAAAAAAATTAAGTCAAAATGATTGTATTCTCGTCTATTAGAGTCTTAAAAACCGGTTTTGGACAAGATAATTGCATTTGGTAACCAATGGCATGAAAAAATGTTTTTGGTCAAAATGACTCTATCTAGGTCTCCAAGTGTCTAAAAAGCCCTTTTTAGTCATAATAACTACGTTTGGTCAACAAAGGTCTGAAAAACTATTTTAGCCAAAATGACTGTATTTTTGTCTTTTAGAGTCTCAAAACTCCG
The DNA here is from genome assembly GCF_965119305.1 of Pelophylax lessonae. NCBI lineage: Eukaryota > Metazoa > Chordata > Amphibia > Anura > Ranidae > Pelophylax > Pelophylax lessonae. The sequence goes on from NC_138773.1 coordinate 151,728,944, forward strand.
CATTTAGATTTGGTATTTGTTTGGGTCAAAATGACTCTATTTTTGTCTCCAAGTGTCTAAAAAGCCTTTTTAGTCAAAATAACTGCATTTGGTCACCAAAGGTCTGAAAAACTTTTTTAGCCAAAATGACTGTATTTTTGTCTTTTAGAGTCTTAAAAAGCCGGGTTTAGACAAGATAATTGCATTTCGTAACCAGTGATCTGAAAACATTTTTTTGGTCAAAATGACTCTATTTTGGTCTCCAAGTGTCTAAAAAGCCCTTTTTAGTCAAAATAACTGCATTTGGTTACCAAAGGTCTGAAAAAAATTTAGTCAAAATGATTGTATTTTCGTCTATTAGAGTTTTAAAAAGCCGGTTTTGGACAAGATAATTGCATTTGGTAACCAATCGCCTGAAACACTTGTTTGGGTCAAAATTACTCTATTTTGGTCTCCAAGTGTCTAAAAATCCTTTTTTAGTCAAAATAACTGCATTTGGTCACCAAAGGTCTGAAAACCTTTTTTTTAGCCAAAATAACAGTATTTTTGTCCTTTAGAGTCTTAAAAAGCCGGTTTTAGACAAGATAATTGCATTTCGTGCCCAGTGATCTGAAAACATTTTTTTGGTAAAAATGACTCTATTTTGGTCTCCAAGTGTCTGAAAAGCCATTTTTTGTCAAAATAACTACGTTTGGTCACCAAAGGTCTGAAAACCTTTTTTTAGCCAAAATGACTGTATTTTTGTCTTTTAGAGTCTTAAAACACCGCTTTTAGACAAGATAAACTACATTTGGTAACCAATGGCCTGAAAAAATGTTTTTGGTCAAAATGACTCTATTTAGGTCTCCAAGTGTCTATAAAGCCCTTTTTAGTCAAAATAACTACGTTTGGTCACCGAAGGTCTGAAAAACTATTTTAGAGTCTCAAAACTCCGCATTTAGATTTGGTATTTGTTTGGGTCAAAATTACTCTATTTTGGTCTCCAAGTGTCTGAAAAGCCCTTTTTAGTCAAAATAACTACGTTTGGTCACCAAAGGTCTGAAAACCTTTTTTTTAGCCAAAATGACTGTATTTTTGTCTTTTAGAGTCTTAAAAAGCCGGGTTTAGACAAGATAATTGCATTTCGTAACCAGTGATATGAAAACTTTTTTTGGTCAAAATGACTCTATTTTGGTCTCCAAGTGTCTAAGAAGCCCTTTTAAGTCAAAATAACTGCATTTGGTCAGCAAAGGTATGAAAAAAAATTTAGTCAAAATAATTGTATTTTCGTCTATTAGAGTCTTAAAAACCGGTTTTGGACAAGATAATTGCATTTGGTAACCAATGGCCTGAAAAAATGTTTTTGGTCAAAATGACTCTATCTAGGTCTCCAAGTGTCTAAAAAGCCCTTTTTAGTCATAATAACTACGTTTGGTCAACAAAGGTCTGAAAAACTATTTTAGCCAAAATGACTGTATTTTTGTCTTTTAGAGTCTCAAAACTCCGCATTTAGATTTGGTATTTGTTTGGGTCAAAATGACTCTATTTTTGTCTCCAAGTGTCTAAAAAGCCTTTTTAGTCAAAATAACTGCATTTGGTCACCAAAGGTCTGAAAAACTTTTTTAGCCAAAATGACTGTATTTTTGTCTTTTAGAGTCTTAAAAAGCCGGGTTTAGACAAGATAATTGCATTTCGTAACCAGTGATCTGAAAACATTTTTTTGGTCAAAATGACTCTATTTTGGTCTCCAAGTGTCTAAAAAGACCTTTTTAGTCAAAATAACTGCATTTGGTTACCAAAGGTCTGAAAAACTATTTTAGAGTCTCAAAACTCCGCATTTAGATTTGGTATTTGTTTGGGTCAAAATTACTCTATTTTGGTCTCCAAGTGTCTAAAAAGCCTTTTTTAGTCAAAATAACTGCATTTGGTCACCAAAGGTCTGAAAAACTTTTTTAGCCAAAATGACTGTATTTTTGTCTTTTAGAGTCTTAAAAAGCCGGGTTTAGACAAGATAATTGCATTTCGTAACCAGTGATCTGAAAACATTTTTTTGGTCAAAATGACTCTATTTTGGTCTCCAAGTGTCTAAAAAGCCCTTTTTAGTCAAAATAACTGCATTTGGTTACCAAAGGTCTGAAAAAAATTTAGTCAAAATGATTGTATTTTCGTCTATTAGAGTTTTAAAAAGCCGGTTTTGGAAAAAATAATTGCATTTGGTAACCAATCGCCTGAAACACTTGTTTGGGTCAAAATTACTCTATTTTGGTCTCCAAGTGTCTAAAAATCCTTTTTTAGTCAAAATAACTGCATTTGGTCACCAAAGGTCTGAAAACCTTTTTTTTGCCAAAATAACAGTATTTTTGTCCTTTAGAGTCTTAAAAAGCCGGTTTTAGACAAGATAATTGCATTTCGTGCCCAGTGATCTGAAAACATTTTTTTGGTCAAAATGACTCTATTTTGGTCTCCAAGTGTCTAAGAAGCCCTTTTAAGTCAAAATAACTGCATTTGGTCAGCAAAGGTATAAAAAAATTAAGTCAAAATGATTGTATTCTCGTCTATTAGAGTCTTAAAAACCGGTTTTGGACAAGATAATTGCATTTGGTAACCAATGGCATGAAAAAATGTTTTTGGTCAAAATGACTCTATCTAGGTCTCCAAGTGTCTAAAAAGCCCTTTTTAGTCATAATAACTACGTTTGGTCAACAAAGGTCTGAAAAACTATTTTAGCCAAAATGACTGTATTTTTGTCTTTTAGAGTCTCAAAACTCCGCATTTAGATTTGGTATTTGTTTGGGTCAAAATGACTCTATTTTTGTCTCCAAGTGTCTAAAAAGCCTTTTTAGTCAAAATAACTGCATTTGGTCACCAAAGGTCTGAAAAACTTTTTTAGCCAAAATGACTGTATTTTTGTCTTTTAGAGTCTTAAAAAGCCGGGTTCAGACAAGATAATTGCATTTCGTAACCAGTGATCTGAAAACATTTTTTTGGTCAAAATGACTCTATTTTGGTCTCCAAGTGTCTAAAAAGCCCTTTTTAGTCAAAATAATTGCATTTGGTTACCAAAGGTCTGAAAAAAAATTTAGTCAAAATGATTGTATTTTCGTCTATTAGAGTTTTAAAAAGCCGGTTTTGGACAAGATAATTGCATTTGGTAACCAATCGCCTGAAACACTTGTTTGGGTCAAAATTACTCTATTTTGGTCTCCAAGTGTCTAAAAATCCTTTTTTAGTCAAAATAACTGCATTTGGTCACCAAAGGTCTGAAAACCTTTTTTTTAGCCAAAATAACAGTATTTTTGTCCTTTAGAGTCTTAAAAAGCCGGTTTTAGACAAGATAATTGCATTTCGTGCCCAGTGATCTGAAAACATTTTTTTGGTAAAAATGACTCTATTTTGGTCTCCAAGTGTCTGAAAAGCCATTTTTTGTCAAAATAACTACGTTTGGTCACCAAAGGTCTGAAAACCTTTTTTTAGCCAAAATGACTGTATTTTTGTCTTTTAGAGTCTTAAAACACCGCTTTTAGACAAGATAAACTACATTTGGTAACCAATGGCCTGAAAAAATGTTTTTGGTCAAAATGACTCTATTTAGGTCTCCAAGTGTCTATAAAGCCCTTTTTAGTCAAAATAACTACGTTTGGTCACCGAAGGTCTGAAAAACTATTTTAGAGTCTCAAAACTCCGCATTTAGATTTGGTATTTGTTTGGGTCAAAATTACTCTATTTTGGTCTCCAAGTGTCTGAAAAGCCCTTTTTAGTCAAAATAACTACGTTTGGTCACCAAAGGTCTGAAAACCTTTTTTTTAGCCAAAATGACTGTATTTTTGTCTTTTAGAGTCTTAAAAAGCCGGGTTTAGACAAGATAATTGCATTTCGTAACCAGTGATATGAAAACTTTTTTTGGTCAAAATGACTCTATTTTGGTCTCCAAGTGTCTAAGAAGCCCTTTTAAGTCAAAATAACTGCATTTGGTCAGCAAAGGTATGAAAAAAAATTTAGTCAAAATAATTGTATTTTCGTCTATTAGAGTCTTAAAAACCGGTTTTGGACAAGATAATTGCATTTGGTAACCAATGGCCTGAAAAAATGTTTTTGGTCAAAATGACTCTATCTAGGTCTCCAAGTGTCTAAAAAGCCCTTTTTAGTCATAATAACTACGTTTGGTCAACAAAGGTCTGAAAAACTATTTTAGCCAAAATGACTGTATTTTTGTCTTTTAGAGTCTCAAAACTCCGCATTTAGATTTGGTATTTGTTTGGGTCAAAATGACTCTATTTTTGTCTCCAAGTGTCTAAAAAGCCTTTTTAGTCAAAATAACTGCATTTGGTCACCAAAGGTCTGAAAAACTTTTTTAGCCAAAATGACTGTATTTTTGTCTTTTAGAGTCTTAAAAAGCCGGGTTTAGACAAGATAATTGCATTTCGTAACCAGTGATCTGAAAACATTTTTTTGGTCAAAATGACTCTATTTTGGTCTCCAAGTGTCTAAAAAGCCCTTTTTAGTCAAAATAACTGCATTTGGTTACCAAAGGTCTGAAAAAAATTTAGTCAAAATGATTGTATTTTCGTCTATTAGAGTTTTAAAAAGCCGGTTTTGGACAAGATAATTGCATTTGGTAACCAATCGCCTGAAACACTTGTTTGGGTCAAAATTACTCTATTTTGGTCTCCAAGTGTCTAAAAATCCTTTTTTTAGTCAAAATAACTGCATTTGGTCACCAAAGGTCTGAAAACCTTTTTTTTAGCCAAAATAACAGTATTTTTGTCCTTTAGAGTCTTAAAAAGCCGGTTTTAGACAAGATAATTGCATTTCGTGCCCAGTGATCTGAAAACATTTTTTTGGTAAAAATGACTCTATTTTGGTCTCCAAGTGTCTGAAAAGCCATTTTTTGTCAAAATAACTACGTTTGGTCACCAAAGGTCTGAAAACCTTTTTTTAGCCAAAATGACTGTATTTTTGTCTTTTAGAGTCTTAAAACACCGCTTTTAGACAAGATAAACTACATTTGGTAACCAATGGCCTGAAAAAATGTTTTTGGTCAAAATGACTCTATTTAGGTCTCCAAGTGTCTATAAAGCCCTTTTTAGTCAAAATAACTACGTTTGGTCACCGAAGGTCTGAAAAACTATTTTAGAGTCTCAAAACTCCGCATTTAGATTTGGTATTTGTTTGGGTCAAAATTACTCTATTTTGGTCTCCAAGTGTCTGAAAAGCCCTTTTTAGTCAAAATAACTACGTTTGGTCACCAAAGGTCTGAAAACCTTTTTTTTAGCCAAAATGACTGTATTTTTGTCTTTTAGAGTCTTAAAAAGCCGGGTTTAGACAAGATAATTGCATTTCGTAACCAGTGATATGAAAACTTTTTTTGGTCAAAATGACTCTATTTTGGTCTCCAAGTGTCTAAGAAGCCCTTTTAAGTCAAAATAACTGCATTTGGTCAGCAAAGGTATGAAAAAAAATTTAGTCAAAATAATTGTATTTTCGTCTATTAGAGTCTTAAAAACCGGTTTTGGACAAGATAATTGCATTTGGTAACCAATGGCCTGAAAAAATGTTTTTGGTCAAAATGACTCTATCTAGGTCTCCAAGTGTCTAAAAAGCCCTTTTTAGTCATGATAACTACGTTTGGTCAACAAAGGTCTGAAAAACTATTTTAGCCAAAATGACTGTATTTTTGTCTTTTAGAGTCTCAAAACTCCGCATTTAGATTTGGTATTTGTTTGGGTCAAAATGACTCTATTTTTGTCTCCAAGTGTCTAAAAAGCCTTTTTAGTCAAAATAACTGCATTTGGTCACCAAAGGTCTGAAAAACTTTTTTAGCCAAAATGACTGTATTTTTGTCTTTTAGAGTCTTAAAAAGCCGGGTTTAGACAAGATAATTGCATTTCGTAACCAGTGATCTGAAAACATTTTTTTGGTCAAAATGACTCTATTTTGGTCTCCAAGTGTCTAAAATGCCCTTTTTAGTCAAAATAACTGCATTTGGTTACCAAAGGTCTGAAAAACTATTTTAGAGTCTCAAAACTCCGCATTTAGATTTGGTATTTGTTTGGGTCAAAATTACTCTATTTTGGTCTCCAAGTGTCTAAAAAGCCTTTTTTAGTCAAAATAACTGCATTTGGTCACCAAAGGTCTGAAAAACTTTTTTAGCCAAAATGACTGTATTTTTGTCTTTTAGAGTCTTAAAAAGCCGGGTTTAGACAAGATAATTGCATTTCGTAACCAGTGATCTGAAAACATTTTTTTGGTCAAAATGACTCTATTTTGGTCTCCAAGTGTCTAAAAAGCCCTTTTTAGTCAAAATAACTGCATTTGGTTACCAAAGGTCTGAAAAAAATTTAGTCAAAATGATTGTATTTTCGTCTATTAGAGTTTTAAAAAGCCGGTTTTGGACAAAATAATTGCATTTGGTAACCAATCGCCTGAAACACTTGTTTGGGTCAAAATTACTCTATTTTGGTCTCCAAGTGTCTAAAAATCCTTTTTTAGTCAAAATAACTGCATTTGGTCACCAAAGGTCTGAAAACCTTTTTTTTGCCAAAATAACAGTATTTTTGTCCTTTAGAGTCTTAAAAAGCCGGTTTTAGACAAGATAATTGCATTTCGTGCCCAGTGATCTGAAAACATTTTTTTGGTCAAAATGACTCTATTTTGGTCTCCAAGTGTCTAAGAAGCCCTTTTAAGTCAAAATAACTGCATTTGGTCAGCAAAGGTATAAAAAAATTAAGTCAAAATGATTGTATTCTCGTCTATTAGAGTCTTAAAAACCGGTTTTGGACAAGATAATTGCATTTGGTAACCAATGGCATGAAAAAATGTTTTTGGTCAAAATGACTCTATCTAGGTCTCCAAGTGTCTAAAAAGCCCTTTTTAGTCATAATAACTACGTTTGGTCAACAAAGGTCTGAAAAACTATTTTAGCCAAAATGACTGTATTTTTGTCTTTTAGAGTCTCAAAACTCCGCATTTAGATTTGGTATTTGTTTGGGTCAAAATGACTCTATTTTTGTCTCCAAGTGTCTAAAAAGCCTTTTTAGTCAAAATAACTGCATTTGGTCACCAAAGGTCTGAAAAACTTTTTTAGCCAAAATGACTGTATTTTTGTCTTTTAGAGTCTTAAAAAGCCGGGTTTAGACAAGATAATTGCATTTCGTAACCAGTGATCTGAAAACATTTTTTTGGTCAAAATGACTCTATTTTGGTCTCCAAGTGTCTAAAAAGCCCTTTTTAGTCAAAATAACTGCATTTGGTTACCAAAGGTCTGAAAAAAATTTAGTCAAAATGATTGTATTTTCGTCTATTAGAGTTTTAAAAAGCCGGTTTTGGACAAGATAATTGCATTTGGTAACCAATCGCCTGAAACACTTGTTTGGGTCAAAATTACTCTATTTTGGTCTCCAAGTGTCTAAAAATCCTTTTTTAGTCAAAATAACTGCATTTGGTCACCAAAGGTCTGAAAACCTTTTTTTTAGCCAAAATAACAGTATTTTTGTCCTTTAGAGTCTTAAAAAGCCGGTTTTAGACAAGATAATTGCATTTCGTGCCCAGTGATCTGAAAACATTTTTTTGGTAAAAATGACTCTATTTTGGTCTCCAAGTGTCTGAAAAGCCATTTTTTGTCAAAATAACTACGTTTGGTCACCAAAGGTCTGAAAACCTTTTTTTAGCCAAAATGACTGTATTTTTGTCTTTTAGAGTCTTAAAACACCGCTTTTAGACAAGATAAACTACATTTGGTAACCAATGGCCTGAAAAAATGTTTTTGGTCAAAATGACTCTATTTAGGTCTCCAAGTGTCTATAAAGCCCTTTTTAGTCAAAATAACTACGTTTGGTCACCGAAGGTCTGAAAAACTATTTTAGAGTCTCAAAACTCCGCATTTAGATTTGGTATTTGTTTGGGTCAAAATTACTCTATTTTGGTCTCCAAGTGTCTGAAAAGCCCTTTTTAGTCAAAATAACTACGTTTGGTCACCAAAGGTCTGAAAACCTTTTTTTTAGCCAAAATGACTGTATTTTTGTCTTTTAGAGTCTTAAAAAGCCGGGTTTAGACAAGATAATTGCATTTCGTAACCAGTGATATGAAAACTTTTTTTGGTCAAAATGACTCTATTTTGGTCTCCAAGTGTCTAAGAAGCCCTTTTAAGTCAAAATAACTGCATTTGGTCAGCAAAGGTATGAAAAAAAATTTAGTCAAAATAATTGTATTTTCGTCTATTAGAGTCTTAAAAACCGGTTTTGGACAAGATAATTGCATTTGGTAACCAATGGCCTGAAAAAATGTTTTTGGTCAAAATGACTCTATCTAGGTCTCCAAGTGTCTAAAAAGCCCTTTTTAGTCATAATAACTACGTTTGGTCAACAAAGGTCTGAAAAACTATTTTAGCCAAAATTACTGTATTTTTGTCTTTTAGAGTCTCAAAACTCCGCATTTAGATTTGGTATTTGTTTGGGTCAAAATGACTCTATTTTTGTCTCCAAGTGTCTAAAAAGCCTTTTTAGTCAAAATAACTGCATTTGGTCACCAAAGGTCTGAAAAACTTTTTTAGCCAAAATGACTGTATTTTTGTCTTTTAGAGTCTTAAAAAGCCGGGTTTAGACAAGATAATTGCATTTCGTAACCAGTGATCTGAAAACATTTTTTTGGTCAAAATGACTCTATTTTGGTCTCCAAGTGTCTAAAAAGCCCTTTTTAGTCAAAATAACTGCATTTGGTTACCAAAGGTCTGAAAAAAATTTAGTCAAAATGATTGTATTTTCGTCTATTAGAGTTTTAAAAAGCCGGTTTTGGACAAGATAATTGCATTTGGTAACCAATCGCCTGAAACACTTGTTTGGGTCAAAATTACTCTATTTTGGTCTCCAAGTGTCTAAAAATCCTTTTTTAGTCAAAATAACTGCATTTGGTCACCAAAGGTCTGAAAACCTTTTTTTTAGCCAAAATAACAGTATTTTTGTCCTTTAGAGTCTTAAAAAGCCGGTTTTAGACAAGATAATTGCATTTCGTGCCCAGTGATCTGAAAACATTTTTTTGGTAAAAATGACTCTATTTTGGTCTCCAAGTGTCTGAAAAGCCATTTTTTGTCAAAATAACTACGTTTGGTCACCAAAGGTCTGAAAACCTTTTTTTAGCCAAAATGACTGTATTTTTGTCTTTTAGAGTCTTAAAACACCGCTTTTAGACAAGATAAACTACATTTGGTAACCAATGGCCTGAAAAAATGTTTTTGGTCAAAATGACTCTATTTAGGTCTCCAAGTGTCTATAAAGCCCTTTTTAGTCAAAATAACTACGTTTGGTCACCGAAGGTCTGAAAAACTATTTTAGAGTCTCAAAACTCCGCATTTAGATTTGGTATTTGTTTGGGTCAAAATTACTCTATTTTGGTCTCCAAGTGTCTGAAAAGCCCTTTTTAGTCAAAATAACTACGTTTGGTCACCAAAGGTCTGAAAACCTTTTTTTTAGCCAAAATGACTGTATTTTTGTCTTTTAGAGTCTTAAAAAGCCGGGTTTAGACAAGATAATTGCATTTCGTAACCAGTGATATGAAAACTTTTTTTGGTCAAAATGACTCTATTTTGGTCTCCAAGTGTCTAAGAAGCCCTTTTAAGTCAAAATAACTGCATTTGGTCAGCAAAGGTATGAAAAAAAATTTAGTCAAAATAATTGTATTTTCGTCTATTAGAGTCTTAAAAACCGGTTTTTGACAAGATAATTGCATTTGGTAACCAATGGCCTGAAAAAATGTATTTTGGTCTCCAAGTGTCTGAAAAGCCATTTTTTGTCAAAATAACTACGTTTGGTCACCAAAGGTCTGAAAACCTTTTTTTAGCCAAAATGACTGTATTTTTGTCTTTTAGAGTCTTAAAACACCGCTTTTAGACAAGATAAACTACATTTGGTAACCAATGGCCTGAAAAAATGTTTTTGGTCAAAATGACTCTATTTAGGTCTCCAAGTGTCTAAAAAGCCCTTTTTAGTCATAATAACTACGTTTGGTCAACAAAGGTCTGAAAAACTATTTTAGCCAAAATGACTGTATTTTTGTCTTTTAGAGTCTCAAAACTCCGCATTTAAATTTGGTATTTGTTTGGGTCAAAATGGCTCTATTTTGGTCTCCAAGTGTCTAAAAAGCCTTTTTAGTCAAAATAACTGCATTTGGTCACCAAAGGTCTGAAAAACTTTTTCAGCCAAAATGACTGTATTTTTGTCTTTTAGAGTCTCAAAACTCCGCATTTAGATTTGGTATTTGTTTGGGTCAAAATGACTCTATTTAGGTCTCCAAGTGTCTATAAAGCCCTTTTTAGTCAAAATAACTACGTTTGGTCACCAAAGGTCTGAAAAACTATTTTAGAGTCTCAAAACTCCGCATTTAGATTTGGTATTTGTTTGGGTCAAAATGACTCTATTTTGGTCTCCAAGTGTCTAAAAAGCCTTTTTTAGTCAAAATAACTACGTTTGGTCACCAAAGGTCTGAAACCCTTTTTTCAGCCAAAATGACTGTATTTTTGTCTTTTAGAGTCTTAAAAAGACGGTTTTAGACAAGATAATTGCATTTCGTGCCCAGTGATCTGAAAACATTTTTTTGGTCAAAATGAGTCTATTTTGGTCTCCAAGTGTCTGAAAAGCCCTTTTTAGACAAAATAACTACGTTTGGTCACCAAAGGTCTGAAAACCTTTTTTAGCAAAAATGACTGTATTTTTGTCTTTTAGAGTCTTAAAACACTGCTTTTAGACAAGATAAACTACATTTGGTAACCAATGGCCTGAAAAAATGTTTTTGGTCAAAATGACTCTATTTAGGTCTCCAAGTGTCTATAAAGCCCTTTTTAGTCAAAATAACTACGTTTGGTCACCAAAGGTCTGAAAACCTTTTTTTTAGCCAAAATTACTGTATTTTTGTCTTTTAGAGTCTTAAAAAGCCGGGTTTAGACAAGATAATTGCATTTCGTAACCAGTGATATAAAAACTTTTTTTGGTCAAAATGACTCTATTTTGGTCTCCAAGTGTCTAAGAAGCCCTTTTAAGTCAAAATAACTGCATTTGGTCAGCAAAGGTATGAAAAAAATTTAGTCAAAATAATTGTATTTTCGTCTATTAGAGTCTTAAAAACCAGTTTTGGACAAGATAATTGCATTTGGTAACCAATGGCCTGAAAAAATGTTTTTGGTCAAAATGACTCTATCTAGGTCTCCAAGTGTCTAAAAAGCCCTTTTTAGTCATAATAACTACGTTTGGTCAACAAAGGTCTGAAAAACTATTTTAGCCAAAATGACTGTATTTTTGTCTTTTAGAGTCTCAAAACTCCGCATTTAGATTTGGTATTTGTTTGGGTCAAAATGACTCTATTTTGGTCTCCAAGTGTCTAAAAAGCCTTTTTAGTCAAAATAACTGCATTTGGTCACCAAAGGTCTGAAAAACTTTTTTAGCCAAAATGACTGTATTTTTGTCTTTTAGAGTCTTAAAAAGCCGGTTTTAGACAAGATAATTGCATTTCGTGCCCAGTGATCTGAAATTTTTTTTGGTCAAAATGACTCTATTTTGGTCTCCAAGTGTCTAAAAAGCCTTTTTTAGTCAAAATAACTACGTTTGGTCACCAAAGGACTGAAAACCTTTTTCAGCCAAAATGACTGTATTTTTGTCTTTTAGAGTCTTAAAACACTGCTTTTAGACAAGATAAACTACATTTGGTAACCAATGGCCTGAAAAAATGTTTTTGGTCAAAATGACTCTATTTAGGTCTCCAAGTGTCTATAAAGCCCTTTTTAGTCAAAATAACTACGTTTGGTCACCAAAGGTCTGAAAAACTATTTTAGAGTCTCAAAACTCCGCATTTAGATTTGGTATTTGTTTGGGTAAAAATTACTCTATTTTGGTCTCCAAGTGTCTAAAAATCCTTTTTTAGTCAAAATAACTGCATTTGGTCACCAAAGGTCTGAAAACCTTTTTTTTAGCCAAAATAACAGTATTTTTGTCCTTTAGAGTCTTAAAAAGCCGGTTTTAGACAAGATAATTGCATTTCGTGCCCAGTGATCTGAAAACATTTTTTTGGTAAAAATGACTCTATTTTGGTCTCCAAGTATCTGAAAAGCCATTTTTTGTCAAAATAACTACGTTTGGTCACCAAAGGTCTGAAAACCTTTTTTTAGCCAAAATGACTGTATTTTTGTCTTTTAGAGTCTTAAAACACCGCTTTTAGACAAGATAAACTACATTTGGTAACCAATGGCCTGAAAAAATGTTTTTGGTCAAAATGACTCTATTTAGGTCTCCAAGTGTCTATAAAGCCCTTTTTAGTCAAAATAACTACGTTTGGTCACCGAAGGTCTGAAAAACTATTTTAGAGTCTCAAAACTCCGCATTTAGATTTGGTATTTGTTTGGGTCAAAATTACTCTATTTTGGTCTCCAAGTGTCTGAAAAGCCCTTTTTAGTCAAAATAACTACGTTTGGTCACCAAAGGTCTGAAAACCTTTTTTTTTAGCCAAAATGACTGTATTTTTGTCTTTTAGAGTCTTAAAAAGCCGGGTTTAGACAAGATAATTGCATTTCGTAACCAGTGATATGAAAACTTTTTTTGGTCAAAATGACTCTATTTTGGTCTCCAAGTGTCTAAGAAGCCCTTTTAAGTCAAAATAACTGCATTTGGTCAGCAAAGGTATGAAAAAAAATTTAGTCAAAATAATTGTATTTTCGTCTATTAGAGTCTTAAAAACCGGTTTTGGACAAGATAATTGCATTTGGTAACCAATGGCCTGAAAAAATGTTTTTGGTCAAAATGACTCTATCTAGGTCTCCAAGTGTCTAAAAAGCCCTTTTTAGTCATAATAACTACGTTTGGTCAACAAAGGTCTGAAAAACTATTTTAGCCAAAATGACTGTATTTTTGTCTTTTAGAGTCTCAAAACTCCGCATTTAGATTTGGTATTTGTTTGGGTCAAAATGACTCTATTTTTTTCTCCAAGTGTCTAAAAAGCCTTTTTAGTCAAAATAACTGCATTTGGTCACCAAAGGTCTGAAAAACTTTTTTAGCCAAAATGACTGTATTTTTGTCTTTTAGAGTCTTAAAAAGCCGGGTTTAGACAAGATAATTGCATTTCGTAACCAGTGATCTGAAAACATTTTTTTGGTCAAAATGACTCTATTTTGGTCTCCAAGTGTCTAAAAAGCCCTTTTTAGTCAAAATAACTGCATTTGGTTACCAAAGGTCTGAAAAAAATTTAGTCAAAATGATTGTATTTTCGTCTATTAGAGTTTTAAAAAGCCGGTTTTGGACAAGATAATTGCATTTGGTAACCAATCGCCTGAAACACTTGTTTGGGTCAAAATTACTCTATTTTGGTCTCCAAGTGTCTAAAAATCCTTTTTTAGTCAAAATAACTGCATTTGGTCACCAAAGGTCTGAAAACCTTTTTTTTAGCCAAAATAACAGTATTTTTGTCCTTTAGAGTCTTAAAAAGCCGGTTTTAGACAAGATAATTGCATTTCGTGCCCAGTGATCTGAAAACATTTTTTTGGTAAAAATGACTCTATTTTGGTCTCCAAGTGTCTGAAAAGCCATTTTTTGTCAAAATAACTACGTTTGGTCACCAAAGGTCTGAAAACCTTTTTTTAGCCAAAATGACTGTATTTTTGTCTTTTAGAGTCTTAAAACACCGCTTTTAGACAAGATAAACTACATTTGGTAACCAATGGCCTGAAAAAATGTTTTTGGTCAAAATGACTCTATTTAGGTCTCCAAGTGTCTATAAAGCCCTTTTTAGTCAAAATAACTACGTTTGGTCACCGAAGGTCTGAAAAACTATTTTAGAGTCTCAAAACTCCGCATTTAGATTTGGTATTTGTTTGGGTCAAAATTACTCTATTTTGGTCTCCAAGTGTCTGAAAAGCCCTTTTTAGTCAAAATAACTACGTTTGGTCACCAAAGGTCTGAAAACCTTTTTTTTTAGCCAAAATGACTGTATTTTTGTCTTTTAGAGTCTTAAAAAGCCGGGTTTAGACAAGATAATTGCATTTCGTAACCAGTGATATGAAAACTTTTTTTGGTCAAAATGACTCTATTTTGGTCTCCAAGTGTCTAAGAAGCCCTTTTAAGTCAAAATAACTGCATTTGGTCAGCAAAGGTATGAAAAAAAATTTAGTCAAAATAATTGTATTTTCGTCTATTAGAGTCTTAAAAACCGGTTTTGGACAAGATAATTGCATTTGGTAACCAATGGCCTGAAAAAATGTTTTTGGTCAAAATGACTCTATCTAGGTCTCCAAGTGTCTAAAAAGCCCTTTTTAGTCATAATAACTACGTTTGGTCAACAAAGGTCTGAAAAACTATTTTAGCCAAAATGACTGTATTTTTGTCTTTTAGAGTCTCAAAACTCCGCATTTAGATTTGGTATTTGTTTGGGTCAAAATGACTCTATTTTTTTCTCCAAGTGTCTAAAAAGCCTTTTTAGTCAAAATAACTGCATTTGGTCACCAAAGGTCTGAAAAACTTTTTTAGCCAAAATGACTGTATTTTTGTCTTTTAGAGTCTTAAAAAGCCGGGTTTAGACAAGATAATTGCATTTCGTAACCAGTGATCTGAAAACATTTTTTTGGTCAAAATGACTCTATTTTGGTCTCCAAGTGTCTAAAAAGCCCTTTTTAGTCAAAATAACTGCATTTGGTTACCAAAGGTCTGAAAAAAATTTAGTCAAAATGATTGTATTTTCGTCTATTAGAGTTTTAAAAAGCCGGTTTTGGACAAGATAATTGCATTTGGTAACCAATCGCCTGAAACACTTGTTTGGGTCAAAATTACTCTATTTTGGTCTCCAAGTGTCTAAAAATCCTTTTTTAGTCAAAATAACTGCATTTGGTCACCAAAGGTCTGAAAACCTTTTTTTTAGCCAAAATAACAGTATTTTTGTCCTTTAGAGTCTTAAAAAGCCGGTTTTAGACAAGATAATTGCATTTCGTGCCCAGTGATCTGAAAACATTTTTTTGGTAAAAATGACTCTATTTTGGTCTCCAAGTGTCTGAAAAGCCATTTTTTGTCAAAATAACTACGTTTGGTCACCAAAGGTCTGAAAACCTTTTTTTAGCCAAAATGACTGTATTTTTGTCTTTTAGAGTCTTAAAACACCGCTTTTAGACAAGATAAACTACATTTGGTAACCAATGGCCTGAAAAAATGTTTTTGGTCAAAATGACTCTATTTAGGTCTCCAAGTGTCTATAAAGCCCTTTTTAGTCAAAATAACTACGTTTGGTCACCGAAGGTCTGAAAAACTATTTTAGAGTCTCAAAACTCCGCATTTAGATTTGGTATTTGTTTGGGTCAAAATTACTCTATTTTGGTCTCCAAGTGTCTGAAAAGCCCTTTTTAGTCAAAATAACTACGTTTGGTCACCAAAGGTCTGAAAACCTTTTTTTTAGCCAAAATGACTGTATTTTTGTCTTTTAGAGTCTTAAAAAGCCGGGTTTAGACAAGATAATTGCATTTCGTAACCAGTGATATGAAAACTTTTTTTGGTCAAAATGACTCTATTTTGGTCTCCAAGTGTCTAAGAAGCCCTTTTAAGTCAAAATAACTGCATTTGGTCAGCAAAGGTATGAAAACAAATTTAGTCAAAATAATTGTATTTTCGTCTATTAGAGTCTTAAAAACCGGTTTTTGACAAGATAATTGCATTTGGTAACCAATGGCCTGAAAAAATGTTTTTGGTCAAAATGACTCTATCTAGGTCTCCAAGTGTCTAAAAAGCCCTTTTTAGTCATAATAACTACGTTTGGTCAACAAAGGTCTGAAAAACTATTTTAGCCAAAATGACTGTATTTTTGTCTTTTAGAGTCTCAAAACTCCGCATTTAGATTTGGTATTTGTTTGGGTCAAAATGACTCTATTTTTGTCTCCAAGTGTCTAAAAAGCCTTTTTAGTCAAAATAACTGCATTTGGTCACCAAAGGTCTGAAAAACTTTTTTAGCCAAAATGACTGTATTTTTGTCTTTTAGAGTCTTAAAAAGCCGGGTTTAGACAAGATAATTGCATTTCGTAACCAGTGATCTGAAAACATTTTTTTGGTCAAAATGACTCTATTTTGGTCTCCAAGTGTCTAAAAAGCCCTTTTTAGTCAAAATAACTGCATTTGGTTACCAAAGGTCTGAAAAAAATTTAGTCAAAATGATTGTATTTTCGTCTATTAGAGTTTTAAAAAGCCGGTTTTGGACAAAATAATTGCATTTGGTAACCAATCGCCTGAAACACTTGTTTGGGTCAAAATTACTCTATTTTGGTCTCCAAGTGTCTAAAAATCCTTTTTTAGTCAAAATAACTGCATTTGGTCACCAAAGGTCTGAAAACCTTTTTTTTGCCAAAATAACAGTATTTTTGTCCTTTAGAGTCTTAAAAAGCCGGTTTTAGACAAGATAATTGCATTTCGTGCCCAGTGATCTGAAAACATTTTTTTGGTAAAAATGACTCTATTTTGGTCTCCAAGTGTCTGAAAAGCCATTTTTTGTCAAAATAACTACGTTTGGTCACCAAAGGTCTGAAAACCTTTTTTTAGCCAAAATGACTGTATTTTTGTCTTTTAGAGTCTTAAAACACCGCTTTTAGACAAGATAAACTACATTTGGTAACCAATGGCCTGAAAAAATGTTTTTGGTCAAAATGACTCTATTTAGGTCTCCAAGTGTCTAAAAAGCCCTTTTTAGTCATAATAACTACGTTTGGTCAACAAAGGTCTGAAAAACTATTTTAGCCAAAATGACTGTATTTTTGTCTTTTAGAGTCTCAAAACTCCGCATTTAGATTTGGTATTTGTTTGGGTCAAAATGACTCTATTTTGGTCTCCAAGTGTCTAAAAAGCCTTTTTAGTCAAAATAACTGCATTTGGTAACCAAAGGTCTGAAAAACTTTTTTAGCCAAAATGACTGTATTTTTGTCTTTTAGAGTCTTAAAAAGCCGGTTTTAGACAAGATAATTGCATTTCGTGCCCAGTGAACTGAAAACTTTTTTGGTCAAAATGACTCTATTTTGGTCTCCAAGTGTCTAAAAAGCCTTTTTTAGTCAAAATAACTACGTTTGGTCACCAAAGGACTGAAAACCTTTTTTCAGCCAAAATGACTGTATTTTTGTCTTTTAGAGTCTTAAAACACTGCTTTTAGACAAGATAAACTACATTTGGTAACCAATGGCCTGAAAAAATGTTTTTGGTCAAAATGACTCTATTTAGGTCTCCAAGTGTCTATAAAGCCCTTTTTAGTCAAAATAACTACGTTTGGTCACCAAAGGTCTGAAAAACTATTTTAGAGTCTCAAAACTCCGCATTTAGATTTGGTATTTGTTTGGGTCAAAATTACTCTATTTTGGTCTCCAAGTGTCTAAAAAGCCTTTTTTAGTCAAAATAACTGCATTTGGTCACCAAAGGTCTGAAAAACTTTTTTAGCCAAAATGACTGTATTTTTGTCTTTTAGAGTCTTAAAAAGCCGGGTTTAGACAAGATAATTGCATTTCGTAACCAGTGATATGAAAACTTTTTTTGGTCAAAATGACTCTATTTTGGTCTCCAAGTGTCTAAGAAGCCCTTTTAAGTCAAAATAACTGCATTTGGTCAGCAAAGGTATGAAAAAAAATTTAGTCAAAATAATTGTATTTTCGTCTATTAGAGTCTTAAAAACCGGTTTTGGACAAGATAATTGCATTTGGTAACCAATGGCCTGAAAAAATGTTTTTGGTCAAAATGACTCTATCTAGGTCTCCAAGTGTCTAAAAAGCCCTTTTTAGTCATAATAACTACGTTTGGTCAACAAAGGTCTGAAAAACTATTTTAGCCAAAATGACTGTATTTTTGTCTTTTAGAGTCTCAAAACTCCGCATTTAGATTTGGTATTTGTTTGGGTCAAAATGACTATTTTTGTCTCCAAGTGTCTAAAAAGCCTTTTTAGTCAAAATAACTGCATTTGGTCACCAAAGGTCTGAAAAACTTTTTTAGCCAAAATGACTGTATTTTTGTCTTTTAGAGTCTTAAAAAGCCGGGTTTAGACAAGATAATTGCATTTCGTAACCAGTGATCTGAAAACATTTTTTTGGTCAAAATGACTCTATTTTGGTCTCCAAGTGTCTAAAAAGCCCTTTTTAGTCAAAATAACTGCATTTGGTTACCAAAGGTCTGAAAAAAATTTAGTCAAAATGATTGTATTTTCGTCTATTAGAGTTTTAAAAAGCCGGTTTTGGACAAAATAATTGCATTTGGTAACCAATCGCCTGAAACACTTGTTTGGGTCAAAATTACTCTATTTTGGTCTCCAAGTGTCTAAAAATCCTTTTTTAGTCAAAATAACTGCATTTGGTCACCAAAGGTCTGAAAACCTTTTTTTTGCCAAAATAACAGTATTTTTGTCCTTTAGAGTCTTAAAAAGCCGGTTTTAGACAAGATAATTGCATTTCGTGCCCAGTGATCTGAAAACATTTTTTTGGTAAAAATGACTCTATTTTGGTCTCCAAGTGTCTGAAAAGCCATTTTTTGTCAAAATAACTACGTTTGGTCACCAAAGGTCTGAAAACCTTTTTTTAGCCAAAATGACTGTATTTTTGTCTTTTAGAGTCTTAAAACACCGCTTTTAGACAAGATAAACTACATTTGGTAACCAATGGCCTGAAAAAATGTTTTTGATCAAAATGACTCTATTTAGGTCTCCAAGTGTCTAAAAAGCCCTTTTTAGTCATAATAACTACGTTTGGTCAACAAAGGTCTGAAAAACTATTTTAGCCAAAATGACTGTATTTTTGTCTTTTAGAGTCTCAAAACTCCGCATTTAAATTTGGTATTTGTTTGGGTCAAAATGACTCTATTTTGGTCTCCAAGTGTCTAAAAAGCCTTTTTAGTCAAAATAACTGCATTTGGTCACCAAAGGTCTGAAAAACTTTTTTAGCCAAAATGACTGTATTTTTGTCTTTTAGAGTCTTAAAAAGCCGGTTTTAGACAAGATAATTGCATTTCGTGCCCAGTGATCTGAAAACTTTTTTTGGTCAAAATGACTCTATTTTGGTCTCCAAGTGTCTAAAAAGCCTTTTTTAGTCAAAATAACTACGTTTGGTCACCAAAGGACTAAAAACCTTTTTTCAGCCAAAATGACTGTATTTTTGTCTTTTAGAGTCTTAAAACACTGCTTTTAGACAAGATAAACTACATTTGGTAACCAATGGCCTGAAAAAATGTTTTTGGTCAAAATGACTCTATTTAGGTCTCCAAGTGTCTATAAAGCCCTTTTTAGTCAAAATAACTACGTTTGGTCACCAAAGGTCTGAAAAACTATTTTAGAGTCTCAAAACTCCGCATTTAGATTTGGTATTTGTTTGGGTTAAAATTACTCTATTTTGGTCTCCAAGTGTCTAAAAAGCCTTTTTTAGTCAAAATAACTGCATTTGGTCACCAAAGGTCTGAAAAACTTTTTTAGCCAAAATGACTGTATTTTTGTCTTTTAGAGTCTTAAAAAGCCGGGTTTAGACAAGATAATTGCATTTCGTAACCAGTGATATGAAAACTTTTTTTGGTCAAAATGACTCTATTTTGGTCCCCAAGTGTCTGAAAAGCCATTTTTTGTCAAAATAACTACGTTTGGTCACCAAAGGTCTGAAAACCTTTTTTTAGCCAAAATGACTGTATTTTTGTCTTTTAGAGTCTTAAAACACCGCTTTTAGACAAGATAAACTACATTTGGTAACCAATGGCCTGAAAAAATGTTTTTGGTCAAAATGACTCTATTTAGGTCTCCAAGTGTCTATAAAGCCCTTTTTAGTCAAAATAACTACGTTTGGTCACCGAAGGTCTGAAAAACTATTTTAGAGTCTCAAAACTCCGCATTTAGATTTGGTATTTGTTTGGGTCAAAATTACTCTATTTTGGTCTCCAAGTGTCTGAAAAGCCCTTTTTAGTCAAAATAACTACGTTTGGTCACCAAAGGTCTGAAAACCTTTTTTTTAGCCAAAATGACTGTATTTTTGTCTTTTAGAGTCTTAAAAAGCCGGGTTTAGACAAGATAATTGCATTTCGTAACCAGTGATATGAAAACTTTTTTTGGTCAAAATGACTCTATTTTGGTCTCCAAGTGTCTAAGAAGCCCTTTTAAGTCAAAATAACTGCATTTGGTCAGCAAAGGTATGAAAAAAAATTTAGTCAAAATAATTGTATTTTCGTCTATTAGAGTCTTAAAAACCGGTTTTGGACAAGATAATTGCATTTGGTAACCAATGGCCTGAAAAAATGTTTTTGGTCAAAATGACTCTATCTAGGTCTCCAAGTGTCTAAAAAGCCCTTTTTAGTCATAATAACTACGTTTGGTCAACAAAGGTCTGAAAAACTATTTTAGCCAAAATGACTGTATTTTTGTCTTTTAGAGTCTCAAAACTCCGCATTTAGATTTGGTATTTGTTTGGGTCAAAATGACTCTATTTTTGTCTCCAAGTGTCTAAAAAGCCTTTTTAGTCAAAATAACTGCATTTGGTCACCAAAGGTCTGAAAAACTTTTTTAGCCAAAATGACTGTATTTTTGTCTTTTAGAGTCTTAAAAAGCCGGGTTTAGACAAGATAATTGCATTTCGTAACCAGTGATCTGAAAACATTTTTTTGGTCAAAATGACTCTATTTTGGTCTCCAAGTGTCTAAAAAGACCTTTTTAGTCAAAATAACTGCATTTGGTTACCAAAGGTCTGAAAAACTATTTTAGAGTCTCAAAACTCCGCATTTAGATTTGGTATTTGTTTGGGTCAAAATTACTCTATTTTGGTCTCCAAGTGTCTAAAAAGCCTTTTTTAGTCAAAATAACTGCATTTGGTCACCAAAGGTCTGAAAAACTTTTTTAGCCAAAATGACTGTATTTTTGTCTTTTAGAGTCTTAAAAAGCCGGGTTTAGACAAGATAATTGCATTTCGTAACCAGTGATCTGAAAACATTTTTTTGGTCAAAATGACTCTATTTTGGTCTCCAAGTGTCTAAAAAGCCCTTTTTAGTCAAAATAACTGCATTTGGTTACCAAAGGTCTGAAAAAAATTTAGTCAAAATGATTGTATTTTCGTCTATTAGAGTTTTAAAAAGCCGGTTTTGGAAAAAATAATTGCATTTGGTAACCAATCGCCTGAAACACTTGTTTGGGTCAAAATTACTCTATTTTGGTCTCCAAGTGTCTAAAAATCCTTTTTTAGTCAAAATAACTGCATTTGGTCACCAAAGGTCTGAAAACCTTTTTTTTGCCAAAATAACAGTATTTTTGTCCTTTAGAGTCTTAAAAAGCCGGTTTTAGACAAGATAATTGCATTTCGTGCCCAGTGATCTGAAAACATTTTTTTGGTCAAAATGACTCTATTTTGGTCTCCAAGTGTCTAAGAAGCCCTTTTAAGTCAAAATAACTGCATTTGGTCAGCAAAGGTATAAAAAAATTAAGTCAAAATGATTGTATTCTCGTCTATTAGAGTCTTAAAAACCGGTTTTGGACAAGATAATTGCATTTGGTAACCAATGGCATGAAAAAATGTTTTTGGTCAAAATGACTCTATCTAGGTCTCCAAGTGTCTAAAAAGCCCTTTTTAGTCATAATAACTACGTTTGGTCAACAAAGGTCTGAAAAACTATTTTAGCCAAAATGACTGTATTTTTGTCTTTTAGAGTCTCAAAACTCCGCATTTAGATTTGGTATTTGTTTGGGTCAAAATGACTCTATTTTTGTCTCCAAGTGTCTAAAAAGCCTTTTTAGTCAAAATAACTGCATTTGGTCACCAAAGGTCTGAAAAACTTTTTTAGCCAAAATGACTGTATTTTTGTCTTTTAGAGTCTTAAAAAGCCGGGTTCAGACAAGATAATTGCATTTCGTAACCAGTGATCTGAAAACATTTTTTTGGTCAAAATGACTCTATTTTGGTCTCCAAGTGTCTAAAAAGCCCTTTTTAGTCAAAATAATTGCATTTGGTTACCAAAGGTCTGAAAAAAAATTTAGTCAAAATGATTGTATTTTCGTCTATTAGAGTTTTAAAAAGCCGGTTTTGGACAAGATAATTGCATTTGGTAACCAATCGCCTGAAACACTTGTTTGGGTCAAAATTACTCTATTTTGGTCTCCAAGTGTCTAAAAATCCTTTTTTAGTCAAAATAACTGCATTTGGTCACCAAAGGTCTGAAAACCTTTTTTTTAGCCAAAATAACAGTATTTTTGTCCTTTAGAGTCTTAAAAAGCCGGTTTTAGACAAGATAATTGCATTTCGTGCCCAGTGATCTGAAAACATTTTTTTGGTAAAAATGACTCTATTTTGGTCTCCAAGTGTCTGAAAAGCCATTTTTTGTCAAAATAACTACGTTTGGTCACCAAAGGTCTGAAAACCTTTTTTTAGCCAAAATGACTGTATTTTTGTCTTTTAGAGTCTTAAAACACCGCTTTTAGACAAGATAAACTACATTTGGTAACCAATGGCCTGAAAAAATGTTTTTGGTCAAAATGACTCTATTTAGGTCTCCAAGTGTCTATAAAGCCCTTTTTAGTCAAAATAACTACGTTTGGTCACCGAAGGTCTGAAAAACTATTTTAGAGTCTCAAAACTCCGCATTTAGATTTGGTATTTGTTTGGGTCAAAATTACTCTATTTTGGTCTCCAAGTGTCTGAAAAGCCCTTTTTAGTCAAAATAACTACGTTTGGTCACCAAAGGTCTGAAAACCTTTTTTTTAGCCAAAATGACTGTATTTTTGTCTTTTAGAGTCTTAAAAAGCCGGGTTTAGACAAGATAATTGCATTTCGTAACCAGTGATATGAAAACTTTTTTTGGTCAAAATGACTCTATTTTGGTCTCCAAGTGTCTAAGAAGCCCTTTTAAGTCAAAATAACTGCATTTGGTCAGCAAAGGTATGAAAAAAAATTTAGTCAAAATAATTGTATTTTCGTCTATTAGAGTCTTAAAAACCGGTTTTGGACAAGATAATTGCATTTGGTAACCAATGGCCTGAAAAAATGTTTTTGGTCAAAATGACTCTATCTAGGTCTCCAAGTGTCTAAAAAGCCCTTTTTAGTCATAATAACTACGTTTGGTCAACAAAGGTCTGAAAAACTATTTTAGCCAAAATGACTGTATTTTTGTCTTTTAGAGTCTCAAAACTCCGCATTTAGATTTGGTATTTGTTTGGGTCAAAATGACTCTATTTTTGTCTCCAAGTGTCTAAAAAGCCTTTTTAGTCAAAATAACTGCATTTGGTCACCAAAGGTCTGAAAAACTTTTTTAGCCAAAATGACTGTATTTTTGTCTTTTAGAGTCTTAAAAAGCCGGGTTTAGACAAGATAATTGCATTTCGTAACCAGTGATCTGAAAACATTTTTTTGGTCAAAATGACTCTATTTTGGTCTCCAAGTGTCTAAAAAGCCCTTTTTAGTCAAAATAACTGCATTTGGTTACCAAAGGTCTGAAAAAAATTTAGTCAAAATGATTGTATTTTCGTCTATTAGAGTTTTAAAAAGCCGGTTTTGGACAAGATAATTGCATTTGGTAACCAATCGCCTGAAACACTTGTTTGGGTCAAAATTACTCTATTTTGGTCTCCAAGTGTCTAAAAATCCTTTTTTAGTCAAAATAACTGCATTTGGTCACCAAAGGTCTGAAAACCTTTTTTTTAGCCAAAATAACAGTATTTTTGTCCTTTAGAGTCTTAAAAAGCCGGTTTTAGACAAGATAATTGCATTTCGTGCCCAGTGATCTGAAAACATTTTTTTGGTAAAAATGACTCTATTTTGGTCTCCAAGTGTCTGAAAAGCCATTTTTTGTCAAAATAACTACGTTTGGTCACCAAAGGTCTGAAAACCTTTTTTTAGCCAAAATGACTGTATTTTTGTCTTTTAGAGTCTTAAAACACCGCTTTTAGACAAGATAAACTACATTTGGTAACCAATGGCCTGAAAAAATGTTTTTGGTCAAAATGACTCTATTTAGGTCTCCAAGTGTCTATAAAGCCCTTTTTAGTCAAAATAACTACGTTTGGTCACCGAAGGTCTGAAAAACTATTTTAGAGTCTCAAAACTCCGCATTTAGATTTGGTATTTGTTTGGGTCAAAATTACTCTATTTTGGTCTC
Source organism: Pelophylax lessonae (assembly GCF_965119305.1). Taxonomy (NCBI): domain Eukaryota; kingdom Metazoa; phylum Chordata; class Amphibia; order Anura; family Ranidae; genus Pelophylax; species Pelophylax lessonae. The sequence continues at coordinate 151,752,982 of NC_138773.1, forward strand.
CAAGTGTCTGAAAAGCCCTTTTTAGTCAAAATAACTACGTTTGGTCACCAAAGGTCTGAAAACCTTTTTTTTAGCCAAAATGACTGTATTTTTGTCTTTTAGAGTCTTAAAAAGCCGGGTTTAGACAAGATAATTGCATTTCGTAACCAGTGATATGAAAACTTTTTTTGGTCAAAATGACTCTATTTTGGTCTCCAAGTGTCTAAGAAGCCCTTTTAAGTCAAAATAACTGCATTTGGTCAGCAAAGGTATGAAAAAAAATTTAGTCAAAATAATTGTATTTTCGTCTATTAGAGTCTTAAAAACCGGTTTTGGACAAGATAATTGCATTTGGTAACCAATGGCCTGAAAAAATGTTTTTGGTCAAAATGACTCTATCTAGGTCTCCAAGTGTCTAAAAAGCCCTTTTTAGTCATGATAACTACGTTTGGTCAACAAAGGTCTGAAAAACTATTTTAGCCAAAATGACTGTATTTTTGTCTTTTAGAGTCTCAAAACTCCGCATTTAGATTTGGTATTTGTTTGGGTCAAAATGACTCTATTTTTGTCTCCAAGTGTCTAAAAAGCCTTTTTAGTCAAAATAACTGCATTTGGTCACCAAAGGTCTGAAAAACTTTTTTAGCCAAAATGACTGTATTTTTGTCTTTTAGAGTCTTAAAAAGCCGGGTTTAGACAAGATAATTGCATTTCGTAACCAGTGATCTGAAAACATTTTTTTGGTCAAAATGACTCTATTTTGGTCTCCAAGTGTCTAAAATGCCCTTTTTAGTCAAAATAACTGCATTTGGTTACCAAAGGTCTGAAAAACTATTTTAGAGTCTCAAAACTCCGCATTTAGATTTGGTATTTGTTTGGGTCAAAATTACTCTATTTTGGTCTCCAAGTGTCTAAAAAGCCTTTTTTAGTCAAAATAACTGCATTTGGTCACCAAAGGTCTGAAAAACTTTTTTAGCCAAAATGACTGTATTTTTGTCTTTTAGAGTCTTAAAAAGCCGGGTTTAGACAAGATAATTGCATTTCGTAACCAGTGATCTGAAAACATTTTTTTGGTCAAAATGACTCTATTTTGGTCTCCAAGTGTCTAAAAAGCCCTTTTTAGTCAAAATAACTGCATTTGGTTACCAAAGGTCTGAAAAAAATTTAGTCAAAATGATTGTATTTTCGTCTATTAGAGTTTTAAAAAGCCGGTTTTGGACAAAATAATTGCATTTGGTAACCAATCGCCTGAAACACTTGTTTGGGTCAAAATTACTCTATTTTGGTCTCCAAGTGTCTAAAAATCCTTTTTAGTCAAAATAACTGCATTTGGTCACCAAAGGTCTGAAAACCTTTTTTTTGCCAAAATAACAGTATTTTTGTCCTTTAGAGTCTTAAAAAGCCGGTTTTAGACAAGATAATTGCATTTCGTGCCCAGTGATCTGAAAACATTTTTTTGGTCAAAATGACTCTATTTTGGTCTCCAAGTGTCTAAGAAGCCCTTTTAAGTCAAAATAACTGCATTTGGTCAGCAAAGGTATAAAAAAATTAAGTCAAAATGATTGTATTCTCGTCTATTAGAGTCTTAAAAACCGGTTTTGGACAAGATAATTGCATTTGGTAACCAATGGCATGAAAAAATGTTTTTGGTCAAAATGACTCTATCTAGGTCTCCAAGTGTCTAAAAAGCCCTTTTTAGTCATAATAACTACGTTTGGTCAACAAAGGTCTGAAAAACTATTTTAGCCAAAATGACTGTATTTTTGTCTTTTAGAGTCTCAAAACTCCGCATTTAGATTTGGTATTTGTTTGGGTCAAAATGACTCTATTTTTGTCTCCAAGTGTCTAAAAAGCCTTTTTAGTCAAAATAACTGCATTTGGTCACCAAAGGTCTGAAAAACTTTTTTAGCCAAAATGACTGTATTTTTGTCTTTTAGAGTCTTAAAAAGCCGGGTTTAGACAAGATAATTGCATTTCGTAACCAGTGATCTGAAAACATTTTTTTGGTCAAAATGACTCTATTTTGGTCTCCAAGTGTCTAAAAAGCCCTTTTTAGTCAAAATAACTGCATTTGGTTACCAAAGGTCTGAAAAAAATTTAGTCAAAATGATTGTATTTTCGTCTATTAGAGTTTTAAAAAGCCGGTTTTGGACAAGATAATTGCATTTGGTAACCAATCGCCTGAAACACTTGTTTGGGTCAAAATTACTCTATTTTGGTCTCCAAGTGTCTAAAAATCCTTTTTTAGTCAAAATAACTGCATTTGGTCACCAAAGGTCTGAAAACCTTTTTTTTAGCCAAAATAACAGTATTTTTGTCCTTTAGAGTCTTAAAAAGCCGGTTTTAGACAAGATAATTGCATTTCGTGCCCAGTGATCTGAAAACATTTTTTTGGTAAAAATGACTCTATTTTGGTCTCCAAGTGTCTGAAAAGCCATTTTTTGTCAAAATAACTACGTTTGGTCACCAAAGGTCTGAAAACCTTTTTTTAGCCAAAATGACTGTATTTTTGTCTTTTAGAGTCTTAAAACACCGCTTTTAGACAAGATAAACTACATTTGGTAACCAATGGCCTGAAAAAATGTTTTTGGTCAAAATGACTCTATTTAGGTCTCCAAGTGTCTATAAAGCCCTTTTTAGTCAAAATAACTACGTTTGGTCACCGAAGGTCTGAAAAACTATTTTAGAGTCTCAAAACTCCGCATTTAGATTTGGTATTTGTTTGGGTCAAAATTACTCTATTTTGGTCTCCAAGTGTCTGAAAAGCCCTTTTTAGTCAAAATAACTACGTTTGGTCACCAAAGGTCTGAAAACCTTTTTTTTAGCCAAAATGACTGTATTTTTGTCTTTTAGAGTCTTAAAAAGCCGGGTTTAGACAAGATAATTGCATTTCGTAACCAGTGATATGAAAACTTTTTTTGGTCAAAATGACTCTATTTTGGTCTCCAAGTGTCTAAGAAGCCCTTTTAAGTCAAAATAACTGCATTTGGTCAGCAAAGGTATGAAAAAAAATTTAGTCAAAATAATTGTATTTTCGTCTATTAGAGTCTTAAAAACCGGTTTTGGACAAGATAATTGCATTTGGTAACCAATGGCCTGAAAAAATGTTTTTGGTCAAAATGACTCTATCTAGGTCTCCAAGTGTCTAAAAAGCCCTTTTTAGTCATAATAACTACGTTTGGTCAACAAAGGTCTGAAAAACTATTTTAGCCAAAATTACTGTATTTTTGTCTTTTAGAGTCTCAAAACTCCGCATTTAGATTTGGTATTTGTTTGGGTCAAAATGACTCTATTTTTGTCTCCAAGTGTCTAAAAAGCCTTTTTAGTCAAAATAACTGCATTTGGTCACCAAAGGTCTGAAAAACTTTTTTAGCCAAAATGACTGTATTTTTGTCTTTTAGAGTCTTAAAAAGCCGGGTTTAGACAAGATAATTGCATTTCGTAACCAGTGATCTGAAAACATTTTTTTGGTCAAAATGACTCTATTTTGGTCTCCAAGTGTCTAAAAAGCCCTTTTTAGTCAAAATAACTGCATTTGGTTACCAAAGGTCTGAAAAAAATTTAGTCAAAATGATTGTATTTTCGTCTATTAGAGTTTTAAAAAGCCGGTTTTGGACAAGATAATTGCATTTGGTAACCAATCGCCTGAAACACTTGTTTGGGTCAAAATTACTCTATTTTGGTCTCCAAGTGTCTAAAAATCCTTTTTTAGTCAAAATAACTGCATTTGGTCACCAAAGGTCTGAAAACCTTTTTTTTAGCCAAAATAACAGTATTTTTGTCCTTTAGAGTCTTAAAAAGCCGGTTTTAGACAAGATAATTGCATTTCGTGCCCAGTGATCTGAAAACATTTTTTTGGTAAAAATGACTCTATTTTGGTCTCCAAGTGTCTGAAAAGCCATTTTTTGTCAAAATAACTACGTTTGGTCACCAAAGGTCTGAAAACCTTTTTTTAGCCAAAATGACTGTATTTTTGTCTTTTAGAGTCTTAAAACACCGCTTTTAGACAAGATAAACTACATTTGGTAACCAATGGCCTGAAAAAATGTTTTTGGTCAAAATGACTCTATTTAGGTCTCCAAGTGTCTATAAAGCCCTTTTTAGTCAAAATAACTACGTTTGGTCACCGAAGGTCTGAAAAACTATTTTAGAGTCTCAAAACTCCGCATTTAGATTTGGTATTTGTTTGGGTCAAAATTACTCTATTTTGGTCTCCAAGTGTCTGAAAAGCCCTTTTTAGTCAAAATAACTACGTTTGGTCACCAAAGGTCTGAAAACCTTTTTTTTAGCCAAAATGACTGTATTTTTGTCTTTTAGAGTCTTAAAAAGCCGGGTTTAGACAAGATAATTGCATTTCGTAACCAGTGATATGAAAACTTTTTTTGGTCAAAATGACTCTATTTTGGTCTCCAAGTGTCTAAGAAGCCCTTTTAAGTCAAAATAACTGCATTTGGTCAGCAAAGGTATGAAAAAAAATTTAGTCAAAATAATTGTATTTTCGTCTATTAGAGTCTTAAAAACCGGTTTTTGACAAGATAATTGCATTTGGTAACCAATGGCCTGAAAAAATGTTTTTGGTCAAAATGACTCTATCTAGGTCTCCAAGTGTCTAAAAAGCCCTTTTTAGTCATAATAACTACGTTTGGTCAACAAAGGTCTGAAAAACTATTTTAGCCAAAATGACTGTATTTTTGTCTTTTAGAGTGTCAAAACTCCGCATTTAGATTTGGTATTTGTTTGGGTCAAAATGACTCTATTTTTGTCTCCAAGTGTCTAAAAAGCCTTTTTAGTCAAAATAACTGCATTTGGTCACCAAAGGTCTGAAAAACTTTTTTAGCCAAAATGACTGTATTTTTGTCTTTTAGAGTCTTAAAAAGCCGGGTTTAGACAAGATAATTGCATTTCGTAACCAGTGATCTGAAAACATTTTTTTGGTCAAAATGACTCTATTTTGGTCTCCAAGTGTCTAAAAAGCCCTTTTTAGTCAAAATAACTGCATTTGGTTACCAAAGGTCTGAAAAAAATTTAGTCAAAATGATTGTATTTTCGTCTATTAGAGTTTTAAAAAGCCGGTTTTGGACAAAATAATTGCATTTGGTAACCAATCGCCTGAAACACTTGTTTGGGTCAAAATTACTCTATTTTGGTCTCCAAGTGTCTAAAAATCCTTTTTTAGTCAAAATAACTGCATTTGGTCACCAAAGGTCTGAAAACCTTTTTTTTGCCAAAATAACAGTATTTTTGTCCTTTAGAGTCTTAAAAAGCCGGTTTTAGACAAGATAATTGCATTTCGTGCCCAGTGATCTGAAAACATTTTTTTGGTAAAAATGACTCTATTTTGGTCTCCAAGTGTCTGAAAAGCCATTTTTTGTCAAAATAACTACGTTTGGTCACCAAAGGTCTGAAAACCTTTTTTTAGCCAAAATGACTGTATTTTTGTCTTTTAGAGTCTTAAAACACCGCTTTTAGACAAGATAAACTACATTTGGTAACCAATGGCCTGAAAAAATGTTTTTGGTCAAAATGACTCTATTTAGGTCTCCAAGTGTCTAAAAAGCCCTTTTTAGTCATAATAACTACGTTTGGTCAACAAAGGTCTGAAAAACTATTTTAGCCAAAATGACTGTATTTTTGTCTTTTAGAGTCTCAAAACTCCGCATTTAAATTTGGTATTTGTTTGGGTCAAAATGGCTCTATTTTGGTCTCCAAGTGTCTAAAAAGCCTTTTTAGTCAAAATAACTGCATTTGGTCACCAAAGGTCTGAAAAACTTTTTCAGCCAAAATGACTGTATTTTTGTCTTTTAGAGTCTCAAAACTCCGCATTTAGATTTGGTATTTGTTTGGGTCAAAATGACTCTATTTAGGTCTCCAAGTGTCTATAAAGCCCTTTTTAGTCAAAATAACTACGTTTGGTCACCAAAGGTCTGAAAAACTATTTTAGAGTCTCAAAACTCCGCATTTAGATTTGGTATTTGTTTGGGTCAAAATGACTCTATTTTGGTCTCCAAGTGTCTAAAAAGCCTTTTTTAGTCAAAATAACTACGTTTGGTCACCAAAGGTCTGAAACCCTTTTTTCAGCCAAAATGACTGTATTTTTGTCTTTTAGAGTCTTAAAAAGACGGTTTTAGACAAGATAATTGCATTTCGTGCCCAGTGATCTGAAAACATTTTTTTGGTCAAAATGAGTCTATTTTGGTCTCCAAGTGTCTGAAAAGCCCTTTTTAGACAAAATAACTACGTTTGGTCACCAAAGGTCTGAAAACCTTTTTTAGCAAAAATGACTGTATTTTTGTCTTTTAGAGTCTTAAAACACTGCTTTTAGACAAGATAAACTACATTTGGTAACCAATGGCCTGAAAAAATGTTTTTGGTCAAAATGACTCTATTTAGGTCTCCAAGTGTCTATAAAGCCCTTTTTAGTCAAAATAACTACGTTTGGTCACCAAAGGTCTGAAAACCTTTTTTTTAGCCAAAATTACTGTATTTTTGTCTTTTAGAGTCTTAAAAAGCCGGGTTTAGACAAGATAATTGCATTTCGTAACCAGTGATATAAAAACTTTTTTTGGTCAAAATGACTCTATTTTGGTCTCCAAGTGTCTAAGAAGCCCTTTTAAGTCAAAATAACTGCATTTGGTCAGCAAAGGTATGAAAAAAATTTAGTCAAAATAATTGTATTTTCGTCTATTAGAGTCTTAAAAACCAGTTTTGGACAAGATAATTGCATTTGGTAACCAATGGCCTGAAAAAATGTTTTTGGTCAAAATGACTCTATCTAGGTCTCCAAGTGTCTAAAAAGCCCTTTTTAGTCATAATAACTACGTTTGGTCAACAAAGGTCTGAAAAACTATTTTAGCCAAAATGACTGTATTTTTGTCTTTTAGAGTCTCAAAACTCCGCATTTAGATTTGGTATTTGTTTGGGTCAAAATGACTCTATTTTGGTCTCCAAGTGTCTAAAAAGCCTTTTTAGTCAAAATAACTGCATTTGGTCACCAAAGGTCTGAAAAACTTTTTTAGCCAAAATGACTGTATTTTTGTCTTTTAGAGTCTTAAAAAGCCGGTTTTAGACAAGATAATTGCATTTCGTGCCCAGTGATCTGAAATTTTTTTTGGTCAAAATGACTCTATTTTGGTCTCCAAGTGTCTAAAAAGCCTTTTTTAGTCAAAATAACTACGTTTGGTCACCAAAGGACTGAAAACCTTTTTCAGCCAAAATGACTGTATTTTTGTCTTTTAGAGTCTTAAAACACTGCTTTTAGACAAGATAAACTACATTTGGTAACCAATGGCCTGAAAAAATGTTTTTGGTCAAAATGACTCTATTTAGGTCTCCAAGTGTCTATAAAGCCCTTTTTAGTCAAAATAACTACGTTTGGTCACCAAAGGTCTGAAAAACTATTTTAGAGTCTCAAAACTCCGCATTTAGATTTGGTATTTGTTTGGGTCAAAATTACTCTATTTTGGTCTCCAAGTGTCTAAAAATCCTTTTTTAGTCAAAATAACTGCATTTGGTCACCAAAGGTCTGAAAACCTTTTTTTTAGCCAAAATAACAGTATTTTTGTCCTTTAGAGTCTTAAAAAGCCGGTTTTAGACAAGATAATTGCATTTCGTGCCCAGTGATCTGAAAACATTTTTTTGGTAAAAATGACTCTATTTTGGTCTCCAAGTATCTGAAAAGCCATTTTTTGTCAAAATAACTACGTTTGGTCACCAAAGGTCTGAAAACCTTTTTTTAGCCAAAATGACTGTATTTTTGTCTTTTAGAGTCTTAAAACACCGCTTTTAGACAAGATAAACTACATTTGGTAACCAATGGCCTGAAAAAATGTTTTTGGTCAAAATGACTCTATTTAGGTCTCCAAGTGTCTATAAAGCCCTTTTTAGTCAAAATAACTACGTTTGGTCACCGAAGGTCTAAAAAACTATTTTAGAGTCTCAAAACTCCGCATTTAGATTTGGTATTTGTTTGGGTCAAAATTACTCTATTTTGGTCTCCAAGTGTCTGAAAAGCCCTTTTTAGTCAAAATAACTACGTTTGGTCACCAAAGGTCTGAAAACCTTTTTTTTTAGCCAAAATGACTGTATTTTTGTCTTTTAGAGTCTTAAAAAGCCGGGTTTAGACAAGATAATTGCATTTCGTAACCAGTGATATGAAAACTTTTTTTGGTCAAAATGACTCTATTTTGGTCTCCAAGTGTCTAAGAAGCCCTTTTAAGTCAAAATAACTGCATTTGGTCAGCAAAGGTATGAAAAAAAATTTAGTCAAAATAATTGTATTTTCGTCTATTAGAGTCTTAAAAACCGGTTTTGGACAAGATAATTGCATTTGGTAACCAATGGCCTGAAAAAATGTTTTTGGTCAAAATGACTCTATCTAGGTCTCCAAGTGTCTAAAAAGCCCTTTTTAGTCATAATAACTACGTTTGGTCAACAAAGGTCTGAAAAACTATTTTAGCCAAAATGACTGTATTTTTGTCTTTTAGAGTCTCAAAACTCCGCATTTAGATTTGGTATTTGTTTGGGTCAAAATGACTCTATTTTTTTCTCCAAGTGTCTAAAAAGCCTTTTTAGTCAAAATAACTGCATTTGGTCACCAAAGGTCTGAAAAACTTTTTTAGCCAAAATGACTGTATTTTTGTCTTTTAGAGTCTTAAAAAGCCGGGTTTAGACAAGATAATTGCATTTCGTAACCAGTGATCTGAAAACATTTTTTTGGTCAAAATGACTCTATTTTGGTCTCCAAGTGTCTAAAAAGCCCTTTTTAGTCAAAATAACTGCATTTGGTTACCAAAGGTCTGAAAAAAATTTAGTCAAAATGATTGTATTTTCGTCTATTAGAGTTTTAAAAAGCCGGTTTTGGACAAGATAATTGCATTTGGTAACCAATCGCCTGAAACACTTGTTTGGGTCAAAATTACTCTATTTTGGTCTCCAAGTGTCTAAAAATCCTTTTTTAGTCAAAATAACTGCATTTTGTCACCAAAGGTCTGAAAACCTTTTTTTTAGCCAAAATAACAGTATTTTTGTCCTTTAGAGTCTTAAAAAGCCGGTTTTAGACAAGATAATTGCATTTCGTGCCCAGTGATCTGAAAACATTTTTTTGGTAAAAATGACTCTATTTTGGTCTCCAAGTGTCTGAAAAGCCATTTTTTGTCAAAATAACTACGTTTGGTCACCAAAGGTCTGAAAACCTTTTTTTAGCCAAAATGACTGTATTTTTGTCTTTTAGAGTCTTAAAACACCGCTTTTAGACAAGATAAACTACATTTGGTAACCAATGGCCTGAAAAAATGTTTTTGGTCAAAATGACTCTATTTAGGTCTCCAAGTGTCTATAAAGCCCTTTTTAGTCAAAATAACTACGTTTGGTCACCGAAGGTCTGAAAAACTATTTTAGAGTCTCAAAACTCCGCATTTAGATTTGGTATTTGTTTGGGTCAAAATTACTCTATTTTGGTCTCCAAGTGTCTGAAAAGCCCTTTTTAGTCAAAATAACTACGTTTGGTCACCAAAGGTCTGAAAACCTTTTTTTTAGCCAAAATGACTGTATTTTTGTCTTTTAGAGTCTTAAAAAGCCGGGTTTAGACAAGATAATTGCATTTCGTAACCAGTGATATGAAAACTTTTTTTGGTCAAAATGACTCTATTTTGGTCTCCAAGTGTCTAAGAAGCCCTTTTAAGTCAAAATAACTGCATTTGGTCAGCAAAGGTATGAAAACAAATTTAGTCAAAATAATTGTATTTTCGTCTATTAGAGTCTTAAAAACCGGTTTTTGACAAGATAATTGCATTTGGTAACCAATGGCCTGAAAAAATGTTTTTGGTCAAAATGACTCTATCTAGGTCTCCAAGTGTCTAAAAAGCCCTTTTTAGTCATAATAACTACGTTTGGTCAACAAAGGTCTGAAAAACTATTTTAGCCAAAATGACTGTATTTTTGTCTTTTAGAGTCTCAAAACTCCGCATTTAGATTTGGTATTTGTTTGGGTCAAAATGACTCTATTTTTGTCTCCAAGTGTCTAAAAAGCCTTTTTAGTCAAAATAACTGCATTTGGTCACCAAAGGTCTGAAAAACTTTTTTAGCCAAAATGACTGTATTTTTGTCTTTTAGAGTCTTAAAAAGCCGGGTTTAGACAAGATAATTGCATTTCGTAACCAGTGATCTGAAAACATTTTTTTGGTCAAAATGACTCTATTTTGGTCTCCAAGTGTCTAAAAAGCCCTTTTTAGTCAAAATAACTGCATTTGGTTACCAAAGGTCTGAAAAAAATTTAGTCAAAATGATTGTATTTTCGTCTATTAGAGTTTTAAAAAGCCGGTTTTGGACAAAATAATTGCATTTGGTAACCAATCGCCTGAAACACTTGTTTGGGTCAAAATTACTCTATTTTGGTCTCCAAGTGTCTAAAAATCCTTTTTTAGTCAAAATAACTGCATTTGGTCACCAAAGGTCTGAAAACCTTTTTTTTGCCAAAATAACAGTATTTTTGTCCTTTAGAGTCTTAAAAAGCCGGTTTTAGACAAGATAATTGCATTTCGTGCCCAGTGATCTGAAAACATTTTTTTGGTAAAAATGACTCTATTTTGGTCTCCAAGTGTCTGAAAAGCCATTTTTTGTCAAAATAACTACGTTTGGTCACCAAAGGTCTGAAAACCTTTTTTTAGCCAAAATGACTGTATTTTTGTCTTTTAGAGTCTTAAAACACCGCTTTTAGACAAGATAAACTACATTTGGTAACCAATGGCCTGAAAAAATGTTTTTGGTCAAAATGACTCTATTTAGGTCTCCAAGTGTCTAAAAAGCCCTTTTTAGTCATAATAACTACGTTTGGTCAACAAAGGTCTGAAAAACTATTTTAGCCAAAATGACTGTATTTTTGTCTTTTAGAGTCTCAAAACTCCGCATTTAGATTTGGTATTTGTTTGGGTCAAAATGACTCTATTTTGGTCTCCAAGTGTCTAAAAAGCCTTTTTAGTCAAAATAACTGCATTTGGTAACCAAAGGTCTGAAAAACTTTTTTAGCCAAAATGACTGTATTTTTGTCTTTTAGAGTCTTAAAAAGCCGGTTTTAGACAAGATAATTGCATTTCGTGCCCAGTGATCTGAAAACTTTTTTTGGTCAAAATGACTCTATTTTGGTCTCCAAGTGTCTAAAAAGCCTTTTTTAGTCAAAATAACTACGTTTGGTCACCAAAGGACTGAAAACCTTTTTTCAGCCAAAATGACTGTATTTTTGTCTTTTAGAGTCTTAAAACACTGCTTTTAGACAAGATAAACTACATTTGGTAACCAATGGCCTGAAAAAATGTTTTTGGTCAAAATGACTCTATTTAGGTCTCCAAGTGTCTATAAAGCCCTTTTTAGTCAAAATAACTACGTTTGGTCACCAAAGGTCTGAAAAACTATTTTAGAGTCTCAAAACTCCGCATTTAGATTTGGTATTTGTTTGGGTCAAAATTACTCTATTTTGGTCTCCAAGTGTCTAAAAAGCCTTTTTTAGTCAAAATAACTGCATTTGGTCACCAAAGGTCTGAAAAACTTTTTTAGCCAAAATGACTGTATTTTTGTCTTTTAGAGTCTTAAAAAGCCGGGTTTAGACAAGATAATTGCATTTCGTAACCAGTGATATGAAAACTTTTTTTGGTCAAAATGACTCTATTTTGGTCTCCAAGTGTCTAAGAAGCCCTTTTAAGTCAAAATAACTGCATTTGGTCAGCAAAGGTATGAAAAAAAATTTAGTCAAAATAATTGTATTTTCGTCTATTAGAGTCTTAAAAACCGGTTTTGGACAAGATAATTGCATTTGGTAACCAATGGCCTGAAAAAATGTTTTTGGTCAAAATGACTCTATCTAGGTCTCCAAGTGTCTAAAAAGCCCTTTTTAGTCATAATAACTACGTTTGGTCAACAAAGGTCTGAAAAACTATTTTAGCCAAAATGACTGTATTTTTGTCTTTTAGAGTCTCAAAACTCCGCATTTAGATTTGGTATTTGTTTGGGTCAAAATGACTATTTTTGTCTCCAAGTGTCTAAAAAGCCTTTTTAGTCAAAATAACTGCATTTGGTCACCAAAGGTCTGAAAAACTTTTTTAGCCAAAATGACTGTATTTTTGTCTTTTAGAGTCTTAAAAAGCCGGGTTTAGACAAGATAATTGCATTTCGTAACCAGTGATCTGAAAACATTTTTTTGGTCAAAATGACTCTATTTTGGTCTCCAAGTGTCTAAAAAGCCCTTTTTAGTCAAAATAACTGCATTTGGTTACCAAAGGTCTGAAAAAAATTTAGTCAAAATGATTGTATTTTCGTCTATTAGAGTTTTAAAAAGCCGGTTTTGGACAAAATAATTGCATTTGGTAACCAATCGCCTGAAACACTTGTTTGGGTCAAAATTACTCTATTTTGGTCTCCAAGTGTCTAAAAATCCTTTTTTAGTCAAAATAACTGCATTTGGTCACCAAAGGTCTGAAAACCTTTTTTTTGCCAAAATAACAGTATTTTTGTCCTTTAGAGTCTTAAAAAGCCGGTTTTAGACAAGATAATTGCATTTCGTGCCCAGTGATCTGAAAACATTTTTTTGGTAAAAATGACTCTATTTTGGTCTCCAAGTGTCTGAAAAGCCATTTTTTGTCAAAATAACTACGTTTGGTCACCAAAGGTCTGAAAACCTTTTTTTAGCCAAAATGACTGTATTTTTGTCTTTTAGAGTCTTAAAACACCGCTTTTAGACAAGATAAACTACATTTGGTAACCAATGGCCTGAAAAAATGTTTTTGATCAAAATGACTCTATTTAGGTCTCCAAGTGTCTAAAAAGCCCTTTTTAGTCATAATAACTACGTTTGGTCAACAAAGGTCTGAAAAACTATTTTAGCCAAAATGACTGTATTTTTGTCTTTTAGAGTCTCAAAACTCCGCATTTAAATTTGGTATTTGTTTGGGTCAAAATGACTCTATTTTGGTCTCCAAGTGTCTAAAAAGCCTTTTTAGTCAAAATAACTGCATTTGGTCACCAAAGGTCTGAAAAACTTTTTTAGCCAAAATGACTGTATTTTTGTCTTTTAGAGTCTTAAAAAGCCGGTTTTAGACAAGATAATTGCATTTCGTGCCCAGTGATCTGAAAACTTTTTTTGGTCAAAATGACTCTATTTTGGTCTCCAAGTGTCTAAAAAGCCTTTTTTAGTCAAAATAACTACGTTTGGTCACCAAAGGACTAAAAACCTTTTTTCAGCCAAAATGACTGTATTTTTGTCTTTTAGAGTCTTAAAACACTGCTTTTAGACAAGATAAACTACATTTGGTAACCAATGGCCTGAAAAAATGTTTTTGGTCAAAATGACTCTATTTAGGTCTCCAAGTGTCTATAAAGCCCTTTTTAGTCAAAATAACTACGTTTGGTCACCAAAGGTCTGAAAAACTATTTTAGAGTCTCAAAACTCCGCATTTAGATTTGGTATTTGTTTGGGTTAAAATTACTCTATTTTGGTCTCCAAGTGTCTAAAAAGCCTTTTTTAGTCAAAATAACTGCATTTGGTCACCAAAGGTCTGAAAAACTTTTTTAGCCAAAATGACTGTATTTTTGTCTTTTAGAGTCTTAAAAAGCCGGGTTTAGACAAGATAATTGCATTTCGTAACCAGTGATATGAAAACTTTTTTTGGTCAAAATGACTCTATTTTGGTCCCCAAGTGTCTAAGAAGCCCTTTTAAGTCAAAATAACTGCATTTGGTCAGCAAAGGTATAAAAAAATTAAGTCAAAATGATTGTATTCTCGTCTATTAGAGTCTTAAAAACCGGTTTTGGACAAGATAATTGCATTTGGTAACCAATGGCATGAAAAAATGTTTTTGGTCAAAATGACTCTATCTAGGTCTCCAAGTGTCTAAAAAGCCCTTTTTAGTCATAATAACTACGTTTGGTCAACAAAGGTCTGAAAAACTATTTTAGCCAAAATGACTGTATTTTTGTCTTTTAGAGTCTCAAAACTCCGCATTTAGATTTGGTATTTGTTTGGGTCAAAATGACTCTATTTTTGTCTCCAAGTGTCTAAAAAGCCTTTTTAGTCAAAATAACTGCATTTGGTCACCAAAGGTCTGAAAAACTTTTTTAGCCAAAATGACTGTATTTTTGTCTTTTAGAGTCTTAAAAAGCCGGGTTTAGACAAGATAATTGCATTTCGTAACCAGTGATCTGAAAACATTTTTTTGGTCAAAATGACTCTATTTTGGTCTCCAAGTGTCTAAAAAGCCCTTTTTAGTCAAAATAACTGCATTTGGTTACCAAAGGTCTGAAAAAAATTTAGTCAAAATGATTGTATTTTCGTCTATTAGAGTTTTAAAAAGCCGGTTTTGGACAAAATAATTGCATTTGGTAACCAATCGCCTGAAACACTTGTTTGGGTCAAAATTACTCTATTTTGGTCTCCAAGTGTCTAAAAATCCTTTTTTAGTCAAAATAACTGCATTTGGTCACCAAAGGTCTGAAAACCTTTTTTTTGCCAAAATAACAGTATTTTTGTCCTTTAGAGTCTTAAAAAGCCGGTTTTAGACAAGATAATTGCATTTCGTGCCCAGTGATCTGAAAACATTTTTTTGGTAAAAATGACTCTATTTTGGTCTCCAAGTGTCTGAAAAGCCATTTTTTGTCAAAATAACTACGTTTGGTCACCAAAGGTCTGAAAACCTTTTTTTAGCCAAAATGACTGTATTTTTGTCTTTTAGAGTCTTAAAACACCGCTTTTAGACAAGATAAACTACATTTGGTAACCAATGGCCTGAAAAAATGTTTTTGGTCAAAATGACTCTATTTAGGTCTCCAAGTGTCTAAAAAGCCCTTTTTAGTCATAATAACTACGTTTGGTCAACAAAGGTCTGAAAAACTATTTTAGCCAAAATGACTGTATTTTTGTCTTTTAGAGTCTCAAAACTCCGCATTTAAATTTGGTATTTGTTTGGGTCAAAATGACTCTATTTTGGTCTCCAAGTGTCTAAAAAGCCTTTTTAGTCAAAATAACTGCATTTGGTCACCAAAGGTCTGAAAAACTTTTTTAGCCAAAATGACTGTATTTTTGTCTTTTAGAGTCTTAAAAAGCCGGTTTTAGACAAGATAATTGCATTTCGTGCCCAGTGATCTGAAAACTTTTTTTGGTCAAAATGACTCTATTTTGGTCTCCAAGTGTCTAAAAAGCCTTTTTTAGTCAAAATAACTACGTTTGGTCACCA
Source organism: Pelophylax lessonae (assembly GCF_965119305.1). Taxonomy (NCBI): domain Eukaryota; kingdom Metazoa; phylum Chordata; class Amphibia; order Anura; family Ranidae; genus Pelophylax; species Pelophylax lessonae. The sequence continues at coordinate 151,768,173 of NC_138773.1, forward strand.
AAGGACTGAAAACCTTTTTTCAGCCAAAATGACTGTATTTTTGTCTTTTAGAGTCTTAAAACACTGCTTTTAGACAAGATAAACTACATTTGGTAACCAATGGCCTGAAAAAATGTTTTTGGTCAAAATGACTCTATTTAGGTCTCCAAGTGTCTATAAAGCCCTTTTTAGTCAAAATAACTACGTTTGGTCACCAAAGGTCTGAAAAACTATTTTAGAGTCTCAAAACTCCGCATTTAGATTTGGTATTTGTTTGGGTCAAAATTACTCTATTTTGGTCTCCAAGTGTCTAAAAAGCCTTTTTTAGTCAAAATAACTGCATTTGGTCACCAAAGGTCTGAAAAACTTTTTTAGCCAAAATGACTGTATTTTTGTCTTTTAGAGTCTTAAAAAGCCGGGTTTAGACAAGATAATTGCATTTCGTAACCAGTGATATGAAAACTTTTTTTGGTCAAAATGACTCTATTTTGGTCCCCAAGTGTCTAAGAAGCCCTTTTAAGTCAAAATAACTGCATTTGGTCAGCAAAGGTATAAAAAAATTAAGTCAAAATGATTGTATTCTCGTCTATTAGAGTCTTAAAAACCGGTTTTGGACAAGATAATTGCATTTGGTAACCAATGGCATGAAAAAATGTTTTTGGTCAAAATGACTCTATCTAGGTCTCCAAGTGTCTAAAAAGCCCTTTTTAGTCATAATAACTATGTTTGGTCAACAAAGGTCTGAAAAACTATTGTAGCCAAAATGACTGTATTTTTGTCTTTTAGAGTCTCAAAACTCCGCATTTAGATTTGGTATTTGTTTGGGTCAAAATGACTCTATTTTTGTCTCCAAGTGTCTAAAAAGCCTTTTTAGTCAAAATAACTGCATTTGGTCACCAAAGGTCTGAAAAACTTTTTTTAGCCAAAATGACTGTATTTTTGTCTTTTAGAGTCTTAAAAAGCCGGGTTCAGACAAGATAATTGCATTTCGTAACCAGTGATCTGAAAACATTTTTTTGGTCAAAATGACTCTATTTTGGTCTCCAAGTGTCTAAAAAGCCCTTTTTAGTCAAAATAACTGCATTTGGTTACCAAAGGTCTGAAAAACTATTTTAGAGTCTCAAAACTCCGCATTTAGATTTGGTATTTGTTTGGGTCAAAATTACTCTATTTTGGTCTCCAAGTGTCTAAAAAGCCTTTTTTAGTCAAAATAACTGCATTTGGTCACCAAAGGTCTGAAAAACTTTTTTAGCCAAAATGACTGTATTTTTGTCTTTTAGAGTCTTAAAAAGCCGGGTTTAGACAAGATAATTGCATTTCGTAACCAGTGATATGAAAACTTTTTTTGGTCAAAATGACTCTATTTTGGTCCCCAAGTGTCTAAGAAGCCCTTTTAAGTCAAAATAACTGCATTTGGTCAGCAAAGGTATAAAAAAATTAAGTCAAAATGATTGTATTCTCGTCTATTAGAGTCTTAAAAACCGGTTTTGGACAAGATAATTGCATTTGGTAACCAATGGCATGAAAAAATGTTTTTGGTCAAAATGACTCTATCTAGGTCTCCAAGTGTCTAAAAAGCCCTTTTTAGTCATAATAACTACGTTTGGTCAACAAAGGTCTGAAAAACTATTGTAGCCAAAATGACTGTATTTTTGTCTTTTAGAGTCTCAAAACTCCGCATTTAGATTTGGTATTTGTTTGGGTCAAAATGACTCTATTTTTGTCTCCAAGTGTCTAAAAAGCCTTTTTAGTCAAAATAACTGCATTTGGTCACCAAAGGTCTGAAAAACTTTTTTTAGCCAAAATGACTGTATTTTTGTCTTTTAGAGTCTTAAAAAGCCGGGTTCAGACAAGATAATTGCATTTCGTAACCAGTGATCTGAAAACATTTTTTTGGTCAAAATGACTCTATTTTGGTCTCCAAGTGTCTAAAAAGCCCTTTTTAGTCAAAATAACTGCATTTGGTTACCAAAGGTCTGAAAAAAAATTTAGTCAAAATGATTGTATTTTCGTCTATTAGAGTTTTAAAAAGCCGGTTTTGGACAAGATAATTGCATTTGGTAACCAATCGCCTGAAACACTTGTTTGGGTCAAAATTACTCTATTTTGGTCTCCAAGTGTCTAAAAATCCTTTTTTAGTCAAAATAACTGCATTTGGTCACCAAAGGTCTGAAAACCTTTTTTTAGCCAAAATAACAGTATTTTTGTCCTTTAGAGTCTTAAAAAGCCGGTTTTAGACAAGATAATTGCATTTCGTGCCCAGTGATCTGAAAACATTTTTTTGGTAAAAATGACTCTATTTTGGTCTCCAAGTGTCTGAAAAGCCATTTTTTGTCAAAATAACTACGTTTGGTCACCAAAGGTCTGAAAACCTTTTTTTAGCCAAAATGACTGTATTTTTGTCTTTTAGAGTCTTAAAACACCGCTTTTAGACAAGATAAACTACATTTGGTAACCAATGGCCTGAAAAAATGTTTTTGGTCAAAATGACTCTATTTAGGTCTCCAAGTGTCTATAAAGCCCTTTTTAGTCAAAATAACTACGTTTGGTCACCGAAGGTCTGAAAAACTATTTTAGAGTCTCAAAACTCCGCATTTAGATTTGGTATTTGTTTGGGTCAAAATTACTCTATTTTGGTCTCCAAGTGTCTGAAAAGCCCTTTTTAGTCAAAATAACTACGTTTGGTCACCAAAGGTCTGAAAACCTTTTTTTTAGCCAAAATGACTGTATTTTTGTCTTTTAGAGTCTTAAAAAGCCGGGTTTAGACAAGATAATTGCATTTCGTAACCAGTGATATGAAAACTTTTTTTGGTCAAAATGACTCTATTTTGGTCTCCAAGTGTCTAAAAAGCCCTTTTTAGTCAAAATAACTGCATTTGGTTACCAAAGGTCTGAAAAAAATTTAGTCAAAATGATTGTATTTTCGTCTATTAGAGTCTTAAAAACCGGTTTTGGACAAGATAATTGCATTTGGTAACCAATGGCCTGAAAAAATGTTTTTGGTCAAAATGACTCTATCTAGGTCTCCAAGTGTCTAAAAAGCCCTTTTTAGTCATAATAACTACGTTTGGTCAACAAAGGTCTGAAAAACTATTTTAGCCAAAATGACTGTATTTTTTTCTTTTAGAGTCTCAAAACTCCGCATTTAGATTTGGTATTTGTTTGGGTCAAAATGACTCTATTTTTGTCTCCAAGTGTCTAAAAAGCCTTTTTAGTCAAAAAAAACTGCATTTGGTCACCAAAGGTCTGAAAAACTTTTTTAGCCAAAATGACTGTATTTTTGTCTTTTAGAGTCTTAAAAAGCCGGGTTTAGACAAGATAATTGCATTTCGTAACCAGTGATCTGAAAACATTTTTTTGGTCAAAATGACTCTATTTTGGTCTCCAAGTGTCTAAAAAGCCCTTTTTAGTCAAAATAACTGCATTTGGTTACCAAAGGTCTGAAAAACTATTTTAGAGTCTCAAAACTCCGCATTTAGATTTGGTATTTGTTTGGGTCAAAATTACTCTATTTTGGTCTCCAAGTGTCTAAAAAGCCTTTTTTAGTCAAAATAACTGCATTTGGTCACCAAAGGTCTGAAAAACTTTTTTAGCCAAAATGACTGTATTTTTGTCTTTTAGAGTCTTAAAAAGCCGGGTTTAGACAAGATAATTGCATTTCGTAACCAGTGATCTGAAAACATTTTTTTGGTCAAAATGACTCTATTTTGGTCTCCAAGTGTCTAAAAAGCCCTTTTTAGTCAAAATAACTGCATTTGGTTACCAAAGGTCTGAAAAAAATTTAGTCAAAATGATTGTATTTTCGTCTATTAGAGTTTTAAAAAGCCGGTTTTGGACAAAATAATTGCATTTGGTAACCAATCGCCTGAAACACTTGTTTGGGTCAAAATTACTCTATTTTGGTCTCCAAGTGTCTAAAAATCCTTTTTTAGTCAAAATAACTGCATTTGGTCACCAAAGGTCTGAAAACCTTTTTTTTGCCAAAATAACAGTATTTTTGTCCTTTAGAGTCTTAAAAAGCCGGTTTTAGACAAGATAATTGCATTTCGTGCCCAGTGATCTGAAAACATTTTTTTGGTAAAAATGACTCTATTTTGGTCTCCAAGTGTCTGAAAAGCCATTTTTTGTCAAAATAACTACGTTTGGTCACCAAAGGTCTGAAAACCTTTTTTTAGCCAAAATGACTGTATTTTTGTCTTTTAGAGTCTTAAAACACCGCTTTTAGACAAGATAAACTACATTTGGTAACCAATGGCCTGAAAAAATGTTTTTGGTCAAAATGACTCTATTTAGGTCTCCAAGTGTCTAAAAAGCCCTTTTTAGTCATAATAACTACGTTTGGTCAACAAAGGTCTGAAAAACTATTTTAGCCAAAATGACTGTATTTTTGTCTTTTAGAGTCTCAAAACTCCGCATTTAAATTTGGTATTTGTTTGGGTCAAAATGACTCTATTTTGGTCTCCAAGTGTCTAAAAAGCCTTTTTAGTCAAAATAACTGCATTTGGTCACCAAAGGTCTGAAAAACTTTTTTAGCCAAAATGACTGTATTTTTGTCTTTTAGAGTCTTAAAAAGCCGGTTTTAGACAAGATAATTGCATTTCGTGCCCAGTGATCTGAAAACTTTTTTTGGTCAAAATGACTCTATTTTGGTCTCCAAGTGTCTAAAAAGCCTTTTTTAGTCAAAATAACTACGTTTGGTCACCAAAGGACTGAAAACCTTTTTTCAGCCAAAATGACTGTATTTTTGTCTTTTAGAGTCTTAAAACACTGCTTTTAGACAAGATAAACTACATTTGGTAACCAATGGCCTGAAAAAATGTTTTTGGTCAAAATGACTCTATTTAGGTCTCCAAGTGTCTATAAAGCCCTTTTTAGTCAAAATAACTACGTTTGGTCACCAAAGGTCTGAAAAACTATTTTAGAGTCTCAAAACTCCGCATTTAGATTTGGTATTTGTTTGGGTCAAAATTACTCTATTTTGGTCTCCAAGTGTCTAAAAAGCCTTTTTTAGTCAAAATAACTGCATTTGGTCACCAAAGGTCTGAAAAACTTTTTTAGCCAAAATGACTGTATTTTTGTCTTTTAGAGTCTTAAAAAGCCGGGTTTAGACAAGATAATTGCATTTCGTAACCAGTGATATGAAAACTTTTTTTGGTCAAAATGACTCTATTTTGGTCTCCAAGTGTCTAAGAAGCCCTTTTAAGTCAAAATAACTGCATTTGGTCAGCAAAGGTATAAAAAAATTAAGTCAAAATGATTGTAATCTCGTCTATTAGAGTCTTAAAAACTGGTTTTGGACAAGATAATTGCATTTGGTAACCAATGGCATGAAAAAATGTTTTTGGTCAAAATGACTCTATCTAGGTCTCCAAGTGTCTAAAAAGCCCTTTTTAGTCATAATAACTACGTTTGGTCAACAAAGGTCTGAAAAACTATTGTAGCCAAAATGACTGTATTTTTGTCTTTTAGAGTCTCAAAACTCCGCATTTAGATTTGGTATTTGTTTGGGTCAAAATTACTCTATTTTGGTCTCCAAGTGTCTGAAAAGCCCTTTTTAGTCAAAATAACTACGTTTGGTCACCAAAGGTCTGAAAACCTTTTTTTTAGCCAAAATGACTGTATTTTTGTCTTTTAGAGTCTTAAAAAGCCGGGTTTAGACAAGATAATTGCATTTCGTAACCAGTGATATGAAAACTTTTTTTGGTCAAAATGACTCTATTTTGGTCTCCAAGTGTCTAAAAAGCCCTTTTTAGTCAAAATAACTGCATTTGGTTACCAAAGGTCTGAAAAAAATTTAGTCAAAATGATTGTATTTTCGTCTATTAGAGTCTTAAAAACCGGTTTTGGACAAGATAATTGCATTTGGTAACCAATGGCCTGAAAAAATGTTTTTGGTCAAAATGACTCTATCTAGGTCTCCAAGTGTCTAAAAAGCCCTTTTTAGTCATAATAACTACGTTTGGTCAACAAAGGTCTGAAAAACTATTTTAGCCAAAATGACTGTATTTTTTTCTTTTAGAGTCTCAAAACTCCGCATTTAGATTTGGTATTTGTTTGGGTCAAAATGACTCTATTTTTGTCTCCAAGTGTCTAAAAAGCCTTTTTAGTCAAAAAAAACTGCATTTGGTCACCAAAGGTCTGAAAAACTTTTTTAGCCAAAATGACTGTATTTTTGTCTTTTAGAGTCTTAAAAAGCCGGGTTTAGACAAGATAATTGCATTTCGTAACCAGTGATCTGAAAACATTTTTTTGGTCAAAATGACTCTATTTTGGTCTCCAAGTGTCTAAAAAGCCCTTTTTAGTCAAAATAACTGCATTTGGTTACCAAAGGTCTGAAAAACTATTTTAGAGTCTCAAAACTCCGCATTTAGATTTGGTATTTGTTTGGGTCAAAATTACTCTATTTTGGTCTCCAAGTGTCTAAAAAGCCTTTTTTAGTCAAAATAACTGCATTTGGTCACCAAAGGTCTGAAAAACTTTTTTAGCCAAAATGACTGTATTTTTGTCTTTTAGAGTCTTAAAAAGCCGGGTTTAGACAAGATAATTGCATTTCGTAACCAGTGATCTGAAAACATTTTTTTGGTCAAAATGACTCTATTTTGGTCTCCAAGTGTCTAAAAAGCCCTTTTTAGTCAAAATAACTGCATTTGGTTACCAAAGGTCTGAAAAAAATTTAGTCAAAATGATTGTATTTTCGTCTATTAGAGTTTTAAAAAGCCGGTTTTGGACAAAATAATTGCATTTGGTAACCAATCGCCTGAAACACTTGTTTGGGTCAAAATTACTCTATTTTGGTCTCCAAGTGTCTAAAAATCCTTTTTTAGTCAAAATAACTGCATTTGGTCACCAAAGGTCTGAAAACCTTTTTTTTGCCAAAATAACAGTATTTTTGTCCTTTAGAGTCTTAAAAAGCCGGTTTTAGACAAGATAATTGCATTTCGTGCCCAGTGATCTGAAAACTTTTTTTGGTCAAAATGACTCTATTTTGGTCTCCAAGTGTCTAAAAAGCCTTTTTTAGTCAAAATAACTACGTTTGGTCACCAAAGGACTGAAAACCTTTTTTCAGCCAAAATGACTGTATTTTTGTCTTTTAGAGTCTTAAAACACTGCTTTTAGACAAGATAAACTACATTTGGCAACCAATGGCCTGAAAAAATGTTTTTGGTCAAAATGACTCTATTTAGGTCTCCAAGTGTCTATAAAGCCCTTTTTAGTCAAAATAACTACGTTTGGTCACCAAAGGTCTGAAAAACTATTTTAGAGTCTCAAAACTCCGCATTTAGATTTGGTATTTGTTTGGGTCAAAATTACTCTATTTTGGTCTCCAAGTGTCTAAAAAGCCTTTTTTAGTCAAAATAACTGCATTTGGTCACCAAAGGTCTGAAAAACTTTTTTAGCCAAAATGACTGTATTTTTGTCTTTTAGAGTCTTAAAAAGCCGGGTTTAGACAAGATAATTGCATTTCGTAACCAGTGATATGAAAACTTTTTTTGGTCAAAATGACTCTATTTTGGTCTCCAAGTGTCTAAGAAGCCCTTTTAAGTCAAAATAACTGCATTTGGTCAGCAAAGGTATAAAAAAATTAAGTCAAAATGATTGTAATCTCGTCTATTAGAGTCTTAAAAACTGGTTTTGGACAAGATAATTGCATTTGGTAACCAATGGCATGAAAAAATGTTTTTGGTCAAAATGACTCTATCTAGGTCTCCAAGTGACTAAAAAGCCCTTTTTAGTCATAATAACTACGTTTGGTCAACAAAGGTCTGAAAAACTATTGTAGCCAAAATGACTGTATTTTTGTCTTTTAGAGTCTCAAAACTCCGCATTTAGATTTGGTATTTGTTTGGGTCAAAATGACTCTATTTTTGTCTCCAAGTGTCTAAAAAGCCTTTTTAGTCAAAATAACTGCATTTGGTCACCAAAGGTCTGAAAAACTTTTTTAGCCAAAATGACTGTATTTTTGTCTTTTAGAGTCTTAAAAAGCCGGGTTCAGACAAGATAATTGCATTTCGTAACCAGTGATCTGAAAACATTTTTTTGGTCAAAATGACTCTATTTTGGTCTCCAAGTGTCTGAAAAGCCCTTTTTAGTCAAAATAACTGCATTTGGTTACCAAAGGTCTGAAAAAAAATTTAGTCAAAATGATTGTATTTTCGTCTATTAGAGTTTTAAAAAGCCGGTTTTGGACAAGATAATTGCATTTGGTAACCAATCGCCTGAAACACTTGTTTGGGTCAAAATTACTCTATTTTGGTCTCCAAGTGTCTAAAAATCCTTTTTTAGTCAAAATAACTGCATTTGGTCACCAAAGGTCTGAAAACCTTTTTTTTAGCCAAAATACCAGTATTTTTGTCCTTTAGAGTCTTAAAAAGCCGGTTTTAGACAAGATAATTGCATTTCGTGCCCAGTGATCTGAAAACATTTTTTTGGTAAAAATGACTATTTTGGTCTCCAAGTGTCTGAAAAGCCATTTTTTGTCAAAATAACTATGTTTGGTCACCAAAGGTCTGAAAACCTTTTTTTAGCCAAAATGACTGTATTTTTGTCTTTTAGAGTCTTAAAACACCGCTTTTAGACAAGATAAACTACATTTGGTAACCAATGGCCTGAAAAAATGTTTTTGGTCAAAATGACTCTATTTAGGTCTCCAAGCGTCTATAAAGCCCTTTTTAGTCAAAATAACTACGTTTGGTCACCGAAGGTCTGAAAAACTATTTTAGAGTCTCAAAACTCCGCATTTAGATTTGGTATTTGTTTGGGTCAAAATTACTCTATTTTGGTCTCCAAGTGTCTGAAAAGCCCTTTTTAGTCAAAATAACTACGTTTGGTCACCAAAGGCCTAAAAAACCTTTTTTTAGCCAAAATGACTGTATTTTTGTCTTTTAGAGTCTTAAAAAGCCGGGTTTAGACAAGATAATTGCATTTCGTAACCAGTGATATGAAAACTTTTTTTGGTCAAAATGACTCTATTTTGGTCTCCAAGTGTCTAAGAAGCCCTTTTAAGTCAAAATAACTGCATTTGGTCAGCAAAGGTATGAAAAAAAATTTAGTCAAAATAATTGTATTTTCGTCTATTAGAGTCTTAAAAACCGGTTTTGGACAAGATAATTGCATTTGGTAACCAATGGCCTGAAAAAATGTTTTTGGTCAAAATGACTCTATCTAGGTCTCCAAGTGTCTAAAAAGCCCTTTTTAGTCATAATAACTACGTTTGGTCAACAAAGGTCTGAAAAACTATTTTAGCCAAAATGACTGTATTTTTGTCTTTTAGAGTCTCAAAACTCCGCATTTAGATTTGGTATTTGTTTGGGTCAAAATGACTCTATTTTTGTCTCCAAGTGTCTAAAAAGCCTTTTTAGTCAAAATAACTGCATTTGGTCACCAAAGGTCTGAAAAACTTTTTTAGCCAAAATGACTATATTTTTGTCTTTTAGAGTCTTAAAAAGCCGGGTTTAGACAAGATAATTGCATTTCGTAACCAGTGATCTGAAAACATTTTTTTGGTCAAAATGACTCTATTTTGGTCTCCAAGAGTCTAAAAAGCCCTTTTTAGTCAAAATAACTGCATTTGGTTACCAAAGGTCTGAAAAAAATTTAGTCAAAATGATTGTATTTTCGTCTATTAGAGTTTTAAAAAGCCGGTTTTGGACAAGATAATTGCATTTGGTAACCAATCGCCTGAAACACTTGTTTGGGTCAAAATTACTCTATTTTGGTCTCCAAGTGTCTAAAAATCCTTTTTTAGTCAAAATAACTGCATTTGGTCACCAAAGGTCTGAAAACCTTTTTTTTTGCCAAAATAACAGTATTTTTGTCCTTTAGAGTCTTAAAAAGCCGGTTTTAGACAAGATAATTGCATTTCGTGCCCAGTGATCTGAAAAATTTTTTTGGTAAAAATTACTCTATTTTGTTCTCCAAGTGTCTGAAAAGCCATTTTTTGTCAAAATAACTACGTTTGGTCACCAAAGGTCTGAAAACCTTTTTTTAGCCAAAATGACTGTATTTTTGTCTTTTAGAGTCTTAAAACACCGCTTTTAGACAAGATAAACTACATTTGGTAACCAATGGCCTGAAAAAATGTTTTTGGTCAAAATGACTCTATTTAGGTCTCCAAGTGTCTAAAAAGCCCTTTTTAGTCATAATAACTACGTTTGGTCAACAAAGGTCTGAAAAACTATTTTAGCCAAAATGACTGTATTTTTGTCTTTTAGAGTCTCAAAACTCCGCATTTAAATTTGGTATTTGTTTGGGTCAAAATGGCTCTATTTTGGTCTCCAAGTGTCTAAAAAGCCTTTTTAGTCAAAATAACTGCATTTGGTCACCAAAGGTCTGAAAAACTTTTTCAGCCAAAATGACTATATTTTTGTCTTTTAGAGTCTCAAAACTCCGCATTTAGATTTGGTATTTGTTTGGGTCAAAATGACTCTATTTAGGTCTCCAAGTGTCTATAAAGCCCTTTTTAGTCAAAATAACTACGTTTGGTCACCAAAGGTCTGAAAAACTATTTTAGAGTCTCAAAACTCTGCATTTAGATTTGGTATTTGTTTGGGTCAAAATGACTCTATTTTGGTCTCCAAGTGTCTAAAAAGCCTTTTTTAGTCAAAATAACTACGTTTGGTCACCAAAGGTCTGAAAACCTTTTTTCAGCCAAAATGACTGTATTTTTGTCTTTTAGAGTCTTAAAAAGCCGGTTTTAGACAAGATAATTGCATTTCGTGCCCAGTGATCTGAAAACATTTTTTTGGTCAAAATGAGTCTATTTTGGTCTCCAAGTGTCTGAAAAGCCCTTTTTAGACAAAATAACTACGTTTGGTCACCAAAGGTCTGAAAACCTTTTTTAGCAAAAATGACTGTATTTTTGTCTTTTAGAGTCTTAAAACACTGCTTTTAGACAAGATAAACTACATTTGGTAACCAATGGCCTGAAAAAATGTTTTTGGTCAAAATGACTCTATTTAGGTCTCCAAGTGTCTATAAAGCCCTTTTTAGTCAAAATAACTACGTTTGGTCACCAAAGGTCTGAAAACCTTTTTTTTAGCCAAAATTACTGTATTTTTGTCTTTTAGAGTCTTAAAAAGCCGGGTTTAGACAAGATAATTGCATTTCGTAACCAGTGATCTGAAAACATTTTTTTGGTCAAAATGACTCTATTTTGGTCTCCAAGTGTCTAAAAAGCCCTTTTTAGTCAAAATAACTGCATTTGGTTACCAAAGGTCTGAAAAAAATTTAGTCAAAATGATTGTATTTTCGTCTATTAGAGTTTTAAAAAGCCGGTTTTGGACAAGATAATTGCATTTGGTAACCAATCGCCTGAAACACTTGTTTGGGTCAAAATTACTCTATTTTGGTCTCCAAGTGTCTAAGAATCCTTTTTTAGTCAAAATAACTGCATTTGGTCACCAAAGGTCTGAAAACCTTTTTTTAGCCAAAATAACAGTATTTTTGTCCTTTAGAGTCTTAAAAAGCCGGTTTTAGACAAGATAATTGCATTTCGTGCCCAGTGATCTGAAAACATTTTTTTGGTAAAAATGACTCTATTTTGGTCTCCAAGTGTCTGAAAAGCCATTTTTTGTCAAAATAACTACGTTTGGTCACCAAAGGTCTGAAAACCTTTTTTAGCCAAAATGACTGTATTTTTGTCTTTTAGAGTCTTAAAACACCGCTTTTAGACAAGATAAACTACATTTGGTAACCAATGGCCTGAAAAAATGTTTTTGGTCAAAATGACTCTATTTAGGTCTCCAAGTGTCTATAAAGCCCTTTTTAGTCAAAATAACTACGTTTGGTCACCGAAGGTCTGAAAAACTATTTTAGAGTCTCAAAACTCCGCATTTAGATTTGGTATTTGTTTGGGTCAAAATTACTCTATTTTGGTCTCCAAGTGTCTGAAAAGCCCTTTTTAGTCAAAATAACTACGTTTGGTCACCAAAGGTCTGAAAACCTTTTTTTAGCCAAAATGACTGTATTTTTGTCTTTTAGAGTCTTAAAAAGCCGGGTTTAGACAAGATAATTGCATTTCGTAACCAGTGATATGAAAACTTTTTTTGGTCAAAATGACTCTATTTTGGTCTCCAAGTGTCTAAGAAGCCCTTTTAAGTCAAAATAACTGCATTTGGTCAGCAAAGGTATGAAAAAAATTTAGTCAAAATAATTGTATTTTCGTCTATTAGAGTCTTAAAAACCAGTTTTGGACAAGATAATTGCATTTGGTAACCAATGGCCTGAAAAAATGTTTTTGGTCAAAATGACTCTATCTAGGTCTCCAAGTGTCTAAAAAGCCCTTTTTAGTCATAATAACTACGTTTGGTCAACAAAGGTCTGAAAAACTATTTTAGCCAAAATGACTGTATTTTTGTCTTTTAGAGTCTCAAAACTCCGCATTTAGATTTGGTATTTGTTTGGGTCAAAATGACTCTATTTTTGTCTCCAAGTGTCTAAAAAGCCTTTTTAGTCAAAATAACTGCATTTGGTCACCAAAGGTCTGAAAAACTTTTTTAGCCAAAATGACTGTATTTTTGTCTTTTAGAGTCTTAAAAAGCTGGGTTTAGACAAGATAATTGCATTTCGTAACCAGTGATCTGAAAACATTTTTTTGGTCAAAATGACTCTATTTTGGTCTCCAAGTGTCTAAGAAGCCCTTTTAAGTCAAAATAACTGCATTTGGTCAGCAAAGGTATGAATAAAAATTTAGTCAAAAATGATTGTATTTTCGTCAATTAGAGTTTTAAAAACCGGTTTTGGACAAGATAATTGCATTTGGTAGCCAATGGCCTAAAAAATGTTTTTGGTCAAAATGACTCTATTTAGGTCTCCAAGTGTCTAAAAAGCCCTTTTTAGTCATAATACCTACGTTTGGTCAACAAAGGTCTGAAAAACTATTTTAGCCAAAATGACTGTATTTTTGTCTTTTAGAGTCACAAAACTCCGCATTTAGATTTGGTATTTGTTTGGGTCAAAATGACTCTATTTTGGTCTCCAAGTGTCTAAAAAGCCTTTTTAGTCAAAATAACTGCATTTGGTCACCAAAGGTCTGAAAAACTTTTTTAGCCAAAATGACTGTATTTTTGTCTTTTAGAGTCTTAAAATGCTGGTTTTAGACAAGATAATTGCATTTCGTGCCCAGTGATCTGAAATTTTTTTTGGTCAAAATGACTCTATTTTGGTCTCCAAGTGTCTAAAAAGCCTTTTTTAGTCAAAATAACTACGTTTGGTCACCAAAGGACTGAAAACCTTTTTCAGCCAAAATGACTGTATTTTTGTCTTTTAGAGTCTTAAAACACTGCTTTTAGACAAGATAAACTACATTTGGTAACCAATGGCCTGAAAAAATGTTTTTGGTCAAAATGACTCTATTTAGGTCTCCAAGTGTCTATAAAGCCCTTTTTAGTCAAAATAACTACGTTTGGTCACCAAAGGTCTGAAAAACTATTTTAGAGTCTCAAAACTCCGCATTTAGATTTGGTATTTGTTTGGGTCAAAATTACTCTATTTTGGTCTCCAAGTGTCTAAAAATCCTTTTTTAGTCAAAATAACTGCATTTGGTCACCAAAGGTCTGAAAACCTTTTTTTTAGCCAAAATAACAGTATTTTTGTCCTTTAGAGTCTTAAAAAGCCGGTTTTAGACAAGATAATTGCATTTCGTGCCCAGTGATCTGAAAACATTTTTTTGGTAAAAATGACTCTATTTTGGTCTCCAAGTGTCTGAAAAGCCATTTTTTGTCAAAATAACTACGTTTGGTCACCAAAGGTCTGAAAACCTTTTTTAGCCAAAATGACTGTATTTTTGTCTTTTAGAGTCTTAAAACACCGCTTTTAGACAAGATAAACTACATTTGGTAACCAATGGCCTGAAAAAATGTTTTTGGTCAAAATGACTCTATTTAGGTCTCCAAGTGTCTATAAAGCCCTTTTTAGTCAAAATAACTACGTTTGGTCACCGAAGGTCTGAAAAACTATTTTAGAGTCTCAAAACTCCGCATTTAGATTTGGTATTTGTTTGGGTCAAAATTACTCTATTTTGGTCTCCAAGTGTCTGAAAAGCCCTTTTTAGTCAAAATAACTACGTTTGGTCACCAAAGGTCTGAAAACCTTTTTTTTAGCCAAAATGACTGTATTTTTGTCTTTTAGAGTCTTAAAAAGCCGGGTTTAGACAAGATAATTGCATTTCGTAACCAGTGATATGAAAACTTTTTTTGGTCAAAATGACTCTATTTTGGTCTCCAAGTGTCTAAGAAGCCCTTTTAAGTCAAAATAACTGCATTTGGTCAGCAAAGGTATGAAAAAAAATTTAGTCAAAATAATTGTATTTTCGTCTATTAGAGTCTTAAAAACCGGTTTTGGACAAGATAATTGCATTTGGTAACCAATGGCCTGAAAAAATGTTTTTGGTCAAAATGACTCTATCTAGGTCTCCAAGTGTCTAAAAAGCCCTTTTTAGTCATAATAACTACGTTTGGTCAACAAAGGTCTGAAAAACTATTTTAGCCAAAATGACTGTATTTTTGTCTTTTAGAGTCTCAAAACTCCGCATTTAGATTTGGTATTTGTTTGGGTCAAAATGACTCTATTTTTTTCTCCAAGTGTCTAAAAAGCCTTTTTAGTCAAAATAACTGCATTTGGTCACCAAAGGTCTGAAAAACTTTTTTAGCCAAAATGACTGTATTTTTGTCTTTTAGAGTCTTAAAAAGCCGGGTTTAGACAAGATAATTTCATTTCGTAACCAGTGATCTGAAAACATTTTTTTGGTCAAAATGACTCTATTTTGGTCTCCAAGTGTCTAAAAAGCCCTTTTTAGTCAAAATAACTGCATTTGGTTACCAAAGGTCTGAAAAAAATTTAGTCAAAATGATTGTATTTTCGTCTATTAGAGTTTTAAAAAGCCGGTTTTGGACAAGATAATTGCATTTGGTAACCAATCGCCTGAAACACTTGTTTGGGTCAAAATTACTCTATTTTGGTCTCCAAGTGTCTAAAAATCCTTTTTTAGTCAAAATAACTGCATTTGGTCACCAAAGGTCTGAAAACCTTTTTTTTAGCCAAAATAACAGTATTTTTGTCCTTTAGAGTCTTAAAAAGCCGGTTTTAGACAAGATAATTGCATTTCGTGCCCAGTGATCTGAAAACATTTTTTTGGTAAAAATGACTCTATTTTGGTCTCCAAGTGTCTGAAAAGCCATTTTTTGTCAAAATAACTACGTTTGGTCACCAAAGGTCTGAAAACCTTTTTTTAGCCAAAATGACTGTATTTTTGTCTTTTAGAGTCTTAAAACACCGCTTTTAGACAAGATAAACTACATTTGGTAACCAATGGCCTGAAAAAATGTTTTTGGTCAAAATGACTCTATTTAGGTCTCCAAGTGTCTATAAAGCCCTTTTTAGTCAAAATAACTACGTTTGGTCACCGAAGGTCTGAAAAACTATTTTAGAGTCTCAAAACTCCGCATTTAGATTTGGTGTTTGTTTGGGTCAAAATTACTCTATTTTGGTCTCCAAGTGTCTGAAAAGCCCTTTTTAGTCAAAATAACTACGTTTGGTCACCAAAGGTCTGAAAACCTTTTTTTTAGCCAAAATGACTGTATTTTTGTCTTTTAGAGTCTTAAAAAGCCGGGTTTAGACAAGATAATTGCATTTCGTAACCAGTGATATGAAAACTTTTTTTGGTCAAAATGACTCTATTTTGGTCTCCAAGTGTCTAAGAAGCCCTTTTAAGTCAAAATAACTGCATTTGGTCAGCAAAGGTATGAAAAAAAATTAAGTCAAAATGATTGTATTCTCGTCTATTAGAGTCTTAAAAACCGGTTTTGGACAAGATAATTGCATTTGGTAACCAATGGCATGAAAAAATGTTTTTGGTCAAAATGACTCTATCTAGGTCTCCAAGTGTCTAAAAAGCCCTTTTTAGTCATAATAACTACGTTTGGTCAACAAAGGTCTGAAAAACTATTTTAGCCAAAATGACTGTATTTTTGTCTTTTAGAGTCTCAAAACTCCGCATTTAGATTTGGTATTTGTTTGGGTCAAAATGACTCTATTTTTGTCTCCAAGTGTCTAAAAAGCCTTTTTAGTCAAAATAACTGCATTTGGTCACCAAAGGTCTGAAAAACTTTTTTAGCCAAAATGACTGTATTTTTGTCTTTTAGAGTCTTAAAAAGCCGGGTTCAGACAAGATAATTGCATTTCGTAACCAGTGATCTGAAAACATTTTTTTGGTCAAAATGACTCTATTTTGGTCTCCAAGTGTCTAAAAAGCCCTTTTTAGTCAAAATAATTGCATTTGGTTACCAAAGGTCTGAAAAAAAATTTAGTCAAAATGATTGTATTTTCGTCTATTAGAGTTTTAAAAAGCCGGTTTTGGACAAGATAATTGCATTTGGTAACCAATCGCCTGAAACACTTGTTTGGGTCAAAATTACTCTATTTTGGTCTCCAAGTGTCTAAAAATCCTTTTTTAGTCAAAATAACTGCATTTGGTCACCAAAGGTCTGAAAACCTTTTTTTTAGCCAAAATAACAGTATTTTTGTCCTTTAGAGTCTTAAAAAGCCGGTTTTAGACAAGATAATTGCATTTCGTGCCCAGTGATCTGAAAACATTTTTTTGGTAAAAATGACTCTATTTTGGTCTCCAAGTGTCTGAAAAGCCATTTTTTGTCAAAATAACTACGTTTGGTCACCAAAGGTCTGAAAACCTTTTTTTAGCCAAAATGACTGTATTTTTGTCTTTTAGAGTCTTAAAACACCGCTTTTAGACAAGATAAACTACATTTGGTAACCAATGGCCTGAAAAAATGTTTTTGGTCAAAATGACTCTATTTAGGTCTCCAAGTGTCTATAAAGCCCTTTTTAGTCAAAATAACTACGTTTGGTCACCGAAGGTCTGAAAAACTATTTTAGAGTCTCAAAACTCCGCATTTAGATTTGGTATTTGTTTGGGTCAAAATTACTCTATTTTGGTCTCCAAGTGTCTGAAAAGCCCTTTTTAGTCAAAATAACTACGTTTGGTCACCAAAGGTCTGAAAACCTTTTTTTTAGCCAAAATGACTGTATTTTTGTCTTTTAGAGTCTTAAAAAGCCGGGTTTAGACAAGATAATTGCATTTCGTAATCAGTGATATGAAAACTTTTTTTGGTCAAAATGACTCTATTTTGGTCTCCAAGTGTCTAAGAAGCCCTTTTAAGTCAAAATAACTGCATTTGGTCAGCAAAGGTATGAAAAAAAATTTAGTCAAAATAATTGTATTTTCGTCTATTAGAGTCTTAAAAACCGGTTTTGGACAAGATAATTGCATTTGGTAACCAATGGCCTGAAAAAATGTTTTTGGTCAAAATGACTCTATCTAGGTCTCCAAGTGTCTAAAAAGCCCTTTTTAGTCATAATAACTACGTTTGGTCAACAAAGGTCTGAAAAACTATTTTAGCCAAAATGACTGTATTTTTGTCTTTTAGAGTCTCAAAACTCCGCATTTAGATTTGGTATTTGTTTGGGTCAAAATGACTCTATTTTTGTCTCCAAGTGTCTAAAAAGCCTTTTTAGTCAAAATAACTGCATTTGGTCACCAAAGGTCTGAAAAACTTTTTTAGCCAAAATGACTATATTTTTGTCTTTTAGAGTCTTAAAAAGCCGGGTTTAGACAAGATAATTGCATTTCGTAACCAGTGATCTGAAAACATTTTTTTGGTCAAAATGACTCTATTTTGGTCTCCAGGTGTCTAAAAAGCCCTTTTTAGTCAAAATAACTGCATTTGGTTACCAAAGGTCTGAAAACCTTTTTTTTAGCCAAAATGACTGTATTTTTGTCTTTTAGAGTCTTAAAAAGCCGGGTTTAGACAAGATAATTGCATTTCATAACCAGTGATATGAAAACTTTTTTTGGTCAAAATGACTCTATTTTGGTCTCCAAGTGTCTAAGAAGCCCTTTTAAGTCAAAATAACTGCATTTGGTCAGCAAAGGTATGAAAAAAAATTTAGTCAAAATAATTGTATTTTCGTCTATTAGAGTCTTAAAAACCGGTTTTGGACAAGATAATTGCATTTGGTAACCAATGGCCTGAAAAAATGTTTTTGGTCAAAATGACTCTATCTAGGTCTCCAAGTGTCTAAAAAGCCCTTTTTAGTCATAATAACTACGTTTGGTCAACAAAGGTCTGAAAAACTATTTTAGCCAAAATGACTGTATTTTTGTCTTTTAGAGTCTCAAAACTCCGCATTTAGATTTGGTATTTGTTTGGGTCAAAATGACTCTATTTTTGTCTCCAAGTGTCTAAAAAGCCTTTTTAGTCAAAATAACTGCATTTGGTCACCAAAGGTCTGAAAAACTTTTTTAGCCAAAATGACTATATTTTTGTCTTTTAGAGTCTTAAAAAGCCGGGTTTAGACAAGATAATTGCATTTCGTAACCAGTGATCTGAAAACATTTTTTTGGTCAAAATGACTCTATTTTGGTCTCCAAGAGTCTAAAAAGCCCTTTTTAGTCAAAATAACTGCATTTGGTTACCAAAGGTCTGAAAAAAATTTAGTCAAAATGATTGTATTTTCGTCTATTAGAGTTTTAAAAAGCCGGTTTTGGACAAGATAATTGCATTTGGTAACCAATCGCCTGAAACACTTGTTTGGGTCAAAATTACTCTATTTTGGTCTCCAAGTGTCTAAAAATCCTTTTTTAGTCAAAATAACTGCATTTGGTCACCAAAGGTCTGAAAACCTTTTTTTTTGCCAAAATAACAGTATTTTTGTCCTTTAGAGTCTTAAAAAGCCGGTTTTAGACAAGATAATTGCATTTCGTGCCCAGTGATCTGAAAAATTTTTTTGGTAAAAATTACTCTATTTTGTTCTCCAAGTGTCTGAAAAGCCATTTTTTGTCAAAATAACTACGTTTGGTCACCAAAGGTCTGAAAACCTTTTTTTAGCCAAAATGACTGTATTTTTGTCTTTTAGAGTCTTAAAACACCGCTTTTAGACAAGATAAACTACATTTGGTAACCAATGGCCTGAAAAAATGTTTTTGGTCAAAATGACTCTATTTAGGTCTCCAAGTGTCTAAAAAGCCCTTTTTAGTCATAATAACTACGTTTGGTCAACAAAGGTCTGAAAAACTATTTTAGCCAAAATGACTGTATTTTTGTCTTTTAGAGTCTCAAAACTCCGCATTTAAATTTGGTATTTGTTTGGGTCAAAATGGCTCTATTTTGGTCTCCAAGTGTCTAAAAAGCCTTTTTAGTCAAAATAACTGCATTTGGTCACCAAAGGTCTGAAAAACTTTTTCAGCCAAAATGACTATATTTTTGTCTTTTAGAGTCTCAAAACTCCGCATTTAGATTTGGTATTTGTTTGGGTCAAAATGACTCTATTTAGGTCTCCAAGTGTCTATAAAGCCCTTTTTAGTCAAAATAACTACGTTTGGTCACCAAAGGTCTGAAAAACTATTTTAGAGTCTCAAAACTCTGCATTTAGATTTGGTATTTGTTTGGGTCAAAATGACTCTATTTTGGTCTCCAAGTGTCTAAAAAGCCTTTTTTAGTCAAAATAACTACGTTTGGTCACCAAAGGTCTGAAAACCTTTTTTCAGCCAAAATGACTGTATTTTTGTCTTTTAGAGTCTTAAAAAGCCGGTTTTAGACAAGATAATTGCATTTCGTGCCCAGTGATCTGAAAACATTTTTTTGGTCAAAATGAGTCTATTTTGGTCTCCAAGTGTCTGAAAAGCCCTTTTTAGACAAAATAACTACGTTTGGTCACCAAAGGTCTGAAAACCTTTTTTAGCAAAAATGACTGTATTTTTGTCTTTTAGAGTCTTAAAACACTGCTTTTAGACAAGATAAACTACATTTGGTAACCAATGGCCTGAAAAAATGTTTTTGGTCAAAATGACTCTATTTAGGTCTCCAAGTGTCTATAAAGCCCTTTTTAGTCAAAATAACTACGTTTGGTCACCAAAGGTCTGAAAACCTTTTTTTTAGCCAAAATTACTGTATTTTTGTCTTTTAGAGTCTTAAAAAGCCGGGTTTAGACAAGATAATTGCATTTCGTAACCAGTGATCTGAAAACATTTTTTTGGTCAAAATGACTCTATTTTGGTCTCCAAGTGTCTAAAAAGCCCTTTTTAGTCAAAATAACTGCATTTGGTTACCAAAGGTCTGAAAAAAATTTAGTCAAAATGATTGTATTTTCGTCTATTAGAGTTTTAAAAAGCCGGTTTTGGACAAGATAATTGCATTTGGTAACCAATCGCCTGAAACACTTGTTTGGGTCAAAATTACTCTATTTTGGTCTCCAAGTGTCTAAGAATCCTTTTTTAGTCAAAATAACTGCATTTGGTCACCAAAGGTCTGAAAACCTTTTTTTAGCCAAAATAACAGTATTTTTGTCCTTTAGAGTCTTAAAAAGCCGGTTTTAGACAAGATAATTGCATTTCGTGCCCAGTGATCTGAAAACATTTTTTTGGTAAAAATGACTCTATTTTGGTCTCCAAGTGTCTGAAAAGCCATTTTTTGTCAAAATAACTACGTTTGGTCACCAAAGGTCTGAAAACCTTTTTTAGCCAAAATGACTGTATTTTTGTCTTTTAGAGTCTTAAAACACCGCTTTTAGACAAGATAAACTACATTTGGTAACCAATGGCCTGAAAAAATGTTTTTGGTCAAAATGACTCTATTTAGGTCTCCAAGTGTCTATAAAGCCCTTTTTAGTCAAAATAACTACGTTTGGTCACCGAAGGTCTGAAAAACTATTTTAGAGTCTCAAAACTCCGCATTTAGATTTGGTATTTGTTTGGGTCAAAATTACTCTATTTTGGTCTCCAAGTGTCTGAAAAGCCCTTTTTAGTCAAAATAACTACGTTTGGTCACCAAAGGTCTGAAAACCTTTTTTTAGCCAAAATGACTGTATTTTTGTCTTTTAGAGTCTTAAAAAGCCGGGTTTAGACAAGATAATTGCATTTCGTAACCAGTGATATGAAAACTTTTTTTGGTCAAAATGACTCTATTTTGGTCTCCAAGTGTCTAAGAAGCCCTTTTAAGTCAAAATAACTGCATTTGGTCAGCAAAGGTATGAAAAAAATTTAGTCAAAATAATTGTATTTTCGTCTATTAGAGTCTTAAAAACCAGTTTTGGACAAGATAATTGCATTTGGTAACCAATGGCCTGAAAAAATGTTTTTGGTCAAAATGACTCTATCTAGGTCTCCAAGTGTCTAAAAAGCCCTTTTTAGTCATAATAACTACGTTTGGTCAACAAAGGTCTGAAAAACTATTTTAGCCAAAATGACTGTATTTTTGTCTTTTAGAGTCTCAAAACTCCGCATTTAGATTTGGTATTTGTTTGGGTCAAAATGACTCTATTTTTGTCTCCAAGTGTCTAAAAAGCCTTTTTAGTCAAAATAACTGCATTTGGTCACCAAAGGTCTGAAAAACTTTTTTAGCCAAAATGACTGTATTTTTGTCTTTTAGAGTCTTAAAAAGCTGGGTTTAGACAAGATAATTGCATTTCGTAACCAGTGATCTGAAAACATTTTTTTGGTCAAAATGACTCTATTTTGGTCTCCAAGTGTCTAAGAAGCCCTTTTAAGTCAAAATAACTGCATTTGGTCAGCAAAGGTATGAATAAAAATTTAGTCAAAAATGATTGTATTTTCGTCAATTAGAGTTTTAAAAACCGGTTTTGGACAAGATAATTGCATTTGGTAGCCAATGGCCTAAAAAATGTTTTTGGTCAAAATGACTCTATTTAGGTCTCCAAGTGTCTAAAAAGCCCTTTTTAGTCATAATACCTACGTTTGGTCAACAAAGGTCTGAAAAACTATTTTAGCCAAAATGACTGTATTTTTGTCTTTTAGAGTCACAAAACTCCGCATTTAGATTTGGTATTTGTTTGGGTCAAAATGACTCTATTTTGGTCTCCAAGTGTCTAAAAAGCCTTTTTAGTCAAAATAACTGCATTTGGTCACCAAAGGTCTGAAAAACTTTTTTAGCCAAAATGACTGTATTTTTGTCTTTTAGAGTCTTAAAAAGCCGGTTTTAGACAAGATAATTGCATTTCGTGCCCAGTGATCTGAAATTTTTTTTGGTCAAAATGACTCTATTTTGGTCTCCAAGTGTCTAAAAAGCCTTTTTTAGTCAAAATAACTACGTTTGGTCACCAAAGGACTGAAAACCTTTTTCAGCCAAAATGACTGTATTTTTGTCTTTTAGAGTCTTAAAACACTGCTTTTAGACAAGATAAACTACATTTGGTAACCAATGGCCTGAAAAAATGTTTTTGGTCAAAATGACTCTATTTAGGTCTCCAAGTGTCTATAAAGCCCTTTTTAGTCAAAATAACTACGTTTGGTCACCAAAGGTCTGAAAAACTATTTTAGAGTCTCAAAACTCCGCATTTAGATTTGGTATTTGTTTGGGTCAAAATTACTCTATTTTGGTCTCCAAGTGTCTAAAAATCCTTTTTTAGTCAAAATAACTGCATTTGGTCACCAAAGGTCTGAAAACCTTTTTTTTAGCCAAAATAACAGTATTTTTGTCCTTTAGAGTCTTAAAAAGCCGGTTTTAGACAAGATAATTGCATTTCGTGCCCAGTGATCTGAAAACATTTTTTTGGTAAAAATGACTCTATTTTGGTCTCCAAGTGTCTGAAAAGCCATTTTTTGTCAAAATAACTACGTTTGGTCACCAAAGGTCTGAAAACCTTTTTTAGCCAAAATGACTGTATTTTTGTCTTTTAGAGTCTTAAAACACCGCTTTTAGACAAGATAAACTACATTTGGTAACCAATGGCCTGAAAAAATGTTTTTGGTCAAAATGACTCTATTTAGGTCTCCAAGTGTCTATAAAGCCCTTTTTAGTCAAAATAACTACGTTTGGTCACCGAAGGTCTGAAAAACTATTTTAGAGTCTCAAAACTCCGCATTTAGATTTGGTATTTGTTTGGGTCAAAATTACTCTATTTTGGTCTCCAAGTGTCTGAAAAGCCCTTTTTAGTCAAAATAACTACGTTTGGTCACCAAAGGTCTGAAAACCTTTTTTTTAGCCAAAATGACTGTATTTTTGTCTTTTAGAGTCTTAAAAAGCCGGGTTTAGACAAGATAATTGCATTTCGTAACCAGTGATATGAAAACTTTTTTTGGTCAAAATGACTCTATTTTGGTCTCCAAGTGTCTAAGAAGCCCTTTTAAGTCAAAATAACTGCATTTGGTCAGCAAAGGTATGAAAAAAAATTTAGTCAAAATAATTGTATTTTCGTCTATTAGAGTCTTAAAAACCGGTTTTGGACAAGATAATTGCATTTGGTAACCAATGGCCTGAAAAAATGTTTTTGGTCAAAATGACTCTATCTAGGTCTCCAAGTGTCTAAAAAGCCCTTTTTAGTCATAATAACTACGTTTGGTCAACAAAGGTCTGAAAAACTATTTTAGCCAAAATGACTGTATTTTTGTCTTTTAGAGTCTCAAAACTCCGCATTTAGATTTGGTATTTGTTTGGGTCAAAATGACTCTATTTTTTTCTCCAAGTGTCTAAAAAGCCTTTTTAGTCAAAATAACTGCATTTGGTCACCAAAGGTCTGAAAAACTTTTTTAGCCAAAATGACTGTATTTTTGTCTTTTAGAGTCTTAAAAAGCCGGGTTTAGACAAGATAATTTCATTTCGTAACCAGTGATCTGAAAACATTTTTTTGGTCAAAATGACTCTATTTTGGTCTCCAAGTGTCTAAAAAGCCCTTTTTAGTCAAAATAACTGCATTTGGTTACCAAAGGTCTGAAAAAAATTTAGTCAAAATGATTGTATTTTCGTCTATTAGAGTTTTAAAAAGCCGGTTTTGGACAAGATAATTGCATTTGGTAACCAATCGCCTGAAACACTTGTTTGGGTCAAAATTACTCTATTTTGGTCTCCAAGTGTCTAAAAATCCTTTTTTAGTCAAAATAACTGCATTTGGTCACCAAAGGTCTGAAAACCTTTTTTTTAGCCAAAATAACAGTATTTTTGTCCTTTAGAGTCTTAAAAAGCCGGTTTTAGACAAGATAATTGCATTTCGTGCCCAGTGATCTGAAAACATTTTTTTGGTAAAAATGACTCTATTTTGGTCTCCAAGTGTCTGAAAAGCCATTTTTTGTCAAAATAACTACGTTTGGTCACCAAAGGTCTGAAAACCTTTTTTTAGCCAAAATGACTGTATTTTTGTCTTTTAGAGTCTTAAAACACCGCTTTTAGACAAGATAAACTACATTTGGTAACCAATGGCCTGAAAAAATGTTTTTGGTCAAAATGACTCTATTTAGGTCTCCAAGTGTCTATAAAGCCCTTTTTAGTCAAAATAACTACGTTTGGTCACCGAAGGTCTGAAAAACTATTTTAGAGTCTCAAAACTCCGCATTTAGATTTGGTGTTTGTTTGGGTCAAAATTACTCTATTTTGGTCTCCAAGTGTCTGAAAAGCCCTTTTTAGTCAAAATAACTACGTTTGGTCACCAAAGGTCTGAAAACCTTTTTTTTAGCCAAAATGACTGTATTTTTGTCTTTTAGAGTCTTAAAAAGCCGGGTTTAGACAAGATAATTGCATTTCGTAACCAGTGATATGAAAACTTTTTTTGGTCAAAATGACTCTATTTTGGTCTCCAAGTGTCTAAGAAGCCCTTTTAAGTCAAAATAACTGCATTTGGTCAGCAAAGGTATGAAAAAAAATTAAGTCAAAATGATTGTATTCTCGTCTATTAGAGTCTTAAAAACCGGTTTTGGACAAGATAATTGCATTTGGTAACCAATGGCATGAAAAAATGTTTTTGGTCAAAATGACTCTATCTAGGTCTCCAAGTGTCTAAAAAGCCCTTTTTAGTCATAATAACTACGTTTGGTCAACAAAGGTCTGAAAAACTATTTTAGCCAAAATGACTGTATTTTTGTCTTTTAGAGTCTCAAAACTCCGCATTTAGATTTGGTATTTGTTTGGGTCAAAATGACTCTATTTTTGTCTCCAAGTGTCTAAAAAGCCTTTTTAGTCAAAATAACTGCATTTGGTCACCAAAGGTCTGAAAAACTTTTTTAGCCAAAATGACTGTATTTTTGTCTTTTAGAGTCTTAAAAAGCCGGGTTCAGACAAGATAATTGCATTTCGTAACCAGTGATCTGAAAACATTTTTTTGGTCAAAATGACTCTATTTTGGTCTCCAAGTGTCTAAAAAGCCCTTTTTAGTCAAAATAATTGCATTTGGTTACCAAAGGTCTGAAAAAAAATTTAGTCAAAATGATTGTATTTTCGTCTATTAGAGTTTTAAAAAGCCGGTTTTGGACAAGATAATTGCATTTGGTAACCAATCGCCTGAAACACTTGTTTGGGTCAAAATTACTCTATTTTGGTCTCCAAGTGTCTAAAAATCCTTTTTTAGTCAAAATAACTGCATTTGGTCACCAAAGGTCTGAAAACCTTTTTTTTAGCCAAAATAACAGTATTTTTGTCCTTTAGAGTCTTAAAAAGCCGGTTTTAGACAAGATAATTGCATTTCGTGCCCAGTGATCTGAAAACATTTTTTTGGTAAAAATGACTCTATTTTGGTCTCCAAGTGTCTGAAAAGCCATTTTTTGTCAAAATAACTACGTTTGGTCACCAAAGGTCTGAAAACCTTTTTTTAGCCAAAATGACTGTATTTTTGTCTTTTAGAGTCTTAAAACACCGCTTTTAGACAAGATAAACTACATTTGGTAACCAATGGCCTGAAAAAATGTTTTTGGTCAAAATGACTCTATTTAGGTCTCCAAGTGTCTATAAAGCCCTTTTTAGTCAAAATAACTACGTTTGGTCACCGAAGGTCTGAAAAACTATTTTAGAGTCTCAAAACTCCGCATTTAGATTTGGTATTTGTTTGGGTCAAAATTACTCTATTTTGGTCTCCAAGTGTCTGAAAAGCCCTTTTTAGTCAAAATAACTACGTTTGGTCACCAAAGGTCTGAAAACCTTTTTTTAGCCAAAATGACTGTATTTTTGTCTTTTAGAGTCTTAAAAAGCCGGGTTTAGACAAGATAATTGCATTTCGTAATCAGTGATATGAAAACTTTTTTTGGTCAAAATGACTCTATTTTGGTCTCCAAGTGTCTAAGAAGCCCTTTTAAGTCAAAATAACTGCATTTGGTCAGCAAAGGTATGAAAAAAAATTTAGTCAAAATAATTGTATTTTCGTCTATTAGAGTCTTAAAAACCGGTTTTGGACAAGATAATTGCATTTGGTAACCAATGGCCTGAAAAAATGTTTTTGGTCAAAATGACTCTATCTAGGTCTCCAAGTGTCTAAAAAGCCCTTTTTAGTCATAATAACTACGTTTGGTCAACAAAGGTCTGAAAAACTATTTTAGCCAAAATGACTGTATTTTTGTCTTTTAGAGTCTCAAAACTCCGCATTTAGATTTGGTATTTGTTTGGGTCAAAATGACTCTATTTTTGTCTCCAAGTGTCTAAAAAGCCTTTTTAGTCAAAATAACTGCATTTGGTCACCAAAGGTCTGAAAAACTTTTTTAGCCAAAATGACTATATTTTTGTCTTTTAGAGTCTTAAAAAGCCGGGTTTAGACAAGATAATTGCATTTCGTAACCAGTGATCTGAAAACATTTTTTTGGTCAAAATGACTCTATTTTGGTCTCCAGGTGTCTAAAAAGCCCTTTTTAGTCAAAATAACTGCATTTGGTTACCAAAGGTCTGAAAACCTTTTTTTTAGCCAAAATGACTGTATTTTTGTCTTTTAGAGTCTTAAAAAGCCGGGTTTAGACAAGATAATTGCATTTCATAACCAGTGATATGAAAACTTTTTTTGGTCAAAATGACTCTATTTTGGTCTCCAAGTGTCTAAGAAGCCCTTTTAAGTCAAAATAACTGCATTTGGTCAGCAAAGGTATGAAAAAAAATTTAGTCAAAATAATTGTATTTTCGTCTATTAGAGTCTTAAAAACCGGTTTTGGACAAGATAATTGCATTTGGTAACCAATGGCCTGAAAAAATGTTTTTGGTCAAAATGACTCTATCTAGGTCTCCAAGTGTCTAAAAAGCCCTTTTTAGTCATAATAACTACGTTTGGTCAACAAAGGTCTGAAAAACTATTTTAGCCAAAATGACTGTATTTTTGTCTTTTAGAGTCTCAAAACTCCGCATTTAGATTTGGTATTTGTTTGGGTCAAAATGACTCTATTTTTTTCTCCAAGTGTCTAAAAAGCCTTTTTAGTCAAAATAACTGCATTTGGTCACCAAAGGTCTGAAAAACTTTTTTAGCCAAAATGACTGTATTTTTGTCTTTTAGAGTCTTAAAAAGCCGGGTTTAGACAAGATAATTTCATTTCGTAACCAGTGATCTGAAAACATTTTTTTGGTCAAAATGACTCTATTTTGGTCTCCAAGTGTCTAAAAAGCCCTTTTTAGTCAAAATAACTGCATTTGGTTACCAAAGGTCTGAAAAAAATTTAGTCAAAATGATTGTATTTTCGTCTATTAGAGTTTTAAAAAGCCGGTTTTGGACAAGATAATTGCATTTGGTAACCAATCGCCTGAAACACTTGTTTGGGTCAAAATTACTCTATTTTGGTCTCCAAGTGTCTAAAAATCCTTTTTTAGTCAAAATAACTGCATTTGGTCACCAAAGGTCTGAAAACCTTTTTTTTAGCCAAAATAACAGTATTTTTGTCCTTTAGAGTCTTAAAAAGCCGGTTTTAGACAAGATAATTGCATTTCGTGCCCAGTGATCTGAAAACATTTTTTTGGTAAAAATGACTCTATTTTGGTCTCCAAGTGTCTGAAAAGCCATTTTTTGTCAAAATAACTACGTTTGGTCACCAAAGGTCTGAAAACCTTTTTTTAGCCAAAATGACTGTATTTTTGTCTTTTAGAGTCTTAAAACACCGCTTTTAGACAAGATAAACTACATTTGGTAACCAATGGCCTGAAAAAATGTTTTTGGTCAAAATGACTCTATTTAGGTCTCCAAGTGTCTATAAAGCCCTTTTTAGTCAAAATAACTACGTTTGGTCACCGAAGGTCTGAAAAACTATTTTAGAGTCTCAAAACTCCGCATTTAGATTTGGTGTTTGTTTGGGTCAAAATTACTCTATTTTGGTCTCCAAGTGTCTGAAAAGCCCTTTTTAGTCAAAATAACTACGTTTGGTCACCAAAGGTCTGAAAACCTTTTTTTTAGCCAAAATGACTGTATTTTTGTCTTTTAGAGTCTTAAAAAGCCGGGTTTAGACAAGATAATTGCATTTCGTAACCAGTGATATGAAAACTTTTTTTGGTCAAAATGACTCTATTTTGGTCTCCAAGTGTCTAAGAAGCCCTTTTAAGTCAAAATAACTGCATTTGGTCAGCAAAGGTATGAAAAAAAATTAAGTCAAAATGATTGTATTCTCGTCTATTAGAGTCTTAAAAACCGGTTTTGGACAAGATAATTGCATTTGGTAACCAATGGCATGAAAAAATGTTTTTGGTCAAAATGACTCTATCTAGGTCTCCAAGTGTCTAAAAAGCCCTTTTTAGTCATAATAACTACGTTTGGTCAACAAAGGTCTGAAAAACTATTTTAGCCAAAATGACTGTATTTTTGTCTTTTAGAGTCTCAAAACTCCGCATTTAGATTTGGTATTTGTTTGGGTCAAAATGACTCTATTTTTGTCTCCAAGTGTCTAAAAAGCCTTTTTAGTCAAAATAACTGCATTTGGTCACCAAAGGTCTGAAAAACTTTTTTAGCCAAAATGACTGTATTTTTGTCTTTTAGAGTCTTAAAAAGCCGGGTTCAGACAAGATAATTGCATTTCGTAACCAGTGATCTGAAAACATTTTTTTGGTCAAAATGACTCTATTTTGGTCTCCAAGTGTCTAAAAAGCCCTTTTTAGTCAAAATAATTGCATTTGGTTACCAAAGGTCTGAAAAAAAATTTAGTCAAAATGATTGTATTTTCGTCTATTAGAGTTTTAAAAAGCCGGTTTTGGACAAGATAATTGCATTTGGTAACCAATCGCCTGAAACACTTGTTTGGGTCAAAATTACTCTATTTTGGTCTCCAAGTGTCTAAAAATCCTTTTTTAGTCAAAATAACTGCATTTGGTCACCAAAGGTCTGAAAACCTTTTTTTTAGCCAAAATAACAGTATTTTTGTCCTTTAGAGTCTTAAAAAGCCGGTTTTAGACAAGATAATTGCATTTCGTGCCCAGTGATCTGAAAACATTTTTTTGGTAAAAATGACTCTATTTTGGTCTCCAAGTGTCTGAAAAGCCATTTTTTGTCAAAATAACTACGTTTGGTCACCAAAGGTCTGAAAACCTTTTTTTAGCCAAAATGACTGTATTTTTGTCTTTTAGAGTCTTAAAACACCGCTTTTAGACAAGATAAACTACATTTGGTAACCAATGGCCTGAAAAAATGTTTTTGGTCAAAATGACTCTATTTAGGTCTCCAAGTGTCTATAAAGCCCTTTTTAGTCAAAATAACTACGTTTGGTCACCGAAGGTCTGAAAAACTATTTTAGAGTCTCAAAACTCCGCATTTAGATTTGGTATTTGTTTGGGTCAAAATTACTCTATTTTGGTCTCCAAGTGTCTGAAAAGCCCTTTTTAGTCAAAATAACTACGTTTGGTCACCAAAGGTCTGAAAACCTTTTTTTTAGCCAAAATGACTGTATTTTTGTCTTTTAGAGTCTGCAAAAGCCGGGTTTAGACAAGATAATTGCATTTCGTAATCAGTGATATGAAAACTTTTTTTGGTCAAAATGACTCTATTTTGGTCTCCAAGTGTCTAAGAAGCCCTTTTAAGTCAAAATAACTGCATTTGGTCAGCAAAGGTATGAAAAAAAATTTAGTCAAAATAATTGTATTTTCGTCTATTAGAGTCTTAAAAACCGGTTTTGGACAAGATAATTGCATTTGGTAACCAATGGCCTGAAAAAATGTTTTTGGTCAAAATGACTCTATCTAGGTCTCCAAGTGTCTAAAAAGCCCTTTTTAGTCATAATAACTACGTTTGGTCAACAAAGGTCTGAAAAACTATTTTAGCCAAAATGACTGTATTTTTGTCTTTTAGAGTCTCAAAACTCCGCATTTAGATTTGGTATTTGTTTGGGTCAAAATGACTCTATTTTTGTCTCCAAGTGTCTAAAAAGCCTTTTTAGTCAAAATAACTGCATTTGGTCACCAAAGGTCTGAAAAACTTTTTTAGCCAAAATGACTATATTTTTGTCTTTTAGAGTCTTAAAAAGCCGGGTTTAGACAAGATAATTGCATTTCGTAACCAGTGATCTGAAAACATTTTTTTGGTCAAAATGACTCTATTTTGGTCTCCAGGTGTCTAAAAAGCCCTTTTTAGTCAAAATAACTGCATTTGGTTACCAAAGGTCTGAAAACCTTTTTTTTAGCCAAAATGACTGTATTTTTGTCTTTTAGAGTCTTAAAAAGCCGGGTTTAGACAAGATAATTGCATTTCATAACCAGTGATATGAAAACTTTTTTTGGTCAAAATGACTCTATTTTGGTCTCCAAGTGTCTAAGAAGCCCTTTTAAGTCAAAATAACTGCATTTGGTCAGCAAAGGTATGAAAAAAAATTTAGTCAAAATAATTGTATTTTCGTCTATTAGAGTCTTAAAAACCGGTTTTGGACAAGATAATTGCATTTGGTAACCAATGGCCTGAAAAAATGTTTTTGGTCAAAATGACTCTATCTAGGTCTCCAAGTGTCTAAAAAGCCCTTTTTAGTCATAATAACTACGTTTGGTCAACAAAGGTCTGAAAAACTATTTTAGCCAAAATGACTGTATTTTTGTCTTTTAGAGTCTCAAAACTCCGCATTTAGATTTGGTATTTGTTTGGGTCAAAATGACTCTATTTTTGTCTCCAAGTGTCTAAAAAGCCTTTTTAGTCAAAATAACTGCATTTGGTCACCAAAGGTCTGAAAAACTTTTTTAGCCAAAATGACTATATTTTTGTCTTTTAGAGTCTTAAAAAGCCGGGTTTAGACAAGATAATTGCATTTCGTAACCAGTGATCTGAAAACATTTTTTTGGTCAAAATGACTCTATTTTGGTCTCCAGGTGTCTAAAAAGCCCTTTTTAGTCAAAATAACTGCATTTGGTTACCAAAGGTCTGAAAAAAATTTAGTCAAAATGATTGTATTTTCGTCTATTAGAGTTTTAAAAAGCCGGTTTTGGACAAGATAATTGCATTTGGTAACCAATCGCCTGAAACACTTGTTTGGGTCAAAATTACTCTATTTTGGTCTCCAAGTGTCTAAAAATCCTTTTTTAGTCAAAATAACTGCATTTGGTCACCAAAGGTCTGAAAACCTTTTTTTTTGCCAAAATAACAGCATTTTTGTCCTTTAGAGTCTTAAAAAGACGGTTTTAGACAAGATAATTGCATTTCGTGCCCAGTGATCTGAAAAAATTTTTTGGTAAAAATTACTCTATTTTGTTCTCCAAGTGTCTGAAAAGCCATTTTTTGTCAAAATAACTACGTTTGGTCACCAAAGGTCTGAAAACCTTTTTTTAGCCAAAATGACTGTATTTTTGTCTTTTAGAGTCTTAAAACACCGCTTTTAGACAAGATAAACTACATTTGGTAACCAATGGCCTGAAAAAATGTTTTTGGTCAAAATGACTCTATTTAGGTCTCCAAGTGTCTAAAAAGCCCTTTTTAGTCATAATAACTACGTTTGGTCAACAAAGGTCTGAAAAACTATTTTAGCCAAAATGACTGTATTTTTGTCTTTTAGAGTCTCAAAACTCCGCATTTAAATTTGGTATTTGTTTGGGTCAAAATGGCTCTATTTTTTTCTCCAAGTGTCTAAAAAGCCTTTTTAGTCAAAATAACTGCATTTGGTCACCAAAGGTCTGAAAAACTTTTTCAGCCAAAATGACTGTATTTTTGTCTTTTAGAGTCTTAAAAAGCCGGGTTTAGACAAGATAATTGCATTTCGTAACCAGTGATCTGAAAACATTTTTTTGGTCAAAATGACTCTATTTTTGTCTCCAAGTGTCTAAAAAGCCTTTTTAGTCAAAATAACTGCATTTGGTCACCAAAGGTCTGAAAAACTTTTTTAGCCAAAATGACTGTATTTTTGTCTTTTAGAGTCTTAAAAAGCCGGGTTTAGACAAGATAATTGCATTTCGTAACCAGTGATCTGAAAACATTTTTTTGGTCAAAATGACTCTATTTTGGTCTCCAAGTGTCTAAAAAGCCCTTTTTAGTCAAAATAACTGCATTTGGTTACCAAAGGTCTGAAAAAAATTTAGTCAAAATGATTGTATTTTCGTCTATTAGAGTTTTAAAAAGCCGGTTTTGGACAAGATAATTGCATTTGGTAACCAATCGCCTGAAACACTTGTTTGGGTCAAAATTACTCTATTTTGGTCTCCAAGTGTCTAAGAATCCTTTTTTAGTCAAAATAACTGCATTTGGTCACCAAAGGTCTGAAAACCTTTTTTTTAGCCAAAATAACAGTATTTTTGTCCTTTAGAGTCTTAAAAAGCCGGTTTTAGACAAGATAATTGCATTTCGTGCCCAGTGATCTGAAAACATTTTTTTGGTAAAAATGACTCTATTTTGGTCTCCAAGTGTCTGAAAAGCCATTTTTTGTCAAAATAACTACGTTTGGTCACCAAAGGTCTGAAAACCTTTTTTAGCCAAAATGACTGTATTTTTGTCTTTTAGAGTCTTAAAACACCGCTTTTAGACAAGATAAACTACATTTGGTAACCAATGGCCTGAAAAAATGTTTTTGGTCAAAATGACTCTATTTAGGTCTCCAAGTGTCTATAAAGCCCTTTTTAGTCAAAATAACTACGTTTGGTCACCGAAGGTCTGAAAAACTATTTTAGAGTCTCAAAACTCCGCATTTAGATTTGGTATTTGTTTGGGTCAAAATTACTCTATTTTGGTCTCCAAGTGTCTGAAAAGCCCTTTTTAGTCAAAATAACTACGTTTGGTCACCAAAGGTCTGAAAACCTTTTTTTAGCCAAAATGACTGTATTTTTGTCTTTTAGAGTCTTAAAAAGCCGGGTTTAGACAAGATAATTGCATTTCGTAACCAGTGATATGAAAACTTTTTTTGGTCAAAATGACTCTATTTTGGTCTCCAAGTGTCTAAGAAGCCCTTTTAAGTCAAAATAACTGCATTTGGTCAGCAAAGGTATGAAAAAAATTTAGTCAAAATAATTGTATTTTCGTCTATTAGAGTCTTAAAAACCAGTTTTGGACAAGATAATTGCATTTGGAAACCAATGGCCTGAAAAAATGTTTTTGGTCAAAATGACTCTATCTAGGTCTCCAAGTGTCTAAAAAGCCCTTTTTAGTCATAATAACTACGTTTGGTCAACAAAGGTCTGAAAAACTATTTTAGCCAAAATGACTGTATTTTTGTCTTTTAGAGTCTCAAAACTCCGCATTTAGATTTGGTATTTGTTTGGGTCAAAATGACTCTATTTTTGTCTCCAAGTGTCTAAAAAGCCTTTTTAGTCAAAATAACTGCATTTGGTCACCAAAGGTCTGAAAAACTTTTTTAGCCAAAATGACTGTATTTTTGTCTTTTAGAGTCTTAAAAAGCTGGGTTTAGACAAGATAATTGCATTTCGTAACCAGTGATCTGAAAACATTTTTTTGGTCAAAATGACTCTATTTTGGTCTCCAAGTGTCTAAGAAGCCCTTTTAAGTCAAAATAACTGCATTTGGTCAGCAAAGGTATGAATAAAAATTTAGTCAAAAATGATTGTATTTTCGTCAATTAGAGTTTTAAAAACCGGTTTTGGACAAGATAATTGCATTTGGTAGCCAATGGCCTAAAAAATGTTTTTGGTCAAAATGACTCTATTTAGGTCTCCAAGTGTCTAAAAAGCCCTTTTTAGTCATAATACCTACGTTTGGTCAACAAAGGTCTGAAAAACTATTTTAGCCAAAATGACTGTATTTTTGTCTTTTAGAGTCTCAAAACTCCGCATTTAGATTTGGTATTTGTTTGGGTCAAAATGACTCTATTTTGGTCTCCAAGTGTCTAAAAAGCCTTTTTAGTCAAAATAACTGCATTTGGTCACCAAAGGTCTGAAAAACTTTTTTAGCCAAAATGACTGTATTTTTGTCTTTTAGAGTCTTAAAAAGCCGGTTTTAGACAAGATAATTGCATTTCGTGCCCAGTGATCTGAAATTTTTTTTGGTCAAAATGACTCTATTTTGGTCTCCAAGTGTCTAAAAAGCCTTTTTTAGTCAAAATAACTACGTTTGGTCACCAAAGGACTGAAAACCTTTTTCAGCCAAAATGACTGTATTTTTGTCTTTTAGAGTCTTAAAACACTGCTTTTAGACAAGATAAACTACATTTGGTAACCAATGGCCTGAAAAAATGTTTTTGGTCAAAATGACTCTATTTAGGTCTCCAAGTGTCTATAAAGCCCTTTTTAGTCAAAATAACTACGTTTGGTCACCAAAGGTCTGAAAAACTATTTTAGAGTCTCAAAACTCCGCATTTAGATTTGGTATTTGTTTGGGTCAAAATTACTCTATTTTGGTCTCCAAGTGTCTAAAAATCTTTTTTTAGTCAAAATAACTGCATTTGGTCACCAAAGGTCTGAAAACCTTTTTTTTAGCCAAAATAACAGTATTTTTGTCCTTTAGAGTCTTAAAAAGCCGGTTTTAGACAAGATAATTGCATTTCGTGCCCAGTGATCTGAAAACATTTTTTTGGTAAAAATGACTCTATTTTGGTCTCCAAGTATCTGAAAAGCCATTTTTTGTCAAAATAACTACGTTTGGTCACCAAAGGTCTGAAAACCTTTTTTTAGCCAAAATGACTGTATTTTTGTCTTTTAGAGTCTTAAAACACCGCTTTTAGACAAGATAAACTACATTTGGTAACCAATGGCCTGAAAAAATGTTTTTGGTCAAAATGACTCTATTTAGGTCTCCAAGTGTCTATAAAGCCCTTTTTAGTCAAAATAACTACGTTTGGTCACCGAAGGTCTGAAAAACTATTTTAGAGTCTCAAAACTCCGCATTTAGATTTGGTATTTGTTTGGGTCAAAATTACTCTATTTTGGTCTCCAAGTGTCTGAAAAGCCCTTTTTAGTCAAAATAACTACGTTTGGTCACCAAAGGTCTGAAAACCTTTTTTTTAGCCAAAATGACTGTATTTTTGTCTTTTAGAGTCTTAAAAAGCCGGGTTTAGACAAGATAATTGCATTTCGTAACCAGTGATATGAAAACTTTTTTTGGTCAAAATGACTCTATTTTGGTCTCCAAGTGTCTAAGAAGCCCTTTTAAGTCAAAATAACTGCATTTGGTCAGCAAAGGTATGAAAAAAAATTTAGTCAAAATAATTGTATTTTCGTCTATTAGAGTCTTAAAAACCGGTTTTGGACAAGATAATTGCATTTGGTAACCAATGGCCTGAAAAAATGTTTTTGGTCAAAATGACTCTATCTAGGTCTCCAAGTGTCTAAAAAGCCCTTTTTAGTCATAATAACTACGTTTGGTCAACAAAGGTCTGAAAAACTATTTTAGCCAAAATGACTGTATTTTTGTCTTTTAGAGTCTCAAAACTCCGCATTTAGATTTGGTATTTGTTTGGGTCAAAATGACTCTATTTTTCTCTCCAAGTGTCTAAAAAGCCTTTTTAGTCAAAATAACTGCATTTGGTCACCAAAGGTCTGAAAAACTTTTTTAGCCAAAATGACTGTATTTTTGTCTTTTAGAGTCTTAAAAAGCCGGGTTTAGACAAGATAATTGCATTTCGTAACCAGTGATCTGAAAACATTTTTTTGCTCAAAATGACTCTATTTTGGTCTCCAAGTGTCTAAAAAGCCCTTTTTAGTCAAAATAACTGCATTTGGTTACCAAAGGTCTGAAAAAAATTTAGTCAAAATGATTGTATTTTCGTCTATTAGAGTTTTAAAAAGCCGGTTTTGGACAAGATAATTGCATTTGGTAACCAATCGCCTGAAACACTTGTTTGGGTCAAAATTACTCTATTTTGGTCTCCAAGTGTCTAAAAATCCTTTTTTAGTCAAAATAACTGCATTTGGTCACCAAAGGTCTGAAAACCTTTTTTTTAGCCAAAATAACAGTATTTTTGTCCTTTAGAGTCTTAAAAAGCCGGTTTTAGACAAGATAATTGCATTTCGTGCCCAGTGATCTGAAAACATTTTTTTGGTAAAAATGACTCTATTTTGGTCTCCAAGTGTCTGAAAAGCCATTTTTTGTCAAAATAACTACGTTTGGTCACCAAAGGTCTGAAAACCTTTTTTTTAGCCAAAATGACTGTATTTTTGTCTTTTAGAGTCTTAAAACACCGCTTTTAGACAAGATAAACTACATTTGGTAACCAATGGCCTGAAAAAATGTTTTTGGTCAAAATGACTCTATTTAGGTCTCCAAGTGTCTATAAAGCCCTTTTTAGTCAAAATAACTACGTTTGGTCACCGAAGGTCTGAAAAACTATTTTAGAGTCTCAAAACTCCGCATTTAGATTTGGTATTTGTTTGGGTCAAAATTACTCTATTTTGGTCTCCAAGTGTCTGAAAAGCCCTTTTTAGTCAAAATAACTACGTTTGGTCACCAAAGGTCTGAAAACCTTTTTTTAGCCAAAATGACTGTATTTTTGTCTTTTAGAGTCTTAAAAAGCCGGGTTTAGACAAGATAATTGCATTTCGTAACCAGTGATATGAAAACTTTTTTTGGTCAAAATGACTCTATTTTGGTCTCCAAGTGTCTAAGAAGCCCTTTTAAGTCAAAATAACTGCATTTGGTCAGCAAAGGTATGAAAAAAAATTTAGTCAAAATAATTGTATTTTCGTCTATTAGAGTCTTAAAAACCGGTTTTGGACAAGATAATTGCATTTGGTAACCAATGGCCTGAAAAAATGTTTTTGGTCAAAATGACTCTATCTAGGTCTCCAAGTGTCTAAAAAGCCCTTTTTAGTCATAATAACTACGTTTGGTCAACAAAGGTCTGAAAAACTATTTTAGCCAAAATGACTGTATTTTTGTCTTTTAGAGTCTCAAAACTCCGCATTTAGATTTGGTATTTGTTTGGGTCAAAATGACTCTATTTTTGTCTCCAAGTGTCTAAAAAGCCTTTTTAGTCAAAATAACTGCATTTGGTCACCAAAGGTCTGAAAAACTTTTTTAGCCAAAATGACTGTATTTTTGTCTTTTAGAGTCTTAAAAAGCCGGGTCTAGACAAGATAATTGCATTTCGTAACCAGTGATCTGAAAACATTTTTTTGGTCAAAATGACTCTATTTTGGTCTCCAAGTGTCTAAAAAGCCCTTTTTAGTCAAAATAACTGCATTTGGTTACCAAAGGTCTGAAAAACTATTTTAGAGTCTCAAAACTCCGCATTTAGATTTGGTATTTGTTTGGGTCAAAATTACTCTATTTTGGTCTCCAAGTGTCTAAAAAGCCTTTTTTAGTCAAAATAACTGCATTTGGTCACCAAAGGTCTGAAAAACTTTTTTAGCCAAAATGACTGTATTTTTGTCTTTTAGAGTCTTAAAAAGCCGGGTTTAGACAAGATAATTGCATTTCGTAACCAGTGATCTGAAAACATTTTTTTGGTCAAAATGACTCTATTTTGGTCTCCAAGTGTCTAAAAAGCCCTTTTTAGTCAAAATAACTGCATTTGGTTACCAAAGGTCTGAAAAAAATTTAGTCAAAATGATTGTATTTTCGTCTATTAGAGTTTTAAAAAGCCGGTTTTGGACAAAATAATTGCATTTGGTAACCAATCGCCTGAAACACTTGTTTGGGTCAAAATTACTCTATTTTGGTCTCCAAGTGTCTAAAAATCCTTTTTTAGTCAAAATAACTGCATTTGGTCACCAAAGGTCTGAAAACCTTTTTTTTGCCAAAATAACAGTATTTTTGTCCTTTAGAGTCTTAAAAAGCCGGTTTTAGACAAGATAATTGCATTTCGTGCCCAGTGATCTGAAAACATTTTTTTGGTCAAAATGACTCTATTTTGGTCTCCAAGTGTCTAAGAAGCCCTTTTAAGTCAAAATAACTGCATTTGGTCAGCAAAGGTATAAAAAAATTAAGTCAAAATGATTGTATTCTCGTCTATTAGAGTCTTAAAAACCGGTTTTGGACAAGATAATTGCATTTGGTAACCAATGGCATGAAAAAATGTTTTTGGTCAAAATGACTCTATCTAGGTCTCCAAGTGTCTAAAAAGCCCTTTTTAGTCATAATAACTACGTTTGGTCAACAAAGGTCTGAAAAACTATTTTAGCCAAAATGACTGTATTTTTGTCTTTTAGAGTCTCAAAACTCCGCATTTAGATTTGGTATTTGTTTGGGTCAAAATGACTCTATTTTTGTCTCCAAGTGTCTAAAAAGCCTTTTTAGTCAAAATAACTGCATTTGGTCACCAAAGGTCTGAAAAACTTTTTTAGCCAAAATGACTGTATTTTTGTCTTTTAGAGTCTTAAAAAGCCGGGTTTAGACAAGATAATTGCATTTCGTAACCAGTGATCTGAAAACATTTTTTTGGTCAAAATGACTCTATTTTGGTCTCCAAGTGTCTAAAAAGCCCTTTTTAGTCAAAATAACTGCATTTGGTTACCAAAGGTCTGAAAAAAATTTAGTCAAAATGATTGTATTTTCGTCTATTAGAGTTTTAAAAAGCCGGTTTTGGACAAGATAATTGCATTTGGTAACCAATCGCCTGAAACACTTGTTTGGGTCAAAATTACTCTATTTTGGTCTCCAAGTGTCTAAAAATCCTTTTTTAGTCAAAATAACTGCATTTGGTCACCAAAGGTCTGAAAACCTTTTTTTTAGCCAAAATAACAGTATTTTTGTCCTTTAGAGTCTTAAAAAGCCGGTTTTAGACAAGATAATTGCATTTCGTGCCCAGTGATCTGAAAACATTTTTTTGGTAAAAATGACTCTATTTTGGTCTCCAAGTGTCTGAAAAGCCATTTTTTGTCAAAATAACTACGTTTGGTCACCAAAGGTCTGAAAACCTTTTTTTAGCCAAAATGACTGTATTTTTGTCTTTTAGAGTCTTAAAACACCGCTTTTAGACAAGATAAACTACATTTGGTAACCAATGGCCTGAAAAAATGTTTTTGGTCAAAATGACTCTATTTAGGTCTCCAAGTGTCTATAAAGCCCTTTTTAGTCAAAATAACTACTTTTGGTCACCGAAGGTCTGAAAAACTATTTTAGAGTCTCAAAACTCCGCATTTAGATTTGGTATTTGTTTGGGTCAAAATTACTCTATTTTGGTCTCCAAGTGTCTGAAAAGCCCTTTTTAGTCAAAATAACTACGTTTGGTCACCAAAGGTCTGAAAACCTTTTTTTTAGCCAAAATGACTGTATTTTTGTCTTTTAGAGTCTTAAAAAGCCGGGTTTAGACAAGATAATTGCATTTCGTAACCAGTGATATGAAAACTTTTTTTGGTCAAAATGACTCTATTTTGGTCTCCAAGTGTCTAAGAAGCCCTTTTAAGTCAAAATAACTGCATTTGGTCAGCAAAGGTATGAAAAAAAATTTAGTCAAAATAATTGTATTTTCGTCTATTAGAGTCTTAAAAACCGGTTTTGGACAAGATAATTGCATTTGGTAACCAATGGCCTGAAAAAATGTTTTTGGTCAAAATGACTCTATCTAGGTCTCCAAGTGTCTAAAAAGCCCTTTTTAGTCATAATAACTACGTTTGGTCAACAAAGGTCTGAAAAACTATTTTAGCCAAAATGACTGTATTTTTGTCTTTTAGAGTCTCAAAACTCCGCATTTAGATTTGGTATTTGTTTGGGTCAAAATGACTCTATTTTTGTCTCCAAGTGTCTAAAAAGCCTTTTTAGTCAAAATAACTGCATTTGGTCACCAAAGGTCTGAAAAACTTTTTTAGCCAAAATGACTGTATTTTTGTCTTTTAGAGTCTTAAAAAGCCGGGTTTAGACAAGATAATTGCATTTCGTAACCAGTGATCTGAAAACATTTTTTTGGTCAAAATGACTCTATTTTGGTCTCCAAGTGTCTAAAAAGACCTTTTTAGTCAAAATAACTGCATTTGGTTACCAAAGGTCTGAAAAACTATTTTAGAGTCTCAAAACTCCGCATTTAGATTTGGTATTTGTTTGGGTCAAAATTACTCTATTTTGGTCTCCAAGTGTCTAAAAAGCCTTTTTTAGTCAAAATAACTGCATTTGGTCACCAAAGGTCTGAAAAACTTTTTTAGCCAAAATGACTGTATTTTTGTCTTTTAGAGTCTTAAAAAGCCGGGTTTAGACAAGATAATTGCATTTCGTAACCAGTGATCTGAAAACATTTTTTTGGTCAAAATGACTCTATTTTGGTCTCCAAGTGTCTAAAAAGCCCTTTTTAGTCAAAATAACTGCATTTGGTTACCAAAGGTCTGAAAAAAATTTAGTCAAAATGATTGTATTTTCGTCTATTAGAGTTTTAAAAAGCCGGTTTTGGAAAAAATAATTGCATTTGGTAACCAATCGCCTGAAACACTTGTTTGGGTCAAAATTACTCTATTTTGGTCTCCAAGTGTCTAAAAATCCTTTTTTAGTCATAATAACTGCATTTGGTCACCAAAGGTCTGAAAACCTTTTTTTTGCCAAAATAACAGTATTTTTGTCCTTTAGAGTCTTAAAAAGCCGGTTTTAGACAAGATAATTGCATTTCGTGCCCAGTGATCTGAAAACATTTTTTTGGTCAAAATGACTCTATTTTGGTCTCCAAGTGTCTAAGAAGCCCTTTTAAGTCAAAATAACTGCATTTGGTCAGCAAAGGTATAAAAAAATTAAGTCAAAATGATTGTATTCTCGTCTATTAGAGTCTTAAAAACCGGTTTTGGACAAGATAATTGCATTTGGTAACCAATGGCATGAAAAAATGTTTTTGGTCAAAATGACTCTATCTAGGTCTCCAAGTGTCTAAAAAGCCCTTTTTAGTCATAATAACTACGTTTGGTCAACAAAGGTCTGAAAAACTATTTTAGCCAAAATGACTGTATTTTTGTCTTTTAGAGTCTCAAAACTCCGCATTTAGATTTGGTATTTGTTTGGGTCAAAATGACTCTATTTTTGTCTCCAAGTGTCTAAAAAGCCTTTTTAGTCAAAATAACTGCATTTGGTCACCAAAGGTCTGAAAAACTATTTTAGAGTCTCAAAACTCCGCATTTAGATTTGGTATTTGTTTGGGTCAAAATTACTCTATTTTGGTCTCCAAGTGTCTGAAAAGCCCTTTTTAGTCAAAATAACTACGTTTGGTCACCAAAGGACTGAAAACCTTTTTCAGCCAAAATGACTGTATTTTTGTCTTTTAGAGTCTTAAAACACTGCTTTTAGACAAGATAAACTACATTTGGTAACCAATGGCCTGAAAAAATGTTTTTGGTCAAAATGACTCTATTTAGGTCTCCAAGTGTCTATAAAGCCCTTTTTAGTCAAAATAACTACGTTTGGTCACCAAAGGTCTGAAAAACTATTTTAGAGTCTCAAAACTCCGCATTTAGATTTGGTATTTGTTTGGGTCAAAATTACTCTATTTTGGTCTCCAAGTGTCTAAAAATCTTTTTTTAGTCAAAATAACTGCATTTGGTCACCAAAGGTCTGAAAACCTTTTTTTTAGCCAAAATAACAGTATTTTTGTCCTTTAGAGTCTTAAAAAGCCGGTTTTAGACAAGATAATTGCATTTCGTGCCCAGTGATCTGAAAACATTTTTTTGGTAAAAATGACTCTATTTTGGTCTCCAAGTATCTGAAAAGCCATTTTTTGTCAAAATAACTACGTTTGGTCACCAAAGGTCTGAAAACCTTTTTTTAGCCAAAATGACTGTATTTTTGTCTTTTAGAGTCTTAAAACACCGCTTTTAGACAAGATAAACTACATTTGGTAACCAATGGCCTGAAAAAATGTTTTTGGTCAAAATGACTCTATTTAGGTCTCCAAGTGTCTATAAAGCCCTTTTTAGTCAAAATAACTACGTTTGGTCACCGAAGGTCTGAAAAACTATTTTAGAGTCTCAAAACTCCGCATTTAGATTTGGTATTTGTTTGGGTCAAAATTACTCTATTTTGGTCTCCAAGTGTCTGAAAAGCCCTTTTTAGTCAAAATAACTACGTTTGGTCACCAAAGGTCTGAAAACCTTTTTTTTAGCCAAAATGACTGTATTTTTGTCTTTTAGAGTCTTAAAAAGCCGGGTTTAGACAAGATAATTGCATTTCGTAACCAGTGATATGAAAACTTTTTTTGGTCAAAATGACTCTATTTTGGTCTCCAAGTGTCTAAGAAGCCCTTTTAAGTCAAAATAACTGCATTTGGTCAGCAAAGGTATGAAAAAAAATTTAGTCAAAATAATTGTATTTTCGTCTATTAGAGTCTTAAAAACCGGTTTTGGACAAGATAATTGCATTTGGTAACCAATGGCCTGAAAAAATGTTTTTGGTCAAAATGACTCTATCTAGGTCTCCAAGTGTCTAAAAAGCCCTTTTTAGTCATAATAACTACGTTTGGTCAACAAAGGTCTGAAAAACTATTTTAGCCAAAATGACTGTATTTTTGTCTTTTAGAGTCTCAAAACTCCGCATTTAGATTTGGTATTTGTTTGGGTCAAAATGACTCTATTTTTCTCTCCAAGTGTCTAAAAAGCCTTTTTAGTCAAAATAACTGCATTTGGTCACCAAAGGTCTGAAAAACTTTTTTAGCCAAAATGACTGTATTTTTGTCTTTTAGAGTCTTAAAAAGCCGGGTTTAGACAAGATAATTGCATTTCGTAACCAGTGATCTGAAAACATTTTTTTGCTCAAAATGACTCTATTTTGGTCTCCAAGTGTCTAAAAAGCCCTTTTTAGTCAAAATAACTGCATTTGGTTACCAAAGGTCTGAAAAAAATTTAGTCAAAATGATTGTATTTTCGTCTATTAGAGTTTTAAAAAGCCGGTTTTGGACAAGATAATTGCATTTGGTAACCAATCGCCTGAAACACTTGTTTGGGTCAAAATTACTCTATTTTGGTCTCCAAGTGTCTAAAAATCCTTTTTTAGTCAAAATAACTGCATTTGGTCACCAAAGGTCTGAAAACCTTTTTTTTAGCCAAAATAACAGTATTTTTGTCCTTTAGAGTCTTAAAAAGCCGGTTTTAGACAAGATAATTGCATTTCGTGCCCAGTGATCTGAAAACATTTTTTTGGTAAAAATGACTCTATTTTGGTCTCCAAGTGTCTGAAAAGCCATTTTTTGTCAAAATAACTACGTTTGGTCACCAAAGGTCTGAAAACCTTTTTTTTAGCCAAAATGACTGTATTTTTGTCTTTTAGAGTCTTAAAACACCGCTTTTAGACAAGATAAACTACATTTGGTAACCAATGGCCTGAAAAAATGTTTTTGGTCAAAATGACTCTATTTAGGTCTCCAAGTGTCTATAAAGCCCTTTTTAGTCAAAATAACTACGTTTGGTCACCGAAGGTCTGAAAAACTATTTTAGAGTCTCAAAACTCCGCATTTAGATTTGGTATTTGTTTGGGTCAAAATTACTCTATTTTGGTCTCCAAGTGTCTGAAAAGCCCTTTTTAGTCAAAATAACTACGTTTGGTCACCAAAGGTCTGAAAACCTTTTTTTAGCCAAAATGACTGTATTTTTGTCTTTTAGAGTCTTAAAAAGCCGGGTTTAGACAAGATAATTGCATTTCGTAACCAGTGATATGAAAACTTTTTTTGGTCAAAATGACTCTATTTTGGTCTCCAAGTGTCTAAGAAGCCCTTTTAAGTCAAAATAACTGCATTTGGTCAGCAAAGGTATGAAAAAAATTTAGTCAAAATAATTGTATTTTCGTCTATTAGAGTCTTAAAAACCAGTTTTGGACAAGATAATTGCATTTGGAAACCAATGGCCTGAAAAAATGTTTTTGGTCAAAATGACTCTATCTAGGTCTCCAAGTGTCTAAAAAGCCCTTTTTAGTCATAATAACTACGTTTGGTCAACAAAGGTCTGAAAAACTATTTTAGCCAAAATGACTGTATTTTTGTCTTTTAGAGTCTCAAAACTCCGCATTTAGATTTGGTATTTGTTTGGGTCAAAATGACTCTATTTTTGTCTCCAAGTGTCTAAAAAGCCTTTTTAGTCAAAATAACTGCATTTGGTCACCAAAGGTCTGAAAAACTTTTTTAGCCAAAATGACTGTATTTTTGTCTTTTAGAGTCTTAAAAAGCTGGGTTTAGACAAGATAATTGCATTTCGTAACCAGTGATCTGAAAACATTTTTTTGGTCAAAATGACTCTATTTTGGTCTCCAAGTGTCTAAGAAGCCCTTTTAAGTCAAAATAACTGCATTTGGTCAGCAAAGGTATGAATAAAAATTTAGTCAAAAATGATTGTATTTTCGTCAATTAGAGTTTTAAAAACCGGTTTTGGACAAGATAATTGCATTTGGTAGCCAATGGCCTAAAAAATGTTTTTGGTCAAAATGACTCTATTTAGGTCTCCAAGTGTCTAAAAAGCCCTTTTTAGTCATAATACCTACGTTTGGTCAACAAAGGTCTGAAAAACTATTTTAGCCAAAATGACTGTATTTTTGTCTTTTAGAGTCTCAAAACTCCGCATTTAGATTTGGTATTTGTTTGGGTCAAAATGACTCTATTTTGGTCTCCAAGTGTCTAAAAAGCCTTTTTAGTCAAAATAACTGTATTTGGTCACCAAAGGTCTGAAAAACTTTTTTAGCCAAAATGACTGTATTTTTGTCTTTTAGAGTCTTAAAAAGCCGGTTTTAGACAAGATAATTGCATTTCGTGCCCAGTGATCTGAAATTTTTTTTGGTCAAAATGACTCTATTTTGGTCTCCAAGTGTCTAAAAAGCCTTTTTTAGTCAAAATAACTACGTTTGGTCACCAAAGGACTGAAAACCTTTTTCAGCCAAAATGACTGTATTTTTGTCTTTTAGAGTCTTAAAACACTGCTTTTAGACAAGATAAACTACATTTGGTAACCAATGGCCTGAAAAAATGTTTTTGGTCAAAATGACTCTATTTAGGTCTCCAAGTGTCTATAAAGCCCTTTTTAGTCAA
Source organism: Pelophylax lessonae (assembly GCF_965119305.1). Lineage (NCBI taxonomy): Eukaryota > Metazoa > Chordata > Amphibia > Anura > Ranidae > Pelophylax > Pelophylax lessonae. Next base: position 151,813,159 of record NC_138773.1, read on the forward strand.
AATAACTACGTTTGGTCACCAAAGGTCTGAAAAACTATTTTAGAGTCTCAAAACTCCGCATTTAGATTTGGTATTTGTTTGGGTCAAAATTACTCTATTTTGGTCTCCAAGTGTCTAAAAATCTTTTTTTAGTCAAAATAACTGCATTTGGTCACCAAAGGTCTGAAAACCTTTTTTTTAGCCAAAATAACAGTATTTTTGTCCTTTAGAGTCTTAAAAAGCCGGTTTTAGACAAGATAATTGCATTTCGTGCCCAGTGATCTGAAAACATTTTTTTGGTAAAAATGACTCTATTTTGGTCTCCAAGTATCTGAAAAGCCATTTTTTGTCAAAATAACTACGTTTGGTCACCAAAGGTCTGAAAACCTTTTTTTAGCCAAAATGACTGTATTTTTGTCTTTTAGAGTCTTAAAACACCGCTTTTAGACAAGATAAACTACATTTGGTAACCAATGGCCTGAAAAAATGTTTTTGGTCAAAATGACTCTATTTAGGTCTCCAAGTGTCTATAAAGCCCTTTTTAGTCAAAATAACTACGTTTGGTCACCGAAGGTCTGAAAAACTATTTTAGAGTCTCAAAACTCCGCATTTAGATTTGGTATTTGTTTGGGTCAAAATTACTCTATTTTGGTCTCCAAGTGTCTGAAAAGCCCTTTTTAGTCAAAATAACTACGTTTGGTCACCAAAGGTCTGAAAACCTTTTTTTTAGCCAAAATGACTGTATTTTTGTCTTTTAGAGTCTTAAAAAGCCGGGTTTAGACAAGATAATTGCATTTCGTAACCAGTGATATGAAAACTTTTTTTGGTCAAAATGACTCTATTTTGGTCTCCAAGTGTCTAAGAAGCCCTTTTAAGTCAAAATAACTGCATTTGGTCAGCAAAGGTATGAAAAAAAATTTAGTCAAAATAATTGTATTTTCGTCTATTAGAGTCTTAAAAACCGGTTTTGGACAAGATAATTGCATTTGGTAACCAATGGCCTGAAAAAATGTTTTTGGTCAAAATGACTCTATCTAGGTCTCCAAGTGTCTAAAAAGCCCTTTTTAGTCATAATAACTACGTTTGGTCAACAAAGGTCTGAAAAACTATTTTAGCCAAAATGACTGTATTTTTGTCTTTTAGAGTCTCAAAACTCCGCATTTAGATTTGGTATTTGTTTGGGTCAAAATGACTCTATTTTTCTCTCCAAGTGTCTAAAAAGCCTTTTTAGTCAAAATAACTGCATTTGGTCACCAAAGGTCTGAAAAACTTTTTTAGCCAAAATGACTGTATTTTTGTCTTTTAGAGTCTTAAAAAGCCGGGTTTAGACAAGATAATTGCATTTCGTAACCAGTGATCTGAAAACATTTTTTTGCTCAAAATGACTCTATTTTGGTCTCCAAGTGTCTAAAAAGCCCTTTTTAGTCAAAATAACTGCATTTGGTTACCAAAGGTCTGAAAAAAATTTAGTCAAAATGATTGTATTTTCGTCTATTAGAGTTTTAAAAAGCCGGTTTTGGACAAGATAATTGCATTTGGTAACCAATCGCCTGAAACACTTGTTTGGGTCAAAATTACTCTATTTTGGTCTCCAAGTGTCTAAAAATCCTTTTTTAGTCAAAATAACTGCATTTGGTCACCAAAGGTCTGAAAACCTTTTTTTTAGCCAAAATAACAGTATTTTTGTCCTTTAGAGTCTTAAAAAGCCGGTTTTAGACAAGATAATTGCATTTCGTGCCCAGTGATCTGAAAACATTTTTTTGGTAAAAATGACTCTATTTTGGTCTCCAAGTGTCTGAAAAGCCATTTTTTGTCAAAATAACTACGTTTGGTCACCAAAGGTCTGAAAACCTTTTTTTTAGCCAAAATGACTGTATTTTTGTCTTTTAGAGTCTTAAAACACCGCTTTTAGACAAGATAAACTACATTTGGTAACCAATGGCCTGAAAAAATGTTTTTGGTCAAAATGACTCTATTTAGGTCTCCAAGTGTCTATAAAGCCCTTTTTAGTCAAAATAACTACGTTTGGTCACCGAAGGTCTGAAAAACTATTTTAGAGTCTCAAAACTCCGCATTTAGATTTGGTATTTGTTTGGGTCAAAATTACTCTATTTTGGTCTCCAAGTGTCTGAAAAGCCCTTTTTAGTCAAAATAACTACGTTTGGTCACCAAAGGTCTGAAAACCTTTTTTTAGCCAAAATGACTGTATTTTTGTCTTTTAGAGTCTTAAAAAGCCGGGTTTAGACAAGATAATTGCATTTCGTAACCAGTGATATGAAAACTTTTTTTGGTCAAAATGACTCTATTTTGGTCTCCAAGTGTCTAAGAAGCCCTTTTAAGTCAAAATAACTGCATTTGGTCAGCAAAGGTATGAAAAAAAATTTAGTCAAAATAATTGTATTTTCGTCTATTAGAGTCTTAAAAACCGGTTTTGGACAAGATAATTGCATTTGGTAACCAATGGCCTGAAAAAATGTTTTTGGTCAAAATGACTCTATCTAGGTCTCCAAGTGTCTAAAAAGCCCTTTTTAGTCATAATAACTACGTTTGGTCAACAAAGGTCTGAAAAACTATTTTAGCCAAAATGACTGTATTTTTGTCTTTTAGAGTCTCAAAACTCCGCATTTAGATTTGGTATTTGTTTGGGTCAAAATGACTCTATTTTTGTCTCCAAGTGTCTAAAAAGCCTTTTTAGTCAAAATAACTGCATTTGGTCACCAAAGGTCTGAAAAACTTTTTTAGCCAAAATGACTGTATTTTTGTCTTTTAGAGTCTTAAAAAGCCGGGTTTAGACAAGATAATTGCATTTCGTAACCAGTGATCTGAAAACATTTTTTTGGTCAAAATGACTCTATTTTGGTCTCCAAGTGTCTAAAAAGCCCTTTTTAGTCAAAATAACTGCATTTGGTTACCAAAGGTCTGAAAAACTATTTTAGAGTCTCAAAACTCCGCATTTAGATTTGGTATTTGTTTGGGTCAAAATTACTCTATTTTGGTCTCCAAGTGTCTAAAAAGCCTTTTTTAGTCAAAATAACTGCATTTGGTCACCAAAGGTCTGAAAAACTTTTTTAGCCAAAATGACTGTATTTTTGTCTTTTAGAGTCTTAAAAAGCCGGGTTTAGACAAGATAATTGCATTTCGTAACCAGTGATCTGAAAACATTTTTTTGGTCAAAATGACTCTATTTTGGTCTCCAAGTGTCTAAAAAGCCCTTTTTAGTCAAAATAACTGCATTTGGTTACCAAAGGTCTGAAAAAAATTTAGTCAAAATGATTGTATTTTCGTCTATTAGAGTTTTAAAAAGCCGGTTTTGGACAAAATAATTGCATTTGGTAACCAATCGCCTGAAACACTTGTTTGGGTCAAAATTACTCTATTTTGGTCTCCAAGTGTCTAAAAATCCTTTTTTAGTCAAAATAACTGCATTTGGTCACCAAAGGTCTGAAAACCTTTTTTTTGCCAAAATAACAGTATTTTTGTCCTTTAGAGTCTTAAAAAGCCGGTTTTAGACAAGATAATTGCATTTCGTGCCCAGTGATCTGAAAACATTTTTTTGGTCAAAATGACTCTATTTTGGTCTCCAAGTGTCTAAGAAGCCCTTTTAAGTCAAAATAACTGCATTTGGTCAGCAAAGGTATAAAAAAATTAAGTCAAAATGATTGTATTCTCGTCTATTAGAGTCTTAAAAACCGGTTTTGGACAAGATAATTGCATTTGGTAACCAATGGCATGAAAAAATGTTTTTGGTCAAAATGACTCTATCTAGGTCTCCAAGTGTCTAAAAAGCCCTTTTTAGTCATAATAACTACGTTTGGTCAACAAAGGTCTGAAAAACTATTTTAGCCAAAATGACTGTATTTTTGTCTTTTAGAGTCTCAAAACTCCGCATTTAGATTTGGTATTTGTTTGGGTCAAAATGACTCTATTTTTGTCTCCAAGTGTCTAAAAAGCCTTTTTAGTCAAAATAACTGCATTTGGTCACCAAAGGTCTGAAAAACTTTTTTAGCCAAAATGACTGTATTTTTGTCTTTTAGAGTCTTAAAAAGCCGGGTTTAGACAAGATAATTGCATTTCGTAACCAGTGATCTGAAAACATTTTTTTGGTCAAAATGACTCTATTTTGGTCTCCAAGTGTCTAAAAAGCCCTTTTTAGTCAAAATAACTGCATTTGGTTACCAAAGGTCTGAAAAAAATTTAGTCAAAATGATTGTATTTTCGTCTATTAGAGTTTTAAAAAGCCGGTTTTGGACAAGATAATTGCATTTGGTAACCAATCGCCTGAAACACTTGTTTGGGTCAAAATTACTCTATTTTGGTCTCCAAGTGTCTAAAAATCCTTTTTTAGTCAAAATAACTGCATTTGGTCACCAAAGGTCTGAAAACCTTTTTTTTAGCCAAAATAACAGTATTTTTGTCCTTTAGAGTCTTAAAAAGCCGGTTTTAGACAAGATAATTGCATTTCGTGCCCAGTGATCTGAAAACATTTTTTTGGTAAAAATGACTCTATTTTGGTCTCCAAGTGTCTGAAAAGCCATTTTTTGTCAAAATAACTACGTTTGGTCACCAAAGGTCTGAAAACCTTTTTTTAGCCAAAATGACTGTATTTTTGTCTTTTAGAGTCTTAAAACACCGCTTTTAGACAAGATAAACTACATTTGGTAACCAATGGCCTGAAAAAATGTTTTTGGTCAAAATGACTCTATTTAGGTCTCCAAGTGTCTATAAAGCCCTTTTTAGTCAAAATAACTACGTTTGGTCACCGAAGGTCTGAAAAACTATTTTAGAGTCTCAAAACTCCGCATTTAGATTTGGTATTTGTTTGGGTCAAAATTACTCTATTTTGGTCTCCAAGTGTCTGAAAAGCCCTTTTTAGTCAAAATAACTACGTTTGGTCACCAAAGGTCTGAAAACCTTTTTTTTAGCCAAAATGACTGTATTTTTGTCTTTTAGAGTCTTAAAAAGCCGGGTTTAGACAAGATAATTGCATTTCGTAACCAGTGATATGAAAACTTTTTTTGGTCAAAATGACTCTATTTTGGTCTCCAAGTGTCTAAGAAGCCCTTTTAAGTCAAAATAACTGCATTTGGTCAGCAAAGGTATGAAAAAAAATTTAGTCAAAATAATTGTATTTTCGTCTATTAGAGTCTTAAAAACCGGTTTTGGACAAGATAATTGCATTTGGTAACCAATGGCCTGAAAAAATGTTTTTGGTCAAAATGACTCTATCTAGGTCTCCAAGTGTCTAAAAAGCCCTTTTTAGTCATAATAACTACGTTTGGTCAACAAAGGTCTGAAAAACTATTTTAGCCAAAATGACTGTATTTTTGTCTTTTAGAGTCTCAAAACTCCGCATTTAGATTTGGTATTTGTTTGGGTCAAAATGACTCTATTTTTGTCTCCAAGTGTCTAAAAAGCCTTTTTAGTCAAAATAACTGCATTTGGTCACCAAAGGTCTGAAAAACTTTTTTAGCCAAAATGACTGTATTTTTGTCTTTTAGAGTCTTAAAAAGCCGGGTTTAGACAAGATAATTGCATTTCGTAACCAGTGATCTGAAAACATTTTTTTGGTCAAAATGACTCTATTTTGGTCTCCAAGTGTCTAAAAAGACCTTTTTAGTCAAAATAACTGCATTTGGTTACCAAAGGTCTGAAAAACTATTTTAGAGTCTCAAAACTCCGCATTTAGATTTGGTATTTGTTTGGGTCAAAATTACTCTATTTTGGTCTCCAAGTGTCTAAAAAGCCTTTTTTAGTCAAAATAACTGCATTTGGTCACCAAAGGTCTGAAAAACTTTTTTAGCCAAAATGACTGTATTTTTGTCTTTTAGAGTCTTAAAAAGCCGGGTTTAGACAAGATAATTGCATTTCGTAACCAGTGATCTGAAAACATTTTTTTGGTCAAAATGACTCTATTTTGGTCTCCAAGTGTCTAAAAAGCCCTTTTTAGTCAAAATAACTGCATTTGGTTACCAAAGGTCTGAAAAAAATTTAGTCAAAATGATTGTATTTTCGTCTATTAGAGTTTTAAAAAGCCGGTTTTGGAAAAAATAATTGCATTTGGTAACCAATCGCCTGAAACACTTGTTTGGGTCAAAATTACTCTATTTTGGTCTCCAAGTGTCTAAAAATCCTTTTTTAGTCATAATAACTGCATTTGGTCACCAAAGGTCTGAAAACCTTTTTTTTGCCAAAATAACAGTATTTTTGTCCTTTAGAGTCTTAAAAAGCCGGTTTTAGACAAGATAATTGCATTTCGTGCCCAGTGATCTGAAAACATTTTTTTGGTCAAAATGACTCTATTTTGGTCTCCAAGTGTCTAAGAAGCCCTTTTAAGTCAAAATAACTGCATTTGGTCAGCAAAGGTATAAAAAAATTAAGTCAAAATGATTGTATTCTCGTCTATTAGAGTCTTAAAAACCGGTTTTGGACAAGATAATTGCATTTGGTAACCAATGGCATGAAAAAATGTTTTTGGTCAAAATGACTCTATCTAGGTCTCCAAGTGTCTAAAAAGCCCTTTTTAGTCATAATAACTACGTTTGGTCAACAAAGGTCTGAAAAACTATTTTAGCCAAAATGACTGTATTTTTGTCTTTTAGAGTCTCAAAACTCCGCATTTAGATTTGGTATTTGTTTGGGTCAAAATGACTCTATTTTTGTCTCCAAGTGTCTAAAAAGCCTTTTTAGTCAAAATAACTGCATTTGGTCACCAAAGGTCTGAAAAACTATTTTAGAGTCTCAAAACTCCGCATTTAGATTTGGTATTTGTTTGGGTCAAAATTACTCTATTTTGGTCTCCAAGTGTCTGAAAAGCCCTTTTTAGTCAAAATAACTACGTTTGGTCACCAAAGGACTGAAAACCTTTTTCAGCCAAAATGACTGTATTTTTGTCTTTTAGAGTCTTAAAACACTGCTTTTAGACAAGATAAACTACATTTGGTAACCAATGGCCTGAAAAAATGTTTTTGGTCAAAATGACTCTATTTAGGTCTCCAAGTGTCTATAAAGCCCTTTTTAGTCAAAATAACTACGTTTGGTCACCAAAGGTCTGAAAAACTATTTTAGAGTCTCAAAACTCCGCATTTAGATTTGGTATTTGTTTGGGTCAAAATTACTCTATTTTGGTCTCCAAGTGTCTAAAAATCTTTTTTTAGTCAAAATAACTGCATTTGGTCACCAAAGGTCTGAAAACCTTTTTTTTAGCCAAAATAACAGTATTTTTGTCCTTTAGAGTCTTAAAAAGCCGGTTTTAGACAAGATAATTGCATTTCGTGCCCAGTGATCTGAAAACATTTTTTTGGTAAAAATGACTCTATTTTGGTCTCCAAGTATCTGAAAAGCCATTTTTTGTCAAAATAACTACGTTTGGTCACCAAAGGTCTGAAAACCTTTTTTTAGCCAAAATGACTGTATTTTTGTCTTTTAGAGTCTTAAAACACCGCTTTTAGACAAGATAAACTACATTTGGTAACCAATGGCCTGAAAAAATGTTTTTGGTCAAAATGACTCTATTTAGGTCTCCAAGTGTCTATAAAGCCCTTTTTAGTCAAAATAACTACGTTTGGTCACCGAAGGTCTGAAAAACTATTTTAGAGTCTCAAAACTCCGCATTTAGATTTGGTATTTGTTTGGGTCAAAATTACTCTATTTTGGTCTCCAAGTGTCTGAAAAGCCCTTTTTAGTCAAAATAACTACGTTTGGTCACCAAAGGTCTGAAAACCTTTTTTTTAGCCAAAATGACTGTATTTTTGTCTTTTAGAGTCTTAAAAAGCCGGGTTTAGACAAGATAATTGCATTTCGTAACCAGTGATATGAAAACTTTTTTTGGTCAAAATGACTCTATTTTGGTCTCCAAGTGTCTAAGAAGCCCTTTTAAGTCAAAATAACTGCATTTGGTCAGCAAAGGTATGAAAAAAAATTTAGTCAAAATAATTGTATTTTCGTCTATTAGAGTCTTAAAAACCGGTTTTGGACAAGATAATTGCATTTGGTAACCAATGGCCTGAAAAAATGTTTTTGGTCAAAATGACTCTATCTAGGTCTCCAAGTGTCTAAAAAGCCCTTTTTAGTCATAATAACTACGTTTGGTCAACAAAGGTCTGAAAAACTATTTTAGCCAAAATGACTGTATTTTTGTCTTTTAGAGTCTCAAAACTCCGCATTTAGATTTGGTATTTGTTTGGGTCAAAATGACTCTATTTTTCTCTCCAAGTGTCTAAAAAGCCTTTTTAGTCAAAATAACTGCATTTGGTCACCAAAGGTCTGAAAAACTTTTTTAGCCAAAATGACTGTATTTTTGTCTTTTAGAGTCTTAAAAAGCCGGGTTTAGACAAGATAATTGCATTTCGTAACCAGTGATCTGAAAACATTTTTTTGCTCAAAATGACTCTATTTTGGTCTCCAAGTGTCTAAAAAGCCCTTTTTAGTCAAAATAACTGCATTTGGTTACCAAAGGTCTGAAAAAAATTTAGTCAAAATGATTGTATTTTCGTCTATTAGAGTTTTAAAAAGCCGGTTTTGGACAAGATAATTGCATTTGGTAACCAATCGCCTGAAACACTTGTTTGGGTCAAAATTACTCTATTTTGGTCTCCAAGTGTCTAAAAATCCTTTTTTAGTCAAAATAACTGCATTTGGTCACCAAAGGTCTGAAAACCTTTTTTTTAGCCAAAATAACAGTATTTTTGTCCTTTAGAGTCTTAAAAAGCCGGTTTTAGACAAGATAATTGCATTTCGTGCCCAGTGATCTGAAAACATTTTTTTGGTAAAAATGACTCTATTTTGGTCTCCAAGTGTCTGAAAAGCCATTTTTTGTCAAAATAACTACGTTTGGTCACCAAAGGTCTGAAAACCTTTTTTTTAGCCAAAATGACTGTATTTTTGTCTTTTAGAGTCTTAAAACACCGCTTTTAGACAAGATAAACTACATTTGGTAACCAATGGCCTGAAAAAATGTTTTTGGTCAAAATGACTCTATTTAGGTCTCCAAGTGTCTATAAAGCCCTTTTTAGTCAAAATAACTACGTTTGGTCACCGAAGGTCTGAAAAACTATTTTAGAGTCTCAAAACTCCGCATTTAGATTTGGTATTTGTTTGGGTCAAAATTACTCTATTTTGGTCTCCAAGTGTCTGAAAAGCCCTTTTTAGTCAAAATAACTACGTTTGGTCACCAAAGGTCTGAAAACCTTTTTTTAGCCAAAATGACTGTATTTTTGTCTTTTAGAGTCTTAAAAAGCCGGGTTTAGACAAGATAATTGCATTTCGTAACCAGTGATATGAAAACTTTTTTTGGTCAAAATGACTCTATTTTGGTCTCCAAGTGTCTAAGAAGCCCTTTTAAGTCAAAATAACTGCATTTGGTCAGCAAAGGTATGAAAAAAAATTTAGTCAAAATAATTGTATTTTCGTCTATTAGAGTCTTAAAAACCGGTTTTGGACAAGATAATTGCATTTGGTAACCAATGGCCTGAAAAAATGTTTTTGGTCAAAATGACTCTATCTAGGTCTCCAAGTGTCTAAAAAGCCCTTTTTAGTCATAATAACTACGTTTGGTCAACAAAGGTCTGAAAAACTATTTTAGCCAAAATGACTGTATTTTTGTCTTTTAGAGTCTCAAAACTCCGCATTTAGATTTGGTATTTGTTTGGGTCAAAATGACTCTATTTTTGTCTCCAAGTGTCTAAAAAGCCTTTTTAGTCAAAATAACTGCATTTGGTCACCAAAGGTCTGAAAAACTTTTTTAGCCAAAATGACTGTATTTTTGTCTTTTAGAGTCTTAAAAAGCCGGGTTTAGACAAGATAATTGCATTTCGTAACCAGTGATCTGAAAACATTTTTTTGGTCAAAATGACTCTATTTTGGTCTCCAAGTGTCTAAAAAGCCCTTTTTAGTCAAAATAACTGCATTTGGTTACCAAAGGTCTGAAAAACTATTTTAGAGTCTCAAAACTCCGCATTTAGATTTGGTATTTGTTTGGGTCAAAATTACTCTATTTTGGTCTCCAAGTGTCTAAAAAGCCTTTTTTAGTCAAAATAACTGCATTTGGTCACCAAAGGTCTGAAAAACTTTTTTAGCCAAAATGACTGTATTTTTGTCTTTTAGAGTCTTAAAAAGCCGGGTTTAGACAAGATAATTGCATTTCGTAACCAGTGATCTGAAAACATTTTTTTGGTCAAAATGACTCTATTTTGGTCTCCAAGTGTCTAAAAAGCCCTTTTTAGTCAAAATAACTGCATTTGGTTACCAAAGGTCTGAAAAAAATTTAGTCAAAATGATTGTATTTTCGTCTATTAGAGTTTTAAAAAGCCGGTTTTGGACAAAATAATTGCATTTGGTAACCAATCGCCTGAAACACTTGTTTGGGTCAAAATTACTCTATTTTGGTCTCCAAGTGTCTAAAAATCCTTTTTTAGTCAAAATAACTGCATTTGGTCACCAAAGGTCTGAAAACCTTTTTTTTGCCAAAATAACAGTATTTTTGTCCTTTAGAGTCTTAAAAAGCCGGTTTTAGACAAGATAATTGCATTTCGTGCCCAGTGATCTGAAAACATTTTTTTGGTCAAAATGACTCTATTTTGGTCTCCAAGTGTCTAAGAAGCCCTTTTAAGTCAAAATAACTGCATTTGGTCAGCAAAGGTATAAAAAAATTAAGTCAAAATGATTGTATTCTCGTCTATTAGAGTCTTAAAAACCGGTTTTGGACAAGATAATTGCATTTGGTAACCAATGGCATGAAAAAATGTTTTTGGTCAAAATGACTCTATCTAGGTCTCCAAGTGTCTAAAAAGCCCTTTTTAGTCATAATAACTACGTTTGGTCAACAAAGGTCTGAAAAACTATTTTAGCCAAAATGACTGTATTTTTGTCTTTTAGAGTCTCAAAACTCCGCATTTAGATTTGGTATTTGTTTGGGTCAAAATGACTCTATTTTTGTCTCCAAGTGTCTAAAAAGCCTTTTTAGTCAAAATAACTGCATTTGGTCACCAAAGGTCTGAAAAACTTTTTTAGCCAAAATGACTGTATTTTTGTCTTTTAGAGTCTTAAAAAGCCGGGTTTAGACAAGATAATTGCATTTCGTAACCAGTGATCTGAAAACATTTTTTTGGTCAAAATGACTCTATTTTGGTCTCCAAGTGTCTAAAAAGCCCTTTTTAGTCAAAATAACTGCATTTGGTTACCAAAGGTCTGAAAAAAATTTAGTCAAAATGATTGTATTTTCGTCTATTAGAGTTTTAAAAAGCCGGTTTTGGACAAGATAATTGCATTTGGTAACCAATCGCCTGAAACACTTGTTTGGGTCAAAATTACTCTATTTTGGTCTCCAAGTGTCTAAAAATCCTTTTTTAGTCAAAATAACTGCATTTGGTCACCAAAGGTCTGAAAACCTTTTTTTTAGCCAAAATAACAGTATTTTTGTCCTTTAGAGTCTTAAAAAGCCGGTTTTAGACAAGATAATTGCATTTCGTGCCCAGTGATCTGAAAACATTTTTTTGGTAAAAATGACTCTATTTTGGTCTCCAAGTGTCTGAAAAGCCATTTTTTGTCAAAATAACTACGTTTGGTCACCAAAGGTCTGAAAACCTTTTTTTAGCCAAAATGACTGTATTTTTGTCTTTTAGAGTCTTAAAACACCGCTTTTAGACAAGATAAACTACATTTGGTAACCAATGGCCTGAAAAAATGTTTTTGGTCAAAATGACTCTATTTAGGTCTCCAAGTGTCTATAAAGCCCTTTTTAGTCAAAATAACTACGTTTGGTCACCGAAGGTCTGAAAAACTATTTTAGAGTCTCAAAACTCCGCATTTAGATTTGGTATTTGTTTGGGTCAAAATTACTCTATTTTGGTCTCCAAGTGTCTGAAAAGCCCTTTTTAGTCAAAATAACTACGTTTGGTCACCAAAGGTCTGAAAACCTTTTTTTTAGCCAAAATGACTGTATTTTTGTCTTTTAGAGTCTTAAAAAGCCGGGTTTAGACAAGATAATTGCATTTCGTAACCAGTGATATGAAAACTTTTTTTGGTCAAAATGACTCTATTTTGGTCTCCAAGTGTCTAAGAAGCCCTTTTAAGTCAAAATAACTGCATTTGGTCAGCAAAGGTATGAAAAAAAATTTAGTCAAAATAATTGTATTTTCGTCTATTAGAGTCTTAAAAACCGGTTTTGGACAAGATAATTGCATTTGGTAACCAATGGCCTGAAAAAATGTTTTTGGTCAAAATGACTCTATCTAGGTCTCCAAGTGTCTAAAAAGCCCTTTTTAGTCATAATAACTACGTTTGGTCAACAAAGGTCTGAAAAACTATTTTAGCCAAAATGACTGTATTTTTGTCTTTTAGAGTCTCAAAACTCCGCATTTAGATTTGGTATTTGTTTGGGTCAAAATGACTCTATTTTTGTCTCCAAGTGTCTAAAAAGCCTTTTTAGTCAAAATAACTGCATTTGGTCACCAAAGGTCTGAAAAACTTTTTTAGCCAAAATGACTGTATTTTTGTCTTTTAGAGTCTTAAAAAGCCGGGTTTAGACAAGATAATTGCATTTCGTAACCAGTGATCTGAAAACATTTTTTTGGTCAAAATGACTCTATTTTGGTCTCCAAGTGTCTAAAAAGACCTTTTTAGTCAAAATAACTGCATTTGGTTACCAAAGGTCTGAAAAACTATTTTAGAGTCTCAAAACTCCGCATTTAGATTTGGTATTTGTTTGGGTCAAAATTACTCTATTTTGGTCTCCAAGTGTCTAAAAAGCCTTTTTTAGTCAAAATAACTGCATTTGGTCACCAAAGGTCTGAAAAACTTTTTTAGCCAAAATGACTGTATTTTTGTCTTTTAGAGTCTTAAAAAGCCGGGTTTAGACAAGATAATTGCATTTCGTAACCAGTGATCTGAAAACATTTTTTTGGTCAAAATGACTCTATTTTGGTCTCCAAGTGTCTAAAAAGCCCTTTTTAGTCAAAATAACTGCATTTGGTTACCAAAGGTCTGAAAAAAATTTAGTCAAAATGATTGTATTTTCGTCTATTAGAGTTTTAAAAAGCCGGTTTTGGAAAAAATAATTGCATTTGGTAACCAATCGCCTGAAACACTTGTTTGGGTCAAAATTACTCTATTTTGGTCTCCAAGTGTCTAAAAATCCTTTTTTAGTCATAATAACTGCATTTGGTCACCAAAGGTCTGAAAACCTTTTTTTTGCCAAAATAACAGTATTTTTGTCCTTTAGAGTCTTAAAAAGCCGGTTTTAGACAAGATAATTGCATTTCGTGCCCAGTGATCTGAAAACATTTTTTTGGTCAAAATGACTCTATTTTGGTCTCCAAGTGTCTAAGAAGCCCTTTTAAGTCAAAATAACTGCATTTGGTCAGCAAAGGTATAAAAAAATTAAGTCAAAATGATTGTATTCTCGTCTATTAGAGTCTTAAAAACCGGTTTTGGACAAGATAATTGCATTTGGTAACCAATGGCATGAAAAAATGTTTTTGGTCAAAATGACTCTATCTAGGTCTCCAAGTGTCTAAAAAGCCCTTTTTAGTCATAATAACTACGTTTGGTCAACAAAGGTCTGAAAAACTATTTTAGCCAAAATGACTGTATTTTTGTCTTTTAGAGTCTCAAAACTCCGCATTTAGATTTGGTATTTGTTTGGGTCAAAATGACTCTATTTTTGTCTCCAAGTGTCTAAAAAGCCTTTTTAGTCAAAATAACTGCATTTGGTCACCAAAGGTCTGAAAAACTTTTTTAGCCAAAATGACTGTATTTTTGTCTTTTAGAGTCTTAAAAAGCCGGGTTCAGACAAGATAATTGCATTTCGTAACCAGTGATCTGAAAACATTTTTTTGGTAAAAATGACTCTATTTTGGTCTCCAAGTGTCTGAAAAGCCATTTTTTGTCAAAATAACTACGTTTGGTCACCAAAGGTCTGAAAACCTTTTTTTAGCCAAAATGACTGTATTTTTGTCTTTTAGAGTCTTAAAACACCGCTTTTAGACAAGATAAACTACATTTGGTAACCAATGGCCTGAAAAAATGTTTTTGGTCAAAATGACTCTATTTAGGTCTCCAAGTGTCTATAAAGCCCTTTTTAGTCAAAATAACTATGTTTGGTCACCGAAGGTCTGAAAAACTATTTTAGAGTCTCAAAACTCCGCATTTAGATTTGGTATTTGTTTGGGTCAAAATTACTCTATTTTGGTCTCCAAGTGTCTGAAAAGCCCTTTTTAGTCAAAATAACTACGTTTGGTCACCAAAGGTCTGAAAACCTTTTTTTAGCCAAAATGACTGTATTTTTGTCTTTTAGAGTCTTAAAAAGCCGGGTTTAGACAAGATAATTGCATTTCGTAACCAGTGATATGAAAACTTTTTTTGGTCAAAATGACTCTATTTTGGTCTCCAAGTGTCTAAGAAGCCCTTTTAAGTCAAAATAACTGCATTTGGTCAGCAAAGGTATGAAAAAAAATTTAGTCAAAATAATTGTATTTTCGTCTATTAGAGTCTTAAAAACCGGTTTTGGACAAGATAATTGCATTTGGTAACCAATGGCCTGAAAAAATGTTTTTGGTCAAAATGACTCTATCTAGGTCTCCAAGTGTCTAAAAAGCCCTTTTTAGTCATAATAACTACGTTTGGTCAACAAAGGTCTGAAAAACTATTTTAGCCAAAATGACTGTATTTTTGTCTTTTAGAGTCTCAAAACTCCGCATTTAGATTTGGTATTTGTTTGGGTCAAAATGACTCTATTTTTGTCTCCAAGTGTCTAAAAAGCCTTTTTAGTCAAAATAACTGCATTTGGTCACCAAAGGTCTGAAATACTTTTTTAGCCAAAATGACTGTATTTTTGTCTTTTAGAGTCTTAAAAAGCCGGTTTTAGACAAGATAATTGCATTTCGTGCCCAGTGATCTGAAATTTTTTTTGGTCAAAATGACTCTATTTTGGTCTCCAAGTGTCTAAAAAGCCTTTTTTAGTCAAAATAACTACGTTTGGTCACCAAAGGACTGAAAACCTTTTTCAGCCAAAATGACTGTATTTTTGTCTTTTAGAGTCTTAAAACACTGCTTTTAGACAAGATAAACTACATTTGGTAACCAATGGCCTGAAAAAATGTTTTTGGTCAAAATGACTCTATTTAGGTCTCCAAGTGTCTATAAAGCCCTTTTTAGTCAAAATAACTACGTTTGGTCACCAAAGGTCTGAAAAACTATTTTAGAGTCTCAAAACTCCGCATTTAGATTTGGTATTTGTTTGGGTCAAAATTACTCTATTTTGGTCTCCAAGTGTCTAAAAATCCTTTTTTAGTCAAAATAACTGCATTTGGTCACCAAAGGTCTGAAAACCTTTTTTTTAGCCAAAATAACAGTATTTTTGTCCTTTAGAGTCTTAAAAAGCCGGTTTTAGACAAGATAATTGCATTTCGTGCCCAGTGATCTGAAAACATTTTTTTGGTAAAAATGACTCTATTTTGGTCTCCAAGTATCTGAAAAGCCATTTTTTGTCAAAATAACTACGTTTGGTCACCAAAGGTCTGAAAACCTTTTTTTAGCCAAAATGACTGTATTTTTGTCTTTTAGAGTCTTAAAACACCGCTTTTAGACAAGATAAACTACATTTGGTAACCAATGGCCTGAAAAAATGTTTTTGGTCAAAATGACTCTATTTAGGTCTCCAAGTGTCTATAAAGCCCTTTTTAGTCAAAATAACTACGTTTGGTCACCGAAGGTCTGAAAAACTATTTTAGAGTCTCAAAACTCCGCATTTAGATTTGGTATTTGTTTGGGTCAAAATTACTCTATTTTGGTCTCCAAGTGTCTGAAAAGCCCTTTTTAGTCAAAATAACTACGTTTGGTCACCAAAGGTCTGAAAACCTTTTTTTTAGCCAAAATGACTGTATTTTTGTCTTTTAGAGTCTTAAAAAGCCGGGTTTAGACAAGATAATTGCATTTCGTAACCAGTGATATGAAAACTTTTTTTGGTCAAAATGACTCTATTTTGGTCTCCAAGTGTCTAAGAAGCCCTTTTAAGTCAAAATAACTGCATTTGGTCAGCAAAGGTATGAAAAAAAATTTAGTCAAAATAATTGTATTTTCGTCTATTAGAGTCTTAAAAACCGGTTTTGGACAAGATAATTGCATTTGGTAACCAATGGCCTGAAAAAATGTTTTTGGTCAAAATGACTCTATCTAGGTCTCCAAGTGTCTAAAAAGCCCTTTTTAGTCATAATAACTACGTTTGGTCAACAAAGGTCTGAAAAACTATTTTAGCCAAAATGACTGTATTTTTGTCTTTTAGAGTCTCAAAACTCCGCATTTAGATTTGGTATTTGTTTGGGTCAAAATGACTCTATTTTTCTCTCCAAGTGTCTAAAAAGCCTTTTTAGTCAAAATAACTGCATTTGGTCACCAAAGGTCTGAAAAACTTTTTTAGCCAAAATGACTGTATTTTTGTCTTTTAGAGTCTTAAAAAGCCGGGTTTAGACAAGATAATTGCATTTCGTAACCAGTGATCTGAAAACATTTTTTTGCTCAAAATGACTCTATTTTGGTCTCCAAGTGTCTAAAAAGCCCTTTTTAGTCAAAATAACTGCATTTGGTTACCAAAGGTCTGAAAAAAATTTAGTCAAAATGATTGTATTTTCGTCTATTAGAGTTTTAAAAAGCCGGTTTTGGACAAGATAATTGCATTTGGTAACCAATCGCCTGAAACACTTGTTTGGGTCAAAATTACTCTATTTTGGTCTCCAAGTGTCTAAAAATCCTTTTTTAGTCAAAATAACTGCATTTGGTCACCAAAGGTCTGAAAACCTTTTTTTTAGCCAAAATAACAGTATTTTTGTCCTTTAGAGTCTTAAAAAGCCGGTTTTAGACAAGATAATTGCATTTCGTGCCCAGTGATCTGAAAACATTTTTTTGGTAAAAATGACTCTATTTTGGTCTCCAAGTGTCTGAAAAGCCATTTTTTGTCAAAATAACTACGTTTGGTCACCAAAGGTCTGAAAACCTTTTTTTTAGCCAAAATGACTGTATTTTTGTCTTTTAGAGTCTTAAAACACCGCTTTTAGACAAGATAAACTACATTTGGTAACCAATGGCCTGAAAAAATGTTTTTGGTCAAAATGACTCTATTTAGGTCTCCAAGTGTCTATAAAGCCCTTTTTAGTCAAAATAACTACGTTTGGTCACCGAAGGTCTGAAAAACTATTTTAGAGTCTCAAAACTCCGCATTTAGATTTGGTATTTGTTTGGGTCAAAATTACTCTATTTTGGTCTCCAAGTGTCTGAAAAGCCCTTTTTAGTCAAAATAACTACGTTTGGTCACCAAAGGTCTGAAAACCTTTTTTTAGCCAAAATGACTGTATTTTTGTCTTTTAGAGTCTTAAAAAGCCGGGTTTAGACAAGATAATTGCATTTCGTAACCAGTGATATGAAAACTTTTTTTGGTCAAAATGACTCTATTTTGGTCTCCAAGTGTCTAAGAAGCCCTTTTAAGTCAAAATAACTGCATTTGGTCAGCAAAGGTATGAAAAAAAATTTAGTCAAAATAATTGTATTTTCGTCTATTAGAGTCTTAAAAACCGGTTTTGGACAAGATAATTGCATTTGGTAACCAATGGCCTGAAAAAATGTTTTTGGTCAAAATGACTCTATCTAGGTCTCCAAGTGTCTAAAAAGCCCTTTTTAGTCATAATAACTACGTTTGGTCAACAAAGGTCTGAAAAACTATTTTAGCCAAAATGACTGTATTTTTGTCTTTTAGAGTCTCAAAACTCCGCATTTAGATTTGGTATTTGTTTGGGTCAAAATGACTCTATTTTTGTCTCCAAGTGTCTAAAAAGCCTTTTTAGTCAAAATAACTGCATTTGGTCACCAAAGGTCTGAAAAACTTTTTTAGCCAAAATGACTGTATTTTTGTCTTTTAGAGTCTTAAAAAGCCGGGTTTAGACAAGATAATTGCATTTCGTAACCAGTGATCTGAAAACATTTTTTTGGTCAAAATGACTCTATTTTGGTCTCCAAGTGTCTAAAAAGCCCTTTTTAGTCAAAATAACTGCATTTGGTTACCAAAGGTCTGAAAAACTATTTTAGAGTCTCAAAACTCCGCATTTAGATTTGGTATTTGTTTGGGTCAAAATTACTCTATTTTGGTCTCCAAGTGTCTAAAAAGCCTTTTTTAGTCAAAATAACTGCATTTGGTCACCAAAGGTCTGAAAAACTTTTTTAGCCAAAATGACTGTATTTTTGTCTTTTAGAGTCTTAAAAAGCCGGGTTTAGACAAGATAATTGCATTTCGTAACCAGTGATCTGAAAACATTTTTTTGGTCAAAATGACTCTATTTTGGTCTCCAAGTGTCTAAAAAGCCCTTTTTAGTCAAAATAACTGCATTTGGTTACCAAAGGTCTGAAAAAAATTTAGTCAAAATGATTGTATTTTCGTCTATTAGAGTTTTAAAAAGCCGGTTTTGGACAAAATAATTGCATTTGGTAACCAATCGCCTGAAACACTTGTTTGGGTCAAAATTACTCTATTTTGGTCTCCAAGTGTCTAAAAATCCTTTTTTAGTCAAAATAACTGCATTTGGTCACCAAAGGTCTGAAAACCTTTTTTTTGCCAAAATAACAGTATTTTTGTCCTTTAGAGTCTTAAAAAGCCGGTTTTAGACAAGATAATTGCATTTCGTGCCCAGTGATCTGAAAACATTTTTTTGGTCAAAATGACTCTATTTTGGTCTCCAAGTGTCTAAGAAGCCCTTTTAAGTCAAAATAACTGCATTTGGTCAGCAAAGGTATAAAAAAATTAAGTCAAAATGATTGTATTCTCGTCTATTAGAGTCTTAAAAACCGGTTTTGGACAAGATAATTGCATTTGGTAACCAATGGCATGAAAAAATGTTTTTGGTCAAAATGACTCTATCTAGGTCTCCAAGTGTCTAAAAAGCCCTTTTTAGTCATAATAACTACGTTTGGTCAACAAAGGTCTGAAAAACTATTTTAGCCAAAATGACTGTATTTTTGTCTTTTAGAGTCTCAAAACTCCGCATTTAGATTTGGTATTTGTTTGGGTCAAAATGACTCTATTTTTGTCTCCAAGTGTCTAAAAAGCCTTTTTAGTCAAAATAACTGCATTTGGTCACCAAAGGTCTGAAAAACTTTTTTAGCCAAAATGACTGTATTTTTGTCTTTTAGAGTCTTAAAAAGCCGGGTTTAGACAAGATAATTGCATTTCGTAACCAGTGATCTGAAAACATTTTTTTGGTCAAAATGACTCTATTTTGGTCTCCAAGTGTCTAAAAAGCCCTTTTTAGTCAAAATAACTGCATTTGGTTACCAAAGGTCTGAAAAAAATTTAGTCAAAATGATTGTATTTTCGTCTATTAGAGTTTTAAAAAGCCGGTTTTGGACAAGATAATTGCATTTGGTAACCAATCGCCTGAAACACTTGTTTGGGTCAAAATTACTCTATTTTGGTCTCCAAGTGTCTAAAAATCCTTTTTTAGTCAAAATAACTGCATTTGGTCACCAAAGGTCTGAAAACCTTTTTTTTAGCCAAAATAACAGTATTTTTGTCCTTTAGAGTCTTAAAAAGCCGGTTTTAGACAAGATAATTGCATTTCGTGCCCAGTGATCTGAAAACATTTTTTTGGTAAAAATGACTCTATTTTGGTCTCCAAGTGTCTGAAAAGCCATTTTTTGTCAAAATAACTACGTTTGGTCACCAAAGGTCTGAAAACCTTTTTTTAGCCAAAATGACTGTATTTTTGTCTTTTAGAGTCTTAAAACACCGCTTTTAGACAAGATAAACTACATTTGGTAACCAATGGCCTGAAAAAATGTTTTTGGTCAAAATGACTCTATTTAGGTCTCCAAGTGTCTATAAAGCCCTTTTTAGTCAAAATAACTACGTTTGGTCACCGAAGGTCTGAAAAACTATTTTAGAGTCTCAAAACTCCGCATTTAGATTTGGTATTTGTTTGGGTCAAAATTACTCTATTTTGGTCTCCAAGTGTCTGAAAAGCCCTTTTTAGTCAAAATAACTACGTTTGGTCACCAAAGGTCTGAAAACCTTTTTTTTAGCCAAAATGACTGTATTTTTGTCTTTTAGAGTCTTAAAAAGCCGGGTTTAGACAAGATAATTGCATTTCGTAACCAGTGATATGAAAACTTTTTTTGGTCAAAATGACTCTATTTTGGTCTCCAAGTGTCTAAGAAGCCCTTTTAAGTCAAAATAACTGCATTTGGTCAGCAAAGGTATGAAAAAAAATTTAGTCAAAATAATTGTATTTTCGTCTATTAGAGTCTTAAAAACCGGTTTTGGACAAGATAATTGCATTTGGTAACCAATGGCCTGAAAAAATGTTTTTGGTCAAAATGACTCTATCTAGGTCTCCAAGTGTCTAAAAAGCCCTTTTTAGTCATAATAACTACGTTTGGTCAACAAAGGTCTGAAAAACTATTTTAGCCAAAATGACTGTATTTTTGTCTTTTAGAGTCTCAAAACTCCGCATTTAGATTTGGTATTTGTTTGGGTCAAAATGACTCTATTTTTGTCTCCAAGTGTCTAAAAAGCCTTTTTAGTCAAAATAACTGCATTTGGTCACCAAAGGTCTGAAAAACTTTTTTAGCCAAAATGACTGTATTTTTGTCTTTTAGAGTCTTAAAAAGCCGGGTTTAGACAAGATAATTGCATTTCGTAACCAGTGATCTGAAAACATTTTTTTGGTCAAAATGACTCTATTTTGGTCTCCAAGTGTCTAAAAAGACCTTTTTAGTCAAAATAACTGCATTTGGTTACCAAAGGTCTGAAAAACTATTTTAGAGTCTCAAAACTCCGCATTTAGATTTGGTATTTGTTTGGGTCAAAATTACTCTATTTTGGTCTCCAAGTGTCTAAAAAGCCTTTTTTAGTCAAAATAACTGCATTTGGTCACCAAAGGTCTGAAAAACTTTTTTAGCCAAAATGACTGTATTTTTGTCTTTTAGAGTCTTAAAAAGCCGGGTTTAGACAAGATAATTGCATTTCGTAACCAGTGATCTGAAAACATTTTTTTGGTCAAAATGACTCTATTTTGGTCTCCAAGTGTCTAAAAAGCCCTTTTTAGTCAAAATAACTGCATTTGGTTACCAAAGGTCTGAAAAAAATTTAGTCAAAATGATTGTATTTTCGTCTATTAGAGTTTTAAAAAGCCGGTTTTGGAAAAAATAATTGCATTTGGTAACCAATCGCCTGAAACACTTGTTTGGGTCAAAATTACTCTATTTTGGTCTCCAAGTGTCTAAAAATCCTTTTTTAGTCAAAATAACTGCATTTGGTCACCAAAGGTCTGAAAACCTTTTTTTTGCCAAAATAACAGTATTTTTGTCCTTTAGAGTCTTAAAAAGCCGGTTTTAGACAAGATAATTGCATTTCGTGCCCAGTGATCTGAAAACATTTTTTTGGTCAAAATGACTCTATTTTGGTCTCCAAGTGTCTAAGAAGCCCTTTTAAGTCAAAATAACTGCATTTGGTCAGCAAAGGTATAAAAAAATTAAGTCAAAATGATTGTATTCTCGTCTATTAGAGTCTTAAAAACCGGTTTTGGACAAGATAATTGCATTTGGTAACCAATGGCATGAAAAAATGTTTTTGGTCAAAATGACTCTATCTAGGTCTCCAAGTGTCTAAAAAGCCCTTTTTAGTCATAATAACTACGTTTGGTCAACAAAGGTCTGAAAAACTATTGTAGCCAAAATGACTGTATTTTTGTCTTTTAGAGTCTCAAAACTCCGCATTTAGATTTGGTATTTGTTTGGGTCAAAATGACTCTATTTTTGTCTCCAAGTGTCTAAAAAGCCTTTTTAGTCAAAATAACTGCATTTGGTCACCAAAGGTCTGAAAAACTTTTTTAGCCAAAATGACTGTATTTTTGTCTTTTAGAGTCTTAAAAAGCCGGGTTTAGACAAGATAATTGCATTTCGTAACCAGTGATCTGAAAACATTTTTTTGGTCAAAATGACTCTATTTTGGTCTCCAAGTGTCTAAAAAGACCTTTTTAGTCAAAATAACTGCATTTGGTTACCAAAGGTCTGAAAAACTATTTTAGAGTCTCAAAACTCCGCATTTAGATTTGGTATTTGTTTGGGTCAAAATTACTCTATTTTGGTCTCCAAGTGTCTAAAAAGCCTTTTTTAGTCAAAATAACTGCATTTGGTCACCAAAGGTCTGAAAAACTTTTTTAGCCAAAATGACTGTATTTTTGTCTTTTAGAGTCTTAAAAAGCCGGGTTTAGACAAGATAATTGCATTTCGTAACCAGTGATCTGAAAACATTTTTTTGGTCAAAATGACTCTATTTTGGTCTCCAAGTGTCTAAAAAGCCCTTTTTAGTCAAAATAACTGCATTTGGTTACCAAAGGTCTGAAAAAAATTTAGTCAAAATGATTGTATTTTCGTCTATTAGAGTTTTAAAAAGCCGGTTTTGGAAAAAATAATTGCATTTGGTAACCAATCGCCTGAAACACTTGTTTGGGTCAAAATTACTCTATTTTGGTCTCCAAGTGTCTAAAAATCCTTTTTTAGTCAAAATAACTGCATTTGGTCACCAAAGGTCTGAAAACCTTTTTTTTGCCAAAATAACAGTATTTTTGTCCTTTAGAGTCTTAAAAAGCCGGTTTTAGACAAGATAATTGCATTTCGTGCCCAGTGATCTGAAAACATTTTTTTGGTCAAAATGACTCTATTTTGGTCTCCAAGTGTCTAAGAAGCCCTTTTAAGTCAAAATAACTGCATTTGGTCAGCAAAGGTATAAAAAAATTAAGTCAAAATGATTGTATTCTCGTCTATTAGAGTCTTAAAAACCGGTTTTGGACAAGATAATTGCATTTGGTAACCAATGGCATGAAAAAATGTTTTTGGTCAAAATGACTCTATCTAGGTCTCCAAGTGTCTAAAAAGCCCTTTTTAGTCATAATAACTACGTTTGGTCAACAAAGGTCTGAAAAACTATTGTAGCCAAAATGACTGTATTTTTGTCTTTTAGAGTCTCAAAACTCCGCATTTAGATTTGGTATTTGTTTGGGTCAAAATGACTCTATTTTTGTCTCCAAGTGTCTAAAAAGCCTTTTTAGTCAAAATAACTGCATTTGGTCACCAAAGGTCTGAAAAACTTTTTTAGCCAAAATGACTGTATTTTTGTCTTTTAGAGTCTTAAAAAGCCGGGTTCAGACAAGATAATTGCATTTCGTAACCAGTGATCTGAAAACATTTTTTTGGTCAAAATGACTCTATTTTGGTCTCCAAGTGTCTAAAAAGCCCTTTTTAGTCAAAATAATTGCATTTGGTTACCAAAGGTCTGAAAAAAAATTTAGTCAAAATGATTGTATTTTCGTCTATTAGAGTTTTAAAAAGCCGGTTTTGGACAAGATAATTGCATTTGGTAACCAATCGCCTGAAACACTTGTTTGGGTCAAAATTACTCTATTTTGGTCTCCAAGTGTCTAAAAATCCTTTTTTAGTCAAAATAACTGCATTTGGTCACCAAAGGTCTGAAAACCTTTTTTTTAGCCAAAATAACAGTATTTTTGTCCTTTAGAGTCTTAAAAAGCCGGTTTTAGACAAGATAATTGCATTTCGTGCCCAGTGATCTGAAAACATTTTTTTGGTAAAAATGACTCTATTTTGGTCTCCAAGTGTCTGAAAAGCCATTTTTTGTCAAAATAACTACGTTTGGTCACCAAAGGTCTGAAAACCTTTTTTTAGCCAAAATGACTGTATTTTTGTCTTTTAGAGTCTTAAAACACCGCTTTTAGACAAGATAAACTACATTTGGTAACCAATGGCCTGAAAAAATGTTTTTGGTCAAAATGACTCTATTTAGGTCTCCAAGTGTCTATAAAGCCCTTTTTAGTCAAAATAACTACGTTTGGTCACCGAAGGTCTGAAAAACTATTTTAGAGTCTCAAAACTCCGCATTTAGATTTGGTATTTGTTTGGGTCAAAATTACTCTATTTTGGTCTCCAAGTGTCTGAAAAGCCCTTTTTAGTCAAAATAACTACGTTTGGTCACCAAAGGTCTGAAAACCTTTTTTTAGCCAAAATGACTGTATTTTTGTCTTTTAGAGTCTTAAAAAGCCGGGTTTAGACAAGATAATTGCATTTCGTAACCAGTGATATGAAAACTTTTTTTGGTCAAAATGACTCTATTTTGGTCTCCAAGTGTCTAAGAAGCCCTTTTAAGTCAAAATAACTGCATTTGGTCAGCAAAGGTATGAAAAAAAATTTAGTCAAAATAATTGTATTTTCGTCTATTAGAGTCTTAAAAACCGGTTTTGGACAAGATAATTGCATTTGGTAACCAATGGCCTGAAAAAATGTTTTTGGTCAAAATGACTCTATCTAGGTCTCCAAGTGTCTAAAAAGCCCTTTTTAGTCATAATAACTACGTTTGGTCAACAAAGGTCTGAAAAACTATTTTAGCCAAAATGACTGTATTTTTGTCTTTTAGAGTCTCAAAACTCCGCATTTAGATTTGGTATTTGTTTGGGTCAAAATGACTCTATTTTTGTCTCCAAGTGTCTAAAAAGCCTTTTTAGTCAAAATAACTGCATTTGGTCACCAAAGGTCTGAAAAACTTTTTTAGCCAAAATGACTGTATTTTTGTCTTTTAGAGTCTTAAAAAGCCGGGTTTAGACAAGATAATTGCATTTCGTAACCAGTGATCTGAAAACATTTTTTTGGTCAAAATGACTCTATTTTGGTCTCCAAGTGTCTAAAAAGCCCTTTTTAGTCAAAATAACTGCATTTGGTTACCAAAGGTCTGAAAAAAATTTAGTCAAAATGATTGTATTTTCGTCTATTAGAGTTTTAAAAAGCCGGTTTTGGACAAGATAATTGCATTTGGTAACCAATCGCCTGAAACACTTGTTTGGGTCAAAATTACTCTATTTTGGTCTCCAAGTGTCTAAAAATCCTTTTTTAGTCAAAATAACTGCATTTGGTCACCAAAGGTCTGAAAACCTTTTTTTAGCCAAAATAACAGTATTTTTGTCCTTTAGAGTCTTAAAAAGCCGGTTTTAGACAAGATAATTGCATTTCGTGCCCAGTGATCTGAAAACATTTTTTTGGTAAAAATGACTCTATTTTGGTCTCCAAGTGTCTGAAAAGCCATTTTTTGTCAAAATAACTACGTTTGGTCACCAAAGGTCTGAAAACCTTTTTTTAGCCAAAATGACTGTATTTTTGTCTTTTAGAGTCTTAAAACACCGCTTTTAGACAAGATAAACTACATTTGGTAACCAATGGCCTGAAAAAATGTTTTTGGTCAAAATGACTCTATTTAGGTCTCCAAGTGTCTATAAAGCCCTTTTTAGTCAAAATAACTACGTTTGGTCACCGAAGGTCTGAAAAACAATTTTAGAGTCTCAAAACTCCGCATTTAGATTTGGTATTTGTTTGGGTCAAAATTACTCTATTTTGGTCTCCAAGTGTCTGAAAAGCCCTTTTTAGTCAAAATAACTACGTTTGGTCACCAAAGGTCTGAAAACCTTTTTTTTAGCCAAAATGACTGTATTTTTGTCTTTTAGAGTCTTAAAAAGCCGGGTTTAGACAAGATAATTGCATTTCGTAACCAGTGATATGAAAACTTTTTTTGGTCAAAATGACTCTATTTTGGTCTCCAAGTGTCTAAGAAGCCCTTTTAAGTCAAAATAACTGCATTTGGTCAGCAAAGGTATGAAAAAAAATTTAGTCAAAATAATTGTATTTTCGTCTATTAGAGTCTTAAAAACCGGTTTTGGACAAGATAATTGCATTTGGTAACCAATGGCCTGAAAAAATGTTTTTGGTCAAAATGACTCTATCTAGGTCTCCAAGTGTCTAAAAAGCCCTTTTTAGTCATAATAACTACGTTTGGTCAACAAAGGTCTGAAAAACTATTTTAGCCAAAATGACTGTATTTTTGTCTTTTAGAGTCTCAAAACTCCGCATTTAGATTTGGTATTTGTTTGGGTCAAAATGACTCTATTTTTGTCTCCAAGTGTCTAAAAAGCCTTTTTAGTCAAAATAACTGCATTTGGTCACCAAAGGTCTGAAAAACTTTTTTAGCCAAAATGACTGTATTTTTGTCTTTTAGAGTCTTAAAAAGCTGGGTTTAGACAAGATAATTGCATTTCGTAACCAGTGATCTGAAAACATTTTTTTGGTCAAAATGACTCTATTTTGGTCTCCAAGTGTCTAAGAAGCCCTTTTAAGTCAAAATAACTGCATTTGGTCAGCAAAGGTATGAATAAAAATTTAGTCAAAAATGATTGTATTTTCGTCAATTAGAGTTTTAAAAACCGGTTTTGGACAAGATAATTGCATTTGGTAGCCAATGGCCTAAAAAATGTTTTTGGTCAAAATGACTCTATTTAGGTCTCCAAGTGTCTAAAAAGCCCTTTTTAGTCATAATACCTACGTTTGGTCAACAAAGGTCTGAAAAACTATTTTAGCCAAAATGACTGTATTTTTGTCTTTTAGAGTCTCAAAACTCCGCATTTAGATTTGGTATTTGTTTGGGTCAAAATGACTCTATTTTGGTCTCCAAGTGTCTAAAAAGCCTTTTTAGTCAAAATAACTGCATTTGGTCACCAAAGGTCTGAAAAACTTTTTTAGCCAAAATGACTGTATTTTTGTCTTTTAGAGTCTTAAAAAGCCGGTTTTAGACAAGATAATTGCATTTCGTGCCCAGTGATCTGAAATTTTTTTTGGTCAAAATGACTCTATTTTGGTCTCCAAGTGTCTAAAAAGCCTTTTTTAGTCAAAATAACTACGTTTGGTCACCAAAGGACTGAAAACCTTTTTCAGCCAAAATGACTGTATTTTTGTCTTTTAGAGTCTTAAAACACTGCTTTTAGACAAGATAAACTACATTTGGTAACCAATGGCCTGAAAAAATGTTTTTGGTCAAAATGACTCTATTTAGGTCTCCAAGTGTCTATAAAGCCCTTTTTAGTCAAAATAACTACGTTTGGTCACCAAAGGTCTGAAAAACTATTTTAGAGTCTCAAAACTCCGCATTTAGATTTGGTATTTGTTTGGGTCAAAATTACTCTATTTTGGTCTCCAAGTGTCTAAAAATCCTTTTTTAGTCAAAATAACTGCATTTGGTCACCAAAGGTCTGAAAACCTTTTTTTTAGCCAAAATAACAGTATTTTTGTCCTTTAGAGTCTTAAAAAGCCGGTTTTAGACAAGATAATTGCATTTCGTGCCCAGTGATCTGAAAACATTTTTTTGGTAAAAATGACTCTATTTTGGTCTCCAAGTATCTGAAAAGCCATTTTTTGTCAAAATAACTACGTTTGGTCACCAAAGGTCTGAAAACCTTTTTTTAGCCAAAATGACTGTATTTTTGTCTTTTAGAGTCTTAAAACACCGCTTTTAGACAAGATAAACTACATTTGGTAACCAATGGCCTGAAAAAATGTTTTTGGTCAAAATGACTCTATTTAGGTCTCCAAGTGTCTATAAAGCCCTTTTTAGTCAAAATAACTACGTTTGGTCACCGAAGGTCTGAAAAACTATTTTAGAGTCTCAAAACTCCGCATTTAGATTTGGTATTTGTTTGGGTCAAAATTACTCTATTTTGGTCTCCAAGTGTCTGAAAAGCCCTTTTTAGTCAAAATAACTACGTTTGGTCACCAAAGGTCTGAAAACCTTTTTTTTAGCCAAAATGACTGTATTTTTGTCTTTTAGAGTCTTAAAAAGCCGGGTTTAGACAAGATAATTGCATTTCGTAACCAGTGATATGAAAACTTTTTTTGGTCAAAATGACTCTATTTTGGTCTCCAAGTGTCTAAGAAGCCCTTTTAAGTCAAAATAACTGCATTTGGTCAGCAAAGGTATGAAAAAAAATTTAGTCAAAATAATTGTATTTTCGTCTATTAGAGTCTTAAAAACCGGTTTTGGACAAGATAATTGCATTTGGTAACCAATGGCCTGAAAAAATGTTTTTGGTCAAAATGACTCTATCTAGGTCTCCAAGTGTCTAAAAAGCCCTTTTTAGTCATAATAACTACGTTTGGTCAACAAAGGTCTGAAAAACTATTTTAGCCAAAATGACTGTATTTTTGTCTTTTAGAGTCTCAAAACTCCGCATTTAGATTTGGTATTTGTTTGGGTCAAAATGACTCTATTTTTCTCTCCAAGTGTCTAAAAAGCCTTTTTAGTCAAAATAACTGCATTTGGTCACCAAAGGTCTGAAAAACTTTTTTAGCCAAAATGACTGTATTTTTGTCTTTTAGAGTCTTAAAAAGCCGGGTTTAGACAAGATAATTGCATTTCGTAACCAGTGATCTGAAAACATTTTTTTGGTCAAAATGACTCTATTTTGGTCTCCAAGTGTCTAAAAAGCCCTTTTTAGTCAAAATAACTGCATTTGGTTACCAAAGGTCTGAAAAAAATTTAGTCAAAATGATTGTATTTTCGTCTATTAGAGTTTTAAAAAGCCGGTTTTGGACAAGATAATTGCATTTGGTAACCAATCGCCTGAAACACTTGTTTGGGTCAAAATTACTCTATTTTGGTCTCCAAGTGTCTAAAAATCCTTTTTTAGTCAAAATAACTGCATTTGGTCACCAAAGGTCTGAAAACCTTTTTTTGCCAAAATAACAGTATTTTTGTCCTTTAGAGTCTTAAAAAGCCGGTTTTAGACAAGATAATTGCATTTCGTGCCCAGTGATCTGAAAACATTTTTTTGGTCAAAATGACTCTATTTTGGTCTCCAAGTGTCTAAGAAGCCCTTTTAAGTCAAAATAACTGCATTTGGTCAGCAAAGGTATAAAAAAATTAAGTCAAAATGATTGTATTCTCGTCTATTAGAGTCTTAAAAACCGGTTTTGGACAAGATAATTGCATTTGGTAACCAATGGCATGAAAAAATGTTTTTGGTCAAAATGACTCTATCTAGGTCTCCAAGTGTCTAAAAAGCCCTTTTTAGTCATAATAACTACGTTTGGTCAACAAAGGTCTGAAAAACTATTGTAGCCAAAATGACTGTATTTTTGTCTTTTAGAGTCTCAAAACTCCGCATTTAGATTTGGTATTTGTTTGGGTCAAAATGACTCTATTTTTGTCTCCAAGTGTCTAAAAAGCCTTTTTAGTCAAAATAACTGCATTTGGTCACCAAAGGTCTGAAAAACTTTTTTAGCCAAAATGACTGTATTTTTGTCTTTTAGAGTCTTAAAAAGCCGGGTTCAGACAAGATAATTGCATTTCGTAACCAGTGATCTGAAAACATTTTTTTGGTCAAAATGACTCTATTTTGGTCTCCAAGTGTCTAAAAAGCCCTTTTTAGTCAAAATAATTGCATTTGGTTACCAAAGGTCTGAAAAAAAATTTAGTCAAAATGATTGTATTTTCGTCTATTAGAGTTTTAAAAAGCCGGTTTTGGACAAGATAATTGCATTTGGTAACCAATCGCCTGAAACACTTGTTTGGGTCAAAATTACTCTATTTTGGTCTCCAAGTGTCTAAAAATCCTTTTTTAGTCAAAATAACTGCATTTGGTCACCAAAGGTCTGAAAACCTTTTTTTTAGCCAAAATAACAGTATTTTTGTCCTTTAGAGTCTTAAAAAGCCGGTTTTAGACAAGATAATTGCATTTCGTGCCCAGTGATCTGAAAACATTTTTTTGGTAAAAATGACTCTATTTTGGTCTCCAAGTGTCTGAAAAGCCATTTTTTGTCAAAATAACTACGTTTGGTCACCAAAGGTCTGAAAACCTTTTTTTAGCCAAAATGACTGTATTTTTGTCTTTTAGAGTCTTAAAACACCGCTTTTAGACAAGATAAACTACATTTGGTAACCAATGGCCTGAAAAAATGTTTTTGGTCAAAATGACTCTATTTAGGTCTCCAAGTGTCTATAAAGCCCTTTTTAGTCAAAATAACTACGTTTGGTCACCGAAGGTCTGAAAAACTATTTTAGAGTCTCAAAACTCCGCATTTAGATTTGGTATTTGTTTGGGTCAAAATTACTCTATTTTGGTCTCCAAGTGTCTGAAAAGCCCTTTTTAGTCAAAATAACTACGTTTGGTCACCAAAGGTCTGAAAACCTTTTTTTAGCCAAAATGACTGTATTTTTGTCTTTTAGAGTCTTAAAAAGCCGGGTTTAGACAAGATAATTGCATTTCGTAACCAGTGATATGAAAACTTTTTTTGGTCAAAATGACTCTATTTTGGTCTCCAAGTGTCTAAGAAGCCCTTTTAAGTCAAAATAACTGCATTTGGTCAGCAAAGGTATGAAAAAAAATTTAGTCAAAATAATTGTATTTTCGTCTATTAGAGTCTTAAAAACCGGTTTTGGACAAGATAATTGCATTTGGTAACCAATGGCCTGAAAAAATGTTTTTGGTCAAAATGACTCTATCTAGGTCTCCAAGTGTCTAAAAAGCCCTTTTTAGTCATAATAACTACGTTTGGTCAACAAAGGTCTGAAAAACTATTTTAGCCAAAATGACTGTATTTTTGTCTTTTAGAGTCTCAAAACTCCGCATTTAGATTTGGTATTTGTTTGGGTCAAAATGACTCTATTTTTGTCTCCAAGTGTCTAAAAAGCCTTTTTAGTCAAAATAACTGCATTTGGTCACCAAAGGTCTGAAAAACTTTTTTAGCCAAAATGACTGTATTTTTGTCTTTTAGAGTCTTAAAAAGCCGGGTTTAGACAAGATAATTGCATTTCGTAACCAGTGATCTGAAAACATTTTTTTGGTCAAAATGACTCTATTTTGGTCTCCAAGTGTCTAAAAAGCCCTTTTTAGTCAAAATAACTGCATTTGGTTACCAAAGGTCTGAAAAAAATTTAGTCAAAATGATTGTATTTTCGTCTATTAGAGTTTTAAAAAGCCGGTTTTGGACAAGATAATTGCATTTGGTAACCAATCGCCTGAAACACTTGTTTGGGTCAAAATTACTCTATTTTGGTCTCCAAGTGTCTAAAAATCCTTTTTTAGTCAAAATAACTGCATTTGGTCACCAAAGGTCTGAAAACCTTTTTTTAGCCAAAATAACAGTATTTTTGTCCTTTAGAGTCTTAAAAAGCCGGTTTTAGACAAGATAATTGCATTTCGTGCCCAGTGATCTGAAAACATTTTTTTGGTAAAAATGACTCTATTTTGGTCTCCAAGTGTCTGAAAAGCCATTTTTTGTCAAAATAACTACGTTTGGTCACCAAAGGTCTGAAAACCTTTTTTTAGCCAAAATGACTGTATTTTTGTCTTTTAGAGTCTTAAAACACCGCTTTTAGACAAGATAAACTACATTTGGTAACCAATGGCCTGAAAAAATGTTTTTGGTCAAAATGACTCTATTTAGGTCTCCAAGTGTCTATAAAGCCCTTTTTAGTCAAAATAACTACGTTTGGTCACCGAAGGTCTGAAAAACAATTTTAGAGTCTCAAAACTCCGCATTTAGATTTGGTATTTGTTTGGGTCAAAATTACTCTATTTTGGTCTCCAAGTGTCTGAAAAGCCCTTTTTAGTCAAAATAACTACGTTTGGTCACCAAAGGTCTGAAAACCTTTTTTTTAGCCAAAATGACTGTATTTTTGTCTTTTAGAGTCTTAAAAAGCCGGGTTTAGACAAGATAATTGCATTTCGTAACCAGTGATATGAAAACTTTTTTTGGTCAAAATGACTCTATTTTGGTCTCCAAGTGTCTAAGAAGCCCTTTTAAGTCAAAATAACTGCATTTGGTCAGCAAAGGTATGAAAAAAAATTTAGTCAAAATAATTGTATTTTCGTCTATTAGAGTCTTAAAAACCGGTTTTGGACAAGATAATTGCATTTGGTAACCAATGGCCTGAAAAAATGTTTTTGGTCAAAATGACTCTATCTAGGTCTCCAAGTGTCTAAAAAGCCCTTTTTAGTCATAATAACTACGTTTGGTCAACAAAGGTCTGAAAAACTATTTTAGCCAAAATGACTGTATTTTTGTCTTTTAGAGTCTCAAAACTCCGCATTTAGATTTGGTATTTGTTTGGGTCAAAATGACTCTATTTTTGTCTCCAAGTGTCTAAAAAGCCTTTTTAGTCAAAATAACTGCATTTGGTCACCAAAGGTCTGAAAAACTTTTTTAGCCAAAATGACTGTATTTTTGTCTTTTAGAGTCTTAAAAAGCTGGGTTTAGACAAGATAATTGCATTTCGTAACCAGTGATCTGAAAACATTTTTTTGGTCAAAATGACTCTATTTTGGTCTCCAAGTGTCTAAGAAGCCCTTTTAAGTCAAAATAACTGCATTTGGTCAGCAAAGGTATGAATAAAAATTTAGTCAAAAATGATTGTATTTTCGTCAATTAGAGTTTTAAAAACCGGTTTTGGACAAGATAATTGCATTTGGTAGCCAATGGCCTAAAAAATGTTTTTGGTCAAAATGACTCTATTTAGGTCTCCAAGTGTCTAAAAAGCCCTTTTTAGTCATAATACCTACGTTTGGTCAACAAAGGTCTGAAAAACTATTTTAGCCAAAATGACTGTATTTTTGTCTTTTAGAGTCTCAAAACTCCGCATTTAGATTTGGTATTTGTTTGGGTCAAAATGACTCTATTTTGGTCTCCAAGTGTCTAAAAAGCCTTTTTAGTCAAAATAACTGCATTTGGTCACCAAAGGTCTGAAAAACTTTTTTAGCCAAAATGACTGTATTTTTGTCTTTTAGAGTCTTAAAAAGCCGGTTTTAGACAAGATAATTGCATTTCGTGCCCAGTGATCTGAAATTTTTTTTGGTCAAAATGACTCTATTTTGGTCTCCAAGTGTCTAAAAAGCCTTTTTTAGTCAAAATAACTACGTTTGGTCACCAAAGGACTGAAAACCTTTTTCAGCCAAAATGACTGTATTTTTGTCTTTTAGAGTCTTAAAACACTGCTTTTAGACAAGATAAACTACATTTGGTAACCAATGGCCTGAAAAAATGTTTTTGGTCAAAATGACTCTATTTAGGTCTCCAAGTGTCTATAAAGCCCTTTTTAGTCAAAATAACTACGTTTGGTCACCAAAGGTCTGAAAAACTATTTTAGAGTCTCAAAACTCCGCATTTAGATTTGGTATTTGTTTGGGTCAAAATTACTCTATTTTGGTCTCCAAGTGTCTAAAAATCCTTTTTTAGTCAAAATAACTGCATTTGGTCACCAAAGGTCTGAAAACCTTTTTTTTAGCCAAAATAACAGTATTTTTGTCCTTTAG
This sequence comes from Pelophylax lessonae, assembly GCF_965119305.1. Lineage (NCBI taxonomy): Eukaryota > Metazoa > Chordata > Amphibia > Anura > Ranidae > Pelophylax > Pelophylax lessonae. The sequence continues at coordinate 151,846,308 of NC_138773.1, forward strand.
AGTCTTAAAAAGCCGGTTTTAGACAAGATAATTGCATTTCGTGCCCAGTGATCTGAAAACATTTTTTTGGTAAAAATGACTCTATTTTGGTCTCCAAGTATCTGAAAAGCCATTTTTTGTCAAAATAACTACGTTTGGTCACCAAAGGTCTGAAAACCTTTTTTTAGCCAAAATGACTGTATTTTTGTCTTTTAGAGTCTTAAAACACCGCTTTTAGACAAGATAAACTACATTTGGTAACCAATGGCCTGAAAAAATGTTTTTGGTCAAAATGACTCTATTTAGGTCTCCAAGTGTCTATAAAGCCCTTTTTAGTCAAAATAACTACGTTTGGTCACCGAAGGTCTGAAAAACTATTTTAGAGTCTCAAAACTCCGCATTTAGATTTGGTATTTGTTTGGGTCAAAATTACTCTATTTTGGTCTCCAAGTGTCTGAAAAGCCCTTTTTAGTCAAAATAACTACGTTTGGTCACCAAAGGTCTGAAAACCTTTTTTTTAGCCAAAATGACTGTATTTTTGTCTTTTAGAGTCTTAAAAAGCCGGGTTTAGACAAGATAATTGCATTTCGTAACCAGTGATATGAAAACTTTTTTTGGTCAAAATGACTCTATTTTGGTCTCCAAGTGTCTAAGAAGCCCTTTTAAGTCAAAATAACTGCATTTGGTCAGCAAAGGTATGAAAAAAAATTTAGTCAAAATAATTGTATTTTCGTCTATTAGAGTCTTAAAAACCGGTTTTGGACAAGATAATTGCATTTGGTAACCAATGGCCTGAAAAAATGTTTTTGGTCAAAATGACTCTATCTAGGTCTCCAAGTGTCTAAAAAGCCCTTTTTAGTCATAATAACTACGTTTGGTCAACAAAGGTCTGAAAAACTATTTTAGCCAAAATGACTGTATTTTTGTCTTTTAGAGTCTCAAAACTCCGCATTTAGATTTGGTATTTGTTTGGGTCAAAATGACTCTATTTTTCTCTCCAAGTGTCTAAAAAGCCTTTTTAGTCAAAATAACTGCATTTGGTCACCAAAGGTCTGAAAAACTTTTTTAGCCAAAATGACTGTATTTTTGTCTTTTAGAGTCTTAAAAAGCCGGGTTTAGACAAGATAATTGCATTTCGTAACCAGTGATCTGAAAACATTTTTTTGCTCAAAATGACTCTATTTTGGTCTCCAAGTGTCTAAAAAGCCCTTTTTAGTCAAAATAACTGCATTTGGTTACCAAAGGTCTGAAAAAATTTAGTCAAAATGATTGTATTTTCGTCTATTAGAGTTTTAAAAAGCCGGTTTTGGACAAGATAATTGCATTTGGTAACCAATCGCCTGAAACACTTGTTTGGGTCAAAATTACTCTATTTTGGTCTCCAAGTGTCTAAAAATCCTTTTTTAGTCAAAATAACTGCATTTGGTCACCAAAGGTCTGAAAACCTTTTTTTTAGCCAAAATAACAGTATTTTTGTCCTTTAGAGTCTTAAAAAGCCGGTTTTAGACAAGATAATTGCATTTCGTGCCCAGTGATCTGAAAACATTTTTTTGGTAAAAATGACTCTATTTTGGTCTCCAAGTGTCTGAAAAGCCATTTTTTGTCAAAATAACTACGTTTGGTCACCAAAGGTCTGAAAACCTTTTTTTTAGCCAAAATGACTGTATTTTTGTCTTTTAGAGTCTTAAAACACCGCTTTTAGACAAGATAAACTACATTTGGTAACCAATGGCCTGAAAAAATGTTTTTGGTCAAAATGACTCTATTTAGGTCTCCAAGTGTCTATAAAGCCCTTTTTAGTCAAAATAACTACGTTTGGTCACCGAAGGTCTGAAAAACTATTTTAGAGTCTCAAAACTCCGCATTTAGATTTGGTATTTGTTTGGGTCAAAATTACTCTATTTTGGTCTCCAAGTGTCTGAAAAGCCCTTTTTAGTCAAAATAACTACGTTTGGTCACCAAAGGTCTGAAAACCTTTTTTTAGCCAAAATGACTGTATTTTTGTCTTTTAGAGTCTTAAAAAGCCGGGTTTAGACAAGATAATTGCATTTCGTAACCAGTGATATGAAAACTTTTTTTGGTCAAAATGACTCTATTTTGGTCTCCAAGTGTCTAAGAAGCCCTTTTAAGTCAAAATAACTGCATTTGGTCAGCAAAGGTATGAAAAAAAATTTAGTCAAAATAATTGTATTTTCGTCTATTAGAGTCTTAAAAACCGGTTTTGGACAAGATAATTGCATTTGGTAACCAATGGCCTGAAAAAATGTTTTTGGTCAAAATGACTCTATCTAGGTCTCCAAGTGTCTAAAAAGCCCTTTTTAGTCATAATAACTACGTTTGGTCAACAAAGGTCTGAAAAACTATTTTAGCCAAAATGACTGTATTTTTGTCTTTTAGAGTCTCAAAACTCCGCATTTAGATTTGGTATTTGTTTGGGTCAAAATGACTCTATTTTTGTCTCCAAGTGTCTAAAAAGCCTTTTTAGTCAAAATAACTGCATTTGGTCACCAAAGGTCTGAAAAACTTTTTTAGCCAAAATGACTGTATTTTTGTCTTTTAGAGTCTTAAAAAGCCGGGTTTAGACAAGATAATTGCATTTCGTAACCAGTGATCTGAAAACATTTTTTTGGTCAAAATGACTCTATTTTGGTCTCCAAGTGTCTAAAAAGCCCTTTTTAGTCAAAATAACTGCATTTGGTTACCAAAGGTCTGAAAAACTATTTTAGAGTCTCAAAACTCCGCATTTAGATTTGGTATTTGTTTGGGTCAAAATTACTCTATTTTGGTCTCCAAGTGTCTAAAAAGCCTTTTTTAGTCAAAATAACTGCATTTGGTCACCAAAGGTCTGAAAAACTTTTTTAGCCAAAATGACTGTATTTTTGTCTTTTAGAGTCTTAAAAAGCCGGGTTTAGACAAGATAATTGCATTTCGTAACCAGTGATCTGAAAACATTTTTTTGGTCAAAATGACTCTATTTTGGTCTCCAAGTGTCTAAAAAGCCCTTTTTAGTCAAAATAACTGCATTTGGTTACCAAAGGTCTGAAAAAAATTTAGTCAAAATGATTGTATTTTCGTCTATTAGAGTTTTAAAAAGCCGGTTTTGGACAAAATAATTGCATTTGGTAACCAATCGCCTGAAACACTTGTTTGGGTCAAAATTACTCTATTTTGGTCTCCAAGTGTCTAAAAATCCTTTTTTAGTCAAAATAACTGCATTTGGTCACCAAAGGTCTGAAAACCTTTTTTTTGCCAAAATAACAGTATTTTTGTCCTTTAGAGTCTTAAAAAGCCGGTTTTAGACAAGATAATTGCATTTCGTGCCCAGTGATCTGAAAACATTTTTTTGGTCAAAATGACTCTATTTTGGTCTCCAAGTGTCTAAGAAGCCCTTTTAAGTCAAAATAACTGCATTTGGTCAGCAAAGGTATAAAAAAATTAAGTCAAAATGATTGTATTCTCGTCTATTAGAGTCTTAAAAACCGGTTTTGGACAAGATAATTGCATTTGGTAACCAATGGCATGAAAAAATGTTTTTGGTCAAAATGACTCTATCTAGGTCTCCAAGTGTCTAAAAAGCCCTTTTTAGTCATAATAACTACGTTTGGTCAACAAAGGTCTGAAAAACTATTTTAGCCAAAATGACTGTATTTTTGTCTTTTAGAGTCTCAAAACTCCGCATTTAGATTTGGTATTTGTTTGGGTCAAAATGACTCTATTTTTGTCTCCAAGTGTCTAAAAAGCCTTTTTAGTCAAAATAACTGCATTTGGTCACCAAAGGTCTGAAAAACTTTTTTAGCCAAAATGACTGTATTTTTGTCTTTTAGAGTCTTAAAAAGCCGGGTTTAGACAAGATAATTGCATTTCGTAACCAGTGATCTGAAAACATTTTTTTGGTCAAAATGACTCTATTTTGGTCTCCAAGTGTCTAAAAAGCCCTTTTTAGTCAAAATAACTGCATTTGGTTACCAAAGGTCTGAAAAAAATTTAGTCAAAATGATTGTATTTTCGTCTATTAGAGTTTTAAAAAGCCGGTTTTGGACAAGATAATTGCATTTGGTAACCAATCGCCTGAAACACTTGTTTGGGTCAAAATTACTCTATTTTGGTCTCCAAGTGTCTAAAAATCCTTTTTTAGTCAAAATAACTGCATTTGGTCACCAAAGGTCTGAAAACCTTTTTTTTAGCCAAAATAACAGTATTTTTGTCCTTTAGAGTCTTAAAAAGCCGGTTTTAGACAAGATAATTGCATTTCGTGCCCAGTGATCTGAAAACATTTTTTTGGTAAAAATGACTCTATTTTGGTCTCCAAGTGTCTGAAAAGCCATTTTTTGTCAAAATAACTACGTTTGGTCACCAAAGGTCTGAAAACCTTTTTTTAGCCAAAATGACTGTATTTTTGTCTTTTAGAGTCTTAAAACACCGCTTTTAGACAAGATAAACTACATTTGGTAACCAATGGCCTGAAAAAATGTTTTTGGTCAAAATGACTCTATTTAGGTCTCCAAGTGTCTATAAAGCCCTTTTTAGTCAAAATAACTACGTTTGGTCACCGAAGGTCTGAAAAACTATTTTAGAGTCTCAAAACTCCGCATTTAGATTTGGTATTTGTTTGGGTCAAAATTACTCTATTTTGGTCTCCAAGTGTCTGAAAAGCCCTTTTTAGTCAAAATAACTACGTTTGGTCACCAAAGGTCTGAAAACCTTTTTTTTAGCCAAAATGACTGTATTTTTGTCTTTTAGAGTCTTAAAAAGCCGGGTTTAGACAAGATAATTGCATTTCGTAACCAGTGATATGAAAACTTTTTTTGGTCAAAATGACTCTATTTTGGTCTCCAAGTGTCTAAGAAGCCCTTTTAAGTCAAAATAACTGCATTTGGTCAGCAAAGGTATGAAAAAAAATTTAGTCAAAATAATTGTATTTTCGTCTATTAGAGTCTTAAAAACCGGTTTTGGACAAGATAATTGCATTTGGTAACCAATGGCCTGAAAAAATGTTTTTGGTCAAAATGACTCTATCTAGGTCTCCAAGTGTCTAAAAAGCCCTTTTTAGTCATAATAACTACGTTTGGTCAACAAAGGTCTGAAAAACTATTTTAGCCAAAATGACTGTATTTTTGTCTTTTAGAGTCTCAAAACTCCGCATTTAGATTTGGTATTTGTTTGGGTCAAAATGACTCTATTTTTGTCTCCAAGTGTCTAAAAAGCCTTTTTAGTCAAAATAACTGCATTTGGTCACCAAAGGTCTGAAAAACTTTTTTAGCCAAAATGACTGTATTTTTGTCTTTTAGAGTCTTAAAAAGCCGGGTTTAGACAAGATAATTGCATTTCGTAACCAGTGATCTGAAAACATTTTTTTGGTCAAAATGACTCTATTTTGGTCTCCAAGTGTCTAAAAAGACCTTTTTAGTCAAAATAACTGCATTTGGTTACCAAAGGTCTGAAAAACTATTTTAGAGTCTCAAAACTCCGCATTTAGATTTGGTATTTGTTTGGGTCAAAATTACTCTATTTTGGTCTCCAAGTGTCTAAAAAGCCTTTTTTAGTCAAAATAACTGCATTTGGTCACCAAAGGTCTGAAAAACTTTTTTAGCCAAAATGACTGTATTTTTGTCTTTTAGAGTCTTAAAAAGCCGGGTTTAGACAAGATAATTGCATTTCGTAACCAGTGATCTGAAAACATTTTTTTGGTCAAAATGACTCTATTTTGGTCTCCAAGTGTCTAAAAAGCCCTTTTTAGTCAAAATAACTGCATTTGGTTACCAAAGGTCTGAAAAAAATTTAGTCAAAATGATTGTATTTTCGTCTATTAGAGTTTTAAAAAGCCGGTTTTGGAAAAAATAATTGCATTTGGTAACCAATCGCCTGAAACACTTGTTTGGGTCAAAATTACTCTATTTTGGTCTCCAAGTGTCTAAAAATCCTTTTTTAGTCAAAATAACTGCATTTGGTCACCAAAGGTCTGAAAACCTTTTTTTTGCCAAAATAACAGTATTTTTGTCCTTTAGAGTCTTAAAAAGCCGGTTTTAGACAAGATAATTGCATTTCGTGCCCAGTGATCTGAAAACATTTTTTTGGTCAAAATGACTCTATTTTGGTCTCCAAGTGTCTAAGAAGCCCTTTTAAGTCAAAATAACTGCATTTGGTCAGCAAAGGTATAAAAAAATTAAGTCAAAATGATTGTATTCTCGTCTATTAGAGTCTTAAAAACCGGTTTTGGACAAGATAATTGCATTTGGTAACCAATGGCATGAAAAAATGTTTTTGGTCAAAATGACTCTATCTAGGTCTCCAAGTGTCTAAAAAGCCCTTTTTAGTCATAATAACTACGTTTGGTCAACAAAGGTCTGAAAAACTATTTTAGCCAAAATGACTGTATTTTTGTCTTTTAGAGTCTCAAAACTCCGCATTTAGATTTGGTATTTGTTTGGGTCAAAATGACTCTATTTTTGTCTCCAAGTGTCTAAAAAGCCTTTTTAGTCAAAATAACTGCATTTGGTCACCAAAGGTCTGAAAAACTTTTTTAGCCAAAATGACTGTATTTTTGTCTTTTAGAGTCTTAAAAAGCCGGGTTCAGACAAGATAATTGCATTTCGTAACCAGTGATCTGAAAACATTTTTTTGGTCAAAATGACTCTATTTTGGTCTCCAAGTGTCTAAAAAGCCCTTTTTAGTCAAAATAATTGCATTTGGTTACCAAAGGTCTGAAAAAAAATTTAGTCAAAATGATTGTATTTTCGTCTATTAGAGTTTTAAAAAGCCGGTTTTGGACAAGATAATTGCATTTGGTAACCAATCGCCTGAAACACTTGTTTGGGTCAAAATTACTCTATTTTGGTCTCCAAGTGTCTAAAAATCCTTTTTTAGTCAAAATAACTGCATTTGGTCACCAAAGGTCTGAAAACCTTTTTTTTAGCCAAAATAACAGTATTTTTGTCCTTTAGAGTCTTAAAAAGCCGGTTTTAGACAAGATAATTGCATTTCGTGCCCAGTGATCTGAAAACATTTTTTTGGTAAAAATGACTCTATTTTGGTCTCCAAGTGTCTGAAAAGCCATTTTTTGTCAAAATAACTACGTTTGGTCACCAAAGGTCTGAAAACCTTTTTTTAGCCAAAATGACTGTATTTTTGTCTTTTAGAGTCTTAAAACACCGCTTTTAGACAAGATAAACTACATTTGGTAACCAATGGCCTGAAAAAATGTTTTTGGTCAAAATGACTCTATTTAGGTCTCCAAGTGTCTATAAAGCCCTTTTTAGTCAAAATAACTACGTTTGGTCACCGAAGGTCTGAAAAACTATTTTAGAGTCTCAAAACTCCGCATTTAGATTTGGTATTTGTTTGGGTCAAAATTACTCTATTTTGGTCTCCAAGTGTCTGAAAAGCCCTTTTTAGTCAAAATAACTACGTTTGGTCACCAAAGGTCTGAAAACCTTTTTTTAGCCAAAATGACTGTATTTTTGTCTTTTAGAGTCTTAAAAAGCCGGGTTTAGACAAGATAATTGCATTTCGTAACCAGTGATATGAAAACTTTTTTTGGTCAAAATGACTCTATTTTGGTCTCCAAGTGTCTAAGAAGCCCTTTTAAGTCAAAATAACTGCATTTGGTCAGCAAAGGTATGAAAAAAAATTTAGTCAAAATAATTGTATTTTCGTCTATTAGAGTCTTAAAAACCGGTTTTGGACAAGATAATTGCATTTGGTAACCAATGGCCTGAAAAAATGTTTTTGGTCAAAATGACTCTATCTAGGTCTCCAAGTGTCTAAAAAGCCCTTTTTAGTCATAATAACTACGTTTGGTCAACAAAGGTCTGAAAAACTATTTTAGCCAAAATGACTGTATTTTTGTCTTTTAGAGTCTCAAAACTCCGCATTTAGATTTGGTATTTGTTTGGGTCAAAATGACTCTATTTTTGTCTCCAAGTGTCTAAAAAGCCTTTTTAGTCAAAATAACTGCATTTGGTCACCAAAGGTCTGAAAAACTTTTTTAGCCAAAATGACTGTATTTTTGTCTTTTAGAGTCTTAAAAAGCCGGGTTTAGACAAGATAATTGCATTTCGTAACCAGTGATCTGAAAACATTTTTTTGGTCAAAATGACTCTATTTTGGTCTCCAAGTGTCTAAAAAGCCCTTTTTAGTCAAAATAACTGCATTTGGTTACCAAAGGTCTGAAAAAAATTTAGTCAAAATGATTGTATTTTCGTCTATTAGAGTTTTAAAAAGCCGGTTTTGGACAAGATAATTGCATTTGGTAACCAATCGCCTGAAACACTTGTTTGGGTCAAAATTACTCTATTTTGGTCTCCAAGTGTCTAAAAATCCTTTTTTAGTCAAAATAACTGCATTTGGTCACCAAAGGTCTGAAAACCTTTTTTTAGCCAAAATAACAGTATTTTTGTCCTTTAGAGTCTTAAAAAGCCGGTTTTAGACAAGATAATTGCATTTCGTGCCCAGTGATCTGAAAACATTTTTTTGGTAAAAATGACTCTATTTTGGTCTCCAAGTGTCTGAAAAGCCATTTTTTGTCAAAATAACTACGTTTGGTCACCAAAGGTCTGAAAACCTTTTTTTAGCCAAAATGACTGTATTTTTGTCTTTTAGAGTCTTAAAACACCGCTTTTAGACAAGATAAACTACATTTGGTAACCAATGGCCTGAAAAAATGTTTTTGGTCAAAATGACTCTATTTAGGTCTCCAAGTGTCTATAAAGCCCTTTTTAGTCAAAATAACTACGTTTGGTCACCGAAGGTCTGAAAAACTATTTTAGAGTCTCAAAACTCCGCATTTAGATTTGGTATTTGTTTGGGTCAAAATTACTCTATTTTGGTCTCCAAGTGTCTGAAAAGCCCTTTTTAGTCAAAATAACTACGTTTGGTCACCAAAGGTCTGAAAACCTTTTTTTTAGCCAAAATGACTGTATTTTTGTCTTTTAGAGTCTTAAAAAGCCGGGTTTAGACAAGATAATTGCATTTCGTAACCAGTGATATGAAAACTTTTTTTGGTCAAAATGACTCTATTTTGGTCTCCAAGTGTCTAAGAAGCCCTTTTAAGTCAAAATAACTGCATTTGGTCAGCAAAGGTATGAAAAAAAATTTAGTCAAAATAATTGTATTTTCGTCTATTAGAGTCTTAAAAACCGGTTTTGGACAAGATAATTGCATTTGGTAACCAATGGCCTGAAAAAATGTTTTTGGTCAAAATGACTCTATCTAGGTCTCCAAGTGTCTAAAAAGCCCTTTTTAGTCATAATAACTACGTTTGGTCAACAAAGGTCTGAAAAACTATTTTAGCCAAAATGACTGTATTTTTGTCTTTTAGAGTCTCAAAACTCCGCATTTAGATTTGGTATTTGTTTGGGTCAAAATGACTCTATTTTTGTCTCCAAGTGTCTAAAAAGCCTTTTTAGTCAAAATAACTGCATTTGGTCACCAAAGGTCTGAAAAACTTTTTTAGCCAAAATGACTGTATTTTTGTCTTTTAGAGTCTTAAAAAGCCGGGTTTAGACAAGATAATTGCATTTCGTAACCAGTGATCTGAAAACATTTTTTTGGTCAAAATGACTCTATTTTGGTCTCCAAGTGTCTAAAAAGCCCTTTTTAGTCAAAATAACTGCATTTGGTTACCAAAGGTCTGAAAAACTATTTTAGAGTCTCAAAACTCCGCATTTAGATTTGGTATTTGTTTGGGTCAAAATTACTCTATTTTGGTCTCCAAGTGTCTAAAAAGCCTTTTTTAGTCAAAATAACTGCATTTGGTCACCAAAGGTCTGAAAAACTTTTTTAGCCAAAATGACTGTATTTTTGTCTTTTAGAGTCTTAAAAAGCCGGGTTTAGACAAGATAATTGCATTTCGTAACCAGTGATCTGAAAACATTTTTTTGGTCAAAATGACTCTATTTTGGTCTCCAAGTGTCTAAAAAGCCCTTTTTAGTCAAAATAACTGCATTTGGTTACCAAAGGTCTGAAAAAAATTTAGTCAAAATGATTGTATTTTCGTCTATTAGAGTTTTAAAAAGCCGGTTTTGGACAAAATAATTGCATTTGGTAACCAATCGCCTGAAACACTTGTTTGGGTCAAAATTACTCTATTTTGGTCTCCAAGTGTCTAAAAATCCTTTTTTAGTCAAAATAACTGCATTTGGTCACCAAAGGTCTGAAAACCTTTTTTTTGCCAAAATAACAGTATTTTTGTCCTTTAGAGTCTTAAAAAGCCGGTTTTAGACAAGATAATTGCATTTCGTGCCCAGTGATCTGAAAACATTTTTTTGGTCAAAATGACTCTATTTTGGTCTCCAAGTGTCTAAGAAGCCCTTTTAAGTCAAAATAACTGCATTTGGTCAGCAAAGGTATAAAAAAATTAAGTCAAAATGATTGTATTCTCGTCTATTAGAGTCTTAAAAACCGGTTTTGGACAAGATAATTGCATTTGGTAACCAATGGCATGAAAAAATGTTTTTGGTCAAAATGACTCTATCTAGGTCTCCAAGTGTCTAAAAAGCCCTTTTTAGTCATAATAACTACGTTTGGTCAACAAAGGTCTGAAAAACTATTTTAGCCAAAATGACTGTATTTTTGTCTTTTAGAGTCTCAAAACTCCGCATTTAGATTTGGTATTTGTTTGGGTCAAAATGACTCTATTTTTGTCTCCAAGTGTCTAAAAAGCCTTTTTAGTCAAAATAACTGCATTTGGTCACCAAAGGTCTGAAAAACTTTTTTAGCCAAAATGACTGTATTTTTGTCTTTTAGAGTCTTAAAAAGCCGGGTTTAGACAAGATAATTGCATTTCGTAACCAGTGATCTGAAAACATTTTTTTGGTCAAAATGACTCTATTTTGGTCTCCAAGTGTCTAAAAAGCCCTTTTTAGTCAAAATAACTGCATTTGGTTACCAAAGGTCTGAAAAAAATTTAGTCAAAATGATTGTATTTTCGTCTATTAGAGTTTTAAAAAGCCGGTTTTGGACAAGATAATTGCATTTGGTAACCAATCGCCTGAAACACTTGTTTGGGTCAAAATTACTCTATTTTGGTCTCCAAGTGTCTAAAAATCCTTTTTTAGTCAAAATAACTGCATTTGGTCACCAAAGGTCTGAAAACCTTTTTTTTAGCCAAAATAACAGTATTTTTGTCCTTTAGAGTCTTAAAAAGCCGGTTTTAGACAAGATAATTGCATTTCGTGCCCAGTGATCTGAAAACATTTTTTTGGTAAAAATGACTCTATTTTGGTCTCCAAGTGTCTGAAAAGCCATTTTTTGTCAAAATAACTACGTTTGGTCACCAAAGGTCTGAAAACCTTTTTTTAGCCAAAATGACTGTATTTTTGTCTTTTAGAGTCTTAAAACACCGCTTTTAGACAAGATAAACTACATTTGGTAACCAATGGCCTGAAAAAATGTTTTTGGTCAAAATGACTCTATTTAGGTCTCCAAGTGTCTATAAAGCCCTTTTTAGTCAAAATAACTACGTTTGGTCACCGAAGGTCTGAAAAACTATTTTAGAGTCTCAAAACTCCGCATTTAGATTTGGTATTTGTTTGGGTCAAAATTACTCTATTTTGGTCTCCAAGTGTCTGAAAAGCCCTTTTTAGTCAAAATAACTACGTTTGGTCACCAAAGGTCTGAAAACCTTTTTTTTAGCCAAAATGACTGTATTTTTGTCTTTTAGAGTCTTAAAAAGCCGGGTTTAGACAAGATAATTGCATTTCGTAACCAGTGATATGAAAACTTTTTTTGGTCAAAATGACTCTATTTTGGTCTCCAAGTGTCTAAGAAGCCCTTTTAAGTCAAAATAACTGCATTTGGTCAGCAAAGGTATGAAAAAAAATTTAGTCAAAATAATTGTATTTTCGTCTATTAGAGTCTTAAAAACCGGTTTTGGACAAGATAATTGCATTTGGTAACCAATGGCCTGAAAAAATGTTTTTGGTCAAAATGACTCTATCTAGGTCTCCAAGTGTCTAAAAAGCCCTTTTTAGTCATAATAACTACGTTTGGTCAACAAAGGTCTGAAAAACTATTTTAGCCAAAATGACTGTATTTTTGTCTTTTAGAGTCTCAAAACTCCGCATTTAGATTTGGTATTTGTTTGGGTCAAAATGACTCTATTTTTGTCTCCAAGTGTCTAAAAAGCCTTTTTAGTCAAAATAACTGCATTTGGTCACCAAAGGTCTGAAAAACTTTTTTAGCCAAAATGACTGTATTTTTGTCTTTTAGAGTCTTAAAAAGCCGGGTTTAGACAAGATAATTGCATTTCGTAACCAGTGATCTGAAAACATTTTTTTGGTCAAAATGACTCTATTTTGGTCTCCAAGTGTCTAAAAAGACCTTTTTAGTCAAAATAACTGCATTTGGTTACCAAAGGTCTGAAAAACTATTTTAGAGTCTCAAAACTCCGCATTTAGATTTGGTATTTGTTTGGGTCAAAATTACTCTATTTTGGTCTCCAAGTGTCTAAAAAGCCTTTTTTAGTCAAAATAACTGCATTTGGTCACCAAAGGTCTGAAAAACTTTTTTAGCCAAAATGACTGTATTTTTGTCTTTTAGAGTCTTAAAAAGCCGGGTTTAGACAAGATAATTGCATTTCGTAACCAGTGATCTGAAAACATTTTTTTGGTCAAAATGACTCTATTTTGGTCTCCAAGTGTCTAAAAAGCCCTTTTTAGTCAAAATAACTGCATTTGGTTACCAAAGGTCTGAAAAAAATTTAGTCAAAATGATTGTATTTTCGTCTATTAGAGTTTTAAAAAGCCGGTTTTGGAAAAAATAATTGCATTTGGTAACCAATCGCCTGAAACACTTGTTTGGGTCAAAATTACTCTATTTTGGTCTCCAAGTGTCTAAAAATCCTTTTTTAGTCAAAATAACTGCATTTGGTCACCAAAGGTCTGAAAACCTTTTTTTTGCCAAAATAACAGTATTTTTGTCCTTTAGAGTCTTAAAAAGCCGGTTTTAGACAAGATAATTGCATTTCGTGCCCAGTGATCTGAAAACATTTTTTTGGTCAAAATGACTCTATTTTGGTCTCCAAGTGTCTAAGAAGCCCTTTTAAGTCAAAATAACTGCATTTGGTCAGCAAAGGTATAAAAAAATTAAGTCAAAATGATTGTATTCTCGTCTATTAGAGTCTTAAAAACCGGTTTTGGACAAGATAATTGCATTTGGTAACCAATGGCATGAAAAAATGTTTTTGGTCAAAATGACTCTATCTAGGTCTCCAAGTGTCTAAAAAGCCCTTTTTAGTCATAATAACTACGTTTGGTCAACAAAGGTCTGAAAAACTATTGTAGCCAAAATGACTGTATTTTTGTCTTTTAGAGTCTCAAAACTCCGCATTTAGATTTGGTATTTGTTTGGGTCAAAATGACTCTATTTTTGTCTCCAAGTGTCTAAAAAGCCTTTTTAGTCAAAATAACTGCATTTGGTCACCAAAGGTCTGAAAAACTTTTTTAGCCAAAATGACTGTATTTTTGTCTTTTAGAGTCTTAAAAAGCCGGGTTCAGACAAGATAATTGCATTTCGTAACCAGTGATCTGAAAACATTTTTTTGGTCAAAATGACTCTATTTTGGTCTCCAAGTGTCTAAAAAGCCCTTTTTAGTCAAAATAATTGCATTTGGTTACCAAAGGTCTGAAAAAAAATTTAGTCAAAATGATTGTATTTTCGTCTATTAGAGTTTTAAAAAGCCGGTTTTGGACAAGATAATTGCATTTGGTAACCAATCGCCTGAAACACTTGTTTGGGTCAAAATTACTCTATTTTGGTCTCCAAGTGTCTAAAAATCCTTTTTTAGTCAAAATAACTGCATTTGGTCACCAAAGGTCTGAAAACCTTTTTTTTAGCCAAAATAACAGTATTTTTGTCCTTTAGAGTCTTAAAAAGCCGGTTTTAGACAAGATAATTGCATTTCGTGCCCAGTGATCTGAAAACATTTTTTTGGTAAAAATGACTCTATTTTGGTCTCCAAGTGTCTGAAAAGCCATTTTTTGTCAAAATAACTACGTTTGGTCACCAAAGGTCTGAAAACCTTTTTTTAGCCAAAATGACTGTATTTTTGTCTTTTAGAGTCTTAAAACACCGCTTTTAGACAAGATAAACTACATTTGGTAACCAATGGCCTGAAAAAATGTTTTTGGTCAAAATGACTCTATTTAGGTCTCCAAGTGTCTATAAAGCCCTTTTTAGTCAAAATAACTACGTTTGGTCACCGAAGGTCTGAAAAACTATTTTAGAGTCTCAAAACTCCGCATTTAGATTTGGTATTTGTTTGGGTCAAAATTACTCTATTTTGGTCTCCAAGTGTCTGAAAAGCCCTTTTTAGTCAAAATAACTACGTTTGGTCACCAAAGGTCTGAAAACCTTTTTTTAGCCAAAATGACTGTATTTTTGTCTTTTAGAGTCTTAAAAAGCCGGGTTTAGACAAGATAATTGCATTTCGTAACCAGTGATATGAAAACTTTTTTTGGTCAAAATGACTCTATTTTGGTCTCCAAGTGTCTAAGAAGCCCTTTTAAGTCAAAATAACTGCATTTGGTCAGCAAAGGTATGAAAAAAAATTTAGTCAAAATAATTGTATTTTCGTCTATTAGAGTCTTAAAAACCGGTTTTGGACAAGATAATTGCATTTGGTAACCAATGGCCTGAAAAAATGTTTTTGGTCAAAATGACTCTATCTAGGTCTCCAAGTGTCTAAAAAGCCCTTTTTAGTCATAATAACTACGTTTGGTCAACAAAGGTCTGAAAAACTATTTTAGCCAAAATGACTGTATTTTTGTCTTTTAGAGTCTCAAAACTCCGCATTTAGATTTGGTATTTGTTTGGGTCAAAATGACTCTATTTTTGTCTCCAAGTGTCTAAAAAGCCTTTTTAGTCAAAATAACTGCATTTGGTCACCAAAGGTCTGAAAAACTTTTTTAGCCAAAATGACTGTATTTTTGTCTTTTAGAGTCTTAAAAAGCCGGGTTTAGACAAGATAATTGCATTTCGTAACCAGTGATCTGAAAACATTTTTTTGGTCAAAATGACTCTATTTTGGTCTCCAAGTGTCTAAAAAGCCCTTTTTAGTCAAAATAACTGCATTTGGTTACCAAAGGTCTGAAAAAAATTTAGTCAAAATGATTGTATTTTCGTCTATTAGAGTTTTAAAAAGCCGGTTTTGGACAAGATAATTGCATTTGGTAACCAATCGCCTGAAACACTTGTTTGGGTCAAAATTACTCTATTTTGGTCTCCAAGTGTCTAAAAATCCTTTTTTAGTCAAAATAACTGCATTTGGTCACCAAAGGTCTGAAAACCTTTTTTTAGCCAAAATAACAGTATTTTTGTCCTTTAGAGTCTTAAAAAGCCGGTTTTAGACAAGATAATTGCATTTCGTGCCCAGTGATCTGAAAACATTTTTTTGGTAAAAATGACTCTATTTTGGTCTCCAAGTGTCTGAAAAGCCATTTTTTGTCAAAATAACTACGTTTGGTCACCAAAGGTCTGAAAACCTTTTTTTAGCCAAAATGACTGTATTTTTGTCTTTTAGAGTCTTAAAACACCGCTTTTAGACAAGATAAACTACATTTGGTAACCAATGGCCTGAAAAAATGTTTTTGGTCAAAATGACTCTATTTAGGTCTCCAAGTGTCTATAAAGCCCTTTTTAGTCAAAATAACTACGTTTGGTCACCGAAGGTCTGAAAAACAATTTTAGAGTCTCAAAACTCCGCATTTAGATTTGGTATTTGTTTGGGTCAAAATTACTCTATTTTGGTCTCCAAGTGTCTGAAAAGCCCTTTTTAGTCAAAATAACTACGTTTGGTCACCAAAGGTCTGAAAACCTTTTTTTTAGCCAAAATGACTGTATTTTTGTCTTTTAGAGTCTTAAAAAGCCGGGTTTAGACAAGATAATTGCATTTCGTAACCAGTGATATGAAAACTTTTTTTGGTCAAAATGACTCTATTTTGGTCTCCAAGTGTCTAAGAAGCCCTTTTAAGTCAAAATAACTGCATTTGGTCAGCAAAGGTATGAAAAAAAATTTAGTCAAAATAATTGTATTTTCGTCTATTAGAGTCTTAAAAACCGGTTTTGGACAAGATAATTGCATTTGGTAACCAATGGCCTGAAAAAATGTTTTTGGTCAAAATGACTCTATCTAGGTCTCCAAGTGTCTAAAAAGCCCTTTTTAGTCATAATAACTACGTTTGGTCAACAAAGGTCTGAAAAACTATTTTAGCCAAAATGACTGTATTTTTGTCTTTTAGAGTCTCAAAACTCCGCATTTAGATTTGGTATTTGTTTGGGTCAAAATGACTCTATTTTTGTCTCCAAGTGTCTAAAAAGCCTTTTTAGTCAAAATAACTGCATTTGGTCACCAAAGGTCTGAAAAACTTTTTTAGCCAAAATGACTGTATTTTTGTCTTTTAGAGTCTTAAAAAGCTGGGTTTAGACAAGATAATTGCATTTCGTAACCAGTGATCTGAAAACATTTTTTTGGTCAAAATGACTCTATTTTGGTCTCCAAGTGTCTAAGAAGCCCTTTTAAGTCAAAATAACTGCATTTGGTCAGCAAAGGTATGAATAAAAATTTAGTCAAAAATGATTGTATTTTCGTCAATTAGAGTTTTAAAAACCGGTTTTGGACAAGATAATTGCATTTGGTAGCCAATGGCCTAAAAAATGTTTTTGGTCAAAATGACTCTATTTAGGTCTCCAAGTGTCTAAAAAGCCCTTTTTAGTCATAATACCTACGTTTGGTCAACAAAGGTCTGAAAAACTATTTTAGCCAAAATGACTGTATTTTTGTCTTTTAGAGTCTCAAAACTCCGCATTTAGATTTGGTATTTGTTTGGGTCAAAATGACTCTATTTTGGTCTCCAAGTGTCTAAAAAGCCTTTTTAGTCAAAATAACTGCATTTGGTCACCAAAGGTCTGAAAAACTTTTTTAGCCAAAATGACTGTATTTTTGTCTTTTAGAGTCTTAAAAAGCCGGTTTTAGACAAGATAATTGCATTTCGTGCCCAGTGATCTGAAATTTTTTTTGGTCAAAATGACTCTATTTTGGTCTCCAAGTGTCTAAAAAGCCTTTTTTAGTCAAAATAACTACGTTTGGTCACCAAAGGACTGAAAACCTTTTTCAGCCAAAATGACTGTATTTTTGTCTTTTAGAGTCTTAAAACACTGCTTTTAGACAAGATAAACTACATTTGGTAACCAATGGCCTGAAAAAATGTTTTTGGTCAAAATGACTCTATTTAGGTCTCCAAGTGTCTATAAAGCCCTTTTTAGTCAAAATAACTACGTTTGGTCACCAAAGGTCTGAAAAACTATTTTAGAGTCTCAAAACTCCGCATTTAGATTTGGTATTTGTTTGGGTCAAAATTACTCTATTTTGGTCTCCAAGTGTCTAAAAATCCTTTTTTAGTCAAAATAACTGCATTTGGTCACCAAAGGTCTGAAAACCTTTTTTTTAGCCAAAATAACAGTATTTTTGTCCTTTAGAGTCTTAAAAAGCCGGTTTTAGACAAGATAATTGCATTTCGTGCCCAGTGATCTGAAAACATTTTTTTGGTAAAAATGACTCTATTTTGGTCTCCAAGTATCTGAAAAGCCATTTTTTGTCAAAATAACTACGTTTGGTCACCAAAGGTCTGAAAACCTTTTTTTAGCCAAAATGACTGTATTTTTGTCTTTTAGAGTCTTAAAACACCGCTTTTAGACAAGATAAACTACATTTGGTAACCAATGGCCTGAAAAAATGTTTTTGGTCAAAATGACTCTATTTAGGTCTCCAAGTGTCTATAAAGCCCTTTTTAGTCAAAATAACTACGTTTGGTCACCGAAGGTCTGAAAAACTATTTTAGAGTCTCAAAACTCCGCATTTAGATTTGGTATTTGTTTGGGTCAAAATTACTCTATTTTGGTCTCCAAGTGTCTGAAAAGCCCTTTTTAGTCAAAATAACTACGTTTGGTCACCAAAGGTCTGAAAACCTTTTTTTTAGCCAAAATGACTGTATTTTTGTCTTTTAGAGTCTTAAAAAGCCGGGTTTAGACAAGATAATTGCATTTCGTAACCAGTGATATGAAAACTTTTTTTGGTCAAAATGACTCTATTTTGGTCTCCAAGTGTCTAAGAAGCCCTTTTAAGTCAAAATAACTGCATTTGGTCAGCAAAGGTATGAAAAAAAATTTAGTCAAAATAATTGTATTTTCGTCTATTAGAGTCTTAAAAACCGGTTTTGGACAAGATAATTGCATTTGGTAACCAATGGCCTGAAAAAATGTTTTTGGTCAAAATGACTCTATCTAGGTCTCCAAGTGTCTAAAAAGCCCTTTTTAGTCATAATAACTACGTTTGGTCAACAAAGGTCTGAAAAACTATTTTAGCCAAAATGACTGTATTTTTGTCTTTTAGAGTCTCAAAACTCCGCATTTAGATTTGGTATTTGTTTGGGTCAAAATGACTCTATTTTTCTCTCCAAGTGTCTAAAAAGCCTTTTTAGTCAAAATAACTGCATTTGGTCACCAAAGGTCTGAAAAACTTTTTTAGCCAAAATGACTGTATTTTTGTCTTTTAGAGTCTTAAAAAGCCGGGTTTAGACAAGATAATTGCATTTCGTAACCAGTGATCTGAAAACATTTTTTTGGTCAAAATGACTCTATTTTGGTCTCCAAGTGTCTAAAAAGCCCTTTTTAGTCAAAATAACTGCATTTGGTTACCAAAGGTCTGAAAAAAATTTAGTCAAAATGATTGTATTTTCGTCTATTAGAGTTTTAAAAAGCCGGTTTTGGACAAGATAATTGCATTTGGTAACCAATCGCCTGAAACACTTGTTTGGGTCAAAATTACTCTATTTTGGTCTCCAAGTGTCTAAAAATCCTTTTTTAGTCAAAATAACTGCATTTGGTCACCAAAGGTCTGAAAACCTTTTTTTAGCCAAAATAACAGTATTTTTGTCCTTTAGAGTCTTAAAAAGCCGGTTTTAGACAAGATAATTGCATTTCGTGCCCAGTGATCTGAAAACATTTTTTTGGTAAAAATGACTCTATTTTGGTCTCCAAGTGTCTGAAAAGCCATTTTTTGTCAAAATAACTACGTTTGGTCACCAAAGGTCTGAAAACCTTTTTTTAGCCAAAATGACTGTATTTTTGTCTTTTAGAGTCTTAAAACACCGCTTTTAGACAAGATAAACTACATTTGGTAACCAATGGCCTGAAAAAATGTTTTTGGTCAAAATGACTCTATTTAGGTCTCCAAGTGTCTATAAAGCCCTTTTTAGTCAAAATAACTACGTTTGGTCACCGAAGGTCTGAAAAACTATTTTAGAGTCTCAAAACTCCGCATTTAGATTTGGTATTTGTTTGGGTCAAAATTACTCTATTTTGGTCTCCAAGTGTCTGAAAAGCCCTTTTTAGTCAAAATAACTACGTTTGGTCACCAAAGGTCTGAAAACCTTTTTTTTAGCCAAAATGACTGTATTTTTGTCTTTTAGAGTCTTAAAAAGCCGGGTTTAGACAAGATAATTGCATTTCGTAACCAGTGATATGAAAACTTTTTTTGGTCAAAATGACTCTATTTTGGTCTCCAAGTGTCTAAGAAGCCCTTTTAAGTCAAAATAACTGCATTTGGTCAGCAAAGGTATGAAAAAAAATTTAGTCAAAATAATTGTATTTTCGTCTATTAGAGTCTTAAAAACCGGTTTTGGACAAGATAATTGCATTTGGTAACCAATGGCCTGAAAAAATGTTTTTGGTCAAAATGACTCTATCTAGGTCTCCAAGTGTCTAAAAAGCCCTTTTTAGTCATAATAACTACGTTTGGTCAACAAAGGTCTGAAAAACTATTTTAGCCAAAATGACTGTATTTTTGTCTTTTAGAGTCTCAAAACTCCGCATTTAGATTTGGTATTTGTTTGGGTCAAAATGACTCTATTTTTGTCTCCAAGTGTCTAAAAAGCCTTTTTAGTCAAAATAACTGCATTTGGTCACCAAAGGTCTGAAAAACTTTTTTAGCCAAAATGACTGTATTTTTGTCTTTTAGAGTCTTAAAAAGCTGGGTTTAGACAAGATAATTGCATTTCGTAACCAGTGATCTGAAAACATTTTTTTGGTCAAAATGACTCTATTTTGGTCTCCAAGTGTCTAAGAAGCCCTTTTAAGTCAAAATAACTGCATTTGGTCAGCAAAGGTATGAATAAAAATTTAGTCAAAAATGATTGTATTTTCGTCAATTAGAGTTTTAAAAACCGGTTTTGGACAAGATAATTGCATTTGGTAGCCAATGGCCTAAAAAATGTTTTTGGTCAAAATGACTCTATTTAGGTCTCCAAGTGTCTAAAAAGCCCTTTTTAGTCATAATACCTACGTTTGGTCAACAAAGGTCTGAAAAACTATTTTAGCCAAAATGACTGTATTTTTGTCTTTTAGAGTCTCAAAACTCCGCATTTAGATTTGGTATTTGTTTGGGTCAAAATGACTCTATTTTGGTCTCCAAGTGTCTAAAAAGCCTTTTTAGTCAAAATAACTGCATTTGGTCACCAAAGGTCTGAAAAACTTTTTTAGCCAAAATGACTGTATTTTTGTCTTTTAGAGTCTTAAAAAGCCGGTTTTAGACAAGATAATTGCATTTCGTGCCCAGTGATCTGAAATTTTTTTTGGTCAAAATGACTCTATTTTGGTCTCCAAGTGTCTAAAAAGCCTTTTTTAGTCAAAATAACTACGTTTGGTCACCAAAGGACTGAAAACCTTTTTCAGCCAAAATGACTGTATTTTAGTCTTTTAGAGTCTTAAAACACTGCTTTTAGACAAGATAAACTACATTTGGTAACCAATGGCCTGAAAAAATGTTTTTGGTCAAAATGACTCTATTTAGGTCTCCAAGTGTCTATAAAGCCCTTTTTAGTCAAAATAACTACGTTTGGTCACCAAAGGTCTGAAAAACTATTTTAGAGTCTCAAAACTCCGCATTTAGATTTGGTATTTGTTTGGGTCAAAATTACTCTATTTTGGTCTCCAAGTGTCTAAAAATCCTTTTTTAGTCAAAATAACTGCATTTGGTCACCAAAGGTCTGAAAACCTTTTTTTTAGCCAAAATAACAGTATTTTTGTCCTTTAGAGTCTTAAAAAGCCGGTTTTAGACAAGATAATTGCATTTCGTGCCCAGTGATCTGAAAACATTTTTTTGGTAAAAATGACTCTATTTTGGTCTCCAAGTATCTGAAAAGCCATTTTTTGTCAAAATAACTACGTTTGGTCACCAAAGGTCTGAAAACCTTTTTTTAGCCAAAATGACTGTATTTTTGTCTTTTAGAGTCTTAAAACACCGCTTTTAGACAAGATAAACTACATTTGGTAACCAATGGCCTGAAAAAATGTTTTTGGTCAAAATGACTCTATTTAGGTCTCCAAGTGTCTATAAAGCCCTTTTTAGTCAAAATAACTACGTTTGGTCACCGAAGGTCTGAAAAACTATTTTAGAGTCTCAAAACTCCGCATTTAGATTTGGTATTTGTTTGGGTCAAAATTACTCTATTTTGGTCTCCAAGTGTCTGAAAAGCCCTTTTTAGTCAAAATAACTACGTTTGGTCACCAAAGGTCTGAAAACCTTTTTTTTAGCCAAAATGACTGTATTTTTGTCTTTTAGAGTCTTAAAAAGCCGGGTTTAGACAAGATAATTGCATTTCGTAACCAGTGATATGAAAACTTTTTTTGGTCAAAATGACTCTATTTTGGTCTCCAAGTGTCTAAGAAGCCCTTTTAAGTCAAAATAACTGCATTTGGTCAGCAAAGGTATGAAAAAAAATTTAGTCAAAATAATTGTATTTTCGTCTATTAGAGTCTTAAAAACCGGTTTTGGACAAGATAATTGCATTTGGTAACCAATGGCCTGAAAAAATGTTTTTGGTCAAAATGACTCTATCTAGGTCTCCAAGTGTCTAAAAAGCCCTTTTTAGTCATAATAACTACGTTTGGTCAACAAAGGTCTGAAAAACTATTTTAGCCAAAATGACTGTATTTTTGTCTTTTAGAGTCTCAAAACTCCGCATTTAGATTTGGTATTTGTTTGGGTCAAAATGACTCTATTTTTCTCTCCAAGTGTCTAAAAAGCCTTTTTAGTCAAAATAACTGCATTTGGTCACCAAAGGTCTGAAAAACTTTTTTAGCCAAAATGACTGTATTTTTGTCTTTTAGAGTCTTAAAAAGCCGGGTTTAGACAAGATAATTGCATTTCGTAACCAGTGATCTGAAAACATTTTTTTGCTCAAAATGACTCTATTTTGGTCTCCAAGTGTCTAAAAAGCCCTTTTTAGTCAAAATAACTGCATTTGGTTACCAAAGGTCTGAAAAAATTTAGTCAAAATGATTGTATTTTCGTCTATTAGAGTTTTAAAAAGCCGGTTTTGGACAAGATAATTGCATTTGGTAACCAATCGCCTGAAACACTTGTTTGGGTCAAAATTACTCTATTTTGGTCTCCAAGTGTCTAAAAATCCTTTTTTAGTCAAAATAACTGCATTTGGTCACCAAAGGTCTGAAAACCTTTTTTTTAGCCAAAATAACAGTATTTTTGTCCTTTAGAGTCTTAAAAAGCCGGTTTTAGACAAGATAATTGCATTTCGTGCCCAGTGATCTGAAAACATTTTTTTGGTAAAAATGACTCTATTTTGGTCTCCAAGTGTCTGAAAAGCCATTTTTTGTCAAAATAACTACGTTTGGTCACCAAAGGTCTGAAAACCTTTTTTTTAGCCAAAATGACTGTATTTTTGTCTTTTAGAGTCTTAAAACACCGCTTTTAGACAAGATAAACTACATTTGGTAACCAATGGCCTGAAAAAATGTTTTTGGTCAAAATGACTCTATTTAGGTCTCCAAGTGTCTATAAAGCCCTTTTTAGTCAAAATAACTACGTTTGGTCACCGAAGGTCTGAAAAACTATTTTAGAGTCTCAAAACTCCGCATTTAGATTTGGTATTTGTTTGGGTCAAAATTACTCTATTTTGGTCTCCAAGTGTCTGAAAAGCCCTTTTTAGTCAAAATAACTACGTTTGGTCACCAAAGGTCTGAAAACCTTTTTTTAGCCAAAATGACTGTATTTTTGTCTTTTAGAGTCTTAAAAAGCCGGGTTTAGACAAGATAATTGCATTTCGTAACCAGTGATATGAAAACTTTTTTTGGTCAAAATGACTCTATTTTGGTCTCCAAGTGTCTAAGAAGCCCTTTTAAGTCAAAATAACTGCATTTGGTCAGCAAAGGTATGAAAAAAAATTTAGTCAAAATAATTGTATTTTCGTCTATTAGAGTCTTAAAAACCGGTTTTGGACAAGATAATTGCATTTGGTAACCAATGGCCTAAAAAATTTTTTTGGTCAAAATGACTCTATCTAGGTCTCCAAGTGTCTAAAAAGCCCTTTTTAGTCATAATAACTACGTTTGGTCAACAAAGGTCTGAAAAACTATTTTAGCCAAAATGACTGTATTTTTGTCTTTTAGAGTCTCAAAACTCCGCATTTAGATTTGGTATTTGTTTGGGTCAAAATGACTCTATTTTTGTCTCCAAGTGTCTAAAAAGCCTTTTTAGTCAAAATAACTGCATTTGGTCACCAAAGGTCTGAAAAACTTTTTTAGCCAAAATGACTGTATTTTTGTCTTTTAGAGTCTTAAAAAGCCGGGTTTAGACAAGATAATTGCATTTCGTAACCAGTGATCTGAAAACATTTTTTTGGTCAAAATGACTCTATTTTGGTCTCCAAGTGTCTAAAAAGCCCTTTTTAGTCAAAATAACTGCATTTGGTTACCAAAGGTCTGAAAAACTATTTTAGAGTCTCAAAACTCCGCATTTAGATTTGGTATTTGTTTGGGTCAAAATTACTCTATTTTGGTCTCCAAGTGTCTAAAAAGCCTTTTTTAGTCAAAATAACTGCATTTGGTCACCAAAGGTCTGAAAAACTTTTTTAGCCAAAATGACTGTATTTTTGTCTTTTAGAGTCTTAAAAAGCCGGGTTTAGACAAGATAATTGCATTTCGTAACCAGTGATCTGAAAACATTTTTTTGGTCAAAATGACTCTATTTTGGTCTCCAAGTGTCTAAAAAGCCCTTTTTAGTCAAAATAACTGCATTTGGTTACCAAAGGTCTGAAAAAAATTTAGTCAAAATGATTGTATTTTCGTCTATTAGAGTTTTAAAAAGCCGGTTTTGGACAAAATAATTGCATTTGGTAACCAATCGCCTGAAACACTTGTTTGGGTCAAAATTACTCTATTTTGGTCTCCAAGTGTCTAAAAATCCTTTTTTAGTCAAAATAACTGCATTTGGTCACCAAAGGTCTGAAAACCTTTTTTTTGCCAAAATAACAGTATTTTTGTCCTTTAGAGTCTTAAAAAGCCGGTTTTAGACAAGATAATTGCATTTCGTGCCCAGTGATCTGAAAACATTTTTTTGGTCAAAATGACTCTATTTTGGTCTCCAAGTGTCTAAGAAGCCCTTTTAAGTCAAAATAACTGCATTTGGTCAGCAAAGGTATAAAAAAATTAAGTCAAAATGATTGTATTCTCGTCTATTAGAGTCTTAAAAACCGGTTTTGGACAAGATAATTGCATTTGGTAACCAATGGCATGAAAAAATGTTTTTGGTCAAAATGACTCTATCTAGGTCTCCAAGTGTCTAAAAAGCCCTTTTTAGTCATAATAACTACGTTTGGTCAACAAAGGTCTGAAAAACTATTTTAGCCAAAATGACTGTATTTTTGTCTTTTAGAGTCTCAAAACTCCGCATTTAGATTTGGTATTTGTTTGGGTCAAAATGACTCTATTTTTGTCTCCAAGTGTCTAAAAAGCCTTTTTAGTCAAAATAACTGCATTTGGTCACCAAAGGTCTGAAAAACTTTTTTAGCCAAAATGACTGTATTTTTGTCTTTTAGAGTCTTAAAAAGCCGGGTTTAGACAAGATAATTGCATTTCGTAACCAGTGATCTGAAAACATTTTTTTGGTCAAAATGACTCTATTTTGGTCTCCAAGTGTCTAAAAAGCCCTTTTTAGTCAAAATAACTGCATTTGGTTACCAAAGGTCTGAAAAAAATTTAGTCAAAATGATTGTATTTTCGTCTATTAGAGTTTTAAAAAGCCGGTTTTGGACAAGATAATTGCATTTGGTAACCAATCGCCTGAAACACTTGTTTGGGTCAAAATTACTCTATTTTGGTCTCCAAGTGTCTAAAAATCCTTTTTTAGTCAAAATAACTGCATTTGGTCACCAAAGGTCTGAAAACCTTTTTTTTAGCCAAAATAACAGTATTTTTGTCCTTTAGAGTCTTAAAAAGCCGGTTTTAGACAAGATAATTGCATTTCGTGCCCAGTGATCTGAAAACATTTTTTTGGTAAAAATGACTCTATTTTGGTCTCCAAGTGTCTGAAAAGCCATTTTTTGTCAAAATAACTACGTTTGGTCACCAAAGGTCTGAAAACCTTTTTTTAGCCAAAATGACTGTATTTTTGTCTTTTAGAGTCTTAAAACACCGCTTTTAGACAAGATAAACTACATTTGGTAACCAATGGCCTGAAAAAATGTTTTTGGTCAAAATGACTCTATTTAGGTCTCCAAGTGTCTATAAAGCCCTTTTTAGTCAAAATAACTACGTTTGGTCACCGAAGGTCTGAAAAACTATTTTAGAGTCTCAAAACTCCGCATTTAGATTTGGTATTTGTTTGGGTCAAAATTACTCTATTTTGGTCTCCAAGTGTCTGAAAAGCCCTTTTTAGTCAAAATAACTACGTTTGGTCACCAAAGGTCTGAAAACCTTTTTTTTAGCCAAAATGACTGTATTTTTGTCTTTTAGAGTCTTAAAAAGCCGGGTTTAGACAAGATAATTGCATTTCGTAACCAGTGATATGAAAACTTTTTTTGGTCAAAATGACTCTATTTTGGTCTCCAAGTGTCTAAGAAGCCCTTTTAAGTCAAAATAACTGCATTTGGTCAGCAAAGGTATGAAAAAAAATTTAGTCAAAATAATTGTATTTTCGTCTATTAGAGTCTTAAAAACCGGTTTTGGACAAGATAATTGCATTTGGTAACCAATGGCCTGAAAAAATGTTTTTGGTCAAAATGACTCTATCTAGGTCTCCAAGTGTCTAAAAAGCCCTTTTTAGTCATAATAACTACGTTTGGTCAACAAAGGTCTGAAAAACTATTTTAGCCAAAATGACTGTATTTTTGTCTTTTAGAGTCTCAAAACTCCGCATTTAGATTTGGTATTTGTTTGGGTCAAAATGACTCTATTTTTGTCTCCAAGTGTCTAAAAAGCCTTTTTAGTCAAAATAACTGCATTTGGTCACCAAAGGTCTGAAAAACTTTTTTAGCCAAAATGACTGTATTTTTGTCTTTTAGAGTCTTAAAAAGCCGGGTTTAGACAAGATAATTGCATTTCGTAACCAGTGATCTGAAAACATTTTTTTGGTCAAAATGACTCTATTTTGGTCTCCAAGTGTCTAAAAAGACCTTTTTAGTCAAAATAACTGCATTTGGTTACCAAAGGTCTGAAAAACTATTTTAGAGTCTCAAAACTCCGCATTTAGATTTGGTATTTGTTTGGGTCAAAATTACTCTATTTTGGTCTCCAAGTGTCTAAAAAGCCTTTTTTAGTCAAAATAACTGCATTTGGTCACCAAAGGTCTGAAAAACTTTTTTAGCCAAAATGACTGTATTTTTGTCTTTTAGAGTCTTAAAAAGCCGGGTTTAGACAAGATAATTGCATTTCGTAACCAGTGATCTGAAAACATTTTTTTGGTCAAAATGACTCTATTTTGGTCTCCAAGTGTCTAAAAAGCCCTTTTTAGTCAAAATAACTGCATTTGGTTACCAAAGGTCTGAAAAAAATTTAGTCAAAATGATTGTATTTTCGTCTATTAGAGTTTTAAAAAGCCGGTTTTGGAAAAAATAATTGCATTTGGTAACCAATCGCCTGAAACACTTGTTTGGGTCAAAATTACTCTATTTTGGTCTCCAAGTGTCTAAAAATCCTTTTTTAGTCAAAATAACTGCATTTGGTCACCAAAGGTCTGAAAACCTTTTTTTTGCCAAAATAACAGTATTTTTGTCCTTTAGAGTCTTAAAAAGCCGGTTTTAGACAAGATAATTGCATTTCGTGCCCAGTGATCTGAAAACATTTTTTTGGTCAAAATGACTCTATTTTGGTCTCCAAGTGTCTAAGAAGCCCTTTTAAGTCAAAATAACTGCATTTGGTCAGCAAAGGTATAAAAAAATTAAGTCAAAATGATTGTATTCTCGTCTATTAGAGTCTTAAAAACCGGTTTTGGACAAGATAATTGCATTTGGTAACCAATGGCATGAAAAAATGTTTTTGGTCAAAATGACTCTATCTAGGTCTCCAAGTGTCTAAAAAGCCCTTTTTAGTCATAATAACTACGTTTGGTCAACAAAGGTCTGAAAAACTATTTTAGCCAAAATGACTGTATTTTTGTCTTTTAGAGTCTCAAAACTCCGCATTTAGATTTGGTATTTGTTTGGGTCAAAATGACTCTATTTTTGTCTCCAAGTGTCTAAAAAGCCTTTTTAGTCAAAATAACTGCATTTGGTCACCAAAGGTCTGAAAAACTTTTTTAGCCAAAATGACTGTATTTTTGTCTTTTAGAGTCTTAAAAAGCCGGGTTCAGACAAGATAATTGCATTTCGTAACCAGTGATCTGAAAACATTTTTTTGGTCAAAATGACTCTATTTTGGTCTCCAAGTGTCTAAAAAGCCCTTTTTAGTCAAAATAATTGCATTTGGTTACCAAAGGTCTGAAAAAAAATTTAGTCAAAATGATTGTATTTTCGTCTATTAGAGTTTTAAAAAGCCGGTTTTGGACAAGATAATTGCATTTGGTAACCAATCGCCTGAAACACTTGTTTGGGTCAAAATTACTCTATTTTGGTCTCCAAGTGTCTAAAAATCCTTTTTTAGTCAAAATAACTGCATTTGGTCACCAAAGGTCTGAAAACCTTTTTTTTAGCCAAAATAACAGTATTTTTGTCCTTTAGAGTCTTAAAAAGCCGGTTTTAGACAAGATAATTGCATTTCGTGCCCAGTGATCTGAAAACATTTTTTTGGTAAAAATGACTCTATTTTGGTCTCCAAGTGTCTGAAAAGCCATTTTTTGTCAAAATAACTACGTTTGGTCACCAAAGGTCTGAAAACCTTTTTTTAGCCAAAATGACTGTATTTTTGTCTTTTAGAGTCTTAAAACACCGCTTTTAGACAAGATAAACTACATTTGGTAACCAATGGCCTGAAAAAATGTTTTTGGTCAAAATGACTCTATTTAGGTCTCCAAGTGTCTATAAAGCCCTTTTTAGTCAAAATAACTACGTTTGGTCACCGAAGGTCTGAAAAACTATTTTAGAGTCTCAAAACTCCGCATTTAGATTTGGTATTTGTTTGGGTCAAAATTACTCTATTTTGGTCTCCAAGTGTCTGAAAAGCCCTTTTTAGTCAAAATAACTACGTTTGGTCACCAAAGGTCTGAAAACCTTTTTTTAGCCAAAATGACTGTATTTTTGTCTTTTAGAGTCTTAAAAAGCCGGGTTTAGACAAGATAATTGCATTTCGTAACCAGTGATATGAAAACTTTTTTTGGTCAAAATGACTCTATTTTGGTCTCCAAGTGTCTAAGAAGCCCTTTTAAGTCAAAATAACTGCATTTGGTCAGCAAAGGTATGAAAAAAAATTTAGTCAAAATAATTGTATTTTCGTCTATTAGAGTCTTAAAAACCGGTTTTGGACAAGATAATTGCATTTGGTAACCAATGGCCTGAAAAAATGTTTTTGGTCAAAATGACTCTATCTAGGTCTCCAAGTGTCTAAAAAGCCCTTTTTAGTCATAATAACTACGTTTGGTCAACAAAGGTCTGAAAAACTATTTTAGCCAAAATGACTGTATTTTTGTCTTTTAGAGTCTCAAAACTCCGCATTTAGATTTGGTATTTGTTTGGGTCAAAATGACTCTATTTTTGTCTCCAAGTGTCTAAAAAGCCTTTTTAGTCAAAATAACTGCATTTGGTCACCAAAGGTCTGAAAAACTTTTTTAGCCAAAATGACTGTATTTTTGTCTTTTAGAGTCTTAAAAAGCCGGGTTTAGACAAGATAATTGCATTTCGTAACCAGTGATCTGAAAACATTTTTTTGGTCAAAATGACTCTATTTTGGTCTCCAAGTGTCTA
Source organism: Pelophylax lessonae (assembly GCF_965119305.1). Classification (NCBI taxonomy): domain Eukaryota; kingdom Metazoa; phylum Chordata; class Amphibia; order Anura; family Ranidae; genus Pelophylax; species Pelophylax lessonae. Next base: position 151,875,470 of record NC_138773.1, read on the forward strand.
AAAAGCCCTTTTTAGTCAAAATAACTGCATTTGGTTACCAAAGGTCTGAAAAAAATTTAGTCAAAATGATTGTATTTTCGTCTATTAGAGTTTTAAAAAGCCGGTTTTGGACAAGATAATTGCATTTGGTAACCAATCGCCTGAAACACTTGTTTGGGTCAAAATTACTCTATTTTGGTCTCCAAGTGTCTAAAAATCCTTTTTTAGTCAAAATAACTGCATTTGGTCACCAAAGGTCTGAAAACCTTTTTTTAGCCAAAATAACAGTATTTTTGTCCTTTAGAGTCTTAAAAAGCCGGTTTTAGACAAGATAATTGCATTTCGTGCCCAGTGATCTGAAAACATTTTTTTGGTAAAAATGACTCTATTTTGGTCTCCAAGTGTCTGAAAAGCCATTTTTTGTCAAAATAACTACGTTTGGTCACCAAAGGTCTGAAAACCTTTTTTTAGCCAAAATGACTGTATTTTTGTCTTTTAGAGTCTTAAAACACCGCTTTTAGACAAGATAAACTACATTTGGTAACCAATGGCCTGAAAAAATGTTTTTGGTCAAAATGACTCTATTTAGGTCTCCAAGTGTCTATAAAGCCCTTTTTAGTCAAAATAACTACGTTTGGTCACCGAAGGTCTGAAAAACTATTTTAGAGTCTCAAAACTCCGCATTTAGATTTGGTATTTGTTTGGGTCAAAATTACTCTATTTTGGTCTCCAAGTGTCTGAAAAGCCCTTTTTAGTCAAAATAACTACGTTTGGTCACCAAAGGTCTGAAAACCTTTTTTTTAGCCAAAATGACTGTATTTTTGTCTTTTAGAGTCTTAAAAAGCCGGGTTTAGACAAGATAATTGCATTTCGTAACCAGTGATATGAAAACTTTTTTTGGTCAAAATGACTCTATTTTGGTCTCCAAGTGTCTAAGAAGCCCTTTTAAGTCAAAATAACTGCATTTGGTCAGCAAAGGTATGAAAAAAAATTTAGTCAAAATAATTGTATTTTCGTCTATTAGAGTCTTAAAAACCGGTTTTGGACAAGATAATTGCATTTGGTAACCAATGGCCTGAAAAAATGTTTTTGGTCAAAATGACTCTATCTAGGTCTCCAAGTGTCTAAAAAGCCCTTTTTAGTCATAATAACTACGTTTGGTCAACAAAGGTCTGAAAAACTATTTTAGCCAAAATGACTGTATTTTTGTCTTTTAGAGTCTCAAAACTCCGCATTTAGATTTGGTATTTGTTTGGGTCAAAATGACTCTATTTTTGTCTCCAAGTGTCTAAAAAGCCTTTTTAGTCAAAATAACTGCATTTGGTCACCAAAGGTCTGAAAAACTTTTTTAGCCAAAATGACTGTATTTTTGTCTTTTAGAGTCTTAAAAAGCCGGGTTTAGACAAGATAATTGCATTTCGTAACCAGTGATCTGAAAACATTTTTTTGGTCAAAATGACTCTATTTTGGTCTCCAAGTGTCTAAAAAGCCCTTTTTAGTCAAAATAACTGCATTTGGTTACCAAAGGTCTGAAAAACTATTTTAGAGTCTCAAAACTCCGCATTTAGATTTGGTATTTGTTTGGGTCAAAATTACTCTATTTTGGTCTCCAAGTGTCTAAAAAGCCTTTTTTAGTCAAAATAACTGCATTTGGTCACCAAAGGTCTGAAAAACTTTTTTAGCCAAAATGACTGTATTTTTGTCTTTTAGAGTCTTAAAAAGCCGGGTTTAGACAAGATAATTGCATTTCGTAACCAGTGATCTGAAAACATTTTTTTGGTCAAAATGACTCTATTTTGGTCTCCAAGTGTCTAAAAAGCCCTTTTTAGTCAAAATAACTGCATTTGGTTACCAAAGGTCTGAAAAAAATTTAGTCAAAATGATTGTATTTTCGTCTATTAGAGTTTTAAAAAGCCGGTTTTGGACAAAATAATTGCATTTGGTAACCAATCGCCTGAAACACTTGTTTGGGTCAAAATTACTCTATTTTGGTCTCCAAGTGTCTAAAAATCCTTTTTTAGTCAAAATAACTGCATTTGGTCACCAAAGGTCTGAAAACCTTTTTTTTGCCAAAATAACAGTATTTTTGTCCTTTAGAGTCTTAAAAAGCCGGTTTTAGACAAGATAATTGCATTTCGTGCCCAGTGATCTGAAAACATTTTTTTGGTCAAAATGACTCTATTTTGGTCTCCAAGTGTCTAAGAAGCCCTTTTAAGTCAAAATAACTGCATTTGGTCAGCAAAGGTATAAAAAAATTAAGTCAAAATGATTGTATTCTCGTCTATTAGAGTCTTAAAAACCGGTTTTGGACAAGATAATTGCATTTGGTAACCAATGGCATGAAAAAATGTTTTTGGTCAAAATGACTCTATCTAGGTCTCCAAGTGTCTAAAAAGCCCTTTTTAGTCATAATAACTACGTTTGGTCAACAAAGGTCTGAAAAACTATTTTAGCCAAAATGACTGTATTTTTGTCTTTTAGAGTCTCAAAACTCCGCATTTAGATTTGGTATTTGTTTGGGTCAAAATGACTCTATTTTTGTCTCCAAGTGTCTAAAAAGCCTTTTTAGTCAAAATAACTGCATTTGGTCACCAAAGGTCTGAAAAACTTTTTTAGCCAAAATGACTGTATTTTTGTCTTTTAGAGTCTTAAAAAGCCGGGTTCAGACAAGATAATTGCATTTCGTAACCAGTGATCTGAAAACATTTTTTTGGTCAAAATGACTCTATTTTGGTCTCCAAGTGTCTAAAAAGCCCTTTTTAGTCAAAATAATTGCATTTGGTTACCAAAGGTCTGAAAAAAAATTTAGTCAAAATGATTGTATTTTCGTCTATTAGAGTTTTAAAAAGCCGGTTTTGGACAAGATAATTGCATTTGGTAACCAATCGCCTGAAACACTTGTTTGGGTCAAAATTACTCTATTTTGGTCTCCAAGTGTCTAAAAATCCTTTTTTAGTCAAAATAACTGCATTTGGTCACCAAAGGTCTGAAAACCTTTTTTTTAGCCAAAATAACAGTATTTTTGTCCTTTAGAGTCTTAAAAAGCCGGTTTTAGACAAGATAATTGCATTTCGTGCCCAGTGATCTGAAAACATTTTTTGGTAAAAATGACTCTATTTTGGTCTCCAAGTGTCTGAAAAGCCATTTTTTGTCAAAATAACTACGTTTGGTCACCAAAGGTCTGAAAACCTTTTTTTTAGCCAAAATGACTGTATTTTTGTCTTTTAGAGTCTTAAAACACCGCTTTTAGACAAGATAAACTACATTTGGTAACCAATGGCCTGAAAAAATGTTTTTGGTCAAAATGACTCTATTTAGGTCTCCAAGTGTCTATAAAGCCCTTTTTAGTCAAAATAACTACGTTTGGTCACCGAAGGTCTGAAAAACTATTTTAGAGTCTCAAAACTCCGCATTTAGATTTGGTATTTGTTTGGGTCAAAATTACTCTATTTTGGTCTCCAAGTGTCTGAAAAGCCCTTTTTAGTCAAAATAACTACGTTTGGTCACCAAAGGTCTGAAAACCTTTTTTTTAGCCAAAATGACTGTATTTTTGTCTTTTAGAGTCTTAAAAAGCCGGGTTTAGACAAGATAATTGCATTTCGTAACCAGTGATATGAAAACTTTTTTTGGTCAAAATGACTCTATTTTGGTCTCCAAGTGTCTAAGAAGCCCTTTTAAGTCAAAATAACTGCATTTGGTCAGCAAAGGTATGAAAAAAAATTTAGTCAAAATAATTGTATTTTCGTCTATTAGAGTCTTAAAAACCGGTTTTGGACAAGATAATTGCATTTGGTAACCAATGGCCTGAAAAAATGTTTTTGGTCAAAATGACTCTATCTAGGTCTCCAAGTGTCTAAAAAGCCCTTTTTAGTCATAATAACTACGTTTGGTCAACAAAGGTCTGAAAAACTATTTTAGCCAAAATGACTGTATTTTTGTCTTTTAGAGTCTCAAAACTCCGCATTTAGATTTGGTATTTGTTTGGGTCAAAATGACTCTATTTTTGTCTCCAAGTGTCTAAAAAGCCTTTTTAGTCAAAATAACTGCATTTGGTCACCAAAGGTCTGAAAAACTTTTTTAGCCAAAATGACTGTATTTTTGTCTTTTAGAGTCTTAAAAAGCCGGGTTTAGACAAGATAATTGCATTTCGTAACCAGTGATCTGAAAACATTTTTTTGGTCAAAATGACTCTATTTTGGTCTCCAAGTGTCTAAAAAGACCTTTTTAGTCAAAATAACTGCATTTGGTTACCAAAGGTCTGAAAAACTATTTTAGAGTCTCAAAACTCCGCATTTAGATTTGGTATTTGTTTGGGTCAAAATTACTCTATTTTGGTCTCCAAGTGTCTAAAAAGCCTTTTTTAGTCAAAATAACTGCATTTGGTCACCAAAGGTCTGAAAAACTTTTTTAGCCAAAATGACTGTATTTTTGTCTTTTAGAGTCTTAAAAAGCCGGGTTTAGACAAGATAATTGCATTTCGTAACCAGTGATCTGAAAACATTTTTTTGGTCAAAATGACTCTATTTTGGTCTCCAAGTGTCTAAAAAGCCCTTTTTAGTCAAAATAACTGCATTTGGTTACCAAAGGTCTGAAAAAAATTTAGTCAAAATGATTGTATTTTCGTCTATTAGAGTTTTAAAAAGCCGGTTTTGGAAAAAATAATTGCATTTGGTAACCAATCGCCTGAAACACTTGTTTGGGTCAAAATTACTCTATTTTGGTCTCCAAGTGTCTAAAAATCCTTTTTTAGTCAAAATAACTGCATTTGGTCACCAAAGGTCTGAAAACCTTTTTTTTGCCAAAATAACAGTATTTTTGTCCTTTAGAGTCTTAAAAAGCCGGTTTTAGACAAGATAATTGCATTTCGTGCCCAGTGATCTGAAAACATTTTTTTGGTCAAAATGACTCTATTTTGGTCTCCAAGTGTCTAAGAAGCCCTTTTAAGTCAAAATAACTGCATTTGGTCAGCAAAGGTATAAAAAAATTAAGTCAAAATGATTGTATTCTCGTCTATTAGAGTCTTAAAAACCGGTTTTGGACAAGATAATTGCATTTGGTAACCAATGGCATGAAAAAATGTTTTTGGTCAAAATGACTCTATCTAGGTCTCCAAGTGTCTAAAAAGCCCTTTTTAGTCATAATAACTACGTTTGGTCAACAAAGGTCTGAAAAACTATTTTAGCCAAAATGACTGTATTTTTGTCTTTTAGAGTCTCAAAACTCCGCATTTAGATTTGGTATTTGTTTGGGTCAAAATGACTCTATTTTTGTCTCCAAGTGTCTAAAAAGCCTTTTTAGTCAAAATAACTGCATTTGGTCACCAAAGGTCTGAAAAACTTTTTTAGCCAAAATGACTGTATTTTTGTCTTTTAGAGTCTTAAAAAGCCGGGTTTAGACAAGATAATTGCATTTCGTAACCAGTGATCTGAAAACATTTTTTTGGTCAAAATGACTCTATTTTGGTCTCCAAGTGTCTAAAAAGCCCTTTTTAGTCAAAATAACTGCATTTGGTTACCAAAGGTCTGAAAAAAATTTAGTCAAAATGATTGTATTTTCGTCTATTAGAGTTTTAAAAAGCCGGTTTTGGACAAGATAATTGCATTTGGTAACCAATCGCCTGAAACACTTGTTTGGGTCAAAATTACTCTATTTTGGTCTCCAAGTGTCTAAAAATCCTTTTTTAGTCAAAATAACTGCATTTGGTCACCAAAGGTCTGAAAACCTTTTTTTTAGCCAAAATAACAGTATTTTTGTCCTTTAGAGTCTTAAAAAGCCGGTTTTAGACAAGATAATTGCATTTCGTGCCCAGTGATCTGAAAACATTTTTTTGGTAAAAATGACTCTATTTTGGTCTCCAAGTGTCTGAAAAGCCATTTTTTGTCAAAATAACTACGTTTGGTCACCAAAGGTCTGAAAACCTTTTTTTAGCCAAAATGACTGTATTTTTGTCTTTTAGAGTCTTAAAACACCGCTTTTAGACAAGATAAACTACATTTGGTAACCAATGGCCTGAAAAAATGTTTTTGGTCAAAATGACTCTATTTAGGTCTCCAAGTGTCTATAAAGCCCTTTTTAGTCAAAATAACTACGTTTGGTCACCGAAGGTCTGAAAAACTATTTTAGAGTCTCAAAACTCCGCATTTAGATTTGGTATTTGTTTGGGTCAAAATTACTCTATTTTGGTCTCCAAGTGTCTGAAAAGCCCTTTTTAGTCAAAATAACTACGTTTGGTCACCAAAGGTCTGAAAACCTTTTTTTTAGCCAAAATGACTGTATTTTTGTCTTTTAGAGTCTTAAAAAGCCGGGTTTAGACAAGATAATTGCATTTCGTAACCAGTGATATGAAAACTTTTTTTGGTCAAAATGACTCTATTTTGGTCTCCAAGTGTCTAAGAAGCCCTTTTAAGTCAAAATAACTGCATTTGGTCAGCAAAGGTATGAAAAAAAATTTAGTCAAAATAATTGTATTTTCGTCTATTAGAGTCTTAAAAACCGGTTTTGGACAAGATAATTGCATTTGGTAACCAATGGCCTGAAAAAATGTTTTTGGTCAAAATGACTCTATCTAGGTCTCCAAGTGTCTAAAAAGCCCTTTTTAGTCATAATAACTACGTTTGGTCAACAAAGGTCTGAAAAACTATTTTAGCCAAAATGACTGTATTTTTGTCTTTTAGAGTCTCAAAACTCCGCATTTAGATTTGGTATTTGTTTGGGTCAAAATGACTCTATTTTTGTCTCCAAGTGTCTAAAAAGCCTTTTTAGTCAAAATAACTGCATTTGGTCACCAAAGGTCTGAAAAACTTTTTTAGCCAAAATGACTGTATTTTTGTCTTTTAGAGTCTTAAAAAGCCGGGTTTAGACAAGATAATTGCATTTCGTAACCAGTGATCTGAAAACATTTTTTTGGTCAAAATGACTCTATTTTGGTCTCCAAGTGTCTAAAAAGACCTTTTTAGTCAAAATAACTGCATTTGGTTACCAAAGGTCTGAAAAACTATTTTAGAGTCTCAAAACTCCGCATTTAGATTTGGTATTTGTTTGGGTCAAAATTACTCTATTTTGGTCTCCAAGTGTCTAAAAAGCCTTTTTTAGTCAAAATAACTGCATTTGGTCACCAAAGGTCTGAAAAACTTTTTTAGCCAAAATGACTGTATTTTTGTCTTTTAGAGTCTTAAAAAGCCGGGTTTAGACAAGATAATTGCATTTCGTAACCAGTGATCTGAAAACATTTTTTTGGTCAAAATGACTCTATTTTGGTCTCCAAGTGTCTAAAAAGCCCTTTTTAGTCAAAATAACTGCATTTGGTTACCAAAGGTCTGAAAAAAATTTAGTCAAAATGATTGTATTTTCGTCTATTAGAGTTTTAAAAAGCCGGTTTTGGAAAAAATAATTGCATTTGGTAACCAATCGCCTGAAACACTTGTTTGGGTCAAAATTACTCTATTTTGGTCTCCAAGTGTCTAAAAATCCTTTTTTAGTCAAAATAACTGCATTTGGTCACCAAAGGTCTGAAAACCTTTTTTTTGCCAAAATAACAGTATTTTTGTCCTTTAGAGTCTTAAAAAGCCGGTTTTAGACAAGATAATTGCATTTCGTGCCCAGTGATCTGAAAACATTTTTTTGGTCAAAATGACTCTATTTTGGTCTCCAAGTGTCTAAGAAGCCCTTTTAAGTCAAAATAACTGCATTTGGTCAGCAAAGGTATAAAAAAATTAAGTCAAAATGATTGTATTCTCGTCTATTAGAGTCTTAAAAACCGGTTTTGGACAAGATAATTGCATTTGGTAACCAATGGCATGAAAAAATGTTTTTGGTCAAAATGACTCTATCTAGGTCTCCAAGTGTCTAAAAAGCCCTTTTTAGTCATAATAACTACGTTTGGTCAACAAAGGTCTGAAAAACTATTTTAGCCAAAATGACTGTATTTTTGTCTTTTAGAGTCTCAAAACTCCGCATTTAGATTTGGTATTTGTTTGGGTCAAAATGACTCTATTTTTGTCTCCAAGTGTCTAAAAAGCCTTTTTAGTCAAAATAACTGCATTTGGTCACCAAAGGTCTGAAAAACTTTTTTAGCCAAAATGACTGTATTTTTGTCTTTTAGAGTCTTAAAAAGCCGGGTTCAGACAAGATAATTGCATTTCGTAACCAGTGATCTGAAAACATTTTTTTGGTCAAAATGACTCTATTTTGGTCTCCAAGTGTCTAAAAAGCCCTTTTTAGTCAAAATAATTGCATTTGGTTACCAAAGGTCTGAAAAAAAATTTAGTCAAAATGATTGTATTTTCGTCTATTAGAGTTTTAAAAAGCCGGTTTTGGACAAGATAATTGCATTTGGTAACCAATCGCCTGAAACACTTGTTTGGGTCAAAATTACTCTATTTTGGTCTCCAAGTGTCTAAAAATCCTTTTTTAGTCAAAATAACTGCATTTGGTCACCAAAGGTCTGAAAACCTTTTTTTTAGCCAAAATAACAGTATTTTTGTCCTTTAGAGTCTTAAAAAGCCGGTTTTAGACAAGATAATTGCATTTCGTGCCCAGTGATCTGAAAACATTTTTTTGGTAAAAATGACTCTATTTTGGTCTCCAAGTGTCTGAAAAGCCATTTTTTGTCAAAATAACTACGTTTGGTCACCAAAGGTCTGAAAACCTTTTTTTAGCCAAAATGACTGTATTTTTGTCTTTTAGAGTCTTAAAACACCGCTTTTAGACAAGATAAACTACATTTGGTAACCAATGGCCTGAAAAAATGTTTTTGGTCAAAATGACTCTATTTAGGTCTCCAAGTGTCTATAAAGCCCTTTTTAGTCAAAATAACTACGTTTGGTCACCGAAGGTCTGAAAAACTATTTTAGAGTCTCAAAACTCCGCATTTAGATTTGGTATTTGTTTGGGTCAAAATTACTCTATTTTGGTCTCCAAGTGTCTGAAAAGCCCTTTTTAGTCAAAATAACTACGTTTGGTCACCAAAGGTCTGAAAACCTTTTTTTTAGCCAAAATGACTGTATTTTTGTCTTTTAGAGTCTTAAAAAGCCGGGTTTAGACAAGATAATTGCATTTCGTAACCAGTGATATGAAAACTTTTTTTGGTCAAAATGACTCTATTTTGGTCTCCAAGTGTCTAAGAAGCCCTTTTAAGTCAAAATAACTGCATTTGGTCAGCAAAGGTATGAAAAAAAATTTAGTCAAAATAATTGTATTTTCGTCTATTAGAGTCTTAAAAACCGGTTTTGGACAAGATAATTGCATTTGGTAACCAATGGCCTGAAAAATGTTTTTGGTCAAAATGACTCTATCTAGGTCTCCAAGTGTCTAAAAAGCCCTTTTTAGTCATAATAACTACGTTTGGTCAACAAAGGTCTGAAAAACTATTTTAGCCAAAATGACTGTATTTTTGTCTTTTAGAGTCTCAAAACTCCGCATTTAGATTTGGTATTTGTTTGGGTCAAAATGACTCTATTTTTGTCTCCAAGTGTCTAAAAAGCCTTTTTAGTCAAAATAACTGCATTTGGTCACCAAAGGTCTGAAAAACTTTTTTAGCCAAAATGACTGTATTTTTGTCTTTTAGAGTCTTAAAAAGCCGGGTTTAGACAAGATAATTGCATTTCGTAACCAGTGATCTGAAAACATTTTTTTGGTCAAAATGACTCTATTTTGGTCTCCAAGTGTCTAAAAAGCCCTTTTTAGTCAAAATAACTGCATTTGGTTACCAAAGGTCTGAAAAAAATTTAGTCAAAATGATTGTATTTTCGTCTATTAGAGTTTTAAAAAGCCGGTTTTGGACAAGATAATTGCATTTGGTAACCAATCGCCTGAAACACTTGTTTGGGTCAAAATTACTCTATTTTGGTCTCCAAGTGTCTAAAAATCCTTTTTTAGTCAAAATAACTGCATTTGGTCACCAAAGGTCTGAAAACCTTTTTTTTAGCCAAAATAACAGTATTTTTGTCCTTTAGAGTCTTAAAAAGCCGGTTTTAGACAAGATAATTGCATTTCGTGCCCAGTGATCTGAAAACATTTTTTTTGGTAAAAATGACTCTATTTTGGTCTCCAAGTGTCTGAAAAGCCATTTTTGTCAAAATAACTACGTTTGGTCACCAAAGGTCTGAAAACCTTTTTTTAGCCAAAATGACTGTATTTTTGTCTTTTAGAGTCTTAAAACACCGCTTTTTAGACAAGATAAACTACATTTGGTAACCAATGGCCTGAAAAAATGTTTTTGGTCAAAATGACTCTATTTAGGTCTCCAAGTGTCTATAAAGCCCTTTTTAGTCAAAATAACTACGTTTGGTCACCGAAGGTCTGAAAAACTATTTTAGAGTCTCAAAACTCCGCATTTAGATTTGGTATTTGTTTGGGTCAAAATTACTCTATTTTGGTCTCCAAGTGTCTGAAAAGCCCTTTTTAGTCAAAATAACTACGTTTGGTCACCAAAGGTCTGAAAACCTTTTTTTTAGCCAAAATGACTGTATTTTTGTCTTTTAGAGTCTTAAAAGCCGGGTTTAGACAAGATAATTGCATTTCGTAACCAGTGATATGAAAACTTTTTTTGGTCAAAATGACTCTATTTTGGTCTCCAAGTGTCTAAGAAGCCCTTTTAAGTCAAAATAACTGCTTTTGGTCAGCAAAGGTATGAAAAAAAAATTTAGTCAAAATAATTGTATTTTCGTCTATTAGAGTCTTAAAAACCGGTTTTGGACAAGATAATTGCATTTGGTAACCAATGGCCTGAAAAATGTTTTTGGTCAAAATGACTCTATCTAGGTCTCCAAGTGTCTAAAAAGCCCTTTTTAGTCATAATAACTACGTTTGGTCAACAAAGGTCTGAAAAACTATTTTAGCCAAAATGACTGTATTTTTGTCTTTTAGAGTCTCAAAACTCCGCATTTAGATTTGGTATTTGTTTGGGTCAAAATGACTCTATTTTTGTCTCCAAGTGTCTAAAAAGCCTTTTTAGTCAAAATAACTGCATTTGGTCACCAAAGGTCTGAAAAACTTTTTTAGCCAAAATGACTGTATTTTTGTCTTTTAGAGTCTTAAAAAGCCGGGTTTAGACAAGATAATTGCATTTCGTAACCAGTGATCTGAAAACATTTTTTTGGTCAAAATGACTCTATTTTGGTCTCCAAGTGTCTAAAAAGACCTTTTTAGTCAAAATAACTGCATTTGGTTACCAAAGGTCTGAAAAACTATTTTAGAGTCTCAAAACTCCGCATTTAGATTTGGTATTTGTTTGGGTCAAAATTACTCTATTTTGGTCTCCAAGTGTCTAAAAAGCCTTTTTAGTCAAAATAACTGCATTTGGTCACCAAAGGTCTGAAAAACTTTTTTAGCCAAAATGACTGTATTTTTGTCTTTTAGAGTCTTAAAAAGCCGGGTTTAGACAAGATAATTGCATTTCGTAACCAGTGATCTGGAAAACATTTTTTTGGTCAAAATGACTCTATTTTGGTCTCCAAGTGTCTAAAAAGCCCTTTTTAGTCAAAATAACTGCATTTGGTTACCAAAGGTCTGAAAAAAATTTAGTCAAAATGATTGTATTTTCGTCTATTAGAGTTTTAAAAAGCCGGTTTTGGAAAAAATAATTGCATTTGGTAACCAATCGCCTGAAACACTTGTTTGGGTCAAAATTACTCTATTTTGGTCTCCAAGTGTCTAAAAATCCTTTTTTAGTCAAAATAACTGCATTTGGTCACCAAAGGTCTGAAAACCTTTTTTTTGCCAAAATAACAGTATTTTTGTCCTTTAGAGTCTTAAAAAGCCGGTTTTAGACAAGATAATTGCATTTCGTGCCCAGTGATCTGAAAACATTTTTTTGGTCAAAATGACTCTATTTTGGTCTCCAAGTGTCTAAGAAGCCCTTTTAAGTCAAAATAACTGCATTTGGTCAGCAAAGGTATAAAAAAATTAAGTCAAAATGATTGTATTCTCGTCTATTAGAGTCTTAAAAACCGGTTTTGGACAAGATAATTGCATTTGGTAACCAATGGCATGAAAAAATGTTTTTGGTCAAAATGACTCTATCTAGGTCTCCAAGTGTCTAAAAAGCCCTTTTTAGTCATAATAACTACGTTTGGTCAACAAAGGTCTGAAAAACTATTTTAGCCAAAATGACTGTATTTTTGTCTTTTAGAGTCTCAAAACTCCGCATTTAGATTTGGTATTTGTTTGGGTCAAAATGACTCTATTTTTGTCTCCAAGTGTCTAAAAAGCCTTTTTAGTCAAAATAACTGCATTTGGTCACCAAAGGTCTGAAAAACTTTTTTAGCCAAAATGACTGTATTTTTGTCTTTTAGAGTCTTAAAAAGCCGGGTTTAGACAAGATAATTGCATTTCGTAACCAGTGATCTGAAAACATTTTTTTGGTCAAAATGACTCTATTTTGGTCTCCAAGTGTCTAAAAAGCCCTTTTTAGTCAAAATAACTGCATTTGGTTACCAAAGGTCTGAAAAAAATTTAGTCAAAATGATTGTATTTTCGTCTATTAGAGTTTTAAAAAGCCGGTTTTGGACAAGATAATTGCATTTGGTAACCAATCGCCTGAAACACTTGTTTGGGTCAAAATTACTCTATTTTGGTCTCCAAGTGTCTAAAAATCCTTTTTTAGTCAAAATAACTGCATTTGGTCACCAAAGGTCTGAAAACCTTTTTTTTAGCCAAAATAACAGTATTTTTGTCCTTTAGAGTCTTAAAAAGCCGGTTTTAGACAAGATAATTGCATTTCGTGCCCAGTGATCTGAAAACATTTTTTTGGTAAAAATGACTCTATTTTGGTCTCCAAGTGTCTGAAAAGCCATTTTTTGTCAAAATAACTACGTTTGGTCACCAAAGGTCTGAAAACCTTTTTTTTAGCCAAAATGACTGTATTTTTGTCTTTTAGAGTCTTAAAACACCGCTTTTAGACAAGATAAACTACATTTGGTAACCAATGGCCTGAAAAAATGTTTTTGGTCAAAATGACTCTATTTAGGTCTCCAAGTGTCTATAAAGCCCTTTTTAGTCAAAATAACTACGTTTGGTCACCGAAGGTCTGAAAAACTATTTTAGAGTCTCAAAACTCCGCATTTAGATTTGGTATTTGTTTGGGTCAAAATTACTCTATTTTGGTCTCCAAGTGTCTGAAAAGCCCTTTTTAGTCAAAATAACTACGTTTGGTCACCAAAGGTCTGAAAACCTTTTTTTAGCCAAAATGACTGTATTTTTGTCTTTTAGAGTCTTAAAAAGCCGGGTTTAGACAAGATAATTGCATTTCCGTAACCAGTGATATGAAAACTTTTTTTGGTCAAAATGACTCTATTTTGGTCTCCAAGTGTCTAAGAAGCCCTTTTAAGTCAAAATAACTGCATTTGGTCAGCAAAGGTATGAAAAAAAATTTAGTCAAAATAATTGTATTTTCGTCTATTAGAGTCTTAAAAACCGGTTTTGGACAAGATAATTGCATTTGGTAACCAATGGCCTGAAAAAATGTTTTTGGTCAAAATGACTCTATCTAGGTCTCCAAGTGTCTAAAAAGCCCTTTTTAGTCATAATAACTACGTTTGGTCAACAAAGGTCTGAAAAACTATTTTAGCCAAAATGACTGTATTTTTTGTCTTTTAGAGTCTCAAAACTCCGCATTTAGATTTGGTATTTGTTTGGGTCAAAATGACTCTATTTTTGTCTCCAAGTGTCTAAAAAGCCTTTTTAGTCAAAATAACTGCATTTGGTCACCAAAGGTCTGAAAAACTTTTTTAGCCAAAATGACTGTATTTTTGTCTTTTAGAGTCTTAAAAAGCCGGGTTTAGACAAGATAATTGCATTTCGTAACCAGTGATCTGAAAACATTTTTTTTGGTCAAAATGACTCTATTTTGGTCTCCAAGTGTCTAAAAAGACCTTTTTAGTCAAAATAACTGCATTTGGTTACCAAAGGTCTGAAAAACTATTTTAGAGTCTCAAAACTCCGCATTTAGATTTGGTATTTGTTTGGGTCAAAATTACTCTATTTTGGTCTCCAAGTGTCTAAAAAGCCTTTTTTAGTCAAAATAACTGCATTTGGTCACCAAAGGTCTGAAAAACTTTTTTAGCCAAAATGACTGTATTTTTGTCTTTTAGAGTCTTAAAAAGCCGGGTTTAGACAAGATAATTGCATTTCGTAACCAGTGATCTGAAAACATTTTTTTGGTCAAAATGACTCTATTTTGGTCTCCAAGTGTCTAAAAAGCCCTTTTTAGTCAAAATAACTGCATTTGGTTACCAAAGGTCTGAAAAAAATTTAGTCAAAATGATTGTATTTTCGTCTATTAGAGTTTTAAAAAGCCGGTTTTGGAAAAAATAATTGCATTTGGTAACCAATCGCCTGAAACACTTGTTTGGGTCAAAATTACTCTATTTTGGTCTCCAAGTGTCTAAAAATCCTTTTTTAGTCAAAATAACTGCATTTGGTCACCAAAGGTCTGAAAACCTTTTTTTTGCCAAAATAACAGTATTTTTGTCCTTTAGAGTCTTAAAAAGCCGGTTTTAGACAAGATAATTGCATTTCGTGCCCAGTGATCTGAAAACATTTTTTTGGTCAAAATGACTCTATTTTGGTCTCCAAGTGTCTAAGAAGCCCTTTTAAGTCAAAATAACTGCATTTGGTCAGCAAAGGTATAAAAAAATTAAGTCAAAATGATTGTATTCTCGTCTATTAGAGTCTTAAAAACCGGTTTTGGACAAGATAATTGCATTTGGTAACCAATGGCATGAAAAAATGTTTTTGGTCAAAATGACTCTATCTAGGTCTCCAAGTGTCTAAAAAGCCCTTTTTAGTCATAATAACTACGTTTGGTCAACAAAGGTCTGAAAAACTATTTTAGCCAAAATGACTGTATTTTTGTCTTTTAGAGTCTCAAAACTCCGCATTTAGATTTGGTATTTGTTTGGGTCAAAATGACTCTATTTTTGTCTCCAAGTGTCTAAAAAGCCTTTTTAGTCAAAATAACTGCATTTGGTCACCAAAGGTCTGAAAAACTTTTTTAGCCAAAATGACTGTATTTTTGTCTTTTAGAGTCTTAAAAAGCCGGGTTTAGACAAGATAATTGCATTTCGTAACCAGTGATCTGAAAACATTTTTTTGGTCAAAATGACTCTATTTTGGTCTCCAAGTGTCTAAAAAGCCCTTTTTAGTCAAAATAACTGCATTTGGTTACCAAAGGTCTGAAAAAAATTTAGTCAAAATGATTGTATTTTCGTCTATTAGAGTTTTAAAAAGCCGGTTTTGGACAAGATAATTGCATTTGGTAACCAATCGCCTGAAACACTTGTTTGGGTCAAAATTACTCTATTTTGGTCTCCAAGTGTCTAAAAATCCTTTTTTAGTCAAAATAACTGCATTTGGTCACCAAAGGTCTGAAAACCTTTTTTTTTAGCCAAAATAACAGTATTTTTGTCCTTTAGAGTCTTAAAAAGCCGGTTTTAGACAAGATAATTGCATTTCGTGCCCAGTGATCTGAAAACATTTTTTTGGTAAAAATGACTCTATTTTGGTCTCCAAGTGTCTGAAAAGCCATTTTTTGTCAAAATAACTACGTTTGGTCACCAAAGGTCTGAAAACCTTTTTTTAGCCAAAATGACTGTATTTTTGTCTTTTAGAGTCTTAAAACACCGCTTTTAGACAAGATAAACTACATTTGGTAACCAATGGCCTGAAAAAATGTTTTTGGTCAAAATGACTCTATTTAGGTCTCCAAGTGTCTATAAAGCCCTTTTTAGTCAAAATAACTACGTTTGGTCACCGAAGGTCTGAAAAACTATTTTAGAGTCTCAAAACTCCGCATTTAGATTTGGTATTTGTTTGGGTCAAAATTACTCTATTTTGGTCTCCAAGTGTCTGAAAAGCCCTTTTTAGTCAAAATAACTACGTTTGGTCACCAAAGGTCTGAAAACCTTTTTTTTAGCCAAAATGACTGTATTTTTGTCTTTTAGAGTCTTAAAAAGCCGGGTTTAGACAAGATAATTGCATTTCGTAACCAGTGATATGAAAACTTTTTTTGGTCAAAATGACTCTATTTTGGTCTCCAAGTGTCTAAGAAGCCCTTTTAAGTCAAAATAACTGCATTTGGTCAGCAAAGGTATGAAAAAAAATTTAGTCAAAATAATTGTATTTTCGTCTATTAGAGTCTTAAAAACCGGTTTTGGACAAGATAATTGCATTTGGTAACCAATGGCCTGAAAAAATGTTTTTGGTCAAAATGACTCTATCTAGGTCTCCAAGTGTCTAAAAAGCCCTTTTTAGTCATAATAACTACGTTTGGTCAACAAAGGTCTGAAAAACTATTTTAGCCAAAATGACTGTATTTTTGTCTTTTAGAGTCTCAAAACTCCGCATTTAGATTTGGTATT
Organism: Pelophylax lessonae; assembly: GCF_965119305.1. Lineage (NCBI taxonomy): Eukaryota > Metazoa > Chordata > Amphibia > Anura > Ranidae > Pelophylax > Pelophylax lessonae. The sequence continues at coordinate 151,891,807 of NC_138773.1, forward strand.
TGTTTGGGTCAAAATGACTCTATTTTTGTCTCCAAGTGTCTAAAAAGCCTTTTTAGTCAAAATAACTGCATTTGGTCACCAAAGGTCTGAAAAACTTTTTTAGCCAAAATGACTGTATTTTTGTCTTTTAGAGTCTTAAAAAGCCGGGTTTAGACAAGATAATTGCATTTCGTAACCAGTGATCTGAAAACATTTTTTTGGTCAAAATGACTCTATTTTGGTCTCCAAGTGTCTAAAAAGACCTTTAGTCAAAATAACTGCATTTGGTTACCAAAGGTCTGAAAAACTATTTTAGAGTCTCAAAACTCCGCATTTAGATTTGGTATTTGTTTGGGTCAAAATTACTCTATTTTGGTCTCCAAGTGTCTAAAAAGCCTTTTTTAGTCAAAATAACTGCATTTGGTCACCAAAGGTCTGAAAAACTTTTTTAGCCAAAATGACTGTATTTTTGTCTTTTAGAGTCTTAAAAAGCCGGGTTTAGACAAGATAATTGCATTTCGTAACCAGTGATCTGAAAACATTTTTTTGGTCAAAATGACTCTATTTTGGTCTCCAAGTGTCTAAAAAGCCCTTTTTAGTCAAAATAACTGCATTTGGTTACCAAAGGTCTGAAAAAAATTTAGTCAAAATGATTGTATTTTCGTCTATTAGAGTTTTAAAAAGCCGGTTTTGGAAAAAATAATTGCATTTGGTAACCAATCGCCTGAAACACTTGTTTGGGTCAAAATTACTCTATTTTGGTCTCCAAGTGTCTAAAAATCCTTTTTTAGTCAAAATAACTGCATTTGGTCACCAAAGGTCTGAAAACCTTTTTTTTGCCAAAATAACAGTATTTTTGTCCTTTAGAGTCTTAAAAAGCCGGTTTTAGACAAGATAATTGCATTTCGTGCCCAGTGATCTGAAAACATTTTTTTGGTCAAAATGACTCTATTTTGGTCTCCAAGTGTCTAAGAAGCCCTTTTAAGTCAAAATAACTGCATTTGGTCAGCAAAGGTATAAAAAAATTAAGTCAAAATGATTGTATTCTCGTCTATTAGAGTCTTAAAAACCGGTTTTGGACAAGATAATTGCATTTGGTAACCAATGGCATGAAAAAATGTTTTTGGTCAAAATGACTCTATCTAGGTCTCCAAGTGTCTAAAAAGCCCTTTTTAGTCATAATAACTACGTTTGGTCAACAAAGGTCTGAAAAACTATTTTAGCCAAAATGACTGTATTTTTGTCTTTTAGAGTCTCAAAACTCCGCATTTAGATTTGGTATTTGTTTGGGTCAAAATGACTCTATTTTTGTCTCCAAGTGTCTAAAAAGCCTTTTTAGTCAAAATAACTGCATTTGGTCACCAAAGGTCTGAAAAACTTTTTTAGCCAAAATGACTGTATTTTTGTCTTTTAGAGTCTTAAAAAGCCGGGTTCAGACAAGATAATTGCATTTCGTAACCAGTGATCTGAAAACATTTTTTTGGTCAAAATGACTCTATTTTGGTCTCCAAGTGTCTAAAAAGCCCTTTTTAGTCAAAATAATTGCATTTGGTTACCAAAGGTCTGAAAAAAAATTTAGTCAAAATGATTGTATTTTCGTCTATTAGAGTTTTAAAAAGCCGGTTTTGGACAAGATAATTGCATTTGGTAACCAATCGCCTGAAACACTTGTTTGGGTCAAAATTACTCTATTTTGGTCTCCAAGTGTCTAAAAATCCTTTTTTAGTCAAAATAACTGCATTTGGTCACCAAAGGTCTGAAAACCTTTTTTTTAGCCAAAATAACAGTATTTTTGTCCTTTAGAGTCTTAAAAAGCCGGTTTTAGACAAGATAATTGCATTTCGTGCCCAGTGATCTGAAAACATTTTTTTGGTAAAAATGACTCTATTTTGGTCTCCAAGTGTCTGAAAAGCCATTTTTTGTCAAAATAACTACGTTTGGTCACCAAAGGTCTGAAAACCTTTTTTTAGCCAAAATGACTGTATTTTTGTCTTTTAGAGTCTTAAAACACCGCTTTTAGACAAGATAAACTACATTTGGTAACCAATGGCCTGAAAAAATGTTTTTGGTCAAAATGACTCTATTTAGGTCTCCAAGTGTCTATAAAGCCCTTTTTAGTCAAAATAACTACGTTTGGTCACCGAAGGTCTGAAAAACTATTTTAGAGTCTCAAAACTCCGCATTTAGATTTGGTATTTGTTTGGGTCAAAATTACTCTATTTTGGTCTCCAAGTGTCTGAAAAGCCCTTTTTAGTCAAAATAACTACGTTTGGTCACCAAAGGTCTGAAAACCTTTTTTTTAGCCAAAATGACTGTATTTTTGTCTTTTAGAGTCTTAAAAAGCCGGGTTTAGACAAGATAATTGCATTTCGTAACCAGTGATATGAAAACTTTTTTTGGTCAAAATGACTCTATTTTGGTCTCCAAGTGTCTAAGAAGCCCTTTTAAGTCAAAATAACTGCATTTGGTCAGCAAAGGTATGAAAAAAAATTTAGTCAAAATAATTGTATTTTCGTCTATTAGAGTCTTAAAAACCGGTTTTGGACAAGATAATTGCATTTGGTAACCAATGGCCTGAAAAAATGTTTTTGGTCAAAATGACTCTATCTAGGTCTCCAAGTGTCTAAAAAGCCCTTTTTAGTCATAATAACTACGTTTGGTCAACAAAGGTCTGAAAAACTATTTTAGCCAAAATGACTGTATTTTTGTCTTTTAGAGTCTCAAAACTCCGCATTTAGATTTGGTATTTGTTTGGGTCAAAATGACTCTATTTTTGTCTCCAAGTGTCTAAAAAGCCTTTTTAGTCAAAATAACTGCATTTGGTCACCAAAGGTCTGAAAAACTTTTTTAGCCAAAATGACTGTATTTTTGTCTTTTAGAGTCTTAAAAAGCCGGGTTTAGACAAGATAATTGCATTTCGTAACCAGTGATCTGAAAACATTTTTTTGGTCAAAATGACTCTATTTTGGTCTCCAAGTGTCTAAAAAGCCCTTTTTAGTCAAAATAACTGCATTTGGTTACCAAAGGTCTGAAAAAAATTTAGTCAAAATGATTGTATTTTCGTCTATTAGAGTTTTAAAAAGCCGGTTTTGGACAAGATAATTGCATTTGGTAACCAATCGCCTGAAACACTTGTTTGGGTCAAAATTACTCTATTTTGGTCTCCAAGTGTCTAAAAATCCTTTTTTTAGTCAAAATAACTGCATTTGGTCACCAAAGGTCTGAAAACCTTTTTTTTAGCCAAAATAACAGTATTTTTGTCCTTTAGAGTCTTAAAAAGCCGGTTTTAGACAAGATAATTGCATTTCGTGCCCAGTGATCTGAAAACATTTTTTTGGTAAAAATGACTCTATTTTGGTCTCCAAGTGTCTGAAAAGCCATTTTTTGTCAAAATAACTACGTTTGGTCACCAAAGGTCTGAAAACCTTTTTTTAGCCAAAATGACTGTATTTTTGTCTTTTAGAGTCTTAAAACACCGCTTTTAGACAAGATAAACTACATTTGGTAACCAATGGCCTGAAAAAATGTTTTTGGTCAAAATGACTCTATTTAGGTCTCCAAGTGTCTATAAAGCCCTTTTTAGTCAAAATAACTACGTTTGGTCACCGAAGGTCTGAAAAACTATTTTAGAGTCTCAAAACTCCGCATTTAGATTTGGTATTTGTTTGGGTCAAAATTACTCTATTTTGGTCTCCAAGTGTCTGAAAAGCCCTTTTTAGTCAAAATAACTACGTTTGGTCACCAAAGGTCTGAAAACCTTTTTTTTAGCCAAAATGACTGTATTTTTGTCTTTTAGAGTCTTAAAAAGCCGGGTTTAGACAAGATAATTGCATTTCGTAACCAGTGATATGAAAACTTTTTTTGGTCAAAATGACTCTATTTTGGTCTCCAAGTGTCTAAGAAGCCCTTTTAAGTCAAAATAACTGCATTTGGTCAGCAAAGGTATGAAAAAAAATTTAGTCAAAATAATTGTATTTTCGTCTATTAGAGTCTTAAAAACCGGTTTTGGACAAGATAATTGCATTTGGTAACCAATGGCCTGAAAAAATGTTTTTGGTCAAAATGACTCTATCTAGGTCTCCAAGTGTCTAAAAAGCCCTTTTTAGTCATGATAACTACGTTTGGTCAACAAAGGTCTGAAAAACTATTTTAGCCAAAATGACTGTATTTTTGTCTTTTAGAGTCTCAAAACTCCGCATTTAGATTTGGTATTTGTTTGGGTCAAAATGACTCTATTTTTGTCTCCAAGTGTCTAAAAAGCCTTTTTAGTCAAAATAACTGCATTTGGTCACCAAAGGTCTGAAAAACTTTTTTAGCCAAAATGACTGTATTTTTGTCTTTTAGAGTCTTAAAAAGCCGGGTTTAGACAAGATAATTGCATTTCGTAACCAGTGATCTGAAAACATTTTTTTGGTCAAAATGACTCTATTTTGGTCTCCAAGTGTCTAAAATGCCCTTTTTAGTCAAAATAACTGCATTTGGTTACCAAAGGTCTGAAAAACTATTTTAGAGTCTCAAAACTCCGCATTTAGATTTGGTATTTGTTTGGGTCAAAATTACTCTATTTTGGTCTCCAAGTGTCTAAAAAGCCTTTTTTAGTCAAAATAACTGCATTTGGTCACCAAAGGTCTGAAAAACTTTTTTAGCCAAAATGACTGTATTTTTGTCTTTTAGAGTCTTAAAAAGCCGGGTTTAGACAAGATAATTGCATTTCGTAACCAGTGATCTGAAAACATTTTTTTGGTCAAAATGACTCTATTTTGGTCTCCAAGTGTCTAAAAAGCCCTTTTTAGTCAAAATAACTGCATTTGGTTACCAAAGGTCTGAAAAAAATTTAGTCAAAATGATTGTATTTTCGTCTATTAGAGTTTTAAAAAGCCGGTTTTGGACAAAATAATTGCATTTGGTAACCAATCGCCTGAAACACTTGTTTGGGTCAAAATTACTCTATTTTGGTCTCCAAGTGTCTAAAAATCCTTTTTTAGTCAAAATAACTGCATTTGGTCACCAAAGGTCTGAAAACCTTTTTTTTGCCAAAATAACAGTATTTTTGTCCTTTAGAGTCTTAAAAAGCCGGTTTTAGACAAGATAATTGCATTTCGTGCCCAGTGATCTGAAAACATTTTTTTGGTCAAAATGACTCTATTTTGGTCTCCAAGTGTCTAAGAAGCCCTTTTAAGTCAAAATAACTGCATTTGGTCAGCAAAGGTATAAAAAAATTAAGTCAAAATGATTGTATTCTCGTCTATTAGAGTCTTAAAAACCGGTTTTGGACAAGATAATTGCATTTGGTAACCAATGGCATGAAAAAATGTTTTTGGTCAAAATGACTCTATCTAGGTCTCCAAGTGTCTAAAAAGCCCTTTTTAGTCATAATAACTACGTTTGGTCAACAAAGGTCTGAAAAACTATTTTAGCCAAAATGACTGTATTTTTGTCTTTTAGAGTCTCAAAACTCCGCATTTAGATTTGGTATTTGTTTGGGTCAAAATGACTCTATTTTTGTCTCCAAGTGTCTAAAAAGCCTTTTTAGTCAAAATAACTGCATTTGGTCACCAAAGGTCTGAAAAACTTTTTTAGCCAAAATGACTGTATTTTTGTCTTTTAGAGTCTTAAAAAGCCGGGTTTAGACAAGATAATTGCATTTCGTAACCAGTGATCTGAAAACATTTTTTTGGTCAAAATGACTCTATTTTGGTCTCCAAGTGTCTAAAAAGCCCTTTTTAGTCAAAATAACTGCATTTGGTTACCAAAGGTCTGAAAAAAATTTAGTCAAAATGATTGTATTTTCGTCTATTAGAGTTTTAAAAAGCCGGTTTTGGACAAGATAATTGCATTTGGTAACCAATCGCCTGAAACACTTGTTTGGGTCAAAATTACTCTATTTTGGTCTCCAAGTGTCTAAAAATCCTTTTTTAGTCAAAATAACTGCATTTGGTCACCAAAGGTCTGAAAACCTTTTTTTTAGCCAAAATAACAGTATTTTTGTCCTTTAGAGTCTTAAAAAGCCGGTTTTAGACAAGATAATTGCATTTCGTGCCCAGTGATCTGAAAACATTTTTTTGGTAAAAATGACTCTATTTTGGTCTCCAAGTGTCTGAAAAGCCATTTTTTGTCAAAATAACTACGTTTGGTCACCAAAGGTCTGAAAACCTTTTTTTAGCCAAAATGACTGTATTTTTGTCTTTTAGAGTCTTAAAACACCGCTTTTAGACAAGATAAACTACATTTGGTAACCAATGGCCTGAAAAAATGTTTTTGGTCAAAATGACTCTATTTAGGTCTCCAAGTGTCTATAAAGCCCTTTTTAGTCAAAATAACTACGTTTGGTCACCGAAGGTCTGAAAAACTATTTTAGAGTCTCAAAACTCCGCATTTAGATTTGGTATTTGTTTGGGTCAAAATTACTCTATTTTGGTCTCCAAGTGTCTGAAAAGCCCTTTTTAGTCAAAATAACTACGTTTGGTCACCAAAGGTCTGAAAACCTTTTTTTTAGCCAAAATGACTGTATTTTTGTCTTTTAGAGTCTTAAAAAGCCGGGTTTAGACAAGATAATTGCATTTCGTAACCAGTGATATGAAAACTTTTTTTGGTCAAAATGACTCTATTTTGGTCTCCAAGTGTCTAAGAAGCCCTTTTAAGTCAAAATAACTGCATTTGGTCAGCAAAGGTATGAAAAAAAATTTAGTCAAAATAATTGTATTTTCGTCTATTAGAGTCTTAAAAACCGGTTTTGGACAAGATAATTGCATTTGGTAACCAATGGCCTGAAAAAATGTTTTTGGTCAAAATGACTCTATCTAGGTCTCCAAGTGTCTAAAAAGCCCTTTTTAGTCATAATAACTACGTTTGGTCAACAAAGGTCTGAAAAACTATTTTAGCCAAAATTACTGTATTTTTGTCTTTTAGAGTCTCAAAACTCCGCATTTAGATTTGGTATTTGTTTGGGTCAAAATGACTCTATTTTTGTCTCCAAGTGTCTAAAAAGCCTTTTTAGTCAAAATAACTGCATTTGGTCACCAAAGGTCTGAAAAACTTTTTTAGCCAAAATGACTGTATTTTTGTCTTTTAGAGTCTTAAAAAGCCGGGTTTAGACAAGATAATTGCATTTCGTAACCAGTGATCTGAAAACATTTTTTTGGTCAAAATGACTCTATTTTGGTCTCCAAGTGTCTAAAAAGCCCTTTTTAGTCAAAATAACTGCATTTGGTTACCAAAGGTCTGAAAAAAATTTAGTCAAAATGATTGTATTTTCGTCTATTAGAGTTTTAAAAAGCCGGTTTTGGACAAGATAATTGCATTTGGTAACCAATCGCCTGAAACACTTGTTTGGGTCAAAATTACTCTATTTTGGTCTCCAAGTGTCTAAAAATCCTTTTTTAGTCAAAATAACTGCATTTGGTCACCAAAGGTCTGAAAACCTTTTTTTTAGCCAAAATAACAGTATTTTTGTCCTTTAGAGTCTTAAAAAGCCGGTTTTAGACAAGATAATTGCATTTCGTGCCCAGTGATCTGAAAACATTTTTTTGGTAAAAATGACTCTATTTTGGTCTCCAAGTGTCTGAAAAGCCATTTTTTGTCAAAATAACTACGTTTGGTCACCAAAGGTCTGAAAACCTTTTTTTAGCCAAAATGACTGTATTTTTGTCTTTTAGAGTCTTAAAACACCGCTTTTAGACAAGATAAACTACATTTGGTAACCAATGGCCTGAAAAAATGTTTTTGGTCAAAATGACTCTATTTAGGTCTCCAAGTGTCTATAAAGCCCTTTTTAGTCAAAATAACTACGTTTGGTCACCGAAGGTCTGAAAAACTATTTTAGAGTCTCAAAACTCCGCATTTAGATTTGGTATTTGTTTGGGTCAAAATTACTCTATTTTGGTCTCCAAGTGTCTGAAAAGCCCTTTTTAGTCAAAATAACTACGTTTGGTCACCAAAGGTCTGAAAACCTTTTTTTTAGCCAAAATGACTGTATTTTTGTCTTTTAGAGTCTTAAAAAGCCGGGTTTAGACAAGATAATTGCATTTCGTAACCAGTGATATGAAAACTTTTTTTGGTCAAAATGACTCTATTTTGGTCTCCAAGTGTCTAAGAAGCCCTTTTAAGTCAAAATAACTGCATTTGGTCAGCAAAGGTATGAAAAAAAATTTAGTCAAAATAATTGTATTTTCGTCTATTAGAGTCTTAAAAACCGGTTTTTGACAAGATAATTGCATTTGGTAACCAATGGCCTGAAAAAATGTATTTTGGTCTCCAAGTGTCTGAAAAGCCATTTTTTGTCAAAATAACTACGTTTGGTCACCAAAGGTCTGAAAACCTTTTTTTAGCCAAAATGACTGTATTTTTGTCTTTTAGAGTCTTAAAACACCGCTTTTAGACAAGATAAACTACATTTGGTAACCAATGGCCTGAAAAAATGTTTTTGGTCAAAATGACTCTATTTAGGTCTCCAAGTGTCTAAAAAGCCCTTTTTAGTCATAATAACTACGTTTGGTCAACAAAGGTCTGAAAAACTATTTTAGCCAAAATGACTGTATTTTTGTCTTTTAGAGTCTCAAAACTCCGCATTTAAATTTGGTATTTGTTTGGGTCAAAATGGCTCTATTTTGGTCTCCAAGTGTCTAAAAAGCCTTTTTAGTCAAAATAACTGCATTTGGTCACCAAAGGTCTGAAAAACTTTTTCAGCCAAAATGACTGTATTTTTGTCTTTTAGAGTCTCAAAACTCCGCATTTAGATTTGGTATTTGTTTGGGTCAAAATGACTCTATTTAGGTCTCCAAGTGTCTATAAAGCCCTTTTTAGTCAAAATAACTACGTTTGGTCACCAAAGGTCTGAAAAACTATTTTAGAGTCTCAAAACTCCGCATTTAGATTTGGTATTTGTTTGGGTCAAAATGACTCTATTTTGGTCTCCAAGTGTCTAAAAAGCCTTTTTTAGTCAAAATAACTACGTTTGGTCACCAAAGGTCTGAAACCCTTTTTTCAGCCAAAATGACTGTATTTTTGTCTTTTAGAGTCTTAAAAAGACGGTTTTAGACAAGATAATTGCATTTCGTGCCCAGTGATCTGAAAACATTTTTTTGGTCAAAATGAGTCTATTTTGGTCTCCAAGTGTCTGAAAAGCCCTTTTTAGACAAAATAACTACGTTTGGTCACCAAAGGTCTGAAAACCTTTTTTAGCAAAAATGACTGTATTTTTGTCTTTTAGAGTCTTAAAACACTGCTTTTAGACAAGATAAACTACATTTGGTAACCAATGGCCTGAAAAAATGTTTTTGGTCAAAATGACTCTATTTAGGTCTCCAAGTGTCTATAAAGCCCTTTTTAGTCAAAATAACTACGTTTGGTCACCAAAGGTCTGAAAACCTTTTTTTTAGCCAAAATTACTGTATTTTTGTCTTTTAGAGTCTTAAAAAGCCGGGTTTAGACAAGATAATTGCATTTCGTAACCAGTGATATAAAAACTTTTTTTGGTCAAAATGACTCTATTTTGGTCTCCAAGTGTCTAAGAAGCCCTTTTAAGTCAAAATAACTGCATTTGGTCAGCAAAGGTATGAAAAAAATTTAGTCAAAATAATTGTATTTTCGTCTATTAGAGTCTTAAAAACCAGTTTTGGACAAGATAATTGCATTTGGTAACCAATGGCCTGAAAAAATGTTTTTGGTCAAAATGACTCTATCTAGGTCTCCAAGTGTCTAAAAAGCCCTTTTTAGTCATAATAACTACGTTTGGTCAACAAAGGTCTGAAAAACTATTTTAGCCAAAATGACTGTATTTTTGTCTTTTAGAGTCTCAAAACTCCGCATTTAGATTTGGTATTTGTTTGGGTCAAAATGACTCTATTTTGGTCTCCAAGTGTCTAAAAAGCCTTTTTAGTCAAAATAACTGCATTTGGTCACCAAAGGTCTGAAAAACTTTTTTAGCCAAAATGACTGTATTTTTGTCTTTTAGAGTCTTAAAAAGCCGGTTTTAGACAAGATAATTGCATTTCGTGCCCAGTGATCTGAAATTTTTTTTGGTCAAAATGACTCTATTTTGGTCTCCAAGTGTCTAAAAAGCCTTTTTTAGTCAAAATAACTACGTTTGGTCACCAAAGGACTGAAAACCTTTTTCAGCCAAAATGACTGTATTTTTGTCTTTTAGAGTCTTAAAACACTGCTTTTAGACAAGATAAACTACATTTGGTAACCAATGGCCTGAAAAAATGTTTTTGGTCAAAATGACTCTATTTAGGTCTCCAAGTGTCTATAAAGCCCTTTTTAGTCAAAATAACTACGTTTGGTCACCAAAGGTCTGAAAAACTATTTTAGAGTCTCAAAACTCCGCATTTAGATTTGGTATTTGTTTGGGTAAAAATTACTCTATTTTGGTCTCCAAGTGTCTAAAAATCCTTTTTTAGTCAAAATAACTGCATTTGGTCACCAAAGGTCTGAAAACCTTTTTTTTAGCCAAAATAACAGTATTTTTGTCCTTTAGAGTCTTAAAAAGCCGGTTTTAGACAAGATAATTGCATTTCGTGCCCAGTGATCTGAAAACATTTTTTTGGTAAAAATGACTCTATTTTGGTCTCCAAGTATCTGAAAAGCCATTTTTTGTCAAAATAACTACGTTTGGTCACCAAAGGTCTGAAAACCTTTTTTTAGCCAAAATGACTGTATTTTTGTCTTTTAGAGTCTTAAAACACCGCTTTTAGACAAGATAAACTACATTTGGTAACCAATGGCCTGAAAAAATGTTTTTGGTCAAAATGACTCTATTTAGGTCTCCAAGTGTCTATAAAGCCCTTTTTAGTCAAAATAACTACGTTTGGTCACCGAAGGTCTGAAAAACTATTTTAGAGTCTCAAAACTCCGCATTTAGATTTGGTATTTGTTTGGGTCAAAATTACTCTATTTTGGTCTCCAAGTGTCTGAAAAGCCCTTTTTAGTCAAAATAACTACGTTTGGTCACCAAAGGTCTGAAAACCTTTTTTTTTAGCCAAAATGACTGTATTTTTGTCTTTTAGAGTCTTAAAAAGCCGGGTTTAGACAAGATAATTGCATTTCGTAACCAGTGATATGAAAACTTTTTTTGGTCAAAATGACTCTATTTTGGTCTCCAAGTGTCTAAGAAGCCCTTTTAAGTCAAAATAACTGCATTTGGTCAGCAAAGGTATGAAAAAAAATTTAGTCAAAATAATTGTATTTTCGTCTATTAGAGTCTTAAAAACCGGTTTTGGACAAGATAATTGCATTTGGTAACCAATGGCCTGAAAAAATGTTTTTGGTCAAAATGACTCTATCTAGGTCTCCAAGTGTCTAAAAAGCCCTTTTTAGTCATAATAACTACGTTTGGTCAACAAAGGTCTGAAAAACTATTTTAGCCAAAATGACTGTATTTTTGTCTTTTAGAGTCTCAAAACTCCGCATTTAGATTTGGTATTTGTTTGGGTCAAAATGACTCTATTTTTTTCTCCAAGTGTCTAAAAAGCCTTTTTAGTCAAAATAACTGCATTTGGTCACCAAAGGTCTGAAAAACTTTTTTAGCCAAAATGACTGTATTTTTGTCTTTTAGAGTCTTAAAAAGCCGGGTTTAGACAAGATAATTGCATTTCGTAACCAGTGATCTGAAAACATTTTTTTGGTCAAAATGACTCTATTTTGGTCTCCAAGTGTCTAAAAAGCCCTTTTTAGTCAAAATAACTGCATTTGGTTACCAAAGGTCTGAAAAAAATTTAGTCAAAATGATTGTATTTTCGTCTATTAGAGTTTTAAAAAGCCGGTTTTGGACAAGATAATTGCATTTGGTAACCAATCGCCTGAAACACTTGTTTGGGTCAAAATTACTCTATTTTGGTCTCCAAGTGTCTAAAAATCCTTTTTTAGTCAAAATAACTGCATTTGGTCACCAAAGGTCTGAAAACCTTTTTTTTAGCCAAAATAACAGTATTTTTGTCCTTTAGAGTCTTAAAAAGCCGGTTTTAGACAAGATAATTGCATTTCGTGCCCAGTGATCTGAAAACATTTTTTTGGTAAAAATGACTCTATTTTGGTCTCCAAGTGTCTGAAAAGCCATTTTTTGTCAAAATAACTACGTTTGGTCACCAAAGGTCTGAAAACCTTTTTTTAGCCAAAATGACTGTATTTTTGTCTTTTAGAGTCTTAAAACACCGCTTTTAGACAAGATAAACTACATTTGGTAACCAATGGCCTGAAAAAATGTTTTTGGTCAAAATGACTCTATTTAGGTCTCCAAGTGTCTATAAAGCCCTTTTTAGTCAAAATAACTACGTTTGGTCACCGAAGGTCTGAAAAACTATTTTAGAGTCTCAAAACTCCGCATTTAGATTTGGTATTTGTTTGGGTCAAAATTACTCTATTTTGGTCTCCAAGTGTCTGAAAAGCCCTTTTTAGTCAAAATAACTACGTTTGGTCACCAAAGGTCTGAAAACCTTTTTTTTTAGCCAAAATGACTGTATTTTTGTCTTTTAGAGTCTTAAAAAGCCGGGTTTAGACAAGATAATTGCATTTCGTAACCAGTGATATGAAAACTTTTTTTGGTCAAAATGACTCTATTTTGGTCTCCAAGTGTCTAAGAAGCCCTTTTAAGTCAAAATAACTGCATTTGGTCAGCAAAGGTATGAAAAAAAATTTAGTCAAAATAATTGTATTTTCGTCTATTAGAGTCTTAAAAACCGGTTTTGGACAAGATAATTGCATTTGGTAACCAATGGCCTGAAAAAATGTTTTTGGTCAAAATGACTCTATCTAGGTCTCCAAGTGTCTAAAAAGCCCTTTTTAGTCATAATAACTACGTTTGGTCAACAAAGGTCTGAAAAACTATTTTAGCCAAAATGACTGTATTTTTGTCTTTTAGAGTCTCAAAACTCCGCATTTAGATTTGGTATTTGTTTGGGTCAAAATGACTCTATTTTTTTCTCCAAGTGTCTAAAAAGCCTTTTTAGTCAAAATAACTGCATTTGGTCACCAAAGGTCTGAAAAACTTTTTTAGCCAAAATGACTGTATTTTTGTCTTTTAGAGTCTTAAAAAGCCGGGTTTAGACAAGATAATTGCATTTCGTAACCAGTGATCTGAAAACATTTTTTTGGTCAAAATGACTCTATTTTGGTCTCCAAGTGTCTAAAAAGCCCTTTTTAGTCAAAATAACTGCATTTGGTTACCAAAGGTCTGAAAAAAATTTAGTCAAAATGATTGTATTTTCGTCTATTAGAGTTTTAAAAAGCCGGTTTTGGACAAGATAATTGCATTTGGTAACCAATCGCCTGAAACACTTGTTTGGGTCAAAATTACTCTATTTTGGTCTCCAAGTGTCTAAAAATCCTTTTTTAGTCAAAATAACTGCATTTGGTCACCAAAGGTCTGAAAACCTTTTTTTTAGCCAAAATAACAGTATTTTTGTCCTTTAGAGTCTTAAAAAGCCGGTTTTAGACAAGATAATTGCATTTCGTGCCCAGTGATCTGAAAACATTTTTTTGGTAAAAATGACTCTATTTTGGTCTCCAAGTGTCTGAAAAGCCATTTTTTGTCAAAATAACTACGTTTGGTCACCAAAGGTCTGAAAACCTTTTTTTAGCCAAAATGACTGTATTTTTGTCTTTTAGAGTCTTAAAACACCGCTTTTAGACAAGATAAACTACATTTGGTAACCAATGGCCTGAAAAAATGTTTTTGGTCAAAATGACTCTATTTAGGTCTCCAAGTGTCTATAAAGCCCTTTTTAGTCAAAATAACTACGTTTGGTCACCGAAGGTCTGAAAAACTATTTTAGAGTCTCAAAACTCCGCATTTAGATTTGGTATTTGTTTGGGTCAAAATTACTCTATTTTGGTCTCCAAGTGTCTGAAAAGCCCTTTTTAGTCAAAATAACTACGTTTGGTCACCAAAGGTCTGAAAACCTTTTTTTTAGCCAAAATGACTGTATTTTTGTCTTTTAGAGTCTTAAAAAGCCGGGTTTAGACAAGATAATTGCATTTCGTAACCAGTGATATGAAAACTTTTTTTGGTCAAAATGACTCTATTTTGGTCTCCAAGTGTCTAAGAAGCCCTTTTAAGTCAAAATAACTGCATTTGGTCAGCAAAGGTATGAAAACAAATTTAGTCAAAATAATTGTATTTTCGTCTATTAGAGTCTTAAAAACCGGTTTTTGACAAGATAATTGCATTTGGTAACCAATGGCCTGAAAAAATGTTTTTGGTCAAAATGACTCTATCTAGGTCTCCAAGTGTCTAAAAAGCCCTTTTTAGTCATAATAACTACGTTTGGTCAACAAAGGTCTGAAAAACTATTTTAGCCAAAATGACTGTATTTTTGTCTTTTAGAGTCTCAAAACTCCGCATTTAGATTTGGTATTTGTTTGGGTCAAAATGACTCTATTTTTGTCTCCAAGTGTCTAAAAAGCCTTTTTAGTCAAAATAACTGCATTTGGTCACCAAAGGTCTGAAAAACTTTTTTAGCCAAAATGACTGTATTTTTGTCTTTTAGAGTCTTAAAAAGCCGGGTTTAGACAAGATAATTGCATTTCGTAACCAGTGATCTGAAAACATTTTTTTGGTCAAAATGACTCTATTTTGGTCTCCAAGTGTCTAAAAAGCCCTTTTTAGTCAAAATAACTGCATTTGGTTACCAAAGGTCTGAAAAAAATTTAGTCAAAATGATTGTATTTTCGTCTATTAGAGTTTTAAAAAGCCGGTTTTGGACAAAATAATTGCATTTGGTAACCAATCGCCTGAAACACTTGTTTGGGTCAAAATTACTCTATTTTGGTCTCCAAGTGTCTAAAAATCCTTTTTTAGTCAAAATAACTGCATTTGGTCACCAAAGGTCTGAAAACCTTTTTTTTGCCAAAATAACAGTATTTTTGTCCTTTAGAGTCTTAAAAAGCCGGTTTTAGACAAGATAATTGCATTTCGTGCCCAGTGATCTGAAAACATTTTTTTGGTAAAAATGACTCTATTTTGGTCTCCAAGTGTCTGAAAAGCCATTTTTTGTCAAAATAACTACGTTTGGTCACCAAAGGTCTGAAAACCTTTTTTTAGCCAAAATGACTGTATTTTTGTCTTTTAGAGTCTTAAAACACCGCTTTTAGACAAGATAAACTACATTTGGTAACCAATGGCCTGAAAAAATGTTTTTGGTCAAAATGACTCTATTTAGGTCTCCAAGTGTCTAAAAAGCCCTTTTTAGTCATAATAACTACGTTTGGTCAACAAAGGTCTGAAAAACTATTTTAGCCAAAATGACTGTATTTTTGTCTTTTAGAGTCTCAAAACTCCGCATTTAGATTTGGTATTTGTTTGGGTCAAAATGACTCTATTTTGGTCTCCAAGTGTCTAAAAAGCCTTTTTAGTCAAAATAACTGCATTTGGTAACCAAAGGTCTGAAAAACTTTTTTAGCCAAAATGACTGTATTTTTGTCTTTTAGAGTCTTAAAAAGCCGGTTTTAGACAAGATAATTGCATTTCGTGCCCAGTGAACTGAAAACTTTTTTGGTCAAAATGACTCTATTTTGGTCTCCAAGTGTCTAAAAAGCCTTTTTTAGTCAAAATAACTACGTTTGGTCACCAAAGGACTGAAAACCTTTTTTCAGCCAAAATGACTGTATTTTTGTCTTTTAGAGTCTTAAAACACTGCTTTTAGACAAGATAAACTACATTTGGTAACCAATGGCCTGAAAAAATGTTTTTGGTCAAAATGACTCTATTTAGGTCTCCAAGTGTCTATAAAGCCCTTTTTAGTCAAAATAACTACGTTTGGTCACCAAAGGTCTGAAAAACTATTTTAGAGTCTCAAAACTCCGCATTTAGATTTGGTATTTGTTTGGGTCAAAATTACTCTATTTTGGTCTCCAAGTGTCTAAAAAGCCTTTTTTAGTCAAAATAACTGCATTTGGTCACCAAAGGTCTGAAAAACTTTTTTAGCCAAAATGACTGTATTTTTGTCTTTTAGAGTCTTAAAAAGCCGGGTTTAGACAAGATAATTGCATTTCGTAACCAGTGATATGAAAACTTTTTTTGGTCAAAATGACTCTATTTTGGTCTCCAAGTGTCTAAGAAGCCCTTTTAAGTCAAAATAACTGCATTTGGTCAGCAAAGGTATGAAAAAAAATTTAGTCAAAATAATTGTATTTTCGTCTATTAGAGTCTTAAAAACCGGTTTTGGACAAGATAATTGCATTTGGTAACCAATGGCCTGAAAAAATGTTTTTGGTCAAAATGACTCTATCTAGGTCTCCAAGTGTCTAAAAAGCCCTTTTTAGTCATAATAACTACGTTTGGTCAACAAAGGTCTGAAAAACTATTTTAGCCAAAATGACTGTATTTTTGTCTTTTAGAGTCTCAAAACTCCGCATTTAGATTTGGTATTTGTTTGGGTCAAAATGACTATTTTTGTCTCCAAGTGTCTAAAAAGCCTTTTTAGTCAAAATAACTGCATTTGGTCACCAAAGGTCTGAAAAACTTTTTTAGCCAAAATGACTGTATTTTTGTCTTTTAGAGTCTTAAAAAGCCGGGTTTAGACAAGATAATTGCATTTCGTAACCAGTGATCTGAAAACATTTTTTTGGTCAAAATGACTCTATTTTGGTCTCCAAGTGTCTAAAAAGCCCTTTTTAGTCAAAATAACTGCATTTGGTTACCAAAGGTCTGAAAAAAATTTAGTCAAAATGATTGTATTTTCGTCTATTAGAGTTTTAAAAAGCCGGTTTTGGACAAAATAATTGCATTTGGTAACCAATCGCCTGAAACACTTGTTTGGGTCAAAATTACTCTATTTTGGTCTCCAAGTGTCTAAAAATCCTTTTTTAGTCAAAATAACTGCATTTGGTCACCAAAGGTCTGAAAACCTTTTTTTTGCCAAAATAACAGTATTTTTGTCCTTTAGAGTCTTAAAAAGCCGGTTTTAGACAAGATAATTGCATTTCGTGCCCAGTGATCTGAAAACATTTTTTTGGTAAAAATGACTCTATTTTGGTCTCCAAGTGTCTGAAAAGCCATTTTTTGTCAAAATAACTACGTTTGGTCACCAAAGGTCTGAAAACCTTTTTTTAGCCAAAATGACTGTATTTTTGTCTTTTAGAGTCTTAAAACACCGCTTTTAGACAAGATAAACTACATTTGGTAACCAATGGCCTGAAAAAATGTTTTTGATCAAAATGACTCTATTTAGGTCTCCAAGTGTCTAAAAAGCCCTTTTTAGTCATAATAACTACGTTTGGTCAACAAAGGTCTGAAAAACTATTTTAGCCAAAATGACTGTATTTTTGTCTTTTAGAGTCTCAAAACTCCGCATTTAAATTTGGTATTTGTTTGGGTCAAAATGACTCTATTTTGGTCTCCAAGTGTCTAAAAAGCCTTTTTAGTCAAAATAACTGCATTTGGTCACCAAAGGTCTGAAAAACTTTTTTAGCCAAAATGACTGTATTTTTGTCTTTTAGAGTCTTAAAAAGCCGGTTTTAGACAAGATAATTGCATTTCGTGCCCAGTGATCTGAAAACTTTTTTTGGTCAAAATGACTCTATTTTGGTCTCCAAGTGTCTAAAAAGCCTTTTTTAGTCAAAATAACTACGTTTGGTCACCAAAGGACTAAAAACCTTTTTTCAGCCAAAATGACTGTATTTTTGTCTTTTAGAGTCTTAAAACACTGCTTTTAGACAAGATAAACTACATTTGGTAACCAATGGCCTGAAAAAATGTTTTTGGTCAAAATGACTCTATTTAGGTCTCCAAGTGTCTATAAAGCCCTTTTTAGTCAAAATAACTACGTTTGGTCACCAAAGGTCTGAAAAACTATTTTAGAGTCTCAAAACTCCGCATTTAGATTTGGTATTTGTTTGGGTTAAAATTACTCTATTTTGGTCTCCAAGTGTCTAAAAAGCCTTTTTTAGTCAAAATAACTGCATTTGGTCACCAAAGGTCTGAAAAACTTTTTTAGCCAAAATGACTGTATTTTTGTCTTTTAGAGTCTTAAAAAGCCGGGTTTAGACAAGATAATTGCATTTCGTAACCAGTGATATGAAAACTTTTTTTGGTCAAAATGACTCTATTTTGGTCCCCAAGTGTCTGAAAAGCCATTTTTTGTCAAAATAACTACGTTTGGTCACCAAAGGTCTGAAAACCTTTTTTTAGCCAAAATGACTGTATTTTTGTCTTTTAGAGTCTTAAAACACCGCTTTTAGACAAGATAAACTACATTTGGTAACCAATGGCCTGAAAAAATGTTTTTGGTCAAAATGACTCTATTTAGGTCTCCAAGTGTCTATAAAGCCCTTTTTAGTCAAAATAACTACGTTTGGTCACCGAAGGTCTGAAAAACTATTTTAGAGTCTCAAAACTCCGCATTTAGATTTGGTATTTGTTTGGGTCAAAATTACTCTATTTTGGTCTCCAAGTGTCTGAAAAGCCCTTTTTAGTCAAAATAACTACGTTTGGTCACCAAAGGTCTGAAAACCTTTTTTTTAGCCAAAATGACTGTATTTTTGTCTTTTAGAGTCTTAAAAAGCCGGGTTTAGACAAGATAATTGCATTTCGTAACCAGTGATATGAAAACTTTTTTTGGTCAAAATGACTCTATTTTGGTCTCCAAGTGTCTAAGAAGCCCTTTTAAGTCAAAATAACTGCATTTGGTCAGCAAAGGTATGAAAAAAAATTTAGTCAAAATAATTGTATTTTCGTCTATTAGAGTCTTAAAAACCGGTTTTGGACAAGATAATTGCATTTGGTAACCAATGGCCTGAAAAAATGTTTTTGGTCAAAATGACTCTATCTAGGTCTCCAAGTGTCTAAAAAGCCCTTTTTAGTCATAATAACTACGTTTGGTCAACAAAGGTCTGAAAAACTATTTTAGCCAAAATGACTGTATTTTTGTCTTTTAGAGTCTCAAAACTCCGCATTTAGATTTGGTATTTGTTTGGGTCAAAATGACTCTATTTTTGTCTCCAAGTGTCTAAAAAGCCTTTTTAGTCAAAATAACTGCATTTGGTCACCAAAGGTCTGAAAAACTTTTTTAGCCAAAATGACTGTATTTTTGTCTTTTAGAGTCTTAAAAAGCCGGGTTTAGACAAGATAATTGCATTTCGTAACCAGTGATCTGAAAACATTTTTTTGGTCAAAATGACTCTATTTTGGTCTCCAAGTGTCTAAAAAGACCTTTTTAGTCAAAATAACTGCATTTGGTTACCAAAGGTCTGAAAAACTATTTTAGAGTCTCAAAACTCCGCATTTAGATTTGGTATTTGTTTGGGTCAAAATTACTCTATTTTGGTCTCCAAGTGTCTAAAAAGCCTTTTTTAGTCAAAATAACTGCATTTGGTCACCAAAGGTCTGAAAAACTTTTTTAGCCAAAATGACTGTATTTTTGTCTTTTAGAGTCTTAAAAAGCCGGGTTTAGACAAGATAATTGCATTTCGTAACCAGTGATCTGAAAACATTTTTTTGGTCAAAATGACTCTATTTTGGTCTCCAAGTGTCTAAAAAGCCCTTTTTAGTCAAAATAACTGCATTTGGTTACCAAAGGTCTGAAAAAAATTTAGTCAAAATGATTGTATTTTCGTCTATTAGAGTTTTAAAAAGCCGGTTTTGGAAAAAATAATTGCATTTGGTAACCAATCGCCTGAAACACTTGTTTGGGTCAAAATTACTCTATTTTGGTCTCCAAGTGTCTAAAAATCCTTTTTTAGTCAAAATAACTGCATTTGGTCACCAAAGGTCTGAAAACCTTTTTTTTGCCAAAATAACAGTATTTTTGTCCTTTAGAGTCTTAAAAAGCCGGTTTTAGACAAGATAATTGCATTTCGTGCCCAGTGATCTGAAAACATTTTTTTGGTCAAAATGACTCTATTTTGGTCTCCAAGTGTCTAAGAAGCCCTTTTAAGTCAAAATAACTGCATTTGGTCAGCAAAGGTATAAAAAAATTAAGTCAAAATGATTGTATTCTCGTCTATTAGAGTCTTAAAAACCGGTTTTGGACAAGATAATTGCATTTGGTAACCAATGGCATGAAAAAATGTTTTTGGTCAAAATGACTCTATCTAGGTCTCCAAGTGTCTAAAAAGCCCTTTTTAGTCATAATAACTACGTTTGGTCAACAAAGGTCTGAAAAACTATTTTAGCCAAAATGACTGTATTTTTGTCTTTTAGAGTCTCAAAACTCCGCATTTAGATTTGGTATTTGTTTGGGTCAAAATGACTCTATTTTTGTCTCCAAGTGTCTAAAAAGCCTTTTTAGTCAAAATAACTGCATTTGGTCACCAAAGGTCTGAAAAACTTTTTTAGCCAAAATGACTGTATTTTTGTCTTTTAGAGTCTTAAAAAGCCGGGTTCAGACAAGATAATTGCATTTCGTAACCAGTGATCTGAAAACATTTTTTTGGTCAAAATGACTCTATTTTGGTCTCCAAGTGTCTAAAAAGCCCTTTTTAGTCAAAATAATTGCATTTGGTTACCAAAGGTCTGAAAAAAAATTTAGTCAAAATGATTGTATTTTCGTCTATTAGAGTTTTAAAAAGCCGGTTTTGGACAAGATAATTGCATTTGGTAACCAATCGCCTGAAACACTTGTTTGGGTCAAAATTACTCTATTTTGGTCTCCAAGTGTCTAAAAATCCTTTTTTAGTCAAAATAACTGCATTTGGTCACCAAAGGTCTGAAAACCTTTTTTTTAGCCAAAATAACAGTATTTTTGTCCTTTAGAGTCTTAAAAAGCCGGTTTTAGACAAGATAATTGCATTTCGTGCCCAGTGATCTGAAAACATTTTTTTGGTAAAAATGACTCTATTTTGGTCTCCAAGTGTCTGAAAAGCCATTTTTTGTCAAAATAACTACGTTTGGTCACCAAAGGTCTGAAAACCTTTTTTTAGCCAAAATGACTGTATTTTTGTCTTTTAGAGTCTTAAAACACCGCTTTTAGACAAGATAAACTACATTTGGTAACCAATGGCCTGAAAAAATGTTTTTGGTCAAAATGACTCTATTTAGGTCTCCAAGTGTCTATAAAGCCCTTTTTAGTCAAAATAACTACGTTTGGTCACCGAAGGTCTGAAAAACTATTTTAGAGTCTCAAAACTCCGCATTTAGATTTGGTATTTGTTTGGGTCAAAATTACTCTATTTTGGTCTCCAAGTGTCTGAAAAGCCCTTTTTAGTCAAAATAACTACGTTTGGTCACCAAAGGTCTGAAAACCTTTTTTTTAGCCAAAATGACTGTATTTTTGTCTTTTAGAGTCTTAAAAAGCCGGGTTTAGACAAGATAATTGCATTTCGTAACCAGTGATATGAAAACTTTTTTTGGTCAAAATGACTCTATTTTGGTCTCCAAGTGTCTAAGAAGCCCTTTTAAGTCAAAATAACTGCATTTGGTCAGCAAAGGTATGAAAAAAAATTTAGTCAAAATAATTGTATTTTCGTCTATTAGAGTCTTAAAAACCGGTTTTGGACAAGATAATTGCATTTGGTAACCAATGGCCTGAAAAAATGTTTTTGGTCAAAATGACTCTATCTAGGTCTCCAAGTGTCTAAAAAGCCCTTTTTAGTCATAATAACTACGTTTGGTCAACAAAGGTCTGAAAAACTATTTTAGCCAAAATGACTGTATTTTTGTCTTTTAGAGTCTCAAAACTCCGCATTTAGATTTGGTATTTGTTTGGGTCAAAATGACTCTATTTTTGTCTCCAAGTGTCTAAAAAGCCTTTTTAGTCAAAATAACTGCATTTGGTCACCAAAGGTCTGAAAAACTTTTTTAGCCAAAATGACTGTATTTTTGTCTTTTAGAGTCTTAAAAAGCCGGGTTTAGACAAGATAATTGCATTTCGTAACCAGTGATCTGAAAACATTTTTTTGGTCAAAATGACTCTATTTTGGTCTCCAAGTGTCTAAAAAGCCCTTTTTAGTCAAAATAACTGCATTTGGTTACCAAAGGTCTGAAAAAAATTTAGTCAAAATGATTGTATTTTCGTCTATTAGAGTTTTAAAAAGCCGGTTTTGGACAAGATAATTGCATTTGGTAACCAATCGCCTGAAACACTTGTTTGGGTCAAAATTACTCTATTTTGGTCTCCAA
Source organism: Pelophylax lessonae (assembly GCF_965119305.1). NCBI lineage: Eukaryota > Metazoa > Chordata > Amphibia > Anura > Ranidae > Pelophylax > Pelophylax lessonae. The sequence goes on from NC_138773.1 coordinate 151,913,837, forward strand.
GTGTCTAAAAATCCTTTTTTAGTCAAAATAACTGCATTTGGTCACCAAAGGTCTGAAAACCTTTTTTTTAGCCAAAATAACAGTATTTTTGTCCTTTAGAGTCTTAAAAAGCCGGTTTTAGACAAGATAATTGCATTTCGTGCCCAGTGATCTGAAAACATTTTTTTGGTAAAAATGACTCTATTTTGGTCTCCAAGTGTCTGAAAAGCCATTTTTTGTCAAAATAACTACGTTTGGTCACCAAAGGTCTGAAAACCTTTTTTTAGCCAAAATGACTGTATTTTTGTCTTTTAGAGTCTTAAAACACCGCTTTTAGACAAGATAAACTACATTTGGTAACCAATGGCCTGAAAAAATGTTTTTGGTCAAAATGACTCTATTTAGGTCTCCAAGTGTCTATAAAGCCCTTTTTAGTCAAAATAACTACGTTTGGTCACCGAAGGTCTGAAAAACTATTTTAGAGTCTCAAAACTCCGCATTTAGATTTGGTATTTGTTTGGGTCAAAATTACTCTATTTTGGTCTCCAAGTGTCTGAAAAGCCCTTTTTAGTCAAAATAACTACGTTTGGTCACCAAAGGTCTGAAAACCTTTTTTTTAGCCAAAATGACTGTATTTTTGTCTTTTAGAGTCTTAAAAAGCCGGGTTTAGACAAGATAATTGCATTTCGTAACCAGTGATATGAAAACTTTTTTTGGTCAAAATGACTCTATTTTGGTCTCCAAGTGTCTAAGAAGCCCTTTTAAGTCAAAATAACTGCATTTGGTCAGCAAAGGTATGAAAAAAAATTTAGTCAAAATAATTGTATTTTCGTCTATTAGAGTCTTAAAAACCGGTTTTGGACAAGATAATTGCATTTGGTAACCAATGGCCTGAAAAAATGTTTTTGGTCAAAATGACTCTATCTAGGTCTCCAAGTGTCTAAAAAGCCCTTTTTAGTCATGATAACTACGTTTGGTCAACAAAGGTCTGAAAAACTATTTTAGCCAAAATGACTGTATTTTTGTCTTTTAGAGTCTCAAAACTCCGCATTTAGATTTGGTATTTGTTTGGGTCAAAATGACTCTATTTTTGTCTCCAAGTGTCTAAAAAGCCTTTTTAGTCAAAATAACTGCATTTGGTCACCAAAGGTCTGAAAAACTTTTTTAGCCAAAATGACTGTATTTTTGTCTTTTAGAGTCTTAAAAAGCCGGGTTTAGACAAGATAATTGCATTTCGTAACCAGTGATCTGAAAACATTTTTTTGGTCAAAATGACTCTATTTTGGTCTCCAAGTGTCTAAAATGCCCTTTTTAGTCAAAATAACTGCATTTGGTTACCAAAGGTCTGAAAAACTATTTTAGAGTCTCAAAACTCCGCATTTAGATTTGGTATTTGTTTGGGTCAAAATTACTCTATTTTGGTCTCCAAGTGTCTAAAAAGCCTTTTTTAGTCAAAATAACTGCATTTGGTCACCAAAGGTCTGAAAAACTTTTTTAGCCAAAATGACTGTATTTTTGTCTTTTAGAGTCTTAAAAAGCCGGGTTTAGACAAGATAATTGCATTTCGTAACCAGTGATCTGAAAACATTTTTTTGGTCAAAATGACTCTATTTTGGTCTCCAAGTGTCTAAAAAGCCCTTTTTAGTCAAAATAACTGCATTTGGTTACCAAAGGTCTGAAAAAAATTTAGTCAAAATGATTGTATTTTCGTCTATTAGAGTTTTAAAAAGCCGGTTTTGGACAAAATAATTGCATTTGGTAACCAATCGCCTGAAACACTTGTTTGGGTCAAAATTACTCTATTTTGGTCTCCAAGTGTCTAAAAATCCTTTTTAGTCAAAATAACTGCATTTGGTCACCAAAGGTCTGAAAACCTTTTTTTTGCCAAAATAACAGTATTTTTGTCCTTTAGAGTCTTAAAAAGCCGGTTTTAGACAAGATAATTGCATTTCGTGCCCAGTGATCTGAAAACATTTTTTTGGTCAAAATGACTCTATTTTGGTCTCCAAGTGTCTAAGAAGCCCTTTTAAGTCAAAATAACTGCATTTGGTCAGCAAAGGTATAAAAAAATTAAGTCAAAATGATTGTATTCTCGTCTATTAGAGTCTTAAAAACCGGTTTTGGACAAGATAATTGCATTTGGTAACCAATGGCATGAAAAAATGTTTTTGGTCAAAATGACTCTATCTAGGTCTCCAAGTGTCTAAAAAGCCCTTTTTAGTCATAATAACTACGTTTGGTCAACAAAGGTCTGAAAAACTATTTTAGCCAAAATGACTGTATTTTTGTCTTTTAGAGTCTCAAAACTCCGCATTTAGATTTGGTATTTGTTTGGGTCAAAATGACTCTATTTTTGTCTCCAAGTGTCTAAAAAGCCTTTTTAGTCAAAATAACTGCATTTGGTCACCAAAGGTCTGAAAAACTTTTTTAGCCAAAATGACTGTATTTTTGTCTTTTAGAGTCTTAAAAAGCCGGGTTTAGACAAGATAATTGCATTTCGTAACCAGTGATCTGAAAACATTTTTTTGGTCAAAATGACTCTATTTTGGTCTCCAAGTGTCTAAAAAGCCCTTTTTAGTCAAAATAACTGCATTTGGTTACCAAAGGTCTGAAAAAAATTTAGTCAAAATGATTGTATTTTCGTCTATTAGAGTTTTAAAAAGCCGGTTTTGGACAAGATAATTGCATTTGGTAACCAATCGCCTGAAACACTTGTTTGGGTCAAAATTACTCTATTTTGGTCTCCAAGTGTCTAAAAATCCTTTTTTAGTCAAAATAACTGCATTTGGTCACCAAAGGTCTGAAAACCTTTTTTTTAGCCAAAATAACAGTATTTTTGTCCTTTAGAGTCTTAAAAAGCCGGTTTTAGACAAGATAATTGCATTTCGTGCCCAGTGATCTGAAAACATTTTTTTGGTAAAAATGACTCTATTTTGGTCTCCAAGTGTCTGAAAAGCCATTTTTTGTCAAAATAACTACGTTTGGTCACCAAAGGTCTGAAAACCTTTTTTTAGCCAAAATGACTGTATTTTTGTCTTTTAGAGTCTTAAAACACCGCTTTTAGACAAGATAAACTACATTTGGTAACCAATGGCCTGAAAAAATGTTTTTGGTCAAAATGACTCTATTTAGGTCTCCAAGTGTCTATAAAGCCCTTTTTAGTCAAAATAACTACGTTTGGTCACCGAAGGTCTGAAAAACTATTTTAGAGTCTCAAAACTCCGCATTTAGATTTGGTATTTGTTTGGGTCAAAATTACTCTATTTTGGTCTCCAAGTGTCTGAAAAGCCCTTTTTAGTCAAAATAACTACGTTTGGTCACCAAAGGTCTGAAAACCTTTTTTTTAGCCAAAATGACTGTATTTTTGTCTTTTAGAGTCTTAAAAAGCCGGGTTTAGACAAGATAATTGCATTTCGTAACCAGTGATATGAAAACTTTTTTTGGTCAAAATGACTCTATTTTGGTCTCCAAGTGTCTAAGAAGCCCTTTTAAGTCAAAATAACTGCATTTGGTCAGCAAAGGTATGAAAAAAAATTTAGTCAAAATAATTGTATTTTCGTCTATTAGAGTCTTAAAAACCGGTTTTGGACAAGATAATTGCATTTGGTAACCAATGGCCTGAAAAAATGTTTTTGGTCAAAATGACTCTATCTAGGTCTCCAAGTGTCTAAAAAGCCCTTTTTAGTCATAATAACTACGTTTGGTCAACAAAGGTCTGAAAAACTATTTTAGCCAAAATTACTGTATTTTTGTCTTTTAGAGTCTCAAAACTCCGCATTTAGATTTGGTATTTGTTTGGGTCAAAATGACTCTATTTTTGTCTCCAAGTGTCTAAAAAGCCTTTTTAGTCAAAATAACTGCATTTGGTCACCAAAGGTCTGAAAAACTTTTTTAGCCAAAATGACTGTATTTTTGTCTTTTAGAGTCTTAAAAAGCCGGGTTTAGACAAGATAATTGCATTTCGTAACCAGTGATCTGAAAACATTTTTTTGGTCAAAATGACTCTATTTTGGTCTCCAAGTGTCTAAAAAGCCCTTTTTAGTCAAAATAACTGCATTTGGTTACCAAAGGTCTGAAAAAAATTTAGTCAAAATGATTGTATTTTCGTCTATTAGAGTTTTAAAAAGCCGGTTTTGGACAAGATAATTGCATTTGGTAACCAATCGCCTGAAACACTTGTTTGGGTCAAAATTACTCTATTTTGGTCTCCAAGTGTCTAAAAATCCTTTTTTAGTCAAAATAACTGCATTTGGTCACCAAAGGTCTGAAAACCTTTTTTTTAGCCAAAATAACAGTATTTTTGTCCTTTAGAGTCTTAAAAAGCCGGTTTTAGACAAGATAATTGCATTTCGTGCCCAGTGATCTGAAAACATTTTTTTGGTAAAAATGACTCTATTTTGGTCTCCAAGTGTCTGAAAAGCCATTTTTTGTCAAAATAACTACGTTTGGTCACCAAAGGTCTGAAAACCTTTTTTTAGCCAAAATGACTGTATTTTTGTCTTTTAGAGTCTTAAAACACCGCTTTTAGACAAGATAAACTACATTTGGTAACCAATGGCCTGAAAAAATGTTTTTGGTCAAAATGACTCTATTTAGGTCTCCAAGTGTCTATAAAGCCCTTTTTAGTCAAAATAACTACGTTTGGTCACCGAAGGTCTGAAAAACTATTTTAGAGTCTCAAAACTCCGCATTTAGATTTGGTATTTGTTTGGGTCAAAATTACTCTATTTTGGTCTCCAAGTGTCTGAAAAGCCCTTTTTAGTCAAAATAACTACGTTTGGTCACCAAAGGTCTGAAAACCTTTTTTTTAGCCAAAATGACTGTATTTTTGTCTTTTAGAGTCTTAAAAAGCCGGGTTTAGACAAGATAATTGCATTTCGTAACCAGTGATATGAAAACTTTTTTTGGTCAAAATGACTCTATTTTGGTCTCCAAGTGTCTAAGAAGCCCTTTTAAGTCAAAATAACTGCATTTGGTCAGCAAAGGTATGAAAAAAAATTTAGTCAAAATAATTGTATTTTCGTCTATTAGAGTCTTAAAAACCGGTTTTTGACAAGATAATTGCATTTGGTAACCAATGGCCTGAAAAAATGTTTTTGGTCAAAATGACTCTATCTAGGTCTCCAAGTGTCTAAAAAGCCCTTTTTAGTCATAATAACTACGTTTGGTCAACAAAGGTCTGAAAAACTATTTTAGCCAAAATGACTGTATTTTTGTCTTTTAGAGTGTCAAAACTCCGCATTTAGATTTGGTATTTGTTTGGGTCAAAATGACTCTATTTTTGTCTCCAAGTGTCTAAAAAGCCTTTTTAGTCAAAATAACTGCATTTGGTCACCAAAGGTCTGAAAAACTTTTTTAGCCAAAATGACTGTATTTTTGTCTTTTAGAGTCTTAAAAAGCCGGGTTTAGACAAGATAATTGCATTTCGTAACCAGTGATCTGAAAACATTTTTTTGGTCAAAATGACTCTATTTTGGTCTCCAAGTGTCTAAAAAGCCCTTTTTAGTCAAAATAACTGCATTTGGTTACCAAAGGTCTGAAAAAAATTTAGTCAAAATGATTGTATTTTCGTCTATTAGAGTTTTAAAAAGCCGGTTTTGGACAAAATAATTGCATTTGGTAACCAATCGCCTGAAACACTTGTTTGGGTCAAAATTACTCTATTTTGGTCTCCAAGTGTCTAAAAATCCTTTTTTAGTCAAAATAACTGCATTTGGTCACCAAAGGTCTGAAAACCTTTTTTTTGCCAAAATAACAGTATTTTTGTCCTTTAGAGTCTTAAAAAGCCGGTTTTAGACAAGATAATTGCATTTCGTGCCCAGTGATCTGAAAACATTTTTTTGGTAAAAATGACTCTATTTTGGTCTCCAAGTGTCTGAAAAGCCATTTTTTGTCAAAATAACTACGTTTGGTCACCAAAGGTCTGAAAACCTTTTTTTAGCCAAAATGACTGTATTTTTGTCTTTTAGAGTCTTAAAACACCGCTTTTAGACAAGATAAACTACATTTGGTAACCAATGGCCTGAAAAAATGTTTTTGGTCAAAATGACTCTATTTAGGTCTCCAAGTGTCTAAAAAGCCCTTTTTAGTCATAATAACTACGTTTGGTCAACAAAGGTCTGAAAAACTATTTTAGCCAAAATGACTGTATTTTTGTCTTTTAGAGTCTCAAAACTCCGCATTTAAATTTGGTATTTGTTTGGGTCAAAATGGCTCTATTTTGGTCTCCAAGTGTCTAAAAAGCCTTTTTAGTCAAAATAACTGCATTTGGTCACCAAAGGTCTGAAAAACTTTTTCAGCCAAAATGACTGTATTTTTGTCTTTTAGAGTCTCAAAACTCCGCATTTAGATTTGGTATTTGTTTGGGTCAAAATGACTCTATTTAGGTCTCCAAGTGTCTATAAAGCCCTTTTTAGTCAAAATAACTACGTTTGGTCACCAAAGGTCTGAAAAACTATTTTAGAGTCTCAAAACTCCGCATTTAGATTTGGTATTTGTTTGGGTCAAAATGACTCTATTTTGGTCTCCAAGTGTCTAAAAAGCCTTTTTTAGTCAAAATAACTACGTTTGGTCACCAAAGGTCTGAAACCCTTTTTTCAGCCAAAATGACTGTATTTTTGTCTTTTAGAGTCTTAAAAAGACGGTTTTAGACAAGATAATTGCATTTCGTGCCCAGTGATCTGAAAACATTTTTTTGGTCAAAATGAGTCTATTTTGGTCTCCAAGTGTCTGAAAAGCCCTTTTTAGACAAAATAACTACGTTTGGTCACCAAAGGTCTGAAAACCTTTTTTAGCAAAAATGACTGTATTTTTGTCTTTTAGAGTCTTAAAACACTGCTTTTAGACAAGATAAACTACATTTGGTAACCAATGGCCTGAAAAAATGTTTTTGGTCAAAATGACTCTATTTAGGTCTCCAAGTGTCTATAAAGCCCTTTTTAGTCAAAATAACTACGTTTGGTCACCAAAGGTCTGAAAACCTTTTTTTTAGCCAAAATTACTGTATTTTTGTCTTTTAGAGTCTTAAAAAGCCGGGTTTAGACAAGATAATTGCATTTCGTAACCAGTGATATAAAAACTTTTTTTGGTCAAAATGACTCTATTTTGGTCTCCAAGTGTCTAAGAAGCCCTTTTAAGTCAAAATAACTGCATTTGGTCAGCAAAGGTATGAAAAAAATTTAGTCAAAATAATTGTATTTTCGTCTATTAGAGTCTTAAAAACCAGTTTTGGACAAGATAATTGCATTTGGTAACCAATGGCCTGAAAAAATGTTTTTGGTCAAAATGACTCTATCTAGGTCTCCAAGTGTCTAAAAAGCCCTTTTTAGTCATAATAACTACGTTTGGTCAACAAAGGTCTGAAAAACTATTTTAGCCAAAATGACTGTATTTTTGTCTTTTAGAGTCTCAAAACTCCGCATTTAGATTTGGTATTTGTTTGGGTCAAAATGACTCTATTTTGGTCTCCAAGTGTCTAAAAAGCCTTTTTAGTCAAAATAACTGCATTTGGTCACCAAAGGTCTGAAAAACTTTTTTAGCCAAAATGACTGTATTTTTGTCTTTTAGAGTCTTAAAAAGCCGGTTTTAGACAAGATAATTGCATTTCGTGCCCAGTGATCTGAAATTTTTTTTGGTCAAAATGACTCTATTTTGGTCTCCAAGTGTCTAAAAAGCCTTTTTTAGTCAAAATAACTACGTTTGGTCACCAAAGGACTGAAAACCTTTTTCAGCCAAAATGACTGTATTTTTGTCTTTTAGAGTCTTAAAACACTGCTTTTAGACAAGATAAACTACATTTGGTAACCAATGGCCTGAAAAAATGTTTTTGGTCAAAATGACTCTATTTAGGTCTCCAAGTGTCTATAAAGCCCTTTTTAGTCAAAATAACTACGTTTGGTCACCAAAGGTCTGAAAAACTATTTTAGAGTCTCAAAACTCCGCATTTAGATTTGGTATTTGTTTGGGTCAAAATTACTCTATTTTGGTCTCCAAGTGTCTAAAAATCCTTTTTTAGTCAAAATAACTGCATTTGGTCACCAAAGGTCTGAAAACCTTTTTTTTAGCCAAAATAACAGTATTTTTGTCCTTTAGAGTCTTAAAAAGCCGGTTTTAGACAAGATAATTGCATTTCGTGCCCAGTGATCTGAAAACATTTTTTTGGTAAAAATGACTCTATTTTGGTCTCCAAGTATCTGAAAAGCCATTTTTTGTCAAAATAACTACGTTTGGTCACCAAAGGTCTGAAAACCTTTTTTTAGCCAAAATGACTGTATTTTTGTCTTTTAGAGTCTTAAAACACCGCTTTTAGACAAGATAAACTACATTTGGTAACCAATGGCCTGAAAAAATGTTTTTGGTCAAAATGACTCTATTTAGGTCTCCAAGTGTCTATAAAGCCCTTTTTAGTCAAAATAACTACGTTTGGTCACCGAAGGTCTAAAAAACTATTTTAGAGTCTCAAAACTCCGCATTTAGATTTGGTATTTGTTTGGGTCAAAATTACTCTATTTTGGTCTCCAAGTGTCTGAAAAGCCCTTTTTAGTCAAAATAACTACGTTTGGTCACCAAAGGTCTGAAAACCTTTTTTTTTAGCCAAAATGACTGTATTTTTGTCTTTTAGAGTCTTAAAAAGCCGGGTTTAGACAAGATAATTGCATTTCGTAACCAGTGATATGAAAACTTTTTTTGGTCAAAATGACTCTATTTTGGTCTCCAAGTGTCTAAGAAGCCCTTTTAAGTCAAAATAACTGCATTTGGTCAGCAAAGGTATGAAAAAAAATTTAGTCAAAATAATTGTATTTTCGTCTATTAGAGTCTTAAAAACCGGTTTTGGACAAGATAATTGCATTTGGTAACCAATGGCCTGAAAAAATGTTTTTGGTCAAAATGACTCTATCTAGGTCTCCAAGTGTCTAAAAAGCCCTTTTTAGTCATAATAACTACGTTTGGTCAACAAAGGTCTGAAAAACTATTTTAGCCAAAATGACTGTATTTTTGTCTTTTAGAGTCTCAAAACTCCGCATTTAGATTTGGTATTTGTTTGGGTCAAAATGACTCTATTTTTTTCTCCAAGTGTCTAAAAAGCCTTTTTAGTCAAAATAACTGCATTTGGTCACCAAAGGTCTGAAAAACTTTTTTAGCCAAAATGACTGTATTTTTGTCTTTTAGAGTCTTAAAAAGCCGGGTTTAGACAAGATAATTGCATTTCGTAACCAGTGATCTGAAAACATTTTTTTGGTCAAAATGACTCTATTTTGGTCTCCAAGTGTCTAAAAAGCCCTTTTTAGTCAAAATAACTGCATTTGGTTACCAAAGGTCTGAAAAAAATTTAGTCAAAATGATTGTATTTTCGTCTATTAGAGTTTTAAAAAGCCGGTTTTGGACAAGATAATTGCATTTGGTAACCAATCGCCTGAAACACTTGTTTGGGTCAAAATTACTCTATTTTGGTCTCCAAGTGTCTAAAAATCCTTTTTTAGTCAAAATAACTGCATTTTGTCACCAAAGGTCTGAAAACCTTTTTTTTAGCCAAAATAACAGTATTTTTGTCCTTTAGAGTCTTAAAAAGCCGGTTTTAGACAAGATAATTGCATTTCGTGCCCAGTGATCTGAAAACATTTTTTTGGTAAAAATGACTCTATTTTGGTCTCCAAGTGTCTGAAAAGCCATTTTTTGTCAAAATAACTACGTTTGGTCACCAAAGGTCTGAAAACCTTTTTTTAGCCAAAATGACTGTATTTTTGTCTTTTAGAGTCTTAAAACACCGCTTTTAGACAAGATAAACTACATTTGGTAACCAATGGCCTGAAAAAATGTTTTTGGTCAAAATGACTCTATTTAGGTCTCCAAGTGTCTATAAAGCCCTTTTTAGTCAAAATAACTACGTTTGGTCACCGAAGGTCTGAAAAACTATTTTAGAGTCTCAAAACTCCGCATTTAGATTTGGTATTTGTTTGGGTCAAAATTACTCTATTTTGGTCTCCAAGTGTCTGAAAAGCCCTTTTTAGTCAAAATAACTACGTTTGGTCACCAAAGGTCTGAAAACCTTTTTTTTAGCCAAAATGACTGTATTTTTGTCTTTTAGAGTCTTAAAAAGCCGGGTTTAGACAAGATAATTGCATTTCGTAACCAGTGATATGAAAACTTTTTTTGGTCAAAATGACTCTATTTTGGTCTCCAAGTGTCTAAGAAGCCCTTTTAAGTCAAAATAACTGCATTTGGTCAGCAAAGGTATGAAAACAAATTTAGTCAAAATAATTGTATTTTCGTCTATTAGAGTCTTAAAAACCGGTTTTTGACAAGATAATTGCATTTGGTAACCAATGGCCTGAAAAAATGTTTTTGGTCAAAATGACTCTATCTAGGTCTCCAAGTGTCTAAAAAGCCCTTTTTAGTCATAATAACTACGTTTGGTCAACAAAGGTCTGAAAAACTATTTTAGCCAAAATGACTGTATTTTTGTCTTTTAGAGTCTCAAAACTCCGCATTTAGATTTGGTATTTGTTTGGGTCAAAATGACTCTATTTTTGTCTCCAAGTGTCTAAAAAGCCTTTTTAGTCAAAATAACTGCATTTGGTCACCAAAGGTCTGAAAAACTTTTTTAGCCAAAATGACTGTATTTTTGTCTTTTAGAGTCTTAAAAAGCCGGGTTTAGACAAGATAATTGCATTTCGTAACCAGTGATCTGAAAACATTTTTTTGGTCAAAATGACTCTATTTTGGTCTCCAAGTGTCTAAAAAGCCCTTTTTAGTCAAAATAACTGCATTTGGTTACCAAAGGTCTGAAAAAAATTTAGTCAAAATGATTGTATTTTCGTCTATTAGAGTTTTAAAAAGCCGGTTTTGGACAAAATAATTGCATTTGGTAACCAATCGCCTGAAACACTTGTTTGGGTCAAAATTACTCTATTTTGGTCTCCAAGTGTCTAAAAATCCTTTTTTAGTCAAAATAACTGCATTTGGTCACCAAAGGTCTGAAAACCTTTTTTTTGCCAAAATAACAGTATTTTTGTCCTTTAGAGTCTTAAAAAGCCGGTTTTAGACAAGATAATTGCATTTCGTGCCCAGTGATCTGAAAACATTTTTTTGGTAAAAATGACTCTATTTTGGTCTCCAAGTGTCTGAAAAGCCATTTTTTGTCAAAATAACTACGTTTGGTCACCAAAGGTCTGAAAACCTTTTTTTAGCCAAAATGACTGTATTTTTGTCTTTTAGAGTCTTAAAACACCGCTTTTAGACAAGATAAACTACATTTGGTAACCAATGGCCTGAAAAAATGTTTTTGGTCAAAATGACTCTATTTAGGTCTCCAAGTGTCTAAAAAGCCCTTTTTAGTCATAATAACTACGTTTGGTCAACAAAGGTCTGAAAAACTATTTTAGCCAAAATGACTGTATTTTTGTCTTTTAGAGTCTCAAAACTCCGCATTTAGATTTGGTATTTGTTTGGGTCAAAATGACTCTATTTTGGTCTCCAAGTGTCTAAAAAGCCTTTTTAGTCAAAATAACTGCATTTGGTAACCAAAGGTCTGAAAAACTTTTTTAGCCAAAATGACTGTATTTTTGTCTTTTAGAGTCTTAAAAAGCCGGTTTTAGACAAGATAATTGCATTTCGTGCCCAGTGATCTGAAAACTTTTTTTGGTCAAAATGACTCTATTTTGGTCTCCAAGTGTCTAAAAAGCCTTTTTTAGTCAAAATAACTACGTTTGGTCACCAAAGGACTGAAAACCTTTTTTCAGCCAAAATGACTGTATTTTTGTCTTTTAGAGTCTTAAAACACTGCTTTTAGACAAGATAAACTACATTTGGTAACCAATGGCCTGAAAAAATGTTTTTGGTCAAAATGACTCTATTTAGGTCTCCAAGTGTCTATAAAGCCCTTTTTAGTCAAAATAACTACGTTTGGTCACCAAAGGTCTGAAAAACTATTTTAGAGTCTCAAAACTCCGCATTTAGATTTGGTATTTGTTTGGGTCAAAATTACTCTATTTTGGTCTCCAAGTGTCTAAAAAGCCTTTTTTAGTCAAAATAACTGCATTTGGTCACCAAAGGTCTGAAAAACTTTTTTAGCCAAAATGACTGTATTTTTGTCTTTTAGAGTCTTAAAAAGCCGGGTTTAGACAAGATAATTGCATTTCGTAACCAGTGATATGAAAACTTTTTTTGGTCAAAATGACTCTATTTTGGTCTCCAAGTGTCTAAGAAGCCCTTTTAAGTCAAAATAACTGCATTTGGTCAGCAAAGGTATGAAAAAAAATTTAGTCAAAATAATTGTATTTTCGTCTATTAGAGTCTTAAAAACCGGTTTTGGACAAGATAATTGCATTTGGTAACCAATGGCCTGAAAAAATGTTTTTGGTCAAAATGACTCTATCTAGGTCTCCAAGTGTCTAAAAAGCCCTTTTTAGTCATAATAACTACGTTTGGTCAACAAAGGTCTGAAAAACTATTTTAGCCAAAATGACTGTATTTTTGTCTTTTAGAGTCTCAAAACTCCGCATTTAGATTTGGTATTTGTTTGGGTCAAAATGACTATTTTTGTCTCCAAGTGTCTAAAAAGCCTTTTTAGTCAAAATAACTGCATTTGGTCACCAAAGGTCTGAAAAACTTTTTTAGCCAAAATGACTGTATTTTTGTCTTTTAGAGTCTTAAAAAGCCGGGTTTAGACAAGATAATTGCATTTCGTAACCAGTGATCTGAAAACATTTTTTTGGTCAAAATGACTCTATTTTGGTCTCCAAGTGTCTAAAAAGCCCTTTTTAGTCAAAATAACTGCATTTGGTTACCAAAGGTCTGAAAAAAATTTAGTCAAAATGATTGTATTTTCGTCTATTAGAGTTTTAAAAAGCCGGTTTTGGACAAAATAATTGCATTTGGTAACCAATCGCCTGAAACACTTGTTTGGGTCAAAATTACTCTATTTTGGTCTCCAAGTGTCTAAAAATCCTTTTTTAGTCAAAATAACTGCATTTGGTCACCAAAGGTCTGAAAACCTTTTTTTTGCCAAAATAACAGTATTTTTGTCCTTTAGAGTCTTAAAAAGCCGGTTTTAGACAAGATAATTGCATTTCGTGCCCAGTGATCTGAAAACATTTTTTTGGTAAAAATGACTCTATTTTGGTCTCCAAGTGTCTGAAAAGCCATTTTTTGTCAAAATAACTACGTTTGGTCACCAAAGGTCTGAAAACCTTTTTTTAGCCAAAATGACTGTATTTTTGTCTTTTAGAGTCTTAAAACACCGCTTTTAGACAAGATAAACTACATTTGGTAACCAATGGCCTGAAAAAATGTTTTTGATCAAAATGACTCTATTTAGGTCTCCAAGTGTCTAAAAAGCCCTTTTTAGTCATAATAACTACGTTTGGTCAACAAAGGTCTGAAAAACTATTTTAGCCAAAATGACTGTATTTTTGTCTTTTAGAGTCTCAAAACTCCGCATTTAAATTTGGTATTTGTTTGGGTCAAAATGACTCTATTTTGGTCTCCAAGTGTCTAAAAAGCCTTTTTAGTCAAAATAACTGCATTTGGTCACCAAAGGTCTGAAAAACTTTTTTAGCCAAAATGACTGTATTTTTGTCTTTTAGAGTCTTAAAAAGCCGGTTTTAGACAAGATAATTGCATTTCGTGCCCAGTGATCTGAAAACTTTTTTTGGTCAAAATGACTCTATTTTGGTCTCCAAGTGTCTAAAAAGCCTTTTTTAGTCAAAATAACTACGTTTGGTCACCAAAGGACTAAAAACCTTTTTTCAGCCAAAATGACTGTATTTTTGTCTTTTAGAGTCTTAAAACACTGCTTTTAGACAAGATAAACTACATTTGGTAACCAATGGCCTGAAAAAATGTTTTTGGTCAAAATGACTCTATTTAGGTCTCCAAGTGTCTATAAAGCCCTTTTTAGTCAAAATAACTACGTTTGGTCACCAAAGGTCTGAAAAACTATTTTAGAGTCTCAAAACTCCGCATTTAGATTTGGTATTTGTTTGGGTTAAAATTACTCTATTTTGGTCTCCAAGTGTCTAAAAAGCCTTTTTTAGTCAAAATAACTGCATTTGGTCACCAAAGGTCTGAAAAACTTTTTTAGCCAAAATGACTGTATTTTTGTCTTTTAGAGTCTTAAAAAGCCGGGTTTAGACAAGATAATTGCATTTCGTAACCAGTGATATGAAAACTTTTTTTGGTCAAAATGACTCTATTTTGGTCCCCAAGTGTCTAAGAAGCCCTTTTAAGTCAAAATAACTGCATTTGGTCAGCAAAGGTATAAAAAAATTAAGTCAAAATGATTGTATTCTCGTCTATTAGAGTCTTAAAAACCGGTTTTGGACAAGATAATTGCATTTGGTAACCAATGGCATGAAAAAATGTTTTTGGTCAAAATGACTCTATCTAGGTCTCCAAGTGTCTAAAAAGCCCTTTTTAGTCATAATAACTACGTTTGGTCAACAAAGGTCTGAAAAACTATTTTAGCCAAAATGACTGTATTTTTGTCTTTTAGAGTCTCAAAACTCCGCATTTAGATTTGGTATTTGTTTGGGTCAAAATGACTCTATTTTTGTCTCCAAGTGTCTAAAAAGCCTTTTTAGTCAAAATAACTGCATTTGGTCACCAAAGGTCTGAAAAACTTTTTTAGCCAAAATGACTGTATTTTTGTCTTTTAGAGTCTTAAAAAGCCGGGTTTAGACAAGATAATTGCATTTCGTAACCAGTGATCTGAAAACATTTTTTTGGTCAAAATGACTCTATTTTGGTCTCCAAGTGTCTAAAAAGCCCTTTTTAGTCAAAATAACTGCATTTGGTTACCAAAGGTCTGAAAAAAATTTAGTCAAAATGATTGTATTTTCGTCTATTAGAGTTTTAAAAAGCCGGTTTTGGACAAAATAATTGCATTTGGTAACCAATCGCCTGAAACACTTGTTTGGGTCAAAATTACTCTATTTTGGTCTCCAAGTGTCTAAAAATCCTTTTTTAGTCAAAATAACTGCATTTGGTCACCAAAGGTCTGAAAACCTTTTTTTTGCCAAAATAACAGTATTTTTGTCCTTTAGAGTCTTAAAAAGCCGGTTTTAGACAAGATAATTGCATTTCGTGCCCAGTGATCTGAAAACATTTTTTTGGTAAAAATGACTCTATTTTGGTCTCCAAGTGTCTGAAAAGCCATTTTTTGTCAAAATAACTACGTTTGGTCACCAAAGGTCTGAAAACCTTTTTTTAGCCAAAATGACTGTATTTTTGTCTTTTAGAGTCTTAAAACACCGCTTTTAGACAAGATAAACTACATTTGGTAACCAATGGCCTGAAAAAATGTTTTTGGTCAAAATGACTCTATTTAGGTCTCCAAGTGTCTAAAAAGCCCTTTTTAGTCATAATAACTACGTTTGGTCAACAAAGGTCTGAAAAACTATTTTAGCCAAAATGACTGTATTTTTGTCTTTTAGAGTCTCAAAACTCCGCATTTAAATTTGGTATTTGTTTGGGTCAAAATGACTCTATTTTGGTCTCCAAGTGTCTAAAAAGCCTTTTTAGTCAAAATAACTGCATTTGGTCACCAAAGGTCTGAAAAACTTTTTTAGCCAAAATGACTGTATTTTTGTCTTTTAGAGTCTTAAAAAGCCGGTTTTAGACAAGATAATTGCATTTCGTGCCCAGTGATCTGAAAACTTTTTTTGGTCAAAATGACTCTATTTTGGTCTCCAAGTGTCTAAAAAGCCTTTTTTAGTCAAAATAACTACGTTTGGTCACCAAAGGACTGAAAACCTTTTTTCAGCCAAAATGACTGTATTTTTGTCTTTTAGAGTCTTAAAACACTGCTTTTAGACAAGATAAACTACATTTGGTAACCAATGGCCTGAAAAAATGTTTTTGGTCAAAATGACTCTATTTAGGTCTCCAAGTGTCTATAAAGCCCTTTTTAGTCAAAATAACTACGTTTGGTCACCAAAGGTCTGAAAAACTATTTTAGAGTCTCAAAACTCCGCATTTAGATTTGGTATTTGTTTGGGTCAAAATTACTCTATTTTGGTCTCCAAGTGTCTAAAAAGCCTTTTTTAGTCAAAATAACTGCATTTGGTCACCAAAGGTCTGAAAAACTTTTTTAGCCAAAATGACTGTATTTTTGTCTTTTAGAGTCTTAAAAAGCCGGGTTTAGACAAGATAATTGCATTTCGTAACCAGTGATATGAAAACTTTTTTTGGTCAAAATGACTCTATTTTGGTCCCCAAGTGTCTAAGAAGCCCTTTTAAGTCAAAATAACTGCATTTGGTCAGCAAAGGTATAAAAAAATTAAGTCAAAATGATTGTATTCTCGTCTATTAGAGTCTTAAAAACCGGTTTTGGACAAGATAATTGCATTTGGTAACCAATGGCATGAAAAAATGTTTTTGGTCAAAATGACTCTATCTAGGTCTCCAAGTGTCTAAAAAGCCCTTTTTAGTCATAATAACTATGTTTGGTCAACAAAGGTCTGAAAAACTATTGTAGCCAAAATGACTGTATTTTTGTCTTTTAGAGTCTCAAAACTCCGCATTTAGATTTGGTATTTGTTTGGGTCAAAATGACTCTATTTTTGTCTCCAAGTGTCTAAAAAGCCTTTTTAGTCAAAATAACTGCATTTGGTCACCAAAGGTCTGAAAAACTTTTTTTAGCCAAAATGACTGTATTTTTGTCTTTTAGAGTCTTAAAAAGCCGGGTTCAGACAAGATAATTGCATTTCGTAACCAGTGATCTGAAAACATTTTTTTGGTCAAAATGACTCTATTTTGGTCTCCAAGTGTCTAAAAAGCCCTTTTTAGTCAAAATAACTGCATTTGGTTACCAAAGGTCTGAAAAACTATTTTAGAGTCTCAAAACTCCGCATTTAGATTTGGTATTTGTTTGGGTCAAAATTACTCTATTTTGGTCTCCAAGTGTCTAAAAAGCCTTTTTTAGTCAAAATAACTGCATTTGGTCACCAAAGGTCTGAAAAACTTTTTTAGCCAAAATGACTGTATTTTTGTCTTTTAGAGTCTTAAAAAGCCGGGTTTAGACAAGATAATTGCATTTCGTAACCAGTGATATGAAAACTTTTTTTGGTCAAAATGACTCTATTTTGGTCCCCAAGTGTCTAAGAAGCCCTTTTAAGTCAAAATAACTGCATTTGGTCAGCAAAGGTATAAAAAAATTAAGTCAAAATGATTGTATTCTCGTCTATTAGAGTCTTAAAAACCGGTTTTGGACAAGATAATTGCATTTGGTAACCAATGGCATGAAAAAATGTTTTTGGTCAAAATGACTCTATCTAGGTCTCCAAGTGTCTAAAAAGCCCTTTTTAGTCATAATAACTACGTTTGGTCAACAAAGGTCTGAAAAACTATTGTAGCCAAAATGACTGTATTTTTGTCTTTTAGAGTCTCAAAACTCCGCATTTAGATTTGGTATTTGTTTGGGTCAAAATGACTCTATTTTTGTCTCCAAGTGTCTAAAAAGCCTTTTTAGTCAAAATAACTGCATTTGGTCACCAAAGGTCTGAAAAACTTTTTTTAGCCAAAATGACTGTATTTTTGTCTTTTAGAGTCTTAAAAAGCCGGGTTCAGACAAGATAATTGCATTTCGTAACCAGTGATCTGAAAACATTTTTTTGGTCAAAATGACTCTATTTTGGTCTCCAAGTGTCTAAAAAGCCCTTTTTAGTCAAAATAACTGCATTTGGTTACCAAAGGTCTGAAAAAAAATTTAGTCAAAATGATTGTATTTTCGTCTATTAGAGTTTTAAAAAGCCGGTTTTGGACAAGATAATTGCATTTGGTAACCAATCGCCTGAAACACTTGTTTGGGTCAAAATTACTCTATTTTGGTCTCCAAGTGTCTAAAAATCCTTTTTTAGTCAAAATAACTGCATTTGGTCACCAAAGGTCTGAAAACCTTTTTTTAGCCAAAATAACAGTATTTTTGTCCTTTAGAGTCTTAAAAAGCCGGTTTTAGACAAGATAATTGCATTTCGTGCCCAGTGATCTGAAAACATTTTTTTGGTAAAAATGACTCTATTTTGGTCTCCAAGTGTCTGAAAAGCCATTTTTTGTCAAAATAACTACGTTTGGTCACCAAAGGTCTGAAAACCTTTTTTTAGCCAAAATGACTGTATTTTTGTCTTTTAGAGTCTTAAAACACCGCTTTTAGACAAGATAAACTACATTTGGTAACCAATGGCCTGAAAAAATGTTTTTGGTCAAAATGACTCTATTTAGGTCTCCAAGTGTCTATAAAGCCCTTTTTAGTCAAAATAACTACGTTTGGTCACCGAAGGTCTGAAAAACTATTTTAGAGTCTCAAAACTCCGCATTTAGATTTGGTATTTGTTTGGGTCAAAATTACTCTATTTTGGTCTCCAAGTGTCTGAAAAGCCCTTTTTAGTCAAAATAACTACGTTTGGTCACCAAAGGTCTGAAAACCTTTTTTTTAGCCAAAATGACTGTATTTTTGTCTTTTAGAGTCTTAAAAAGCCGGGTTTAGACAAGATAATTGCATTTCGTAACCAGTGATATGAAAACTTTTTTTGGTCAAAATGACTCTATTTTGGTCTCCAAGTGTCTAAAAAGCCCTTTTTAGTCAAAATAACTGCATTTGGTTACCAAAGGTCTGAAAAAAATTTAGTCAAAATGATTGTATTTTCGTCTATTAGAGTCTTAAAAACCGGTTTTGGACAAGATAATTGCATTTGGTAACCAATGGCCTGAAAAAATGTTTTTGGTCAAAATGACTCTATCTAGGTCTCCAAGTGTCTAAAAAGCCCTTTTTA
The DNA here is from genome assembly GCF_965119305.1 of Pelophylax lessonae. Lineage (NCBI taxonomy): Eukaryota > Metazoa > Chordata > Amphibia > Anura > Ranidae > Pelophylax > Pelophylax lessonae. The sequence continues at coordinate 151,932,583 of NC_138773.1, forward strand.
GTCATAATAACTACGTTTGGTCAACAAAGGTCTGAAAAACTATTTTAGCCAAAATGACTGTATTTTTTTCTTTTAGAGTCTCAAAACTCCGCATTTAGATTTGGTATTTGTTTGGGTCAAAATGACTCTATTTTTGTCTCCAAGTGTCTAAAAAGCCTTTTTAGTCAAAAAAAACTGCATTTGGTCACCAAAGGTCTGAAAAACTTTTTTAGCCAAAATGACTGTATTTTTGTCTTTTAGAGTCTTAAAAAGCCGGGTTTAGACAAGATAATTGCATTTCGTAACCAGTGATCTGAAAACATTTTTTTGGTCAAAATGACTCTATTTTGGTCTCCAAGTGTCTAAAAAGCCCTTTTTAGTCAAAATAACTGCATTTGGTTACCAAAGGTCTGAAAAACTATTTTAGAGTCTCAAAACTCCGCATTTAGATTTGGTATTTGTTTGGGTCAAAATTACTCTATTTTGGTCTCCAAGTGTCTAAAAAGCCTTTTTTAGTCAAAATAACTGCATTTGGTCACCAAAGGTCTGAAAAACTTTTTTAGCCAAAATGACTGTATTTTTGTCTTTTAGAGTCTTAAAAAGCCGGGTTTAGACAAGATAATTGCATTTCGTAACCAGTGATCTGAAAACATTTTTTTGGTCAAAATGACTCTATTTTGGTCTCCAAGTGTCTAAAAAGCCCTTTTTAGTCAAAATAACTGCATTTGGTTACCAAAGGTCTGAAAAAAATTTAGTCAAAATGATTGTATTTTCGTCTATTAGAGTTTTAAAAAGCCGGTTTTGGACAAAATAATTGCATTTGGTAACCAATCGCCTGAAACACTTGTTTGGGTCAAAATTACTCTATTTTGGTCTCCAAGTGTCTAAAAATCCTTTTTTAGTCAAAATAACTGCATTTGGTCACCAAAGGTCTGAAAACCTTTTTTTTGCCAAAATAACAGTATTTTTGTCCTTTAGAGTCTTAAAAAGCCGGTTTTAGACAAGATAATTGCATTTCGTGCCCAGTGATCTGAAAACATTTTTTTGGTAAAAATGACTCTATTTTGGTCTCCAAGTGTCTGAAAAGCCATTTTTTGTCAAAATAACTACGTTTGGTCACCAAAGGTCTGAAAACCTTTTTTTAGCCAAAATGACTGTATTTTTGTCTTTTAGAGTCTTAAAACACCGCTTTTAGACAAGATAAACTACATTTGGTAACCAATGGCCTGAAAAAATGTTTTTGGTCAAAATGACTCTATTTAGGTCTCCAAGTGTCTAAAAAGCCCTTTTTAGTCATAATAACTACGTTTGGTCAACAAAGGTCTGAAAAACTATTTTAGCCAAAATGACTGTATTTTTGTCTTTTAGAGTCTCAAAACTCCGCATTTAAATTTGGTATTTGTTTGGGTCAAAATGACTCTATTTTGGTCTCCAAGTGTCTAAAAAGCCTTTTTAGTCAAAATAACTGCATTTGGTCACCAAAGGTCTGAAAAACTTTTTTAGCCAAAATGACTGTATTTTTGTCTTTTAGAGTCTTAAAAAGCCGGTTTTAGACAAGATAATTGCATTTCGTGCCCAGTGATCTGAAAACTTTTTTTGGTCAAAATGACTCTATTTTGGTCTCCAAGTGTCTAAAAAGCCTTTTTTAGTCAAAATAACTACGTTTGGTCACCAAAGGACTGAAAACCTTTTTTCAGCCAAAATGACTGTATTTTTGTCTTTTAGAGTCTTAAAACACTGCTTTTAGACAAGATAAACTACATTTGGTAACCAATGGCCTGAAAAAATGTTTTTGGTCAAAATGACTCTATTTAGGTCTCCAAGTGTCTATAAAGCCCTTTTTAGTCAAAATAACTACGTTTGGTCACCAAAGGTCTGAAAAACTATTTTAGAGTCTCAAAACTCCGCATTTAGATTTGGTATTTGTTTGGGTCAAAATTACTCTATTTTGGTCTCCAAGTGTCTAAAAAGCCTTTTTTAGTCAAAATAACTGCATTTGGTCACCAAAGGTCTGAAAAACTTTTTTAGCCAAAATGACTGTATTTTTGTCTTTTAGAGTCTTAAAAAGCCGGGTTTAGACAAGATAATTGCATTTCGTAACCAGTGATATGAAAACTTTTTTTGGTCAAAATGACTCTATTTTGGTCTCCAAGTGTCTAAGAAGCCCTTTTAAGTCAAAATAACTGCATTTGGTCAGCAAAGGTATAAAAAAATTAAGTCAAAATGATTGTAATCTCGTCTATTAGAGTCTTAAAAACTGGTTTTGGACAAGATAATTGCATTTGGTAACCAATGGCATGAAAAAATGTTTTTGGTCAAAATGACTCTATCTAGGTCTCCAAGTGTCTAAAAAGCCCTTTTTAGTCATAATAACTACGTTTGGTCAACAAAGGTCTGAAAAACTATTGTAGCCAAAATGACTGTATTTTTGTCTTTTAGAGTCTCAAAACTCCGCATTTAGATTTGGTATTTGTTTGGGTCAAAATTACTCTATTTTGGTCTCCAAGTGTCTGAAAAGCCCTTTTTAGTCAAAATAACTACGTTTGGTCACCAAAGGTCTGAAAACCTTTTTTTTAGCCAAAATGACTGTATTTTTGTCTTTTAGAGTCTTAAAAAGCCGGGTTTAGACAAGATAATTGCATTTCGTAACCAGTGATATGAAAACTTTTTTTGGTCAAAATGACTCTATTTTGGTCTCCAAGTGTCTAAAAAGCCCTTTTTAGTCAAAATAACTGCATTTGGTTACCAAAGGTCTGAAAAAAATTTAGTCAAAATGATTGTATTTTCGTCTATTAGAGTCTTAAAAACCGGTTTTGGACAAGATAATTGCATTTGGTAACCAATGGCCTGAAAAAATGTTTTTGGTCAAAATGACTCTATCTAGGTCTCCAAGTGTCTAAAAAGCCCTTTTTAGTCATAATAACTACGTTTGGTCAACAAAGGTCTGAAAAACTATTTTAGCCAAAATGACTGTATTTTTTTCTTTTAGAGTCTCAAAACTCCGCATTTAGATTTGGTATTTGTTTGGGTCAAAATGACTCTATTTTTGTCTCCAAGTGTCTAAAAAGCCTTTTTAGTCAAAAAAAACTGCATTTGGTCACCAAAGGTCTGAAAAACTTTTTTAGCCAAAATGACTGTATTTTTGTCTTTTAGAGTCTTAAAAAGCCGGGTTTAGACAAGATAATTGCATTTCGTAACCAGTGATCTGAAAACATTTTTTTGGTCAAAATGACTCTATTTTGGTCTCCAAGTGTCTAAAAAGCCCTTTTTAGTCAAAATAACTGCATTTGGTTACCAAAGGTCTGAAAAACTATTTTAGAGTCTCAAAACTCCGCATTTAGATTTGGTATTTGTTTGGGTCAAAATTACTCTATTTTGGTCTCCAAGTGTCTAAAAAGCCTTTTTTAGTCAAAATAACTGCATTTGGTCACCAAAGGTCTGAAAAACTTTTTTAGCCAAAATGACTGTATTTTTGTCTTTTAGAGTCTTAAAAAGCCGGGTTTAGACAAGATAATTGCATTTCGTAACCAGTGATCTGAAAACATTTTTTTGGTCAAAATGACTCTATTTTGGTCTCCAAGTGTCTAAAAAGCCCTTTTTAGTCAAAATAACTGCATTTGGTTACCAAAGGTCTGAAAAAAATTTAGTCAAAATGATTGTATTTTCGTCTATTAGAGTTTTAAAAAGCCGGTTTTGGACAAAATAATTGCATTTGGTAACCAATCGCCTGAAACACTTGTTTGGGTCAAAATTACTCTATTTTGGTCTCCAAGTGTCTAAAAATCCTTTTTTAGTCAAAATAACTGCATTTGGTCACCAAAGGTCTGAAAACCTTTTTTTTGCCAAAATAACAGTATTTTTGTCCTTTAGAGTCTTAAAAAGCCGGTTTTAGACAAGATAATTGCATTTCGTGCCCAGTGATCTGAAAACTTTTTTTGGTCAAAATGACTCTATTTTGGTCTCCAAGTGTCTAAAAAGCCTTTTTTAGTCAAAATAACTACGTTTGGTCACCAAAGGACTGAAAACCTTTTTTCAGCCAAAATGACTGTATTTTTGTCTTTTAGAGTCTTAAAACACTGCTTTTAGACAAGATAAACTACATTTGGCAACCAATGGCCTGAAAAAATGTTTTTGGTCAAAATGACTCTATTTAGGTCTCCAAGTGTCTATAAAGCCCTTTTTAGTCAAAATAACTACGTTTGGTCACCAAAGGTCTGAAAAACTATTTTAGAGTCTCAAAACTCCGCATTTAGATTTGGTATTTGTTTGGGTCAAAATTACTCTATTTTGGTCTCCAAGTGTCTAAAAAGCCTTTTTTAGTCAAAATAACTGCATTTGGTCACCAAAGGTCTGAAAAACTTTTTTAGCCAAAATGACTGTATTTTTGTCTTTTAGAGTCTTAAAAAGCCGGGTTTAGACAAGATAATTGCATTTCGTAACCAGTGATATGAAAACTTTTTTTGGTCAAAATGACTCTATTTTGGTCTCCAAGTGTCTAAGAAGCCCTTTTAAGTCAAAATAACTGCATTTGGTCAGCAAAGGTATAAAAAAATTAAGTCAAAATGATTGTAATCTCGTCTATTAGAGTCTTAAAAACTGGTTTTGGACAAGATAATTGCATTTGGTAACCAATGGCATGAAAAAATGTTTTTGGTCAAAATGACTCTATCTAGGTCTCCAAGTGACTAAAAAGCCCTTTTTAGTCATAATAACTACGTTTGGTCAACAAAGGTCTGAAAAACTATTGTAGCCAAAATGACTGTATTTTTGTCTTTTAGAGTCTCAAAACTCCGCATTTAGATTTGGTATTTGTTTGGGTCAAAATGACTCTATTTTTGTCTCCAAGTGTCTAAAAAGCCTTTTTAGTCAAAATAACTGCATTTGGTCACCAAAGGTCTGAAAAACTTTTTTAGCCAAAATGACTGTATTTTTGTCTTTTAGAGTCTTAAAAAGCCGGGTTCAGACAAGATAATTGCATTTCGTAACCAGTGATCTGAAAACATTTTTTTGGTCAAAATGACTCTATTTTGGTCTCCAAGTGTCTGAAAAGCCCTTTTTAGTCAAAATAACTGCATTTGGTTACCAAAGGTCTGAAAAAAAATTTAGTCAAAATGATTGTATTTTCGTCTATTAGAGTTTTAAAAAGCCGGTTTTGGACAAGATAATTGCATTTGGTAACCAATCGCCTGAAACACTTGTTTGGGTCAAAATTACTCTATTTTGGTCTCCAAGTGTCTAAAAATCCTTTTTTAGTCAAAATAACTGCATTTGGTCACCAAAGGTCTGAAAACCTTTTTTTTAGCCAAAATACCAGTATTTTTGTCCTTTAGAGTCTTAAAAAGCCGGTTTTAGACAAGATAATTGCATTTCGTGCCCAGTGATCTGAAAACATTTTTTTGGTAAAAATGACTATTTTGGTCTCCAAGTGTCTGAAAAGCCATTTTTTGTCAAAATAACTATGTTTGGTCACCAAAGGTCTGAAAACCTTTTTTTAGCCAAAATGACTGTATTTTTGTCTTTTAGAGTCTTAAAACACCGCTTTTAGACAAGATAAACTACATTTGGTAACCAATGGCCTGAAAAAATGTTTTTGGTCAAAATGACTCTATTTAGGTCTCCAAGCGTCTATAAAGCCCTTTTTAGTCAAAATAACTACGTTTGGTCACCGAAGGTCTGAAAAACTATTTTAGAGTCTCAAAACTCCGCATTTAGATTTGGTATTTGTTTGGGTCAAAATTACTCTATTTTGGTCTCCAAGTGTCTGAAAAGCCCTTTTTAGTCAAAATAACTACGTTTGGTCACCAAAGGCCTAAAAAACCTTTTTTTAGCCAAAATGACTGTATTTTTGTCTTTTAGAGTCTTAAAAAGCCGGGTTTAGACAAGATAATTGCATTTCGTAACCAGTGATATGAAAACTTTTTTTGGTCAAAATGACTCTATTTTGGTCTCCAAGTGTCTAAGAAGCCCTTTTAAGTCAAAATAACTGCATTTGGTCAGCAAAGGTATGAAAAAAAATTTAGTCAAAATAATTGTATTTTCGTCTATTAGAGTCTTAAAAACCGGTTTTGGACAAGATAATTGCATTTGGTAACCAATGGCCTGAAAAAATGTTTTTGGTCAAAATGACTCTATCTAGGTCTCCAAGTGTCTAAAAAGCCCTTTTTAGTCATAATAACTACGTTTGGTCAACAAAGGTCTGAAAAACTATTTTAGCCAAAATGACTGTATTTTTGTCTTTTAGAGTCTCAAAACTCCGCATTTAGATTTGGTATTTGTTTGGGTCAAAATGACTCTATTTTTGTCTCCAAGTGTCTAAAAAGCCTTTTTAGTCAAAATAACTGCATTTGGTCACCAAAGGTCTGAAAAACTTTTTTAGCCAAAATGACTATATTTTTGTCTTTTAGAGTCTTAAAAAGCCGGGTTTAGACAAGATAATTGCATTTCGTAACCAGTGATCTGAAAACATTTTTTTGGTCAAAATGACTCTATTTTGGTCTCCAAGAGTCTAAAAAGCCCTTTTTAGTCAAAATAACTGCATTTGGTTACCAAAGGTCTGAAAAAAATTTAGTCAAAATGATTGTATTTTCGTCTATTAGAGTTTTAAAAAGCCGGTTTTGGACAAGATAATTGCATTTGGTAACCAATCGCCTGAAACACTTGTTTGGGTCAAAATTACTCTATTTTGGTCTCCAAGTGTCTAAAAATCCTTTTTTAGTCAAAATAACTGCATTTGGTCACCAAAGGTCTGAAAACCTTTTTTTTTGCCAAAATAACAGTATTTTTGTCCTTTAGAGTCTTAAAAAGCCGGTTTTAGACAAGATAATTGCATTTCGTGCCCAGTGATCTGAAAAATTTTTTTGGTAAAAATTACTCTATTTTGTTCTCCAAGTGTCTGAAAAGCCATTTTTTGTCAAAATAACTACGTTTGGTCACCAAAGGTCTGAAAACCTTTTTTTAGCCAAAATGACTGTATTTTTGTCTTTTAGAGTCTTAAAACACCGCTTTTAGACAAGATAAACTACATTTGGTAACCAATGGCCTGAAAAAATGTTTTTGGTCAAAATGACTCTATTTAGGTCTCCAAGTGTCTAAAAAGCCCTTTTTAGTCATAATAACTACGTTTGGTCAACAAAGGTCTGAAAAACTATTTTAGCCAAAATGACTGTATTTTTGTCTTTTAGAGTCTCAAAACTCCGCATTTAAATTTGGTATTTGTTTGGGTCAAAATGGCTCTATTTTGGTCTCCAAGTGTCTAAAAAGCCTTTTTAGTCAAAATAACTGCATTTGGTCACCAAAGGTCTGAAAAACTTTTTCAGCCAAAATGACTATATTTTTGTCTTTTAGAGTCTCAAAACTCCGCATTTAGATTTGGTATTTGTTTGGGTCAAAATGACTCTATTTAGGTCTCCAAGTGTCTATAAAGCCCTTTTTAGTCAAAATAACTACGTTTGGTCACCAAAGGTCTGAAAAACTATTTTAGAGTCTCAAAACTCTGCATTTAGATTTGGTATTTGTTTGGGTCAAAATGACTCTATTTTGGTCTCCAAGTGTCTAAAAAGCCTTTTTTAGTCAAAATAACTACGTTTGGTCACCAAAGGTCTGAAAACCTTTTTTCAGCCAAAATGACTGTATTTTTGTCTTTTAGAGTCTTAAAAAGCCGGTTTTAGACAAGATAATTGCATTTCGTGCCCAGTGATCTGAAAACATTTTTTTGGTCAAAATGAGTCTATTTTGGTCTCCAAGTGTCTGAAAAGCCCTTTTTAGACAAAATAACTACGTTTGGTCACCAAAGGTCTGAAAACCTTTTTTAGCAAAAATGACTGTATTTTTGTCTTTTAGAGTCTTAAAACACTGCTTTTAGACAAGATAAACTACATTTGGTAACCAATGGCCTGAAAAAATGTTTTTGGTCAAAATGACTCTATTTAGGTCTCCAAGTGTCTATAAAGCCCTTTTTAGTCAAAATAACTACGTTTGGTCACCAAAGGTCTGAAAACCTTTTTTTTAGCCAAAATTACTGTATTTTTGTCTTTTAGAGTCTTAAAAAGCCGGGTTTAGACAAGATAATTGCATTTCGTAACCAGTGATCTGAAAACATTTTTTTGGTCAAAATGACTCTATTTTGGTCTCCAAGTGTCTAAAAAGCCCTTTTTAGTCAAAATAACTGCATTTGGTTACCAAAGGTCTGAAAAAAATTTAGTCAAAATGATTGTATTTTCGTCTATTAGAGTTTTAAAAAGCCGGTTTTGGACAAGATAATTGCATTTGGTAACCAATCGCCTGAAACACTTGTTTGGGTCAAAATTACTCTATTTTGGTCTCCAAGTGTCTAAGAATCCTTTTTTAGTCAAAATAACTGCATTTGGTCACCAAAGGTCTGAAAACCTTTTTTTAGCCAAAATAACAGTATTTTTGTCCTTTAGAGTCTTAAAAAGCCGGTTTTAGACAAGATAATTGCATTTCGTGCCCAGTGATCTGAAAACATTTTTTTGGTAAAAATGACTCTATTTTGGTCTCCAAGTGTCTGAAAAGCCATTTTTTGTCAAAATAACTACGTTTGGTCACCAAAGGTCTGAAAACCTTTTTTAGCCAAAATGACTGTATTTTTGTCTTTTAGAGTCTTAAAACACCGCTTTTAGACAAGATAAACTACATTTGGTAACCAATGGCCTGAAAAAATGTTTTTGGTCAAAATGACTCTATTTAGGTCTCCAAGTGTCTATAAAGCCCTTTTTAGTCAAAATAACTACGTTTGGTCACCGAAGGTCTGAAAAACTATTTTAGAGTCTCAAAACTCCGCATTTAGATTTGGTATTTGTTTGGGTCAAAATTACTCTATTTTGGTCTCCAAGTGTCTGAAAAGCCCTTTTTAGTCAAAATAACTACGTTTGGTCACCAAAGGTCTGAAAACCTTTTTTTAGCCAAAATGACTGTATTTTTGTCTTTTAGAGTCTTAAAAAGCCGGGTTTAGACAAGATAATTGCATTTCGTAACCAGTGATATGAAAACTTTTTTTGGTCAAAATGACTCTATTTTGGTCTCCAAGTGTCTAAGAAGCCCTTTTAAGTCAAAATAACTGCATTTGGTCAGCAAAGGTATGAAAAAAATTTAGTCAAAATAATTGTATTTTCGTCTATTAGAGTCTTAAAAACCAGTTTTGGACAAGATAATTGCATTTGGTAACCAATGGCCTGAAAAAATGTTTTTGGTCAAAATGACTCTATCTAGGTCTCCAAGTGTCTAAAAAGCCCTTTTTAGTCATAATAACTACGTTTGGTCAACAAAGGTCTGAAAAACTATTTTAGCCAAAATGACTGTATTTTTGTCTTTTAGAGTCTCAAAACTCCGCATTTAGATTTGGTATTTGTTTGGGTCAAAATGACTCTATTTTTGTCTCCAAGTGTCTAAAAAGCCTTTTTAGTCAAAATAACTGCATTTGGTCACCAAAGGTCTGAAAAACTTTTTTAGCCAAAATGACTGTATTTTTGTCTTTTAGAGTCTTAAAAAGCTGGGTTTAGACAAGATAATTGCATTTCGTAACCAGTGATCTGAAAACATTTTTTTGGTCAAAATGACTCTATTTTGGTCTCCAAGTGTCTAAGAAGCCCTTTTAAGTCAAAATAACTGCATTTGGTCAGCAAAGGTATGAATAAAAATTTAGTCAAAAATGATTGTATTTTCGTCAATTAGAGTTTTAAAAACCGGTTTTGGACAAGATAATTGCATTTGGTAGCCAATGGCCTAAAAAATGTTTTTGGTCAAAATGACTCTATTTAGGTCTCCAAGTGTCTAAAAAGCCCTTTTTAGTCATAATACCTACGTTTGGTCAACAAAGGTCTGAAAAACTATTTTAGCCAAAATGACTGTATTTTTGTCTTTTAGAGTCACAAAACTCCGCATTTAGATTTGGTATTTGTTTGGGTCAAAATGACTCTATTTTGGTCTCCAAGTGTCTAAAAAGCCTTTTTAGTCAAAATAACTGCATTTGGTCACCAAAGGTCTGAAAAACTTTTTTAGCCAAAATGACTGTATTTTTGTCTTTTAGAGTCTTAAAATGCTGGTTTTAGACAAGATAATTGCATTTCGTGCCCAGTGATCTGAAATTTTTTTTGGTCAAAATGACTCTATTTTGGTCTCCAAGTGTCTAAAAAGCCTTTTTTAGTCAAAATAACTACGTTTGGTCACCAAAGGACTGAAAACCTTTTTCAGCCAAAATGACTGTATTTTTGTCTTTTAGAGTCTTAAAACACTGCTTTTAGACAAGATAAACTACATTTGGTAACCAATGGCCTGAAAAAATGTTTTTGGTCAAAATGACTCTATTTAGGTCTCCAAGTGTCTATAAAGCCCTTTTTAGTCAAAATAACTACGTTTGGTCACCAAAGGTCTGAAAAACTATTTTAGAGTCTCAAAACTCCGCATTTAGATTTGGTATTTGTTTGGGTCAAAATTACTCTATTTTGGTCTCCAAGTGTCTAAAAATCCTTTTTTAGTCAAAATAACTGCATTTGGTCACCAAAGGTCTGAAAACCTTTTTTTTAGCCAAAATAACAGTATTTTTGTCCTTTAGAGTCTTAAAAAGCCGGTTTTAGACAAGATAATTGCATTTCGTGCCCAGTGATCTGAAAACATTTTTTTGGTAAAAATGACTCTATTTTGGTCTCCAAGTGTCTGAAAAGCCATTTTTTGTCAAAATAACTACGTTTGGTCACCAAAGGTCTGAAAACCTTTTTTAGCCAAAATGACTGTATTTTTGTCTTTTAGAGTCTTAAAACACCGCTTTTAGACAAGATAAACTACATTTGGTAACCAATGGCCTGAAAAAATGTTTTTGGTCAAAATGACTCTATTTAGGTCTCCAAGTGTCTATAAAGCCCTTTTTAGTCAAAATAACTACGTTTGGTCACCGAAGGTCTGAAAAACTATTTTAGAGTCTCAAAACTCCGCATTTAGATTTGGTATTTGTTTGGGTCAAAATTACTCTATTTTGGTCTCCAAGTGTCTGAAAAGCCCTTTTTAGTCAAAATAACTACGTTTGGTCACCAAAGGTCTGAAAACCTTTTTTTTAGCCAAAATGACTGTATTTTTGTCTTTTAGAGTCTTAAAAAGCCGGGTTTAGACAAGATAATTGCATTTCGTAACCAGTGATATGAAAACTTTTTTTGGTCAAAATGACTCTATTTTGGTCTCCAAGTGTCTAAGAAGCCCTTTTAAGTCAAAATAACTGCATTTGGTCAGCAAAGGTATGAAAAAAAATTTAGTCAAAATAATTGTATTTTCGTCTATTAGAGTCTTAAAAACCGGTTTTGGACAAGATAATTGCATTTGGTAACCAATGGCCTGAAAAAATGTTTTTGGTCAAAATGACTCTATCTAGGTCTCCAAGTGTCTAAAAAGCCCTTTTTAGTCATAATAACTACGTTTGGTCAACAAAGGTCTGAAAAACTATTTTAGCCAAAATGACTGTATTTTTGTCTTTTAGAGTCTCAAAACTCCGCATTTAGATTTGGTATTTGTTTGGGTCAAAATGACTCTATTTTTTTCTCCAAGTGTCTAAAAAGCCTTTTTAGTCAAAATAACTGCATTTGGTCACCAAAGGTCTGAAAAACTTTTTTAGCCAAAATGACTGTATTTTTGTCTTTTAGAGTCTTAAAAAGCCGGGTTTAGACAAGATAATTTCATTTCGTAACCAGTGATCTGAAAACATTTTTTTGGTCAAAATGACTCTATTTTGGTCTCCAAGTGTCTAAAAAGCCCTTTTTAGTCAAAATAACTGCATTTGGTTACCAAAGGTCTGAAAAAAATTTAGTCAAAATGATTGTATTTTCGTCTATTAGAGTTTTAAAAAGCCGGTTTTGGACAAGATAATTGCATTTGGTAACCAATCGCCTGAAACACTTGTTTGGGTCAAAATTACTCTATTTTGGTCTCCAAGTGTCTAAAAATCCTTTTTTAGTCAAAATAACTGCATTTGGTCACCAAAGGTCTGAAAACCTTTTTTTTAGCCAAAATAACAGTATTTTTGTCCTTTAGAGTCTTAAAAAGCCGGTTTTAGACAAGATAATTGCATTTCGTGCCCAGTGATCTGAAAACATTTTTTTGGTAAAAATGACTCTATTTTGGTCTCCAAGTGTCTGAAAAGCCATTTTTTGTCAAAATAACTACGTTTGGTCACCAAAGGTCTGAAAACCTTTTTTTAGCCAAAATGACTGTATTTTTGTCTTTTAGAGTCTTAAAACACCGCTTTTAGACAAGATAAACTACATTTGGTAACCAATGGCCTGAAAAAATGTTTTTGGTCAAAATGACTCTATTTAGGTCTCCAAGTGTCTATAAAGCCCTTTTTAGTCAAAATAACTACGTTTGGTCACCGAAGGTCTGAAAAACTATTTTAGAGTCTCAAAACTCCGCATTTAGATTTGGTGTTTGTTTGGGTCAAAATTACTCTATTTTGGTCTCCAAGTGTCTGAAAAGCCCTTTTTAGTCAAAATAACTACGTTTGGTCACCAAAGGTCTGAAAACCTTTTTTTTAGCCAAAATGACTGTATTTTTGTCTTTTAGAGTCTTAAAAAGCCGGGTTTAGACAAGATAATTGCATTTCGTAACCAGTGATATGAAAACTTTTTTTGGTCAAAATGACTCTATTTTGGTCTCCAAGTGTCTAAGAAGCCCTTTTAAGTCAAAATAACTGCATTTGGTCAGCAAAGGTATGAAAAAAAATTAAGTCAAAATGATTGTATTCTCGTCTATTAGAGTCTTAAAAACCGGTTTTGGACAAGATAATTGCATTTGGTAACCAATGGCATGAAAAAATGTTTTTGGTCAAAATGACTCTATCTAGGTCTCCAAGTGTCTAAAAAGCCCTTTTTAGTCATAATAACTACGTTTGGTCAACAAAGGTCTGAAAAACTATTTTAGCCAAAATGACTGTATTTTTGTCTTTTAGAGTCTCAAAACTCCGCATTTAGATTTGGTATTTGTTTGGGTCAAAATGACTCTATTTTTGTCTCCAAGTGTCTAAAAAGCCTTTTTAGTCAAAATAACTGCATTTGGTCACCAAAGGTCTGAAAAACTTTTTTAGCCAAAATGACTGTATTTTTGTCTTTTAGAGTCTTAAAAAGCCGGGTTCAGACAAGATAATTGCATTTCGTAACCAGTGATCTGAAAACATTTTTTTGGTCAAAATGACTCTATTTTGGTCTCCAAGTGTCTAAAAAGCCCTTTTTAGTCAAAATAATTGCATTTGGTTACCAAAGGTCTGAAAAAAAATTTAGTCAAAATGATTGTATTTTCGTCTATTAGAGTTTTAAAAAGCCGGTTTTGGACAAGATAATTGCATTTGGTAACCAATCGCCTGAAACACTTGTTTGGGTCAAAATTACTCTATTTTGGTCTCCAAGTGTCTAAAAATCCTTTTTTAGTCAAAATAACTGCATTTGGTCACCAAAGGTCTGAAAACCTTTTTTTTAGCCAAAATAACAGTATTTTTGTCCTTTAGAGTCTTAAAAAGCCGGTTTTAGACAAGATAATTGCATTTCGTGCCCAGTGATCTGAAAACATTTTTTTGGTAAAAATGACTCTATTTTGGTCTCCAAGTGTCTGAAAAGCCATTTTTTGTCAAAATAACTACGTTTGGTCACCAAAGGTCTGAAAACCTTTTTTTAGCCAAAATGACTGTATTTTTGTCTTTTAGAGTCTTAAAACACCGCTTTTAGACAAGATAAACTACATTTGGTAACCAATGGCCTGAAAAAATGTTTTTGGTCAAAATGACTCTATTTAGGTCTCCAAGTGTCTATAAAGCCCTTTTTAGTCAAAATAACTACGTTTGGTCACCGAAGGTCTGAAAAACTATTTTAGAGTCTCAAAACTCCGCATTTAGATTTGGTATTTGTTTGGGTCAAAATTACTCTATTTTGGTCTCCAAGTGTCTGAAAAGCCCTTTTTAGTCAAAATAACTACGTTTGGTCACCAAAGGTCTGAAAACCTTTTTTTTAGCCAAAATGACTGTATTTTTGTCTTTTAGAGTCTTAAAAAGCCGGGTTTAGACAAGATAATTGCATTTCGTAATCAGTGATATGAAAACTTTTTTTGGTCAAAATGACTCTATTTTGGTCTCCAAGTGTCTAAGAAGCCCTTTTAAGTCAAAATAACTGCATTTGGTCAGCAAAGGTATGAAAAAAAATTTAGTCAAAATAATTGTATTTTCGTCTATTAGAGTCTTAAAAACCGGTTTTGGACAAGATAATTGCATTTGGTAACCAATGGCCTGAAAAAATGTTTTTGGTCAAAATGACTCTATCTAGGTCTCCAAGTGTCTAAAAAGCCCTTTTTAGTCATAATAACTACGTTTGGTCAACAAAGGTCTGAAAAACTATTTTAGCCAAAATGACTGTATTTTTGTCTTTTAGAGTCTCAAAACTCCGCATTTAGATTTGGTATTTGTTTGGGTCAAAATGACTCTATTTTTGTCTCCAAGTGTCTAAAAAGCCTTTTTAGTCAAAATAACTGCATTTGGTCACCAAAGGTCTGAAAAACTTTTTTAGCCAAAATGACTATATTTTTGTCTTTTAGAGTCTTAAAAAGCCGGGTTTAGACAAGATAATTGCATTTCGTAACCAGTGATCTGAAAACATTTTTTTGGTCAAAATGACTCTATTTTGGTCTCCAGGTGTCTAAAAAGCCCTTTTTAGTCAAAATAACTGCATTTGGTTACCAAAGGTCTGAAAACCTTTTTTTTAGCCAAAATGACTGTATTTTTGTCTTTTAGAGTCTTAAAAAGCCGGGTTTAGACAAGATAATTGCATTTCATAACCAGTGATATGAAAACTTTTTTTGGTCAAAATGACTCTATTTTGGTCTCCAAGTGTCTAAGAAGCCCTTTTAAGTCAAAATAACTGCATTTGGTCAGCAAAGGTATGAAAAAAAATTTAGTCAAAATAATTGTATTTTCGTCTATTAGAGTCTTAAAAACCGGTTTTGGACAAGATAATTGCATTTGGTAACCAATGGCCTGAAAAAATGTTTTTGGTCAAAATGACTCTATCTAGGTCTCCAAGTGTCTAAAAAGCCCTTTTTAGTCATAATAACTACGTTTGGTCAACAAAGGTCTGAAAAACTATTTTAGCCAAAATGACTGTATTTTTGTCTTTTAGAGTCTCAAAACTCCGCATTTAGATTTGGTATTTGTTTGGGTCAAAATGACTCTATTTTTGTCTCCAAGTGTCTAAAAAGCCTTTTTAGTCAAAATAACTGCATTTGGTCACCAAAGGTCTGAAAAACTTTTTTAGCCAAAATGACTATATTTTTGTCTTTTAGAGTCTTAAAAAGCCGGGTTTAGACAAGATAATTGCATTTCGTAACCAGTGATCTGAAAACATTTTTTTGGTCAAAATGACTCTATTTTGGTCTCCAAGAGTCTAAAAAGCCCTTTTTAGTCAAAATAACTGCATTTGGTTACCAAAGGTCTGAAAAAAATTTAGTCAAAATGATTGTATTTTCGTCTATTAGAGTTTTAAAAAGCCGGTTTTGGACAAGATAATTGCATTTGGTAACCAATCGCCTGAAACACTTGTTTGGGTCAAAATTACTCTATTTTGGTCTCCAAGTGTCTAAAAATCCTTTTTTAGTCAAAATAACTGCATTTGGTCACCAAAGGTCTGAAAACCTTTTTTTTTGCCAAAATAACAGTATTTTTGTCCTTTAGAGTCTTAAAAAGCCGGTTTTAGACAAGATAATTGCATTTCGTGCCCAGTGATCTGAAAAATTTTTTTGGTAAAAATTACTCTATTTTGTTCTCCAAGTGTCTGAAAAGCCATTTTTTGTCAAAATAACTACGTTTGGTCACCAAAGGTCTGAAAACCTTTTTTTAGCCAAAATGACTGTATTTTTGTCTTTTAGAGTCTTAAAACACCGCTTTTAGACAAGATAAACTACATTTGGTAACCAATGGCCTGAAAAAATGTTTTTGGTCAAAATGACTCTATTTAGGTCTCCAAGTGTCTAAAAAGCCCTTTTTAGTCATAATAACTACGTTTGGTCAACAAAGGTCTGAAAAACTATTTTAGCCAAAATGACTGTATTTTTGTCTTTTAGAGTCTCAAAACTCCGCATTTAAATTTGGTATTTGTTTGGGTCAAAATGGCTCTATTTTGGTCTCCAAGTGTCTAAAAAGCCTTTTTAGTCAAAATAACTGCATTTGGTCACCAAAGGTCTGAAAAACTTTTTCAGCCAAAATGACTATATTTTTGTCTTTTAGAGTCTCAAAACTCCGCATTTAGATTTGGTATTTGTTTGGGTCAAAATGACTCTATTTAGGTCTCCAAGTGTCTATAAAGCCCTTTTTAGTCAAAATAACTACGTTTGGTCACCAAAGGTCTGAAAAACTATTTTAGAGTCTCAAAACTCTGCATTTAGATTTGGTATTTGTTTGGGTCAAAATGACTCTATTTTGGTCTCCAAGTGTCTAAAAAGCCTTTTTTAGTCAAAATAACTACGTTTGGTCACCAAAGGTCTGAAAACCTTTTTTCAGCCAAAATGACTGTATTTTTGTCTTTTAGAGTCTTAAAAAGCCGGTTTTAGACAAGATAATTGCATTTCGTGCCCAGTGATCTGAAAACATTTTTTTGGTCAAAATGAGTCTATTTTGGTCTCCAAGTGTCTGAAAAGCCCTTTTTAGACAAAATAACTACGTTTGGTCACCAAAGGTCTGAAAACCTTTTTTAGCAAAAATGACTGTATTTTTGTCTTTTAGAGTCTTAAAACACTGCTTTTAGACAAGATAAACTACATTTGGTAACCAATGGCCTGAAAAAATGTTTTTGGTCAAAATGACTCTATTTAGGTCTCCAAGTGTCTATAAAGCCCTTTTTAGTCAAAATAACTACGTTTGGTCACCAAAGGTCTGAAAACCTTTTTTTTAGCCAAAATTACTGTATTTTTGTCTTTTAGAGTCTTAAAAAGCCGGGTTTAGACAAGATAATTGCATTTCGTAACCAGTGATCTGAAAACATTTTTTTGGTCAAAATGACTCTATTTTGGTCTCCAAGTGTCTAAAAAGCCCTTTTTAGTCAAAATAACTGCATTTGGTTACCAAAGGTCTGAAAAAAATTTAGTCAAAATGATTGTATTTTCGTCTATTAGAGTTTTAAAAAGCCGGTTTTGGACAAGATAATTGCATTTGGTAACCAATCGCCTGAAACACTTGTTTGGGTCAAAATTACTCTATTTTGGTCTCCAAGTGTCTAAGAATCCTTTTTTAGTCAAAATAACTGCATTTGGTCACCAAAGGTCTGAAAACCTTTTTTTAGCCAAAATAACAGTATTTTTGTCCTTTAGAGTCTTAAAAAGCCGGTTTTAGACAAGATAATTGCATTTCGTGCCCAGTGATCTGAAAACATTTTTTTGGTAAAAATGACTCTATTTTGGTCTCCAAGTGTCTGAAAAGCCATTTTTTGTCAAAATAACTACGTTTGGTCACCAAAGGTCTGAAAACCTTTTTTAGCCAAAATGACTGTATTTTTGTCTTTTAGAGTCTTAAAACACCGCTTTTAGACAAGATAAACTACATTTGGTAACCAATGGCCTGAAAAAATGTTTTTGGTCAAAATGACTCTATTTAGGTCTCCAAGTGTCTATAAAGCCCTTTTTAGTCAAAATAACTACGTTTGGTCACCGAAGGTCTGAAAAACTATTTTAGAGTCTCAAAACTCCGCATTTAGATTTGGTATTTGTTTGGGTCAAAATTACTCTATTTTGGTCTCCAAGTGTCTGAAAAGCCCTTTTTAGTCAAAATAACTACGTTTGGTCACCAAAGGTCTGAAAACCTTTTTTTAGCCAAAATGACTGTATTTTTGTCTTTTAGAGTCTTAAAAAGCCGGGTTTAGACAAGATAATTGCATTTCGTAACCAGTGATATGAAAACTTTTTTTGGTCAAAATGACTCTATTTTGGTCTCCAAGTGTCTAAGAAGCCCTTTTAAGTCAAAATAACTGCATTTGGTCAGCAAAGGTATGAAAAAAATTTAGTCAAAATAATTGTATTTTCGTCTATTAGAGTCTTAAAAACCAGTTTTGGACAAGATAATTGCATTTGGTAACCAATGGCCTGAAAAAATGTTTTTGGTCAAAATGACTCTATCTAGGTCTCCAAGTGTCTAAAAAGCCCTTTTTAGTCATAATAACTACGTTTGGTCAACAAAGGTCTGAAAAACTATTTTAGCCAAAATGACTGTATTTTTGTCTTTTAGAGTCTCAAAACTCCGCATTTAGATTTGGTATTTGTTTGGGTCAAAATGACTCTATTTTTGTCTCCAAGTGTCTAAAAAGCCTTTTTAGTCAAAATAACTGCATTTGGTCACCAAAGGTCTGAAAAACTTTTTTAGCCAAAATGACTGTATTTTTGTCTTTTAGAGTCTTAAAAAGCTGGGTTTAGACAAGATAATTGCATTTCGTAACCAGTGATCTGAAAACATTTTTTTGGTCAAAATGACTCTATTTTGGTCTCCAAGTGTCTAAGAAGCCCTTTTAAGTCAAAATAACTGCATTTGGTCAGCAAAGGTATGAATAAAAATTTAGTCAAAAATGATTGTATTTTCGTCAATTAGAGTTTTAAAAACCGGTTTTGGACAAGATAATTGCATTTGGTAGCCAATGGCCTAAAAAATGTTTTTGGTCAAAATGACTCTATTTAGGTCTCCAAGTGTCTAAAAAGCCCTTTTTAGTCATAATACCTACGTTTGGTCAACAAAGGTCTGAAAAACTATTTTAGCCAAAATGACTGTATTTTTGTCTTTTAGAGTCACAAAACTCCGCATTTAGATTTGGTATTTGTTTGGGTCAAAATGACTCTATTTTGGTCTCCAAGTGTCTAAAAAGCCTTTTTAGTCAAAATAACTGCATTTGGTCACCAAAGGTCTGAAAAACTTTTTTAGCCAAAATGACTGTATTTTTGTCTTTTAGAGTCTTAAAAAGCCGGTTTTAGACAAGATAATTGCATTTCGTGCCCAGTGATCTGAAATTTTTTTTGGTCAAAATGACTCTATTTTGGTCTCCAAGTGTCTAAAAAGCCTTTTTTAGTCAAAATAACTACGTTTGGTCACCAAAGGACTGAAAACCTTTTTCAGCCAAAATGACTGTATTTTTGTCTTTTAGAGTCTTAAAACACTGCTTTTAGACAAGATAAACTACATTTGGTAACCAATGGCCTGAAAAAATGTTTTTGGTCAAAATGACTCTATTTAGGTCTCCAAGTGTCTATAAAGCCCTTTTTAGTCAAAATAACTACGTTTGGTCACCAAAGGTCTGAAAAACTATTTTAGAGTCTCAAAACTCCGCATTTAGATTTGGTATTTGTTTGGGTCAAAATTACTCTATTTTGGTCTCCAAGTGTCTAAAAATCCTTTTTTAGTCAAAATAACTGCATTTGGTCACCAAAGGTCTGAAAACCTTTTTTTTAGCCAAAATAACAGTATTTTTGTCCTTTAGAGTCTTAAAAAGCCGGTTTTAGACAAGATAATTGCATTTCGTGCCCAGTGATCTGAAAACATTTTTTTGGTAAAAATGACTCTATTTTGGTCTCCAAGTGTCTGAAAAGCCATTTTTTGTCAAAATAACTACGTTTGGTCACCAAAGGTCTGAAAACCTTTTTTAGCCAAAATGACTGTATTTTTGTCTTTTAGAGTCTTAAAACACCGCTTTTAGACAAGATAAACTACATTTGGTAACCAATGGCCTGAAAAAATGTTTTTGGTCAAAATGACTCTATTTAGGTCTCCAAGTGTCTATAAAGCCCTTTTTAGTCAAAATAACTACGTTTGGTCACCGAAGGTCTGAAAAACTATTTTAGAGTCTCAAAACTCCGCATTTAGATTTGGTATTTGTTTGGGTCAAAATTACTCTATTTTGGTCTCCAAGTGTCTGAAAAGCCCTTTTTAGTCAAAATAACTACGTTTGGTCACCAAAGGTCTGAAAACCTTTTTTTTAGCCAAAATGACTGTATTTTTGTCTTTTAGAGTCTTAAAAAGCCGGGTTTAGACAAGATAATTGCATTTCGTAACCAGTGATATGAAAACTTTTTTTGGTCAAAATGACTCTATTTTGGTCTCCAAGTGTCTAAGAAGCCCTTTTAAGTCAAAATAACTGCATTTGGTCAGCAAAGGTATGAAAAAAAATTTAGTCAAAATAATTGTATTTTCGTCTATTAGAGTCTTAAAAACCGGTTTTGGACAAGATAATTGCATTTGGTAACCAATGGCCTGAAAAAATGTTTTTGGTCAAAATGACTCTATCTAGGTCTCCAAGTGTCTAAAAAGCCCTTTTTAGTCATAATAACTACGTTTGGTCAACAAAGGTCTGAAAAACTATTTTAGCCAAAATGACTGTATTTTTGTCTTTTAGAGTCTCAAAACTCCGCATTTAGATTTGGTATTTGTTTGGGTCAAAATGACTCTATTTTTTTCTCCAAGTGTCTAAAAAGCCTTTTTAGTCAAAATAACTGCATTTGGTCACCAAAGGTCTGAAAAACTTTTTTAGCCAAAATGACTGTATTTTTGTCTTTTAGAGTCTTAAAAAGCCGGGTTTAGACAAGATAATTTCATTTCGTAACCAGTGATCTGAAAACATTTTTTTGGTCAAAATGACTCTATTTTGGTCTCCAAGTGTCTAAAAAGCCCTTTTTAGTCAAAATAACTGCATTTGGTTACCAAAGGTCTGAAAAAAATTTAGTCAAAATGATTGTATTTTCGTCTATTAGAGTTTTAAAAAGCCGGTTTTGGACAAGATAATTGCATTTGGTAACCAATCGCCTGAAACACTTGTTTGGGTCAAAATTACTCTATTTTGGTCTCCAAGTGTCTAAAAATCCTTTTTTAGTCAAAATAACTGCATTTGGTCACCAAAGGTCTGAAAACCTTTTTTTTAGCCAAAATAACAGTATTTTTGTCCTTTAGAGTCTTAAAAAGCCGGTTTTAGACAAGATAATTGCATTTCGTGCCCAGTGATCTGAAAACATTTTTTTGGTAAAAATGACTCTATTTTGGTCTCCAAGTGTCTGAAAAGCCATTTTTTGTCAAAATAACTACGTTTGGTCACCAAAGGTCTGAAAACCTTTTTTTAGCCAAAATGACTGTATTTTTGTCTTTTAGAGTCTTAAAACACCGCTTTTAGACAAGATAAACTACATTTGGTAACCAATGGCCTGAAAAAATGTTTTTGGTCAAAATGACTCTATTTAGGTCTCCAAGTGTCTATAAAGCCCTTTTTAGTCAAAATAACTACGTTTGGTCACCGAAGGTCTGAAAAACTATTTTAGAGTCTCAAAACTCCGCATTTAGATTTGGTGTTTGTTTGGGTCAAAATTACTCTATTTTGGTCTCCAAGTGTCTGAAAAGCCCTTTTTAGTCAAAATAACTACGTTTGGTCACCAAAGGTCTGAAAACCTTTTTTTTAGCCAAAATGACTGTATTTTTGTCTTTTAGAGTCTTAAAAAGCCGGGTTTAGACAAGATAATTGCATTTCGTAACCAGTGATATGAAAACTTTTTTTGGTCAAAATGACTCTATTTTGGTCTCCAAGTGTCTAAGAAGCCCTTTTAAGTCAAAATAACTGCATTTGGTCAGCAAAGGTATGAAAAAAAATTAAGTCAAAATGATTGTATTCTCGTCTATTAGAGTCTTAAAAACCGGTTTTGGACAAGATAATTGCATTTGGTAACCAATGGCATGAAAAAATGTTTTTGGTCAAAATGACTCTATCTAGGTCTCCAAGTGTCTAAAAAGCCCTTTTTAGTCATAATAACTACGTTTGGTCAACAAAGGTCTGAAAAACTATTTTAGCCAAAATGACTGTATTTTTGTCTTTTAGAGTCTCAAAACTCCGCATTTAGATTTGGTATTTGTTTGGGTCAAAATGACTCTATTTTTGTCTCCAAGTGTCTAAAAAGCCTTTTTAGTCAAAATAACTGCATTTGGTCACCAAAGGTCTGAAAAACTTTTTTAGCCAAAATGACTGTATTTTTGTCTTTTAGAGTCTTAAAAAGCCGGGTTCAGACAAGATAATTGCATTTCGTAACCAGTGATCTGAAAACATTTTTTTGGTCAAAATGACTCTATTTTGGTCTCCAAGTGTCTAAAAAGCCCTTTTTAGTCAAAATAATTGCATTTGGTTACCAAAGGTCTGAAAAAAAATTTAGTCAAAATGATTGTATTTTCGTCTATTAGAGTTTTAAAAAGCCGGTTTTGGACAAGATAATTGCATTTGGTAACCAATCGCCTGAAACACTTGTTTGGGTCAAAATTACTCTATTTTGGTCTCCAAGTGTCTAAAAATCCTTTTTTAGTCAAAATAACTGCATTTGGTCACCAAAGGTCTGAAAACCTTTTTTTTAGCCAAAATAACAGTATTTTTGTCCTTTAGAGTCTTAAAAAGCCGGTTTTAGACAAGATAATTGCATTTCGTGCCCAGTGATCTGAAAACATTTTTTTGGTAAAAATGACTCTATTTTGGTCTCCAAGTGTCTGAAAAGCCATTTTTTGTCAAAATAACTACGTTTGGTCACCAAAGGTCTGAAAACCTTTTTTTAGCCAAAATGACTGTATTTTTGTCTTTTAGAGTCTTAAAACACCGCTTTTAGACAAGATAAACTACATTTGGTAACCAATGGCCTGAAAAAATGTTTTTGGTCAAAATGACTCTATTTAGGTCTCCAAGTGTCTATAAAGCCCTTTTTAGTCAAAATAACTACGTTTGGTCACCGAAGGTCTGAAAAACTATTTTAGAGTCTCAAAACTCCGCATTTAGATTTGGTATTTGTTTGGGTCAAAATTACTCTATTTTGGTCTCCAAGTGTCTGAAAAGCCCTTTTTAGTCAAAATAACTACGTTTGGTCACCAAAGGTCTGAAAACCTTTTTTTAGCCAAAATGACTGTATTTTTGTCTTTTAGAGTCTTAAAAAGCCGGGTTTAGACAAGATAATTGCATTTCGTAATCAGTGATATGAAAACTTTTTTTGGTCAAAATGACTCTATTTTGGTCTCCAAGTGTCTAAGAAGCCCTTTTAAGTCAAAATAACTGCATTTGGTCAGCAAAGGTATGAAAAAAAATTTAGTCAAAATAATTGTATTTTCGTCTATTAGAGTCTTAAAAACCGGTTTTGGACAAGATAATTGCATTTGGTAACCAATGGCCTGAAAAAATGTTTTTGGTCAAAATGACTCTATCTAGGTCTCCAAGTGTCTAAAAAGCCCTTTTTAGTCATAATAACTACGTTTGGTCAACAAAGGTCTGAAAAACTATTTTAGCCAAAATGACTGTATTTTTGTCTTTTAGAGTCTCAAAACTCCGCATTTAGATTTGGTATTTGTTTGGGTCAAAATGACTCTATTTTTGTCTCCAAGTGTCTAAAAAGCCTTTTTAGTCAAAATAACTGCATTTGGTCACCAAAGGTCTGAAAAACTTTTTTAGCCAAAATGACTATATTTTTGTCTTTTAGAGTCTTAAAAAGCCGGGTTTAGACAAGATAATTGCATTTCGTAACCAGTGATCTGAAAACATTTTTTTGGTCAAAATGACTCTATTTTGGTCTCCAGGTGTCTAAAAAGCCCTTTTTAGTCAAAATAACTGCATTTGGTTACCAAAGGTCTGAAAACCTTTTTTTTAGCCAAAATGACTGTATTTTTGTCTTTTAGAGTCTTAAAAAGCCGGGTTTAGACAAGATAATTGCATTTCATAACCAGTGATATGAAAACTTTTTTTGGTCAAAATGACTCTATTTTGGTCTCCAAGTGTCTAAGAAGCCCTTTTAAGTCAAAATAACTGCATTTGGTCAGCAAAGGTATGAAAAAAAATTTAGTCAAAATAATTGTATTTTCGTCTATTAGAGTCTTAAAAACCGGTTTTGGACAAGATAATTGCATTTGGTAACCAATGGCCTGAAAAAATGTTTTTGGTCAAAATGACTCTATCTAGGTCTCCAAGTGTCTAAAAAGCCCTTTTTAGTCATAATAACTACGTTTGGTCAACAAAGGTCTGAAAAACTATTTTAGCCAAAATGACTGTATTTTTGTCTTTTAGAGTCTCAAAACTCCGCATTTAGATTTGGTATTTGTTTGGGTCAAAATGACTCTATTTTTTTCTCCAAGTGTCTAAAAAGCCTTTTTAGTCAAAATAACTGCATTTGGTCACCAAAGGTCTGAAAAACTTTTTTAGCCAAAATGACTGTATTTTTGTCTTTTAGAGTCTTAAAAAGCCGGGTTTAGACAAGATAATTTCATTTCGTAACCAGTGATCTGAAAACATTTTTTTGGTCAAAATGACTCTATTTTGGTCTCCAAGTGTCTAAAAAGCCCTTTTTAGTCAAAATAACTGCATTTGGTTACCAAAGGTCTGAAAAAAATTTAGTCAAAATGATTGTATTTTCGTCTATTAGAGTTTTAAAAAGCCGGTTTTGGACAAGATAATTGCATTTGGTAACCAATCGCCTGAAACACTTGTTTGGGTCAAAATTACTCTATTTTGGTCTCCAAGTGTCTAAAAATCCTTTTTTAGTCAAAATAACTGCATTTGGTCACCAAAGGTCTGAAAACCTTTTTTTTAGCCAAAATAACAGTATTTTTGTCCTTTAGAGTCTTAAAAAGCCGGTTTTAGACAAGATAATTGCATTTCGTGCCCAGTGATCTGAAAACATTTTTTTGGTAAAAATGACTCTATTTTGGTCTCCAAGTGTCTGAAAAGCCATTTTTTGTCAAAATAACTACGTTTGGTCACCAAAGGTCTGAAAACCTTTTTTTAGCCAAAATGACTGTATTTTTGTCTTTTAGAGTCTTAAAACACCGCTTTTAGACAAGATAAACTACATTTGGTAACCAATGGCCTGAAAAAATGTTTTTGGTCAAAATGACTCTATTTAGGTCTCCAAGTGTCTATAAAGCCCTTTTTAGTCAAAATAACTACGTTTGGTCACCGAAGGTCTGAAAAACTATTTTAGAGTCTCAAAACTCCGCATTTAGATTTGGTGTTTGTTTGGGTCAAAATTACTCTATTTTGGTCTCCAAGTGTCTGAAAAGCCCTTTTTAGTCAAAATAACTACGTTTGGTCACCAAAGGTCTGAAAACCTTTTTTTTAGCCAAAATGACTGTATTTTTGTCTTTTAGAGTCTTAAAAAGCCGGGTTTAGACAAGATAATTGCATTTCGTAACCAGTGATATGAAAACTTTTTTTGGTCAAAATGACTCTATTTTGGTCTCCAAGTGTCTAAGAAGCCCTTTTAAGTCAAAATAACTGCATTTGGTCAGCAAAGGTATGAAAAAAAATTAAGTCAAAATGATTGTATTCTCGTCTATTAGAGTCTTAAAAACCGGTTTTGGACAAGATAATTGCATTTGGTAACCAATGGCATGAAAAAATGTTTTTGGTCAAAATGACTCTATCTAGGTCTCCAAGTGTCTAAAAAGCCCTTTTTAGTCATAATAACTACGTTTGGTCAACAAAGGTCTGAAAAACTATTTTAGCCAAAATGACTGTATTTTTGTCTTTTAGAGTCTCAAAACTCCGCATTTAGATTTGGTATTTGTTTGGGTCAAAATGACTCTATTTTTGTCTCCAAGTGTCTAAAAAGCCTTTTTAGTCAAAATAACTGCATTTGGTCACCAAAGGTCTGAAAAACTTTTTTAGCCAAAATGACTGTATTTTTGTCTTTTAGAGTCTTAAAAAGCCGGGTTCAGACAAGATAATTGCATTTCGTAACCAGTGATCTGAAAACATTTTTTTGGTCAAAATGACTCTATTTTGGTCTCCAAGTGTCTAAAAAGCCCTTTTTAGTCAAAATAATTGCATTTGGTTACCAAAGGTCTGAAAAAAAATTTAGTCAAAATGATTGTATTTTCGTCTATTAGAGTTTTAAAAAGCCGGTTTTGGACAAGATAATTGCATTTGGTAACCAATCGCCTGAAACACTTGTTTGGGTCAAAATTACTCTATTTTGGTCTCCAAGTGTCTAAAAATCCTTTTTTAGTCAAAATAACTGCATTTGGTCACCAAAGGTCTGAAAACCTTTTTTTTAGCCAAAATAACAGTATTTTTGTCCTTTAGAGTCTTAAAAAGCCGGTTTTAGACAAGATAATTGCATTTCGTGCCCAGTGATCTGAAAACATTTTTTTGGTAAAAATGACTCTATTTTGGTCTCCAAGTGTCTGAAAAGCCATTTTTTGTCAAAATAACTACGTTTGGTCACCAAAGGTCTGAAAACCTTTTTTTAGCCAAAATGACTGTATTTTTGTCTTTTAGAGTCTTAAAACACCGCTTTTAGACAAGATAAACTACATTTGGTAACCAATGGCCTGAAAAAATGTTTTTGGTCAAAATGACTCTATTTAGGTCTCCAAGTGTCTATAAAGCCCTTTTTAGTCAAAATAACTACGTTTGGTCACCGAAGGTCTGAAAAACTATTTTAGAGTCTCAAAACTCCGCATTTAGATTTGGTATTTGTTTGGGTCAAAATTACTCTATTTTGGTCTCCAAGTGTCTGAAAAGCCCTTTTTAGTCAAAATAACTACGTTTGGTCACCAAAGGTCTGAAAACCTTTTTTTTAGCCAAAATGACTGTATTTTTGTCTTTTAGAGTCTGCAAAAGCCGGGTTTAGACAAGATAATTGCATTTCGTAATCAGTGATATGAAAACTTTTTTTGGTCAAAATGACTCTATTTTGGTCTCCAAGTGTCTAAGAAGCCCTTTTAAGTCAAAATAACTGCATTTGGTCAGCAAAGGTATGAAAAAAAATTTAGTCAAAATAATTGTATTTTCGTCTATTAGAGTCTTAAAAACCGGTTTTGGACAAGATAATTGCATTTGGTAACCAATGGCCTGAAAAAATGTTTTTGGTCAAAATGACTCTATCTAGGTCTCCAAGTGTCTAAAAAGCCCTTTTTAGTCATAATAACTACGTTTGGTCAACAAAGGTCTGAAAAACTATTTTAGCCAAAATGACTGTATTTTTGTCTTTTAGAGTCTCAAAACTCCGCATTTAGATTTGGTATTTGTTTGGGTCAAAATGACTCTATTTTTGTCTCCAAGTGTCTAAAAAGCCTTTTTAGTCAAAATAACTGCATTTGGTCACCAAAGGTCTGAAAAACTTTTTTAGCCAAAATGACTATATTTTTGTCTTTTAGAGTCTTAAAAAGCCGGGTTTAGACAAGATAATTGCATTTCGTAACCAGTGATCTGAAAACATTTTTTTGGTCAAAATGACTCTATTTTGGTCTCCAGGTGTCTAAAAAGCCCTTTTTAGTCAAAATAACTGCATTTGGTTACCAAAGGTCTGAAAACCTTTTTTTTAGCCAAAATGACTGTATTTTTGTCTTTTAGAGTCTTAAAAAGCCGGGTTTAGACAAGATAATTGCATTTCATAACCAGTGATATGAAAACTTTTTTTGGTCAAAATGACTCTATTTTGGTCTCCAAGTGTCTAAGAAGCCCTTTTAAGTCAAAATAACTGCATTTGGTCAGCAAAGGTATGAAAAAAAATTTAGTCAAAATAATTGTATTTTCGTCTATTAGAGTCTTAAAAACCGGTTTTGGACAAGATAATTGCATTTGGTAACCAATGGCCTGAAAAAATGTTTTTGGTCAAAATGACTCTATCTAGGTCTCCAAGTGTCTAAAAAGCCCTTTTTAGTCATAATAACTACGTTTGGTCAACAAAGGTCTGAAAAACTATTTTAGCCAAAATGACTGTATTTTTGTCTTTTAGAGTCTCAAAACTCCGCATTTAGATTTGGTATTTGTTTGGGTCAAAATGACTCTATTTTTGTCTCCAAGTGTCTAAAAAGCCTTTTTAGTCAAAATAACTGCATTTGGTCACCAAAGGTCTGAAAAACTTTTTTAGCCAAAATGACTATATTTTTGTCTTTTAGAGTCTTAAAAAGCCGGGTTTAGACAAGATAATTGCATTTCGTAACCAGTGATCTGAAAACATTTTTTTGGTCAAAATGACTCTATTTTGGTCTCCAGGTGTCTAAAAAGCCCTTTTTAGTCAAAATAACTGCATTTGGTTACCAAAGGTCTGAAAAAAATTTAGTCAAAATGATTGTATTTTCGTCTATTAGAGTTTTAAAAAGCCGGTTTTGGACAAGATAATTGCATTTGGTAACCAATCGCCTGAAACACTTGTTTGGGTCAAAATTACTCTATTTTGGTCTCCAAGTGTCTAAAAATCCTTTTTTAGTCAAAATAACTGCATTTGGTCACCAAAGGTCTGAAAACCTTTTTTTTTGCCAAAATAACAGCATTTTTGTCCTTTAGAGTCTTAAAAAGACGGTTTTAGACAAGATAATTGCATTTCGTGCCCAGTGATCTGAAAAAATTTTTTGGTAAAAATTACTCTATTTTGTTCTCCAAGTGTCTGAAAAGCCATTTTTTGTCAAAATAACTACGTTTGGTCACCAAAGGTCTGAAAACCTTTTTTTAGCCAAAATGACTGTATTTTTGTCTTTTAGAGTCTTAAAACACCGCTTTTAGACAAGATAAACTACATTTGGTAACCAATGGCCTGAAAAAATGTTTTTGGTCAAAATGACTCTATTTAGGTCTCCAAGTGTCTAAAAAGCCCTTTTTAGTCATAATAACTACGTTTGGTCAACAAAGGTCTGAAAAACTATTTTAGCCAAAATGACTGTATTTTTGTCTTTTAGAGTCTCAAAACTCCGCATTTAAATTTGGTATTTGTTTGGGTCAAAATGGCTCTATTTTTTTCTCCAAGTGTCTAAAAAGCCTTTTTAGTCAAAATAACTGCATTTGGTCACCAAAGGTCTGAAAAACTTTTTCAGCCAAAATGACTGTATTTTTGTCTTTTAGAGTCTTAAAAAGCCGGGTTTAGACAAGATAATTGCATTTCGTAACCAGTGATCTGAAAACATTTTTTTGGTCAAAATGACTCTATTTTTGTCTCCAAGTGTCTAAAAAGCCTTTTTAGTCAAAATAACTGCATTTGGTCACCAAAGGTCTGAAAAACTTTTTTAGCCAAAATGACTGTATTTTTGTCTTTTAGAGTCTTAAAAAGCCGGGTTTAGACAAGATAATTGCATTTCGTAACCAGTGATCTGAAAACATTTTTTTGGTCAAAATGACTCTATTTTGGTCTCCAAGTGTCTAAAAAGCCCTTTTTAGTCAAAATAACTGCATTTGGTTACCAAAGGTCTGAAAAAAATTTAGTCAAAATGATTGTATTTTCGTCTATTAGAGTTTTAAAAAGCCGGTTTTGGACAAGATAATTGCATTTGGTAACCAATCGCCTGAAACACTTGTTTGGGTCAAAATTACTCTATTTTGGTCTCCAAGTGTCTAAGAATCCTTTTTTAGTCAAAATAACTGCATTTGGTCACCAAAGGTCTGAAAACCTTTTTTTTAGCCAAAATAACAGTATTTTTGTCCTTTAGAGTCTTAAAAAGCCGGTTTTAGACAAGATAATTGCATTTCGTGCCCAGTGATCTGAAAACATTTTTTTGGTAAAAATGACTCTATTTTGGTCTCCAAGTGTCTGAAAAGCCATTTTTTGTCAAAATAACTACGTTTGGTCACCAAAGGTCTGAAAACCTTTTTTAGCCAAAATGACTGTATTTTTGTCTTTTAGAGTCTTAAAACACCGCTTTTAGACAAGATAAACTACATTTGGTAACCAATGGCCTGAAAAAATGTTTTTGGTCAAAATGACTCTATTTAGGTCTCCAAGTGTCTATAAAGCCCTTTTTAGTCAAAATAACTACGTTTGGTCACCGAAGGTCTGAAAAACTATTTTAGAGTCTCAAAACTCCGCATTTAGATTTGGTATTTGTTTGGGTCAAAATTACTCTATTTTGGTCTCCAAGTGTCTGAAAAGCCCTTTTTAGTCAAAATAACTACGTTTGGTCACCAAAGGTCTGAAAACCTTTTTTTAGCCAAAATGACTGTATTTTTGTCTTTTAGAGTCTTAAAAAGCCGGGTTTAGACAAGATAATTGCATTTCGTAACCAGTGATATGAAAACTTTTTTTGGTCAAAATGACTCTATTTTGGTCTCCAAGTGTCTAAGAAGCCCTTTTAAGTCAAAATAACTGCATTTGGTCAGCAAAGGTATGAAAAAAATTTAGTCAAAATAATTGTATTTTCGTCTATTAGAGTCTTAAAAACCAGTTTTGGACAAGATAATTGCATTTGGAAACCAATGGCCTGAAAAAATGTTTTTGGTCAAAATGACTCTATCTAGGTCTCCAAGTGTCTAAAAAGCCCTTTTTAGTCATAATAACTACGTTTGGTCAACAAAGGTCTGAAAAACTATTTTAGCCAAAATGACTGTATTTTTGTCTTTTAGAGTCTCAAAACTCCGCATTTAGATTTGGTATTTGTTTGGGTCAAAATGACTCTATTTTTGTCTCCAAGTGTCTAAAAAGCCTTTTTAGTCAAAATAACTGCATTTGGTCACCAAAGGTCTGAAAAACTTTTTTAGCCAAAATGACTGTATTTTTGTCTTTTAGAGTCTTAAAAAGCTGGGTTTAGACAAGATAATTGCATTTCGTAACCAGTGATCTGAAAACATTTTTTTGGTCAAAATGACTCTATTTTGGTCTCCAAGTGTCTAAGAAGCCCTTTTAAGTCAAAATAACTGCATTTGGTCAGCAAAGGTATGAATAAAAATTTAGTCAAAAATGATTGTATTTTCGTCAATTAGAGTTTTAAAAACCGGTTTTGGACAAGATAATTGCATTTGGTAGCCAATGGCCTAAAAAATGTTTTTGGTCAAAATGACTCTATTTAGGTCTCCAAGTGTCTAAAAAGCCCTTTTTAGTCATAATACCTACGTTTGGTCAACAAAGGTCTGAAAAACTATTTTAGCCAAAATGACTGTATTTTTGTCTTTTAGAGTCTCAAAACTCCGCATTTAGATTTGGTATTTGTTTGGGTCAAAATGACTCTATTTTGGTCTCCAAGTGTCTAAAAAGCCTTTTTAGTCAAAATAACTGCATTTGGTCACCAAAGGTCTGAAAAACTTTTTTAGCCAAAATGACTGTATTTTTGTCTTTTAGAGTCTTAAAAAGCCGGTTTTAGACAAGATAATTGCATTTCGTGCCCAGTGATCTGAAATTTTTTTTGGTCAAAATGACTCTATTTTGGTCTCCAAGTGTCTAAAAAGCCTTTTTTAGTCAAAATAACTACGTTTGGTCACCAAAGGACTGAAAACCTTTTTCAGCCAAAATGACTGTATTTTTGTCTTTTAGAGTCTTAAAACACTGCTTTTAGACAAGATAAACTACATTTGGTAACCAATGGCCTGAAAAAATGTTTTTGGTCAAAATGACTCTATTTAGGTCTCCAAGTGTCTATAAAGCCCTTTTTAGTCAAAATAACTACGTTTGGTCACCAAAGGTCTGAAAAACTATTTTAGAGTCTCAAAACTCCGCATTTAGATTTGGTATTTGTTTGGGTCAAAATTACTCTATTTTGGTCTCCAAGTGTCTAAAAATCTTTTTTTAGTCAAAATAACTGCATTTGGTCACCAAAGGTCTGAAAACCTTTTTTTTAGCCAAAATAACAGTATTTTTGTCCTTTAGAGTCTTAAAAAGCCGGTTTTAGACAAGATAATTGCATTTCGTGCCCAGTGATCTGAAAACATTTTTTTGGTAAAAATGACTCTATTTTGGTCTCCAAGTATCTGAAAAGCCATTTTTTGTCAAAATAACTACGTTTGGTCACCAAAGGTCTGAAAACCTTTTTTTAGCCAAAATGACTGTATTTTTGTCTTTTAGAGTCTTAAAACACCGCTTTTAGACAAGATAAACTACATTTGGTAACCAATGGCCTGAAAAAATGTTTTTGGTCAAAATGACTCTATTTAGGTCTCCAAGTGTCTATAAAGCCCTTTTTAGTCAAAATAACTACGTTTGGTCACCGAAGGTCTGAAAAACTATTTTAGAGTCTCAAAACTCCGCATTTAGATTTGGTATTTGTTTGGGTCAAAATTACTCTATTTTGGTCTCCAAGTGTCTGAAAAGCCCTTTTTAGTCAAAATAACTACGTTTGGTCACCAAAGGTCTGAAAACCTTTTTTTTAGCCAAAATGACTGTATTTTTGTCTTTTAGAGTCTTAAAAAGCCGGGTTTAGACAAGATAATTGCATTTCGTAACCAGTGATATGAAAACTTTTTTTGGTCAAAATGACTCTATTTTGGTCTCCAAGTGTCTAAGAAGCCCTTTTAAGTCAAAATAACTGCATTTGGTCAGCAAAGGTATGAAAAAAAATTTAGTCAAAATAATTGTATTTTCGTCTATTAGAGTCTTAAAAACCGGTTTTGGACAAGATAATTGCATTTGGTAACCAATGGCCTGAAAAAATGTTTTTGGTCAAAATGACTCTATCTAGGTCTCCAAGTGTCTAAAAAGCCCTTTTTAGTCATAATAACTACGTTTGGTCAACAAAGGTCTGAAAAACTATTTTAGCCAAAATGACTGTATTTTTGTCTTTTAGAGTCTCAAAACTCCGCATTTAGATTTGGTATTTGTTTGGGTCAAAATGACTCTATTTTTCTCTCCAAGTGTCTAAAAAGCCTTTTTAGTCAAAATAACTGCATTTGGTCACCAAAGGTCTGAAAAACTTTTTTAGCCAAAATGACTGTATTTTTGTCTTTTAGAGTCTTAAAAAGCCGGGTTTAGACAAGATAATTGCATTTCGTAACCAGTGATCTGAAAACATTTTTTTGCTCAAAATGACTCTATTTTGGTCTCCAAGTGTCTAAAAAGCCCTTTTTAGTCAAAATAACTGCATTTGGTTACCAAAGGTCTGAAAAAAATTTAGTCAAAATGATTGTATTTTCGTCTATTAGAGTTTTAAAAAGCCGGTTTTGGACAAGATAATTGCATTTGGTAACCAATCGCCTGAAACACTTGTTTGGGTCAAAATTACTCTATTTTGGTCTCCAAGTGTCTAAAAATCCTTTTTTAGTCAAAATAACTGCATTTGGTCACCAAAGGTCTGAAAACCTTTTTTTTAGCCAAAATAACAGTATTTTTGTCCTTTAGAGTCTTAAAAAGCCGGTTTTAGACAAGATAATTGCATTTCGTGCCCAGTGATCTGAAAACATTTTTTTGGTAAAAATGACTCTATTTTGGTCTCCAAGTGTCTGAAAAGCCATTTTTTGTCAAAATAACTACGTTTGGTCACCAAAGGTCTGAAAACCTTTTTTTTAGCCAAAATGACTGTATTTTTGTCTTTTAGAGTCTTAAAACACCGCTTTTAGACAAGATAAACTACATTTGGTAACCAATGGCCTGAAAAAATGTTTTTGGTCAAAATGACTCTATTTAGGTCTCCAAGTGTCTATAAAGCCCTTTTTAGTCAAAATAACTACGTTTGGTCACCGAAGGTCTGAAAAACTATTTTAGAGTCTCAAAACTCCGCATTTAGATTTGGTATTTGTTTGGGTCAAAATTACTCTATTTTGGTCTCCAAGTGTCTGAAAAGCCCTTTTTAGTCAAAATAACTACGTTTGGTCACCAAAGGTCTGAAAACCTTTTTTTAGCCAAAATGACTGTATTTTTGTCTTTTAGAGTCTTAAAAAGCCGGGTTTAGACAAGATAATTGCATTTCGTAACCAGTGATATGAAAACTTTTTTTGGTCAAAATGACTCTATTTTGGTCTCCAAGTGTCTAAGAAGCCCTTTTAAGTCAAAATAACTGCATTTGGTCAGCAAAGGTATGAAAAAAAATTTAGTCAAAATAATTGTATTTTCGTCTATTAGAGTCTTAAAAACCGGTTTTGGACAAGATAATTGCATTTGGTAACCAATGGCCTGAAAAAATGTTTTTGGTCAAAATGACTCTATCTAGGTCTCCAAGTGTCTAAAAAGCCCTTTTTAGTCATAATAACTACGTTTGGTCAACAAAGGTCTGAAAAACTATTTTAGCCAAAATGACTGTATTTTTGTCTTTTAGAGTCTCAAAACTCCGCATTTAGATTTGGTATTTGTTTGGGTCAAAATGACTCTATTTTTGTCTCCAAGTGTCTAAAAAGCCTTTTTAGTCAAAATAACTGCATTTGGTCACCAAAGGTCTGAAAAACTTTTTTAGCCAAAATGACTGTATTTTTGTCTTTTAGAGTCTTAAAAAGCCGGGTCTAGACAAGATAATTGCATTTCGTAACCAGTGATCTGAAAACATTTTTTTGGTCAAAATGACTCTATTTTGGTCTCCAAGTGTCTAAAAAGCCCTTTTTAGTCAAAATAACTGCATTTGGTTACCAAAGGTCTGAAAAACTATTTTAGAGTCTCAAAACTCCGCATTTAGATTTGGTATTTGTTTGGGTCAAAATTACTCTATTTTGGTCTCCAAGTGTCTAAAAAGCCTTTTTTAGTCAAAATAACTGCATTTGGTCACCAAAGGTCTGAAAAACTTTTTTAGCCAAAATGACTGTATTTTTGTCTTTTAGAGTCTTAAAAAGCCGGGTTTAGACAAGATAATTGCATTTCGTAACCAGTGATCTGAAAACATTTTTTTGGTCAAAATGACTCTATTTTGGTCTCCAAGTGTCTAAAAAGCCCTTTTTAGTCAAAATAACTGCATTTGGTTACCAAAGGTCTGAAAAAAATTTAGTCAAAATGATTGTATTTTCGTCTATTAGAGTTTTAAAAAGCCGGTTTTGGACAAAATAATTGCATTTGGTAACCAATCGCCTGAAACACTTGTTTGGGTCAAAATTACTCTATTTTGGTCTCCAAGTGTCTAAAAATCCTTTTTTAGTCAAAATAACTGCATTTGGTCACCAAAGGTCTGAAAACCTTTTTTTTGCCAAAATAACAGTATTTTTGTCCTTTAGAGTCTTAAAAAGCCGGTTTTAGACAAGATAATTGCATTTCGTGCCCAGTGATCTGAAAACATTTTTTTGGTCAAAATGACTCTATTTTGGTCTCCAAGTGTCTAAGAAGCCCTTTTAAGTCAAAATAACTGCATTTGGTCAGCAAAGGTATAAAAAAATTAAGTCAAAATGATTGTATTCTCGTCTATTAGAGTCTTAAAAACCGGTTTTGGACAAGATAATTGCATTTGGTAACCAATGGCATGAAAAAATGTTTTTGGTCAAAATGACTCTATCTAGGTCTCCAAGTGTCTAAAAAGCCCTTTTTAGTCATAATAACTACGTTTGGTCAACAAAGGTCTGAAAAACTATTTTAGCCAAAATGACTGTATTTTTGTCTTTTAGAGTCTCAAAACTCCGCATTTAGATTTGGTATTTGTTTGGGTCAAAATGACTCTATTTTTGTCTCCAAGTGTCTAAAAAGCCTTTTTAGTCAAAATAACTGCATTTGGTCACCAAAGGTCTGAAAAACTTTTTTAGCCAAAATGACTGTATTTTTGTCTTTTAGAGTCTTAAAAAGCCGGGTTTAGACAAGATAATTGCATTTCGTAACCAGTGATCTGAAAACATTTTTTTGGTCAAAATGACTCTATTTTGGTCTCCAAGTGTCTAAAAAGCCCTTTTTAGTCAAAATAACTGCATTTGGTTACCAAAGGTCTGAAAAAAATTTAGTCAAAATGATTGTATTTTCGTCTATTAGAGTTTTAAAAAGCCGGTTTTGGACAAGATAATTGCATTTGGTAACCAATCGCCTGAAACACTTGTTTGGGTCAAAATTACTCTATTTTGGTCTCCAAGTGTCTAAAAATCCTTTTTTAGTCAAAATAACTGCATTTGGTCACCAAAGGTCTGAAAACCTTTTTTTTAGCCAAAATAACAGTATTTTTGTCCTTTAGAGTCTTAAAAAGCCGGTTTTAGACAAGATAATTGCATTTCGTGCCCAGTGATCTGAAAACATTTTTTTGGTAAAAATGACTCTATTTTGGTCTCCAAGTGTCTGAAAAGCCATTTTTTGTCAAAATAACTACGTTTGGTCACCAAAGGTCTGAAAACCTTTTTTTAGCCAAAATGACTGTATTTTTGTCTTTTAGAGTCTTAAAACACCGCTTTTAGACAAGATAAACTACATTTGGTAACCAATGGCCTGAAAAAATGTTTTTGGTCAAAATGACTCTATTTAGGTCTCCAAGTGTCTATAAAGCCCTTTTTAGTCAAAATAACTACTTTTGGTCACCGAAGGTCTGAAAAACTATTTTAGAGTCTCAAAACTCCGCATTTAGATTTGGTATTTGTTTGGGTCAAAATTACTCTATTTTGGTCTCCAAGTGTCTGAAAAGCCCTTTTTAGTCAAAATAACTACGTTTGGTCACCAAAGGTCTGAAAACCTTTTTTTTAGCCAAAATGACTGTATTTTTGTCTTTTAGAGTCTTAAAAAGCCGGGTTTAGACAAGATAATTGCATTTCGTAACCAGTGATATGAAAACTTTTTTTGGTCAAAATGACTCTATTTTGGTCTCCAAGTGTCTAAGAAGCCCTTTTAAGTCAAAATAACTGCATTTGGTCAGCAAAGGTATGAAAAAAAATTTAGTCAAAATAATTGTATTTTCGTCTATTAGAGTCTTAAAAACCGGTTTTGGACAAGATAATTGCATTTGGTAACCAATGGCCTGAAAAAATGTTTTTGGTCAAAATGACTCTATCTAGGTCTCCAAGTGTCTAAAAAGCCCTTTTTAGTCATAATAACTACGTTTGGTCAACAAAGGTCTGAAAAACTATTTTAGCCAAAATGACTGTATTTTTGTCTTTTAGAGTCTCAAAACTCCGCATTTAGATTTGGTATTTGTTTGGGTCAAAATGACTCTATTTTTGTCTCCAAGTGTCTAAAAAGCCTTTTTAGTCAAAATAACTGCATTTGGTCACCAAAGGTCTGAAAAACTTTTTTAGCCAAAATGACTGTATTTTTGTCTTTTAGAGTCTTAAAAAGCCGGGTTTAGACAAGATAATTGCATTTCGTAACCAGTGATCTGAAAACATTTTTTTGGTCAAAATGACTCTATTTTGGTCTCCAAGTGTCTAAAAAGACCTTTTTAGTCAAAATAACTGCATTTGGTTACCAAAGGTCTGAAAAACTATTTTAGAGTCTCAAAACTCCGCATTTAGATTTGGTATTTGTTTGGGTCAAAATTACTCTATTTTGGTCTCCAAGTGTCTAAAAAGCCTTTTTTAGTCAAAATAACTGCATTTGGTCACCAAAGGTCTGAAAAACTTTTTTAGCCAAAATGACTGTATTTTTGTCTTTTAGAGTCTTAAAAAGCCGGGTTTAGACAAGATAATTGCATTTCGTAACCAGTGATCTGAAAACATTTTTTTGGTCAAAATGACTCTATTTTGGTCTCCAAGTGTCTAAAAAGCCCTTTTTAGTCAAAATAACTGCATTTGGTTACCAAAGGTCTGAAAAAAATTTAGTCAAAATGATTGTATTTTCGTCTATTAGAGTTTTAAAAAGCCGGTTTTGGAAAAAATAATTGCATTTGGTAACCAATCGCCTGAAACACTTGTTTGGGTCAAAATTACTCTATTTTGGTCTCCAAGTGTCTAAAAATCCTTTTTTAGTCATAATAACTGCATTTGGTCACCAAAGGTCTGAAAACCTTTTTTTTGCCAAAATAACAGTATTTTTGTCCTTTAGAGTCTTAAAAAGCCGGTTTTAGACAAGATAATTGCATTTCGTGCCCAGTGATCTGAAAACATTTTTTTGGTCAAAATGACTCTATTTTGGTCTCCAAGTGTCTAAGAAGCCCTTTTAAGTCAAAATAACTGCATTTGGTCAGCAAAGGTATAAAAAAATTAAGTCAAAATGATTGTATTCTCGTCTATTAGAGTCTTAAAAACCGGTTTTGGACAAGATAATTGCATTTGGTAACCAATGGCATGAAAAAATGTTTTTGGTCAAAATGACTCTATCTAGGTCTCCAAGTGTCTAAAAAGCCCTTTTTAGTCATAATAACTACGTTTGGTCAACAAAGGTCTGAAAAACTATTTTAGCCAAAATGACTGTATTTTTGTCTTTTAGAGTCTCAAAACTCCGCATTTAGATTTGGTATTTGTTTGGGTCAAAATGACTCTATTTTTGTCTCCAAGTGTCTAAAAAGCCTTTTTAGTCAAAATAACTGCATTTGGTCACCAAAGGTCTGAAAAACTATTTTAGAGTCTCAAAACTCCGCATTTAGATTTGGTATTTGTTTGGGTCAAAATTACTCTATTTTGGTCTCCAAGTGTCTGAAAAGCCCTTTTTAGTCAAAATAACTACGTTTGGTCACCAAAGGACTGAAAACCTTTTTCAGCCAAAATGACTGTATTTTTGTCTTTTAGAGTCTTAAAACACTGCTTTTAGACAAGATAAACTACATTTGGTAACCAATGGCCTGAAAAAATGTTTTTGGTCAAAATGACTCTATTTAGGTCTCCAAGTGTCTATAAAGCCCTTTTTAGTCAAAATAACTACGTTTGGTCACCAAAGGTCTGAAAAACTATTTTAGAGTCTCAAAACTCCGCATTTAGATTTGGTATTTGTTTGGGTCAAAATTACTCTATTTTGGTCTCCAAGTGTCTAAAAATCTTTTTTTAGTCAAAATAACTGCATTTGGTCACCAAAGGTCTGAAAACCTTTTTTTTAGCCAAAATAACAGTATTTTTGTCCTTTAGAGTCTTAAAAAGCCGGTTTTAGACAAGATAATTGCATTTCGTGCCCAGTGATCTGAAAACATTTTTTTGGTAAAAATGACTCTATTTTGGTCTCCAAGTATCTGAAAAGCCATTTTTTGTCAAAATAACTACGTTTGGTCACCAAAGGTCTGAAAACCTTTTTTTAGCCAAAATGACTGTATTTTTGTCTTTTAGAGTCTTAAAACACCGCTTTTAGACAAGATAAACTACATTTGGTAACCAATGGCCTGAAAAAATGTTTTTGGTCAAAATGACTCTATTTAGGTCTCCAAGTGTCTATAAA
Organism: Pelophylax lessonae; assembly: GCF_965119305.1. Classification (NCBI taxonomy): domain Eukaryota; kingdom Metazoa; phylum Chordata; class Amphibia; order Anura; family Ranidae; genus Pelophylax; species Pelophylax lessonae. Next base: position 151,971,439 of record NC_138773.1, read on the forward strand.
GCCCTTTTTAGTCAAAATAACTACGTTTGGTCACCGAAGGTCTGAAAAACTATTTTAGAGTCTCAAAACTCCGCATTTAGATTTGGTATTTGTTTGGGTCAAAATTACTCTATTTTGGTCTCCAAGTGTCTGAAAAGCCCTTTTTAGTCAAAATAACTACGTTTGGTCACCAAAGGTCTGAAAACCTTTTTTTTAGCCAAAATGACTGTATTTTTGTCTTTTAGAGTCTTAAAAAGCCGGGTTTAGACAAGATAATTGCATTTCGTAACCAGTGATATGAAAACTTTTTTTGGTCAAAATGACTCTATTTTGGTCTCCAAGTGTCTAAGAAGCCCTTTTAAGTCAAAATAACTGCATTTGGTCAGCAAAGGTATGAAAAAAAATTTAGTCAAAATAATTGTATTTTCGTCTATTAGAGTCTTAAAAACCGGTTTTGGACAAGATAATTGCATTTGGTAACCAATGGCCTGAAAAAATGTTTTTGGTCAAAATGACTCTATCTAGGTCTCCAAGTGTCTAAAAAGCCCTTTTTAGTCATAATAACTACGTTTGGTCAACAAAGGTCTGAAAAACTATTTTAGCCAAAATGACTGTATTTTTGTCTTTTAGAGTCTCAAAACTCCGCATTTAGATTTGGTATTTGTTTGGGTCAAAATGACTCTATTTTTCTCTCCAAGTGTCTAAAAAGCCTTTTTAGTCAAAATAACTGCATTTGGTCACCAAAGGTCTGAAAAACTTTTTTAGCCAAAATGACTGTATTTTTGTCTTTTAGAGTCTTAAAAAGCCGGGTTTAGACAAGATAATTGCATTTCGTAACCAGTGATCTGAAAACATTTTTTTGCTCAAAATGACTCTATTTTGGTCTCCAAGTGTCTAAAAAGCCCTTTTTAGTCAAAATAACTGCATTTGGTTACCAAAGGTCTGAAAAAAATTTAGTCAAAATGATTGTATTTTCGTCTATTAGAGTTTTAAAAAGCCGGTTTTGGACAAGATAATTGCATTTGGTAACCAATCGCCTGAAACACTTGTTTGGGTCAAAATTACTCTATTTTGGTCTCCAAGTGTCTAAAAATCCTTTTTTAGTCAAAATAACTGCATTTGGTCACCAAAGGTCTGAAAACCTTTTTTTTAGCCAAAATAACAGTATTTTTGTCCTTTAGAGTCTTAAAAAGCCGGTTTTAGACAAGATAATTGCATTTCGTGCCCAGTGATCTGAAAACATTTTTTTGGTAAAAATGACTCTATTTTGGTCTCCAAGTGTCTGAAAAGCCATTTTTTGTCAAAATAACTACGTTTGGTCACCAAAGGTCTGAAAACCTTTTTTTTAGCCAAAATGACTGTATTTTTGTCTTTTAGAGTCTTAAAACACCGCTTTTAGACAAGATAAACTACATTTGGTAACCAATGGCCTGAAAAAATGTTTTTGGTCAAAATGACTCTATTTAGGTCTCCAAGTGTCTATAAAGCCCTTTTTAGTCAAAATAACTACGTTTGGTCACCGAAGGTCTGAAAAACTATTTTAGAGTCTCAAAACTCCGCATTTAGATTTGGTATTTGTTTGGGTCAAAATTACTCTATTTTGGTCTCCAAGTGTCTGAAAAGCCCTTTTTAGTCAAAATAACTACGTTTGGTCACCAAAGGTCTGAAAACCTTTTTTTAGCCAAAATGACTGTATTTTTGTCTTTTAGAGTCTTAAAAAGCCGGGTTTAGACAAGATAATTGCATTTCGTAACCAGTGATATGAAAACTTTTTTTGGTCAAAATGACTCTATTTTGGTCTCCAAGTGTCTAAGAAGCCCTTTTAAGTCAAAATAACTGCATTTGGTCAGCAAAGGTATGAAAAAAATTTAGTCAAAATAATTGTATTTTCGTCTATTAGAGTCTTAAAAACCAGTTTTGGACAAGATAATTGCATTTGGAAACCAATGGCCTGAAAAAATGTTTTTGGTCAAAATGACTCTATCTAGGTCTCCAAGTGTCTAAAAAGCCCTTTTTAGTCATAATAACTACGTTTGGTCAACAAAGGTCTGAAAAACTATTTTAGCCAAAATGACTGTATTTTTGTCTTTTAGAGTCTCAAAACTCCGCATTTAGATTTGGTATTTGTTTGGGTCAAAATGACTCTATTTTTGTCTCCAAGTGTCTAAAAAGCCTTTTTAGTCAAAATAACTGCATTTGGTCACCAAAGGTCTGAAAAACTTTTTTAGCCAAAATGACTGTATTTTTGTCTTTTAGAGTCTTAAAAAGCTGGGTTTAGACAAGATAATTGCATTTCGTAACCAGTGATCTGAAAACATTTTTTTGGTCAAAATGACTCTATTTTGGTCTCCAAGTGTCTAAGAAGCCCTTTTAAGTCAAAATAACTGCATTTGGTCAGCAAAGGTATGAATAAAAATTTAGTCAAAAATGATTGTATTTTCGTCAATTAGAGTTTTAAAAACCGGTTTTGGACAAGATAATTGCATTTGGTAGCCAATGGCCTAAAAAATGTTTTTGGTCAAAATGACTCTATTTAGGTCTCCAAGTGTCTAAAAAGCCCTTTTTAGTCATAATACCTACGTTTGGTCAACAAAGGTCTGAAAAACTATTTTAGCCAAAATGACTGTATTTTTGTCTTTTAGAGTCTCAAAACTCCGCATTTAGATTTGGTATTTGTTTGGGTCAAAATGACTCTATTTTGGTCTCCAAGTGTCTAAAAAGCCTTTTTAGTCAAAATAACTGTATTTGGTCACCAAAGGTCTGAAAAACTTTTTTAGCCAAAATGACTGTATTTTTGTCTTTTAGAGTCTTAAAAAGCCGGTTTTAGACAAGATAATTGCATTTCGTGCCCAGTGATCTGAAATTTTTTTTGGTCAAAATGACTCTATTTTGGTCTCCAAGTGTCTAAAAAGCCTTTTTTAGTCAAAATAACTACGTTTGGTCACCAAAGGACTGAAAACCTTTTTCAGCCAAAATGACTGTATTTTTGTCTTTTAGAGTCTTAAAACACTGCTTTTAGACAAGATAAACTACATTTGGTAACCAATGGCCTGAAAAAATGTTTTTGGTCAAAATGACTCTATTTAGGTCTCCAAGTGTCTATAAAGCCCTTTTTAGTCAAAATAACTACGTTTGGTCACCAAAGGTCTGAAAAACTATTTTAGAGTCTCAAAACTCCGCATTTAGATTTGGTATTTGTTTGGGTCAAAATTACTCTATTTTGGTCTCCAAGTGTCTAAAAATCTTTTTTTAGTCAAAATAACTGCATTTGGTCACCAAAGGTCTGAAAACCTTTTTTTTAGCCAAAATAACAGTATTTTTGTCCTTTAGAGTCTTAAAAAGCCGGTTTTAGACAAGATAATTGCATTTCGTGCCCAGTGATCTGAAAACATTTTTTTGGTAAAAATGACTCTATTTTGGTCTCCAAGTATCTGAAAAGCCATTTTTTGTCAAAATAACTACGTTTGGTCACCAAAGGTCTGAAAACCTTTTTTTAGCCAAAATGACTGTATTTTTGTCTTTTAGAGTCTTAAAACACCGCTTTTAGACAAGATAAACTACATTTGGTAACCAATGGCCTGAAAAAATGTTTTTGGTCAAAATGACTCTATTTAGGTCTCCAAGTGTCTATAAAGCCCTTTTTAGTCAAAATAACTACGTTTGGTCACCGAAGGTCTGAAAAACTATTTTAGAGTCTCAAAACTCCGCATTTAGATTTGGTATTTGTTTGGGTCAAAATTACTCTATTTTGGTCTCCAAGTGTCTGAAAAGCCCTTTTTAGTCAAAATAACTACGTTTGGTCACCAAAGGTCTGAAAACCTTTTTTTTAGCCAAAATGACTGTATTTTTGTCTTTTAGAGTCTTAAAAAGCCGGGTTTAGACAAGATAATTGCATTTCGTAACCAGTGATATGAAAACTTTTTTTGGTCAAAATGACTCTATTTTGGTCTCCAAGTGTCTAAGAAGCCCTTTTAAGTCAAAATAACTGCATTTGGTCAGCAAAGGTATGAAAAAAAATTTAGTCAAAATAATTGTATTTTCGTCTATTAGAGTCTTAAAAACCGGTTTTGGACAAGATAATTGCATTTGGTAACCAATGGCCTGAAAAAATGTTTTTGGTCAAAATGACTCTATCTAGGTCTCCAAGTGTCTAAAAAGCCCTTTTTAGTCATAATAACTACGTTTGGTCAACAAAGGTCTGAAAAACTATTTTAGCCAAAATGACTGTATTTTTGTCTTTTAGAGTCTCAAAACTCCGCATTTAGATTTGGTATTTGTTTGGGTCAAAATGACTCTATTTTTCTCTCCAAGTGTCTAAAAAGCCTTTTTAGTCAAAATAACTGCATTTGGTCACCAAAGGTCTGAAAAACTTTTTTAGCCAAAATGACTGTATTTTTGTCTTTTAGAGTCTTAAAAAGCCGGGTTTAGACAAGATAATTGCATTTCGTAACCAGTGATCTGAAAACATTTTTTTGCTCAAAATGACTCTATTTTGGTCTCCAAGTGTCTAAAAAGCCCTTTTTAGTCAAAATAACTGCATTTGGTTACCAAAGGTCTGAAAAAAATTTAGTCAAAATGATTGTATTTTCGTCTATTAGAGTTTTAAAAAGCCGGTTTTGGACAAGATAATTGCATTTGGTAACCAATCGCCTGAAACACTTGTTTGGGTCAAAATTACTCTATTTTGGTCTCCAAGTGTCTAAAAATCCTTTTTTAGTCAAAATAACTGCATTTGGTCACCAAAGGTCTGAAAACCTTTTTTTTAGCCAAAATAACAGTATTTTTGTCCTTTAGAGTCTTAAAAAGCCGGTTTTAGACAAGATAATTGCATTTCGTGCCCAGTGATCTGAAAACATTTTTTTGGTAAAAATGACTCTATTTTGGTCTCCAAGTGTCTGAAAAGCCATTTTTTGTCAAAATAACTACGTTTGGTCACCAAAGGTCTGAAAACCTTTTTTTTAGCCAAAATGACTGTATTTTTGTCTTTTAGAGTCTTAAAACACCGCTTTTAGACAAGATAAACTACATTTGGTAACCAATGGCCTGAAAAAATGTTTTTGGTCAAAATGACTCTATTTAGGTCTCCAAGTGTCTATAAAGCCCTTTTTAGTCAAAATAACTACGTTTGGTCACCGAAGGTCTGAAAAACTATTTTAGAGTCTCAAAACTCCGCATTTAGATTTGGTATTTGTTTGGGTCAAAATTACTCTATTTTGGTCTCCAAGTGTCTGAAAAGCCCTTTTTAGTCAAAATAACTACGTTTGGTCACCAAAGGTCTGAAAACCTTTTTTTAGCCAAAATGACTGTATTTTTGTCTTTTAGAGTCTTAAAAAGCCGGGTTTAGACAAGATAATTGCATTTCGTAACCAGTGATATGAAAACTTTTTTTGGTCAAAATGACTCTATTTTGGTCTCCAAGTGTCTAAGAAGCCCTTTTAAGTCAAAATAACTGCATTTGGTCAGCAAAGGTATGAAAAAAAATTTAGTCAAAATAATTGTATTTTCGTCTATTAGAGTCTTAAAAACCGGTTTTGGACAAGATAATTGCATTTGGTAACCAATGGCCTGAAAAAATGTTTTTGGTCAAAATGACTCTATCTAGGTCTCCAAGTGTCTAAAAAGCCCTTTTTAGTCATAATAACTACGTTTGGTCAACAAAGGTCTGAAAAACTATTTTAGCCAAAATGACTGTATTTTTGTCTTTTAGAGTCTCAAAACTCCGCATTTAGATTTGGTATTTGTTTGGGTCAAAATGACTCTATTTTTGTCTCCAAGTGTCTAAAAAGCCTTTTTAGTCAAAATAACTGCATTTGGTCACCAAAGGTCTGAAAAACTTTTTTAGCCAAAATGACTGTATTTTTGTCTTTTAGAGTCTTAAAAAGCCGGGTTTAGACAAGATAATTGCATTTCGTAACCAGTGATCTGAAAACATTTTTTTGGTCAAAATGACTCTATTTTGGTCTCCAAGTGTCTAAAAAGCCCTTTTTAGTCAAAATAACTGCATTTGGTTACCAAAGGTCTGAAAAACTATTTTAGAGTCTCAAAACTCCGCATTTAGATTTGGTATTTGTTTGGGTCAAAATTACTCTATTTTGGTCTCCAAGTGTCTAAAAAGCCTTTTTTAGTCAAAATAACTGCATTTGGTCACCAAAGGTCTGAAAAACTTTTTTAGCCAAAATGACTGTATTTTTGTCTTTTAGAGTCTTAAAAAGCCGGGTTTAGACAAGATAATTGCATTTCGTAACCAGTGATCTGAAAACATTTTTTTGGTCAAAATGACTCTATTTTGGTCTCCAAGTGTCTAAAAAGCCCTTTTTAGTCAAAATAACTGCATTTGGTTACCAAAGGTCTGAAAAAAATTTAGTCAAAATGATTGTATTTTCGTCTATTAGAGTTTTAAAAAGCCGGTTTTGGACAAAATAATTGCATTTGGTAACCAATCGCCTGAAACACTTGTTTGGGTCAAAATTACTCTATTTTGGTCTCCAAGTGTCTAAAAATCCTTTTTTAGTCAAAATAACTGCATTTGGTCACCAAAGGTCTGAAAACCTTTTTTTTGCCAAAATAACAGTATTTTTGTCCTTTAGAGTCTTAAAAAGCCGGTTTTAGACAAGATAATTGCATTTCGTGCCCAGTGATCTGAAAACATTTTTTTGGTCAAAATGACTCTATTTTGGTCTCCAAGTGTCTAAGAAGCCCTTTTAAGTCAAAATAACTGCATTTGGTCAGCAAAGGTATAAAAAAATTAAGTCAAAATGATTGTATTCTCGTCTATTAGAGTCTTAAAAACCGGTTTTGGACAAGATAATTGCATTTGGTAACCAATGGCATGAAAAAATGTTTTTGGTCAAAATGACTCTATCTAGGTCTCCAAGTGTCTAAAAAGCCCTTTTTAGTCATAATAACTACGTTTGGTCAACAAAGGTCTGAAAAACTATTTTAGCCAAAATGACTGTATTTTTGTCTTTTAGAGTCTCAAAACTCCGCATTTAGATTTGGTATTTGTTTGGGTCAAAATGACTCTATTTTTGTCTCCAAGTGTCTAAAAAGCCTTTTTAGTCAAAATAACTGCATTTGGTCACCAAAGGTCTGAAAAACTTTTTTAGCCAAAATGACTGTATTTTTGTCTTTTAGAGTCTTAAAAAGCCGGGTTTAGACAAGATAATTGCATTTCGTAACCAGTGATCTGAAAACATTTTTTTGGTCAAAATGACTCTATTTTGGTCTCCAAGTGTCTAAAAAGCCCTTTTTAGTCAAAATAACTGCATTTGGTTACCAAAGGTCTGAAAAAAATTTAGTCAAAATGATTGTATTTTCGTCTATTAGAGTTTTAAAAAGCCGGTTTTGGACAAGATAATTGCATTTGGTAACCAATCGCCTGAAACACTTGTTTGGGTCAAAATTACTCTATTTTGGTCTCCAAGTGTCTAAAAATCCTTTTTTAGTCAAAATAACTGCATTTGGTCACCAAAGGTCTGAAAACCTTTTTTTTAGCCAAAATAACAGTATTTTTGTCCTTTAGAGTCTTAAAAAGCCGGTTTTAGACAAGATAATTGCATTTCGTGCCCAGTGATCTGAAAACATTTTTTTGGTAAAAATGACTCTATTTTGGTCTCCAAGTGTCTGAAAAGCCATTTTTTGTCAAAATAACTACGTTTGGTCACCAAAGGTCTGAAAACCTTTTTTTAGCCAAAATGACTGTATTTTTGTCTTTTAGAGTCTTAAAACACCGCTTTTAGACAAGATAAACTACATTTGGTAACCAATGGCCTGAAAAAATGTTTTTGGTCAAAATGACTCTATTTAGGTCTCCAAGTGTCTATAAAGCCCTTTTTAGTCAAAATAACTACGTTTGGTCACCGAAGGTCTGAAAAACTATTTTAGAGTCTCAAAACTCCGCATTTAGATTTGGTATTTGTTTGGGTCAAAATTACTCTATTTTGGTCTCCAAGTGTCTGAAAAGCCCTTTTTAGTCAAAATAACTACGTTTGGTCACCAAAGGTCTGAAAACCTTTTTTTTAGCCAAAATGACTGTATTTTTGTCTTTTAGAGTCTTAAAAAGCCGGGTTTAGACAAGATAATTGCATTTCGTAACCAGTGATATGAAAACTTTTTTTGGTCAAAATGACTCTATTTTGGTCTCCAAGTGTCTAAGAAGCCCTTTTAAGTCAAAATAACTGCATTTGGTCAGCAAAGGTATGAAAAAAAATTTAGTCAAAATAATTGTATTTTCGTCTATTAGAGTCTTAAAAACCGGTTTTGGACAAGATAATTGCATTTGGTAACCAATGGCCTGAAAAAATGTTTTTGGTCAAAATGACTCTATCTAGGTCTCCAAGTGTCTAAAAAGCCCTTTTTAGTCATAATAACTACGTTTGGTCAACAAAGGTCTGAAAAACTATTTTAGCCAAAATGACTGTATTTTTGTCTTTTAGAGTCTCAAAACTCCGCATTTAGATTTGGTATTTGTTTGGGTCAAAATGACTCTATTTTTGTCTCCAAGTGTCTAAAAAGCCTTTTTAGTCAAAATAACTGCATTTGGTCACCAAAGGTCTGAAAAACTTTTTTAGCCAAAATGACTGTATTTTTGTCTTTTAGAGTCTTAAAAAGCCGGGTTTAGACAAGATAATTGCATTTCGTAACCAGTGATCTGAAAACATTTTTTTGGTCAAAATGACTCTATTTTGGTCTCCAAGTGTCTAAAAAGACCTTTTTAGTCAAAATAACTGCATTTGGTTACCAAAGGTCTGAAAAACTATTTTAGAGTCTCAAAACTCCGCATTTAGATTTGGTATTTGTTTGGGTCAAAATTACTCTATTTTGGTCTCCAAGTGTCTAAAAAGCCTTTTTTAGTCAAAATAACTGCATTTGGTCACCAAAGGTCTGAAAAACTTTTTTAGCCAAAATGACTGTATTTTTGTCTTTTAGAGTCTTAAAAAGCCGGGTTTAGACAAGATAATTGCATTTCGTAACCAGTGATCTGAAAACATTTTTTTGGTCAAAATGACTCTATTTTGGTCTCCAAGTGTCTAAAAAGCCCTTTTTAGTCAAAATAACTGCATTTGGTTACCAAAGGTCTGAAAAAAATTTAGTCAAAATGATTGTATTTTCGTCTATTAGAGTTTTAAAAAGCCGGTTTTGGAAAAAATAATTGCATTTGGTAACCAATCGCCTGAAACACTTGTTTGGGTCAAAATTACTCTATTTTGGTCTCCAAGTGTCTAAAAATCCTTTTTTAGTCATAATAACTGCATTTGGTCACCAAAGGTCTGAAAACCTTTTTTTTGCCAAAATAACAGTATTTTTGTCCTTTAGAGTCTTAAAAAGCCGGTTTTAGACAAGATAATTGCATTTCGTGCCCAGTGATCTGAAAACATTTTTTTGGTCAAAATGACTCTATTTTGGTCTCCAAGTGTCTAAGAAGCCCTTTTAAGTCAAAATAACTGCATTTGGTCAGCAAAGGTATAAAAAAATTAAGTCAAAATGATTGTATTCTCGTCTATTAGAGTCTTAAAAACCGGTTTTGGACAAGATAATTGCATTTGGTAACCAATGGCATGAAAAAATGTTTTTGGTCAAAATGACTCTATCTAGGTCTCCAAGTGTCTAAAAAGCCCTTTTTAGTCATAATAACTACGTTTGGTCAACAAAGGTCTGAAAAACTATTTTAGCCAAAATGACTGTATTTTTGTCTTTTAGAGTCTCAAAACTCCGCATTTAGATTTGGTATTTGTTTGGGTCAAAATGACTCTATTTTTGTCTCCAAGTGTCTAAAAAGCCTTTTTAGTCAAAATAACTGCATTTGGTCACCAAAGGTCTGAAAAACTATTTTAGAGTCTCAAAACTCCGCATTTAGATTTGGTATTTGTTTGGGTCAAAATTACTCTATTTTGGTCTCCAAGTGTCTGAAAAGCCCTTTTTAGTCAAAATAACTACGTTTGGTCACCAAAGGACTGAAAACCTTTTTCAGCCAAAATGACTGTATTTTTGTCTTTTAGAGTCTTAAAACACTGCTTTTAGACAAGATAAACTACATTTGGTAACCAATGGCCTGAAAAAATGTTTTTGGTCAAAATGACTCTATTTAGGTCTCCAAGTGTCTATAAAGCCCTTTTTAGTCAAAATAACTACGTTTGGTCACCAAAGGTCTGAAAAACTATTTTAGAGTCTCAAAACTCCGCATTTAGATTTGGTATTTGTTTGGGTCAAAATTACTCTATTTTGGTCTCCAAGTGTCTAAAAATCTTTTTTTAGTCAAAATAACTGCATTTGGTCACCAAAGGTCTGAAAACCTTTTTTTTAGCCAAAATAACAGTATTTTTGTCCTTTAGAGTCTTAAAAAGCCGGTTTTAGACAAGATAATTGCATTTCGTGCCCAGTGATCTGAAAACATTTTTTTGGTAAAAATGACTCTATTTTGGTCTCCAAGTATCTGAAAAGCCATTTTTTGTCAAAATAACTACGTTTGGTCACCAAAGGTCTGAAAACCTTTTTTTAGCCAAAATGACTGTATTTTTGTCTTTTAGAGTCTTAAAACACCGCTTTTAGACAAGATAAACTACATTTGGTAACCAATGGCCTGAAAAAATGTTTTTGGTCAAAATGACTCTATTTAGGTCTCCAAGTGTCTATAAAGCCCTTTTTAGTCAAAATAACTACGTTTGGTCACCGAAGGTCTGAAAAACTATTTTAGAGTCTCAAAACTCCGCATTTAGATTTGGTATTTGTTTGGGTCAAAATTACTCTATTTTGGTCTCCAAGTGTCTGAAAAGCCCTTTTTAGTCAAAATAACTACGTTTGGTCACCAAAGGTCTGAAAACCTTTTTTTTAGCCAAAATGACTGTATTTTTGTCTTTTAGAGTCTTAAAAAGCCGGGTTTAGACAAGATAATTGCATTTCGTAACCAGTGATATGAAAACTTTTTTTGGTCAAAATGACTCTATTTTGGTCTCCAAGTGTCTAAGAAGCCCTTTTAAGTCAAAATAACTGCATTTGGTCAGCAAAGGTATGAAAAAAAATTTAGTCAAAATAATTGTATTTTCGTCTATTAGAGTCTTAAAAACCGGTTTTGGACAAGATAATTGCATTTGGTAACCAATGGCCTGAAAAAATGTTTTTGGTCAAAATGACTCTATCTAGGTCTCCAAGTGTCTAAAAAGCCCTTTTTAGTCATAATAACTACGTTTGGTCAACAAAGGTCTGAAAAACTATTTTAGCCAAAATGACTGTATTTTTGTCTTTTAGAGTCTCAAAACTCCGCATTTAGATTTGGTATTTGTTTGGGTCAAAATGACTCTATTTTTCTCTCCAAGTGTCTAAAAAGCCTTTTTAGTCAAAATAACTGCATTTGGTCACCAAAGGTCTGAAAAACTTTTTTAGCCAAAATGACTGTATTTTTGTCTTTTAGAGTCTTAAAAAGCCGGGTTTAGACAAGATAATTGCATTTCGTAACCAGTGATCTGAAAACATTTTTTTGCTCAAAATGACTCTATTTTGGTCTCCAAGTGTCTAAAAAGCCCTTTTTAGTCAAAATAACTGCATTTGGTTACCAAAGGTCTGAAAAAAATTTAGTCAAAATGATTGTATTTTCGTCTATTAGAGTTTTAAAAAGCCGGTTTTGGACAAGATAATTGCATTTGGTAACCAATCGCCTGAAACACTTGTTTGGGTCAAAATTACTCTATTTTGGTCTCCAAGTGTCTAAAAATCCTTTTTTAGTCAAAATAACTGCATTTGGTCACCAAAGGTCTGAAAACCTTTTTTTTAGCCAAAATAACAGTATTTTTGTCCTTTAGAGTCTTAAAAAGCCGGTTTTAGACAAGATAATTGCATTTCGTGCCCAGTGATCTGAAAACATTTTTTTGGTAAAAATGACTCTATTTTGGTCTCCAAGTGTCTGAAAAGCCATTTTTTGTCAAAATAACTACGTTTGGTCACCAAAGGTCTGAAAACCTTTTTTTTAGCCAAAATGACTGTATTTTTGTCTTTTAGAGTCTTAAAACACCGCTTTTAGACAAGATAAACTACATTTGGTAACCAATGGCCTGAAAAAATGTTTTTGGTCAAAATGACTCTATTTAGGTCTCCAAGTGTCTATAAAGCCCTTTTTAGTCAAAATAACTACGTTTGGTCACCGAAGGTCTGAAAAACTATTTTAGAGTCTCAAAACTCCGCATTTAGATTTGGTATTTGTTTGGGTCAAAATTACTCTATTTTGGTCTCCAAGTGTCTGAAAAGCCCTTTTTAGTCAAAATAACTACGTTTGGTCACCAAAGGTCTGAAAACCTTTTTTTAGCCAAAATGACTGTATTTTTGTCTTTTAGAGTCTTAAAAAGCCGGGTTTAGACAAGATAATTGCATTTCGTAACCAGTGATATGAAAACTTTTTTTGGTCAAAATGACTCTATTTTGGTCTCCAAGTGTCTAAGAAGCCCTTTTAAGTCAAAATAACTGCATTTGGTCAGCAAAGGTATGAAAAAAAATTTAGTCAAAATAATTGTATTTTCGTCTATTAGAGTCTTAAAAACCGGTTTTGGACAAGATAATTGCATTTGGTAACCAATGGCCTGAAAAAATGTTTTTGGTCAAAATGACTCTATCTAGGTCTCCAAGTGTCTAAAAAGCCCTTTTTAGTCATAATAACTACGTTTGGTCAACAAAGGTCTGAAAAACTATTTTAGCCAAAATGACTGTATTTTTGTCTTTTAGAGTCTCAAAACTCCGCATTTAGATTTGGTATTTGTTTGGGTCAAAATGACTCTATTTTTGTCTCCAAGTGTCTAAAAAGCCTTTTTAGTCAAAATAACTGCATTTGGTCACCAAAGGTCTGAAAAACTTTTTTAGCCAAAATGACTGTATTTTTGTCTTTTAGAGTCTTAAAAAGCCGGGTTTAGACAAGATAATTGCATTTCGTAACCAGTGATCTGAAAACATTTTTTTGGTCAAAATGACTCTATTTTGGTCTCCAAGTGTCTAAAAAGCCCTTTTTAGTCAAAATAACTGCATTTGGTTACCAAAGGTCTGAAAAACTATTTTAGAGTCTCAAAACTCCGCATTTAGATTTGGTATTTGTTTGGGTCAAAATTACTCTATTTTGGTCTCCAAGTGTCTAAAAAGCCTTTTTTAGTCAAAATAACTGCATTTGGTCACCAAAGGTCTGAAAAACTTTTTTAGCCAAAATGACTGTATTTTTGTCTTTTAGAGTCTTAAAAAGCCGGGTTTAGACAAGATAATTGCATTTCGTAACCAGTGATCTGAAAACATTTTTTTGGTCAAAATGACTCTATTTTGGTCTCCAAGTGTCTAAAAAGCCCTTTTTAGTCAAAATAACTGCATTTGGTTACCAAAGGTCTGAAAAAAATTTAGTCAAAATGATTGTATTTTCGTCTATTAGAGTTTTAAAAAGCCGGTTTTGGACAAAATAATTGCATTTGGTAACCAATCGCCTGAAACACTTGTTTGGGTCAAAATTACTCTATTTTGGTCTCCAAGTGTCTAAAAATCCTTTTTTAGTCAAAATAACTGCATTTGGTCACCAAAGGTCTGAAAACCTTTTTTTTGCCAAAATAACAGTATTTTTGTCCTTTAGAGTCTTAAAAAGCCGGTTTTAGACAAGATAATTGCATTTCGTGCCCAGTGATCTGAAAACATTTTTTTGGTCAAAATGACTCTATTTTGGTCTCCAAGTGTCTAAGAAGCCCTTTTAAGTCAAAATAACTGCATTTGGTCAGCAAAGGTATAAAAAAATTAAGTCAAAATGATTGTATTCTCGTCTATTAGAGTCTTAAAAACCGGTTTTGGACAAGATAATTGCATTTGGTAACCAATGGCATGAAAAAATGTTTTTGGTCAAAATGACTCTATCTAGGTCTCCAAGTGTCTAAAAAGCCCTTTTTAGTCATAATAACTACGTTTGGTCAACAAAGGTCTGAAAAACTATTTTAGCCAAAATGACTGTATTTTTGTCTTTTAGAGTCTCAAAACTCCGCATTTAGATTTGGTATTTGTTTGGGTCAAAATGACTCTATTTTTGTCTCCAAGTGTCTAAAAAGCCTTTTTAGTCAAAATAACTGCATTTGGTCACCAAAGGTCTGAAAAACTTTTTTAGCCAAAATGACTGTATTTTTGTCTTTTAGAGTCTTAAAAAGCCGGGTTTAGACAAGATAATTGCATTTCGTAACCAGTGATCTGAAAACATTTTTTTGGTCAAAATGACTCTATTTTGGTCTCCAAGTGTCTAAAAAGCCCTTTTTAGTCAAAATAACTGCATTTGGTTACCAAAGGTCTGAAAAAAATTTAGTCAAAATGATTGTATTTTCGTCTATTAGAGTTTTAAAAAGCCGGTTTTGGACAAGATAATTGCATTTGGTAACCAATCGCCTGAAACACTTGTTTGGGTCAAAATTACTCTATTTTGGTCTCCAAGTGTCTAAAAATCCTTTTTTAGTCAAAATAACTGCATTTGGTCACCAAAGGTCTGAAAACCTTTTTTTTAGCCAAAATAACAGTATTTTTGTCCTTTAGAGTCTTAAAAAGCCGGTTTTAGACAAGATAATTGCATTTCGTGCCCAGTGATCTGAAAACATTTTTTTGGTAAAAATGACTCTATTTTGGTCTCCAAGTGTCTGAAAAGCCATTTTTTGTCAAAATAACTACGTTTGGTCACCAAAGGTCTGAAAACCTTTTTTTAGCCAAAATGACTGTATTTTTGTCTTTTAGAGTCTTAAAACACCGCTTTTAGACAAGATAAACTACATTTGGTAACCAATGGCCTGAAAAAATGTTTTTGGTCAAAATGACTCTATTTAGGTCTCCAAGTGTCTATAAAGCCCTTTTTAGTCAAAATAACTACGTTTGGTCACCGAAGGTCTGAAAAACTATTTTAGAGTCTCAAAACTCCGCATTTAGATTTGGTATTTGTTTGGGTCAAAATTACTCTATTTTGGTCTCCAAGTGTCTGAAAAGCCCTTTTTAGTCAAAATAACTACGTTTGGTCACCAAAGGTCTGAAAACCTTTTTTTTAGCCAAAATGACTGTATTTTTGTCTTTTAGAGTCTTAAAAAGCCGGGTTTAGACAAGATAATTGCATTTCGTAACCAGTGATATGAAAACTTTTTTTGGTCAAAATGACTCTATTTTGGTCTCCAAGTGTCTAAGAAGCCCTTTTAAGTCAAAATAACTGCATTTGGTCAGCAAAGGTATGAAAAAAAATTTAGTCAAAATAATTGTATTTTCGTCTATTAGAGTCTTAAAAACCGGTTTTGGACAAGATAATTGCATTTGGTAACCAATGGCCTGAAAAAATGTTTTTGGTCAAAATGACTCTATCTAGGTCTCCAAGTGTCTAAAAAGCCCTTTTTAGTCATAATAACTACGTTTGGTCAACAAAGGTCTGAAAAACTATTTTAGCCAAAATGACTGTATTTTTGTCTTTTAGAGTCTCAAAACTCCGCATTTAGATTTGGTATTTGTTTGGGTCAAAATGACTCTATTTTTGTCTCCAAGTGTCTAAAAAGCCTTTTTAGTCAAAATAACTGCATTTGGTCACCAAAGGTCTGAAAAACTTTTTTAGCCAAAATGACTGTATTTTTGTCTTTTAGAGTCTTAAAAAGCCGGGTTTAGACAAGATAATTGCATTTCGTAACCAGTGATCTGAAAACATTTTTTTGGTCAAAATGACTCTATTTTGGTCTCCAAGTGTCTAAAAAGACCTTTTTAGTCAAAATAACTGCATTTGGTTACCAAAGGTCTGAAAAACTATTTTAGAGTCTCAAAACTCCGCATTTAGATTTGGTATTTGTTTGGGTCAAAATTACTCTATTTTGGTCTCCAAGTGTCTAAAAAGCCTTTTTTAGTCAAAATAACTGCATTTGGTCACCAAAGGTCTGAAAAACTTTTTTAGCCAAAATGACTGTATTTTTGTCTTTTAGAGTCTTAAAAAGCCGGGTTTAGACAAGATAATTGCATTTCGTAACCAGTGATCTGAAAACATTTTTTTGGTCAAAATGACTCTATTTTGGTCTCCAAGTGTCTAAAAAGCCCTTTTTAGTCAAAATAACTGCATTTGGTTACCAAAGGTCTGAAAAAAATTTAGTCAAAATGATTGTATTTTCGTCTATTAGAGTTTTAAAAAGCCGGTTTTGGAAAAAATAATTGCATTTGGTAACCAATCGCCTGAAACACTTGTTTGGGTCAAAATTACTCTATTTTGGTCTCCAAGTGTCTAAAAATCCTTTTTTAGTCATAATAACTGCATTTGGTCACCAAAGGTCTGAAAACCTTTTTTTTGCCAAAATAACAGTATTTTTGTCCTTTAGAGTCTTAAAAAGCCGGTTTTAGACAAGATAATTGCATTTCGTGCCCAGTGATCTGAAAACATTTTTTTGGTCAAAATGACTCTATTTTGGTCTCCAAGTGTCTAAGAAGCCCTTTTAAGTCAAAATAACTGCATTTGGTCAGCAAAGGTATAAAAAAATTAAGTCAAAATGATTGTATTCTCGTCTATTAGAGTCTTAAAAACCGGTTTTGGACAAGATAATTGCATTTGGTAACCAATGGCATGAAAAAATGTTTTTGGTCAAAATGACTCTATCTAGGTCTCCAAGTGTCTAAAAAGCCCTTTTTAGTCATAATAACTACGTTTGGTCAACAAAGGTCTGAAAAACTATTTTAGCCAAAATGACTGTATTTTTGTCTTTTAGAGTCTCAAAACTCCGCATTTAGATTTGGTATTTGTTTGGGTCAAAATGACTCTATTTTTGTCTCCAAGTGTCTAAAAAGCCTTTTTAGTCAAAATAACTGCATTTGGTCACCAAAGGTCTGAAAAACTTTTTTAGCCAAAATGACTGTATTTTTGTCTTTTAGAGTCTTAAAAAGCCGGGTTCAGACAAGATAATTGCATTTCGTAACCAGTGATCTGAAAACATTTTTTTGGTAAAAATGACTCTATTTTGGTCTCCAAGTGTCTGAAAAGCCATTTTTTGTCAAAATAACTACGTTTGGTCACCAAAGGTCTGAAAACCTTTTTTTAGCCAAAATGACTGTATTTTTGTCTTTTAGAGTCTTAAAACACCGCTTTTAGACAAGATAAACTACATTTGGTAACCAATGGCCTGAAAAAATGTTTTTGGTCAAAATGACTCTATTTAGGTCTCCAAGTGTCTATAAAGCCCTTTTTAGTCAAAATAACTATGTTTGGTCACCGAAGGTCTGAAAAACTATTTTAGAGTCTCAAAACTCCGCATTTAGATTTGGTATTTGTTTGGGTCAAAATTACTCTATTTTGGTCTCCAAGTGTCTGAAAAGCCCTTTTTAGTCAAAATAACTACGTTTGGTCACCAAAGGTCTGAAAACCTTTTTTTAGCCAAAATGACTGTATTTTTGTCTTTTAGAGTCTTAAAAAGCCGGGTTTAGACAAGATAATTGCATTTCGTAACCAGTGATATGAAAACTTTTTTTGGTCAAAATGACTCTATTTTGGTCTCCAAGTGTCTAAGAAGCCCTTTTAAGTCAAAATAACTGCATTTGGTCAGCAAAGGTATGAAAAAAAATTTAGTCAAAATAATTGTATTTTCGTCTATTAGAGTCTTAAAAACCGGTTTTGGACAAGATAATTGCATTTGGTAACCAATGGCCTGAAAAAATGTTTTTGGTCAAAATGACTCTATCTAGGTCTCCAAGTGTCTAAAAAGCCCTTTTTAGTCATAATAACTACGTTTGGTCAACAAAGGTCTGAAAAACTATTTTAGCCAAAATGACTGTATTTTTGTCTTTTAGAGTCTCAAAACTCCGCATTTAGATTTGGTATTTGTTTGGGTCAAAATGACTCTATTTTTGTCTCCAAGTGTCTAAAAAGCCTTTTTAGTCAAAATAACTGCATTTGGTCACCAAAGGTCTGAAATACTTTTTTAGCCAAAATGACTGTATTTTTGTCTTTTAGAGTCTTAAAAAGCCGGTTTTAGACAAGATAATTGCATTTCGTGCCCAGTGATCTGAAATTTTTTTTGGTCAAAATGACTCTATTTTGGTCTCCAAGTGTCTAAAAAGCCTTTTTTAGTCAAAATAACTACGTTTGGTCACCAAAGGACTGAAAACCTTTTTCAGCCAAAATGACTGTATTTTTGTCTTTTAGAGTCTTAAAACACTGCTTTTAGACAAGATAAACTACATTTGGTAACCAATGGCCTGAAAAAATGTTTTTGGTCAAAATGACTCTATTTAGGTCTCCAAGTGTCTATAAAGCCCTTTTTAGTCAAAATAACTACGTTTGGTCACCAAAGGTCTGAAAAACTATTTTAGAGTCTCAAAACTCCGCATTTAGATTTGGTATTTGTTTGGGTCAAAATTACTCTATTTTGGTCTCCAAGTGTCTAAAAATCCTTTTTTAGTCAAAATAACTGCATTTGGTCACCAAAGGTCTGAAAACCTTTTTTTTAGCCAAAATAACAGTATTTTTGTCCTTTAGAGTCTTAAAAAGCCGGTTTTAGACAAGATAATTGCATTTCGTGCCCAGTGATCTGAAAACATTTTTTTGGTAAAAATGACTCTATTTTGGTCTCCAAGTATCTGAAAAGCCATTTTTTGTCAAAATAACTACGTTTGGTCACCAAAGGTCTGAAAACCTTTTTTTAGCCAAAATGACTGTATTTTTGTCTTTTAGAGTCTTAAAACACCGCTTTTAGACAAGATAAACTACATTTGGTAACCAATGGCCTGAAAAAATGTTTTTGGTCAAAATGACTCTATTTAGGTCTCCAAGTGTCTATAAAGCCCTTTTTAGTCAAAATAACTACGTTTGGTCACCGAAGGTCTGAAAAACTATTTTAGAGTCTCAAAACTCCGCATTTAGATTTGGTATTTGTTTGGGTCAAAATTACTCTATTTTGGTCTCCAAGTGTCTGAAAAGCCCTTTTTAGTCAAAATAACTACGTTTGGTCACCAAAGGTCTGAAAACCTTTTTTTTAGCCAAAATGACTGTATTTTTGTCTTTTAGAGTCTTAAAAAGCCGGGTTTAGACAAGATAATTGCATTTCGTAACCAGTGATATGAAAACTTTTTTTGGTCAAAATGACTCTATTTTGGTCTCCAAGTGTCTAAGAAGCCCTTTTAAGTCAAAATAACTGCATTTGGTCAGCAAAGGTATGAAAAAAAATTTAGTCAAAATAATTGTATTTTCGTCTATTAGAGTCTTAAAAACCGGTTTTGGACAAGATAATTGCATTTGGTAACCAATGGCCTGAAAAAATGTTTTTGGTCAAAATGACTCTATCTAGGTCTCCAAGTGTCTAAAAAGCCCTTTTTAGTCATAATAACTACGTTTGGTCAACAAAGGTCTGAAAAACTATTTTAGCCAAAATGACTGTATTTTTGTCTTTTAGAGTCTCAAAACTCCGCATTTAGATTTGGTATTTGTTTGGGTCAAAATGACTCTATTTTTCTCTCCAAGTGTCTAAAAAGCCTTTTTAGTCAAAATAACTGCATTTGGTCACCAAAGGTCTGAAAAACTTTTTTAGCCAAAATGACTGTATTTTTGTCTTTTAGAGTCTTAAAAAGCCGGGTTTAGACAAGATAATTGCATTTCGTAACCAGTGATCTGAAAACATTTTTTTGCTCAAAATGACTCTATTTTGGTCTCCAAGTGTCTAAAAAGCCCTTTTTAGTCAAAATAACTGCATTTGGTTACCAAAGGTCTGAAAAAAATTTAGTCAAAATGATTGTATTTTCGTCTATTAGAGTTTTAAAAAGCCGGTTTTGGACAAGATAATTGCATTTGGTAACCAATCGCCTGAAACACTTGTTTGGGTCAAAATTACTCTATTTTGGTCTCCAAGTGTCTAAAAATCCTTTTTTAGTCAAAATAACTGCATTTGGTCACCAAAGGTCTGAAAACCTTTTTTTTAGCCAAAATAACAGTATTTTTGTCCTTTAGAGTCTTAAAAAGCCGGTTTTAGACAAGATAATTGCATTTCGTGCCCAGTGATCTGAAAACATTTTTTTGGTAAAAATGACTCTATTTTGGTCTCCAAGTGTCTGAAAAGCCATTTTTTGTCAAAATAACTACGTTTGGTCACCAAAGGTCTGAAAACCTTTTTTTTAGCCAAAATGACTGTATTTTTGTCTTTTAGAGTCTTAAAACACCGCTTTTAGACAAGATAAACTACATTTGGTAACCAATGGCCTGAAAAAATGTTTTTGGTCAAAATGACTCTATTTAGGTCTCCAAGTGTCTATAAAGCCCTTTTTAGTCAAAATAACTACGTTTGGTCACCGAAGGTCTGAAAAACTATTTTAGAGTCTCAAAACTCCGCATTTAGATTTGGTATTTGTTTGGGTCAAAATTACTCTATTTTGGTCTCCAAGTGTCTGAAAAGCCCTTTTTAGTCAAAATAACTACGTTTGGTCACCAAAGGTCTGAAAACCTTTTTTTAGCCAAAATGACTGTATTTTTGTCTTTTAGAGTCTTAAAAAGCCGGGTTTAGACAAGATAATTGCATTTCGTAACCAGTGATATGAAAACTTTTTTTGGTCAAAATGACTCTATTTTGGTCTCCAAGTGTCTAAGAAGCCCTTTTAAGTCAAAATAACTGCATTTGGTCAGCAAAGGTATGAAAAAAAATTTAGTCAAAATAATTGTATTTTCGTCTATTAGAGTCTTAAAAACCGGTTTTGGACAAGATAATTGCATTTGGTAACCAATGGCCTGAAAAAATGTTTTTGGTCAAAATGACTCTATCTAGGTCTCCAAGTGTCTAAAAAGCCCTTTTTAGTCATAATAACTACGTTTGGTCAACAAAGGTCTGAAAAACTATTTTAGCCAAAATGACTGTATTTTTGTCTTTTAGAGTCTCAAAACTCCGCATTTAGATTTGGTATTTGTTTGGGTCAAAATGACTCTATTTTTGTCTCCAAGTGTCTAAAAAGCCTTTTTAGTCAAAATAACTGCATTTGGTCACCAAAGGTCTGAAAAACTTTTTTAGCCAAAATGACTGTATTTTTGTCTTTTAGAGTCTTAAAAAGCCGGGTTTAGACAAGATAATTGCATTTCGTAACCAGTGATCTGAAAACATTTTTTTGGTCAAAATGACTCTATTTTGGTCTCCAAGTGTCTAAAAAGCCCTTTTTAGTCAAAATAACTGCATTTGGTTACCAAAGGTCTGAAAAACTATTTTAGAGTCTCAAAACTCCGCATTTAGATTTGGTATTTGTTTGGGTCAAAATTACTCTATTTTGGTCTCCAAGTGTCTAAAAAGCCTTTTTTAGTCAAAATAACTGCATTTGGTCACCAAAGGTCTGAAAAACTTTTTTAGCCAAAATGACTGTATTTTTGTCTTTTAGAGTCTTAAAAAGCCGGGTTTAGACAAGATAATTGCATTTCGTAACCAGTGATCTGAAAACATTTTTTTGGTCAAAATGACTCTATTTTGGTCTCCAAGTGTCTAAAAAGCCCTTTTTAGTCAAAATAACTGCATTTGGTTACCAAAGGTCTGAAAAAAATTTAGTCAAAATGATTGTATTTTCGTCTATTAGAGTTTTAAAAAGCCGGTTTTGGACAAAATAATTGCATTTGGTAACCAATCGCCTGAAACACTTGTTTGGGTCAAAATTACTCTATTTTGGTCTCCAAGTGTCTAAAAATCCTTTTTTAGTCAAAATAACTGCATTTGGTCACCAAAGGTCTGAAAACCTTTTTTTTGCCAAAATAACAGTATTTTTGTCCTTTAGAGTCTTAAAAAGCCGGTTTTAGACAAGATAATTGCATTTCGTGCCCAGTGATCTGAAAACATTTTTTTGGTCAAAATGACTCTATTTTGGTCTCCAAGTGTCTAAGAAGCCCTTTTAAGTCAAAATAACTGCATTTGGTCAGCAAAGGTATAAAAAAATTAAGTCAAAATGATTGTATTCTCGTCTATTAGAGTCTTAAAAACCGGTTTTGGACAAGATAATTGCATTTGGTAACCAATGGCATGAAAAAATGTTTTTGGTCAAAATGACTCTATCTAGGTCTCCAAGTGTCTAAAAAGCCCTTTTTAGTCATAATAACTACGTTTGGTCAACAAAGGTCTGAAAAACTATTTTAGCCAAAATGACTGTATTTTTGTCTTTTAGAGTCTCAAAACTCCGCATTTAGATTTGGTATTTGTTTGGGTCAAAATGACTCTATTTTTGTCTCCAAGTGTCTAAAAAGCCTTTTTAGTCAAAATAACTGCATTTGGTCACCAAAGGTCTGAAAAACTTTTTTAGCCAAAATGACTGTATTTTTGTCTTTTAGAGTCTTAAAAAGCCGGGTTTAGACAAGATAATTGCATTTCGTAACCAGTGATCTGAAAACATTTTTTTGGTCAAAATGACTCTATTTTGGTCTCCAAGTGTCTAAAAAGCCCTTTTTAGTCAAAATAACTGCATTTGGTTACCAAAGGTCTGAAAAAAATTTAGTCAAAATGATTGTATTTTCGTCTATTAGAGTTTTAAAAAGCCGGTTTTGGACAAGATAATTGCATTTGGTAACCAATCGCCTGAAACACTTGTTTGGGTCAAAATTACTCTATTTTGGTCTCCAAGTGTCTAAAAATCCTTTTTTAGTCAAAATAACTGCATTTGGTCACCAAAGGTCTGAAAACCTTTTTTTTAGCCAAAATAACAGTATTTTTGTCCTTTAGAGTCTTAAAAAGCCGGTTTTAGACAAGATAATTGCATTTCGTGCCCAGTGATCTGAAAACATTTTTTTGGTAAAAATGACTCTATTTTGGTCTCCAAGTGTCTGAAAAGCCATTTTTTGTCAAAATAACTACGTTTGGTCACCAAAGGTCTGAAAACCTTTTTTTAGCCAAAATGACTGTATTTTTGTCTTTTAGAGTCTTAAAACACCGCTTTTAGACAAGATAAACTACATTTGGTAACCAATGGCCTGAAAAAATGTTTTTGGTCAAAATGACTCTATTTAGGTCTCCAAGTGTCTATAAAGCCCTTTTTAGTCAAAATAACTACGTTTGGTCACCGAAGGTCTGAAAAACTATTTTAGAGTCTCAAAACTCCGCATTTAGATTTGGTATTTGTTTGGGTCAAAATTACTCTATTTTGGTCTCCAAGTGTCTGAAAAGCCCTTTTTAGTCAAAATAACTACGTTTGGTCACCAAAGGTCTGAAAACCTTTTTTTTAGCCAAAATGACTGTATTTTTGTCTTTTAGAGTCTTAAAAAGCCGGGTTTAGACAAGATAATTGCATTTCGTAACCAGTGATATGAAAACTTTTTTTGGTCAAAATGACTCTATTTTGGTCTCCAAGTGTCTAAGAAGCCCTTTTAAGTCAAAATAACTGCATTTGGTCAGCAAAGGTATGAAAAAAAATTTAGTCAAAATAATTGTATTTTCGTCTATTAGAGTCTTAAAAACCGGTTTTGGACAAGATAATTGCATTTGGTAACCAATGGCCTGAAAAAATGTTTTTGGTCAAAATGACTCTATCTAGGTCTCCAAGTGTCTAAAAAGCCCTTTTTAGTCATAATAACTACGTTTGGTCAACAAAGGTCTGAAAAACTATTTTAGCCAAAATGACTGTATTTTTGTCTTTTAGAGTCTCAAAACTCCGCATTTAGATTTGGTATTTGTTTGGGTCAAAATGACTCTATTTTTGTCTCCAAGTGTCTAAAAAGCCTTTTTAGTCAAAATAACTGCATTTGGTCACCAAAGGTCTGAAAAACTTTTTTAGCCAAAATGACTGTATTTTTGTCTTTTAGAGTCTTAAAAAGCCGGGTTTAGACAAGATAATTGCATTTCGTAACCAGTGATCTGAAAACATTTTTTTGGTCAAAATGACTCTATTTTGGTCTCCAAGTGTCTAAAAAGACCTTTTTAGTCAAAATAACTGCATTTGGTTACCAAAGGTCTGAAAAACTATTTTAGAGTCTCAAAACTCCGCATTTAGATTTGGTATTTGTTTGGGTCAAAATTACTCTATTTTGGTCTCCAAGTGTCTAAAAAGCCTTTTTTAGTCAAAATAACTGCATTTGGTCACCAAAGGTCTGAAAAACTTTTTTAGCCAAAATGACTGTATTTTTGTCTTTTAGAGTCTTAAAAAGCCGGGTTTAGACAAGATAATTGCATTTCGTAACCAGTGATCTGAAAACATTTTTTTGGTCAAAATGACTCTATTTTGGTCTCCAAGTGT
Source organism: Pelophylax lessonae (assembly GCF_965119305.1). NCBI lineage: Eukaryota > Metazoa > Chordata > Amphibia > Anura > Ranidae > Pelophylax > Pelophylax lessonae. Next base: position 151,995,580 of record NC_138773.1, read on the forward strand.
CTAAAAAGCCCTTTTTAGTCAAAATAACTGCATTTGGTTACCAAAGGTCTGAAAAAAATTTAGTCAAAATGATTGTATTTTCGTCTATTAGAGTTTTAAAAAGCCGGTTTTGGAAAAAATAATTGCATTTGGTAACCAATCGCCTGAAACACTTGTTTGGGTCAAAATTACTCTATTTTGGTCTCCAAGTGTCTAAAAATCCTTTTTTAGTCAAAATAACTGCATTTGGTCACCAAAGGTCTGAAAACCTTTTTTTTGCCAAAATAACAGTATTTTTGTCCTTTAGAGTCTTAAAAAGCCGGTTTTAGACAAGATAATTGCATTTCGTGCCCAGTGATCTGAAAACATTTTTTTGGTCAAAATGACTCTATTTTGGTCTCCAAGTGTCTAAGAAGCCCTTTTAAGTCAAAATAACTGCATTTGGTCAGCAAAGGTATAAAAAAATTAAGTCAAAATGATTGTATTCTCGTCTATTAGAGTCTTAAAAACCGGTTTTGGACAAGATAATTGCATTTGGTAACCAATGGCATGAAAAAATGTTTTTGGTCAAAATGACTCTATCTAGGTCTCCAAGTGTCTAAAAAGCCCTTTTTAGTCATAATAACTACGTTTGGTCAACAAAGGTCTGAAAAACTATTGTAGCCAAAATGACTGTATTTTTGTCTTTTAGAGTCTCAAAACTCCGCATTTAGATTTGGTATTTGTTTGGGTCAAAATGACTCTATTTTTGTCTCCAAGTGTCTAAAAAGCCTTTTTAGTCAAAATAACTGCATTTGGTCACCAAAGGTCTGAAAAACTTTTTTAGCCAAAATGACTGTATTTTTGTCTTTTAGAGTCTTAAAAAGCCGGGTTTAGACAAGATAATTGCATTTCGTAACCAGTGATCTGAAAACATTTTTTTGGTCAAAATGACTCTATTTTGGTCTCCAAGTGTCTAAAAAGACCTTTTTAGTCAAAATAACTGCATTTGGTTACCAAAGGTCTGAAAAACTATTTTAGAGTCTCAAAACTCCGCATTTAGATTTGGTATTTGTTTGGGTCAAAATTACTCTATTTTGGTCTCCAAGTGTCTAAAAAGCCTTTTTTAGTCAAAATAACTGCATTTGGTCACCAAAGGTCTGAAAAACTTTTTTAGCCAAAATGACTGTATTTTTGTCTTTTAGAGTCTTAAAAAGCCGGGTTTAGACAAGATAATTGCATTTCGTAACCAGTGATCTGAAAACATTTTTTTGGTCAAAATGACTCTATTTTGGTCTCCAAGTGTCTAAAAAGCCCTTTTTAGTCAAAATAACTGCATTTGGTTACCAAAGGTCTGAAAAAAATTTAGTCAAAATGATTGTATTTTCGTCTATTAGAGTTTTAAAAAGCCGGTTTTGGAAAAAATAATTGCATTTGGTAACCAATCGCCTGAAACACTTGTTTGGGTCAAAATTACTCTATTTTGGTCTCCAAGTGTCTAAAAATCCTTTTTTAGTCAAAATAACTGCATTTGGTCACCAAAGGTCTGAAAACCTTTTTTTTGCCAAAATAACAGTATTTTTGTCCTTTAGAGTCTTAAAAAGCCGGTTTTAGACAAGATAATTGCATTTCGTGCCCAGTGATCTGAAAACATTTTTTTGGTCAAAATGACTCTATTTTGGTCTCCAAGTGTCTAAGAAGCCCTTTTAAGTCAAAATAACTGCATTTGGTCAGCAAAGGTATAAAAAAATTAAGTCAAAATGATTGTATTCTCGTCTATTAGAGTCTTAAAAACCGGTTTTGGACAAGATAATTGCATTTGGTAACCAATGGCATGAAAAAATGTTTTTGGTCAAAATGACTCTATCTAGGTCTCCAAGTGTCTAAAAAGCCCTTTTTAGTCATAATAACTACGTTTGGTCAACAAAGGTCTGAAAAACTATTGTAGCCAAAATGACTGTATTTTTGTCTTTTAGAGTCTCAAAACTCCGCATTTAGATTTGGTATTTGTTTGGGTCAAAATGACTCTATTTTTGTCTCCAAGTGTCTAAAAAGCCTTTTTAGTCAAAATAACTGCATTTGGTCACCAAAGGTCTGAAAAACTTTTTTAGCCAAAATGACTGTATTTTTGTCTTTTAGAGTCTTAAAAAGCCGGGTTCAGACAAGATAATTGCATTTCGTAACCAGTGATCTGAAAACATTTTTTTGGTCAAAATGACTCTATTTTGGTCTCCAAGTGTCTAAAAAGCCCTTTTTAGTCAAAATAATTGCATTTGGTTACCAAAGGTCTGAAAAAAAATTTAGTCAAAATGATTGTATTTTCGTCTATTAGAGTTTTAAAAAGCCGGTTTTGGACAAGATAATTGCATTTGGTAACCAATCGCCTGAAACACTTGTTTGGGTCAAAATTACTCTATTTTGGTCTCCAAGTGTCTAAAAATCCTTTTTTAGTCAAAATAACTGCATTTGGTCACCAAAGGTCTGAAAACCTTTTTTTTAGCCAAAATAACAGTATTTTTGTCCTTTAGAGTCTTAAAAAGCCGGTTTTAGACAAGATAATTGCATTTCGTGCCCAGTGATCTGAAAACATTTTTTTGGTAAAAATGACTCTATTTTGGTCTCCAAGTGTCTGAAAAGCCATTTTTTGTCAAAATAACTACGTTTGGTCACCAAAGGTCTGAAAACCTTTTTTTAGCCAAAATGACTGTATTTTTGTCTTTTAGAGTCTTAAAACACCGCTTTTAGACAAGATAAACTACATTTGGTAACCAATGGCCTGAAAAAATGTTTTTGGTCAAAATGACTCTATTTAGGTCTCCAAGTGTCTATAAAGCCCTTTTTAGTCAAAATAACTACGTTTGGTCACCGAAGGTCTGAAAAACTATTTTAGAGTCTCAAAACTCCGCATTTAGATTTGGTATTTGTTTGGGTCAAAATTACTCTATTTTGGTCTCCAAGTGTCTGAAAAGCCCTTTTTAGTCAAAATAACTACGTTTGGTCACCAAAGGTCTGAAAACCTTTTTTTAGCCAAAATGACTGTATTTTTGTCTTTTAGAGTCTTAAAAAGCCGGGTTTAGACAAGATAATTGCATTTCGTAACCAGTGATATGAAAACTTTTTTTGGTCAAAATGACTCTATTTTGGTCTCCAAGTGTCTAAGAAGCCCTTTTAAGTCAAAATAACTGCATTTGGTCAGCAAAGGTATGAAAAAAAATTTAGTCAAAATAATTGTATTTTCGTCTATTAGAGTCTTAAAAACCGGTTTTGGACAAGATAATTGCATTTGGTAACCAATGGCCTGAAAAAATGTTTTTGGTCAAAATGACTCTATCTAGGTCTCCAAGTGTCTAAAAAGCCCTTTTTAGTCATAATAACTACGTTTGGTCAACAAAGGTCTGAAAAACTATTTTAGCCAAAATGACTGTATTTTTGTCTTTTAGAGTCTCAAAACTCCGCATTTAGATTTGGTATTTGTTTGGGTCAAAATGACTCTATTTTTGTCTCCAAGTGTCTAAAAAGCCTTTTTAGTCAAAATAACTGCATTTGGTCACCAAAGGTCTGAAAAACTTTTTTAGCCAAAATGACTGTATTTTTGTCTTTTAGAGTCTTAAAAAGCCGGGTTTAGACAAGATAATTGCATTTCGTAACCAGTGATCTGAAAACATTTTTTTGGTCAAAATGACTCTATTTTGGTCTCCAAGTGTCTAAAAAGCCCTTTTTAGTCAAAATAACTGCATTTGGTTACCAAAGGTCTGAAAAAAATTTAGTCAAAATGATTGTATTTTCGTCTATTAGAGTTTTAAAAAGCCGGTTTTGGACAAGATAATTGCATTTGGTAACCAATCGCCTGAAACACTTGTTTGGGTCAAAATTACTCTATTTTGGTCTCCAAGTGTCTAAAAATCCTTTTTTAGTCAAAATAACTGCATTTGGTCACCAAAGGTCTGAAAACCTTTTTTTAGCCAAAATAACAGTATTTTTGTCCTTTAGAGTCTTAAAAAGCCGGTTTTAGACAAGATAATTGCATTTCGTGCCCAGTGATCTGAAAACATTTTTTTGGTAAAAATGACTCTATTTTGGTCTCCAAGTGTCTGAAAAGCCATTTTTTGTCAAAATAACTACGTTTGGTCACCAAAGGTCTGAAAACCTTTTTTTAGCCAAAATGACTGTATTTTTGTCTTTTAGAGTCTTAAAACACCGCTTTTAGACAAGATAAACTACATTTGGTAACCAATGGCCTGAAAAAATGTTTTTGGTCAAAATGACTCTATTTAGGTCTCCAAGTGTCTATAAAGCCCTTTTTAGTCAAAATAACTACGTTTGGTCACCGAAGGTCTGAAAAACAATTTTAGAGTCTCAAAACTCCGCATTTAGATTTGGTATTTGTTTGGGTCAAAATTACTCTATTTTGGTCTCCAAGTGTCTGAAAAGCCCTTTTTAGTCAAAATAACTACGTTTGGTCACCAAAGGTCTGAAAACCTTTTTTTTAGCCAAAATGACTGTATTTTTGTCTTTTAGAGTCTTAAAAAGCCGGGTTTAGACAAGATAATTGCATTTCGTAACCAGTGATATGAAAACTTTTTTTGGTCAAAATGACTCTATTTTGGTCTCCAAGTGTCTAAGAAGCCCTTTTAAGTCAAAATAACTGCATTTGGTCAGCAAAGGTATGAAAAAAAATTTAGTCAAAATAATTGTATTTTCGTCTATTAGAGTCTTAAAAACCGGTTTTGGACAAGATAATTGCATTTGGTAACCAATGGCCTGAAAAAATGTTTTTGGTCAAAATGACTCTATCTAGGTCTCCAAGTGTCTAAAAAGCCCTTTTTAGTCATAATAACTACGTTTGGTCAACAAAGGTCTGAAAAACTATTTTAGCCAAAATGACTGTATTTTTGTCTTTTAGAGTCTCAAAACTCCGCATTTAGATTTGGTATTTGTTTGGGTCAAAATGACTCTATTTTTGTCTCCAAGTGTCTAAAAAGCCTTTTTAGTCAAAATAACTGCATTTGGTCACCAAAGGTCTGAAAAACTTTTTTAGCCAAAATGACTGTATTTTTGTCTTTTAGAGTCTTAAAAAGCTGGGTTTAGACAAGATAATTGCATTTCGTAACCAGTGATCTGAAAACATTTTTTTGGTCAAAATGACTCTATTTTGGTCTCCAAGTGTCTAAGAAGCCCTTTTAAGTCAAAATAACTGCATTTGGTCAGCAAAGGTATGAATAAAAATTTAGTCAAAAATGATTGTATTTTCGTCAATTAGAGTTTTAAAAACCGGTTTTGGACAAGATAATTGCATTTGGTAGCCAATGGCCTAAAAAATGTTTTTGGTCAAAATGACTCTATTTAGGTCTCCAAGTGTCTAAAAAGCCCTTTTTAGTCATAATACCTACGTTTGGTCAACAAAGGTCTGAAAAACTATTTTAGCCAAAATGACTGTATTTTTGTCTTTTAGAGTCTCAAAACTCCGCATTTAGATTTGGTATTTGTTTGGGTCAAAATGACTCTATTTTGGTCTCCAAGTGTCTAAAAAGCCTTTTTAGTCAAAATAACTGCATTTGGTCACCAAAGGTCTGAAAAACTTTTTTAGCCAAAATGACTGTATTTTTGTCTTTTAGAGTCTTAAAAAGCCGGTTTTAGACAAGATAATTGCATTTCGTGCCCAGTGATCTGAAATTTTTTTTGGTCAAAATGACTCTATTTTGGTCTCCAAGTGTCTAAAAAGCCTTTTTTAGTCAAAATAACTACGTTTGGTCACCAAAGGACTGAAAACCTTTTTCAGCCAAAATGACTGTATTTTTGTCTTTTAGAGTCTTAAAACACTGCTTTTAGACAAGATAAACTACATTTGGTAACCAATGGCCTGAAAAAATGTTTTTGGTCAAAATGACTCTATTTAGGTCTCCAAGTGTCTATAAAGCCCTTTTTAGTCAAAATAACTACGTTTGGTCACCAAAGGTCTGAAAAACTATTTTAGAGTCTCAAAACTCCGCATTTAGATTTGGTATTTGTTTGGGTCAAAATTACTCTATTTTGGTCTCCAAGTGTCTAAAAATCCTTTTTTAGTCAAAATAACTGCATTTGGTCACCAAAGGTCTGAAAACCTTTTTTTTAGCCAAAATAACAGTATTTTTGTCCTTTAGAGTCTTAAAAAGCCGGTTTTAGACAAGATAATTGCATTTCGTGCCCAGTGATCTGAAAACATTTTTTTGGTAAAAATGACTCTATTTTGGTCTCCAAGTATCTGAAAAGCCATTTTTTGTCAAAATAACTACGTTTGGTCACCAAAGGTCTGAAAACCTTTTTTTAGCCAAAATGACTGTATTTTTGTCTTTTAGAGTCTTAAAACACCGCTTTTAGACAAGATAAACTACATTTGGTAACCAATGGCCTGAAAAAATGTTTTTGGTCAAAATGACTCTATTTAGGTCTCCAAGTGTCTATAAAGCCCTTTTTAGTCAAAATAACTACGTTTGGTCACCGAAGGTCTGAAAAACTATTTTAGAGTCTCAAAACTCCGCATTTAGATTTGGTATTTGTTTGGGTCAAAATTACTCTATTTTGGTCTCCAAGTGTCTGAAAAGCCCTTTTTAGTCAAAATAACTACGTTTGGTCACCAAAGGTCTGAAAACCTTTTTTTTAGCCAAAATGACTGTATTTTTGTCTTTTAGAGTCTTAAAAAGCCGGGTTTAGACAAGATAATTGCATTTCGTAACCAGTGATATGAAAACTTTTTTTGGTCAAAATGACTCTATTTTGGTCTCCAAGTGTCTAAGAAGCCCTTTTAAGTCAAAATAACTGCATTTGGTCAGCAAAGGTATGAAAAAAAATTTAGTCAAAATAATTGTATTTTCGTCTATTAGAGTCTTAAAAACCGGTTTTGGACAAGATAATTGCATTTGGTAACCAATGGCCTGAAAAAATGTTTTTGGTCAAAATGACTCTATCTAGGTCTCCAAGTGTCTAAAAAGCCCTTTTTAGTCATAATAACTACGTTTGGTCAACAAAGGTCTGAAAAACTATTTTAGCCAAAATGACTGTATTTTTGTCTTTTAGAGTCTCAAAACTCCGCATTTAGATTTGGTATTTGTTTGGGTCAAAATGACTCTATTTTTCTCTCCAAGTGTCTAAAAAGCCTTTTTAGTCAAAATAACTGCATTTGGTCACCAAAGGTCTGAAAAACTTTTTTAGCCAAAATGACTGTATTTTTGTCTTTTAGAGTCTTAAAAAGCCGGGTTTAGACAAGATAATTGCATTTCGTAACCAGTGATCTGAAAACATTTTTTTGGTCAAAATGACTCTATTTTGGTCTCCAAGTGTCTAAAAAGCCCTTTTTAGTCAAAATAACTGCATTTGGTTACCAAAGGTCTGAAAAAAATTTAGTCAAAATGATTGTATTTTCGTCTATTAGAGTTTTAAAAAGCCGGTTTTGGACAAGATAATTGCATTTGGTAACCAATCGCCTGAAACACTTGTTTGGGTCAAAATTACTCTATTTTGGTCTCCAAGTGTCTAAAAATCCTTTTTTAGTCAAAATAACTGCATTTGGTCACCAAAGGTCTGAAAACCTTTTTTTGCCAAAATAACAGTATTTTTGTCCTTTAGAGTCTTAAAAAGCCGGTTTTAGACAAGATAATTGCATTTCGTGCCCAGTGATCTGAAAACATTTTTTTGGTCAAAATGACTCTATTTTGGTCTCCAAGTGTCTAAGAAGCCCTTTTAAGTCAAAATAACTGCATTTGGTCAGCAAAGGTATAAAAAAATTAAGTCAAAATGATTGTATTCTCGTCTATTAGAGTCTTAAAAACCGGTTTTGGACAAGATAATTGCATTTGGTAACCAATGGCATGAAAAAATGTTTTTGGTCAAAATGACTCTATCTAGGTCTCCAAGTGTCTAAAAAGCCCTTTTTAGTCATAATAACTACGTTTGGTCAACAAAGGTCTGAAAAACTATTGTAGCCAAAATGACTGTATTTTTGTCTTTTAGAGTCTCAAAACTCCGCATTTAGATTTGGTATTTGTTTGGGTCAAAATGACTCTATTTTTGTCTCCAAGTGTCTAAAAAGCCTTTTTAGTCAAAATAACTGCATTTGGTCACCAAAGGTCTGAAAAACTTTTTTAGCCAAAATGACTGTATTTTTGTCTTTTAGAGTCTTAAAAAGCCGGGTTCAGACAAGATAATTGCATTTCGTAACCAGTGATCTGAAAACATTTTTTTGGTCAAAATGACTCTATTTTGGTCTCCAAGTGTCTAAAAAGCCCTTTTTAGTCAAAATAATTGCATTTGGTTACCAAAGGTCTGAAAAAAAATTTAGTCAAAATGATTGTATTTTCGTCTATTAGAGTTTTAAAAAGCCGGTTTTGGACAAGATAATTGCATTTGGTAACCAATCGCCTGAAACACTTGTTTGGGTCAAAATTACTCTATTTTGGTCTCCAAGTGTCTAAAAATCCTTTTTTAGTCAAAATAACTGCATTTGGTCACCAAAGGTCTGAAAACCTTTTTTTTAGCCAAAATAACAGTATTTTTGTCCTTTAGAGTCTTAAAAAGCCGGTTTTAGACAAGATAATTGCATTTCGTGCCCAGTGATCTGAAAACATTTTTTTGGTAAAAATGACTCTATTTTGGTCTCCAAGTGTCTGAAAAGCCATTTTTTGTCAAAATAACTACGTTTGGTCACCAAAGGTCTGAAAACCTTTTTTTAGCCAAAATGACTGTATTTTTGTCTTTTAGAGTCTTAAAACACCGCTTTTAGACAAGATAAACTACATTTGGTAACCAATGGCCTGAAAAAATGTTTTTGGTCAAAATGACTCTATTTAGGTCTCCAAGTGTCTATAAAGCCCTTTTTAGTCAAAATAACTACGTTTGGTCACCGAAGGTCTGAAAAACTATTTTAGAGTCTCAAAACTCCGCATTTAGATTTGGTATTTGTTTGGGTCAAAATTACTCTATTTTGGTCTCCAAGTGTCTGAAAAGCCCTTTTTAGTCAAAATAACTACGTTTGGTCACCAAAGGTCTGAAAACCTTTTTTTAGCCAAAATGACTGTATTTTTGTCTTTTAGAGTCTTAAAAAGCCGGGTTTAGACAAGATAATTGCATTTCGTAACCAGTGATATGAAAACTTTTTTTGGTCAAAATGACTCTATTTTGGTCTCCAAGTGTCTAAGAAGCCCTTTTAAGTCAAAATAACTGCATTTGGTCAGCAAAGGTATGAAAAAAAATTTAGTCAAAATAATTGTATTTTCGTCTATTAGAGTCTTAAAAACCGGTTTTGGACAAGATAATTGCATTTGGTAACCAATGGCCTGAAAAAATGTTTTTGGTCAAAATGACTCTATCTAGGTCTCCAAGTGTCTAAAAAGCCCTTTTTAGTCATAATAACTACGTTTGGTCAACAAAGGTCTGAAAAACTATTTTAGCCAAAATGACTGTATTTTTGTCTTTTAGAGTCTCAAAACTCCGCATTTAGATTTGGTATTTGTTTGGGTCAAAATGACTCTATTTTTGTCTCCAAGTGTCTAAAAAGCCTTTTTAGTCAAAATAACTGCATTTGGTCACCAAAGGTCTGAAAAACTTTTTTAGCCAAAATGACTGTATTTTTGTCTTTTAGAGTCTTAAAAAGCCGGGTTTAGACAAGATAATTGCATTTCGTAACCAGTGATCTGAAAACATTTTTTTGGTCAAAATGACTCTATTTTGGTCTCCAAGTGTCTAAAAAGCCCTTTTTAGTCAAAATAACTGCATTTGGTTACCAAAGGTCTGAAAAAAATTTAGTCAAAATGATTGTATTTTCGTCTATTAGAGTTTTAAAAAGCCGGTTTTGGACAAGATAATTGCATTTGGTAACCAATCGCCTGAAACACTTGTTTGGGTCAAAATTACTCTATTTTGGTCTCCAAGTGTCTAAAAATCCTTTTTTAGTCAAAATAACTGCATTTGGTCACCAAAGGTCTGAAAACCTTTTTTTAGCCAAAATAACAGTATTTTTGTCCTTTAGAGTCTTAAAAAGCCGGTTTTAGACAAGATAATTGCATTTCGTGCCCAGTGATCTGAAAACATTTTTTTGGTAAAAATGACTCTATTTTGGTCTCCAAGTGTCTGAAAAGCCATTTTTTGTCAAAATAACTACGTTTGGTCACCAAAGGTCTGAAAACCTTTTTTTAGCCAAAATGACTGTATTTTTGTCTTTTAGAGTCTTAAAACACCGCTTTTAGACAAGATAAACTACATTTGGTAACCAATGGCCTGAAAAAATGTTTTTGGTCAAAATGACTCTATTTAGGTCTCCAAGTGTCTATAAAGCCCTTTTTAGTCAAAATAACTACGTTTGGTCACCGAAGGTCTGAAAAACAATTTTAGAGTCTCAAAACTCCGCATTTAGATTTGGTATTTGTTTGGGTCAAAATTACTCTATTTTGGTCTCCAAGTGTCTGAAAAGCCCTTTTTAGTCAAAATAACTACGTTTGGTCACCAAAGGTCTGAAAACCTTTTTTTTAGCCAAAATGACTGTATTTTTGTCTTTTAGAGTCTTAAAAAGCCGGGTTTAGACAAGATAATTGCATTTCGTAACCAGTGATATGAAAACTTTTTTTGGTCAAAATGACTCTATTTTGGTCTCCAAGTGTCTAAGAAGCCCTTTTAAGTCAAAATAACTGCATTTGGTCAGCAAAGGTATGAAAAAAAATTTAGTCAAAATAATTGTATTTTCGTCTATTAGAGTCTTAAAAACCGGTTTTGGACAAGATAATTGCATTTGGTAACCAATGGCCTGAAAAAATGTTTTTGGTCAAAATGACTCTATCTAGGTCTCCAAGTGTCTAAAAAGCCCTTTTTAGTCATAATAACTACGTTTGGTCAACAAAGGTCTGAAAAACTATTTTAGCCAAAATGACTGTATTTTTGTCTTTTAGAGTCTCAAAACTCCGCATTTAGATTTGGTATTTGTTTGGGTCAAAATGACTCTATTTTTGTCTCCAAGTGTCTAAAAAGCCTTTTTAGTCAAAATAACTGCATTTGGTCACCAAAGGTCTGAAAAACTTTTTTAGCCAAAATGACTGTATTTTTGTCTTTTAGAGTCTTAAAAAGCTGGGTTTAGACAAGATAATTGCATTTCGTAACCAGTGATCTGAAAACATTTTTTTGGTCAAAATGACTCTATTTTGGTCTCCAAGTGTCTAAGAAGCCCTTTTAAGTCAAAATAACTGCATTTGGTCAGCAAAGGTATGAATAAAAATTTAGTCAAAAATGATTGTATTTTCGTCAATTAGAGTTTTAAAAACCGGTTTTGGACAAGATAATTGCATTTGGTAGCCAATGGCCTAAAAAATGTTTTTGGTCAAAATGACTCTATTTAGGTCTCCAAGTGTCTAAAAAGCCCTTTTTAGTCATAATACCTACGTTTGGTCAACAAAGGTCTGAAAAACTATTTTAGCCAAAATGACTGTATTTTTGTCTTTTAGAGTCTCAAAACTCCGCATTTAGATTTGGTATTTGTTTGGGTCAAAATGACTCTATTTTGGTCTCCAAGTGTCTAAAAAGCCTTTTTAGTCAAAATAACTGCATTTGGTCACCAAAGGTCTGAAAAACTTTTTTAGCCAAAATGACTGTATTTTTGTCTTTTAGAGTCTTAAAAAGCCGGTTTTAGACAAGATAATTGCATTTCGTGCCCAGTGATCTGAAATTTTTTTTGGTCAAAATGACTCTATTTTGGTCTCCAAGTGTCTAAAAAGCCTTTTTTAGTCAAAATAACTACGTTTGGTCACCAAAGGACTGAAAACCTTTTTCAGCCAAAATGACTGTATTTTTGTCTTTTAGAGTCTTAAAACACTGCTTTTAGACAAGATAAACTACATTTGGTAACCAATGGCCTGAAAAAATGTTTTTGGTCAAAATGACTCTATTTAGGTCTCCAAGTGTCTATAAAGCCCTTTTTAGTCAAAATAACTACGTTTGGTCACCAAAGGTCTGAAAAACTATTTTAGAGTCTCAAAACTCCGCATTTAGATTTGGTATTTGTTTGGGTCAAAATTACTCTATTTTGGTCTCCAAGTGTCTAAAAATCCTTTTTTAGTCAAAATAACTGCATTTGGTCACCAAAGGTCTGAAAACCTTTTTTTTAGCCAAAATAACAGTATTTTTGTCCTTTAGAGTCTTAAAAAGCCGGTTTTAGACAAGATAATTGCATTTCGTGCCCAGTGATCTGAAAACATTTTTTTGGTAAAAATGACTCTATTTTGGTCTCCAAGTATCTGAAAAGCCATTTTTTGTCAAAATAACTACGTTTGGTCACCAAAGGTCTGAAAACCTTTTTTTAGCCAAAATGACTGTATTTTTGTCTTTTAGAGTCTTAAAACACCGCTTTTAGACAAGATAAACTACATTTGGTAACCAATGGCCTGAAAAAATGTTTTTGGTCAAAATGACTCTATTTAGGTCTCCAAGTGTCTATAAAGCCCTTTTTAGTCAAAATAACTACGTTTGGTCACCGAAGGTCTGAAAAACTATTTTAGAGTCTCAAAACTCCGCATTTAGATTTGGTATTTGTTTGGGTCAAAATTACTCTATTTTGGTCTCCAAGTGTCTGAAAAGCCCTTTTTAGTCAAAATAACTACGTTTGGTCACCAAAGGTCTGAAAACCTTTTTTTTAGCCAAAATGACTGTATTTTTGTCTTTTAGAGTCTTAAAAAGCCGGGTTTAGACAAGATAATTGCATTTCGTAACCAGTGATATGAAAACTTTTTTTGGTCAAAATGACTCTATTTTGGTCTCCAAGTGTCTAAGAAGCCCTTTTAAGTCAAAATAACTGCATTTGGTCAGCAAAGGTATGAAAAAAAATTTAGTCAAAATAATTGTATTTTCGTCTATTAGAGTCTTAAAAACCGGTTTTGGACAAGATAATTGCATTTGGTAACCAATGGCCTGAAAAAATGTTTTTGGTCAAAATGACTCTATCTAGGTCTCCAAGTGTCTAAAAAGCCCTTTTTAGTCATAATAACTACGTTTGGTCAACAAAGGTCTGAAAAACTATTTTAGCCAAAATGACTGTATTTTTGTCTTTTAGAGTCTCAAAACTCCGCATTTAGATTTGGTATTTGTTTGGGTCAAAATGACTCTATTTTTCTCTCCAAGTGTCTAAAAAGCCTTTTTAGTCAAAATAACTGCATTTGGTCACCAAAGGTCTGAAAAACTTTTTTAGCCAAAATGACTGTATTTTTGTCTTTTAGAGTCTTAAAAAGCCGGGTTTAGACAAGATAATTGCATTTCGTAACCAGTGATCTGAAAACATTTTTTTGCTCAAAATGACTCTATTTTGGTCTCCAAGTGTCTAAAAAGCCCTTTTTAGTCAAAATAACTGCATTTGGTTACCAAAGGTCTGAAAAAATTTAGTCAAAATGATTGTATTTTCGTCTATTAGAGTTTTAAAAAGCCGGTTTTGGACAAGATAATTGCATTTGGTAACCAATCGCCTGAAACACTTGTTTGGGTCAAAATTACTCTATTTTGGTCTCCAAGTGTCTAAAAATCCTTTTTTAGTCAAAATAACTGCATTTGGTCACCAAAGGTCTGAAAACCTTTTTTTTAGCCAAAATAACAGTATTTTTGTCCTTTAGAGTCTTAAAAAGCCGGTTTTAGACAAGATAATTGCATTTCGTGCCCAGTGATCTGAAAACATTTTTTTGGTAAAAATGACTCTATTTTGGTCTCCAAGTGTCTGAAAAGCCATTTTTTGTCAAAATAACTACGTTTGGTCACCAAAGGTCTGAAAACCTTTTTTTTAGCCAAAATGACTGTATTTTTGTCTTTTAGAGTCTTAAAACACCGCTTTTAGACAAGATAAACTACATTTGGTAACCAATGGCCTGAAAAAATGTTTTTGGTCAAAATGACTCTATTTAGGTCTCCAAGTGTCTATAAAGCCCTTTTTAGTCAAAATAACTACGTTTGGTCACCGAAGGTCTGAAAAACTATTTTAGAGTCTCAAAACTCCGCATTTAGATTTGGTATTTGTTTGGGTCAAAATTACTCTATTTTGGTCTCCAAGTGTCTGAAAAGCCCTTTTTAGTCAAAATAACTACGTTTGGTCACCAAAGGTCTGAAAACCTTTTTTTAGCCAAAATGACTGTATTTTTGTCTTTTAGAGTCTTAAAAAGCCGGGTTTAGACAAGATAATTGCATTTCGTAACCAGTGATATGAAAACTTTTTTTGGTCAAAATGACTCTATTTTGGTCTCCAAGTGTCTAAGAAGCCCTTTTAAGTCAAAATAACTGCATTTGGTCAGCAAAGGTATGAAAAAAAATTTAGTCAAAATAATTGTATTTTCGTCTATTAGAGTCTTAAAAACCGGTTTTGGACAAGATAATTGCATTTGGTAACCAATGGCCTGAAAAAATGTTTTTGGTCAAAATGACTCTATCTAGGTCTCCAAGTGTCTAAAAAGCCCTTTTTAGTCATAATAACTACGTTTGGTCAACAAAGGTCTGAAAAACTATTTTAGCCAAAATGACTGTATTTTTGTCTTTTAGAGTCTCAAAACTCCGCATTTAGATTTGGTATTTGTTTGGGTCAAAATGACTCTATTTTTGTCTCCAAGTGTCTAAAAAGCCTTTTTAGTCAAAATAACTGCATTTGGTCACCAAAGGTCTGAAAAACTTTTTTAGCCAAAATGACTGTATTTTTGTCTTTTAGAGTCTTAAAAAGCCGGGTTTAGACAAGATAATTGCATTTCGTAACCAGTGATCTGAAAACATTTTTTTGGTCAAAATGACTCTATTTTGGTCTCCAAGTGTCTAAAAAGCCCTTTTTAGTCAAAATAACTGCATTTGGTTACCAAAGGTCTGAAAAACTATTTTAGAGTCTCAAAACTCCGCATTTAGATTTGGTATTTGTTTGGGTCAAAATTACTCTATTTTGGTCTCCAAGTGTCTAAAAAGCCTTTTTTAGTCAAAATAACTGCATTTGGTCACCAAAGGTCTGAAAAACTTTTTTAGCCAAAATGACTGTATTTTTGTCTTTTAGAGTCTTAAAAAGCCGGGTTTAGACAAGATAATTGCATTTCGTAACCAGTGATCTGAAAACATTTTTTTGGTCAAAATGACTCTATTTTGGTCTCCAAGTGTCTAAAAAGCCCTTTTTAGTCAAAATAACTGCATTTGGTTACCAAAGGTCTGAAAAAAATTTAGTCAAAATGATTGTATTTTCGTCTATTAGAGTTTTAAAAAGCCGGTTTTGGACAAAATAATTGCATTTGGTAACCAATCGCCTGAAACACTTGTTTGGGTCAAAATTACTCTATTTTGGTCTCCAAGTGTCTAAAAATCCTTTTTTAGTCAAAATAACTGCATTTGGTCACCAAAGGTCTGAAAACCTTTTTTTTGCCAAAATAACAGTATTTTTGTCCTTTAGAGTCTTAAAAAGCCGGTTTTAGACAAGATAATTGCATTTCGTGCCCAGTGATCTGAAAACATTTTTTTGGTCAAAATGACTCTATTTTGGTCTCCAAGTGTCTAAGAAGCCCTTTTAAGTCAAAATAACTGCATTTGGTCAGCAAAGGTATAAAAAAATTAAGTCAAAATGATTGTATTCTCGTCTATTAGAGTCTTAAAAACCGGTTTTGGACAAGATAATTGCATTTGGTAACCAATGGCATGAAAAAATGTTTTTGGTCAAAATGACTCTATCTAGGTCTCCAAGTGTCTAAAAAGCCCTTTTTAGTCATAATAACTACGTTTGGTCAACAAAGGTCTGAAAAACTATTTTAGCCAAAATGACTGTATTTTTGTCTTTTAGAGTCTCAAAACTCCGCATTTAGATTTGGTATTTGTTTGGGTCAAAATGACTCTATTTTTGTCTCCAAGTGTCTAAAAAGCCTTTTTAGTCAAAATAACTGCATTTGGTCACCAAAGGTCT
The DNA here is from genome assembly GCF_965119305.1 of Pelophylax lessonae. Taxonomy (NCBI): domain Eukaryota; kingdom Metazoa; phylum Chordata; class Amphibia; order Anura; family Ranidae; genus Pelophylax; species Pelophylax lessonae. The sequence continues at coordinate 152,011,448 of NC_138773.1, forward strand.
GAAAAACTTTTTTAGCCAAAATGACTGTATTTTTGTCTTTTAGAGTCTTAAAAAGCCGGGTTTAGACAAGATAATTGCATTTCGTAACCAGTGATCTGAAAACATTTTTTTGGTCAAAATGACTCTATTTTGGTCTCCAAGTGTCTAAAAAGCCCTTTTTAGTCAAAATAACTGCATTTGGTTACCAAAGGTCTGAAAAAAATTTAGTCAAAATGATTGTATTTTCGTCTATTAGAGTTTTAAAAAGCCGGTTTTGGACAAGATAATTGCATTTGGTAACCAATCGCCTGAAACACTTGTTTGGGTCAAAATTACTCTATTTTGGTCTCCAAGTGTCTAAAAATCCTTTTTTAGTCAAAATAACTGCATTTGGTCACCAAAGGTCTGAAAACCTTTTTTTTAGCCAAAATAACAGTATTTTTGTCCTTTAGAGTCTTAAAAAGCCGGTTTTAGACAAGATAATTGCATTTCGTGCCCAGTGATCTGAAAACATTTTTTTGGTAAAAATGACTCTATTTTGGTCTCCAAGTGTCTGAAAAGCCATTTTTTGTCAAAATAACTACGTTTGGTCACCAAAGGTCTGAAAACCTTTTTTTAGCCAAAATGACTGTATTTTTGTCTTTTAGAGTCTTAAAACACCGCTTTTAGACAAGATAAACTACATTTGGTAACCAATGGCCTGAAAAAATGTTTTTGGTCAAAATGACTCTATTTAGGTCTCCAAGTGTCTATAAAGCCCTTTTTAGTCAAAATAACTACGTTTGGTCACCGAAGGTCTGAAAAACTATTTTAGAGTCTCAAAACTCCGCATTTAGATTTGGTATTTGTTTGGGTCAAAATTACTCTATTTTGGTCTCCAAGTGTCTGAAAAGCCCTTTTTAGTCAAAATAACTACGTTTGGTCACCAAAGGTCTGAAAACCTTTTTTTTAGCCAAAATGACTGTATTTTTGTCTTTTAGAGTCTTAAAAAGCCGGGTTTAGACAAGATAATTGCATTTCGTAACCAGTGATATGAAAACTTTTTTTGGTCAAAATGACTCTATTTTGGTCTCCAAGTGTCTAAGAAGCCCTTTTAAGTCAAAATAACTGCATTTGGTCAGCAAAGGTATGAAAAAAAATTTAGTCAAAATAATTGTATTTTCGTCTATTAGAGTCTTAAAAACCGGTTTTGGACAAGATAATTGCATTTGGTAACCAATGGCCTGAAAAAATGTTTTTGGTCAAAATGACTCTATCTAGGTCTCCAAGTGTCTAAAAAGCCCTTTTTAGTCATAATAACTACGTTTGGTCAACAAAGGTCTGAAAAACTATTTTAGCCAAAATGACTGTATTTTTGTCTTTTAGAGTCTCAAAACTCCGCATTTAGATTTGGTATTTGTTTGGGTCAAAATGACTCTATTTTTGTCTCCAAGTGTCTAAAAAGCCTTTTTAGTCAAAATAACTGCATTTGGTCACCAAAGGTCTGAAAAACTTTTTTAGCCAAAATGACTGTATTTTTGTCTTTTAGAGTCTTAAAAAGCCGGGTTTAGACAAGATAATTGCATTTCGTAACCAGTGATCTGAAAACATTTTTTTGGTCAAAATGACTCTATTTTGGTCTCCAAGTGTCTAAAAAGACCTTTTTAGTCAAAATAACTGCATTTGGTTACCAAAGGTCTGAAAAACTATTTTAGAGTCTCAAAACTCCGCATTTAGATTTGGTATTTGTTTGGGTCAAAATTACTCTATTTTGGTCTCCAAGTGTCTAAAAAGCCTTTTTTAGTCAAAATAACTGCATTTGGTCACCAAAGGTCTGAAAAACTTTTTTAGCCAAAATGACTGTATTTTTGTCTTTTAGAGTCTTAAAAAGCCGGGTTTAGACAAGATAATTGCATTTCGTAACCAGTGATCTGAAAACATTTTTTTGGTCAAAATGACTCTATTTTGGTCTCCAAGTGTCTAAAAAGCCCTTTTTAGTCAAAATAACTGCATTTGGTTACCAAAGGTCTGAAAAAAATTTAGTCAAAATGATTGTATTTTCGTCTATTAGAGTTTTAAAAAGCCGGTTTTGGAAAAAATAATTGCATTTGGTAACCAATCGCCTGAAACACTTGTTTGGGTCAAAATTACTCTATTTTGGTCTCCAAGTGTCTAAAAATCCTTTTTTAGTCAAAATAACTGCATTTGGTCACCAAAGGTCTGAAAACCTTTTTTTTGCCAAAATAACAGTATTTTTGTCCTTTAGAGTCTTAAAAAGCCGGTTTTAGACAAGATAATTGCATTTCGTGCCCAGTGATCTGAAAACATTTTTTTGGTCAAAATGACTCTATTTTGGTCTCCAAGTGTCTAAGAAGCCCTTTTAAGTCAAAATAACTGCATTTGGTCAGCAAAGGTATAAAAAAATTAAGTCAAAATGATTGTATTCTCGTCTATTAGAGTCTTAAAAACCGGTTTTGGACAAGATAATTGCATTTGGTAACCAATGGCATGAAAAAATGTTTTTGGTCAAAATGACTCTATCTAGGTCTCCAAGTGTCTAAAAAGCCCTTTTTAGTCATAATAACTACGTTTGGTCAACAAAGGTCTGAAAAACTATTTTAGCCAAAATGACTGTATTTTTGTCTTTTAGAGTCTCAAAACTCCGCATTTAGATTTGGTATTTGTTTGGGTCAAAATGACTCTATTTTTGTCTCCAAGTGTCTAAAAAGCCTTTTTAGTCAAAATAACTGCATTTGGTCACCAAAGGTCTGAAAAACTTTTTTAGCCAAAATGACTGTATTTTTGTCTTTTAGAGTCTTAAAAAGCCGGGTTCAGACAAGATAATTGCATTTCGTAACCAGTGATCTGAAAACATTTTTTTGGTCAAAATGACTCTATTTTGGTCTCCAAGTGTCTAAAAAGCCCTTTTTAGTCAAAATAATTGCATTTGGTTACCAAAGGTCTGAAAAAAAATTTAGTCAAAATGATTGTATTTTCGTCTATTAGAGTTTTAAAAAGCCGGTTTTGGACAAGATAATTGCATTTGGTAACCAATCGCCTGAAACACTTGTTTGGGTCAAAATTACTCTATTTTGGTCTCCAAGTGTCTAAAAATCCTTTTTTAGTCAAAATAACTGCATTTGGTCACCAAAGGTCTGAAAACCTTTTTTTTAGCCAAAATAACAGTATTTTTGTCCTTTAGAGTCTTAAAAAGCCGGTTTTAGACAAGATAATTGCATTTCGTGCCCAGTGATCTGAAAACATTTTTTTGGTAAAAATGACTCTATTTTGGTCTCCAAGTGTCTGAAAAGCCATTTTTTGTCAAAATAACTACGTTTGGTCACCAAAGGTCTGAAAACCTTTTTTTAGCCAAAATGACTGTATTTTTGTCTTTTAGAGTCTTAAAACACCGCTTTTAGACAAGATAAACTACATTTGGTAACCAATGGCCTGAAAAAATGTTTTTGGTCAAAATGACTCTATTTAGGTCTCCAAGTGTCTATAAAGCCCTTTTTAGTCAAAATAACTACGTTTGGTCACCGAAGGTCTGAAAAACTATTTTAGAGTCTCAAAACTCCGCATTTAGATTTGGTATTTGTTTGGGTCAAAATTACTCTATTTTGGTCTCCAAGTGTCTGAAAAGCCCTTTTTAGTCAAAATAACTACGTTTGGTCACCAAAGGTCTGAAAACCTTTTTTTAGCCAAAATGACTGTATTTTTGTCTTTTAGAGTCTTAAAAAGCCGGGTTTAGACAAGATAATTGCATTTCGTAACCAGTGATATGAAAACTTTTTTTGGTCAAAATGACTCTATTTTGGTCTCCAAGTGTCTAAGAAGCCCTTTTAAGTCAAAATAACTGCATTTGGTCAGCAAAGGTATGAAAAAAAATTTAGTCAAAATAATTGTATTTTCGTCTATTAGAGTCTTAAAAACCGGTTTTGGACAAGATAATTGCATTTGGTAACCAATGGCCTGAAAAAATGTTTTTGGTCAAAATGACTCTATCTAGGTCTCCAAGTGTCTAAAAAGCCCTTTTTAGTCATAATAACTACGTTTGGTCAACAAAGGTCTGAAAAACTATTTTAGCCAAAATGACTGTATTTTTGTCTTTTAGAGTCTCAAAACTCCGCATTTAGATTTGGTATTTGTTTGGGTCAAAATGACTCTATTTTTGTCTCCAAGTGTCTAAAAAGCCTTTTTAGTCAAAATAACTGCATTTGGTCACCAAAGGTCTGAAAAACTTTTTTAGCCAAAATGACTGTATTTTTGTCTTTTAGAGTCTTAAAAAGCCGGGTTTAGACAAGATAATTGCATTTCGTAACCAGTGATCTGAAAACATTTTTTTGGTCAAAATGACTCTATTTTGGTCTCCAAGTGTCTAAAAAGCCCTTTTTAGTCAAAATAACTGCATTTGGTTACCAAAGGTCTGAAAAAAATTTAGTCAAAATGATTGTATTTTCGTCTATTAGAGTTTTAAAAAGCCGGTTTTGGACAAGATAATTGCATTTGGTAACCAATCGCCTGAAACACTTGTTTGGGTCAAAATTACTCTATTTTGGTCTCCAAGTGTCTAAAAATCCTTTTTTAGTCAAAATAACTGCATTTGGTCACCAAAGGTCTGAAAACCTTTTTTTAGCCAAAATAACAGTATTTTTGTCCTTTAGAGTCTTAAAAAGCCGGTTTTAGACAAGATAATTGCATTTCGTGCCCAGTGATCTGAAAACATTTTTTTGGTAAAAATGACTCTATTTTGGTCTCCAAGTGTCTGAAAAGCCATTTTTTGTCAAAATAACTACGTTTGGTCACCAAAGGTCTGAAAACCTTTTTTTAGCCAAAATGACTGTATTTTTGTCTTTTAGAGTCTTAAAACACCGCTTTTAGACAAGATAAACTACATTTGGTAACCAATGGCCTGAAAAAATGTTTTTGGTCAAAATGACTCTATTTAGGTCTCCAAGTGTCTATAAAGCCCTTTTTAGTCAAAATAACTACGTTTGGTCACCGAAGGTCTGAAAAACTATTTTAGAGTCTCAAAACTCCGCATTTAGATTTGGTATTTGTTTGGGTCAAAATTACTCTATTTTGGTCTCCAAGTGTCTGAAAAGCCCTTTTTAGTCAAAATAACTACGTTTGGTCACCAAAGGTCTGAAAACCTTTTTTTTAGCCAAAATGACTGTATTTTTGTCTTTTAGAGTCTTAAAAAGCCGGGTTTAGACAAGATAATTGCATTTCGTAACCAGTGATATGAAAACTTTTTTTGGTCAAAATGACTCTATTTTGGTCTCCAAGTGTCTAAGAAGCCCTTTTAAGTCAAAATAACTGCATTTGGTCAGCAAAGGTATGAAAAAAAATTTAGTCAAAATAATTGTATTTTCGTCTATTAGAGTCTTAAAAACCGGTTTTGGACAAGATAATTGCATTTGGTAACCAATGGCCTGAAAAAATGTTTTTGGTCAAAATGACTCTATCTAGGTCTCCAAGTGTCTAAAAAGCCCTTTTTAGTCATAATAACTACGTTTGGTCAACAAAGGTCTGAAAAACTATTTTAGCCAAAATGACTGTATTTTTGTCTTTTAGAGTCTCAAAACTCCGCATTTAGATTTGGTATTTGTTTGGGTCAAAATGACTCTATTTTTGTCTCCAAGTGTCTAAAAAGCCTTTTTAGTCAAAATAACTGCATTTGGTCACCAAAGGTCTGAAAAACTTTTTTAGCCAAAATGACTGTATTTTTGTCTTTTAGAGTCTTAAAAAGCCGGGTTTAGACAAGATAATTGCATTTCGTAACCAGTGATCTGAAAACATTTTTTTGGTCAAAATGACTCTATTTTGGTCTCCAAGTGTCTAAAAAGCCCTTTTTAGTCAAAATAACTGCATTTGGTTACCAAAGGTCTGAAAAACTATTTTAGAGTCTCAAAACTCCGCATTTAGATTTGGTATTTGTTTGGGTCAAAATTACTCTATTTTGGTCTCCAAGTGTCTAAAAAGCCTTTTTTAGTCAAAATAACTGCATTTGGTCACCAAAGGTCTGAAAAACTTTTTTAGCCAAAATGACTGTATTTTTGTCTTTTAGAGTCTTAAAAAGCCGGGTTTAGACAAGATAATTGCATTTCGTAACCAGTGATCTGAAAACATTTTTTTGGTCAAAATGACTCTATTTTGGTCTCCAAGTGTCTAAAAAGCCCTTTTTAGTCAAAATAACTGCATTTGGTTACCAAAGGTCTGAAAAAAATTTAGTCAAAATGATTGTATTTTCGTCTATTAGAGTTTTAAAAAGCCGGTTTTGGACAAAATAATTGCATTTGGTAACCAATCGCCTGAAACACTTGTTTGGGTCAAAATTACTCTATTTTGGTCTCCAAGTGTCTAAAAATCCTTTTTTAGTCAAAATAACTGCATTTGGTCACCAAAGGTCTGAAAACCTTTTTTTTGCCAAAATAACAGTATTTTTGTCCTTTAGAGTCTTAAAAAGCCGGTTTTAGACAAGATAATTGCATTTCGTGCCCAGTGATCTGAAAACATTTTTTTGGTCAAAATGACTCTATTTTGGTCTCCAAGTGTCTAAGAAGCCCTTTTAAGTCAAAATAACTGCATTTGGTCAGCAAAGGTATAAAAAAATTAAGTCAAAATGATTGTATTCTCGTCTATTAGAGTCTTAAAAACCGGTTTTGGACAAGATAATTGCATTTGGTAACCAATGGCATGAAAAAATGTTTTTGGTCAAAATGACTCTATCTAGGTCTCCAAGTGTCTAAAAAGCCCTTTTTAGTCATAATAACTACGTTTGGTCAACAAAGGTCTGAAAAACTATTTTAGCCAAAATGACTGTATTTTTGTCTTTTAGAGTCTCAAAACTCCGCATTTAGATTTGGTATTTGTTTGGGTCAAAATGACTCTATTTTTGTCTCCAAGTGTCTAAAAAGCCTTTTTAGTCAAAATAACTGCATTTGGTCACCAAAGGTCTGAAAAACTTTTTTAGCCAAAATGACTGTATTTTTGTCTTTTAGAGTCTTAAAAAGCCGGGTTTAGACAAGATAATTGCATTTCGTAACCAGTGATCTGAAAACATTTTTTTGGTCAAAATGACTCTATTTTGGTCTCCAAGTGTCTAAAAAGCCCTTTTTAGTCAAAATAACTGCATTTGGTTACCAAAGGTCTGAAAAAAATTTAGTCAAAATGATTGTATTTTCGTCTATTAGAGTTTTAAAAAGCCGGTTTTGGACAAGATAATTGCATTTGGTAACCAATCGCCTGAAACACTTGTTTGGGTCAAAATTACTCTATTTTGGTCTCCAAGTGTCTAAAAATCCTTTTTTAGTCAAAATAACTGCATTTGGTCACCAAAGGTCTGAAAACCTTTTTTTTAGCCAAAATAACAGTATTTTTGTCCTTTAGAGTCTTAAAAAGCCGGTTTTAGACAAGATAATTGCATTTCGTGCCCAGTGATCTGAAAACATTTTTTTGGTAAAAATGACTCTATTTTGGTCTCCAAGTGTCTGAAAAGCCATTTTTTGTCAAAATAACTAAATTTGGTCACCAAAGGTCTGAAAACCTTTTTTTAGCCAAAATGACTGTATTTTTGTCTTTTAGAGTCTTAAAACACCGCTTTTAGACAAGATAAACTACATTTGGTAACCAATGGCCTGAAAAAATGTTTTTGGTCAAAATGACTCTATTTAGGTCTCCAAGTGTCTATAAAGCCCTTTTTAGTCAAAATAACTACGTTTGGTCACCGAAGGTCTGAAAAACTATTTTAGAGTCTCAAAACTCCGCATTTAGATTTGGTATTTGTTTGGGTCAAAATTACTCTATTTTGGTCTCCAAGTGTCTGAAAAGCCCTTTTTAGTCAAAATAACTACGTTTGGTCACCAAAGGTCTGAAAACCTTTTTTTTAGCCAAAATGACTGTATTTTTGTCTTTTAGAGTCTTAAAAAGCCGGGTTTAGACAAGATAATTGCATTTCGTAACCAGTGATATGAAAACTTTTTTTGGTCAAAATGACTCTATTTTGGTCTCCAAGTGTCTAAGAAGCCCTTTTAAGTCAAAATAACTGCATTTGGTCAGCAAAGGTATGAAAAAAAATTTAGTCAAAATAATTGTATTTTCGTCTATTAGAGTCTTAAAAACCGGTTTTGGACAAGATAATTGCATTTGGTAACCAATGGCCTGAAAAAATGTTTTTGGTCAAAATGACTCTATCTAGGTCTCCAAGTGTCTAAAAAGCCCTTTTTAGTCATAATAACTACGTTTGGTCAACAAAGGTCTGAAAAACTATTTTAGCCAAAATGACTGTATTTTTGTCTTTTAGAGTCTCAAAACTCCGCATTTAGATTTGGTATTTGTTTGGGTCAAAATGACTCTATTTTTGTCTCCAAGTGTCTAAAAAGCCTTTTTAGTCAAAATAACTGCATTTGGTCACCAAAGGTCTGAAAAACTTTTTTAGCCAAAATGACTGTATTTTTGTCTTTTAGAGTCTTAAAAAGCCGGGTTTAGACAAGATAATTGCATTTCGTAACCAGTGATCTGAAAACATTTTTTTGGTCAAAATGACTCTATTTTGGTCTCCAAGTGTCTAAAAAGCCCTTTTTAGTCAAAATAACTGCATTTGGTTACCAAAGGTCTGAAAAACTATTTTAGAGTCTCAAAACTCCGCATTTAGATTTGGTATTTGTTTGGGTCAAAATTACTCTATTTTGGTCTCCAAGTGTCTAAAAAGCCTTTTTTAGTCAAAATAACTGCATTTGGTCACCAAAGGTCTGAAAAACTTTTTTAGCCAAAATGACTGTATTTTTGTCTTTTAGAGTCTTAAAAAGCCGGGTTTAGACAAGATAATTGCATTTCGTAACCAGTGATCTGAAAACATTTTTTTGGTCAAAATGACTCTATTTTGGTCTCCAAGTGTCTAAAAAGCCCTTTTTAGTCAAAATAACTGCATTTGGTTACCAAAGGTCTGAAAAAAATTTAGTCAAAATGATTGTATTTTCGTCTATTAGAGTTTTAAAAAGCCGGTTTTGGACAAAATAATTGCATTTGGTAACCAATCGCCTGAAACACTTGTTTGGGTCAAAATTACTCTATTTTGGTCTCCAAGTGTCTAAAAATCCTTTTTTAGTCAAAATAACTGCATTTGGTCACCAAAGGTCTGAAAACCTTTTTTTTGCCAAAATAACAGTATTTTTGTCCTTTAGAGTCTTAAAAAGCCGGTTTTAGACAAGATAATTGCATTTCGTGCCCAGTGATCTGAAAACATTTTTTTGGTCAAAATGACTCTATTTTGGTCTCCAAGTGTCTGAAAAGCCCTTTTTAGTCAAAATAACTACGTTTGGTCACCAAAGGTCTGAAAACCTTTTTTTTAGCCAAAATGACTGTATTTTTGTCTTTTAGAGTCTTAAAAAGCCGGGTTTAGACAAGATAATTGCATTTCGTAACCAGTGATATGAAAACTTTTTTTGGTCAAAATGACTCTATTTTGGTCTCCAAGTGTCTAAGAAGCCCTTTTAAGTCAAAATAACTGCATTTGGTCAGCAAAGGTATAAAAAAATTAAGTCAAAATGATTGTATTCTCGTCTATTAGAGTCTTAAAAACCGGTTTTGGACAAGATAATTGCATTTGGTAACCAATGGCATGAAAAAATGTTTTTGGTCAAAATGACTCTATCTAGGTCTCCAAGTGTCTAAAAAGCCCTTTTTAGTCATAATAACTACGTTTGGTCAACAAAGGTCTGAAAAACTATTTTAGCCAAAATGACTGTATTTTTGTCTTTTAGAGTCTCAAAACTCCGCATTTAGATTTGGTATTTGTTTGGGTCAAAATGACTCTATTTTTGTCTCCAAGTGTCTAAAAAGCCTTTTTAGTCAAAATAACTGCATTTGGTCACCAAAGGTCTGAAAAACTTTTTTAGCCAAAATGACTGTATTTTTGTCTTTTAGAGTCTTAAAAAGCCGGGTTTAGACAAGATAATTGCATTTCGTAACCAGTGATCTGAAAACATTTTTTTGGTCAAAATGACTCTATTTTGGTCTCCAAGTGTCTAAAAAGCCCTTTTTAGTCAAAATAACTGCATTTGGTTACCAAAGGTCTGAAAAAAATTTAGTCAAAATGATTGTATTTTCGTCTATTAGAGTTTTAAAAAGCCGGTTTTGGACAAGATAATTGCATTTGGTAACCAATCGCCTGAAACACTTGTTTGGGTCAAAATTACTCTATTTTGGTCTCCAAGTGTCTAAAAATCCTTTTTTAGTCAAAATAACTGCATTTGGTCACCAAAGGTCTGAAAACCTTTTTTTTAGCCAAAATAACAGTATTTTTGTCCTTTAGAGTCTTAAAAAGCCGGTTTTAGACAAGATAATTGCATTTCGTGCCCAGTGATCTGAAAACATTTTTTTGGTAAAAATGACTCTATTTTGGTCTCCAAGTGTCTGAAAAGCCATTTTTTGTCAAAATAACTAAATTTGGTCACCAAAGGTCTGAAAACCTTTTTTTAGCCAAAATGACTGTATTTTTGTCTTTTAGAGTCTTAAAACACCGCTTTTAGACAAGATAAACTACATTTGGTAACCAATGGCCTGAAAAAATGTTTTTGGTCAAAATGACTCTATTTAGGTCTCCAAGTGTCTATAAAGCCCTTTTTAGTCAAAATAACTACGTTTGGTCACCGAAGGTCTGAAAAACTATTTTAGAGTCTCAAAACTCCGCATTTAGATTTGGTATTTGTTTGGGTCAAAATTACTCTATTTTGGTCTCCAAGTGTCTGAAAAGCCCTTTTTAGTCAAAATAACTACGTTTGGTCACCAAAGGTCTGAAAACCTTTTTTTTAGCCAAAATGACTGTATTTTTGTCTTTTAGAGTCTTAAAAAGCCGGGTTTAGACAAGATAATTGCATTTCGTAACCAGTGATATGAAAACTTTTTTTGGTCAAAATGACTCTATTTTGGTCTCCAAGTGTCTAAGAAGCCCTTTTAAGTCAAAATAACTGCATTTGGTCAGCAAAGGTATGAAAAAAAATTTAGTCAAAATAATTGTATTTTCGTCTATTAGAGTCTTAAAAACCGGTTTTGGACAAGATAATTGCATTTGGTAACCAATGGCCTGAAAAAATGTTTTTGGTCAAAATGACTCTATCTAGGTCTCCAAGTGTCTAAAAAGCCCTTTTTAGTCATAATAACTACGTTTGGTCAACAAAGGTCTGAAAAACTATTTTAGCCAAAATGACTGTATTTTTGTCTTTTAGAGTCTCAAAACTCCGCATTTAGATTTGGTATTTGTTTGGGTCAAAATGACTCTATTTTTGTCTCCAAGTGTCTAAAAAGCCTTTTTAGTCAAAATAACTGCATTTGGTCACCAAAGGTCTGAAAAACTTTTTTAGCCAAAATGACTGTATTTTTGTCTTTTAGAGTCTTAAAAAGCCGGGTTTAGACAAGATAATTGCATTTCGTAACCAGTGATCTGAAAACATTTTTTTGGTCAAAATGACTCTATTTTGGTCTCCAAGTGTCTAAAAAGCCCTTTTTAGTCAAAATAACTGCATTTGGTTACCAAAGGTCTGAAAAACTATTTTAGAGTCTCAAAACTCCGCATTTAGATTTGGTATTTGTTTGGGTCAAAATTACTCTATTTTGGTCTCCAAGTGTCTAAAAAGCCTTTTTTAGTCAAAATAACTGCATTTGGTCACCAAAGGTCTGAAAAACTTTTTTAGCCAAAATGACTGTATTTTTGTCTTTTAGAGTCTTAAAAAGCCGGGTTTAGACAAGATAATTGCATTTCGTAACCAGTGATCTGAAAACATTTTTTTGGTCAAAATGACTCTATTTTGGTCTCCAAGTGTCTAAAAAGCCCTTTTTAGTCAAAATAACTGCATTTGGTTACCAAAGGTCTGAAAAAAATTTAGTCAAAATGATTGTATTTTCGTCTATTAGAGTTTTAAAAAGCCGGTTTTGGAAAAAATAATTGCATTTGGTAACCAATCGCCTGAAACACTTGTTTGGGTCAAAATTACTCTATTTTGGTCTCCAAGTGTCTAAAAATCCTTTTTTAGTCAAAATAACTGCATTTGGTCACCAAAGGTCTGAAAACCTTTTTTTTGCCAAAATAACAGTATTTTTGTCCTTTAGAGTCTTAAAAAGCCGGTTTTAGACAAGATAATTGCATTTCGTGCCCAGTGATCTGAAAACATTTTTTTGGTCAAAATGACTCTATTTTGGTCTCCAAGTGTCTAAGAAGCCCTTTTAAGTCAAAATAACTGCATTTGGTCAGCAAAGGTATAAAAAAATTAAGTCAAAATGATTGTATTCTCGTCTATTAGAGTCTTAAAAACCGGTTTTGGACAAGATAATTGCATTTGGTAACCAATGGCATGAAAAAATGTTTTTGGTCAAAATGACTCTATCTAGGTCTCCAAGTGTCTAAAAAGCCCTTTTTAGTCATAATAACTACGTTTGGTCAACAAAGGTCTGAAAAACTATTTTAGCCAAAATGACTGTATTTTTGTCTTTTAGAGTCTCAAAACTCCGCATTTAGATTTGGTATTTGTTTGGGTCAAAATGACTCTATTTTTGTCTCCAAGTGTCTAAAAAGCCTTTTTAGTCAAAATAACTGCATTTGGTCACCAAAGGTCTGAAAAACTTTTTTAGCCAAAATGACTGTATTTTTGTCTTTTAGAGTCTTAAAAAGCCGGGTTCAGACAAGATAATTGCATTTCGTAACCAGTGATCTGAAAACATTTTTTTGGTCAAAATGACTCTATTTTGGTCTCCAAGTGTCTAAAAAGCCCTTTTTAGTCAAAATAATTGCATTTGGTTACCAAAGGTCTGAAAAAAAATTTAGTCAAAATGATTGTATTTTCGTCTATTAGAGTTTTAAAAAGCCGGTTTTGGACAAGATAATTGCATTTGGTAACCAATCGCCTGAAACACTTGTTTGGGTCAAAATTACTCTATTTTGGTCTCCAAGTGTCTAAAAATCCTTTTTTAGTCAAAATAACTGCATTTGGTCACCAAAGGTCTGAAAACCTTTTTTTTAGCCAAAATAACAGTATTTTTGTCCTTTAGAGTCTTAAAAAGCCGGTTTTAGACAAGATAATTGCATTTCGTGCCCAGTGATCTGAAAACATTTTTTTGGTAAAAATGACTCTATTTTGGTCTCCAAGTGTCTGAAAAGCCATTTTTTGTCAAAATAACTACGTTTGGTCACCAAAGGTCTGAAAACCTTTTTTTAGCCAAAATGACTGTATTTTTGTCTTTTAGAGTCTTAAAACACCGCTTTTAGACAAGATAAACTACATTTGGTAACCAATGGCCTGAAAAAATGTTTTTGGTCAAAATGACTCTATTTAGGTCTCCAAGTGTCTATAAAGCCCTTTTTAGTCAAAATAACTACGTTTGGTCACCGAAGGTCTGAAAAACTATTTTAGAGTCTCAAAACTCCGCATTTAGATTTGGTATTTGTTTGGGTCAAAATTACTCTATTTTGGTCTCCAAGTGTCTGAAAAGCCCTTTTTAGTCAAAATAACTACGTTTGGTCACCAAAGGTCTGAAAACCTTTTTTTTAGCCAAAATGACTGTATTTTTGTCTTTTAGAGTCTTAAAAAGCCGGGTTTAGACAAGATAATTGCATTTCGTAACCAGTGATATGAAAACTTTTTTTGGTCAAAATGACTCTATTTTGGTCTCCAAGTGTCTAAGAAGCCCTTTTAAGTCAAAATAACTGCATTTGGTCAGCAAAGGTATGAAAAAAAATTTAGTCAAAATAATTGTATTTTCGTCTATTAGAGTCTTAAAAACCGGTTTTGGACAAGATAATTGCATTTGGTAACCAATGGCCTGAAAAAATGTTTTTGGTCAAAATGACTCTATCTAGGTCTCCAAGTGTCTAAAAAGCCCTTTTTAGTCATAATAACTACGTTTGGTCAACAAAGGTCTGAAAAACTATTTTAGCCAAAATGACTGTATTTTTGTCTTTTAGAGTCTCAAAACTCCGCATTTAGATTTGGTATTTGTTTGGGTCAAAATGACTCTATTTTTGTCTCCAAGTGTCTAAAAAGCCTTTTTAGTCAAAATAACTGCATTTGGTCACCAAAGGTCTGAAAAACTTTTTTAGCCAAAATGACTGTATTTTTGTCTTTTAGAGTCTTAAAAAGCCGGGTTTAGACAAGATAATTGCATTTCGTAACCAGTGATCTGAAAACATTTTTTTGGTCAAAATGACTCTATTTTGGTCTCCAAGTGTCTAAAAAGACCTTTTTAGTCAAAATAACTGCATTTGGTTACCAAAGGTCTGAAAAACTATTTTAGAGTCTCAAAACTCCGCATTTAGATTTGGTATTTGTTTGGGTCAAAATTACTCTATTTTGGTCTCCAAGTGTCTAAAAAGCCTTTTTTAGTCAAAATAACTGCATTCGGTCACCAAAGGTCTGAAAAACTTTTTTAGCCAAAATGACTGTATTTTTGTCTTTTAGAGTCTTAAAAAGCCGGGTTTAGACAAGATAATTGCATTTCGTAACCAGTGATCTGAAAACATTTTTTTGGTCAAAATGACTCTATTTTGGTCTCCAAGTGTCTAAAAAGCCCTTTTTAGTCAAAATAACTGCATTTGGTTACCAAAGGTCTGAAAAAAATTTAGTCAAAATGATTGTATTTTCGTCTATTAGAGTTTTAAAAAGCCGGTTTTGGACAAAATAATTGCATTTGGTAACCAATCGCCTGAAACACTTGTTTGGGTCAAAATTACTCTATTTTGGTCTCCAAGTGTCTAAAAATCCTTTTTTAGTCAAAATAACTGCATTTGGTCACCAAAGGTCTGAAAACCTTTTTTTTGCCAAAATAACAGTATTTTTGTCCTTTAGAGTCTTAAAAAGCCGGTTTTAGACAAGATAATTGCATTTCGTGCCCAGTGATCTGAAAACATTTTTTTGGTCAAAATGACTCTATTTTGGTCTCCAAGTGTCTAAGAAGCCCTTTTAAGTCAAAATAACTGCATTTGGTCAGCAAAGGTATAAAAAAATTAAGTCAAAATGATTGTATTCTCGTCTATTAGAGTCTTAAAAACCGGTTTTGGACAAGATAATTGCATTTGGTAACCAATGGCATGAAAAAATGTTTTTGGTCAAAATGACTCTATCTAGGTCTCCAAGTGTCTAAAAAGCCCTTTTTAGTCATAATAACTACGTTTGGTCAACAAAGGTCTGAAAAACTATTTTAGCCAAAATGACTGTATTTTTGTCTTTTAGAGTCTCAAAACTCCGCATTTAGATTTGGTATTTGTTTGGGTCAAAATGACTCTATTTTTGTCTCCAAGTGTCTAAAAAGCCTTTTTAGTCAAAATAACTGCATTTGGTCACCAAAGGTCTGAAAAACTTTTTTAGCCAAAATGACTGTATTTTTGTCTTTTAGAGTCTTAAAAAGCCGGGTTCAGACAAGATAATTGCATTTCGTAACCAGTGATCTGAAAACATTTTTTTGGTCAAAATGACTCTATTTTGGTCTCCAAGTGTCTAAAAAGCCCTTTTTAGTCAAAATAATTGCATTTGGTTACCAAAGGTCTGAAAAAAAATTTAGTCAAAATGATTGTATTTTCGTCTATTAGAGTTTTAAAAAGCCGGTTTTGGACAAGATAATTGCATTTGGTAACCAATCGCCTGAAACACTTGTTTGGGTCAAAATTACTCTATTTTGGTCTCCAAGTGTCTAAAAATCCTTTTTTAGTCAAAATAACTGCATTTGGTCACCAAAGGTCTGAAAACCTTTTTTTTAGCCAAAATAACAGTATTTTTGTCCTTTAGAGTCTTAAAAAGCCGGTTTTAGACAAGATAATTGCATTTCGTGCCCAGTGATCTGAAAACATTTTTTTGGTAAAAATGACTCTATTTTGGTCTCCAAGTGTCTGAAAAGCCATTTTTTGTCAAAATAACTACGTTTGGTCACCAAAGGTCTGAAAACCTTTTTTTAGCCAAAATGACTGTATTTTTGTCTTTTAGAGTCTTAAAACACCGCTTTTAGACAAGATAAACTACATTTGGTAACCAATGGCCTGAAAAAATGTTTTTGGTCAAAATGACTCTATTTAGGTCTCCAAGTGTCTATAAAGCCCTTTTTAGTCAAAATAACTACGTTTGGTCACCGAAGGTCTGAAAAACTATTTTAGAGTCTCAAAACTCCGCATTTAGATTTGGTATTTGTTTGGGTCAAAATTACTCTATTTTGGTCTCCAAGTGTCTGAAAAGCCCTTTTTAGTCAAAATAACTACGTTTGGTCACCAAAGGTCTGAAAACCTTTTTTTTAGCCAAAATGACTGTATTTTTGTCTTTTAGAGTCTTAAAAAGCCGGGTTTAGACAAGATAATTGCATTTCGTAACCAGTGATATGAAAACTTTTTTTGGTCAAAATGACTCTATTTTGGTCTCCAAGTGTCTAAGAAGCCCTTTTAAGTCAAAATAACTGCATTTGGTCAGCAAAGGTATGAAAAAAAATTTAGTCAAAATAATTGTATTTTCGTCTATTAGAGTCTTAAAAACCGGGTTTGGACAAGATAATTGCATTTGGTAACCAATGGCCTGAAAAAATGTTTTTGGTCAAAATGACTCTATCTAGGTCTCCAAGGGTCTAAAAAGCCCTTTTTAGTCATAATAACTACGTTTGGTCAACAAAGGTCTGAAAAACTATTTTAGCCAAAATGACTGTATTTTTGTCTTTTAGAGTCTCAAAACTCCGCATTTAGATTTGGTATTTGTTTGGGTCAAAATGACTCTATTTTTGTCTCCAAGTGTCTAAAAAGCCTTTTTAGTCAAAATAACTGCATTTGGTCACCAAAGGTCTGAAAAACTTTTTTAGCCAAAATGACTATATTTTTGTCTTTTAGAGTCTTAAAAAGCTGGGTTTAGACAAGATAATTGCATTTCGTAACCAGTGATCTGAAAACATTTTTTTGGTCAAAATGACTCTATTTTGGTCTCCAAGTGTCTAAAAAGCCCTTTTTAGTCAAAATAACTGCATTTGGTTACCAAAGGTCTGAAAAAAATTTAGTCAAAATGATTGTATTTTCGTCTATTAGAGTTTTAAAAAGCCGGTTTTGGACAAGATAATTGCATTTGGTAACCAATCGCCTGAAACACTTGTTTGGGTCAAAATTACTCTATTTTGGTCTCCAAGTGTCTAAAAATCCTTTTTTAGTCAAAATAACTGCATTTGGTCACCAAAGGTCTGAAAACCTTTTTTTTTGCCAAAATAACAGTATTTTTGTCCTTTAGAGTCTTAAAAAGCCGGTTTTAGACAAGATAATTGCATTTCGTGCCCAGTGATCTGAAAAATTTTTTTGGTAAAAATTACTCTATTTTGTTCTCCAAGTGTCTGAAAAGCCATTTTTTGTCAAAATAACTACGTTTGGTCACCAAAGGTCTGAAAACCTTTTTTTAGCCAAAATGACTGTATTTTTGTCTTTTAGAGTCTTAAAACACCGCTTTTAGACAAGATAAACTACATTTGGTAACCAATGGCCTGAAAAAATGTTTTTGGTCAAAATGACTCTATTTAGGTCTCCAAGTGTCTAAAAAGCCCTTTTTAGTCATAATAACTACGTTTGGTCAACAAAGGTCTGAAAAACTATTTTAGCCAAAATGACTGTATTTTTGTCTTTTAGAGTCTCAAAACTCCGCATTTAAATTTGGTATTTGTTTGGGTCAAAATGGCTCTATTTTGGTCTCCAAGTGTCTAAAAAGCCTTTTTAGTCAAAATAACTGCATTTGGTCACCAAAGGTCTGAAAAACTTTTTCAGCCAAAATGACTGTATTTTTGTCTTTTAGAGTCTCAAAACTCCGCATTTAGATTTGGTATTTGTTTGGGTCAAAATGACTCTATTTAGGTCTCCAAGTGTCTATAAAGCCCTTTTTAGTCAAAATAACTACGTTTGGTCACCAAAGGTCTGAAAAACTATTTTAGAGTCTCAAAACTCCGCATTTAGATTTGGTATTTGTTTGGGTCAAAATGACTCTATTTTGGTCTCCAAGTGTCTAAAAAGCCTTTTTTAGTCAAAATAACTACGTTTGGTCACCAAAGGTCTGAAAACCTTTTTTCAGCCAAAATGACTGTATTTTTGTCTTTTAGAGTCTTAAAAAGACGGTTTTAGACAAGATAATTGCATTTCGTGCCCAGTGATCTGAAAACATTTTTTTGGTCAAAATGAGTCTATTTTGGTCTCCAAGTGTCTGAAAAGCCCTTTTTAGACAAAATAACTACGTTTGGTCACCAAAGGTCTGAAAACCTTTTTTAGCAAAAATGACTGTATTTTTGTCTTTTAGAGTCTTAAAACACTGCTTTTAGACAAGATAAACTACATTTGGTAACCAATGGCCTGAAAAAATGTTTTTGGTCAAAATGACTCTATTTAGGTCTCCAAGTGTCTATAAAGCCCTTTTTAGTCAAAATAACTACGTTTGGTCACCAAAGGTCTGAAAACCTTTTTTTTAGCCAAAATTACTGTATTTTTGTCTTTTAGAGTCTTAAAAAGCCGGGTTTAGACAAGATAATTGCATTTCGTAACCAGTGATATGAAAACTTTTTTTGGTCAAAATGACTCTATTTTGGTCTCCAAGTGTCTAAGAAGCCCTTTTAAGTCAAAATAACTGCATTTGGTCAGCAAAGGTATGAAAAAAATTTAGTCAAAATAATTGTATTTTCGTCTATTAGAGTCTTAAAAACCAGTTTTGGACAAGATAATTGCATTTGGTAACCAATGGCCTGAAAAAATGTTTTTGGTCAAAATGACTCTATCTAGGTCTCCAAGTGTCTAAAAAGCCCTTTTTAGTCATAATAACTACGTTTGGTCAACAAAGGTCTGAAAAACTATTTTAGCCAAAATGACTGTATTTTTGTCTTTTAGAGTCTCAAAACTCCGCATTTAGATTTGGTATTTGTTTGGGTCAAAATGACTCTATTTTGGTCTCCAAGTGTCTAAAAAGCCTTTTTAGTCAAAATAACTGCATTTGGTCACCAAAGGTCTGAAAAACTTTTTTAGCCAAAATGACTGTATTTTTGTCTTTTAGAGTCTTAAAAAGCCGGTTTTAGACAAGATAATTGCATTTCGTGCCCAGTGATCTGAAATTTTTTTTGGTCAAAATGACTCTATTTTGGTCTCCAAGTGTCTAAAAAGCCTTTTTTAGTCAAAATAACTACGTTTGGTCACCAAAGGACTGAAAACCTTTTTCAGCCAAAATGACTGTATTTTTGTCTTTTAGAGTCTTAAAACACTGCTTTTAGACAAGATAAACTACATTTGTTAACCAATGGCCTGAAAAAATGTTTTTGGTCAAAATGACTCTATTTAGGTCTCCAAGTGTCTATAAAGCCCTTTTTAGTCAAAATAACTACGTTTGGTCACCAAAGGTCTGAAAAACTATTTTAGAGTCTCAAAACTCCGCATTTAGATTTGGTATTTGTTTGGGTCAAAATTACTCTATTTTGGTCTCCAAGTGTCTAAAAATCCTTTTTTAGTCAAAATAACTGCATTTGGTCACCAAAGGTCTGAAAACCTTTTTTTTAGCCAAAATAACAGTATTTTTGTCCTTTAGAGTCTTAAAAAGCCGGTTTTAGACAAGATAATTGCATTTCGTGCCCAGTGATCTGAAAACATTTTTTTGGTAAAAATGACTCTATTTTGGTCTCCAAGTATCTGAAAAGCCATTTTTTGTCAAAATAACTACGTTTGGTCACCAAAGGTCTGAAAACCTTTTTTTAGCCAAAATGACTGTATTTTTGTCTTTTAGAGTCTTAAAACACCGCTTTTAGACAAGATAAACTACATTTGGTAACCAATGGCCTGAAAAAATGTTTTTGGTCAAAATGACTCTATTTAGGTCTCCAAGTGTCTATAAAGCCCTTTTTAGTCAAAATAACTACGTTTGGTCACCGAAGGTCTGAAAAACTATTTTAGAGTCTCAAAACTCCGCATTTAGATTTGGTATTTGTTTGGGTCAAAATTACTCTATTTTGGTCTCCAAGTGTCTGAAAAGCCCTTTTTAGTCAAAATAACTACGTTTGGTCACCAAAGGTCTGAAAACCTTTTTTTTTAGCCAAAATGACTGTATTTTTGTCTTTTAGAGTCTTAAAAAGCCGGGTTTAGACAAGATAATTGCATTTCGTAACCAGTGATATGAAAACTTTTTTTGGTCAAAATGACTCTATTTTGGTCTCCAAGTGTCTAAGAAGCCCTTTTAAGTCAAAATAACTGCATTTGGTCAGCAAAGGTATGAAAAAAAATTTAGTCAAAATAATTGTATTTTCGTCTATTAGAGTCTTAAAAACCGGTTTTGGACAAGATAATTGCATTTGGTAACCAATGGCCTGAAAAAATGTTTTTGGTCAAAATGACTCTATCTAGGTCTCCAAGTGTCTAAAAAGCCCTTTTTAGTCATAATAACTACGTTTGGTCAACAAAGGTCTGAAAAACTATTTTAGCCAAAATGACTGTATTTTTGTCTTTTAGAGTCTCAAAACTCCGCATTTAGATTTGGTATTTGTTTGGGTCAAAATGACTCTATTTTTTTCTCCAAGTGTCTAAAAAGCCTTTTTAGTCAAAATAACTGCATTTGGTCACCAAAGGTCTGAAAAACTTTTTTAGCCAAAATGACTGTATTTTTGTCTTTTAGAGTCTTAAAAAGCCGGGTTTAGACAAGATAATTGCATTTCGTAACCAGTGATCTGAAAACATTTTTTTGGTCAAAATGACTCTATTTTGGTCTCCAAGTGTCTAAAAAGCCCTTTTTAGTCAAAATAACTGCATTTGGTTACCAAAGGTCTGAAAAAAATTTAGTCAAAATGATTGTATTTTCGTCTATTAGAGTTTTAAAAAGCCGGTTTTGGACAAGATAATTGCATTTGGTAACCAATCGCCTGAAACACTTGTTTGGGTCAAAATTACTCTATTTTGGTCTCCAAGTGTCTAAAAATCCTTTTTTAGTCAAAATAACTGCATTTGGTCACCAAAGGTCTGAAAACCTTTTTTTTAGCCAAAATAACAGTATTTTTGTCCTTTAGAGTCTTAAAAAGCCGGTTTTAGACAAGATAATTGCATTTCGTGCCCAGTGATCTGAAAACATTTTTTTGGTAAAAATGACTCTATTTTGGTCTCCAAGTGTCTGAAAAGCCATTTTTTGTCAAAATAACTACGTTTGGTCACCAAAGGTCTGAAAACCTTTTTTTAGCCAAAATGACTGTATTTTTGTCTTTTAGAGTCTTAAAACACCGCTTTTAGACAAGATAAACTACATTTGGTAACCAATGGCCTGAAAAAATGTTTTTGGTCAAAATGACTCTATTTAGGTCTCCAAGTGTCTATAAAGCCCTTTTTAGTCAAAATAACTACGTTTGGTCACCGAAGGTCTGAAAAACTATTTTAGAGTCTCAAAACTCCGCATTTAGATTTGGTATTTGTTTGGGTCAAAATTACTCTATTTTGGTCTCCAAGTGTCTGAAAAGCCCTTTTTAGTCAAAATAACTACGTTTGGTCACCAAAGGTCTGAAAACCTTTTTTTTAGCCAAAATGACTGTATTTTTGTCTTTTAGAGTCTTAAAAAGCCGGGTTTAGACAAGATAATTGCATTTCGTAACCAGTGATATGAAAACTTTTTTTGGTCAAAATGACTCTATTTTGGTCTCCAAGTGTCTAAGAAGCCCTTTTAAGTCAAAATAACTGCATTTGGTCAGCAAAGGTATGAAAAAAAATTTAGTCAAAATAATTGTATTTTCGTCTATTAGAGTCTTAAAAACCGGTTTTGGACAAGATAATTGCATTTGGTAACCAATGGCCTGAAAAAATGTTTTTGGTCAAAATGACTCTATCTAGGTCTCCAAGTGTCTAAAAAGCCCTTTTTAGTCATAATAACTACGTTTGGTCAACAAAGGTCTGAAAAACTATTTTAGCCAAAATGACTGTATTTTTGTCTTTTAGAGTCTCAAAACTCCGCATTTAGATTTGGTATTTGTTTGGGTCAAAATGACTCTATTTTTCTCTCCAAGTGTCTAAAAAGCCTTTTTAGTCAAAATAACTGCATTTGGTCACCAAAGGTCTGAAAAACTTTTTTAGCCAAAATGACTGTATTTTTGTCTTTTAGAGTCTTAAAAAGCCGGGTTTAGACAAGATAATTGCATTTCGTAACCAGTGATCTGAAAACATTTTTTTGGTCAAAATGACTCTATTTTGGTCTCCAAGTGTCTAAAATGCCCTTTTTAGTCAAAATAACTGCATTTGGTTACCAAAGGTCTGAAAAACTATTTTAGAGTCTCAAAACTCCGCATTTAGATTTGGTATTTGTTTGGGTCAAAATTACTCTATTTTGGTCTCCAAGTGTCTAAAAAGCCTTTTTTAGTCAAAATAACTGCATTTGGTCACCAAAGGTCTGAAAAACTTTTTTAGCCAAAATGACTGTATTTTTGTCTTTTAGAGTCTTAAAAAGCCGGGTTTAGACAAGATAATTGCATTTCGTAACCAGTGATCTGAAAACATTTTTTTGGTCAAAATGACTCTATTTTGGTCTCCAAGTGTCTAAAAAGCCCTTTTTAGTCAAAATAACTGCATTTGGTTACCAAAGGTCTGAAAAAAATTTAGTCAAAATGATTGTATTTTCGTCTATTAGAGTTTTAAAAAGCCGGTTTTGGACAAAATAATTGCATTTGGTAACCAATCGCCTGAAACACTTGTTTGGGTCAAAATTACTCTATTTTGGTCTCCAAGTGTCTAAAAATCCTTTTTTAGTCAAAATAACTGCATTTGGTCACCAAAGGTCTGAAAACCTTTTTTTTGCCAAAATAACAGTATTTTTGTCCTTTAGAGTCTTAAAAAGCCGGTTTTAGACAAGATAATTGCATTTTGTGCCCAGTGATCTGAAAACATTTTTTTGGTCAAAATGACTCTATTTTGGTCTCCAAGTGTCTAAGAAGCCCTTTTAAGTCAAAATAACTGCATTTGGTCAGCAAAGGTATAAAAAAATTAAGTCAAAATGATTGTATTCTCGTCTATTAGAGTCTTAAAAACCGGTTTTGGACAAGATAATTGCATTTGGTAACCAATGGCATGAAAAAATGTTTTTGATCAAAATGACTCTATCTAGGTCTCCAAGTGTCTAAAAAGCCCTTTTTAGTCATAATAACTACGTTTGGTCAACAAAGGTCTGAAAAACTATTTTAGCCAAAATGACTGTATTTTTGTCTTTTAAAATCTCAAAACTCCGCATTTAGATTTGGTATTTGTTTGGGTCAAAATGACTCTATTTTTGTCTCCAAGTGTCTAAAAAGCCTTTTTAGTCAAAATAACTGCATTTGGTCACCAAAGGTCTGAAAAACTTTTTTAGCCAAAATGACTGTATTTTTGTCTTTTAGAGTCTTAAAAAGCCGGGTTTAGACAAGATAATTGCATTTCGTAACCAGTGATCTGAAAACATTTTTTTGGTCAAAATGACTCTATTTTGGTCTCCAAGTGTCTAAAAAGCCCTTTTTAGTCAAAATAACTGCATTTGGTTACCAAAGGTCTGAAAAAAATTTAGTCAAAATGATTGTATTTTCGTCTATTAGAGTTTTAAAAAGCCGGTTTTGGACAAGATAATTGCATTTGGTAACCAATCGCCTGAAACACTTGTTTGGGTCAAAATTACTCTATTTTGGTCTCCAAGTGTCTAAAAATCCTTTTTTAGTCAAAATAACTGCATTTGGTCACCAAAGGTCTGAAAACCTTTTTTTTAGCCAAAATAACAGTATTTTTGTCCTTTAGAGTCTTAAAAAGCCGGTTTTAGACAAGATAATTGCATTTCGTGCCCAGTGATCTGAAAACATTTTTTTGGTAAAAATGACTCTATTTTGGTCTCCAAGTGTCTGAAAAGCCATTTTTTGTCAAAATAACTACGTTTGGTCACCAAAGGTCTGAAAACCTTTTTTTAGCCAAAATGACTGTATTTTTGTCTTTTAGAGTCTTAAAACACCGCTTTTAGACAAGATAAACTACATTTGGTAACCAATGGCCTGAAAAAATGTTTTTGGTCAAAATGACTCTATTTAGGTCTCCAAGTGTCTATAAAGCCCTTTTTAGTCAAAATAACTACGTTTGGTCACCGAAGGTCTGAAAAACTATTTTAGAGTCTCAAAACTCCGCATTTAGATTTGGTATTTGTTTGGGTCAAAATTACTCTATTTTGGTCTCCAAGTGTCTGAAAAGCCCTTTTTAGTCAAAATAACTACGTTTGGTCACCAAAGGTCTGAAAACCTTTTTTTTAGCCAAAATGACTGTATTTTTGTCTTTTAGAGTCTTAAAAAGCCGGGTTTAGACAAGATAATTGCATTTCGTAACCAGTGATATGAAAACTTTTTTTGGTCAAAATGACTCTATTTTGGTCTCCAAGTGTCTAAGAAGCCCTTTTAAGTCAAAATAACTGCATTTGGTCAGCAAAGGTATGAAAAAAAATTTAGTCAAAATAATTGTATTTTCGTCTATTAGAGTCTTAAAAACCGGTTTTGGACAAGATAATTGCATTTGGTAACCAATGGCCTGAAAAAATGTTTTTGGTCAAAATGACTCTATCTAGGTCTCCAAGTGTCTAAAAAGCCCTTTTTAGTCATAATAACTACGTTTGGTCAACAAAGGTCTGAAAAACTATTTTAGCCAAAATGACTGTATTTTTGTCTTTTAGAGTCTCAAAACTCCGCATTTAGATTTGGTATTTGTTTGGGTCAAAATGACTCTATTTTGGTCTCCAAGTGTCTAAAAAGCCTTTTTAGTCAAAATAACTGCATTTGGTCACCAAAGGTCTGAAAAACTTTTTTAGCCAAAATGACTGTATTTTTGTCTTTTAGAGTCTTAAAAAGCTGGTTTTAGACAAGATAATTGCATTTCGTGCCCAGTGATCTGAAAACTTTTTTTGGTCAAAATGACTCTATTTTGGTCTCCAAGTGTCTAAAAAGCCTTTTTTAGTCAAAATAACTACGTTTGGTCACCAAAGGACTGAAAACCTTTTTTCAGCCAAAATGACTGTATTTTTGTCTTTTAGAGTCTTAAAACACTGCTTTTAGACAAGATAAACTACATTTGGTAACCAATGGCCTGAAAAAATGTTTTTGGTCAAAATGACTCTATTTAGGTCTCCAAGTGTCTATAAAGCCCTTTTTAGTCAAAATAACTACGTTTGGTCACCAAAGGTCTGAAAAACTATTTTAGAGTCTCAAAACTCCGCATTTAGATTTGGTATTTGTTTGGGTCAAAATTACTCTATTTTGGTCTCCAAGTGTCTAAAAAGCCTTTTTTAGTCAAAATAACTGCATTTGGTCACCAAAGGTCTGAAAAACTTTTTTAGCCAAAATGACTGTATTTTTGTCTTTTAGAGTCTTAAAAAGCCGGGTTTAGACAAGATAATTGCATTTCGTAACCAGTGATATGAAAACTTTTTTTGGTCAAAATGACTCTATTTTGGTCTCCAAGTGTCTAAGAAGCCCTTTTAAGTCAAAATAACTGCATTTGGTCAGCAAAGGTATAAAAAAATTAAGTCAAAATGATTAAAATTTTAAGTCTATTAGAGTCTTAAAAACTGGTTTTGGACAAGATAATTGCATTTGGTAACCAATGGCATGAAAAAATGTTTTTGGTCAAAATGACTCTATCTAGGTCTCCAAGTGTCTAAAAAGCCCTTTTTAGTCATAATAACTACGTTTGGTCAACAAAGGTCTGAAAAACTATTGTAGCCAAAATGACTGTATTTTTGTCTTTTAGAGTCTCAAAACTCCGCATTTAGATTTGGTATTTGTTTGGGTCAAAATGACTATTTTTGTCTCCAAGTGTCTAAAAAGCCTTTTTAGTCAAAATAACTGCATTTGGTCACCAAAGGTCTGAAAAACTTTTTTAGCCAAAATGACTGTATTTTTGTCTTTTAGAGTCTTAAAAAGCCGGGTTCAGACAAGATAATTGCATTTCGTAACCAGTGATATGAAAACTTTTTTTGGTCAAAATGACTCTATTTTGGTCTCCAAGTGTCTAAGAAGCCCTTTTAAGTCAAAATAACTGCATTTGGTCAGCAAAGGTATAAAAAAATTAAGTCAAAATGATTGTATTCTCGTCTATTGGAGTCTTAAAAACTGGTTTTGGACAAGATAATTGCATTTGGTAACCAATGGCATGAAAAAATGTTTTTGGTCAAAATGACTCTATCTAGGTCTCCAAGTGTCTAAAAAGCCCTTTTTAGTCATAATAACTACGTTTGGTCAACAAAGGTCTGAAAAACTATTGTAGCCAAAATGACTGTATTTTTGTCTTTTAGAGTCTCAAAACTCCGCATTTAGATTTGGTATTTGTTTGGGTCAAAATGACTCTATTTTTGTCTCCAAGTGTCTAAAAAGCCTTTTTAGTCAAAATAACTGCATTTGGTCACCAAAGGTCTGAAAAACTTTTTTAGCCAAAATGACTGTATTTTTGTCTTTTAGAGTCTTAAAAAGCCGGGTTCAGACAAGATAATTGCATTTTGTAACCAGTGATCTGAAAACATTTTTTTGGTCAAAATGACTCTATTTTGGTCTCCAAGTGTCTAAAAAGCCCTTTTTAGTCAAAATAACTGCATTTGGTTACCAAAGGTCTGAAAAAAAATTTAGTCAAAATGATTGTATTTTCGTCTATTAGAGTTTTAAAAAGCCGGTTTTGGACAAGATAATTGCATTTGGTAACCAATCGCCTGAAACACTTGTTTGGGTCAAAATTACTCTATTTTGGTCTCCAAGTGTCTAAAAATCCTTTTTTAGTCAAAATAACTGCATTTGGTCACCAAAGGTCTGAAAACCTTTTTTTTAGCCAAAATAACAGTATTTTTGTCCTTTAGAGTCTTAAAAAGCCGGTTTTAGACAAGATAATTACATTTCGTGCCCAGTGATCTGAAAACATTTTTTTGGTAAAAATGACTCTATTTTGGTCTCCAAGTGTCTGAAAAGCCATTTTTTGTCAAAATAACTACGTTTGGTCACCAAAGGTCTGAAAACCTTTTTTTTAGCCAAAATGACTGTATTTTTGTCTTTTAGAGTCTTAAAACACCGCTTTTAGACAAGATAAACTACATTTGGTAACCAATGGCCTGAAAAAATGTTTTTGGTCAAAATGACTCTATTTAGGTCTCCAAGTGTCTATAAAGCCCTTTTTAGTCAAAATAACTACGTTTGGTCACCGAAGGTCTGAAAAACTATTTTAGAGTCTCAAAACTCCGCATTTAGATTTGGTATTTGTTTGGGTCAAAATTACTCTATTTTGGTCTCCAAGTGTCTGAAAAGCCCTTTTTAGTCAAAATAACTACGTTTGGTCACCAAAGGCCTGAAAACCTTTTTTTTAGCCAAAATGACTGTATTTTTGTCTTTTAGAGTCTTAAAAAGCCGGGTTTAGACAAGATAATTGCATTTCGTAACCAGTGATATGAAAACTTTTTTTGGTCAAAATGACTCTATTTTGGTCTCCAAGTGTCTAAGAAGCCCTTTTAAGTCAAAATAACTGCATTTGGTCAGCAAAGGTATGAAAAAAAATTTAGTCAAAATAATTGTATTTTCGTCTTTTAGAGTCTTAAAAACCGGTGTTGGACAAGATAATTGCATTTGGTAACCAATGGCCTGAAAA
The DNA here is from genome assembly GCF_965119305.1 of Pelophylax lessonae. NCBI lineage: Eukaryota > Metazoa > Chordata > Amphibia > Anura > Ranidae > Pelophylax > Pelophylax lessonae. The sequence continues at coordinate 152,039,013 of NC_138773.1, forward strand.
AATGTTTTTGGTCAAAATGACTCTATCTAGGTCTCCAAGTGTCTAAAAAGCCCTTTTTAGTCATAATAACTACGTTTGGTCAACAAAGGTCTGAAAAACTATTTTAGCCAAAATGACTGTATTTTTGTCTTTTAGAGTCTCAAAACTCCGCATTTAGATTTGGTATTTGTTTGGGTCAAAATGACTCTATTTTTGTCTCCAAGTGTCTAAAAAGCCTTTTTAGTCAAAATAACTGCATTTGGTCACCAAAGGTCTGAAAAACTTTTTTAGCCAAAATGACTGTATTTTTGTCTTTTAGAGTCTTAAAAAGCCGGGTTTAGACAAGATAATTGCATTTCGTAACCAGTGATCTGAAAACATTTTTTTTGGTCAAAATGACTCTATTTTGGTCTCCAAGTGTCTAAAAAGCCCTTTTTAGTCAAAATAACTGCATTTGGTTACCAAAGGTCTGAAAAAAATTTAGTCAAAATGATTGTATTTTCGTCTATTAGAGTTTTAAAAAGCCGGTTTTGGACAAGATAATTGCATTTGGTAACCAATCGCCTGAAACACTTGTTTGGGTCAAAATTACTCTATTTTGGTCTCCAAGTGTCTAAAAATCCTTTTTTAGTCAAAATAACTGCATTTGGTCACCAAAGGTCTGAAAACCTTTTTTTTTTGCCAAAATAACAGTATTTTTGTCCTTTAGAGTCTTAAAAAGCCGGTTTTAGACAAGATAATTGCATTTCGTGCCCAGTGATCTGAAAACATTTTTTTGGTAAAAATGACTCTATTTTGTTCTCCAAGTGTCTGAAAAGCCATTTTTTGTCAAAATAACTACGTTTGGTCACCAAAGGTCTGAAAACCTTTTTTTAGCCAAAATGACTGTATTTTTGTCTTTTAGAGTCTTAAAACACCGCTTTTAGACAAGATAAACTACATTTGGTAACCAATGGCCTGAAAAAATGTTTTTGGTCAAAATGACTCTATTTAGGTCTCCAAGTGTCTAAAAAGCCCTTTTTAGTCATAATAACTACGTTTGGTCAACAAAGGTCTGAAAAACTATTTTAGCCAAAATGACTGTATTTTTGTCTTTTAGAGTCTCAAAACTCCGCATTTAAATTTGGTATTTGTTTGGGTCAAAATGGCTCTATTTTGGTCTCCAAGTGTCTAAAAAGCCTTTTTAGTCAAAATAACTGCATTTGGTCACCAAAGGTCTGAAAAACTTTTTTCAGCCAAAATGACTGTATTTTTGTCTTTTAGAGTCTCAAAACTCCGCATTTAGATTTGGTATTTGTTTGGGTCAAAATGACTCTATTTAGGTCTCCAAGTGTCTATAAAGCCCTTTTTAGTCAAAATAACTACGTTTGGTCACCAAAGGTCTGAAAAACTATTTTAGAGTCTCAAAACTCCGCATTTAGATTTGGTATTTGTTTGGGTCAAAATGACTCTATTTTGGTCTCCAAGTGTCTAAAAAGCCTTTTTTAGTCAAAATAACTACGTTTGGTCACCAAAGGTCTGAAAACCTTTTTTCAGCCAAAATGACTATATTTTTGTCTTTTAGAGTCTTAAAAAGCCGGTTTTAGACAAGATAATTGCATTTCGTGCCCAGTGATCTGAAAACATTTTTTTGGTCAAAATGAGTCTATTTTGGTCTCCAAGTGTCTGAAAAGCCCTTTTTAGACAAAATAACTACGTTTGGTCACCAAAGGTCTGAAAACCTTTTTTTAGCAAAAATGACTGTATTTTTGTCTTTTAGAGTCTTAAAACACTGCTTTTAGACAAGATAAACTACATTTGGTAACCAATGGCCTGAAAAAAAGGTTTTTGGTCAAAATGACTCTATTTAGGTCTCCAAGTGTCTATAAAGCCCTTTTTAGTCAAAATAACTACGTTTGGTCACCAAAGGTCTGAAAAACTATTTTAGAGTCTCAAAATTCCGCATTTAGATTTGGTATTTGTTTGGGTCAAAATGACTCTATTTTGGTCTCAGAGTGTCTAAAAAGCCTTTTTTAGTCAAAATAACTGCATTTGGTCACCAAAGGTCTGAAAACCTTTTTTTAGCCAAAATAACTGTATTTTTGTCTTTTAGAGTCTTAAAACACCGCTTTTAGACAAGATAAACTACATTTGGTAACCAATGGCCTGAAAAAATGTTTTTGGTCAAAATGACTCTATTTAGGTCTCCAAGTGTCTATAAAGCCCTTTTTAGTCAAAATAACTACGTTTGGTCACCGAAGGTCTGAAAAACTATTTTAGAGTCTCAAAACTCCGCATTTAGATTTGGTATTTGTTTGGGTCAAAATTACTCTATTTTGGTCTCCAAGTGTCTGAAAAGCCCTTTTTAGTCAAAATAACTACGTTTGGTCACCAAAGGTCTGAAAACCTTTTTTTTAGCCAAAATGACTGTATTTTTGTCTTTTAGAGTCTTAAAAAGCCGGGTTTAGACAAGATAATTGCATTTCGTAACCAGTGATATGAAAACTTTTTTTGGTCAAAATGACTCTATTTTGGTCTCCAAGTGTCTAAGAAGCCCTTTTAAGTCAAAATAACTGCATTTGGTCAGCAAAGGTATGAAAAAAAATTTAGTCAAAATAATTGTATTTTCGTCTATTAGAGTCTTAAAACCGGTTTTGGACAAGATAATTGCATTTGGTAACCAATGGCCTGAAAAAATGTTTTTGGTCAAAATGACTCTATCTAGGTCTCCAAGTGTCTAAAAAGCCCTTTTTAGTCATAATAACTACGTTTGGTCAACAAAGGTCTGAAAAACTATTTTAGCCAAAATGACTGTATTTTTGTCTTTTAGAGTCTCAAAACTCCGCATTTAGATTTGGTATTTGTTTGGGTCAAAATGACTCTATTTTTGTCTCCAAGTGTCTAAAAAGCCTTTTTAGTCAAAATAACTGCATTTGGTCACCAAAGGTCTGAAAAACTTTTTTAGCCAAAATGACTGTATTTTTGTCTTTTAGAGTCTTAAAAAGCCGGGTTTAGACAAGATAATTGCATTTCGTAACCAGTGATCTGAAAACATTTTTTTGGTCAAAATGACTCTATTTTGGTCTCCAAGTGTCTAAAAAGCCCTTTTTAGTCAAAATAACTGCATTTGGTTACCAAAGGTCTGAAAAACTATTTTAGAGTCTCAAAACTCCGCATTTAGATTTGGTATTTGTTTGGGTCAAAATTACTCTATTTTGGTCTCCAAGTGTCTAAAAAGCCTTTTTTAGTCAAAATAACTGCATTTGGTCACCAAAGGTCTGAAAAACTTTTTTAGCCAAAATGACTGTATTTTTGTCTTTTAGAGTCTTAAAAAGCCGGGTTTAGACAAGATAATTGCATTTCGTAACCAGTGATCTGAAAACATTTTTTTGGTCAAAATGACTCTATTTTGGTCTCCAAGTGTCTAAAAAGCCCTTTTTAGTCAAAATAACTGCATTTGGTTACCAAAGGTCTGAAAAAAATTTAGTCAAAATGATTGTATTTTCGTCTATTAGAGTTTTAAAAAGCCGGTTTTGGACAAAATAATTGCATTTGGTAACCAATCGCCTGAAACACTTGTTTGGGTCAAAATTACTCTATTTTGGTCTCCAAGTGTCTAAAAATCCTTTTTTAGTCAAAATAACTGCATTTGGTCACCAAAGGTCTGAAAACCTTTTTTTTGCCAAAATAACAGTATTTTTGTCCTTTAGAGTCTTAAAAAGCCGGTTTTAGACAAGATAATTGCATTTCGTGCCCAGTGATCTGAAAACATTTTTTTGGTAAAAATGACTCTATTTTGGTCTCCAAGTGTCTGAAAAGCCATTTTTTGTCAAAATAACTACGTTTGGTCACCAAAGGTCTGAAAACCTTTTTTTAGCCAAAATGACTGTATTTTTGTCTTTTAGAGTCTTAAAACACCGCTTTTAGACAAGATAAACTACATTTGGTAACCAATGGCCTGAAAAAATGTTTTTGGTCAAAATGACTCTATTTAGGTCTCCAAGTGTCTAAAAAGCCCTTTTTAGTCATAAAAACTACGTTTGGTCAACAAAGGTCTGAAAAACTATTTTAGCCAAAATGACTGTATTTTTGTCTTTTAGAGTCTCAAAACTCCGCATTTAAATTTGGTATTTGTTTGGGTCAAAATGACTCTATTTTGGTCTCCAAGTGTCTAAAAAGCCTTTTTAGTCAAAATAACTGCATTTGGTCACCAAAGGTCTGAAAAACTTTTTTAGCCAAAATGACTGTATTTTTGTCTTTTAGAGTCTTAAAAAGCCGGTTTTAGACAAGATAATTGCATTTCGTGCCCAGTGATCTGAAAACTTTTTTTGGTCAAAATGACTCTATTTTGGTCTCCAAGTGTCTAAAAAGCCTTTTTTAGTCAAAATAACTACGTTTGGTCACCAAAGGACTGAAAACCTTTTTTCAGCCAAAATGACTGTATTTTTGTCTTTTAGAGTCTTAAAACACTGCTTTTAGACAAGATAAACTACATTTGGTAACCAATGGCCTGAAAAAATGTTTTTGGTCAAAATGACTCTATTTAGGTCTCCAAGTGTCTATAAAGCCCTTTTTAGTCAAAATAACTACGTTTGGTCACCAAAGGTCTGAAAAACTATTTTAGAGTCTCAAAACTCCGCATTTAGATTTGGTATTTGTTTGGGTCAAAATTACTCTATTTTGGTCTCCAAGTGTCTAAAAAGCCTTTTTTAGTCAAAATAACTGCATTTGGTCACCAAAGGTCTGAAAAACTTTTTTAGCCAAAATGACTGTATTTTTGTCTTTTAGAGTCTTAAAAAGCCGGGTTTAGACAAGATAATTGCATTTCGTAACCAGTGATATGAAAACTTTTTTTGGTCAAAATGACTCTATTTTGGTCTCCAAGTGTCTAAGAAGCCCTTTTAAGTCAAAATAACTGCATTTGGTCAGCAAAGGTATAAAAAAATTAAGTCAAAATGATTGTATTCTCGTCTATTAGAGTCTTAAAAACTGGTTTTGGACAAGATAATTGCATTTGGTAACCAATGGCATGAAAAAATGTTTTTGGTCAAAATGACTCTATCTAGGTCTCCAAGTGTCTAAAAAGCCCTTTTTAGTCATAATAACTACGTTTGGTCAACAAAGGTCTGAAAAACTATTGTAGCCAAAATGACTGTATTTTTGTCTTTTAGAGTCTCAAAACTCCGCATTTAGATTTGGTATTTGTTTGGGTCAAAATGACTCTATTTTTGTCTCCAAGTGTCTAAAAAGCCTTTTTAGTCAAAATAACTGCATTTGGTCACCAAAGGTCTGAAAAACTTTTTTAGCCAAAATGACTATATTTTTGTCTTTTAGAGTCTTAAAAAGCCGGGTTCAGACAAGATAATTGCATTTCGTAACCAGTGATATGAAAACTTTTTTTGGTCAAAATGACTCTATTTTGGTCTCCAAGTGTCTAAGAAGCCCTTTTAAGTCAAAATAACTGCATTTGGTCAGCAAAGGTATAAAAAAATTAAGTCAAAATGATTGTATTCTCGTCTATTAGAGTCTTAAAAACTGGTTTTGGACAAGATAATTGCATTTGGTAACCAATGGCATGAAAAAATGTTTTTGGTCAAAATGACTCTATCTAGGTCTCCAAGTGTCTAAAAAGCCCTTTTTAGTCATAATAACTACGTTTGGTCAACAAAGGTCTGAAAAACTATTGTAGCCAAAATGACTGTATTTTTGTCTTTTAGAGTCTCAAAACTCCGCATTTAGATTTGGTATTTGTTTGGGTCAAAATGACTCTATTTTTGTCTCCAAGTGTCTAAAAAGCCTTTTTAGTCAAAATAACTGCATTTGGTCACCAAAGGTCTGAAAAACTTTTTTAGCCAAAATGACTGTATTTTTGTCTTTTAGAGTCTTAAAAAGCCGGGTTCAGACAAGATAATTGCATTTCGTAACCAGTGATCTGAAAACATTTTTTTGGTCAAAATGACTCTATTTTGGTCTCCAAGTGTCTAAAAAGCCCTTTTTAGTCAAAATAACTGCATTTGGTTACCAAAGGTCTGAAAAAAAATTTAGTCAAAATGATTGTATTTTCGTCTATTAGAGTTTTAAAAAGCCGGTTTTGGACAAGATAATTGCATTTGGTAACCAATCGCCTGAAACACTTGTTTGGGTCAAAATTACTCTATTTTGGTCTCCAAGTGTCTAAAAATCCTTTTTTAGTCAAAATAACTGCATTTGGTCACCAAAGGTCTGAAAACCTTTTTTTTAGCCAAAATAACAGTATTTTTGTCCTTTAGAGTCTTAAAAAGCCGGTTTTAGACAAGATAATTGCATTTCGTGCCCAGTGATCTGAAAACATTTTTTTGGTAAAAATGACTCTATTTTGGTCTCCAAGTGTCTGAAAAGCCATTTTTTGTCAAAATAACTACGTTTGGTCACCAAAGGTCTGAAAACCTTTTTTTAGCCAAAATGACTGTATTTTTGTCTTTTAGAGTCTTAAAACACCGCTTTTAGACAAGATAAACTACATTTGGTAACCAATGGCCTGAAAAAATGTTTTTGGTCAAAATGACTCTATTTAGGTCTCCAAGTGTCTATAAAGCCCTTTTTAGTCAAAATAACTACGTTTGGTCACTGAAGGTCTGAAAAACTATTTTAGAGTCTCAAAACTCCGCATTTAGATTTGGTATTTGTTTGGGTCAAAATTACTCTATTTTGGTCTCCAAGTGTCTGAAAAGCCCTTTTTAGTCAAAATAACTACGTTTGGTCACCAAAGGCCTGAAAACCTTTTTTTTTAGCCAAAATGACTGTATTTTTGTCTTTTAGAGTCTTAAAAAGCCGGGTTTAGACAAGATAATTGCATTTCGTAACCAGTGATATGAAAACTTTTTTTGGTCAAAATGACTCTATTTTGGTCTCCAAGTGTCTAAGAAGCCCTTTTAAGTCAAAATAACTGCATTTGGTCAGCAAAGGTATGAAAAAAAATTTAGTCAAAATAATTGTATTTTCGTCTTTTAGAGTCTTAAAAACCGGTGTTGGACAAGATAATTGCATTTGGTAACCAATGGCCTGAAAAAATGTTTTTGGTCAAAATGACTCTATCTAGGTCTCCAAGTGTCTAAAAAGCCCTTTTTAGTCATAATAACTACGTTTGGTCAACAAAGGTCTGAAAAACTATTTTAGCCAAAATGACTGTATTTTTATCTTTTAGAGTCTCAAAACTCCGCATTTAGATTTGGTATTTGTTTGGGTCAAAATGACTCTATTTTTGTCTCCAAGTGTCTAAAAAGCCTTTTTAGTCAAAATAACTGCATTTGGTCACCAAAGGTCTGAAAAACTTTTTTAGCCAAAATGACTGTATTTTTGTCTTTTAGAGTCTTAAAAAGCCGGGTTTAGACAAGATAATTGCATTTCGTAACCAGTGATCTGAAAACATTTTTTTTTGGTCAAAATGACTCTATTTTGGTCTCCAAGTGTCTAAAAAGCCCTTTTTAGTCAAAATAACTGCATTTGGTTACCAAAGGTCTGAAAAAAATTTAGTCAAAATGATTGTATTTTCGTCTATTAGAGTTTTAAAAAAACGGTTTTGGACAAGATAATTGCATTTGGTAACCAATCGCCTGAAACACTTGTTTGGGTCAAAATTACTCTATTTTGGTCTCCAAGTGTCTAAAAATCCTTTTTTAGTCAAAATAACTGCATTTGGTCACCAAAGGTCTGAAAACCTTTTTTTTTTGCCAAAATAACAGTATTTTTGTCCTTTAGAGTCTTAAAAAGCCGGTTTTAGACAAGATAATTGCATTTCGTGCCCAGTGATCTGAAAACATTTTTTTGGTAAAAATGACTCTATTTTGTTCTCCAAGTGTCTGAAAAGCCATTTTTTGTCAAAATAACTACGTTTGGTCACCAAAGGTCTGAAAACCTTTTTTTAGCCAAAATGACTGTATTTTTGTCTTTTAGAGTCTTAAAACACCGCTTTTAGACAAGATAAACTACATTTGGTAACCAATGGCCTGAAAAAATGTTTTTGGTCAAAATGACTCTATTTAGGTCTCCAAGTGTCTAAAAAGCCCTTTTTAGTCATAATAACTACGTTTGGTCAACAAAGGTCTGAAAAACTATTTTAGCCAAAATGACTGTATTTTTGTCTTTTAGAGTCTCAAAACTCCGCATTTAAATTTGGTATTTGTTTGGGTCAAAATGGCTCTATTTTGGTCTCCAAGTGTCTAAAAAGCCTTTTTAGTCAAAATAACTGCATTTGGTCACCAAAGGTCTGAAAAACTTTTTTCAGCCAAAATGACTGTATTTTTGTCTTTTAGAGTCTCAAAACTCCGCATTTAGATTTGGTATTTGTTTGGGTCAAAATGACTCTATTTAGGTCTCCAAGTGTCTATAAAGCCCTTTTTAGTCAAAATAACTACGTTTGGTCACCAAAGGTCTGAAAAACTATTTTAGAGTCTCAAAACTCCGCATTTAGATTTGGTATTTGTTTGGGTCAAAATGACTCTATTTTGGTCTCCAAGTGTCTAAAAAGCCTTTTTTAGTCAAAATAACTACGTTTGGTCACCAAAGGTCTGAAAACCTTTTTTCAGCCAAAATGACTGTATTTTTGTCTTTTAGAGTCTTAAAAAGCCGGTTTTAGACAAGATAATTGCATTTCGTGCCCAGTGATCTGAAAACATTTTTTTGGTCAAAATGAGTCTATTTTGGTCTCCAAGTGTCTGAAAAGCCCTTTTTAGACAAAATAACTACGTTTGGTCACCAAAGGTCTGAAAACCTTTTTTAGCCAAAATGACTGTATTTTTGTCTTTTAGAGTCTTAAAACACCGCTTTTAGACAAGATAAACTACATTTGGTAACCAATGGCCTGAAAAAATGTTTTTGGTCAAAATGACTCTATTTAGGTCACCAAGTGTCTATAAAGCCCTTTTTAGTCAAAATAACTACGTTTGGTCACCGAAGGTCTGAAAAACTATTTTAGAGTCTCAAAACTCCGCATTTAGATTTGGTATTTGTTTGGGTCAAAATTACTCTATTTTGGTCTCCAAGTGTCTGAAAAGCCCTTTTTAGTCAAAATAACTACGTTTGGTCACCAAAGGTCTGAAAACCTTTTTTTTAGCCAAAATGACTGTATTTTTGTCTTTTAGAGTCTTAAAAAGCCGGGTTTAGACAAGATAATTGCATTTCGTAACCAGTGATATGAAAACTTTTTTTGGTCAAAATGACTCTATTTTGGTCTCCAAGTGTCTAAGAAGCCCTTTTAAGTCAAAATAACTGCATTTGGTCAGCAAAGGTATGAAAAAAAATTTAGTCAAAATAATTGTATTTTCGTCTTTTAGAGTCTTAAAAACCGGTGTTGGACAAGATAATTGCATTTGGTAACCAATGGCCTGAAAAAATGTTTTTGGTCAAAATGACTCTATCTAGGTCTCCAAGTGTCTAAAAAGCCCTTTTTAGTCATAATAACTACGTTTGGTCAACAAAGGTCTGAAAAACTATTTTAGCCAAAATGACTGTATTTTTGTCTTTTAGAGTCTCAAAACTCCGCATTTAGATTTGGTATTTGTTTGGGTCAAAATGACTCTATTTTTGTCTCCAAGTGTCTAAAAAGCCTTTTTAGTCAAAATAACTGCATTTGGTCACCAAAGGTCTGAAAAACTTTTTTAGCCAAAATGACTGTATTTTTGTCTTTTAGAGTCTTAAAAAGCCGGGTTTAGACAAGATAATTGCATTTCGTAACCAGTGATCTGAAAACATTTTTTTTGGTCAAAATGACTCTATTTTGGTCTCCAAGTGTCTAAAAAGCCCTTTTTAGTCAAAATAACTGCATTTGGTCACCAAAGGTCTGAAAACCTTTTTTTAGCCAAAATAACTGTATTTTTGTCTTTTAGAGTCTTAAAACACCGCTTTTAGACAAGATAAACTACATTTGGTAACCAATGGCCTGAAAAAATGTTTTTGGTCAAAATGACTCTATTTAGGTCTCCAAGTGTCTATAAAGCCCTTTTTAGTCAAAATAACTACGTTTGGTCACCGAAGGTCTGAAAAACTATTTTAGAGTCTCAAAACTCCGCATTTAGATTTGGTATTTGTTTGGGTCAAAATTACTCTATTTTGGTCTCCAAGTGTCTGAAAAGCCCTTTTTAGTCAAAATAACTACGTTTGGTCACCAAAGGTCTGAAAACCTTTTTTTTAGCCAAAATTACTGTATTTTTGTCTTTTAGAGTCTTAAAAAGCCGGGTTTAGACAAGATAATTGCATTTCGTAACCAGTGATATGAAAACTTTTTTTGGTCAAAATGACTCTATTTTGGTCTCCAAGTGTCTAAGAAGCCCTTTTAAGTCAAAATAACTGCATTTGGTCAGCAAAGGTATGAAAAAAAATTTAGTCAAAATAATTGTATTTTCGTCTATTAGAGTCTTAAAAACCGGTTTTGGACAAGATAATTGCATTTGGTAACCAATGGCCTGAAAAAATGTTTTTGGTCAAAATGACTCTATCTAGGTCTCCAAGTGTCTAAAAAGCCCTTTTTAGTCATAATAACTACGTTTGGTCAACAAAGGTCTGAAAAACTATTTTAGCCAAAATGACTGTATTTTTGTCTTTTAGAGTCTCAAAACTCCGCATTTAGATTTGGTATTTGTTTGGGTCAAAATGACTCTATTTTTGTCTCCAAGTGTCTAAAAAGCCTTTTTAGTCAAAATAACTGCATTTGGTCACCAAAGGTCTGAAAAACTTTTTTAGCCAAAATGACTGTATTTTTGTCTTTTAGAGTCTTAAAAAGCCGGGTTTAGACAAGATAATTGCATTTCGTAACCAGTGATCTGAAAACATTTTTTTGGTCAAAATGACTCTATTTTGGTCTCCAAGTGTCTAAAAAGCCCTTTTTAGTCAAAATAACTGCATTTGGTTACCAAAGGTCTGAAAAAAATTTAGTCAAAATGATTGTATTTTCGTCTATTAGAGTTTTAAAAAGCCGGTTTTGGACAAGATAATTGCATTTGGTAACCAATCGCCTGAAACACTTGTTTGGGTCAAAATTACTCTATTTTGGTCTCCAAGTGTCTAAGAATCCTTTTTTAGTCAAAATAACTGCATTTGGTCACCAAAGGTCTGAAAACCTTTTTTTTAGCCAAAATAACAGTATTTTTGTCCTTTAGAGTCTTAAAAAGCCGGTTTTAGACAAGATAATTGCATTTCGTGCCCAGTGATCTGAAAACATTTTTTTGTTAAAAAATGACTCTTTTTTGGTCTCCAAGTGTCTGAAAAGCCATTTTTTGTCAAAATAACTACGTTTGGTCACCAAAGGTCTGAAAACCTTTTTTAGCCAAAATGACTGTATTTTTGTCTTTTAGAGTCTTAAAACACCGCTTTTAGACAAGATAAACTACATTTGGTAACCAATGGCCTGAAAAAATGTTTTTGGTCAAAATGACTCTATTTAGGTCTCCAAGTGTCTATAAAGCCCTTTTTAGTCAAAATAACTACGTTTGGTCACCGAAGGTCTGAAAAACTATTTTAGAGTCTCAAAACTCCGCATTTAGATTTGGTATTTGTTTGGGTCAAAATTACTCTATTTTGGTCTCCAAGTGTCTGAAAAGCCCTTTTTAGTCAAAATAACTACGTTTGGTCACCAAAGGTCTGAAAACCTTTTTTTTAGCCAAAATGACTGTATTTTTGTCTTTTAGAGTCTTAAAAAGCCGGGTTTAGACAAGATAATTGCATTTCGTAACCAGTGATATGAAAACTTTTTTTGGTCAAAATGACTCTATTTTGGTCTCCAAGTGTCTAAGAAGCCCTTTTAAGTCAAAATAACTGCATTTGGTCAGCAAAGGTATGAAAAAAATTTAGTCAAAATAATTGTATTTTCGTCTATTATAGTCTTAAAAACCAGTTTTGGACAAGATAATTGCATTTGGTAACCAATGGCCTGAAAAAATGTTTTTGGTCAAAATGACTCTATCTAGGTCTCCAAGTGTCTAAAAAGCCCTTTTTAGTCATAATAACTACGTTTGGTCAACAAAGGTCTGAAAAACTATTTTAGCCAAAATGACTGTATTTTTGTCTTTTAGAGTCTCAAAACTCCGCATTTAGATTTGGTATTTGTTTGGGTCAAAATGACTCTATTTTTGTCTCCAAGTGTCTAAAAAGCCTTTTTAGTCAAAATAACTGCATTTGGTCACCAAAGGTCTGAAAAACTTTTTTAGCCAAAATGACTGTATTTTTGTCTTTTAGAGTCTTAAAAAGCTGGGTTTAGACAAGATAATTGCATTTCGTAACCAGTGATCTGAAAACATTTTTTTGGTCAAAATGACTCTATTTTGGTCTCCAAGTGTCTAAAAAGCCCTTTTTAGTCAAAATAACTGCATTTGGTTACCAAAGGTCTGAAAAAAATTTAGTCAAAATGATTGTATTTTTGTCTATTAGAGTTTTAAAAAGCTGGTTTTGGACAAGATAATTGCATTTGGTAACCAATCGCCTGAAACACTTGTTTGGGTCAAAATTACTCTATTTTGGTCTCCAAGTGTCTAAAAATCCTTTTTTAGTCAAAATAACTGCATTTGGTCACCAAAGGTCTGAAAACCTTTTTTTTAGCCAAAATAACAGTATTTTTGTCCTTTAGAGTCTTAAAAAGCCGGTTTTAGACAAGATAATTGCATTTCGTGCCCAGTGATCTGAAAACATTTTTTTGGTAAAAATGACTCTATTTTGGTCTCCAAGTGTCTGAAAAGCCATTTTTTGTCAAAATAACTACGTTTGGTCACCAAAGGTCTGAAAACCTTTTTTTAGCCAAAATGACTGTATTTTTGTCTTTTAGAGTCTTAAAACACCGCTTTTAGACAAGATAAACTACATTTGGTAACCAATGGCCTGAAAAAATGTTTTTGGTCAAAATGACTCTATTTAGGTCTCCAAGTGTCTAAAAAGCCCTTTTTAGTCATAATAACTACGTTTGGTCAACAAAGGTCTGAAAAACTATTTTAGCCAAAATGACTGTATTTTTGTCTTTTAGAGTCTCAAAACTCCGCATTTAAATTTGGTATTTGTTTGGGTCAAAATGGCTCTATTTTGGTCTCCAAGTGTCTAAAAAGCCTTTTTAGTCAAAATAACTGCATTTGGTCACCAAAGGTCTGAAAAACTTTTTTAGCCAAAATGACTGTATTTTTGTCTTTTAGAGTCTTAAAAAGCCGGGTTTAGACAAGATAATTGCATTTCATAACCTGTGATCTGAAAATTTTTTTTGTCAAAATGACTCTATTTTGGTCTCCAAGTGTCTAAAAAGCCTTTTTTAGTCAAAATAACTACGTTTGGTCACCAAAGGTCTGAAAACCTTTTTTCAGCCAAAATGACTGTATTTTTGTCTTTTAGAGTCTCAAAACTCCGCATTTAGATTTGGTATTTGTTTGGGTCAAAATGACTCTATTTAGGTCTCCAAGTGTCTATAAAGCCCTTTTTAGTCAAAATAACTACGTTTGGTCACCAAAGGTCTGAAAAACTATTTTAGAGTCTCAAAACTCCGCATTTAGATTTGGTATTTGTTTGGGTCAAAATGACTCTATTTTGGTCTCCAAGTGTCTAAAAAGCCTTTTTTAGTAAAAATAACTACGTTTGGTCACCAAAGGTCTGAAAACCTTTTTTCAGCCAAAATGACTGTATTTTTGTCTTTTAGAGTCTTAAAAAGCCGGTTTTAGACAAGATAATTGCATTTCGTGCCCAGTGATCTGAAAACATTTTTTTGGTCAAAATGAGTCTATTTTGGTCTCCAAGTGTCTGAAAAGCCCTTTTTAGACAAAATAACTACGTTTGGTCACCAAAGGTCTGAAAACCTTTTTTTAGCAAAAATGACTGTATTTTTGTCTTTTAGAGTCTTAAAACACTGCTTTTAGACAAGATAAACTACATTTGGTAACCAATGGCCTGAAAAAATGTTTTTGGTCAAAATGACTCTATTTAGGTCTCCAAGTGTCTATAAAGCCCTTTTTAGTCAAAATAACTACGTTTGGTCACCAAAGGTCTGAAAAACTATTTTAGAGTCTCAAAATTCCGCATTTAGATTTGGTATTTGTTTGGGTCAAAATGACTCTATTTTGGTCTCAGAGTGTCTAAAAAGCCTTTTTTAGTCAAAATAACTGCATTTGGTCACCAAAGGTCTGAAAACCTTTTTTCAGCCAAAATAACTGTATTTTTGTCTTTTAGAGTCTTAAAACTCCGCATTTAGATTTGGTATTTGTTTGGGTCAAAATGACTCTATTTTTGTCTCCAAGTGTCTAAAAAGCCTTTTTAGTCAAAATAACTGCATTTGGTCACCAAAGGTCTGAAAAACTTTTTTAGCCAAAATGACTGTATTTTTGTCTTTTAGAGTCTTAAAATGCCGGGTTTAGACAAGATAATTGCATTTCGTAACCAGTGATCTGAAAACATTTTTTTGGTCAAAATGACTCTATTTTGGTCTCCAAGTGTCTAAAAAGCCCTTTTTAGTCAAAATAACTGCATTTGGTTACCAAAGGTCTGAAAAAAATGTAGTCAAAATGATTGTATTTTCGTCTACTAGAGTTTTAAAAAGCCGGTTTTGGACAAGATAATTGCATTTGGTAACCAATCGCCTGAAACACTTGTTTGGGTCAAAATTACTCTATTTTGGTCTCCAGGTGTCTAAGAATCCTTTTTTAGTCAAAATAACTGCATTTGGTCACCAAAGGTCTGAAAACCTTTTTTTTAGCCAAAATAACAGTATTTTTGTCCTTTAGAGTCTTAAAAAGCCGGTTTTAGACAAGATAATTGCATTTCGTGCCCAGTGATCTGAAAACATTTTTTTGGTAAAAATGACTCTATTTTGGTCTCCAAGTGTCTGAAAAGCCATTTTTTGTCAAAATAACTACGTTTGGTCACCAAAGGTCTGAAAACCTTTTTTTGGCCAAAATGACTGTATTTTTGTCTTTTAGAGTCTTAAAACACCGCTTTTAGACAAGATAAACTACATTTGGTAACCAATGGCCTGAAAAAATGTTTTTGGTCAAAATGACTCTATTTAGGTCTCCAAGTGTCTATAAAGCCCTTTTTAGTCAAAATAACTACGTTTGGTCACCGAAGGTCTGAAAAACTATTTTAGAGTCTCAAAACTCCGCATTTAGATTTGGTATTTGTTTGGGTCAAAATTACTCTATTTTGGTCTCCAAGTGTCTGAAAAGCCCTTTTTAGTCAAAATAACTACGTTTGGTCACCAAAGGTCTGAAAACCTTTTTTTTAGCCAAAATGACTGTATTTTTGTCTTTTAGAGTCTTAAAAAGCCGGGTTTAGACAAGATAATTGCATTTCGTAACCAGTGATATGAAAACTTTTTTTGGTCAAAATGACTCTATTTTGGTCTCCAAGTGTCTAAGAAGCCCTTTTAAGTCAAAATAACTGCATTTGGTCAGCAAAGGTATGAAAAAAATTTAGTCAAAATAATTGTATTTTCGTCTATTAGAGTCTTAAAAACCAGTTTTGGACAAGATAATTGCATTTGGTAACCAATGGCCTGAAAAAATGTTTTTGGTCAAAATGACTCTATCTAGGTCTCCAAGTGTCTAAAAAGCCCTTTTTAGTCATAATAACTACGTTTGGTCAACAAAGGTCTGAAAAACTATTTTAGCCAAAATGACTGTATTTTTGTCTTTTAGAGTCTCAAAACTCCGCATTTAGATTTGGTATTTGTTTGGGTCAAAATGACTCTATTTTTGTCTCCAAGTGTCTAAAAAGCCTTTTTAGTCAAAATAACTGCATTTGGTCACCAAAGGTCTGAAAAACTTTTTTAGCCAAAATGACTGTATTTTTGTCTTTTAGAGTCTTAAAAAGCTGGGTTTAGACAAGATAATTGCATTTCGTAACCAGTGATCTGAAAACATTTTTTTGGTCAAAATGACTCTATTTTGGTCTCCAAGTGTCTAAAAAGCCCTTTTTAGTCAAAATAACTGCATTTGGTTACCAAAGGTCTGAAAAAAATTTAGTCAAAATGATTGTATTTTCGTCTATTAGAGTTTTAAAAAGCTGGTTTTGGACAAGATAATTGCATTTGGTAACCAATCGCCTGAAACACTTGTTTGGGTCAAAATTACTCTATTTTGGTCTCCAAGTGTCTAAAAATCCTTTTTTAGTCAAAATAACTGCATTTGGTCACCAAAGGTCTGAAAACCTTTTTTTTAGCCAAAATAACAGTATTTTTGTCCTTTAGAGTCTTAAAAAGCCGGTTTTAGACAAGATAATTGCATTTCGTGCCCAGTGATCTGAAAACATTTTTTTGGTAAAAATGACTCTATTTTGGTCTCCAAGTGTCTGAAAAGCCATTTTTTGTCAAAATAACTACGTTTGGTCACCAAAGGTCTGAAAACCTTTTTTTAGCCAAAATGACTGTATTTTTGTCTTTTAGAGTCTTAAAACACCGCTTTTAGACAAGATAAACTACATTTGGTAACCAATGGCCTGAAAAAATGTTTTTGGTCAAAATGACTCTATTTAGGTCTCCAAGTGTCTAAAAAGCCCTTTTTAGTCATAATAACTACGTTTGGTCAACAAAGGTCTGAAAAACTATTTTAGCCAAAATGACTGTATTTTTGTCTTTTAGAGTCTCAAAACTCCGCATTTAAATTTGGTATTTGTTTGGGTCAAAATGGCTCTATTTTGGTCTCCAAGTGTCTAAAAAGCCTTTTTAGTCAAAATAACTGCATTTGGTCACCAAAGGTCTGAAAAACTTTTTTAGCCAAAATGACTGTATTTTTGTCTTTTAGAGTCTTAAAAAGCCGGGTTTAGACAAGATAATTGCATTTCATAACCTGTGATCTGAAAATTTTTTTTGTCAAAATGACTCTATTTTGGTCTCCAAGTGTCTAAAAAGCCTTTTTTAGTCAAAATAACTACGTTTGGTCACCAAAGGTCTGAAAACCTTTTTTCAGCCAAAATGACTGTATTTTTGTCTTTTAGAGTCTCAAAACTCCGCATTTAGATTTGGTATTTGTTTGGGTCAAAATGACTCTATTTAGGTCTCCAAGTGTCTATAAAGCCCTTTTTAGTCAAAATAACTACGTTTGGTCACCAAAGGTCTGAAAAACTATTTTAGAGTCTCAAAACTCCGCATTTAGATTTGGTATTTGTTTGGGTCAAAATGACTCTATTTTGGTCTCCAAGTGTCTAAAAAGCCTTTTTTAGTCAAAATAACTACGTTTGGTCACCAAAGGTCTGAAAACCTTTTTTCAGCCAAAATGACTGTATTTTTGTCTTTTAGAGTCTCAAAACTCCGCATTTAAATTTGGTATTTGTTTGGGTCAAAATGGCTCTATTTTGGTCTCCAAGTGTCTAAAAAGCCTTTTTAGTCAAAATAACTACGTTTGGTCACCAAAGGTCTGAAAACCTTTTTTCAGCCAAAATGACTGTATTTTTGTCTTTTAGAGTCTTAAAAAGCCGGTTTTAGACAAGATAATTGCATTTCGTGCCCAGTGATCTGAAAACATTTTTTTGGTCAAAATGAGTCTATTTTGGTCTCCAAGTGTCTGAAAAGCCCTTTTTAGACAAAATAACTACGTTTGGTCACCAAAGGTCTGAAAACCTTTTTTTAGCAAAAATGACTGTATTTTTGTCTTTTAGAGTCTTAAAACACTGCTTTTAGACAAGATAAACTACATTTGGTAACCAATGGCCTGAAAAAATGTTTTTGGTCAAAATGACTCTATTTAGGTCTCCAAGTGTCTATAAAGCCCTTTTTAGTCAAAATAACTACGTTTGGTCACCAAAGGTCTGAAAAACTATTTTAGAGTCTCAAAACTCCGCATTTAGATTTGGTATTTGTTTGGGTCAAAATTACTCTATTTTGGTCTCCAAGTGTCTAAAAAGCCTTTTTTAGTCAAAATAACTGCATTTGGTCACCAAAGGTCTGAAAAACTTTTTTAGCCAAAATGACTATATTTTTGTCTTTTAGAGTCTTAAAAAGCCGGGTTTAGACAAGATAATTGCATTTCGTAACCAGTGATATGAAAACTTTTTTTGGTCAAAATGACTCTATTTTGGTCTCCAAGTGTCTAAGAAGCCCTTTTAAGTCAAAATAACTGCATTTGGTCAGCAAAGGTATAAAAAAATTAAGTCAAAATGATTGTATTCTCGTCTATTAGAGTCTTAAAAACTGGTTTTGGACAAGATAATTGCATTTGGTAACCAATGGCATGAAAAAATGTTTTTGGTCAAAATGACTCTATCTAGGTCTCCAAGTGTCTAAAAAGCCCTTTTTAGTCATAATAACTACGTTTGGTCAACAAAGGTCTGAAAAACTATTTTAGCCAAAATGACTGTATTTTTGTCTTTTAGAGTCTCAAAACTCCGCATTTAGATTTGGTATTTGTTTGGGTCAAAATTACTCTATTTTTGTCTCCAAGTGTCTAAAAAGCCTTTTTAGTCAAAATAACTGCATTTGGTCACCAAAGGTCTGAAAAACTTTTTTAGCCAAAATGACTGTATTTTTGTCTTTTAGAGTCTTAAAAAGCCGGGTTCAGACAAGATAATTGCATTTCGTAACCAGTGATCTGAAAACATTTTTTTGGTCAAAATGACTCTATTTTGGTCTCCAAGTGTCTAAAAAGCCCTTTTTAGTCAAAATAACTGCATTTGGTTACCAAAGGTCTGAAAAAAAATTTAGTCAAAATGATTGTATTTTCGTCTATTAGAGTTTTAAAAAGCCGGTTTTGGACAAGATAATTGCGTTTGGTAACCAATCGCCTGAAACACTTGTTTGGGTCAAAATTACTCTATTTTGGTCTCCAGTGTCTAAAAATCCTTTTTTAGTCAAAATAACTGCATTTGGTCACCAAAGGTCTGAAAACCTTTTTTTTAGCCAAAATAACAGTATTTTTGTCCTTTAGAGTCTTAAAAAGCCGGTTTTAGACAAGATAATTGCATTTCGTGCCCAGTGATCTGAAAACATTTTTTTGGTAAAAATGACTCTATTTTGGTCTCCAAGTGTCTGAAAAGCCATTTTTTGTCAAAATAACTACGTTTGGTCACCAAAGGTCTGAAAACCTTTTTTTAGCCAAAATGACTGTATTTTTGTCTTTTAGAGTCTTAAAACACCGCTTTTAGACAAGATAAACTACATTTGGTAACCAATGGCCTGAAAAAATGTTTTTGGTCAAAATGACTCTATTTAGGTCTCCAAGTGTCTATAAAGCCCTTTTTAGTCAAAATAACTACGTTTGGTCACCGAAGGTCTGAAAAACTATTTTAGAGTCTCAAAACTCCGCATTTAGATTTGGTATTTGTTTGGGTTAAAATTACTCTATTTTGGTCTCCAAGTGTCTGAAAAGCCCTTTTTAGTCAAAATAACTACGTTTGGTCACCAAAGGCCTGAAAACCTTTTTTTTTAGCCAAAATGACTGTATTTTTGTCTTTTAGAGTCTTAAAAAGCCGGGTTTAGTTAAGATAATTGCATTTCGTAACCAGTGATATGAAAACTTTTTTTGGTCAAAATGACTCTATTTTGGTCTCCAAGTGTCTAAGAAGCCCTTTTAAGTCAAAATAACTGCATTTGGTCAGCAAAGGTATGAAAAAAAATTTAGTCAAAATAATTGTATTTTCGTCTATTAGAGTCTTAAAAACCGGTTTTGGACAAGATAATTGCATTTGGTAACCAATGGCCTGAAAAAATGTTTTTGGTCAAAATGACTCTATCTAGGTCTCCAAGTGTCTAAAAAGCCCTTTTTAGTCATAATAACTACGTTTGGTCAACAAAGGTCTGAAAAACTATTTTAGCCAAAATGACTGTATTTTTGTCTTTTAGAGTCTCAAAACTCCGCATTTAGATTTGGTATTTGTTTGGGTCAAAATGACTCTATTTTTGTCTCCAAGTGTCTAAAAAGCCTTTTTAGTCAAAATAACTGCATTTGGTCACCAAAGGTCTGAAAAACTTTTTTAGCCAAAATGACTGTATTTTTGTCTTTTAGAGTCTTAAAAAGCCGGGTTTAGACAAGATAATTGCATTTCGTAACCAGTGATCTGAAAACATTTTTTTGGTCAAAATGACTCTATTTTGGTCTCCAAGTGTCTAAAAAGCCCTTTTTAGTCAAAATAACTGCATTTGGTTACCAAAGGTCTGAAAAAAAATTAGTCAAAATGATTGTATTTTCGTCTATTAGAGTTTTAAAAAGCCGGTTTTGGACAAGATAATTGCATTTGGTAACCAATCGCCTGAAACACTTGTTTGGGTCAAAATTACTCTATTTTGGTCTCCAAGTGTCTAAAAATCCTTTTTTAGTCAAAATAACTGCATTTGGTCACCAAAGGTCTGAAAACCTTTTTTTTAGCCAAAATAACAGTATTTTTGTCTTTTAGAGTCTTAAAAAGCCGGTTTTAGACAAGATAATTGCATTTCGTGCCCAGTGATCTGAAAACATTTTTTTGGTAAAAATGACTCTATTTTGGTCTCCAAGTGTCTGAAAAGCCATTTTTTGTCAAAATAACTACGTTTGGTCACCAAAGGTCTGAAAACCTTTTTTTAGCCAAAATGACTGTATTTTTGTCTTTTAGAGTCTTAAAACACCGCTTTTAACAAGATAAACTACATTTGGTAACCAATGGCCTGAAAAAATGTTTTTGGTCAAAATGACTCTATTTAGGTCTCCAAGTGTCTATAAAGCCCTTTTTAGTCAAAATAACTACGTTTGGTCACCGAAGGTCTGAAAAACTATTTTAGAGTCTCAAAACTCCGCATTTAGATTTGGTATTTGTTTGGGTCAAAATTACTCTATTTTGGTCTCCAAGTGTCTGAAAAGCCCTTTTTAGTCAAAATAACTACGTTTGGTCACCAAAGGTCTGAAAACCTTTTTTTAGCCAAAATGACTGTATTTTTGTCTTTTAGAGTCTTAAAAAGCCGGGTTTAGACAAGATAATTGCATTTCGTAACCAGTGATATGAAAACTTTTTTTGGTCAAAATGACTCTATTTTGGTCTCCAAGTGTCTAAGAAGCCCTTTTAAGTCAAAATAACTGCATTTGGTCAGCAAAGGTATGAAAAAAATTTAGTCAAAATAATTGTATTTTCGTCTATTAGAGTCTTAAAAACCAGTTTTGGACAAGATAATTGCATTTGGTAACCAATGGCCTGAAAAAATGTTTTTGGTCAAAATGACTCTATTTAGGTCTCCAAGTGTCTAAAAAGCCCTTTTTAGTCATAATAACTACGTTTGGTCAACAAAGGTCTGAAAAACTATTTTAGCCAAAATGACTGTATTTTTGTCTTTTAGAGTCTCAAAACTCCGCATTTAGATTTGGTATTTGTTTGGGTCAAAATGACTCTATTTTTGTCTCCAAGTGTCTAAAAAGCCTTTTTAGTCAAAATAACTGCATTTGGTCACCAAAGGTCTGAAAAACTTTTTTAGCCAAAATGACTGTATTTTTGTCTTTTAGAGTCTTAAAAAGCCGGGTTTAGACAAGATAATTGCATTTCGTAACCAGTGATCTGAAAACATTTTTTTGGTCAAAATGACTCTATTTTGGTCTCCAAGTGTATAAAAAGCCCTTTTTAGTCAAAATAACTGCATTTGGTTACCAAAGGTCTGAAAAAAATTTAGTCAAAATGATTGTATTTTCGTCTATTAGAGTTTTAAAAAGCCGGTTTTGGACAAGATAATTGCATTTGGTAACCAATCGCCTGAAACACTTGTTTGGGTCAAAATTACTCTATTTTGGTCTCCAAGTGTCTAAAACTCCTTTTTTAGTCAAAATAACTGCATTTGGTCACCAAAGGTCTGAAAACCTTTTTTTTTAGCCAAAATAACAGTATTTTTGTCCTTTAGAGTCTTAAAAAGCCGGTTTTAGACAAGATAATTGCATTTCGTGCCCAGTGATCTGAAAACATTTTTTTGGTAAAAATGACTCTATTTTGGTCTCCAAGTGTCTATAAAGCCCTTTTTAGTCAAAATAACTACGTTTGGTCACCAAAGGTCTGAAAAACTATTTTAGAGTCTCAAAACTCCGCATTTAGATTTGGTATTTGTTTGGGTCAAAATTACTCTATTTTGGTCTCCAAGTGTCTAAAAAGCCTTTTTTAGTCAAAATAACTGCATTTGGTCACCAAAGGTCTGTAAAACTTTTTTAGCCAAAGTACTGTATTTTTGTCTTTTAGAGTCTCAAAACGCCGATTTTAGACAACATAACTGAGTTTGGTAACCAATGGCCTGAAAAAATGTCTTTGGTCATAATGACTCTATTTTGGTCTCCAAGTGTCTAAAAGGCCTTTTTTATTCAAAATAACTGCATTTGGTCACCAAAGGTCTGAAAATAAAATGTAGTCAAAATGACTATTTTTTTCTTTTAGTCTTAAAACGCCGCTTTCAGACAAGATAACTGCATTTGGTAACCAATGGCCTGAAAAAATGTTTTTGGTCAAAATGACTCTATTTTGGTCTCCAAGTGTCTAAAAAGCCTTCTTTACTCAAAATAACTGCATTTAGTCACCAAAGGTCTGATAAAATTTTTTAGTCAAAATGACTGTATTTTTGTCTTTTAGAGTTTTAAAACGCCACTTTTAAAAAAGATAACTGCATGTGGCAACCAATGGCCTGAAAAAATGTTAACCAATGGCCAGAAAAAAAATGATTTTTGTCAAAATGACTCTATTTTGGTCTCCAAGTGTCTAAAAGCCCTTTTTAGTCAAAATAACTGCATTTAGTCACCAAAGGTCTGATAAAACTTTTTAGTCAAAATGACTATATTTTTGTCTTTTAGAGTCTTAAAACGCCACTTTTAAACAAGATAACTGCATTTGGTAACCAATGGCCTGAAAAAATGTTTTTGGTTAAAATGACTCTATTGTGGTCTCCAAGTGTCTAAAAAGCCTTTATTAGTCAAAATAACTGCATATCACCAAAGGTCTATAAAACTTTTTTAGCCAAAGTACTGTATTTTTCTCTTTAGTCTTAAAACGCCGCTTTTAAACAAGATAACTGCATTTGGTAACCAATGGCCTGAAAAAATGTTAACCAATGGCCAGAAAAAAAATGTTTTTGGTCAAAATGACTCTATTTTGATCTCCAATAGTGATGTCGCGAACCTAAAATTCGCCGTTCGCGAACGCGAACATCAGCAAATGTTCGCGAACTGGCGAACCGGGCGAACCGCCATAGACTTCAATAGGCAGGCGAATTTTAAAACACACAGGGACTCTTTCTGGCCACAATAGTGATGGAAAGGGATCATGCAAAAAAAGTTCTTAAAAATTATAATTTTTTGATAGAGAGCCAATTATTGGAAAAATTAAAAAAAAATAAAAATAAAAAATTTCTTTGGATTTAGCATCTGGGGGGTCTAAAAAGTGTACCTGTGAAGTTTCAGCTCTGTAGCATGTCCAGAACCCCTAAAAAACAGCATTTTTCTTATATTTTCAGGAATATGGCTTCTCTGCGGCTGGCTTTTCCTCTTGCAGGCATTTAGCGGGCATTTTTTTAGGCAGGCATGTCATTTTTTGTATTTAGTGTCTGGGGGGTCTAAAAAGTGTACCTGTCAATTTTCAGCTCTGTAGCATGTCCAGAACCCCTAAAAAACAGCATTTTTCTTATATTTTCAGGAATATGGCTTCTCTGCGGCTGGCTTTTTCTCTTGCAGGCATTTAGCGGGCATTTTTTTAGGCAGGCATGTCATTTTTTGTATTTAGTGTCTGGGGGGTCACAAAAGTGTACCTGTCAAGTTTCAGCTCTGTAGCATGTCCAGAACCCCTAAAAAACAGCATTTTTCTTATATTTTCAGGAATATGGCTTCTCTGCGGCTGGCTTTTTCTCTTGCAGGCATTTAGCGGGCATTTTTTTAGGCAGGCATGTCATTTTTTGTATTTAGTGTCTGGGGGGTCTAAAAAGTGTACCTGTCAAGTTTCAGCTCTGTAGCATGTCCAGAACCCCTAAAAAACAGCATTTTTCTTATATTTTCAGGAATACGGCTTCTCTGCGGCTGTCTTTTTCTCTTGCAGGCATTTATCGGGCATTTTTTTAGGCAGGCATGTCATTTTTTGTATTTAGTGTCTGGGGGGTCACAAAAGTGTACCTGTCAAGTTTCAGCTCTGTAGCATGTCCAGAACCCCTAAAAAACAGCATTTTTCTTATATTTTCAGGAATACGGCTTCTCTGCGGCTGTCTTTTTCTCTTGCAGGCATTTATCGGGCATTTTTTTAGGCAGGCATGTCATTTTTTGTATTTAGTGTCTGGGGGGTCACAAAAGTGTACCTGTCAAGTTTCAGCTCTGTAGCATGTCCACAACCCAAAAAAAACAGCATTTTTCTTATATTTTCAGGAATACGGCTTCTCTGCGGCTGTCTTTTTCTCTTGCAGGCATTTATCGGGCATTTTTTTAGGCAGGCATGTAATTTTTTGTATTTAGTGTCTGGGGGGTCTAAAAAGTGTACCTGTCAATTTTCAGCTCTGTAGCATGTCCAGAACCCCTAAAAAACAGCATTTTTCTTATATTTTCAGGAATATGGCTTCTCTGCGGCTGGCTTTTTCTCTTGCAGGCATTTAGCGGGCATTTTTTTAGGCAGGCATGTCATTTTTTGTATTTAGTGTCTGGGGGGTCACAAAAGTGTACCTGTCAAGTTTCAGCTCTGTAGCATGTCCAGAACCCCTAAAAAACAGCATTTTTCTTATATTTTCAGGAATATGGCTTCTCTGCGGCTGGCTTTTTCTCTTGCAGGCATTTAGCGGGCATTTTTTTAGGCAGGCATGTCATTTTTTGTATTTAGTGTCTGGGGGGTCTAAAAAGTGTACCTGTCAAGTTTCAGCTCTGTAGCATGTCCAGAACCCCTAAAAAACAGCATTTTTCTTATATTTTCAGGAATACGGCTTCTCTGCGGCTGTCTTTTTCTCTTGCAGGCATTTATCGGGCATTTTTTTAGGCAGGCATGTCATTTTTTGTATTTAGTGTCTGGGGGGTCACAAAAGTGTACCTGTCAAGTTTCAGCTCTGTAGCATGTCCAGAACCCCTACAAAACAGCATTTTTCTTATATTTTCAGGAATACGGCTTCTCTGCGGCTGTCTTTTTCTCTTGCAGGCATTTATCGGGCATTTTTTTAGGCAGGCATGTCATTTTTTGTATTTAGTGTCTGGGGGGTCACAAAAGTGTACCTGTCAAGTTTCAGCTCTGTAGCATGTCCACAACCCAAAAAAAACAGCATTTTTCTTATATTTTCAGGAATACGGCTTCTCTGCGGCTGTCTTTTTCTCTTGCAGGCATTTATCGGGCATTTTTTTAGGCAGGCATGTAATTTTTTGTATTTAGTGTCTGGGGGGTCTAAAAAGTGTACCTGTCAAGTTTCAGCTCTGTAGCATGTCCAGAACCCCTAAAAAACAGAATTTTTCTTATATTTTCAGGAATACGGCTTCTCTGCGGCTGTCTTTTTCTCTTGCAGGCATTTATCGGGCATTTTTTTAGGCAGGCATGTCATTTTTTGTATTTAGTGTCTGGGGGGTCACAAAAGTGTACCTGTCAAGTTTCAGCTCTGTAGCATGTCCACAACCCAAAAAAAACAGCATTTTTCTTATATTTTCAGGAATACGGCTTCTCTGCGGCTGTCTTTTTCTCTTGCAGGCATTTATCGGGCATTTTTTTAGGCAGGCATGTAATTTTTTGTATTTAGTGTCTGGGGGGTCTAAAAAGTGTACCTGTCAAGTTTCAGCTCTGTAGCATGTCCAGAACCCCTAAAAAACAGAATTTTTCTTATATTTTCAGGAATACGGCTTCTCTGCGGCTGTCTTTTTCTCTTGCAGGCATTTATCGGGCATTTTTTTAGGCAGGCATGTCATTTTTTTGTATTTAGTGTCTGGGGGGTCTAAAAAGTGTACCTGTCAATTTTCAGCTCTGTAGCATGTCCAGAACCCCTAAAAAACAGCATTTTTCTTATATTTTCAGGAATATGGCTTCTCTGCGGCTGGCTTTTTCTCTTGCAGGCATTTAGCGGGCATTTTTTTAGGCAGGCATGTCATTTTTTGTATTTAGTGTCTGGGGGGTCTAAAAAGTGTACCTGTCAAGTTTCAGCTCTGTAGCATGTCCAGAACCCCTAAAAAACAGCATTTTTCTTATATTTTCAGGAATACGGCTTCTCTGCGGCTGGCTTTTTCTCTTGCAGGCATTTATCGGGCATTTTTTTAGGCAGGCATGTCATTTTTTGTATTTAGTGTCTGGGGGGTCTAAAAAGTGTACCTGTCAAGTTTCAGCTCTGTAGTATGTCCACAACCCAAAAAAAACAGCATTTTTCTTATGATTTTTAGTAGAAAACTAATGCAGTGTCTTTCCAGCTGTCTTTTTTTCTTTCTGGCAAGCTGAAATATGATATGCCAAGGCAAACATGCCTATCAGTTGAGCTATGACACAGACAACACTGCACACATGGGGAAATATGTAAAACAAAAAACAGGAAAAGGAAATTAGGTGACGGTCACAAAACATGATATTGTGATTGGCCAAATAAAAAGTCACCTCGCGATGAGGTCGCGCCAAAGTCGCGCTAAGTCGCGCCAAAGTCGCACTGGAAGCGACCCTACTTTAGTGGTAGCGGCAGTGTAAACCAGCACTAAAACATCCAGTGTGTGAATACGATCAGGTATGATGTTTTATCGGTCAAGTAGTGTAAGGGTTACGCCCGTCGCCCGCTTCACAGTGACAGACCAAACTCTGACAGACCAAACTCCCCGTTTAACAGTCAGTCAGTCCATTTGCACAACCGCAAACTCCCAATTTGCACAAGGTTGGATACCAAGCTAGCCATGTCCCGTTCCTTGTCCTCACTGACATCATTGAAGGTCTCTTCCTCCACCCAGCCACATACAACACCAAGGGTCCCCGAAAGGTGAGAACAAGCCCCCTGGGACGCCTGCTGTGGCTGGTATTCCACCTCCTCAAAGCCACCTTCCTCCTCTGACTTCTTTTCTTCAGACTCCTCTCTCTGCGTTGACACAGGTCCAGCAATTGACAACGACAAGGCTGCTTCTGGTGGTGATGAGGACCACAACTCTTCCTCTTCATGCTCATCTACAGCCTGATCCAGTACTCTTCGCAGGGCACGCTCCAGAAAAAACGCATATGGGATGAGGTCGATGATGTTGCCTTGGGTTCGACTGACCACCAGGGTTGTCATCTCCGCAAAAGGACGCATGAGCCTACAGCCATTGTTCATGAGCATTCAGTAACGCGGCCAAAAAATACCCAGCTCCGCAGAAAGAATGAAAGAAAATGAATGTTTTTTTTTAGGAAAAATTATCCTGCGGATCGCTTTTGGTCTGTACACAATGAAGCAACGACCTTATCATCTGGGGTGTGCCAACACAATCCTAGAGGTGATCGCTTCATTGTGATACGCAAGCCCCTTCACCACGACAAGGTAACGATCACGAAGGGGAATTGACACATGTATGTGCCTTTTTTTTTGTTTTTTGTTTTTTTGCAGCCACAGTGTAGCACCAGAGGCCAGAAAAATTAGGCATGTACACATGCATGAAAAAGTAGGTATTGTTGCAGCCGCTGCTGTAGCAGCGGCCTGAAAAATTGAGGTTTTAAGGCAGAAAGTGCACTAAAACATTGCGGCTTGAACCGTAGTTGGTGGCGGAGACGTCACGTAAGTCATCCGGCATGCAGAGAATGATTATATACAGCAGCGTGTGGACCATTTTTAGGCCAAGGCATCTCAGTCATCACCAGGCCTTTTTTAGTCAAATGCATCCCCCACTGTCAGTCCCTTCGGGATCCATGCCTCATTCATCTTAATAAACGTGAGGTAATCAAGACTTTTTTGACCTAGGCGACTTCTCTTCTCAGTGACAATACCTCCTGCTGCGCTGAAGGTCCTTTCTGACAGCACACTTGAAGCGGGGCAGGCCAGAAGTTCAATGGCAAACTGGGATAGCTCAGGCCACAGGTCAAGCCTGCACACCCAGTAGTCAAGGGGTTCATCGCTCCTCAGAGTGTCGATATCTGCAGTTAAGGCAAGGTAGTCTGCTACCTGTCGGTCGAGTTGTTCTCTGAGGGTGGACCCCAAGGGCTGTGGCGATGCATAGGACTAAAAAAGCTCTGCATGTACTCCATCAACAAGACGTCTGTAAAGCGTCCTGTCCTTGCCGGCATGGTTGTGGTGGTAGGAGGAGGATTACTTTCACCTCTTCCCCTGTTGGATTCCCGTTGTGCTGTGACATCACCCTTATACGCTGTGTAGAGCATAGTTTTTAACTTATTTTGTAGCTGCTGCATCCTTTGCGACTGCCGGTAATTGGGTAACATATCACAGACTTTCTGCTTATACCGGGGGTCTAGTAGCGTGGCCACCCAGTACAGGTCGTTCTCCTTCAGCCTTTTTATACGAGGGTCTCTCAACAGGCATGACAGCATGAAAGACCCCATTTGCACAAGGTTGGATGCCGAGCTACTCATGTCCAATTCCTCGTCCTCACTGATGTCATTGAAGGTGTGTTCTTCCCCCCAGCCACGTACAACACCACGGGTACCAGATAGGTGACAACGAGCACCCTGGGATGCCTGCTGTGGTTGGTGTTCCTCCTCCTCAAAGCCACATTCCTCCTCTGACTCCTCTTCCTCACACTCCTCTTCCAGTGTTGCCGCAGGTCCAGCAATCGATGGTAAGGCTGTTTCTGGTGGTGGTGATGGTGACCACAACTCTTCCTCTTCCTCTTCACGCTCATCTACGGCCTGATCCAGCACTCTTCGCAGGGCACGCTCCAGGAAAAAAACATATGGGATGATGTCGCTGATGGTGCCTTCAGTGCGACTCACTAGGTTTGTCACCTCCTCAAAAGGACGCATGAGCCTACAGGCATTGCGCATGAGCGTCCAGTAGCCTGGCAAAAAAATACCCAGCTCCGCAGAGGCTGTCCTAGCACCCCGGTCATACAAATACTCGTTGACCGCTTTTTCTTGTTGGAGCAGGCGGTCGAACATTAGCAGTGTTGAATTCCAACGTGTCGGGCTGTCGCAAATCAAGCGCCTCACTGGCATGTTGTTTCGCCGCTGAATATCTGCAAAGTGCGCCATGGCCGTGTAGGAACGCCTGAAATGGCCACACACCTTCCTGGCCTGCTTGAGGACGTCCTGTAAGCCTGGGTACTTCTGCACAAAACGTTGCACAATCAGATTCAACACATGTGCCATGCACGGCACATGTGTCAACTTGCCCAAATTCAATGTCGCCAACAAATTGCTCCCGTTGTCACACACCACTTTGCCGATCTCCAGTTGGTGCGGGGTCAGCCACTGATCCACCTGTGCATTCAGGGCGGACAGTAGTGCTGGTCCGGTGTGACTCTCTGCTTTCAGGCAAGTCAACCCCAAGACAGCGTGACACTGTCGTATCCGGCATGTGGAATAGCCCCTGGGGAGCTGGGGGGGTGCAGTTGGTGTGGAGCAAGACGCAACAGCAGAAGAGGACTCAGCCGAGGAGGTTAGCAAAGAGGATGGAGTAGGAGGAGTAGAGGAGGTGGCAGTAGGCCTGCCTGCAAGTCGTGGCGGTGTCACCAACTCCTCTGCAGCAGAGCCACGCATTCCATGCTTGGCAGCCGCCAGCAGGTTTACCCAATGCGCAGTGTACGTTATATACCTGCCCTGACCGTGCTTTGCAGACCAGCTATCAGTGGTCAGATGGACCCTTGCCCCAACACTGTGTGCCAGACGTGACATGATTTCCTTTTCCACAATAGAGTACAGGTTGGGGATTGCCTTTTGTGAAAAATAATTTCGGCCGGGTACCTTCCACTGCGGTGTCCCAATAGCGACAAATTTTTTGAAGGCCTCAGACTCCACCAGCTTGTATGGTAAAAGCTGGCGGGCTAAGAGTTCCGACAAGCCAGCTGTCAGACGCCGGGCAAGGGGGTGACTCTGCGAGATTGGCTTTTTGCGCTCAAACATTTCCTTCACAGACACCTGACTGTGGGCAGGTGACGAGCAGGAACTGCTGAAGGTGAGAGGCGGAGGGGCGGGTTGTTGATAGGGGGCATGGAGGACAGCAGTGGTTGACGTGGCTGAAGATGCTGGACCAGGAGGAGGATGGTGGCTTTCAGTTTGTGTGCTGCTTTTACTCATGTGTTGATCCCATGGGCGTTTGTGATGTGAGATCATGTGCCTTCGCAAAGCAGTTGTACCTAGGTGGGTGTTGGACTTCCCACGACTCAGTTTCTTTTGGCACAGGTTACAAATGGCATCGCTGATATCAGAGGCAGACACACAAAAAAAATGCCACACTGCTGAGCTTGGCAAGGACGGCATTCTGGTGGTGGCAACAGCTTGCGTTGATTGGCGTGCTGTCTGGCTGACCCCGGGTGCCGAATCTACATGCTGTCTGACTGCGCCACTAGCTCCTTGCGATGACCTCCTCCCCCTGCTTCCAACTCGTCTCCTCCTCCTCTCTGTCTCCCCATCTGAACTTTCCCCCTCTTCTTCTGCTCTTCGAGCAGGCACCCAGGTGACATCCACAGACACATCGTCATCATCAGCCGCTTCACTTGACAACTCAGCAAAGGCAGCAGCAGCAGGTACAACATCATCATCATCACAATGTACGTCCATGTGTATAATGCTGCCTGACTGAGACATATCCCCGTTATCTACATCCTCTGGCACTAATAGTTGCGCATCACTTATTTCTTCAAACTGATGTGAAAATAACTCCTCTGACGGATCAAGTGAAGCGGCTGTGGTGCTAGTGTTGGTGGTGGTGCCGGCGGGCTGGCGAGTGGTAAATTGAGAGGTGCCCGAAGCTGAGCTGGAGGAGGATGGTGCATTAAGGTTCCGAGCGGAAGCTGTAGACGATTGGGTGTCCTGTGTAAGCCAGTCAACTATGGCCTCAGAATTTTTTGAGTTCAGGGTCTGTGGTGGCCTCTGAACACTGGGCATTATTCTAGGGCCTAAGGAAATCACAGCACCACGACCACGACGGCCCTTGCGGGGTGGCCTGCCTCTGCCTGTCATTTTTTTTTTAATGTGTTGTTACTGTTGTACTATGAGTGCAAGCTGCTGTGCCACCTTATATATCAGTGGTGGGTGGGCAGTGGCACAGTACACTCTCTGTGGACCTGACAGCAGTCACTGGCACCCAGGCAACTGCAATTTAAAAAATATATATATTTTTTTTTACTTTGCAAGCTGCTGTGCCACCTTATATATCAGTGGTGGGTGGGCAGTGGCACAGTACACTCTCTGTGGACCTGACAGCAGTCACTGGCACCTAGGCAACTGCAATTTAAAAAATATATATATTTTTTTTTACTTTGCAAGCTGCTGTGCCACCTTATATATCAGTGGTGGGTGGGCAGTGGCACAGTACACTCTCTGTGGACCTGACAGCAGTCACTGGCACCCAGACAACTGCAATTTAAAAAATATATATATATTTTTTTACTTTGCAAGCTGCTGTGCCACCTTATATATCAGTGGTGGGTGTGCAGTGGCACAGTACACTCTCTGTGGACCTGACAGCAGTCACTGGCACCCAGGCAACTAAAAAATATATATATATTTTTTACTTTGCAAGCTGCTGTGCCACCTTATATATCAGTGGTGGGTGGGCAGTGGCACAGTACACTCTCTGTGGACCTGACAGCAGTCACTGGCACCCAGGCAACTGCAATTTAAAAAATATATATATTTTTTTTACTTTGCAAGCTGCTGTGCCACCTTATATATCAGTGGTGGGTGGGCAGTGGCACAGTACACTCTCTGTGGACCTGACAGCAGTCACTGGCACCCAGGCAACTGCAATTTAAAAAAATATATATTTTTTTTTACTTTGCAAGCTGCTGTGCCACCTTATATATCAGTGGTGGGTGGGCACACAGTGGCACTGCAGTGGGCACAGTACACTCTGTGGACCTGACAGTCACTGGCAGCCCAGGCAACTGCAATAATAAAAAATATTTTTTTTTTCAATTTATTGCAACAAGATGCTGTGCCAACGTATATATATCAGTGGTGGGCAGTGCACTGCAGTGGGTACAGTGCACTCTGTGGACCTGACACAGCACTCACTGCAATTATGACAGAGGAAAAAAAAATATTTTTTAAAATGCCAGGTACTGTGCCTGTGCCACCCGAAATGAGTGTGGTGTGCACACAGTACAGTCTGTGGTAGGTCTGTGGCCTCTCACACACAGCGGGCAGGCAACTGCAGTGTACAATAGATATATATATATATATATATATATATATATATATATATAAAGAAAAAATCTATTACCTTACCAGCCCTTAAAAGGGCTTTTGGGGACACTATATATATATATATATGTATATATATAAATAAAAAAATCCTCAATTACCAGCCCTTAAAAGGGCTTTTGGGGACACTAGATAGATATAGATATATATATATATATGAAGAAACAACTCAATTACCAGCCCTTAAAAGGGCTTTTGGGGACGCTAGGTATATATATATAAAAAAAAAAACACAAATACCAGCCCTTAGAAGGGCTTTTTGGGGTGCTGATATTACAGCAGTAGTGGACCAAGAACACTGCAAGACCAGGAACACTGACTAACTGTCCCTAGCTTAACAGCAGCAGCAGCAGCAGCAGCAGCAGCTCTCCCTACTCTCACTACACACACTGCTTCAGAATGATCTAAGATGGATGCTGCCCTTGCTTATTTATAGGAGGTGGGAGGGTGTGGGAGGGAGGTACGCTGATTGGCTGGAAATGTGTCTGCTGACTGTAAAGTTCAGGGTCAAAGTTTGCCTCAATGATGTCTTATGGGGGGCGGACCGAACATCGCATATGTTCGCCGGCAGCGGCGAACGCGAACATGCTAAGTTCGCCGGGAACTGTTCGCCGGCGAACAGTTCTATACATCTCTAGTCTCCAAGTGTTTAAAAAGCCTTTATTAATCAAAATAACTGCATTTGGTGACCAAAGGTCCGAAGAAAAATTATTTTCAAACTGACTGTATTTTTGTCTTTTAGTGCCTTAAAAAGCATTTTTTTATACATTTGGGCTCCAATGGCCTTAAAAAATATTTTGATCAAAATGACTCTATTTTGGTCTCCAAGTGTCTAAAAAGCCTTTTTTAGTATAAATAACTGAATTTGGTCACCAATGGCCTGAAAAAATGTTTTTGGTTAAAATGACTCTATTGTGGTCTCCAAGTGTCTAAAAAGCCTTTATTAGTCAAAATAACTGCATATCACCAAAGGTCTATAAAACTTTTTTCAGCCAAAGTACTGTATTTTTGTCTTTTAGAGTCTCAAAACGCCGATTTTAGACAAGATAATTGCATTTGGTAACCAATCGCCTGAAACATTTGTTTGGGTCAAAATGACTCTATTTTTGTCTCCAAGTGTCTTAAAAGCCTTTTATAGTCAAAATAACTGCATTTTGTCACCAAAGGTCTGAAAACCTTTTTTTAGCCAAAATGACTGTATTTTTGTCTTTTAGAGTCTTAAAACACCGCTTTTAGACAAGATAAACTACATTTGGTAACCAAAGGTCTGAAAACATTTTTTTGGTCAACATGACTCTATTTTGGTCTCCAAGTGTCTAAAAGCCCTTTATAGTCAAAATAACTGCATTTAGTCACCAAAGGTCTGAAAAACTATTTTAGAGTCGCAAAACTCCGCATTTAGATTTGGTATTTGTTTGGGTCAAAAAGACTCTATTTTGGTCTCCAATTGTCTAAAAAGCCCTTTTTAGTCAAAATAACTGCATTTGGTCACCGAAGGTATGAAAAAAAATTAGTCAAAATGATTGTATTTTCGTCTATTAGAGTCTTAAAAACCGGTTTTGGACAAGATAATTGCATTTGGTAACCAATGGCCTGAAAAAATGTTTTTGGTCAAAATGACTCTATTTAGGTCTCCAAGTGTCTAAAAAGCCCTTTTTAGTCATAATAACTACGTTTGGTCCACAAAGGTCTGAAAAACTATTTTAGCCAAAATGACTGTATTTTTGTCTTTTAGAGTCTCAAAACTCCGCATTTAGATTTGGTATTTGTTTGGGTCAAAATGACTCTATTTTGGTCTCCAAGTGTCTAAAAAGCCTTTTTTAGTCAAAATAACTACGTTTGGTCACCAAAGGTCTGAAAAACTTTTTTTTTAGCCAAAATGACTGTATTTTTGTCTTTTAGAGTCTTAAAAAGCCGGGTTTAGACAAGATAATTGCATTTCGTAACCAGTGATCTGAAAACATTTTTTTGGTCAAAATGACTCTATTTTGCTCTCCAAGTGTCTATAAAGCCATTTTTAGTCATAATAACTGCATTTGGTCACCAAAGGTCTGAAAACCTTTTTTTTTAGCCAAAATGACTGTATTTTTCTCTTTTAGAGTCTTAAAAAGCCGGTTTTAGACAAGATAATTGCATTTTGTAACCAGTGATCTGAAAACATTTTTTTGGTCAAAATGACTCTATTTTGGTCTCCAAGTGTCTGAAAAGCCCTTTTTAGTCAAAATAACTATGTTTGGTCAACAAAGGTCTGAAAACCTTTTTTTAGCCAAAATGACTGTATTTTTGTCTTTTAGAGACAAGATAAACTACATTTGGTAACCAATGGCCTGAAAAAACTGTTTTGGTCAAAATGACTCTATTTAGGTCTCCAAGTGTCTATAAAGCCCTTTTTAGTCAAAATAACTACGTTTGGTCACCAAAGGTCTGAAAAACTATTTTAGAGTCTCAAAACTCCGCATTTAGATTTGGTATTTGTTTGGGTCAAAATTACTCTATTTTGGTCTCCAAGTGTCTAAAAAGCCTTTTTAGTCAAATTAACTGCATTTGGTCACCAAAGGTCTGAAAAACTTTTTTAGCCAAAATGACTGTATTTTTGTCTTTTAGAGTCTTAAAAAGCCGGGTGTAGACAAGATAATTGCATTTCGTGAAAACATTTTTTTGGTCAAAATGACTCTATTTTGGTCTCCAAGTGTCTAAAAAGCCCTTTTTAGTCAACATAACTACGTTTGGTCACCAACGGTCTGAAAACCTTTTTTTTAGCCAAATTGACTGTATTTTTGTTCCTTAGAGTCTTAAAAAACCGCTTTTAGACAAGTTAAACTACATTTGGTAACCAATGGCCTGAAAAAATGTTTTTGGTCAAAATGACTCTATTTTGGTCTCCAAGTGTCTAAAAATCCCTTTTTAGTCAAAATAACTACGTTTGGTCACCAAAGGTCTGAAAAACTATTTTAGAGTCTCAAAACTCCGCATTTAGATTTGGTATTTGTTTGGGTCAAAATGACTCTATTTTGGTCTCCAATTGTCTAAAAAGCCCTTTTTAGTCAAAATAACTGCATTTGGTCACTAAAGGTATGAAAAAAATTTAGTCAAAATGATTGTATTTTTGTCTATTAGAGTCTTAAAAACCGGTTTTGGACAAGATAATTGCATTTGGTAACCAATGGCCTGAAAACATGTTTTTGGTCAAAATGACTCTATTTAGGTCTCCAAGTGTCTAAAAAGCCCTTTTTAGTCATAATAACTACGTTTGGTCCACAAAGGTCTGAAAAACTATTTTAGCCAAAATGACTGTATTTTTGTCTTTTAGAGTCTCAAAACTCCGCAATTAGATTTGGTATTTGTTTGGGTCAAAATGACTCTATTTTGGTCTCCAAGTGTCTAAAAAGCCTTTTTTAGTCAAAATAACTACGTTTGGTCACCAAAGGTCTGAAAACCTTTTTTTTTAGCCAAAATGACTGTATTTTTGTCTTTTAGAGTCTTAAAAAGCCGGGTTTAGACAAGATAATTGCATTTCGTAACCAGTGATCTGAAAACATTTTTTTGGTCAAAATGACTCTATTTTGCTCTCCAAGTGTCTATAAAGCCATTTTAGTCATAATAACTGCATTTGGTCACCAAAGGTCTGAAAACCTTTTCTTTAGCCAAAATGACTGTATTTTTGTCTTTTAGAGTCTTAAAACACCGCTTTTAGACAAGATAAACTACATTTGGTAACCAAAGGCCTGAAAAAATGTGTTTGGTCAAAATGACTCTATGTTGGTCTAGAAGTGTCTAAAAAGCATTCTTTACTCAAAATAACTGCATTTAGTCACCAAAGGTCTGATACAATTTTTTAGTCAAAATGACTGTATTTTTGTCTTTTAGAGTCTGAAAACGCCGCTTTTAAAAAAGATAACTGCATGTGGTAACCAATGGCCTGAAAAAATGTTTTTGGTCAAAATGACAATATTTTGGTCTCCAGGTGTCTAAAAAGCCTTTTTTATTCAAAATAACTGCATTTGGTCACCAAAGGTCTGAAAAATAAAATGTAGTCAAAAATGACTGTATTTTTGTCTTTTAGAGTCTTAAAACGCTGCTTTTAGACAAGATAACTGCATTTGGTAACCAATGGCCTGAAAAAATGTTTTTGGTCAAAATGACAATATTTTGGTCTCCAGGTGTCTAAAAAGCCTTTTTAGTCAAAATAACTGCATTTGGTTACCAAAGGTCTGAAAAAAAATTTAGTCAAAATGATTGTATTTTCGTCTATTAGAGTCTTAAAAAGCCGGTTCTGGACAAGATAATTGCATTTGGTAACCAATCGCCTGAAACATTTGTTTGGGTCAAAATGACTCTATTTTGGTCTCCAAGTGTCTAAAAAGCCTTTTTTAGTCAAAATAACTGCATTTGGTCACCAAAGGTCTGAAAACCTTTTTTTTTAGCCAAAATAACTATTTTTGTCTTTTAGAGTCTTAAAAAGCCGGTTTTAGACAAGATAATTGCATTTCGTGACCAGTGATCTGAAAACATTTTTTGGTCAAAATGACTCTATTTTGGTCTCCAAGTGTCTAAAAAGCACTTTTAAGTCAAAATAACTACGTTTGGTCACCAACGGTCTGAAAACCTTTTTTTTAGCCAAATTGACTGTATTTTTGTCTTTTAGAGTCTTAAAACACCGCTTTTAGACAAGTTAAACTACATTTGGTAACCAATGGCCTGAAAAAATGTTTTTGGTCAAAATGACTCTATTTTGGTCTCCAAGTGTCTGAAAAGCCCTTTTTAGTCAAAATAATACGTTTGGTCACCAAAGGTCTGAAAAACTATTTTAGAGTCTCAAAACTCCGCATTTAGATTTGGTATTTGTTTGGATCAAAATGACTCTATTTTGGTCTCCAATTGTCTAAAAAGCCCTTTTTAGTCAAAATAACTGCATTTGGTCACTAAAGGTATGAAAAAAAATTTAGTCAAAATGATTGTATTTTCGTCTATTAGAGTCTTAAAAACCGGTTTTGGACAAGATAATTGCATTTGGTAACCAATGGCCTGAAAAAATGTTTTTGGTCAAAATGACTCTATTTAGGTCTCCAAGTGTCTAAAAAGCCCTTTTTAGTCATAATAAGTACGTTTGGTCAACAAAGGTCTGAAAAACTATTTTAGCCAAAATGACTGTATTTTTGTCTTTTAGAGTCTCAAAACTCCGCATTTAGATTTGGTATTTGTTTGGGTCAAAATGACTCTATTTTGGTCTCCAAGTGTCTAAAAAGCCTTTTTTAGTCAAAATAACTACGTTTGGTCACCAAAGGTCTGAAAACCTTTTTTTTAGCCAAAATGACTGTATTTTTGTCTTTTAGAGTCTTAAAAAGCCGGGTTTAGACAAGATAATTGCATTTCGTAACCAGTGATCTGAAAACATTTTTTTGGTCAAAATGACTCTATTTTGCTCTCCAAGTGTCTATAAAGCCATTTTTAGTCATAATAACTGCATTTGGTCACCAAAGGTCTGAAAACCTTTTATTTAGCCAAAATGACTGTATTTTTGTCTTTTAGAGTCTTAAAACACCGCTTTTAGACAAGATAAACTACATTTGGTAACCAATGGCCTGAAAAAATGTGTTTGGTCAAAATGACAATATTTTGGTCTCCAAGTGTCTAAAAAGCCTTCTTTACTCAAAATAACTGCATTTAGTCACCAAAGGTCTGATAAAAATTTTTAGTCAAAATGACTGTGTTTTTGTCTTTTAGAGTCTTTAAACGCCGCTTTTAAAAAGATAACTGCATGTGGTAACCAATGCCCTGAAAAAATGTTTTAAGTCAAAATGACAATATTTTGGTCTCTAGGTGTCTAAAAAGCCTTTTTTATTCAAAATAACTGCATTTGGTCACCAAAGGTCTGAAAAATAAAATGTAGTCAAAAATGACTGTATTTTTGTCTTTTAGAGTCTTAAAACGCTGCTTTTAGACAAGATAACTGCATTTGGTAACCAATGGCCTGAAAAAATGTTTTTGGTCAAAATGACTCTATTGTGATCTCCAAGTGTCTAAAAAGCCTTTATTATTTAAAATAACTGAATATCACCAAAGGTCTGTAAAACTTTTTTTAGCCAAAGTACTGTATTTTTGTCTTTTAGAGTCTCAAAACGCCGATTTTAGACAAGATAACTGAATTTGGTAACCAATGGCCTGATAAATGTTTTTGGTCATAATGACTCTATTTTGGTCTCCAAGTGTCTTAAAAGCCTTTATTAGTCAAAATAACTGCATATCACCAAAGGTCTGTAAAACTTTTTTAGCCAAAGTACTGTATTTTTGTCTTTTAGAGTCTCAAAACGCCGATTTTAGACAACATAACTGAATTTGGTAACCAATGGCCTGAAAAAATGTCTTTGGTCATAATGGCTCTATTTTGGTCTCCAAGTGTCTAAAAATCCCTTTTTAGTCAAGATAACTACGTTTGATCACCAAAGGTCTGAAAACATTTTTTAGCCAAAATGACTGTAGTTTTGTCTTTTAGAGTCTTAAAACACCGCTTTTAGACAAGATAAACTACATTTCGTAACCAATGGCCTGAAAAAATGTTTTTGGTCAAAATGACTCTATTTAGGTCTCCAAGTGTCTATAAAGCCCTTTTTAGTCAAAATAACTACGTTTGGTCACCAAAGGTCTGAAAAACTATTTTAGAGTCTCAAAACTCCGCATTTAGATTTGGTATTTGTTTGGGTCAAAATGACTCTATTTTGGTCTCCAATTGTCTAAAAAGCCCCTTTTAGTCAAAATAACTGCATTTGGTCACTAAAGGTATGAAAAAAAATTTAGTCAAAATGATTGTATTTTCGTCTATTAGAGTCTTAAAAACCGGTTTTGGACAAGATAATTGCATTTGGTAACCAATGGCCTGAAAAAATGTTTTTGGTCAAAATGACTCTATTTAGGTCTCCAAGTGTCTAAAAAGCCCTTTTTAGTCATAATAACTAAGTTTGGTCCACAAAGGTCTGAAAAACTATTTTAGCCAAAATGACTGTATTTTTGTCTTTTAGAGTCTCAAAACTCCGCAATTAGATTTGGAATTTGTTTGGGTCAAAATGACTCTATTTTGGTCTCCAAGTGTCTAAAAAGCCTTTTTTAGTCAAAATAACTACGTTTGGTCACCAAAGGTCTGAAAACCTTTTTTTAGCCAAAATGACTGTATTTTTGTCTTTTAGAGTCTTAAAAAGCCGGGTTTAGACAAGATAATTGCATTTCGTAACCAGTGATCTGAAAACATTTTTTTGGTCAAAATGACTCTATTTTGGTCTCCAAGTGTCTAAAAAGCCCTTTTTAGTCAAAATAACTGCATTTGGTTACCAAAGGTCTGAAAAAAAATTTAGTCAAAATGATTGTATTTTCGTCTATTAGAGTCTTAAAAACCGGTTTTGGACAAGATAATTGCATTTGGTAACCAATGGCCTGAAAAAATGTTTTTGGTCAAAATGACTCTATTTAGGTCTCCAAGTGTCTAAAAAGCCCTTTTTAGTCATAATAACTACGTTTGGTCCACAAAGGTCTGAAAAACTATTTTAGCCAAAATGACTGTATTTTTGTCTTTTAGAGTCTCAAAACTCCGCAATTAGATTTGGAATTTGTTTGGGTCAAAATGACTCTATTTTGGTCTCCAAGTGTCTAAAAAGCCTTTTTTAGTCAAAATAACTACGTTTGGTCACCAAAGGTCTGAAAACCTTTTTTTAGCCAAAATGACTGTATTTTTGTCTTTTAGAGTCTTAAAAAGCCGGGTTTAGACAAGATAATTGCATTTCGTAACCAGTGATCTGAAAACATTTTTTTGGTCAAAATGACTCTATTTTGGTCTCCAAGTGTCTAAAAAGCCCTTTTTAGTCAAAATAACTGCATTTGGTTACCAAAGGTCTGAAAAAAAATTTAGTCAAAATGATTGTATTTTCGTCTATTAGATTCTGAAAAAGCCGGTTTTGGACAAGATAATTGCATTTGGTAACCAATCACCTGAAACATTTGTTTGGGTCAAAATGACTCTATTTTGGTCTCCAAGTGTCTGAAAAGCCCTTTTTTGTCAAAATAACTACGTTTGGTCACCAAAGGTCTGAAAACCTTTTTTAAGCCAAAATGACTGTATTTTTGTCTTTTAGAGTCTTAAAACACCGCTTTTAGACAAGATAAACTACATTTGGTAACCAATGGCCTGAAAAAATGTTTTTGGTCAAAATGACTCTATTTAGGTCTCCAAGTGTCTATAAACCCCTTTTTAATCAAAATAACTACGTTTGGTCACCAAAGGTCTGAAAAACTATTTTAGAGTCTCAAAACTCCGCATTTAGATTTGGTATTTTTTTGGGTCAAAATTACTCTATTTTGGTCTCCAAGTGTCTAAAAAGCCTTTTTTAGTCAAAATAACTGCATTTGGTCACCAAAGGTCTGAAAAACTTTTTTAGCCAAAATGACTATTTTTCTCTTTTAGAGTCTTAAAAAGCCGAGTTTAGACAAGATAATTGCATTTCGTAACCAGTGATCTGAAAACGTTTTTTGGTCAAAATGACTCTATTTTGGTCTCCAAGTGTCTAAAAAGCCCTTTTAAGTCAAAATAACTGCATTTGGTCAGCAAAGGTATGAAAAGGAAATTTAGTCAAAATGATTGTATTTTCGTCTATTAGAGTCTTAAAAACCGGTTTTGGACAAGATAATTGCATTTGGTAACC
The DNA here is from genome assembly GCF_965119305.1 of Pelophylax lessonae. Classification (NCBI taxonomy): domain Eukaryota; kingdom Metazoa; phylum Chordata; class Amphibia; order Anura; family Ranidae; genus Pelophylax; species Pelophylax lessonae. The sequence continues at coordinate 152,079,839 of NC_138773.1, forward strand.
AATGGCCTGAAAAAATGTTTTTGGTCAAAATGACTCTATTTAGGTCTCCAAGTGTCTAAAAAGCCATTTTTAGTCATAATAACTATACGTTTGGTCAACAAAGGTCTGAAAAACTATTTTAGCCAAAATGACTGTATTTTTGTCTTTTAGAGTCTCAAAACTCCGCATTTAGATTTGATATTTGTTTGGGTCAAAATGACTCTATTTTGGTCTCCAAGTGTCTAAAAAGCCTTTTTAGTCAAAATAACTGCATTTGGTCACCAAAGGTCTGAAAAACTTTTTTAACAAAATGACTGTATTTTTGTCTTTTAGAGTGTTAAAAAGAAGGGTTTAGACAAGATAATTGCATTTCGTAACCAGTGATCTGAAAACATTTTTTGGTCAAAATGACTCTATTTTGGTCTCCAATTGTCTAAAAAGCCCTTTTTAGTCAAAATAACTGCATTTGGTTACCAAAGGTCTGAAAAAAATTTAGTCAAAATGATTGTATTTTCGTCTATTAGATTCTGAAAAAGCCGGTTTTGGACAAGATAATTGCATTTGGTAACCAATCACCTGAAACATTTGTTTGGGTCAAAATGACTCTATTTTGGTCTCCAAGTGTCTGAAAAGCCCTTTTTTGTCAAAATAACTACGTTTGGTCACCAAAGGTCTGAAAACCTTTTTTAAGCCAAAATGACTGTATTTTTGTCTTTTAGAGTCTTAAAACACCGCTTTTAGACAAGATAAACTACATTTGGTAACCAATGGCCTGAAAAAATGTTTTTGGTCAAAATGACTCTATTTAGGTCTCCAAGTGTCTATAAAGCCCTTTTTAGTCAAAATAACTACGTTTGGTCACCAAAGGTCTGAAAAACTATTTTAGAGTATCAAAACTCCGCATTAAGATTTGATATTTGTTTGGGTCAAAATTACTCTATTTTGGTCTCCAAGTGTCTAAAAAGCCTTTTTTAGTCAAAATAACTGCATTTGGTCACCAAAGGGCTGAAAACCTTTTTAGCCAAAATGACTATATTTTTGTCTTTTAGAGTCTTAAAAAGCCGGGTTTAGACAAGATAATTGCATTTCGTAACCAGTGATCTGAAAACTTTTTTTGGTCAAAATGACTCTATTTTGGTCTCTCAGTGTCTAAAAAGCCCTTTTAAGTCAAAATAACTGCATTTGGTCAGCAAAGGTATGAAAAAAATTTAGTCAAAATGATTGTATTTTCGTCTATTAGAGTCTTAAAAACCGGTTTTGGACAAGATAATTGCATTTGGTAACCAATGGCCTGAAAAAATGTTTTTGGTCAAAATGACTCTATTTAGGTCTCCAAGTGTCTTAAAAGCCCTTTTTAGTCATAACTACGTTTGGTCAACAAAGGTCTGAAAAACTATTTTAGCCAAAATGACTGTATTTTTGTCTTTTAGAGTCTCAAAACTCCGCATTTAGATTTGGTATTTGTTTGGGTCAAAATGACTCTATTTTGGTCTCCAAGTGTCTAAAAAGCCTTTTTTAGTCAAAATAACTACGTTTGGTCACCAAAGGTCTGAAAACCTTTTTTTTAGCCAAAATGACTGTATTTTTGTCTTTTAGAGTCTTAAAAAGCCGGGTTTAGACAAGATAATTGCATTTCGTAACCAGTGATCTGAAAACATTTTTTGGTCAAAATGACTCTATTTTGCTCTCCAAGTGTCTATAAAGCCATTTTTAGTCATAATAACTGAATTGGTCACCAAAGGTCTGAAAACCTTTTTTTAGCCAAAATGACTGTATTTTTGTCTTTTAGAGTCTTAAAACACCGCTTTTAGACAAGATAAACTACATTTGGTAACCAATGGCCTGAAAAAATGTGTTTGGTCAAAATGACAATATTTTGGTCTCCAGGTGTCTAAAAAGCCTTCTTTACTCAAAATAACTGCATTTAGTCACCAAAGGTCTGATAAAAATTTTTAGTCAAAATGACTGTGTTTTTGTCTTTTAGAGTCTTAAAACGCCGCTTTTAAAAAAGATAACTGCATGTGGTAACCAATGCCCTGAAAAAATGTTTTAAGTCAAAATGACAATATTTTGGTCTCTAGGTGTCTAAAAAGCCTTTTTTATTCAAAATAACTGCATTTGGTCACCAAAGGTCTGAAAAATAAAATGTAGTCAAAAATGACTGTATTTTTGTCTTTTAGAGTCTTAAAACGCTGCTTTTAGACAACATAACTGAATTTGGTAACCAATGGCCTGAAAAAATGTCTTTGGTCATAATGGCTCTATTTTGGTCTCCAAGTGTCTAAAAGGCCTTTTTTATTCAAAATAACTGCATTTGGTCACCAAAGGTCTGAAAAATAAAATGTAGTCAAAATGACTGTATTTTTGTCTTTTAGTCTTAAAACGCCGCTTTTAGACAAGATAACTGCATTTGGTAACCAATGGCCTAAAAAAATGTTTTTGGTCAAAATGACTCTATTTTGGTCTCCAAGTGTCTAAAAATCCCTTTTTAGTCAAAATAACTACGTTTGATCACCAAAGGTCTGAAAACATTTTTTAGCCAAAATGACTGTAGTTTTGTCTTTTAGAGTCTTAAAACACCGCTTTTAGACAAGATAAACTACATTTGGTAACCAATGGCCTGAAAAAATGTTTTTGGTCAAAATGACTCTATTTAGGTCTCCAAGTGTCTATAAAGCCCTTTTTAGTCAAAATAACTACGTTTGGTCACCAAAGGTCTGAAAAACTATTTTAGAGTCTCAAAACTCCGCATTTAGATTTGGTATTTGTTTGGGTCAAAATGACTCTATTTTGGTCTCCAATTGTCTAAAAAGCCCCTTTTAGTCAAAATAACTGCATTTGGTCACTAAAGGTATGAAAAAAAATTTAGTCAAAATGATTGTATTTTCGTCTATTAGAGTCTTAAAAACCGGTTTTGGACAAGATAATTGCATTTGGTAACCAATGGCCTGAAAAAATGTTTTTGGTCAAAATGACTCTATTTAGGTCTCCAAGTGTCTAAAAAGCCCTTTTTAGTCATAATAACTACGTTTGGTCCACAAAGGTCTGAAAAACTATTTTAGCCAAAATGACTGTATTTTTGTCTTTTAGAGTCTCAAAACTCCGCAATTAGATTTGGAATTTGTTTGGGTCAAAATGACTCTATTTTGGTCTCCAAGTGTCTAAAAAGCCTTTTTTAGTCAAAATAACTACGTTTGGTCACCAAAGGTCTGAAAACCTTTTTTTAGCCAAAATGACTGTATTTTTGTCTTTTAGAGTCTTAAAAAGCCGGGTTTAGACAAGATAATTGCATTTCGTAACCAGTGATCTGAAAACATTTTTTTGGTCAAAATGACTCTATTTTGGTCTCCAAGTGTCTAAAAAGCCCTTTTTAGTCAAAATAACTGCATTTGGTTACCAAAGGTCTGAAAAAAAATTTAGTCAAAATGATTGTATTTTCGTCTATTAGATTCTGAAAAAGCCGGTTTTGGACAAGATAATTGCATTTGGTAACCAATCACCTGAAACATTTGTTTGGGTCAAAATGACTCTATTTTGGTCTCCAAGTGTCTGAAAAGCCCTTTTTTGTCAAAATAACTACGTTTGGTCACCAAAGGTCTGAAAACCTTTTTTAAGCCAAAATGACTGTATTTTTGTCTTTTAGAGTCTTAAAACACCGCTTTTAGACAAGATAAACTACATTTGGTAACCAATGGCCTGAAAAAATGTTTTTGGTCAAAATGACTCTATTTAGGTCTCCAAGTGTCTATAAACCCCTTTTTAGTCAAAATAACTACGTTTGGTCACCAAAGGTCTGAAAAACTATTTTAGAGTCTCAAAACTCCGCATTTAGATTTGGTATTTTTTTGGGTCAAAATTACTCTATTTTGGTCTCCAAGTGTCTAAAAAGCCTTTTTTAGTCAAAATAACTGCATTTGGTCACCAAAGGTCTGAAAAACTTTTTTAGCCAAAATGACTATTTTTCTCTTTTAGAGTCTTAAAAAGCCGAGTTTAGACAAGATAATTGCATTTCGTAACCAGTGATCTGAAAACGTTTTTTGGTCAAAATGACTCTATTTTGGTCTCCAAGTGTCTAAAAAGCCCTTTTAAGTCAAAATAACTGCATTTGGTCAGCAAAGGTATGAAAAGGAAATTTAGTCAAAATGATTGTATTTTCGTCTATTAGAGTCTTAAAAACCGGTTTTGGACAAGATAATTGCATTTGGTAACCAATGGCCTGAAAAAATGTTTTTGGTCAAAATGACTCTATTTAGGTCTCCAAGTGTCTTAAAAGCCATTTTTAGTCATAATAACTATACGTTTGGTCAACAAAGGTCTGAAAAACTATTTTAGCCAAAATGACTGTATTTTTGTCTTTTAGAGTCTCAAAACTCCGCATTTAGATTTGGTATTTGTTTGGGTCAAAATGACTCTATTTTGGTCTCCAAGTGTCTAAAAAGCCTTTTTAGTCAAAATAACTGCATTTGGTCACCAAAGGTCTGAAAAACTTTTTTAGCCAAAATGACTGTATTTTTGTCTTTTAGAGTGTTAAAAAGAAGGGTTTAGACAAGATAATTGCATTTCGTAACCAGTGATCTGAAAACATTTTTTGGTCAAAATGACTCTATTTTGGTCTCCAATTGTCTAAAAAGCCCTTTTTAGTCAAAATAACTGCATTTGGTTACCAAAGGTCTGAAAAACTTTTTTAGCCAAAATGACTGTATTTTTCTCTTTTAGAGTCTTAAAAAGCCGGGTTTAGACAAGATAATTGCATTTCGTAACCAGTGATCTGAAAACATTTTTTTGGTCAAAATGACTCTATTTAGGTCTCCAAGTGTCTATAAAGCCCTTTTTAGTCAAAATAACTACGTTTGGTCAGCAAAGGTCTGAAAAACTATTTTAGAGTCTCAAAACTCCGCATATAGATTTGGTATTTGTTTGGGTCAAAATGACTCTATTTTGGTCTCCAATTGTCTAAAAAGCCCCTTTTAGTCAAAATAATTGCATTTGGTCACTAAAGGTATGAAAAAAAATTTAGTCAAAATGATTGTATTTTCGTCTATTAGAGTCTTAAAAACCGGTTTTGGACAAGATAATTGCATTTGGTAACCAATGGCCTGAAAAAATGTTTTTGGTCAAAATGACTCTATTTAGGTCTCCAAGTGTCTAAAAAGCCCTTTTTAGTCATAATAACTACGTTTGGTCCACAAAGGTCTGAAAAACTATTTTAGCCAAAATGACTGTATTTTTGACTTTTAGAGTCTCAAAACTCCGCAATTAGATTTGGAATTTGTTTGGGTCAAAATGACTCTATTTTGGTCTCCAAGTGTCTAAAAAGCCTTTTTTAGTCAAAATAACTACGTTTGGTCACCAAAGGTCTGAAAACCTTTTTTTAGCCAAAATGACTGTATTTTTGTCTTTTAGAGTCTTAAAAAGCCAGGTTTAGACAAGATAATTGCATTTCCTAACCAGTGATCTGAAAAAAAATTTTTGGTCAAAATGACTCTATTTTGGTCTCCAAGTGTCTAAAAAACCCTTTTAAGTCAAAATAACTGCATTTGGTCAGCAAAGGTATGAAAAAAAGTTTTAGTCAAAATGATTGTATTTTCGTCTATTAGAGTCTTAAAAAGCCGGTTTTGGACAAGATAATTGCATTTGGTAACCAATCACCTGAAACATTTGTTTGGGTCAAAATGACTCTATTTTGGTCTCAGAGTGTCTAAAAAGCCTTTTTTAGTCAAAAAACTGCATTTGGTCACCAAAGGTCTGAAAACCTTTTTTTTAGCCAAAATAACTGTATTTTTGTCTTTTAGAGTCTTAAAACACCGCTTTTAGACAAGATAAACTACATTTGGTAACCAATGGCCTGAAAAAATGTTTTTGGTCAAAATGACTCTATTTAGGTCTCCAAGTGTCTATAAAGCCCTTTTTAGTCAAAATAACTACGTTTGGTCACCAAAGGTCTGAAAAACTATTTTAGAGTCTCAAAACTCCACATTTAGATTTGGTATTTGTTTGGGTCAAAATTACTCTATTTTGGTCTCCAAGTGTCTAAAAAGCCTTTTTTAGTCAAAATAACTGCATTTGGTCACCAAAGGTCTGAAAACTTTTTTAGCCAAAATGACTATATTTTTGTCTTTTAGAGTCTTAAAAAGCCGGGTTTAGACAAGATAATTGCATTTCGTAACCAGTGATCTGAAAACTTTTTTGGTCAAAATGACTCTATTTTGGTCTCCAAGTGTCTAAGAAGCCCTTTTAAGTCAAAATAACTGCATTTGGTCAGCAAAGGTATGAATAAAAATTTAGTCAAAATGATTGTATTTTCGTCAATTAGAGTCTTAAAAACCGGTTTTGGACAAGATAATTGCATTTGGTAACCAATGGCCTGAAAAAATGTTTTTGGTCAAAATGACTCTATTTAGGTCTCCAAGTGTCTAAAAAGCCCTTTTAGTCATAATAACTACGTTTGGTCAACAAAGGTCTGAAAAACTATTTTAGCCAAAATGACTGTATTTTTGTCTTTTAGAGTCTCAAAACTCCGCATTTAGATTTGGTATTTGTTTGGGTCAAAATGACTCTATTTTGGTCTCCAAGTGTCTAAAAAGCCTTTTTAGTCAAAATAACTGCATTTGGTCACCAAAGGTCTGAAAAACTTTTTTAGCCAAAATGACTGTACTTTTGTCTTTTAGAGTCTTAAAAAGCCAGGTTTAGACAAGATAATTGCATTTCCTAACCAGTGATCTGAAAAAAATTTTTTGGTCAATATGACTCTATTTTAGTCTCCAAGTGTCTAAAAAGCCTTTTTTAGTCAAAATAACTACGTTTGGTCACCAAAGGTCTGAAAACCTTTTTTCAGCCAAAATGACTGTATTTTTGCCTCTTAGAGTCTTAAAAAGACGGTTTTAGACAAGATAATTGCATTTCGTGCCCAGTGATCTGATAACATTTTTTTGGTCAAAATGAGTCTATTTTGGTCTCCAAGTGTCTGAAAAGCCCTTTTTAGACAAAATAACTACGTTCGGTCACCAAAGGTCTGAAAACCTTTTTTTTAGCCAAAATGACTGTATTTTGTCTTTTAGAGTCTTAAAACACTGCTTTAAGACAAGATAAACTACATTTGGTAACCAATGGCCTGAAAAAATGTTTTTGGTCAAAAGGACTCTATTTAGGTCTCCAAGTGTCTATAAAGCCCTTTTTAGTCAAAATAACTACGTTTGGTCACCAAAGGTCTGAAAAACTATTTTAGAGTCTCAAAACTCCGCATTTAGATTTGGTATTTGTTTGGGTCAAAATTACTCTATTTTGGTCTCCAAGTGTCTAAAAAGCCTTTTTTAGTCAAAATAACTGCATTTGGTCACCAAAGGTCTGAAAAACTTTTTTAGCCAAAATGACTGTATTTTTGTCTTTTAGAGTCTTAAAAAGCCGGATTTAGACAAGATAATTGCATTTTGTAACCAGTTATCTGAAAACTTTTTTGGTCAAAATGACTCTATTTTGGTCTCCAAGTGTCTAAGAAGCCCTTTTAAGTCAAAATAACTGCATTTGGTCAGCAAAGGTATGAATAAAAATTTAGTCAAAATGATTGTATTTTCGTCAATTAGAGTCTTAAAAACCGGTTTTGGACAAGATAATTGCATTTGGTAACCAATGGCCTGAAAAAATGTTTTTGGTCAAAATGACTCAATTTAGGTCTCCAAGTGTCTAAAAAGCCCTTTTAGTCATAATAACTACGTTTGGTCAACAAAGGTCTGAAAAACTATTTTAGCCAAAATGACTGTATTTTTGTCTTTTAGAGTCTCAAAACTCCGCATTTAGATTTGGTATTTGTTTGGGTCAAAATGACTCTATTTTGGTCTCCAAGTGTCTAAAAAGCCTTTTTAGTCAAAATAACTGCATTTGGTCACCAAAGATCTGAAAAACTTTTTTTAGCCAAAATGACTGTATTTTTGTCTTTTAGAGTCTTAAAAAGCCGGGTTTAAACAAGATAATTGAATTTCGTAACCAGTGATCTGAAAACATTTTTTTGGTCAAAATGACTCTTTTTTGGTCTCCAAGTGTCTAAAAAGCACTTTTTAGTCAAAATTTGATTACCAAAGGTCTGAAATTTTTTTTAGTCAAAATGATTGTATTTTCGTCTATTAGAGTTTTAAAAAGCCGGTTTTGGACAAGATAATTGCATTTGGTAACCAATCGCCTGAAACATTTGTTTGGGTCAAAATGACCCTATTTTGGTCTCCAAGTGTCTAAAAAGCCTTTTTTAGTCAAAATAACTGCATTTGGTCACCAAAGGTCTGAAAACCTTTTTTTTTTAGCCAAAATAAGTGTATTTTTGTCTTTTAGAGTCTTAAAAAGCCTGTTTTAGACAAGATAATTGCATTTCGTGCCCTGTGATATGAAAACATTTTTTTGGTCAAAATGACTCTATTTTGGTCTCCAAGTGTCTGAAAAGCCCTTTTTTGTCAAAATAACTACGTTTGGTCACCAAAGGTCTGAAAACCTTTTTTTTAGCCAAAATGACTGTATTTTTGTCTTTTAGAGTCTTAAAACACCGCTTTTAGACAAGATAAACTACATTTGGTAACCAATGGCCTGAAAAAAATGTTTTTGGTCAAAATGACTCTATTTAGGTCTCCAAGTGTCTATAAAGCCCTTTTTAGTCAAAATAACTACGTTTGATCACCAAAGGTCTGAAAAACTATTTTAGAGTATAAAAACTCCGCATTAAGATTTGGTATTTGTTTGGGTCAAAATTACTCTATTTTGGTCTCCAAGTGTCTAAAAAGCCTTTTTTAGTCAAAATAACTGCATTTGGTCACCAAAGGTCTGAAAACCTTTTTAGCCAAAATGACTGTATTTTTGTCTTTTAGAGTCTTAAAAAGCCGGGTTTAGACAAGATAATTGCATTTCGTAACCAGTGATCTGAAAACTTTTTTTGGTCAAAATGACTCTATTTTGGTCTCTCAGTGTCTAAAAAGCCCTTTTAAGTCAAAATAACTGCATTTGGTCAGCAAAGGTATGAAAAAAATTTAGTCAAAATGATTGTATTTTCGTCTATTAGAGTCTTAAAAACCGGTTTTGGACAATATAATTGCATTTGGTAACCAATGGCCTGAAAAAATGTTTTTGGTCAAAATGACTCCAAGTGTCTAAAAAGCCATTTTTAGTCATAATAACTATACGTTTGGTCAACAAAGGTCTGAAAAACTATTTTAGCCAAAATGACTGTATTTTTGTCTTTTAGAGTCTCAAAACTCCGCATTTAGATTTGGTATTTGTTTGGGTCAAAATGACTCTATTTTGGTCTCCAAGTGTCTGAAAAGCCTTTTTAGTCAAAATAACTGCATTTGGTCACCAAAGGTCTGAAAAACTTTTTTAGCCAAAATGACTATATTTTTGTCTTTTAGAGTCTTAAAAAGCCAGGTTTAGACAAGATAATTGCATTTCCTAACCAGTGATCTGAAAATTTTTTTTGGTCAAAATGACTCTATTTTGGTCTCCAAGTGTCTAAAAAGCCTTTTTTAGTCAAAATAACTACGTTTGGTCACCAAAGGTCTGAAAAACTATTTTAGAGTCTCAAAACTCCGCATTTAGATTTGGTATTTGTTTGGGTCAAAATGACTCTATTTTGGTCTCCAATTGTCTAAAAAGCCCCTTTTAGTCAAAATAATTGCATTTGGTCACTAAAGGTATGAAAAAAAATTTAGTCAAAATGATTGTATTTTCGTCTATTAGAGTCTTAAAAACCGGTTTTGGACAAGATAATTGCATTTGGTAACCAATCACCTGAAACATTTGTTTGGGTCAAAATGACTCTATTTTGGTCTCCAAGTGTCTAAAAAGCCTTTTTTAGTCAAAATAACTACGTTTGGTCACCAAAGGTCTGAAAAACTTTTTTAGCCAAAATGACTGTATTTTTGTCTTTTAGAGTGTTAAAAAGAAGGGTTTAGACAAGATAATTGCATTTCGTAACCAGTGATCTGAAAACATTTTTTTGGTCAAAATGACTCTATTTTGGTCTCCAATTGTCTAAAAAGCCTTTTTTAGTCAAAATAACTGCATTTGGTCACCAAAGGTCTGAAAAACTTTTTAGCCAAAATGACTGTATTTTTCTCTTTTAGAGTCTTAAAAAGCCGGGTTTAGACAAGATAATTGCATTTCGTAACCAGTGATCTGAAAACTTTTTTTGGTCAAAATTACTCTATTTTGGTCTCTCAGTGTCTAAAAAGCCCTTTTAAGTCAAAATAACTGCATTTGGTCAGCAAAGGTATGAAAAAAATTTAGTCAAAATGATTGTATTTTCGTCTATTAGAGTCTTAAAAACCGGTTTTGGACAAGATAATTGCATTTGGTAACCAATGGCCTGAAAAAATGTTTTTGGTCAAAATGACTCTATTTAGGTCTCCAAGTGTCTTAAAAGCCCTTTTTAGTCATAACTACGTTTGGTCAACAAAGGTCTGAAAAACTTTTTTAGCCAAAATGACTGTATTTTTGTCTTTTAGAGTCTCAAAACTCCGCATTTAGATTTGGTATTTGTTTGGGTCAAAATGACTCTATTTTGGTCTCCAGGTGTCTAAAAAGCCTTTTTAGTCAAAATAACTGCATTTGGTCACCAAAGGTCTGAAAAACTTTTTAAGCCAAAATGACTGTATTTTTGTCTTTTAGAGTCTTAAAAAGAAGGGTTTAGACAAGATAATTGCATTTCGTAACCAGTGATCTGAAAACATTTTTTTGGTCAAAATGACTCTATTTTGGTCTTCAAATGTCTAAAAAGCCCTTTTTAGTCAAAATAACTGCATTTGGTTACCAAAGGTTTGAAAAAAAATTTAGTCAAAATTATTGTATTTTCATCTATTAGAGTCTTAAAAAGCCGGTTTTGGACAAGATAATTGCATTTGGTAACCAATCACCTGAAACATTTGTTTGGGTCAAAATGACTCTATTTTGGTCTCCAAGTGTCTAAAAAGCCTTTTTTAGTCAAAATAACTACGTTTGGTCACCAAAGGTCTGAAAAACTTTTTTAGCCAAAATGACTGTATTTTTGTCTTTTAGAGTCTTAAAAAGCCGGGTTTAGACAAGATAATTGCATTTCGTAACCAGTGATATGAAAACTTTTTTGGTCAAAATGAGTCTATTTTGGTCTCCAAGTGTCTGCAAAGCCCTTTTTAGTCAAAATAACTACGTTTGGTCACCAAAGGTCTGAAAACCTTTTTTTTAGCCAAAATGACTGTATTTTTGTCTTTTAGAGTCTTAAAACACTGCTTTTAGACAAGATAAACTACATATGGTAACCAATGGCCTGAAAAAAATGTTTTTGGTCAAAAGGACTCTATTTAGGTCTCCAAGTGTCTATAAAGCCCTTTTTAGTCAAAATAACTACGTTTGGTCACCAAAGGTCTGAAAAACTATTTTAGAGTCTCAAAACTCCGCATTTAGATTTGGTATTTGTTTGGGTCAAAATTACTCTATTTTGGTCTCCAAGTGTCTAAAAAGCCTTTTTTAGTCAAAATAACTGCATTTGGTCACCAAAGGTCTGAAAAACTTTTTTAGCCAAAATGACTGTATTTTTGTCTTTTAGAGTCTTAAAAAGCCGGGTTTAGACAAGATAATTGCATTTCGTAACCAGTGATCTGAAAACTTTTTTTGGTCAAAATGACTCTATTTTGGTCTCCAAGTGTCTAAAAAGCCCTTTTAAGTCAAAATAACTGCATTTGGTCAGCAAAGGTATGAAAAAAATTTTAGTCAAAATGATTGTATTTTCGTCTATTAGAGTCTTAAAAACCGGTTTTGGACAAGATAATTGCATTTGGTAACCAATGGCCTGAAAAAATGTTTTTGGTCAAAATGACTCTATCTAGGTCTCCAAGTGTCTAAAAAAGCCCTTTTTAGTCATAATAACTACGTTTGGTCAACAAAGGTCTGAAAAACTATTTTAGCCAAAATGACTGTATTTTTGTCTTTTAGAGTCTCAAAACTCCGCATTTAGATTTGGTATTTGTTTGGGTCAAAATGACTCTATTTTGGTCTCCAAGTGTCTAAAAAGCCTTTTTAGTCAAAATAACTGCATTTGGTCACCAAAGGTCTGAAAAACTTTTTAGCCAAAATGACTGTATTTTTGTCTTTTAGAGTCTTAACCACTCTACAACCGCTCACAGTAATACTACTGCGGCAGAGGGGTTCGTTATCGTCCAGCCACGTAGTATTAACGTGATTGGACACTTCCCCTTCTGGGCGGCGCGTGCGCGCCGCCGGAGGCTCGCTCCCGCTGTTTTCATTCACAGCGGGAGTCGGGCCAGGGGAGGAGCAGCGGCGATCGCCGCTGCTCTTACCCGATCGTCGGGGATCGAGTCTGGAGATCCGCCCGCTGTGTGTAAACACAGCGGGCGGATCTCCATAGTGACAGGGAGTGACAGATCGGACTGTTCAGCATAGCTGGACATCCGATCTGTCCATGACTCACACAGTCACCTCCCCCCTACACGTCAGTAAGCACCAGGCATACATTAACCCCTCCCTCTCCAATAAAATTAACCCCTTCCCTGCCAGTGTCATTTTTACAGTAACAGTGCATATATATAGCACTGATTACTGCAGTAATGTCACTGGTACCCCCAAAAGTGTCAAAAATGTCAGTCAGGGGTCCGGTCTGTCCGCGGCAATGTCGCAGTCCCGCAAAAAAAATCGCAGATCGCCGCCATTACGCGTTAAAAAAAAACACCAAAAATGACAGAAATCTTTCCCTTTGTTAGTAAACGCAATAACTTTTGCGCAAACCAATCAAAATACGCTTATTGCGATTTTTTTTTTACCAAACATATGTAGCATAAAACAAATTGGCCAAAAATTTTTAAAAAAATTGGTTTTTACATCTTTTTTGGGGGGAATTTCATATAAAAAAATGTTAAAAATATTGTTATTTTTTCAAAATAAACGCTCTTTTTTTGTTTATAGCGCAAAAAGTAAAAATCGCACAGGTGATCAAATACCACCAAAAGAAAGCTCTGTTTGTGGGAAAAAAAGGACGTAAATTTCGTTTGGGTACGGCGTCGCACGACCGCGCAATTGTCAGTTGAAGTCGCACAGCGCCGAATCGCAAAAAGTGGCCTGGACGGAAGACAGCAAAATCCTTCGGTGGTAAAGTGGTTAAAAAGCCGGGTTTAGACAAGATAATTGCATTTCGTAACCAGTGATCTGAAAACATTTTTTTGGTAAAAATGACTCTATTTTGGTCTCCAAGTGTCTAAAAAGCCCTTTTTAGTCAAAATAACTGCATTTGGTTACCAAAGGTCTGAAAAAAAATGTAGTCAAAATGATTGTATTTTCGTCTATTAGAGTTTTAAAAAGCCGGTTTTGGACAAGATAATTGCATTTGCTAGCCAATGGCCTGAAAAAATGTTTTTGGTCAAAATGACTCTATTTAGGTCTCCAAGTGTCTAAAAAGCCCTTTTTAGTCATAATAACTACGTTTGGTCAACAAAGGTCTGAAAAACTATTTTAGCCAAAAAGACTGTATTTTTGTCTTTTAGAGTCTTAAAAAGAAGGGTTTAGACAAGATAATTGCATTTCATAACCAGTGATCTGAAACAATTTTTTTGGTCAAAATGACTCTATTTTGGTCTACAAGTGTCTAAAAAGCCCTTTTTAGTCAAAATAACTGCATTTGGTTACCAAAGGTCTGAAAAAAACTTAGTCAAAATGATTGTATTTTCGTCTATTAGAGTCTTAAAAATCCAATTTTGGACAAGATAATTGCATTTGGTAACCAATCACCTGAAACATTTTTTTGGGTCAAAATGACTCTATTTTGGTCTCCAAGTGTCTAAAAATCCTTTTTTAGTCAAAATAACTGCATTTGGTCACCAAAGGTCTGAAAACCTTTTTTTAGCCAAAATAACAGTATTTTTGTCCTTTAGAGTCTTAAAAAGCTGGTTTTAGACAAGATAATTGCATTTCGTGCCCAGTGATCTGAAAACATTTTTTTGGTCAAAATGACTCTATTTTGGTCTCCAAGTGTCTGAAAAGCCCTATTTTGTCAAAATAACTACGTTTGGTCACCAAAGGTCTGAAAACCTTTTTTTAGACAAAATGACTGTATTTTTGTCTTTTAGAGTCTTAAAACACAGCTTTTAGACAAGATAAACTACATTTGATAACCAATGGCCTGAAAAAATGTTTTTGGTCAAAATGACTCTATTTAGGTCTCCAAGTGTCTATAAAGCCCTTTTTAGTCAAAATAACTACGTTTGATCACCAAAGGTCTGAAAACTATTTTAGAGTCTCAAAACTCCGCATTTAGATTTGGTATTTGTTTGGGTCAAAATGACTCTATTTTGGTCTCCAAGTGTCTAAAAAGCCTTTTTTAGTCAAAATAACTGCATTTGGTCACCAAAGGTCTGAAAACCTTTTTAGCCAAAATGACTGTATTTTTGTCTTTTAGAGTCATAAAAAGCCCGGTTTAGACAAGATAATTGCATTTCGTAACCAGTGATCTGAAAACTTTTTTTGGTCAAAATGACTCTATTTTGGTCTCCAAGTGTCTAAAAAGCCCTTTTAAGTCAAAATAACTGCATTTGGTCAGCAAAGGTATGAAAAAAAATTAGTCAAAATGATTGTATTTTCGTCTATTAGAGTCTTAAAAACCGGTTTTGGACAAGATAATTGCATTTGGTAACCAATGGCCTGAAAAAATGTTTTTGGTCAAAATGACTATTTAGGTCTCCAAGTGTCTAAAAAGCCCTTTTTAGTCATAATAACTACGTTTGGTCAACAAAAGTCTGAAAAACTATTTTAGCCAAAATGACTGTATTTTTGTCTTTTAAAGTCTCAAAACTCCACATTTAGATTTGGTTTTTGTTTGGGTCAAAATGACTCTATTTTTGTCTCCAAGTGTCAAAAAAGCCTTTTTTAGTCAAAATAACTGCATTTGGTCACCAAAGGTCTGAAAACCTTTTTTTAGCCAAAATGACTGTATTTTTGTCTTTTAGAGTCTTAAAACACCGCTTTTAGACAAGATAAACTACATTTGGTAACCAATGGCCTGAAAAAATGTTTTTGGTCAAAATGACTCTATTTAGGTCTCCAAGTGTCTATAAAGCCCTTTTTAGTCAAAATAACTACGTTTGATCACCAAAGGTCTGAAAACTATTTTAGAGTCTCAAAACTCCGCATTTAGATTTGGTATTTGTTTGGGTCAAAATTACTCTATTTTGGTCTCCAAGTGTCTAAAAAGCCCTTTTTAGTCAAAATAACTACGTTTGGTCACCAAAGGTCTGAAAAACTTTTTTTAGCAAAAATGACTATATTTTTGTCTTTTAGAGTCTTAAAAAGCCGGGTTTAGACAAGATAAGTGCATTTCGTGCCCAGTGATCTGAAAACATTTCTTTGGTCAAAATGACTCTATTTTGGTCTCCAAGTGTCTGTAAGCCCTTTTTAGTCAAAATAACTACGTTTGGTCACCAAAGGTCTGAAAACCTTTTTTTTAGCCAAAATGACTGTATTTTTGTCTTTTAGAGTCTTAAAACACCGCTTTTAGACAAGATAAACTACATTTGGTAACCAATGGCCTAAAAAAATGTTTTTGGTCAAAATGACTCTATTTAGGTCTCCGAGTGTCTATAAAGCCCTTTTTAGTCAAAATAACTACGTTTGGTCACCAAAGGTCTGAAAAACTATTTTAGAGTCTCAAAACTCCGCATTTAGATTTGGTATTTTTTTGGTCAAAATTACTCTATTTTGGTCTCCAAGTGTCTAAAAAGCCCTTTTAAGTCAAAATAACTGCATTTGGTTAGCAAAGGTATGAAAAAAATTTGGTCAAAATGATTGTATTTATGTCTATTAGAGTCTTAAAAAACGGTTTTGGACAAGATAATTGCATTTGGTAACCAATGGCCTGAAAAAATGTTTTTGGTCAAAATGACTCTATTTAGGTCTCCAAGTGTCTCAAAAAGCCCTTTTTAGTCATAATAACTACGTTTGGTCAACAAAGGTCTGAAAAACTATTTTAGCCAAAATGATTGTATTTTTGTCTTTTAGAGTCTTAAAAAGAAGGGTTAAGACAAGATAATTGCATTTCGTAACCAGTGATCTGAAAAAATTTTTTTGGTCAAAATGACTCTATTTTGGTTTACAAGTGTCTAAAAAGCCCTTTTTAGTCTAAATAACTGCATTTGGTCAGCAAAGGTATGAAAAAAAATAGTCAAAATGATTGTATTTATGTCTATTAGAGTCTTAAAAACCGGTTTTGGACAAGATAATTGCATTTGGTAACCAATGGCCTGAAAAAATGTTTTTGGTCAAAATGACTCTATTCAGGTCTCCAAGTGTCTAAAAAGCCCTTTTTAGTCATAATAACTACGTTTGGTCAACAAAGGTCTGAAAAACTATTTTAGCCAAAATGACTGTATTTTTGTCTTTTAAAGTCTTAAAAAGAAGGGTTTAGACAAGATAATTGCATTTCGTAACCAGTGATCTGAAAATTTTTTTGGTCAAAATGACACTATTTTGGTCTACAAGTGTCTAAAAAGCCCTTTTAGTCAAAATTACTGCATTTGGTTACCAAAGGTCTGAAAAAAAATTTAGTCAAAATGATTGTATTTTCGTCTATTAGAGTCTTAAAAAGCCGGTTTTGGACAAGATAATTGCATTTGGTAACCAAATACCTGAAACAATTGTTTGGGTCAAAATGACTCTATTTTGGTCTCCAAGTGTCTAAAAATCCTTTTTTAGTCAAAATAACTGCATTTGGTCACCAAAGGTCTGAAAACCTTTTTTTAGCCAAAATAACAGTATTTTTGTCCTTTAGAGTCTTAAAAAGCCGGTTTTAGACAAGATAAATGCATTTCGTGCCCAGTGATCTGAAAACATTTTTTTGGTCAAAATGACTCTATTTTGGTCTCCAAGTGTCTGAAAAGCCCTTTTTAGTCAAAATAACTAAGTTTGGTCACCAAAGGTCTGAAAACCTTTTTTTAGCCAAAATGACTGTATTTTTGTCTTTTAGAGTCTTAAAAAGCCGGGTTTAGACAAGATAAGTGCATTTCGTGCCCAGTGATCTGAAAACATTTCTTTGGTCAAAATGACTCTATTTTGGTCTCCAAGTGTCTGTAAGCCCTTTTTAGTCAAAATAACTACGTTTGGTCACCAAAGGTCTGAAAACCTTTTTTTTAGCCAAAATGACTGTATTTTTGTCTTTTAGAGTCTTAAAACACCGCTTTTAGACAAGATAAACTACATTTGGTCACCAATGGCCTGAAAAAATGTTTTTGGTCAAAATGACTCTATTTTGGTCTCCAAGTGTCTAAAAAGCCCTTTTTAGTCAAAATAACTACGTTTGGTCACCAAAGGTCTGAAAAACTTTTTTTAGCAAAAATGACTATATTTTTGTCTTTTAGAGTCTTAAAAAGCCGGGTTTAGACAAGATAAGTGCATTTCGTGCCCAGTGATCTGAAAACATTTCTTTGGTCAAAATGACTCTATTTTGGTCTCCAAGTGTCTGTAAGCCCTTTTTAGTCAAAATAACTACGTTTGGTCACCAAAGGTCTGAAAACCTTTTTTTTAGCCAAAATGACTGTATTTTTGTCTTTTAGAGTCTTAAAACACCGCTTTTAGACAAGATAAACTACATTTGGTAACCAATGGCCTAAAAAAATGTTTTTGGTCAAAATGACTCTATTTAGGTCTCCGAGTGTCTATAAAGCCCTTTTTAGTCAAAATAACTATGTTTGGTCACCAAAGGTCTGAAAAACTATTTTAGAGTCTCAAAACTCCGCATTTAGATTTGGTATTTTTTTGGTCAAAATTACTCTATTTTGGTCTCCAAGTGTCTAAAAAGCCCTTTTAAGTCAAAATAACTGCATTTGGTTAGCAAAGGTATGAAAAAAATTTGGTCAAAATGATTGTATTTATGTCTATTAGAGTCTTAAAAAACGGTTTTGGACAAGATAATTGCATTTGGTAACCAATGGCCTGAAAAAATGTTTTTGGTCAAAATGACTCTATTTAGGTCTCCAAGTGTCTAAAAAGCCCTTTTTAGTCATAATAACTACGTTTGGTAAACAAAGGTCTGAAAAACTATTTTAGCCAAAATGATTGTATTTTTGTCTTTTAGAGTCTTAAAAAGAAGGGTTAAGACAAGATAATTGCATTTCGTAACCAGTGATCTGAAAAAATTTTTTTGGTCAAAATGACTCTATTTTGGTTTACAAGTGTCTAAAAAGCCCTTTTTAGTCTAAATAACTGCATTTGGTCAGCAAAGGTATGAAAAAAAATAGTCAAAATGATTGTATTTATGTCTATTAGAGTCTTAAAAACCGGTTTTGGACAAGATAATTGCATTTGGTAACCAATGGCCTGAAAAAATGTTTTTGGTCAAAATGACTCTATTCAGGTCTCCAAGTGTCTAAAAAGCCCTTTTTAGTCATAATAACTACGTTTGGTCAACAAAGGTCTGAAAAACTATTTTAGCCAAAATGACTGTATTTTTGTCTTTTAAAGTCTTAAAAAGAAGGGTTTAGACAAAAAACTTGCATTTCGTAACCAGTGATCTGAAAATTTTTTTGGTCAAAATGACACTATTTTGGTCTACAAGTGTCTAAAAAGCCCTTTTAGTCAAAATTACTGCATTTGGTTACCAAAGGTCTGAAAAAAAATTTAGTCAAAATGATTGTATTTTCGTCTATTAGAGTCTTAAAAAGCCGGTTTTGGACAAGATAATTGCATTTGGTAACCAAATACCTGAAACAATTGTTTGGGTCAAAATGACTCTATTTTGGTCTCCAAGTGTCTAAAAATCCTTTTTTAGTCAAAATAACTGCATTTGGTCACCAAAGGTCTGAAAACCTTTTTTTAGCCAAAATAACAGTATTTTTGTCCTTTAGAGTCTTAAAAAGCCGGTTTTAGACAAGATAAATGCATTTCGTGCCCAGTGATCTGAAAACATTTTTTTGGTCAAAATGACTCTATTTTGGTCTCCAAGTGTCTGAAAAGCCCTTTTTAGTCAAAATAACTAAGTTTGGTCACCAAAGGTCTGAAAACCTTTTTTTAGCCAAAATGACTGTATTTTTGTCTTTTAGAGTCTTAAAACACCGCTTTTAGACATTTGGTAACCAATGGCCTGAAAAAATGTTTTTGGTCAAAATGACTCTATTTAGGTCTCCAAGTGTCTATAAAGCCCTTTTTAGTCAAAATAACTACGTTTGGTCACCAAAGGTCTGAAAAACTATTTAAGTCTCAAAACTCCGCATTTAGATTTGGTATTTGTTTGGGTCAAAATTACTCTATTTTGGTCTCCAAGTGTCTAAAAAGCCTTTTTTAGTCAAAATAACTGCATTTGGTCACCAAAGGTCTGAAAACCTTTTTAGCCAAAATGACTGTATTTTTGTCTTTTAGAGTCTTAAAAAGCCGGGTTTAGACAAGATAATTGCATTTTGTAACCAGTGATCTGAAAACTTTTTTGGTCAAAATGACTCTATTTTGGTCTCCAAGTGTCTAAGAAGCCCTTTTAAGTCAAAATAACTGCATTTGGTCAGCAAAGGTATGAATAAAAATTTAGTCAAAATGATTGTATTTTCGTCAATTAGAGTCTTAAAAACCGGTTTTGGACAAGATAATTGCATTTGGTAACCAATGGCCTGAAAAAATGTTTTTGGTCAAAATGACTCTATTTAGGTCTCCAAGTGTCTAAAAAGCCCTTTTAGTCATAATAACTACGTTTGGTCAACAAAGGTCTGAAAAACTATTTTAGCCAAAATGACTGTATTTTTGTCTTTTAGAGTCTCAAAACTCCGCATTTAGATTTGGTATTTGTTTGGGTCAAAATGACTCTATTTTGGTCTCCAAGTGTCTAAAAAGCCTTTTTAGTCAAAATAACTGCATTTGGTCACCAAAGATCTGAAAAACTTTTTTAGCCAAAATGACTGTATTTTTGTCTTTTAGAGTCTTAAAAAGCCGGGTTAAAACAAGATAATTGCATTTCGTAACCAGTGATCTGAAAACATTTTTTTGGTCAAAATGACTCTATTTTGGTCTCTAAGTGTCTAAAAAGCCCTTTTTAATCAAAATTTGGTTACCAAAGGTCTGAATTTTTTTTTAGTCAAAATGATTGTATTTTTGTCTTTTAAAGTCTTACAAAGAAGGGTTTAGACAAGATAATTGCATTTCGTAACCAGTGATCTGAAAATTTTTTTTGGTCAAAATGACACTATTTTGGTCTACAAGTGTCTAAAAAGCCCTTTTAGTCAAAATTACTGCATTTGGTTACCAAAGGTCTGAAAAAAAATTTAGTCAAAATGATTGTATTTTCGTCTATTAGAGTCTTAAAAAGCCGGTTTTGGACAAGATAATTGCATTTGGTAACCAAATACCTGAAACAATTGTTTGGGTCAAAATGACTCTATTTTGGTCTCCAAGTGTCTAAAAATCCTTTTTTAGTCAAAATAACTGCATTTGGTCACCAAAGGTCTGAAAACCTTTTTTTAGTTAAAATAACAGTATTTTTGTCCTTTAGAGTCTTAAAAAGCCGGTTTTAGACAAGATAAATGCATTTCGTGCCCAGTGATCTGAAAACATTTTTTTGGTCAAAATGACTCTATTTTGGTCTCCAAGTGTCTGAAAAGCCCTTTTTAGTCAAAATAACTAAGTTTGGTCACCAAAGGTCTGAAAACCTTTTTTTAGCCAAAATGACTGTATTTTTGTCTTTTAGAGTCTTAAAACACCGCTTTTAGACATTTGGTAACCAATGGCCTGAAAAAATGTTTTTGGTCAAAATGACTCTATTTAGGTCTCCAAGTGTCTATAAAGCCCTTTTTAGTCAAAATAACTACGTTTGGTCACCAAAGGTCTGAAAAACTATTTAAGAGTCTCAAAACTCCGCATTTAGATTTGGTATTTGTTTGGGTCAAAATTACTCTATTTTGGTCTCCAAGTGTCTAAAAAGCCTTTTTTAGTCAAAATAACTGCATTTGGTCACCAAAGGTCTGAAAACCTTTTTAGCCAAAATGACTGTATTTTTGTCTTTTAGAGTCTTAAAAAGCCGGGTTTAGACAAGATAATTGCATTTTGTAACCAGTGATCTGAAAACTTTTTTGGTCAAAATGACTCTATTTTGGTCTCCAAGTGTCTAAGAAGCCCTTTTAAGTCAAAATAACTGCATTTGGTCAGCAAAGGTATGAATAAAAATTTAGTCAAAATGATTGTATTTTCGTCAATTAGAGTCTTAAAAACCGGTTTTGGACAAGATAATTGCATTTGGTAACCAATGGCCTGAAAAAATGTTTTTGGTCAAAATGACTCTATTTAGGTCTCCAAGTGTCTAAAAAGCCCTTTTAGTCATAATAACTACGTTTGGTCAACAAAGGTCTGAAAAACTATTTTAGCCAAAATGACTGTATTTTTGTCTTTTAGAGTCTCAAAACTCCGCATTTAGATTTGGTATTTGTTTGGGTCAAAATGACTCTATTTTGGTCTCCAAGTGTCTAAAAAGCCTTTTTAGTCAAAATAACTGCATTTGGTCACCAAAGATCTGAAAAACTTTTTTAGCCAAAATGACTGTATTTTTGTCTTTTAGAGTCTTAAAAAGCCAGGGTTAAAACAAGATAATTGCATTTCGTAACCAGTGATCTGAAAACATTTTTTTGGTCAAAATGACTCTATTTTGGTCTCTAAGTGTCTAAAAAGCCCTTTTTAGTCAAAATTTGGTTACCAAAGGTCTGAATTTTTTTTTAGTCAAAATGATTGTATTTTCGTCTATTAGAGTTTTAAAAAGCCGGTTTTGGACAAGATAATTGCATTTGGTAACCAATCGCCTGAAACATTTGTTTGGGTCAAAATGACCCTATTTTGGTCTCCAAGTGTCTAAAAAGCCTTTTTTAGTCAAAATAACTGCATTTGGTCACCAAAGGTCTGAAAACCTTTTTTTTTAGCCAAAATAAGTGTATTTTTGTCTTTTAGAGTCTTAAAAAGCCTGTTTTAGACAAGATAATTGCATTTCGTGCCCTGTGATATAAAAACATTTTTTTGGTCAAAATGACTCTATTTTGGTCTCCAAGTGTCTGAAAAGCCCTTTTTTTGTCAAAAAAACTACGTTTGGTCACCAAAGGTCTGAAAACCTTTTCTTAGCCAAAATGACTGTATTTTTGTCCTTTAGAGTCTTAAAACACCGCTTTTAGACAAGATAAACTACATTTGGTAACCAATGGCCTGAAAAAAATGTTTTTGGTCAAAATGACTCTATTTAGGTCTCCAAGTGTCTATAAAGCCCTTTTTAGTCAAAATAACTACGTTTGGTCACCAAAGGTCTGAAAAACTATTTTAGAGTATAAAAACTCCGCATTAACCGGTTGCCGACCGCCGCACGACTATATACTGCGGCGGTCAGCCCCGGCCAGGCAGAGTGACGTATCGGTACGTCACTCGCCTGTCACTGACTTGCGAGCCTATCGCGGGCGGGCGCGCGCCCGCCGAGGCGCGCGCCCGCCGCGCGCCCGCCGCGGCTCGTTCACAGGCAAGTCAGTGCGTGTGACCGGCGGACTCGATGTCCGCCAGTCACACTGCGATCGCTCCTGTGAAGGGAGAAAGACAGAGCAGCTTGTGTAAACAAGCTGCCTGTCAGTTCTCCCTGTGTAAAAGTGAAGATCTGACCGTTCTACTATGTAGAACGGTTGATCTTTGCTTTTACACCAATAGGAATGTCCCTGCACAGTAGAAAGCACGCCCCTAGGACACACTTAACCCCTCCCTGTCCAATAAAGTTAACCCCTTCCCTGCCAGTGTCATTTTTGCAGTAACAGTGCATATGTATAGCACTGATTACTGCAGTAATGTCACTGGTACCCCCAAAAGTGTCAAAAATGTCAGTCAAGGGTCCGATCTGTCCGCCGCAATGTCGCAGTACCGAAAAAAAAATCGCAGATCGCCGCCATTACTCGTTAAAAAAAAAACACCAAAAATTACAAAAATCTTTCCCTTTGTTAGTAAACGCGATAACTTTTGCGCAAACCAATCAAAATACGCTTTTTGCGATTTTTTTTACCAAACATAGGTAGCATAAAACAAATTGGC
The DNA here is from genome assembly GCF_965119305.1 of Pelophylax lessonae. NCBI lineage: Eukaryota > Metazoa > Chordata > Amphibia > Anura > Ranidae > Pelophylax > Pelophylax lessonae. The sequence goes on from NC_138773.1 coordinate 152,102,846, forward strand.
CGAAAAATGTTAAAAAATTTTGATTTTTACTTTTTTTTTGGGGGAATTTCATATAAAAAAATGTGAAAAATATTGTTATTTTTGCAAAATTTACGCTCTTTTTTTGTTTATAGCGCGTGATCAAAAAATCGCACAGGTGATCAAATACCACCAAAAGAAAGCTCTGTTTGTGGGAAAAAAAGGACGTCAAATTCGTTTAGGTACAGCGTTGCACGACCGCGCAATTGTCCGTTAAAGTCGCGCAGTAAAAAATCGCAAAAAAACCCCTGGTCCTTTAGCAGCCAAATCCTCCGGGGCTTAAGTGGTTAAGATTTGGTATTTGTTTGGGTCAAAATTACTCTATTTTGGTCTCCAAGTGTCTAAAAAGCCTTTTTTAGTCAAAATAACTGCATTTGGTCACCAAAGGTCTGAAAACCTTTTTAGCCAAAATGACTGTATTTTTGTCTTTTAGAGTCTTAAAAAGCCGGGTTTAGACAAGATAATTGCATTTCCTAACCAGTGATCTGAAAACTTTTTTTGGTCAAAATGACTCTATTTTGGTCTCCAAGTGTCTAAAAAGCCTTTTTTAGTCAAAATAACTACGTTTGGTCACCAAAGGACTGAAAACCTTTTTTCAGCCAAAATGACTGTATTTTTGTCTTTTAGAGTCTTAAAAAGCCGGTTTTAGACAAGATAATTGCATTTCGTGCCCAGTGATCTGAAAACATTTTTTTGGTCAAAATGATTCTATTTTGGTCTCCAAGTGTCTGAAAAGCCCTTTTTAGTCAAAATAACTACGTTTGGTCACCAAAGGTCTGAAAACCTTTTTTTAGCCAAAATAACTGTATTTTTGTCTTTTAGAGTCTTAAAACACTGCTTTTAGACAAGATAAACTACATTTGGTAACCAATGGCCTGATAAAATGTTTTTGGTCAAAATGACTCTATTTAGGTCTCCAAGTGTCTAAAAAGCCCTTTTTAGTCATAATAACTACGTTTGGTCAACAAAGGTCTGAAAAACTGATTTAGCCAAAATGACTGTATTTTAGTCTTTTAGAGTCTCAAAACTGCGCATTTAGATTTGGTATTTGTTTGGGTCAAAATGACTCTATTTTTGTCTCCAAGTGTCTAAAAAGCCTTTTTAGTCAAAATAACTGCATTTGGTCACCAAAGGTCTGAAAAACTTTTTTAGCCAAAATGACTGTATTTCTGTCTTTTAGAGTCTTAAAAAGCTGGGTTTAGACAAGATAATTGCATTTCGTAACCAGTGATCTGAAAACTTTTTTGGTCAAAATGACTCTATTTTGGTCTCCAAGTGTCTAAGAAGCCCTTTTAAGTCAAAATAACTGCATTTGGTCACCAAAGGTCTGAAAACCTTTTTTTTGCCAAAATAACAGTATTTTTGTCCTTTAGAGTCTTAAAAAGCCGGTTTTAGACAAGATAATTGCATTTCGTGCCCAGTGATCTGAAAACATTTTTTTGGTAAAAATGACTCTATTTTGGTCTCCAAGTGTCTGAAAAGCCATTTTTTGTCAAAATAACTACGTTTGGTCACCAAAGGTCTGAAAACCTTTTTTTAGCCAAAATGACTGTATTTTTGTCTTTTAGAGTCTTAAAACACCGCTTTTAGACAAGATAAACTACATTTGGTAACCAATGGCCTGAAAAAATGTTTTTGGTCAAAATGACTCTATTTAGGTCTCCAAGTGTCTAAAAAGCCCTTTTTAGTCATGATAACTACGTTTGGTCAACAAAGGTCTGAAAAACTATTTTAGCCAAAATGACTGTATTTTTGTCTTTTAGAGTCTCAAAACTCCGCATTTAAATTTGGTATTTGTTTGGGTCAAAATGACTCTATTTTGGTCTCCAAGTGTCTAAAAAGCCTTTTTAGTCAAAATAACTGCATTTGGTCACCAAAGGTCTGAAAAACTTTTTTAGCCAAAATGACTGTATTTTTGTCTTTTAGAGTCTTAAAAAGCCGGGTTTAGACAAGATAATTGCATTTCATAACCAGTGATCTGAAAACTTTTTTGGTCAAAATGACTCTATTTTGGTCTCCAAGTGTCTAAAAAGCCTTTTTTAGTCAAAATAACTACGTTTGGTCACCAAAGGTCTGAAAACCTTTTTTCAGCCAAAATGACTGTATTTTTGTCTTTTAGAGTCTCAAAACTCCGCATTTAGATTTGGTATTTGTTTGGGTCAAAATGACTCTATTTTGGTCTCCAAGTGTCTAAAAAGCCTTTTTAGTCAAAATAACTGCATTTGGTCACCAAAGGTCTGAAAAACTTTTTTAGCCAAAATGACTGTATTTTTGTCTTTTAGAGTCTTAAAAAGAAGGGTTTAGACAGGATAATTGCATTTCGTAACCAGTGATCTGAAAACATTTTTTTGGTCAAAATGACTCTATTTTGGTCTCCAAGTGTCTAAAAAGCCCTTTTTAGTCAAAATAACTGCATTTGGTTACCAAAGGTCTAAAAAAAATTTAGTCAAAATGATTGTATTTTCGTCTATTAGAGTCTTAAAAAGCCGGTTTTGGACAAGATAATTGCATTTGGTAACCAATCACCTGAAACATTTGTTTGGGTCAAAATGACTCTATTTTGGTCTCAGAGTGTCTAAAAAGCCTTTTATAGTCACAATAACTGCATTTGGTCACCAAAGGTCTGAAAACCTTTTTTTAGCCAAAATAACTGTATTTTTGTCTTTTAGAGTCTTAAAACACCGCTTTTAGACAAGATAAACTACATTTGGGTAACCAATGGCCTGAAAAAATGTTTTTGGTCAAAATGACTCTATTTAGGTCTCCACGTGTCTATAAAGCCATTTTTAGTCAAAATAACTACGTTTGGTCACCAAAGGTCTGAAAAACTATTTTAGAGTCTCAAAACTCCGCATTTAGATTTTGTATTTGTTTGGGTCAAAATTACTCTATTTTGGTCTCCAAGTGTCTAAAAAGCCTTTTTTAGTCAAAATAACTGCATTTGGTCACCAAAGGTCTGAAAACTTTTTTGGCCAAAATGACTGTATTTTTGTCTTTTAGAGTCTTAAAAAGCCGGGTTTAGACAAGATAATTGCATTTCGTAACCAGTGATCTGAAAACTTTTTTGGTCAAAATGACTCTATTTTGGTCTCCAAGTGTCTAAGAAGCCCTTTTAAGTCAAAATAACTGCATTTGGTCAGCAAAGGTATGAATAAAAATTTAGTCAAAATGATTGTATTTTCGTCAATTAGAGTTTTAAAAACCGGTTTTGGACAAGATAATTGCATTTGGTAACCAATGGCCTAAAAAATGTTTTTGGTCAAAATGACTATTTAGGTCTCCAAGTGTCTAAAAAGCCCTTTTTAGTCATAATACCTACGTTTGGTCAACAAAGGTCTGAAAAACTATTTTAGCCAAAATGACTGTATTTTTGTCTTTTAGAGTCTCAAAACTCCGCATTTAGATTCGGTATTTGTTTGGGTCAAAATGACTCTATTTTGGTCTCCAAGTGTCTAAAAAGCCTTTTTAGTCAAAATAACTGCATTTGGTCACCAAAGGTCTGAAAAACTTTTTTAGCCAAAATGACTGTATTTTTGTCTTTTAGAGTCTTAAAAAGCCGGTTTTAGACAAGATAATTGCATTTCGTGCCCAGTGATCTGAAAACTTTTTTTGGTCAAAATGACTCTATTTTTGTCTCCAAGTGTCTAAAAAGCCTTTTTTAGTCAAAATAACTACGTTTGGTCACCAAAGGACTGAAAACCTTTTTTCAGCCAAAATGACTGTATTTTTGTCTTTTAGAGTCTTAAAACACTGCTTTTAGACAAGATAAACTACATTTGGTAACCAATGGCCTGAAAAAATGTTTTTGGTCAAAATGACTCTATTTAGGTCTCCAAGTGTCTATAAAGCCCTTTTTAGTCAAAACAACTACGTTTGGTCACCAAAGGTCTGAAAAACTATTTTAGTGTCTCAAAACTCCGCATTTAGATTTTGTATTTGTTTGGGTCAAAATTACTCTATTTTGGTCTCCAAGTGTCTAAAAAGCCTTTTTTAGTCAAAATAACTGCATTTGGTCACCAAAGGTCTGAAAACTTTTTTGGCCAAAATGACTGTATTTTTGTCTTTTAGAGTCTTAAAAAGCCGGGTTTAGACAAGATAATTGCATTTCTTAACCAGTGATCTGAAAACTTTTTTGGTCAAAATGACTCTATTTTGGTCTCCAAGTGTCTAAGAAGCCCCTTTAAGTCAAAATAACTGCATTTGGTCAGCAAAGGTATGAATAAAAATTTAGTCAAAATGATTGTATTTTCGTCAATTAGAGTTTTAAAAACCGGTTTTGGACAAGATAATTGCATTTGGTAACCAATGGCCTAAAAAATGTTTTTGGTCAAACTGACTCTATTTAGGTCTCCAAGTGTCTAAAAAGCCCTTTTTAGTCATAATACCTACGTTTGGTCAACAAAGGTCTGAAAAACTATTTTAGCCAAAATGACTGTATTTTTGTCTTTTAGAGTCTCAAAACTCCGCATTTAGATTTGGTATTTGTTTGGGTCAAAATGACTCTATTTTGGTCTCCAAGTGTCTAAAAAGCCTTTTTAGTCAAAATAACTGCATTTGGTCACCAAAGGTCTGAAAAACTTTTTTAGCCAAAATGACTGTATTTTTGTCTTTTAGAGTCTTAAAAAGCCGGGTTTAGACAAGATAATTGCATTTCCTAACCAGTGATCTGAAAACTTTTTTTGGTCAAAATGACTCTATTTTGGTCTCCAAGTGTCTAAAAAGCCTTTTTTAGTCAAAATAACTACGTTTGGTCACCAAAGGACTGAAAAACTTTTTTCAGCCAAAATGACTGTATTTTTGTCTTTTAGAGTCTTAAAAAGCCGGTTTTAGACAAGATAATTGCATTTCGTGCCCAGTGATCTGAAAACATTTTTTTGGTCAAAATGATTCTATTTTGGTGTCCAAGTGTCTGAAAAGCCCTTTTTAGTCAAAATAACTACGTTTGGTCACCAAAGGTCTGAAAACCTTTTTTTAGCCAAAATAACTGTATTTTTGTCTTTTAGAGTCTTAAAACACTGCTTTTAGACAAGATAAACTACATTTGGTAACCAATGGCCTGATAAAATGTTTTTGGTCAAAATGACTCTATTTAGGTCTCCAAGTGTCTAAAAAGCCCTTTTTAGTCATAATAACTACGTTTGGTCAACAAAGGTCTGAAAAACTATTTTAGCCAAAATGACTGTATTTTTGTCTTTTAGAGTCTCAAAACTCCGCATTTAGATGTGGTATTTGTTTGGGTCAAAATGACTCTATTTTGGTCACCAAGTGTCTAAAAAGCCTTTTTAGTCAAAATAACTGCATTTGGTCACCAAAGGTCTGAAAAACTTTTTTAGCCAAAATGACTGTATTTTTGTCTTTTAGAGTCTTAAAAAGCCGGGTTTAGACAAGATAATTGCATTTCATAACCAGTGATCTGAAAAATTTTTTTGGTCAAAATGACTCTATTTTGGTCTCCAAGTGTCTAAAAAGCCTTTTTTAGTCAAAATAACTATGTTTGGTCACCAAAGGTCTGAAAACCTTTTTTCAGCCAAAATGACTGTATTTTTGTCTTTTAGAGTCTCAAAACTCCGCATTTAGATTTGGTATTTGTTTGGGTCAAAATGACTCTATTTAGGTCTCCAAGTGTCTATAAAGCCCTTTTTAGTCAAAATAACTACGTTTGGTCACCAAAGGTCTGAAAAACTATTTTAGAGTCTCAAAACTCCGCATTTAGATTTGGTATTTGTTTGGGTCAAAATGACTCTATTTTGGTCTCCAAGTGTCTAAAAAGCCTTTTTTAGTCAAAATAACTACGTTTGGTCACCAAAGGTCTGAAAACCTTTTTTCAGCCAAAATGACTGTATTTTTGTCTTTTAGAGTCTTAAAAAGCCGGTTTTAGACAAGATAATTGCATTTCGTGCCCAGTGATCTGAAAACATTTTTTTGGTCAAAATGAATCTATTTTGGTCTCCAAGTGTCTGAAAAGCCCTTTTTAGACAAAATAACTACGTTTGGTCACCAAAGGTCTGAAAACCTTTTTTTAGCAAAAATGACTGTATTTTTGTCTTTTAGAGTCTTAAAACACTGCTTTTAGACAAGATAAACTACATTTGGTAACCAATGGCCTGAAAAAATGTTTTTGGTCAAAATGACTCTATTTAGGTCTCCAAGTGTCTATAAAGCCCTTTTTAGTCAAAATAACTACGTTTGGTCACCGAAGGTCTGAAAAACTATTTTAGAGTCTCAAAACTCCGCATTTAGATTTGGTATTTGTTTGGGTCAAAATTACTCTATTTTGGTCTCCAAGTGTCTGAAAAGCCCTTTTTAGTCAAAATAACTACGTTTGGTCACCAAAGGTCTGAAAACCTTTTTTTAGCCAAAATGACTGTATTTTTGTCTTTTAGAGTCTTAAAACACCGCTTTTAGACAAGATAAACTACATTTGGTAACCAATGGCCTGAAAAAATGTTTTTGGTCAAAATGACTCTATTTAGGTCTCCAAGTGTCTAAAAAGCCCTTTTTAGTCATAATAACTACGTTTGGTCAACAAAGGTCTGAAAAACTATTTTAGCCAAAATGACTGTATTTTTGTCTTTTAGAGTCTCAAAACTCCGCATTTAGATTTGGTATTTGTTTGGGTCAAAATGACTCTATTTTGGTCTCCAAGTGTCTAAAAAGCCTTTTTAGTCAAAATAACTGCATTTGGTCACCAAAGGTCTGAAAAACTTTTTTAGCCAAAATGACTGTATTTTTGTCTTTTAGAGTCTTAAAAAGAAGGGTTTAGACAGGATAATTGCATTTCGTAACCAGTGATCTGAAAACATTTTTTTGGTCAAAATGACTCTATTTTGGTCTCCAAGTGTCTAAAAAGCCCTTTTTAGTCAAAATAACTGCATTTGGTTACCAAAGGTCTGAAAAACAATTTAGTCAAAATGATTGTATTTTCGTCTATTAGAGTCTTAAAAAGCCGGTTTTGGACAAGATAATTGCATTTGGTAACCAATCACCTGAAACATTTGTTTGGGTCAAAATGACTCTATTTTGGTCTCAGAGTGTCTAAAAAGCCTTTTATAGTCAAAATAACTGCATTTGGTCACCAAAGGTCTGAAAACCTTTTTTTAGCCAAAATAACTGTATTTTTGTCTTTTAGAGTCTTAAAACACCGCTTTTAGACAAGATATACTACATTTGGGTAACCAATGGCCTGAAAAAATGTTTTTGGTCAAAATGACTCTATTTAGGTCTCCACGTGTCTATAAAGCCATTTTTAGTAAAAATAACTACGTTTGGTCACCAAAGGTCTGAAAAACTATTTTAGAGTCTCAAAACTCCGCATTTAGATTTTGTATTTGTTTGGGTCAAAATTACTCTATTTTGGTCTCCAAGTGTCTAAAAAGCCTTTTTTAGTCAAAATAACTGCATTTGGTCACCAAAGGTCTGAAAACTTTTTTGGCCAAAATGACTGTATTTTTGTCTTTTAGAGTCTTAAAAAGCCGGGTTTAGACAAGATAATTGCATTTCGTAACCAGTGATCTGAAAACTTTTTTGGTCAAAATGACTCTATTTTGGTCTCCAAGTGTCTAAGAAGCCCTTTTAAGTCAAAATAACTGCATTTGGTCAGCAAAGGTATGAATAAAAATTTAGTCAAAATGATTGTATTTTCGTCAATTAGAGTTTTAAAAACCGGTTTTGGACAAGATAATTGCATTTGGTAACCAATGGCCTAAAAAATGTTTTTGGTCAAAATGACTATTTAGGTCTCCAAGTGTCTAAAAAGCCCTTTTTAGTCATAATACCTACGTTTGGTCAACAAAGGTCTGAAAACCTTTTTTTAGCCAAAATGACTGTATTTTTGTCTTTTAGAGTCTTAAAACACCGCTTTTAGACAAGATAAACTACATTTGGTAACCAATGGCCTGAAAAAATGTTTTTGGTCAAAATGACTCTATTTAGGTCTCCAAGTGTCTAAAAAGCCCTTTTTAGTCATAATAACTACGTTTGGTCAACAAAGGTCTGAAAAACTATTTTAGCCAAAATGACTGTATTTTTGTCTTTTAGAGTCTCAAAACTCCGCATTTAAATTTGGTATTTGTTTGGGTCAAAATGACTCTATTTTGGTCTCAGAGTGTCTAAAAAGCCTTTTTAGTCAAAATAACTGCATTTGGTCACCAAAGGTCTGAAAAACTTTTTTAGCCAAAATGACTGTATTTTTGTCTTTTAGAGTCTTAAAAAGCCGGGTTTAGACAAGATAATTGCATTTCATAACCAGTGATCTGAAAATTTTTTTTGGTCAAAATGACTCTATTTTGGTCTCCAAGTGTCTAAAAAGCCTTTTTTAGTCAAAATAACTACGTTTGGTCACCAAAGGTCTGAAAACCTTTTTTCAGCCAAAATGACTATATTTTTGTCTTTTAGAGTCTCAAAACTCCGCATTTAGATTTGGTATTTGTTTGGGTCAAAATGACTCTATTTAGGTCTCCAAGTGTCTATAAAGCCCTTTTTAGTCAAAATAACTACGTTTGGTCACCAAAGGTCTGAAAACCTTTTTTCAGCCAAAATGACTGTATTTTTGTCTTTTAGAGTCTTAAAAAGCCGGTTTTAGACAAGATAATTGCATTTCGTGCCCAGTGATCTGAAAACATTTTTTTGGTCAAAATGAGTCTATTTTGGTCTCCAAGTGTCTGAAAAGCCCTTTTTAGACAAAATAACTACGTTTGGTCACCAAAGGTCTGAAAACCTTTTTTTAGCAAAAATGACTGTATTTTTGTCTTTTAGAGTCTTAAAAAGCCGGGTTTAGACAAGATAATTGCATTTCGTAATCAGTGATATGAAAACTTTTTTTGGTCAAAATGACTCTATTTTGGTCTCCAAGTGTCTAAGAAGCACTTTTAAGTCAAAATAACTGCATTTGGTCAGCAAAGGTATGAAAAAAAATTTTGTCAAAATAATTGTATTTTCGTCTATTAGAGTCTTAAAAACTGGTTTTGGACAAGATAATTGCATTTGGTAACCAATGGCCTGAAAAAATGTTTTTGGTCAAAATGACTCTATCTAGGTCTCCAAGTGTCTAAAAAGCCCTTTTTAGTCATAATAACTATGTTTGGTCAACAAAGGTCTGAAAAACTATTTTAGCCAAAATGACTGTATTTTTGTCTTTTAGAGTCTCAAAACTCCGCATTTAGATTTGGTATTTGTTTGGGTCAAAATGACTCTATTTTTGTCTCCAAGTGTCTAAAAAGCCTTTTTAGTCAAAATAACTGCATTTGGTCACCAAAGGTCTGAAAAACTTTTTTAGCCAAAATGACTGTATTTTTGTCTTTTAGAGTCTTAAAAAGCCGGGTTTAGACAAGATAATTGCATTTCGTAACCAGTGATCGGAAAACATTTTTTTGGTCAAAATGACTCTATTTTGGTCTCCAAGTGTCTAAAAAGCCCTTTTTAGTCAAAATAACTGCATTTGGTTACCAAAGGTCTGAAAAAAATTTAGTCAAAATGATTGTATTTTCGTCTATTAGAGTTTTAAAAAGCCAGTTTTGGACAAGATAATTGCATTTGGTAACCAATCGCCTGAAACACTTGTTTGGGTCAAAATTACTCTATTTTGGTCTCCAAGTGTCTAAAAAGCCCTTTTAAGTCAAAATAACTGCATTTGGTCACCAAAGGTCTGAAAACCTTTTTTTTGCCAAAATAACAGTATTTTTGTCCTTTAGAGTCTTAAAAAGCCGGTTTTAGACAAGATAATTGCATTTCGTGCCCAGTGATCTGAAAACATTTTTTTGGTAAAAATGACTCTATTTTGGTCTCCAAGTGTCTGAAAAGCCATTTTTTGTCAAAATAACTACGTTTGGTCACCAAAGGTCTGAAAACCTTTTTTTAGCCAAAATGACTGTATTTTTGTCTTTTAGAGTCTTAAAACACCGCTTTTAGACAAGATAAACTACATTTGGTAACCAATGGCCTGATAAAATGTTTTTGGTCAAAATGACTCTATTTAGGTCTCCAAGTGTCTAAAAAGCCCTTTTTAGTCATAATAACTACGTTTGGTCAACAAAGGTCTGAAAAACTATTTTAGCCAAAATGACTGTATTTTTGTCTTTTAGAGTCTCAAAACTCCGCATTTAAATTTGGTATTTGTTTGGGTCAAAATGACTCTATTTTGGTCTCCAAGTGTCTAAAAAGCCTTTTTAGTCAAAATAACTGCATTTGGTCACCAAAGGTCTGAAAAACTTTTTTAGCCAAAATGACTGTATTTTTGTCTTTTAGAGTCTTAAAAAGCCGGGTTTAGACAAGATAATTGCATTTCATAACCAGTGATCTGAAAATTTTTTTGGTCAAAATGACTCTATTTTGGTCTCCAAGTGTCTAAAAAGCCTTTTTTAGTCAAAATAACTACGTTTGGTCACCAAAGGTCTGAAAACCTTTTTTCAGCCAAAATGACTGTATTTTTGTCTTTTAGAGTCTCAAAACTCCGCATTTAGATTTGGTATTTGTTTGGGTCAAAATGACTCTATTTTGGTCTCCAAGTGTCTAAAAAGCCTTTTTAGTCAAAATAACTGCATTTGGTCACCAAAGGTCTGAAAAACTTTTTTAGCCAAAATGACTGTATTTTTGTCTTTTAGAGTCTTAAAAAGAAGGGTTTAGACAGGATAATTGCATTTCGTAACCAGTGATCTGAAAACATTTTTTTGGTCAAAATGACTCTATTTTGGTCTCCAAGTGTCTAAAAAGCCCTTTTTAGTCAAAATAACTGCATTTGGTTACCAAAGGTCTGAAAAAAAATTTAGTCAAAATGATTGTATTTTCGTCTATTAGAGTCTTAAAAAGCCGGTTTTGGACAAGATAATTGCATTTGGTAACCAATCACCTGAAACTAGTGTTGAGCGAACACGGACTGTATTATTCGTGTTCGTACCGAATAATTGGATTTTTTTTACCCGAACACGGACACGGACACTTTACTGTATGTTCGGGTAAAAATCCGTGTTCGGTCGTTTTATTTCCGGGTTTTGCATGCTTTGGCGCTCTTTTCATGGCGGGCTTTCAACAGCCAATCAACAATCGTTTAACTGGTGTGCCTTAAGCCATCCCAGCCATGCCTGCAAATGTCTTAGTAGCTGTGATTGGCCGTCTGAAGCATGTGACCAAGTCTTTATAAGTTCGAGGCAGCCGCCGCAGCAGCGTCATTCTGCTGCTTAGCTAAGGGACAGAGCACACATCAATGTGCTGGCTGCTGATTAGGGAAAGATAGGCAGGAAAAAACCATTTGTGTCCGGATAGAATTGAGGGACAGGTCGGAGTGTTTAGGCAGGGCGAGTTGTAGGCATTTTAGGGATAGAGTCTGCTGAATTATAGGGTCAGTGTCTTCTACAAACTACAATCGATATTGCTGTGTGGGGGGTGGGGTGAATCTGCACTCAATCCTGATCTACGATCTCTTCTCAATCCTGTTAGGGACAGAGTCTGCTGAATTTTAGGGAAACTGTGTTCTACAAACTACAATCGATATTGCTGTGTGGTGTGGGATTGGAGATAGGCAGGTGTCAGTGATCCACATCCATTTTTCTGTGTGTGAGCTGCAGTGAACACAATCTTTTTGGGCTGCAGTGAACACAATCTTTTTGGGCTGCAGTGAACACAATCTTTTTGGGCTGCAGTGAACACAATCTTTTTGGGCTGCAGTGAACACAATCTTTTTGGGGTGCAGTGAACAAAATCTTTTTGGGGTGCAGTGAACACAATCCTTTTTGGTGTGCAGTGAACACAATCTTTGTGGGGTGCAGTGAACAAAATCCTTTGTGGGGTGCAGTGAACACAATCTTTTTGGGGTGCAGTGAACAAAATCCTTTTTGGGGTGCAGTGAACAACATCCTTTTTGGGGTGCAGTGAACACAATCTTTTTGGGGTGCAGTGAACAAAATCCTTTGTGGGGTGCAGTGAACACAATCTTTTTGGGGTGCAGTGAACACAATCTTTTTGGGGTGGAGTGAACAACATCCTTTTTGGGGTGCAGTGAACAAAATCCTTTTTGGGGTGCAGTGAACAAAATCATTTTTGGGGTGCAGTGAACACAATCTTTTTGGGGTGCAGTGAACACAATCTTTGCGGGGTGCAGTGAACACAATCTTTTTGGGGTGGAGTGAACAACATCCTTTTTGGGGTGCAGTGAACAACATCCTTTTTGGGGTGCAGTGAACACAATCTTTTTGGGGTGCAGTGAACACAATCTTTGTGGGGTACAGTGAACAGAATCTTTGTGGGGTGCAGTGAACACAATCTTTGGGGGGTACAGTGAACACAATCTTTTTGGGGTGCAGTGAACACAATCTTTGTGGGGTGCAGTGAACACAATCTTTTTGGGGTGGAGTGAACAAAATCATTTTTGGGGTGCAGTGAACAACATCCTTTTTGGGGTGCAGTGATCAAAATCCTTTTTGGGGTGCAGTGAACACAATCTTTTTGGGGTGCAGTGAACAACATCCTTTGTGGGGTGCAGTGAACAGAATCTTTGTGGGGTGCAGTGAACACAATCTTTGGGGGGGTACAGTGAACACAATCTTTTTGGGGTGCAGTGAACACAATCTTTGTGGGGTACAGTGAACAGAATCTTTGTGGGGTGCAGTGAACACAATCTTTGGGGGGTACAGTGAACACAATCTTTTTGGGGTGCAGTGAACACAATCTTTGGGGGGTACAGTGAACACAATCTTTTTGGGGTGCAGTGAACACAATCTTTGTGGGGTGCAGTGAACACAATCTTTGGGGGGGTACAGTGAACACAATCTTTTTGGGGTGCAGTGAACAACATCCTTTTAGGGTGCAGTGAACACAATCTTTGTGGGGTGCAGTGAACAACATCCTTTTAGGGTGCAGTGAACACAATCTTTGTGGGGTACAGTGAACAGAATCTTTGTGGGGTGCAGTGAACACAATCTTTGGGGGGTACAGTGAACACAATCTTTGTGAGGTGCAGTGAACACAATCTTTGTGGGGTGCAGTGAACACAATCATTGTGGGGTGCAGTGAACTCAATCTTTGTGGGGTACAGTGAACACAATCTCATACTTCTGAAGATTTGAGGGTGCTGCCTGTTCCATACTCCCCCTACTCCTCATCTAGCCTTTTAGGGGTACAAACAATAGTAATTGGGGCCTAGTGTGGTTGTGTACGTGTGATATACATACACTTTTTTTGGATCATATTCTCTATTCCGCTATTTAATCAAAAACCTTTGGGGATCAGTTAAATTGGGGGATAGTCTGTGTTGGTACGTGTGAGAGAGATCCACCTTTCCAAGTTGTTGGGGTTCATCTCATACTTCTGAAGGTTTGAGGGTGCTGCCTGTTCCATACTCCCCCTACTCCTAGCCTTTTAGGGGTACAAACAATAGTAATTGGGGCCTAGTGTGGTTGTGTACGTGTGATATACATACACTTTTTTTGGATCATATTTTCTATTCCGCTATTTAATCAAAAACCTTTGGGGATCAGTTAAATTGGGGGATAGTCTGTGTTGGTACGTGTGAGAGAGATCCACCTTTCCAAGTTGTTGGGGTTCATCTCATACTTCTGAAGGTTTGAGGGTGCTGCCTGTTCCATACTCCCCCTACTCCTAGCCTTTTAGGGGTACAAACAATAGTAATTGGGGCCTAGTGTGGTTGTGTACGTGTGATATACATACACTTTTTTTGGATCATATTTTCTATTCCGCTATTTAATCAAAAACCTTTGGGGATCAGTTAAATTGGGGGATAGTCTGTGTTGGTACGTGTGAGAGAGATCCACCTTTCCAAGTTGTTGGGGTTCATCTCATACTTCTGAAGGTTTGAGGGTGCTGCCTGTTCCATACCCCCCCTACTCCTCATCTAGCCTTTTAGGGGTACAAACAATAGTAATTGGGGCCTAGTGTGGTTGTGTACGTGTGATATACATACACTTTTTTTGGATCATATTTTCTATTCCGCTATTTAATCAAAAACCTTTGGGGATCAGTTAAATTGGGGGATAGTCTGTGTTGGTACGTGTGAGAGAGATCCACCTTTCCAAGTTGTTGGGGTTCATCTCATACTTCTGAAGGTTTGAGGGTGCTGCCTGTTCCATACCCCCCCTACTCCTCATCTAGCCTTTTAGGGGTACAAACAATAGTAATTGGGGCCTAGTGTGGTTGTGTACGTGTGATATACATACACTTTTTTTGGATCATATTTTCTATTCCGCTATTTAATCAAAAACCTTTGGGGATCAGTTAAATTGGGGGATAGTCTGTGTTGGTACGTGTGAGAGAGATCCACCTTTCCAAGTTGTTGGGGTTCATCTCATACTTCTGAAGGTTTGAGGGTGCTGCCTGTTCCATACTCCCCCTACTCCTAGCCTTTTAGGGGTACAAACAATAGTAATTGGGGCCTAGTGTGGTTGTGTACGTGTGATATACATACACTTTTTTTGGATCATATTTTCTATTCCGCTATTTAATCAAAAACCTTTGGGGATCAGTTAAATTGGGGGATAGTCTGTGTTGGTACGTGTGAGAGAGATCCACCTTTCCAAGTTGTTGGGGTTCATCTCATACTTCTGAAGGTTTGAGGGTGCTGCCTGTTCCATACTCCCCCTACTCCTCATCTAGCCTTTTAGGGGTACAAACAATAGTAATTGGGGCCCAGTGTGGTTGTGTACGTGTGATATACATACACTTTTTTTGGATCATATTTTCTATTCCGCTATTTAATCAAAAACCTTTGGGGATCAGTTAAATTGGGGGATAGTCTGTGTTGGTACGTGTGAGAGAGATCCACCTTTCCAAGTTGTTGGGGTTCATCTCATACTTCATACTTCATACTCATGCTTCAGTTTGCCTCCTGTTCCTAACTCCTCCTACTCCGCTTCCTCATCCTCTACCGCCTCCTCATCCGGACAGCGTAACACCTTCACCACCAACTTCAGCACGGCCAGGGGTAAACGACAGCAGGCAGTTTTACAACTTGCCTGTTTGGGGGACAAACCACACACCGCGCAGGAGTTGTGGAGGAGCATGGAACAGCAGACAAATGAGTGGTTGCTGCCAGCGAGCCTCAAGCCCGGCCTGGTGGTGTGCGATAACGGGCGAAATCTCATAGCAGCTCTGGGCCTAGCCGGTTTGACGCACATCCCTTGCCTGGCGCATGTGCTGAATTTGGTGGTGCAGAGGTTCCTTAAAAACTACCCCGATATGTCAGAGCTGCTGCAGAAAGTGCGGGCCGTTTGTGCGCACTTTCGGCGTTCTCACCCTGCTGCTGCTCGCCTGGCAGCGCTGCAGCGTAACTTCGGCCTTCCCGCTCACCGCCTCATATGTGACGTGCCCACAAGGTGGAACTCCACCTTGCACATGCTGGAAAGACTGTGCGAGCAGCAGCAGGCCATAGTGGAGTTTCAGCTGCAGCACGCACGCGTGAGTCGCTCTGCGGAACAGCACCACTTCACCACCAATAACTGGGCCTCCATGCGAGACCTGTGTGCCTTGTTGCGCTGTTTTGAGTACTCCACCAACATGGCCAGTGGCAATGACGCCGTTCTCAGCTTAACTATCCCACTTCTATGCCTCCTTGAAAAAACAATTCGGGCGATGATGGAAGAGGATGTGGCACAGGATGAGGAGGAGGAGGAGGATGAAGAGGTAACATTTCCAAGGCTTTCAGGGCAGTCATTCGCAAGGGGCTCCGAGGGTGGGTTCCTGCACACGCAAACGCCAGGGACGCAATTGTCCAGCAGGGGCACAGTTCTGGAGGATGAGGAGGATGAGGAGGAGGAGGAGCTGGAGGAGGAGATGGAACCATGTTCACAGCAGGGTGGCACCCAGGCCAGCTCATGGCCATCACTGGTGCGTGGCTGGGGGGATACAGAGGACACGGACGATACACCTCCCACAGAGGACAGCCTTTCGTTGCCTCTGGGCAGCCTGGCACACATGAGCGATTACATGCTGCAGTGTCTCCACAACGACCGCCGAGTTGCCCACATTCTAACTTGTGCTGATTACTGGGTGGCCACGCTGCTGGATCCCCGTTACAAGGACAACGTACCGTCCTTAATTCACTCACTGGAGCGCGATCGCAAGATGCGCGAGTACAAGCGCACGCTGGTAGACGCCATGCTGCTGGCATTCCCATCTGACAGCGGGGCCACAGTGGAAGCACAAGGCAGAGGAGGAGGAGGAGGAGGTCGCCAACGCAACCAGGGCACCGCCAGCACCTCAGAAGGCAGGGTTAGCATGGCCGAAATGTGGAAAAGCTTTGTCAGCACGCCACAACAAACAGCAGCACCAGCAGCTCAGATGGAACGTCTTAGCAGGAGGCAGCATTTTACCAACATGGTGGAGCAGTATGTGTGCACACGCCTACATGTAGTGAATGACGGGTCTGCCCCCTTCAACTTCTGGGTCTCCAAATTGGGCACATGGCCTGAGCTTGCCCTTTACGCCTTGGAGGTGCTGGCGTGCCCTGCAGCCAGTGTATTATCTGAACGGGTATTTAGCACGGCTGGGGGCGTTATAACAGACAAGCGCAGCCGCCTGTCCAGAGACAATGTGGACAAGCTCACGTTCATTAAAATGAACCAGGCATGGATCCCACGGGACTTTTCCGTACCTTATGCAGAATAGCAATGGATACCGACCTTACCCACCCATTGTTCCATTTTTGCTCTTTCTCACTCTTTTGGGGTGTACCCTCATTTAAAATTTTTGAAAAGAAGCAGTGTTGGCTACCTCGTCCTCCTCCTCAGGGCCAGATTAATGTAGGGGCTATTGGAGCTGCAGCTCCAGGCCCCTACCTTTTATATAGGCCCCGGGTTGGCCATATTCACTGTTACCGCTCTTCTGTCACTTGTAAACACAGAAGTCTGGCTTCTATGCTCGCTTCCCCAGGCAGCACCCTCAGAACCTCCCCACACAGCGTGAAGGCCGGACAAGGAGGGACAGTTGGCGATGCATGGATGTGTTTATGGGCTTCAGAGACAGCATCCCATGTTGAATTAGGCATGCATGGCTGCACCCTTCCTCCTCTGGGTGCATGGCAAGGCACGGCCCTTAAGGCCCTTCAAAATCCTCAGCACCAAGCCCATGATGCTGTTAATCCGGCCCTGGTCCTCCTCCACCGCCGCTTCCACCTACACCGCCCATAGGTGTGCGCAGCCTATTGCATTAAGGTGTGCACCCCAAAGTTGAAATACACATGCATGTGTTTGCCAGCAGGGAGAGTAATGTATCGGGGCCATGTACCTGTAGGCAAGGAGAAATAGAGCAGAGCAGGTCCCAGGGAGATCTTTCCCATCTCCTCACTGGCAATGCTATGTGCCCTAGGTGATTAGGGTGTGCCCAGGCACACCCAGCACACCCTGTGCGCACGCCTATGTCACCGCCACATCCACCACCACCTCAACCTCCCTCCTACTCCATATGGGCCTCGTCCTTCAGAGATGAAGAAGAACATTGTTTTATTTTTCTGTTTTTTTTGTTGTTTTAAGTTATTTCCCTATCCACATTTGTTTGCAGAGCACTTGCCATGCTCTTAATTACGTTTTGCTGCCATTTGCAGCACTCTAGCCCTTTCCATTGGTGTTTTAGAGCCATTTTAGTGCCTTAAAGTTCGGGTCCCCATTGACTTCAATGGGGTTCGGTGTCCGGGAAAAGTTCGGTAAAAGTCCGGGACACGGACCCGGACTTTTTTTTAAAGTTCGGCCGAACCCGTCGAACACGGACATCTAGGTGTCCGCTCAACCCTACCTGAAACATTTGTTTGGGTCAAAATGACTCTATTTTGGTCTCAGAGTGTCTAAAAAGCCTTTTATAGTCAAAATAACTGCATTTGGTCACCAAAGGTCTGAAAACCTTTTTTTAGCCAAAATAACTGTATTTTTGTCTTTTAGAGTCTTAAAACACCGCTTTTAGACAAGATAAACTACATTTGGGTAACCAATGGCCTGAAAAAATGTTTTTGGTCAAAATGACTCTATTTAGGTCTCCACGTGTCTATAAAGCCATTTTTAGTCAAAATAACTACGTTTGGTCACCAAAGGTCTGAAAAACTATTTTAGAGTCTCAAAACTCCGCATTTAGATTTTGTATTTGTTTGGGTCAAAATTACTCTATTTTGGTCTCCAAGTGTCTAAAAAGCCTTTTTTAGTCAAAATAACTGCATTTGGTCACCAAAGGTCTGAAAACTTTTTTGGCCAAAATGACTGTATTTTTGTCTTTTAGAGTCTTAAAAAGCCGGGTTTAGACAAGATAATTGCATTTCGTAACCAGTGATCTGAAAACTTTTTTGGTCAAAATGACTCTATTTTGGTCTCCAAGTGTCTAAGAAGCCCTTTTAAGTCAAAATAACTGCATTTGGTCAGCAAAGGTATGAATAAAAATTTAGTCAAAATGATTGTATTTTCGTCAATTAGAGTTTTAAAAACCGGTTTTGGACAAGATAATTGCATTTGGTAACCAATGGCCTAAAAAATGTTTTTGGTCAAAATGACTATTTAGGTCTCCAAGTGTCTAAAAAGCCCTTTTTAGTCATAATACCTACGTTTGGTCAACAAAGGTCTGAAAAACTATTTTAGCCAAAATGACTGTATTTTTGTCTTTTAGAGTCTCAAAACTCCGCATTTAGATTTGGTATTTGTTTGGGTCAAAATGACTCTATTTTGGTCTCCAAGTGTCTAAAAAGCCTTTTTAGTCAAAATAACTGCATTTGGTCACCAAAGGTCTGAAAAACTTTTTTAGCCAAAATGACTGTATTTTTGTCTTTTAGAGTCTTAAAAAGCCGGGTTTAGACAAGATAATTGCATTTCCTAACCAGTGATCTGAAAACTTTTTTTGGTCAAAATGACTCTATTTTGGTCTCCAAGTGTCTAAAAAGCCTTTTTTAGTCAAAATAACTACGTTTGGTCACCAAAGGACTGAAAACCTTTTTTCAGCCAAAATGACTGTATTTTTGTCTTTTAGAGTCTTAAAAAGCCGGTTTTAGACAAGATAATTGCATTTCGTGCCCAGTGATCTGAAAACATTTTTTTGGTCAAAATGATTCTATTTTGGTCTCCAAGTGTCTGAAAAGCCCTTTTTAGTCAAAATAACTACGTTTGGTCACCAAAGGTCTGAAAACCTTTTTTTAGCCAAAATAACTGTATTTTTGTCTTTTAGAGTCTTAAAACACTGCTTTTAGACAAGATAAACTACATTTGGTAACCAATGGCCTGATAAAATGTTTTTGGTCAAAATGACTCTATTTAGGTCTCCAAGTGTCTAAAAAGCCCTTTTTAGTCATAATAACTACGTTTGGTCAACAAAGGTCTGAAAAACTATTTTAGCCAAAATGACTGTATTTTTGTCTTTTAGAGTCTCAAAACTCCGCATTTAGATTTGGTATTTGTTTGGGTCAAAATGACTCTATTTTTGTCTCCAAGTGTCTAAAAAGCCTTTTTAGTCAAAATAACTGCATTTGGTCACCAAAGGTCTGAAAAACTTTTTTAGCCAAAATGACTGTATTTTTGTCTTTTAGAGTCTTAAAAAGCCGGGTTTAGACAAGATAATTGCATTTCATAACCAGTGATCTGAAAAATATTTTTGGTCAAAATGACTCTATTTTGGTCTCCAAGTGTCTAAAAAGCCTTTTTTAGTCAAAATAACTACGTTTGGTCACCAAAGGTCTGAAAACCTTTTTTCAGCCAAAATGACTATATTTTTGTCTTTTAGAGTCTCAAAACTCCGCATTTAGATTTGGTATTTGTTTGGGTCAAAATGACTCTATTTAGGTCTCCAAGTGTCTATAAAGCCCTTTTTAGTCAAAATAACTACGTTTGGTCACCAAAGGTCTGAAAAACTATTTTAGAGTCTCAAAACTCCGCATTTAGATTTGGTATTTGTTTGGGTCAAAATGACTCTATTTTGGTCTCCAAGTGTCTAAAAAGCCTTTTTTAGTCAAAATAACTACGTTTGGTCACCAAAGGTCTGAAAACCTTTTTTCAGCCAAAATGACTGTATTTTTGTCTTTTAGAGTCTTAAAAAGCCGGTTTTAGACAAGATAATTGCATTTCGTGCCCAGTGATCTGAAAACATTTTTTTGGTCAAAATGAGTCTATTTTGGTCTCCAAGTGTCTGAAAAGCCCTTTTTAGACAAAATAACTACGTTTGGTCACCAAAGGTCTGAAAACCTTTTTTTAGCAAAAATGACTGTATTTTTGTCTTTTAGAGTCTTAAAAAGCCGGGTTTAGACAAGATAATTGCATTTCGTAATCAGTGATATGAAAACTTTTTTTGGTCAAAATGACTCTATTTTGGTCTCCAAGTATCTAAGAAGCACTTTTAAGTCAAAATAACTGCATTTGGTCAGCAAAGGTATGAAAAAAAATGTTGTCAAAATAATTGTATTTTCGTCTATTAGAGTCTTAAAAACCGGTTTTGGACAAGATAATTGCATTTGGTAACCAATGGCCTGAAAAAATGTTTTTGGTCAAAATGACTCTATCTAGGTCTCCAAGTGTCTAAAAAGCCCTTTTTAGTCATAATAACTATGTTTGGTCAACAAAGGTCTGAAAAACTATTTTAGCCAAAATGACTGTATTTTTGTCTTTTAGAGTCTCAAAACTCCGCATTTAGATTTGGTATTTGTTTGGGTCAAAATGACTCTATTTTTGTCTCCAAGTGTCTAAAAAGCCTTTTTAGTCAAAATAACTGCATTTGGTCACCAAAGGTCTGAAAAACTTTTTTAGCCAAAATGACTGTATTTTTGTCTTTTAGAGTCTTAAAAAGCCGGGTTTAGACAAGATAATTGCATTTCGTAACCAGTGATCGGAAAACATTTTTTTGGTCAAAATGACTCTATTTTGGTCTCCAAGTGTCTAAAAAGCCCTTTTTAGTCAAAATAACTGCATTTGGTTACCAAAGGTCTGAAAAAAATTTAGTCAAAATTATTGTATTTTCGTCTATTAGAGTTTTAAAAAGCCAGTTTTGGACAAGATAATTGCATTTGGTAACCAATCGCCTGAAACACTTGTTTGGGTCAAAATTACTCTATTTTGGTCTCCAAGTGTCTAAAAATCCTTTTTTAGTCAAAATAACTGCATTTGGTCACCAAAGGTCTGAAAACCTTTTTTTTAGCCAAAATAACAGTATTTTTGTCCTTTAGAGTCTTAAAAAGCCGGTTTTAGACAAGATAATTGCATTTCGTGCCCAGTGATCTGAAAACATTTTTTTGGTAAAAATGACTCTATTTTGGTCTCCAAGTGTCTGAAAAGCCATTTTTTGTCAAAATAACTACGTTTGGTCACCAAAGGTCTGAAAACCTTTTTTTAGCCAAAATGACTGTATTTTTGTCTTTTAGAGTCTTAAAACACCTCTTTTAGACAAGATAAACTACATTTGGTAACCAATGGCCTGAAAAAATGTTTTTGGTCAAAATGACTCTATTTAGGTCTCCAAGTGTCTATAAAGCCCTTTTTAGTCAAAATAACTATGTTTGGTCACCAAAGGTCTGAAAACCTTTATTTTAGCCAAAATGACTGTATTTTTATCTTTTAGAGTCTTAAAAAGCCGGGTTTAGACAAGATAATTGCATTTCGTAACCAGTGATATGAAAACTTTTTTTGGTCAAAATGACTCTATTTTGGTCTCCAAGTGTCTAAAAAGCCCTTTTAAGTCAAAATAACTGCATTTGGTCACCAAAGGTCTGAAAACCTTTTTTTTGCCAAAATAACAGTATTTTTGTCCTTTAGAGTCTTAAAAAGCCGGTTTTAGACAAGATAATTGCATTTCGTGCCCAGTGATCTGAAAACGGAAAATTCCTATCATACTTACCGTAATTTTCCTTTCCTGATAGTCTCCATGGCAGCCTACGTGTGGGTTAACCCCGCCTCCACTCCAAGGGTATAGGACCCCCCTCCCATAAATTTCAGCTCTCAGGTACAGCAGGTGTTCCATATCTTAGCCGAATCCAAGACGAGAGGGTGGGTACTCCGGCTGCCATGGAGACTATCAGGAAAGGAAAATTACGGTAAGTATGATAGGAATTTTCCGTTTTCCTGTCTGTCTCCATGGCAGCCTACGTGTGGGAAATAACTAGCTCACTCCACACGGGTGGGAATGCTTTAGCAAAGAAAATTTTAATTCATGCTATTTGCAGACAAAACAGTCAAACCAAAATTAACTGAGGACAGAGAAGCAGGCTCTACACAATAGTGGGTCATAAAAGTATTGACTGATGACCACGAAGCCGCTCTGCAAATCACATCTGGAGCCACGTGCCGCGAAGCCGCCCAGGAAGTAGAGATACTCCTTGTAGAGTGCGCCGTCACCGCCTCCGGAGGAGCCAGCCCCTCAGCTCTATAGGCCTGTTGGATAGCTGCCACTATCCATGAAGCGATAGTCCTAGATGAAGCAGGTTTACCTCTGTTCTTTCCCCAGAACAGGACAAAGTGGTTGTCAGACTGCCTGAATGGTGCAGTTGCTTGAAGATAGGCTTTTAAGGATTCTCCTACATCCAACGGATGAGGATTGGACTCATTAGATGAACGGAAAGTAGGCAGGACAATCTCCTGATTCTGGTGAAACACTGAGGTGACTTTCGGATTTGAATTCAGCCTGGGTATCAGTACTACCCGATCCGGAAAAAAAGTCAAGAATGGTTCTTTACATCCGAGAGAACTTAATTCAGAGACCCTTTTAGCCGAAGTAATGGCTACCAGGAAGACAGTTCGGATGGTCAGGTCCTTGATAGAAGAAGAGGAATCTATGCCCGATTTGGAGAGGGCATTTAGGACAAGAGGTAGATCCCATTTCGGGAACCTAGGTCTTCTCTGAGGATTGAGCCTGATTGCTCCTTTGAAAAATTGTTGAATTAGTGGGTGTTGGGCCCACATGACCCCGGAGAAGGCCGATAAGGCCGAAACTTGAACTCTAAGAGTTGCCACTGAAAGGGGCATATCCAGACCAGCCTGAAGAAAACTTAGTATTTCTTGAATCCCAGGGACTGAGGAAGACATACCTTCAGGATATGCAGACTCCATGAATCTTGCCCAGATTCTACAGTATACTTTATTAGTACTTGGTCGTCTAGCATTCATCAAGGTGGAAATGGCTGTAGATGGGCAGCCGAGCGATTCCAACCTTTCCCTCTCAAGAACCAGACCGTCAACCGGAGAATTGCAGGACAGGGGTGCACTGATGTTCCCTGAAGAAGCAAGTCTGGTCTGAGGGGAAGAGGGACCGGGTCCCGGTAACTCAGTTGTAGGAGTAGCGGAAACCATGGCCTGTTCGGCCAGAAAGGCGCCACTATCACTATCTCCACATCTTCCGCTTGAAGTCTTTGCAGGAATTTGAGAATGATGGGTACTGGAGGAAAGGCGTAAGCCCTGCTGAACTCCCACCTGTCGGTTAGTGCATCTGTCCCGTAAGCTTGAGGACACTTGCCTCTCGTGACATACTTCTCCAACTTGTGGTTGCAAGGGGAGGCGAACAGATCGACTTCGGGAGATACTCCCAACGACAGAATCCATTTGAACGACTCCACATGGAGCGACAATTCGTTGTGGTTCAACTGGACCCTGGACAGAAAATCCGCTTGAACATTCTGTGAACCTGGGATGTAAACTGCCGAGATGTTTACTAGGTGAGTCTGGGCCCAGGACATGATCGGGTCTAATTCTCGTAGCAGAGAGAGACTCCGTGTCCCACCTTGTCTCTTCACATAAGACACTGCCGTGGTGTTGTCCATCCGAATCATTACAGATTTCCCCTCTAGCAGGTGTTGGAAAGATCGAAGACCCTGGTAGGCTGCCCGGAGTTCCAGTATATTGGAGACTGGAGTGTGTCTCTGAAAAGACCATCTCCCCTGTGTCATCTCTGTCAGACAATGAGCCCCCCAACCTGAGTTGCTGGCGTCTGTTGTGATTATAGTCCATGAGACTGGAACCAGAGAATGACAGTTGAGCAGATTCCTGCGCTGCAGCCACCAAAGAAGACTGTATCTCATGCTGGAGGAGATATGAATGTACTGATCTTTCTCTTCTGTGTTCCATTGTTGTAGGAACCCTTTTTGGAAGGGCCTCAGCCCATTTGACCATTGGAGCCGTGGACACCATGGTGCCAATGATTTTGAGGCACTGAGAGGCTTTCAGCCGAGGAGAGGAAAGAGCCGGAAGGATTCTCTCCCTCACTACCGGTATCTTCTCTAATGGGAGAGAGATTGAATTCTCGACGGTGTCGAATTGCGCCCCAAGATAGACTAGGCGCTGAGTGGGCTCCAGCTGACTCTTTTGTAGGTTTAGCAGCCAGCCAAACTCTTTGAGGGTCGATATGACCTGATCTCTGTGTGCCAATAACTGATCCTTTTCTTGAGACAGAAGCAGAAGATCGTCTAAGTAATGATGTAGACGTATACCTTTCAATCTTATGAAGGCTACCACTGCTAGAAGAACTTTGGTGAATACTCTGGGTGAGGTAGACAGGCCGAAGGGTAGGCAAATGAATTGCAGATGCTGATTCCGAACACAGAAGCGAAGATATTTGTGGAAGTCGGTTGCCACAGGTACATGAAAATACGCATCCTTTAAATCTATTGAGGCGAGCCAATCTCCCGGCAGTACTGCCCTTTGAATAGTTGAGAGTGTTTCCATCTTGAATTTTTCGTTCTTTATGAACTTGTTCAGGTATGTGAGATCTATAACAGGTCTCCAGGCCCCGTTCTTCTTCTGGACTAAGAAGAGGGGTGAGTAAACCCCTTGAAATTTTTCTTGTTCCGGAACCGGAGCTACCGCTCCTTGAGCCACCAAAGCGTCTACATAGGCGAGCAAGACTTCTCTTCTCTCTTCTAGACAGGGTAAATGAGTTGAGATGAATCTTGGAACTGGATCTGCCAGAAATGACCATTTGTGGCCTGTAGAGACCGTCCTGACGGTCCAAAAGTCCGTGATTGAGGCCGCCCAGACATGCTGAAAATGGAGAAGACGTGCCCCCACCTGACATGCCTGGACGGGCCCAATCTCAAAAAGATTTAGTGGAATCTTGTCCAGCAGGCGCTGGATTTTTTGATGACCTCCGAGTAGAGGATTGACCACCTCTCCAGTTTCTTCGGAAATCTCTATTAGGCTTGTAAGAGCGTGCATCTCTTGATCTCTCCGTGTATTGCCTCCTAGGTTGAGGCTTCTTCTGACCAAATAGTCGTCTGTCTTGCGGGAGGAAACCTGACTTTCCGCCAGTAGCCTTGGCAATGGCGCTGTCTAGTTTGTTTCCAAAAAGGGAAGTACCCTCAAAAGGGATCTTACACCATGCCTGTTTAGAAGCTGGATCTGCAATCCACGGGCGAAGCCACAAGGCCCTCTTTGCTGTTACTGAGGATAGCATCGATCTGGACAGAAGACGCAGAACATCAATAGATGCTTCTCCTAAAAACACTGAAGCCAGCTTGAGTTCGTGAATAGGGGAACTTTCTACGGCTTCTTCCGAGAGACTTCCAAGTTTGGATTCTATATCGGAAACCCAGACTTCCATGGCTTTAGACATTGTTGCTAATGCCATCACAGGTTTGCAGGCCGCGCCGGCCGTCACAAAGATCCTCTTTAGGTCCAGATCTATCTTCCTATCCAAAGGGTCTTTGAAAGAGACCGCGTCATCTAGTGGCAAAGTGACATGCTTTGCTAATCTTGTAACTGCCGCATCCACAAGAGGAGCAGATTCCAGACGGGCGACATCTTCAGGTTTAAAGGGATATAATTTCCCAAGTTTGGAGGATAAGGAAGACTTACTATCCCCTTTACTCCATTCTTCAGTAATCACCTCTTGTAATTCAGAGAGGGAAGGGAAGTTGATACGCTCCTTACCAAGGTGCTTGAAGAACTTCCGCTGCTTTTTCTGAGGAGACACAGGATCCTCCCATCTGAGAGCTTCTTTAATGGCTCTGATCAGGGGTGAAACTAGGGCGAACTCAAAGCCGCCTACAGCCCCTTCTTCTTCCGAATCACTGTCAGATGACTTTGCAGAAGTAATACTCGGTTGAGAGGGGCCTTGATCTTCCTGCACTTCCCCTGGAGAACTGGATGTGGTGGGACCAAGTGGTGGGACTGTACCCCATTCTTTCAGGGACTGTTGTACTATTCTCTTCACTAGAGATTCCAATCTTTGATCCTTTTGCCCCCTCTCACCGGCTGCATGAGCAAAACATGGCTCACAAAGGGACTTGTCCTCCGGGACATGCGCCCCACAACCCCAACAGGCTCTCTGGTGTGTGCGGTGACTCAGGTATCGTGTATGGTGTCTGGGGGAGGAATTAGAGCGTCTCCCTTGCTGCCTACTCCCTGATGGAGATTCACGGCGTTTAGATCTGGAGGATGAACTCCCACGAGGTCTGACAGGGTCTCTTTCTTGTGGTAAATCAGGCCTGGGAGAGCTGATGGAAAAAAGAGAAAATCGGGGAGACACTGGATTTAGCCATGACCTAGGGACCAGCAAGCCCTCCCCGCCCCCCCCTCTGAAAAATGCCAGCACCCACCTGTTGTGAGAGGGCTGGCCACAGGAGGGCGGTGACGCAGGATCCATACTTCAGGCCAAACAACCAGACTGATAAAGAAAGGTAATACATATCAGACACCATGTCAGTGATACATTGTGAGGTGACAACCCTCCGCCCCCCCCCCCTCTGCAGTCAAGTCTCCATTGCACATACCTGTAGCAAGGAATCCAGAGACACTGGGAAGCTGCCGCAACGCCCACAGTACATTCCCAAAGTACAGGGGAATCGTCAGCTGTTTAAATCTCCCGCCGGAATGACGTCAGCGGTGATGCGGCCGCGATCGCTAATGCGCATGTGCGAACCAAGCCTCGACTTCGCTCGCGGCGCACTGCGCATGCGCGGGACCATGAAGCGTCTACCGATTGGACGCTAGATGCAGAGGAGGAAGAGGAAGGGTTTGTTGGAACGCAGGAAGGGTTTGCTGGAACGCAGGAAGCGTTCCAGCGCCATTGGGCCAAACAAACAAATTGTACAGTGATAGGAAAGGAGACAAACAAAGTGTACATAAATAACAAATACCGCTGCCATGAAGGGAAGCAATGCGAATCTTCAGACCCATGTCAGAGAATGCCAATCAAGCTTCAGTCAACCGCAGAGAGCAGGGGATTTTAAATGTCACTCACCCGCCCGTGGCTGGGCTCTGGACATGCAGACACCATCCAAAGTATCCTAAGGTAAGCTGGACGTAGTAAGACATCAGAAGTGTAGGTCCTTGGAGGAGGACAAAAAATGAACACCTGCTGTACCTGAGAGCTGAAATTTATGGGAGGGGGGTCCTATACCCTTGGAGTGGAGGCGGGGTTAACCCACACGTAGGCTGCCATGGAGACAGACAGGAAAACATTTTTTTGGTAAAAATGACTCTATTTTGGTCTCCAAGTGTCTGAAAAGCCATTTTTTGTCAAAATAACTACGTTTGGTCACCAAAGGTCTGAAAACCTTTTTTTAGCCAAAATGACTGTATTTTTGTCTTTTAGAGTCTTAAAACACAGCTTTTAGACAAGATAAACTACATTTGGTAACCAATGGCCTGATAAAATGTTTTTGGTCAAAATGACTCTATTTAGGTCTCCAAGTGTCTAAAAAGCCCTTTTTAGTCATAATAACTACGTTTGGTCAACAAAGGTCTGAAAAACTATTTTAGCCAAAATGACTGTATTTTTGTCTTTTAGAGTCTCAAAACTCCGCATTTAAATTTGGTATTTGTTTGGGTCAAAATGACTCTATTTTGGTCTCCAAGTGTCTAAAAAGCCTTTTTAGTCAAAATAACTGCATTTGGTCACCAAAGGTCTGAAAAACTTTTTTAGCCAAAATGACTGTATTTTTGTCTTTTAGAGTCTTAAAAAGCCGGGTTTAGACAAGATAATTGCATTTCATAACCAGTGATCTGAAAATTTTTTTGGTCAAAATGACTCTATTTTGGTCTCCAAGTGTCTAAAAAGCCTTTTTTAGTCAAAATAACTACGTTTGGTCACCAAAGGTCTGAAAACCTTTTTTCAGCCAAAATGACTGTATTTTTGTCTTTTAGAGTCTCAAAACTCCGCATTTAGATTTGGTATTTGTTTGGGTCAAAATGACTCTATTTTGGTCTCCAAGTGTCTAAAAAGCCTTTTTAGTCAAAATAACTGCATTTGGTCACCAAAGGTCTGAAAAACTTTTTTAGCCAAAATGACTGTATTTTTGTCTTTTAGAGTCTTAAAAAGAAGGGTTTAGACAGGATAATTGCATTTCGTAACCAGTGATCTGAAAACATTTTTTTGGTCAAAATGACTCTATTTTGGTCTCCAAGTGTCTAAAAAGCCCTTTTTAGTCAAAATAACTGCATTTGGTTACCAAAGGTCTGAAAAAAAATTTAGTCAAAATGATTATATTTTCGTCTATTAGAGTCTTAAAAAGCCGGTTTTGGACAAGATAATTGCATTTGGTAACCAATCACCTGAAACATTTGTTTGGGTCAAAATGACTCTATTTTGGTCTCAGAGTGTCTAAAAAGCCTTTTATAGTCAAAATAACTGCATTTGGTCACCAAAGGTCTGAAAACCTTTTTTTAGCCAAAATAACTGTATTTTTGTCTTTTAGAGTCTTAAAACACCGCTTTTAGACAAGATAAACTACATTTGGGTAACCAATGGCCTGAAAAAATGTTTTTGGTCAAAATGACTCTATTTAGGTCTCCACGTGTCTATAAAGCCATTTTTAGTCAAAATAACTACGTTTGGTCACCAAAGGTCTGAAAAACTATTTTAGAGTCTCAAAACTCCGCATTTAGATTTTGTATTTGTTTGGGTCAAAATTACTCTATTTTGGTCTCCAAGTGTCTAAAAAGCCTTTTTTAGTCAAAATAACTGCATTTGGTCACCAAAGGTCTGAAAACTTTTTTGGCCAAAATGACTGTATTTTTGTCTTTTAGAGTCTTAAAAAGCCGGGTTTAGACAAGATAATTGCATTTCGTAACCAGTGATCTGAAAACTTTTTTGGTCAAAATGACTCTATTTTGGTCTCCAAGTGTCTAAGAAGCCCTTTTAAGTCAAAATAACTGCATTTGGTCAGCAAAGGTATGAATAAAAATTTAGTCAAAATGATTGTATTTTCGTCAATTAGAGTTTTAAAAACCGGTTTTGGACAAGATAATTGCATTTGGTAACCAATGGCCTAAAAAATGTTTTTGGTCAAAATGACTATTTAGGTCTCCAAGTGTCTAAAAAGCCCTTTTTAGTCATAATACCTACGTTTGGTCAACAAAGGTCTGAAAAACTATTTTAGCCAAAATGACTGTATTTTTGTCTTTTAGAGTCTCAAAACTCCGCATTTAGATTTGGTATTTGTTTGGGTCAAAATGACTCTATTTTTGTCTCCAAGTGTCTAAAAAGCCTTTTTAGTCAAAATAACTGCATTTGGTCACCAAAGGTCTGAAAAACTTTTTTAGCCAAAATGACTGTATTTTTGTCTTTTAGAGTCTTAAAAAGCCGGGTTTAGACAGGATAATTGCATTTCGTAACCAGTGATCGGAAAACATTTTTTTGGTCAAAATGACTCTATTTTGGTCTCCAAGTGTCTAAAAAGCCCTTTTTAGTCAAAATAACTGCATTTGGTTACCAAAGGTCTGAAAAAAATTTAGTCAAAATGATTGTATTTTCGTCTATTAGAGTTTTAAAAAGCCAGTTTTGGACAAGATAATTGCATTTGGTAACCAATCGCCTGAAACACTTGTTTGGGTCAAAATTACTCTATTTTGGTCTCCAAGTGTCTAAAAATCCTTTTTTAGTCAAAATAACTGCATTTGGTCACCAAAGGTCTGAAAACCTTTTTTTTAGCCAAAATAACAGTATTTTTGTCCTTTAGAGTCTTAAAAAGCCGGTTTTAGACAAGATAATTGCATTTCGTGCCCAGTGATCTGAAAACATTTTTTTGGTAAAAATGACTCTATTTTGGTCTCCAAGTGTCTGAAAAGCCATTTTTTGTCAAAATAACTACGTTTGGTCACCAAAGGTCTGAAAACCTTTTTTTAGCCAAAATGACTGTATTTTTGTCTTTTAGAGTCTTAAAACACCTCTTTTAGACAAGATAAACTACATTTGGTAACCAATGGCCTGAAAAAATGTTTTTGGTCAAAATGACTCTATTTAGGTCTCCAAGTGTCTATAAAGCCCTTTTTAGTCAAAATAACTATGTTTGGTCACCAAAGGTCTGAAAACCTTTTTTTTAGCCAAAATGACTGTATTTTTGTCTTTTAGAGTCTTAAAAAGCCGGGTTTAGACAAGATAATTGCATTTCGTAACCAGTGATATGAAAACTTTTTTTGGTCAAAATGACTCTATTTTGGTCTCCAAGTGTCTAAAAAGCCCTTTTAAGTCAAAATAACTGCATTTGGTCACCAAAGGTCTGAAAACCTTTTTTTGCCAAAATAACAGTATTTTTGTCCTTTAGAGTCTTAAAAAGCCGGTTTTAGACAAGATAATTGCATTTCGTGCCCAGTGATCTGAAAACATTTTTTTGGTAAAAATGACTCTATTTTGGTCTCCAAGTGTCTGAAAAGCCATTTTTTGTCAAAATAACTACGTTTGGTCACCAAAGGTCTGAAAACCTTTTTTTAGCCAAAATGACTGTATTTTTGTCTTTTAGAGTCTTAAAACACCGCTTTTAGACAAGATAAACTACATTTGGTAACCAATGGCCTGATAAAATGTTTTTGGTCAAAATGACTCTATTTAGGTCTCCAAGTGTCTAAAAAGCCCTTTTTAGTCATAATAACTACGTTTGGTCAACAAAGGTCTGAAAAACTATTTTAGCCAAAATGACTGTATTTTTGTCTTTTAGAGTCTTAAAAAGCCGGGTTTAGACAAGATAATTGCATTTCATAACCAGTGATCTGAAAATTTTTTTGGTCAAAATGACTCTATTTTGGTCTCCAAGTGTCTAAAAAGCCTTTTTTAGTCAAAATAACTACGTTTGGTCACCAAAGGTCTGAAAACCTTTTTTCAGCCAAAATGACTGTATTTTTGTCTTTTAGAGTCTCAAAACTCCGCATTTAGATTTGGTATTTGTTTGGGTCAAAATGACTCTATTTTGGTCTCCAAGTGTCTAAAAAGCCTTTTTAGTCAAAATAACTGCATTTGGTCACCAAAGGTCTGAAAAACTTTTTTAGCCAAAATGACTGTATTTTTGTCTTTTAGAGTCTTAAAACACCGCTTTTAGACAAGATAAACTACATTTGGTAACCAATGGCCTGATAAAACTTTTTTGGTCAAAATGACTCTATTTTGGTCTCCAAGTGTCTAAGAAGCCCTTTTAAGTCAAAATAACTGCATTTGGTCAGCAAAGGTATGAATAAAAATTTAGTCAAAATGATTGTATTTTCGTCAATTAGAGTTTTAAAAACCGGTTTTGGACAAGATAATTGCATTTGGTAACCAATGGCCTAAAAAATGTTTTTGGTCAAAATGACTATTTAGGTCTCCAAGTGTCTAAAAAGCCCTTTTTAGTCATAATACCTACGTTTGGTCAACAAAGGTCTGAAAAACTATTTTAGCCAAAATGACTGTATTTTTGTCTTTTAGAGTCTCAAAACTCCGCATTTAGATTTGGTATTTGTTTGGGTCAAAATGACTCTATTTTGGTCTCCAAGTGTCTAAAAAGCCTTTTTAGTCAAAATAACTGCATTTGGTCACCAAAGGTCTGAAAAACTTTTTTAGCCAAAATGACTGTATTTTTGTCTTTTAGAGTCTTAAAAAGCCGGGTTTAGACAAGATAATTGCATTTCCTAACCAGTGATCTGAAAACTTTTTTTGGTCAAAATGACTCTATTTTGGTCTCCAAGTGTCTAAAAAGCCTTTTTTAGTCAAAATAACTACGTTTGGTCACCAAAGGACTGAAAACCTTTTTTCAGCCAAAATGACTGTATTTTTGTCTTTTAGAGTCTTAAAAAGCCGGTTTTAGACAAGATAATTGCATTTCGTGCCCAGTGATCTGAAAACATTTTTTTGGTCAAAATGATTCTATTTTGGTCTCCAAGTGTCTGAAAAGCCCTTTTTAGTCAAAATAACTACGTTTGGTCACCAAAGGTCTGAAAACCTTTTTTTAGCCAAAATAACTGTATTTTTGTCTTTTAGAGTCTTAAAACACTGCTTTTAGACAAGATAAACTACATTTGGTAACCAATGGCCTGATAAAATGTTTTTGGTCAAAATGACTCTATTTAGGTCTCCAAGTGTCTAAAAAGCCCTTTTTAGTCATAATAACTACGTTTGGTCAACAAAGGTCTGAAAAACTATTTTAGCCAAAATGACTGTATTTTTGTCTTTTAGAGTCTCAAAACTCCGCATTTAGATTTGGTATTTGTTTGGGTCAAAATGACTCTATTTTTGTCTCCAAGTGTCTAAAAAGCCTTTTTAGTCAAAATAACTGCATTTGGTCACCAAAGGTCTGAAAAACTTTTTTAGCCAAAATGACTGTATTTTTGTCTTTTAGAGTCTTAAAAAGCCGGGTTTAGACAAGATAATTGCATTTCATAACCAGTGATCTGAAAAAAATTTTTGGTCAAAATGACTCTATTTTGGTCTCCAAGTGTCTAAAAAGCCTTTTTTAGTCAAAATAACTACGTTTGGTCACCAAAGGTCTGAAAACCTTTTTTCAGCCAAAATGACTATATTTTTGTCTTTTAGAGTCTCAAAACTCCGCATTTAGATTTGGTATTTGTTTGGGTCAAAATGACTCTATTTAGGTCTCCAAGTGTCTATAAAGCCCTTTTTAGTCAAAATAACTACGTTTGGTCACCAAAGGTCTGAAAAACTATTTTAGAGTCTCAAAACTCCGCATTTAGATTTGGTATTTGTTTGGGTCAAAATGACTCTATTTTGGTCTCCAAGTGTCTAAAAAGCCTTTTTTAGTCAAAATAACTACGTTTGGTCACCAAAGGTCTGAAAACCTTTTTCAGCCAAAATGACTGTATTTTTGTCTTTTAGAGTCTTAAAAAGCCGGTTTTAGACAAGATAATTGCATTTCGTGCCCAATGATCTGAAAACATTTTTTTGGTCAAAATGAGTCTATTTTGGTCTCCAAGTGTCTGAAAAGCCCTTTTTAGACAAAATAACTACGTTTGGTCACCAAAGGTCTGAAAACCTTTTTTTAGCAAAAATGACTGTATTTTTGTCTTTTAGAGTCTTAAAAAGCCGGGTTTAGACAAGATAATTGCATTTCGTAATCAGTGATATGAAAACTTTTTTTGGTCAAAATGACTCTATTTTGGTCTCCAAGTGTCTAAGAAGCACTTTTAAGTCAAAATAACTGCATTTGGTCAGCAAAGGTATGAAAAAAAATTTTGTCAAAATAATTGTATTTTCGTCTATTAGAGTCTTAAAACCGGTTTTGGACAAGATAATTGCATTTGGTAACCAATGGCCTGAAAAAATGTTTTTGGTCAAAATGACTCTATCTAGGTCTCCAAGTGTCTAAAAAGCCCTTTTTAGTCATAATAACTATGTTTGGTCAACAAAGGTCTGAAAAACTATTTTAGCCAAAATGACTGTATTTTTGTCTTTTAGAGTCTCAAAACTCCGCATTTAGATTTGGTATTTGTTTGGGTCAAAATGACTCTATTTTTGTCTCCAAGTGTCTAAAAAGCCTTTTTAGTCAAAATAACTGCATTTGGTCACCAAAGGTCTGAAAAACTTTTTTAGCCAAAATGACTGTATTTTTGTCTTTTAGAGTCTTAAAAAGCCGGGTTTAGACAAGATAATTGCATTTCGTAACCAGTGATCGGAAAACATTTTTTTGGTCAAAATGACTCTATTTTGGTCTCCAAGTGTCTAAAAAGCCCTTTTTAGTCAAAATAACTGCATTTGGTTACCAAAGGTCTGAAAAAAATTTAGTCAAAATGATTGTATTTTCGTCTATTAGAGTTTTAAAAAGCCAGTTTTGGACAAGATAATTGCATTTGGTAACCAATCGCCTGAAACACTTGTTTGGGTCAAAATTACTCTATTTTGGTCTCCAAGTGTCTAAAAATCCTTTTTTAGTCAAAATAACTGCATTTGGTCACCAAAGGTCTGAAAACCTTTTTTTTAGCCAAAATAACAGTATTTTTGTCCTTTAGAGTCTTAAAAAGCCGGTTTTAGACAAGATAATTGCATTTCGTGCCCAGTGATCTGAAAACATTTTTTTGGTAAAAATGACTCTATTTTGGTCTCCAAGTGTCTGAAAAGCCATTTTTTGTCAAAATAACTACGTTTGGTCACCAAAGGTCTGAAAACCTTTTTTTAGCCAAAATGACTGTATTTTTGTCTTTTAGAGTCTTAAAACACCTCTTTTAGACAAGATAAACTACATTTGGTAACCAATGGCCTGAAAAAATGTTTTTGGTCAAAATGACTCTATTTAGGTCTCCAAGTGTCTATAAAGCCCTTTTTAGTCAAAATAACTATGTTTGGTCACCAAAGGTCTGAAAACCTTTTTTTTAGCCAAAATGACTGTATTTTTGTCTTTTAGAGTCTTAAAAAGCCGGGTTTAGACAAGATAATTGCATTTCGTAACCAGTGATATGAAAACTTTTTTTGGTCAAAATGACTCTATTTTGGTCTCCAAGTGTCTAAAAAGCCCTTTTAAGTCAAAATAACTGCATTTGGTCACCAAAGGTCTGAAAACCTTTTTTTTGCCAAAATAACAGTATTTTTGTCCTTTAGAGTCTTAAAAAGCCGGTTTTAGACAAGATAATTGCATTTCGTGCCCAGTGATCTGAAAACATTTTTTTGGTCAAAATGATTCTATTTTGGTCTCCAAGTGTCTGAAAAGCCCTTTTTAGTCAAAATAACTACGTTTGGTCACCAAAGGTCTGAAAACCTTTTTTTAGCCAAAATAACTGTGTTTTTGTCTTTTAGAGTCTTAAAACACTGCTTTTAGACAAGATAAACTACATTTGGTAACCAATGGCCTGATAAAATGTTTTTGGTCAAAATGACTCTATTTAGGTCTCCAAGTGTCTAAAAAGCCCTTTTTAGTCATAATAACTACGTTTGGTCAACAAAGGTCTGAAAAACTATTTTAGCCAAAATGACTGTATTTTTGTCTTTTAGAGTCTCAAAACTCCGCATTTAGATTTGGTATTTGTTTGGGTCAAAATGACTCTATTTTTGTCTCCAAGTGTCTAAAAAGCCTTTTTAGTCAAAATAACTGCATTTGGTCACCAAAGGTCTGAAAAACTTTTTTTAGCCAAAATGACTGTATTTTTGTCTTTTAGAGTCTTAAAAAGCCGGGTTTAGACAAGATAATTTCATTTCATAACCAGTGATCTGAAAAAAATTTTTGGTCAAAATGACTCTATTTTGGTCTCCAAGTGTCTAAAAAGCCTTTTTTAGTCAAAATAACTACGTTTGGTCACCAAAGGTCTGAAAACCTTTTTTCAGCCAAAATGACTATATTTTTGTCTTTTAGAGTCTCAAAACTCCGCATTTAGATTTGGTATTTGTTTGGGTCAAAATGACTCTATTTAGGTCTCCAAGTGTCTATAAAGCCCTTTTTAGTCAAAATAACTACGTTTGGTCACCAAAGGTCTGAAAAACTATTTTAGAGTCTCAAAACTCCGCATTTAGATTTGGTATTTGTTTGGGTCAAAATGACTCTATTTTGGTCTCCAAGTGTCTAAAAAGCCTTTTTTAGTCAAAATAACTACGTTTGGTCACCAAAGGTCTGAAAACCTTTTTTCAGCCAAAATGACTGTATTTTTGTCTTTTAGAGTCTTAAAAAGCCGGTTTTAGACAAGATAATTGCATTTCGTGCCCAGTGATCTGAAAACATTTTTTTGGTCAAAATGAGTCTATTTTGGTCTCCAAGTGTCTGAAAAGCCCTTTTTAGACAAAATAACTACGTTTGGTCACCAAAGGTCTGAAAACCTTTTTTTAGCAAAAATGACTGTATTTTTGTCTTTTAGAGTCTTAAAAAGCCGGGTTTAGACAAGATAATTGCATTTCGTAATCAGTGATATGAAAACTTTTTTTGGTCAAAATGACTCTATTTTGGTCTCCAAGTGTCTAAGAAGCACTTTTAAGTCAAAATAACTGCATTTGGTCAGCAAAGGTATGAAAAAAATTTTTGTCAAAATAATTGTATTTTCGTCTATTAGAGTCTTAAAAACCGGTTTTGGACAAGATAATTGCATTTGGTAACCAATGGCCTGAAAAAATGTTTTTGGTCAAAATGACTCTATCTAGGTCTCCAAGTGTCTAAAAAGCCCTTTTTAGTCATAATAACTATGTTTGGTCAACAAAGGTCTGAAAAACTATTTTAGCCAAAATGACTGTATTTTTGTCTTTTAGAGTCTCAAAACTCCGCATTTAGATTTGGTATTTGTTTGGGTCAAAATGACTCTATTTTGGTCTCCAAGTGTCTAAAAAGCCTTTTTAGTCAAAATAACTGCATTTGGTCACCAAAGGTCTGAAAAACTTTTTTAGCCAAAATGACTGTATTTTTGTCTTTTAGAGTCTTAAAAAGCCGGGTTTAGACAAGATAATTGCATTTCGTAACCAGTGATCGGAAAACTTTTTTTGGTCAAAATGACTCTATTTTGGTCTCCAAGTGTCTAAAAAGCCCTTTTTAGTCAAAATAACTGCATTTGGTTACCAAAGGTCTGAAAAAAATTTAGTCAAAATGATTGTATTTTCGTCTATTAGAGTTTTAAAAAGCCAGTTTTGAACAAGATAATTGCATTTGGTAACCAATCGCCTGAAACACTTGTTTGGGTCAAAATTACTCTATTTTGGTCTCCAAGTGTCTAAAAATCCTTTTTTAGTCAAAATAACTGCATTTGGTCACCAAAGGTCTGAAAACCTTTTTTTTAGCCAAAATAACAGTATTTTTGTCCTTTAGAGTCTTAAAAAGCCGGTTTTAGACAAGATAATTGCATTTCGTGCCCAGTGATCTGAAAACATTTTTTTGGTAAAAATGACTCTATTTTGGTCTCCAAGTGTCTGAAAAGCCATTTTTTGTCAAAATAACTACGTTTGGTCACCAAAGGTCTGAAAACCTTTTTTTAGCCAAAATGACTGTATTTTTGTCTTTTAGAGTCTTAAAACACCTCTTTTAGACAAGATAAACTACATTTGGTAACCAATGGCCTGAAAAAATGTTTTTGGTCAAAATGACTCTATTTAGGTCTCCAAGTGTCTATAAAGCCCTTTTTAGTCAAAATAACTATGTTTGGTCACCAAAGGTCTGAAAACCTTTTTTTTAGCCAAAATGACTGTATTTTTGTCTTTTAGAGTCTTAAAAAGCCGGGTTTAGACAAGATAATTGCATTTCGTAACCAGTGATATGAAAACTTTTTTTGGTCAAAATGACTCTATTTTGGTCTCCAAGTGTCTAAAAAGCCCTTTTAAGTCAAAATAACTGCATTTGGTCACCAAAGGTCTGAAAACCTTTTTTTTGCCAAAATAACAGTATTTTTGTCCTTTAGAGTCTTAAAAAGCCGGTTTTAGACAAGATAATTGCATTTCGTGCCCAGTGATCTGAAAACATTTTTTTGGTAAAAATGACTCTATTTTGGTCTCCAAGTGTCTGAAAAGCCATTTTTTGTCAAAATAACTACGTTTGGTCACCAAAGGTCTGAAAACCTTTTTTTAGCCAAAATGACTGTATTTATGTCTTTTAGAGTCTTAAAAAGCCGGGTTTAGACAAGATAATTGCATTTTGTAACCAGTGATCTGAAAACTTTTTTGGTCAAAATGACTCTATTTTGGTCTCCAAGTGTCTAAGAAGCCCTTTTAAGTCAAAATAACTGCATTTGGTCAGCAAAGGTATGAATAAAAATTTAGTCAAAATGATTGTATTTTCGTCAATTAGAGTTTTAAAAACCGGTTTTGGACAAGATAATTGCATTTGGTAACCAATGGCCTAAAAAATGTTTTTGGTCAAAATGACTCTATTTAGGTCTCCAAGTGTCTAAAAAGCCCTTTTTAGTCATAATACCTACGTTTGGTCAACAAAGGTCTGAAAAACTATTTTAGCCAAAATGACTGTATTTTTGTCTTTTAGAGTCTCAAAACTCCGCATTTAGATTTGGTATTTGTTTGGGTCAAAATGACTCTATTTTGGTCTCCAAGTGTCTAAAAAGCCTTTTTAGTCAAAATAACTGCATTTGGTCACCAAAGGTCTGAAAAACTTTTTTAGCCAAAATGACTGTATTTTTGTCTTTTAGAGTCTTAAAAAGCCGGGTTTAGACAAGATAATTGCATTTCGTAACCAGTGATATGAAAACTTTTTTTGGTCAAAATGACTCTATTTTGGTCTCCAAGTGTCTAAAAAGCCCTTTTAAGTCAAAATAACTGCATTTGGTCACCAAAGGTCTGAAAACCTTTTTTTTGCCAAAATAACAGTATTTTTGTCCTTTAGAGTCTTAAAAAGCCGGTTTTAGACAAGATAATTGCATTTCGTGCCCAGTGATCTGAAAACATTTTTTTGGTAAAAATGACTCTATTTTGGTCTCCAAGTGTCTGAAAAGCCATTTTTTGTCAAAATAACTACGTTTGGTCACCAAAGGTCTGAAAACCTTTTTTTTAGCCAAAATGACTGTATTTTTGTCTTTTAGAGTCTTAAAACACCGCTTTTAGACAAGATAAACTACATTTGGTAACCAATGGCCTGATAAAATGTTTTTGGTCAAAATGACTCTATTTAGGTCTCCAAGTGTCTAAAAAGCCCTTTTTAGTCATAATAACTACGTTTGGTCAACAAAGGTCCGAAAAACTATTTTAGCCAAAATGACTGTATTTTTGTCTTTTAGAGTCTCAAAACTCCGCATTTAAATTTGGTATTTGTTTGGGTCAAAATGACTCTATTTTGGTCTCCAAGTGTCTAAAAAGCCTTTTTTAGTCAAAATAACTGCATTTGGTCACCAAAGGTCTGAAAACTTTTTTGGCCAAAATGACTGTATTTTTGTCTTTTAGAGTCTTAAAAAGCCGGGTTTAGACAAGATAATTGCATTTCGTAACCAGTGATCTGAAAACTTTTTTGGTCAAAAT
Organism: Pelophylax lessonae; assembly: GCF_965119305.1. NCBI lineage: Eukaryota > Metazoa > Chordata > Amphibia > Anura > Ranidae > Pelophylax > Pelophylax lessonae. The sequence goes on from NC_138773.1 coordinate 152,141,867, forward strand.
GACTCTATTTTGGTCTCCAAGTGTCTAAGAAGCCCTTTTAAGTCAAAATAACTGCATTTGGTCAGCAAAGGTATGAATAAAAATTTAGTCAAAATGATTGTATTTTCGTCAATTAGAGTTTTAAAAACCGGTTTTGGACAAGATAATTGCATTTGGTAACCAATGGCCTAAAAAATGTTTTTGGTCAAAATGACTATTTAGGTCTCCAAGTGTCTAAAAAGCCCTTTTTAGTCATAATACCTACGTTTGGTCAACAAAGGTCTGAAAAACTATTTTAGCCAAAATGACTGTATTTTTGTCTTTTAGAGTCTCAAAACTCCGCATTTAGATTTGGTATTTGTTTGGGTCAAAATGACTCTATTTTTGTCTCCAAGTGTCTAAAAAGCCTTTTTAGTCAAAATAACTGCATTTGGTCACCAAAGGTCTGAAAAACTTTTTTAGCCAAAATGACTGTATTTCTGTCTTTTAGAGTCTTAAAAAGCCGGGTTTAGACAAGATAATTGCATTTCGTAACCAGTGATCTGAAAACTTTTTTGGTCAAAATGACTCTATTTTGGTCTCCAAGTGTCTGAAAAGCCATTTTAAGTCAAAATAACTGCATTTGGTCACCAAAGGTCTGAAAACCTTTTTTCAGCCAAAATGACTGTATTTTTGTCTTTTAGAGTCTCAAAACTCCGCATTTAGATTTGGTATTTGTTTGGGTCAAAATGACTCTATTTTGGTCTCCAAGTGTCTAAAAAGCCTTTTTAGTCAAAATAACTGCATTTGGTCACCAAAGGTCTGAAAAACTTTTTTAGCCAAAATGACTGTATTTTTGTCTTTTAGAGTCTTAAAAAGAAGGGTTTAGACAGGATAATTGCATTTCGTAACCAGTGATCTGAAAACATTTTTTTGGTCAAAATGACTCTATTTTGGTCTCCAAGTGTCTAAAAAGCCCTTTTTAGTCAAAATAACTGCATTTGGTTACCAAAGGTCTGAAAAAAAATTTAGTCAAAATGATTGTATTTTCATCTATTAGAGTCTTAAAAAGCCGGTTTTGGACAAGATAATTGCATTTGGTAACCAATCACCTGAAACATTTGTTTGGGTCAAAATGACTCTATTTTGGTCTCAGAGTGTCTAAAAAGCCTTTTATAGTCAAAATAACTGCATTTGGTCACCAAAGGTCTGAAAACCTTTTTTTAGCCAAAATAACTGTATTTTTGTCTTTTAGAGTCTTAAAACACCGCTTTTAGACAAGATAAACTACATTTGGGTAACCAATGGCCTGAAAAAATGTTTTTGGTCAAAATGACTCTATTTAGGTCTCCACGTGTCTATAAAGCCATTTTTAGTCAAAATAACTACGTTTGGTCACCAAAGGTCTGAAAAACTATTTTAGAGTCTCAAAACTCCGCATTTAGATTTTGTATTTGTTTGGGTCAAAATTACTCTATTTTGGTCTCCAAGTGTCTAAAAAGCCTTTTTTAGTCAAAATAACTGCATTTGGTCACCAAAGGTCTGAAAACTTTTTTGGCCAAAATGACTGTATTTTTGTCTTTTAGAGTCTTAAAAAGCCGGGTTTAGACAAGATAATTGCATTTCGTAACCAGTGATCTGAAAACTTTTTTGGTCAAAATGACTCTATTTTGGTCTCCAAGTGTCTAAGAAGCCCTTTTAAGTCAAAATAACTGCATTTGGTCAGCAAAGGTATGAATAAAAATTTAGTCAAAATGATTGTATTTTCGTCAATTAGAGTTTTAAAAACCGGTTTTGGACAAGATAATTGCATTTGGTAACCAATGGCCTAAAAAATGTTTTTGGTCAAAATGACTATTTAGGTCTCCAAGTGTCTAAAAAGCCCTTTTTAGTCATAATACCTACGTTTGGTCAACAAAGGTCTGAAAAACTATTTTAGCCAAAATGACTGTATTTTTGTCTTTTAGAGTCTCAAAACTCCGCATTTAGATTTGGTATTTGTTTGGGTCAAAATGACTCTATTTTGGTCTCCAAGTGTCTAAAAAGCCTTTTTAGTCAAAATAACTGCATTTGGTCACCAAAGGTCTGAAAAACTTTTTTAGCCAAAATGACTGTATTTTTGTCTTTTAGAGTCTTAAAAAGCCGGGTTTAGACAAGATAATTGCATTTCCTAACCAGTGATCTGAAAACTTTTTTTGGTCAAAATGACTCTATTTTGGTCTCCAAGTGTCTAAAAAGCCTTTTTTAGTCAAAATAACTACGTTTGGTCACCAAAGGACTGAAAACCTTTTTTCAGCCAAAATGACTGTATTTTTGTCTTTTAGAGTCTTAAAAAGCCGGTTTTAGACAAGATAATTGCATTTCGTGCCCAGTGATCTGAAAACATTTTTTTGGTCAAAATGATTCTATTTTGGTCTCCAAGTGTCTGAAAAGCCCTTTTTAGTCAAAATAACTACGTTTGGTCACCAAAGGTCTGAAAACCTTTTTTTAGCCAAAATAACTGTATTTTTGTCTTTTAGAGTCTTAAAACACTGCTTTTAGACAAGATAAACTACATTTGGTAACCAATGGCCTGATAAAATGTTTTTGGTCAAAATGACTCTATTTAGGTCTCCAAGTGTCTAAAAAGCCCTTTTTAGTCATAATAACTACGTTTGGTCAACAAAGGTCTGAAAAACTATTTTAGCCAAAATGACTGTATTTTTGTCTTTTAGAGTCTCAAAACTCCGCATTTAGATTTGGTATTTGTTTGGGTCAAAATGACTCTATTTTTGTCTCCAAGTGTCTAAAAAGCCTTTTTAGTCAAAATAACTGCATTTGGTCACCAAAGGTCTGAAAAACTTTTTTAGCCAAAATGACTGTATTTCTGTCTTTTAGAGTCTTAAAAAGCCGGGTTTAGACAAGATAATTGCATTTCGTAACCAGTGATCTGAAAACTTTTTTGGTCAAAATGACTCTATTTTGGTCTCCAAGTGTCTAAGAAGCCCTTTTAAGTCAAAATAACTGCATTTGGTCACCAAAGGTCTGAAAACCTTTTTTTTGCCAAAATAACAGTATTTTTGTCCTTTAGAGTCTTAAAAAGCCGGTTTTAGACAAGATAATTGCATTTCGTGCCCAGTGATCTGAAAACATTTTTTTGGTAAAAATGACTCTATTTTGGTCTCCAAGTGTCTGAAAAGCCATTTTTTGTCAAAATAACTACGTTTGGTCACCAAAGGTCTGAAAACCTTTTTTTTAGCCAAAATGACTGTATTTTTGTCTTTTAGAGTCTTAAAAAGCCGGGTTTAGACAAGATAATTGCATTTCGTAACCAGTGATATGAAAACTTTTTTTGGTCAAAATGACTCTATTTTGGTCTCCAAGTGTCTAAAAAGCCCTTTTAAGTCAAAATAACTGCATTTGGTCACCAAAGGTCTGAAAACCTTTTTTTTGCCAAAATAACAGTATTTTTGTCCTTTAGAGTCTTAAAAAGCCGGTTTTAGACAAGATAATTGCATTTCGTGCCCAGTGATCTGAAAACATTTTTTTGGTAAAAATGACTCTATTTTGGTCTCCAAGTGTCTGAAAAGCCATTTTTTGTCAAAATAACTACGTTTGGTCACCAAAGGTCTGAAAACCTTTTTTTAGCCAAAATGACTGTATTTTTGTCTTTTAGAGTCTTAAAACACCGCTTTTAGACAAGATAAACTACATTTGGTAACCAATGGCCTGATAAAATGTTTTTGGTCAAAATGACTCTATTTAGGTCTCCAAGTGTCTAAAAAGCCCTTTTTAGTCATAATAACTACGTTTGGTCAACAAAGGTCTGAAAAACTATTTTAGCCAAAATGACTGTATTTTTGTCTTTTAGAGTCTCAAAACTCCGCATTTAAATTTGGTATTTGTTTGGGTCAAAATGACTCTATTTTGGTCTCCAAGTGTCTAAAAAGCCTTTTTAGTCAAAATAACTGCATTTGGTCACCAAAGGTCTGAAAAACTTTTTTAGCCAAAATGACTGTATTTTTGTCTTTTAGAGTCTTAAAAAGCCGGGTTTAGACAAGATAATTGCATTTCATAACCAGTGATCTGAAAAATATTTTGGTCAAAATGACTCTATTTTGGTCTCCAAGTGTCTAAAAAGCCTTTTTTAGTCAAAATAACTACGTTTGGTCACCAAAGGACTGAAAACCTTTTTTCAGCCAAAATGACTGTATTTTTGTCTTTTAGAGTCTCAAAACTCCGCATTTAGATTTGGTATTTGTTTGGGTCAAAATGACTCTATTTTGGTCTCCAAGTGTCTAAAAAGCCTTTTTAGTCAAAATAACTGCATTTGGTCACCAAAGGTCTGAAAAACTTTTTTAGCCAAAATGACTGTATTTTTGTCTTTTAGAGTCTTAAAAAGAAGGGTTTAGACAGGATAATTGCATTTCGTAACCAGTGATCTGAAAACATTTTTTTGGTCAAAATGACTCTATTTTGGTCTCCAAGTGTCTAAAAAGCCCTTTTTAGTCAAAATAACTGCATTTGGTTACCAAAGGTCTGAAAAAAAATTTAGTCAAAATGATTGTATTTTCGTCTATTAGAGTCTTAAAAAGCCGGTTTTGGACAAGATAATTGCATTTGGTAACCAATCACCTGAAACATTTGTTTGGGTCAAAATGACTCTATTTTGGTCTCAGAGTGTCTAAAAAGCCTTTTATAGTCAAAATAACTGCATTTGGTCACCAAAGGTCTGAAAACCTTTTTTTAGCCAAAATAACTGTATTTTTGTCTTTTAGAGTCTTAAAACACCGCTTTTAGACAAGATAAACTACATTTGGGTAACCAATGGCCTGAAAAAATGTTTTTGGTCAAAATGACTCTATTTAGGTCTCCACGTGTCTATAAAGCCATTTTTAGTCAAAATAACTACGTTTGGTCACCAAAGGTCTGAAAAACCTTTTTTAGCCAAAATGACTGTATTTTTGTCTTTTAGAGTCTTAAAAAGCCGGGTTTAGACAAGATAATTGCATTTCCTAACCAGTGATCTGAAAACTTTTTTTGGTCAAAATGACTCTATTTTGGTCTCCAAGTGTCTAAAAAGCCTTTTTTAGTCAAAATAACTACGTTTGGTCACCAAAGGACTGAAAACCTTTTTTCAGCCAAAATGACTGTATTTTTGTCTTTTAGAGTCTTAAAACACTGCTTTTAGACAAGATAAACTACATTTGGTAACCAATGGCCTGAAAAAATGTTTTTGGTCAAAATGACTCTATTTAGGTCTCCAAGTGTCTAAAAAGCCCTTTTTAGTCATAATAACTACGTTTGGTCAACAAAGGTCTGAAAAACTATTTTAGCCAAAATGACTGTATTTTTGTCTTTTAGAGTCTCAAAACTCCGCATTTAGATTTGGTATTTGTTTGGGTCAAAATGACTCTATTTTTGTCTCCAAGTGTCTAAAAAGCCTTTTTAGTCAAAATAACTGCATTTGGTCACCAAAGGTCTGAAAAACTTTTTTAGCCAAAATGACTGTATTTTTGTCTTTTAGAGTCTTAAAAAGCCGGGTTTAGACAAGATAATTGCATTTCGTAATCAGTGATATGAAAACTTTTTTTGGTCAAAATGACTCTATTTTGGTCTCCAAGTGTCTAAGAAGCACTTTTAAGTCAAAATAACTGCATTTGGTCAGCAAAGGTATGAAAAAAAATTTAGTCAAAATAATTGTATTTTCGTCTATTAGAGTCTTAAAAACCGGTTTTGGACAAGATAATTGCATTTGGTAACCAATGGCCTGAAAAAATGTTTTTGGTCAAAATGACTCTATCTAGGTCTCCAAGTGTCTAAAAAGCCCTTTTTAGTCATAATAACTATGTTTGGTCAACAAAGGTCTGAAAAACTATTTTAGCCAAAATGACTGTATTTTTGTCTTTTAGAGTCTCAAAACTCCGCATTTAGATTTGGTATTTGTTTGGGTCAAAATGACTCTATTTTTGTCTCCAAGTGTCTAAAAAGCCTTTTTAGTCAAAAAAACTGCATTTGGTCACCAAAGGTCTGAAAAACTTTTTTAGCCAAAATGACTGTATTTTTGTCTTTTAGAGTCTTAAAAAGCCGGGTTTAGACAAGATAATTGCATTTCGTAACCAGTGATCTGAAAACATTTTTTTGGTCAAAATGACTCTATTTTGGTCTCCAAGTGTCTAAAAAGCCCTTTTTAGTCAAAATAACTGCATTTGGTTACCAAAGGTCTGAAAAAAATTTAGTCAAAATGATTGTATTTTCGTCTATTAGAGTTTTAAAAAGCCAGTTTTGGACAAGATAATTGCATTTGGTAACCAATCGCCTGAAACACTTGTTTGGGTCAAAATTACTCTATTTTGGTCTCCAAGTGTCTAAAAATCCTTTTTTAGTCAAAATAACTGCATTTGGTCACCAAAGGTCTGAAAACCTTTTTTTTAGCCAAAATAACAGTATTTTTGTCCTTTAGAGTCTTAAAAAGCCGGTTTTAGACAAGATAATTGCATTTCGTGCCCAGTGATCTGAAAACATTTTTTTGGTAAAAATGACTCTATTTTGGTCTCCAAGTGTCTGAAAAGCCATTTTTTGTCAAAATAACTACGTTTGGTCACCAAAGGTCTGAAAACCTTTTTTTAGCCAAAATGACTGTATTTTTGTCTTTTAGAGTCTTAAAACACCTCTTTTAGACAAGATAAACTACATTTGGTAACCAATGGCCTGAAAAAATGTTTTTGGTCAAAATGACTCTATTTAGGTCTCCAAGTGTCTATAAAGCCCTTTTTAGTCAAAATAACTATGTTTGGTCACCAAAGGTCTGAAAACCTTTTTTTTAGCCAAAATGACTGTATTTTTGTCTTTTAGAGTCTTAAAAAGCCGGGTTTAGACAAGATAATTGCATTTCGTAATCAGTGATATGAAAACTTTTTTTGGTCAAAATGACTCTATTTTGGTCTCCAAGTGTCTAAGAAGCACTTTTAAGTCAAAATAACTGCATTTGGTCAGCAAAGGTATGAAAAAAAATTTAGTCAAAATAATTGTATTTTCGTCTATTAGAGTCTTAAAAACCGGTTTTGGACAAGATAATTGCATTTGGTAACCAATGGCCTGAAAAAATGTTTTTGGTCAAAATGACTCTATCTAGGTCTCCAAGTGTCTAAAAAGCCCTTTTTAGTCATAATAACTATGTTTGGTCAACAAAGGTCTGAAAAACTATTTTAGCCAAAATGACTGTATTTTTGTCTTTTAGAGTCTCAAAACTCCGCATTTAGATTTGGTATTTGTTTGGGTCAAAATGACTCTATTTTTGTCTCCAAGTGTCTAAAAAGCCTTTTTAGTCAAAATAACTGCATTTGGTCACCAAAGGTCTGAAAAACTTTTTTAGCCAAAATGACTGTATTTTTGTCTTTTAGAGTCTTAAAAAGCCGGGTTTAGACAAGATAATTGCATTTCTTAACCAGTGATCTGAAAACATTTTTTTGGTCAAAATGACTCTATTTTGGTCTCCAAGTGTCTAAAAAGCCCTTTTTAGTCAAAATAACTGCATTTGGTTACCAAAGGTCTGAAAAAATTTTAGTCAAAATGATTGTATTTTCGTCTATTAGAGTTTTAAAAAGCCAGTTTTGGACAAGATAATTGCATTTGGTAACCAATCGCCTGAAACACTTGTTTGGGTCAAAATTACTCTATTTTGGTCTCCAAGTGTCTAAAAATCCTTTTTTAGTCAAAATAACTGCATTTGGTCACCAAAGGTCTGAAAACCTTTTTTTTAGCCAAAATAACAGTATTTTTGTCCTTTAGAGTCTTAAAAAGCCGGTTTTAGACAAGATAATTGCATTTCGTGCCCAGTGATCTGAAAACATTTTTTTGGTAAAAATGACTCTATTTTGGTCTCCAAGTGTCTGAAAAGCCATTTTTTGTCAAAATAACTACGTTTGGTCACCAAAGGTCTGAAAACCTTTTTTTAGCCAAAATGACTGTATTTTTGTCTTTTAGAGTCTTAAAACACCTCTTTTAGACAAGATAAACTACATTTGGTAACCAATGGCCTGAAAAAATGTTTTTGGTCAAAATGACTCTATTTAGGTCTCCAAGTGTCTATAAAGCCATTTTTAGTCAAAATAACTATGTTTGGTCACCAAAGGTCTGAAAACCTTTTTTTTAGCCAAAATGACTGTATTTTTGTCTTTTAGAGTCTTAAAAAGCCGGGTTTAGACAAGATAATTGCATTTCGTAACCAGTGATATGAAAACTTTTTTTTGGTCAAAATGACTCTATTTTGGTCTCCAAGTGTCTAAAAAGCCCTTTTAAGTCAAAATAACTGCATTTGGTCACCAAAGGTCTGAAAACCTTTTTTTTGCCAAAATAACAGTATTTTTGTCCTTTAGAGTCTTAAAAAGCCGGTTTTAGACAAGATAATTGCATTTCGTGCCCAGTGATCTGAAAACATTTTTTTGGTAAAAATGACTCTATTTTGGTCTCCAAGTGTCTGAAAAGCCATTTTTTGTCAAAATAACTACGTTTGGTCACCAAAGGTCTGAAAACCTTTTTTTAGCCAAAATGACTGTATTTTTGTCTTTTAGAGTCTTAAAACACCGCTTTTAGACAAGATAAACTACATTTGGTAACCAATGGCCTGATAAAATGTTTTTGGTCAAAATGACTCTATTTAGGTCTCCAAGTGTCTAAAAAGCCCTTTTTAGTCATAATAACTACGTTTGGTCAACAAAGGTCTGAAAAACTATTTTAGCCAAAATGACTGTATTTTTGTCTTTTAGAGTCTCAAAACTCCGCATTTAAATTTGGTATTTGTTTGGGTCAAAATGACTCTATTTTGGTCTCCAAGTGTCTAAAAAGCCTTTTTAGTCAAAATAACTGCATTTGGTCACCAAAGGTCTGAAAAACTTTTTTAGCCAAAATGACTGTATTTTTGTCTTTTAGAGTCTTAAAAAGCCGGGTTTAGACAAGATAATTGCATTTCATAACCAGTGATCTGAAAAATTTTTTGGTCAAAATGACTCTATTTTGGTCTCCAAGTGTCTAAAAAGCCTTTTTTAGTCAAAATAACTACGTTTGGTCACCAAAGGTCTGAAAACCTTTTTTCAGCCAAAATGACTATATTTTTGTCTTTTAGAGTCTCAAAACTCCGCATTTAGATTTGGTATTTGTTTGGGTCAAAATGACTCTATTTTGGTCTCCAAGTGTCTAAAAAGCCTTTTTAGTCAAAATAATTGCATTTGGTCACCAAAGGTCTGAAAAACTTTTTTAGCCAAAATGACTGTATTTTTGTCTTTTAGAGTCTTAAAAAGAATGGTTTAGACAGGATAATTGCATTTCGTAACCAGTGATCTGAAAACATTTTTTTGGTCAAAATGACTCTATTTTGGTCTCCAAGTGTCTAAAAAGCCCTTTTTAGTCAAAATAACTGCATTTGGTTACCAAAGGTCTGAAAAAAAATTTAGTCAAAATGATTGTATTTTCGTCTATTAGAGTCTTAAAAAGCCGGTTTTGGACAAGATAATTGCATTTGGTAACCAATCACCTGAAACATTTGTTTGGGTCAAAATGACTCTATTTTGGTCTCAGAGTGTCTAAAAAGCCTTTTATAGTCAAAATAACTGCATTTGGTCACCAAAGGTCTGAAAACCTTTTTTTAGCCAAAATGACTGTATTTTTGTCTTTTAGAGTCTTAAAACACCGCTTTTAGACAAGATAAACTACATTTGGGTAACCAATGGCCTGAAAAAATGTTTTTGGTCAAAATGACTCTATTTAGGTCTCCACGTGTCTATAAAGCCATTTTTAGTCAAAATAACTACGTTTGGTCACCAAAGGTCTGAAAAACCTTTTTTAGCCAAAATGACTGTATTTTTGTCTTTTAGAGTCTTAAAAAGCCGGGTTTAGACAAGATAATTGCATTTCCTAACCAGTGATCTGAAAACTTTTTTTGGTCAAAATGACTCTATTTTGGTCTCCAAGTGTCTAAAAAGCCTTTTTTAGTCAAAATAACTACGTTTGGTCACCAAAGGATTGAAAACCTTTTTTCAGCCAAAATGACTGTATTTTTGTCTTTTAGAGTCTTAAAACACTGCTTTTAGACAAGATAAACTACATTTGGTAACCAATGGCCTGAAAAAATGTTTTTGGTCAAAATGACTCTATTTAGGTCTCCAAGTGTCTATAAAGCCCTTTTTAGTCAAAACAACTACGTTTGGTCACCAAAGGTCTGAAAAACTATTTTAGAGTCTCAAAACTCCGCATTTAGATTTTGTATTTGTTTGGGTCAAAATTACTCTATTTTGGTCTCCAAGTGTCTAAAAAGCCTTTTTTAGTCAAAATAACTGCATTTGGTCACCAAAGGTCTGAAAACTTTTTTGGCCAAAATGACTGTATTTTTGTCTTTTAGAGTCTTAAAAAGCCGGGTTTAGACAAGATAATTGCATTTCGTAACCAGTGATCTGAAAACTTTTTTGGTCAAAATGACTCTATTTTGGTCTCCAAGTGTCTAAGAAGCCCCTTTAAGTCAAAATAACTGCATTTGGTCAGCAAAGGTATGAATAAAAATTTAGTCAAAATGATTGTATTTTCGTCAATTAGAGTTTTAAAAACCGGTTTTGGACAAGATAATTGCATTTGGTAACCAATGGCCTAAAAAATGTTTTTGGTCAAAATGACTCTATTTAGGTCTCCAAGTGTCTAAAAAGCCCTTTTTAGTCATAATACCTACGTTTGGTCAACAAAGGTCTGAAAAACTATTTTAGCCAAAATGACTGTATTTTTGTCTTTTAGAGTCTCAAAACTCCGCATTTAGATTTGGTATTTGTTTGGGTCAAAATGACTCTATTTTGGTCTCCAAGTGTCTAAAAAGCCTTTTTAGTCAAAATAACTGCATTTGGTCACCAAAGGTCTGAAAAACTTTTTTAGCCAAAATGACTGTATTTTTGTCTTTTAGAGTCTTAAAAAGCCGGGTTTAGACAAGATAATTGCATTTCCTAACCAGTGATCTGAAAACTTTTTTTTGGTCAAAATGACTCTATTTTGGTCTCCAAGTGTCTAAAAAGCCTTTTTTAGTCAAAATAACTACGTTTGGTCACCAAAGGACTGAAAAACTTTTTTCAGCCAAAATGACTGTATTTTTGTCTTTTAGAGTCTTAAAAAGCCGGTTTTAGACAAGATAATTGCATTTCGTGCCCAGTGATCTGAAAACATTTTTTTTGGTCAAAATGATTCTATTTTGGTGTCCAAGTGTCTGAAAAGCCCTTTTTAGTCAAAATAACTACGTTTGGTCACCAAAGGTCTGAAAACCTTTTTTTAGCCAAAATAACTGTATTTTTGTCTTTTAGAGTCTTAAAACACTGCTTTTAGACAAGATAAACTACATTTGGTAACCAATGGCCTGATAAAATGTTTTTGGTCAAAATGACTCTATTTAGGTCTCCAAGTGTCTAAAAGCCCTTTTTAGTCATAATAACTACGTTTGGTCAACAAAGGTCTGAAAAACTATTTTAGCCAAAATGACTGTATTTTTGTCTTTTAGAGTCTCAAAACTCCGCATTTAGATGTGGTATTTGTTTGGGTCAAAATGACTCTATTTTGGTCACCAAGTGTCTAAAAAGCCTTTTTAGTCAAAATAACTGCATTTGGTCACCAAAGGTCTGAAAAACTTTTTTAGCCAAAATGACTGTATTTTTGTCTTTTAGAGTCTTAAAAAGCCGGGTTTAGACAAGATAATTGCATTTCATAACCAGTGATCTGAAAATTTTTTTGGTCAAAATGACTCTATTTTGGTCTCCAAGTGTCTAAAAAGCCTTTTTTAGTCAAAATAACTACGTTTGGTCACCAAAGGTCTGAAAACCTTTTTTCAGCCAAAATGACTGTATTTTTGTCTTTTAGAGTCTCAAAACTCCGCATTTAGATTTGCTATTTGTTTGGGTCAAAATGACTCTATTTTGGTCTCCAAGTGTCTAAAAAGCCTTTTTAGTCAAAATAACTGCATTTGGTCACCAAAGGTCTGAAAATTTTTTTTAGCCAAAATGACTGTATTTTTGTCTTTTAGAGTCTTAAAAAGAAGGGTTTAGACAGGATAATTGCATTTCGTAACCAGTGATCTGAAAACATTTTTTTGGTCAAAATGACTCTATTTTGGTCTCCAAGTGTCTAAAAAGCCCTTTTTAGTCAAAATAACTGCATTTGGTTACCAAAGGTCTGAAAAAAAATTTAGTCAAAATGATTGTATTTTCGTCTATTAGAGTCTTAAAAAGCCGGTTTTGGACAAGATAATTGCATTTGGTAACCAATCACCTGAAACATTTGTTTGGGTCAAAATGACTTTTTTTGGTCTCAGAGTGTCTAAAAAGCCTTTTTTAGTCAAAATAACTGCATTTGGTCACCAAAGGTCTGAAAACCTTTTTTTAGCCAAAATAACTGTATTTTTGTCTTTTAGAGTCTTAAAACACCGCTTTTAGACAAGATAAACTAAATTTTGTAACCAATTTCCTGAAAAAATGTTTTGGTCAAAATGACTCTATTTAGGTCTTCAAGTGTCTATAAAGCCCTTTTTAGTCAAAATAACTACGTTTGGTCACCAAAGGTCTGAAAAACTATTTTAGCCAAAATGACTGTATTTTTGTCTTTTAGAGTCTCAAAACTCCGCATTTAGATTTGGTATTTGTTTGGGTCAAAATGACTCTATTTTGGTCTCCAAGTGTCTAAAAAGCCTTTTTAGTCAAAATAACTGCATTTGGTCACCAAAGGTCTGAAAAACTTTTTTAGCCAAAATGACTGTATTTTTGTCTTTTAGAGTCTTAAAAAGCCGGGTTTAGACAAGATAATTGCATTTCCTAACCAGTGATCTGAAAACTTTTTTTGGTCAAAATGACTCTATTTTGGTCTCCAAGTGTCTAAAAAGCCTTTTTTAGTCAAAATAACTACGTTTGGTCACCAAAGGACTGAAAAACTTTTTTCAGCCAAAATGACTGTATTTTTGTCTTTTAGAGTCTTAAAAAGCCGGTTTTAGACAAGATAATTGCATTTCGTTCCCAGTGATCTGAAAACATTTTTTTGGTCAAAATGATTCTATTTTGGTGTCCAAGTGTCTGAAAAGCCCTTTTTAGTCAAAATAACTACGTTTGGTCACCAAAGGTCTGAAAACCTTTTTTTAGCCAAAATAACTGTATTTTTGTCTTTTAGAGTCTTAAAACACTGCTTTTAGACAAGATAAACTACATTTGGTAACCAATGGCCTGATAAAATGTTTTTGGTCAAAATGACTCTATTTAGGTCTCCAAGTGTCTAAAAAGCCCTTTTTAGTCATAATAACTACGTTTGGTCAACAAAGGTCTGAAAAACTATTTTAGCCAAAATGACTGTATTTTTGTCTTTTAGAGTCTCAAAACTCCGCATTTAGATGTGGTATTTGTTTGGGTCAAAATGACTCTATTTTGGTCACCAAGTGTCTAAAAAGCCTTTTTAGTCAAAATAACTGCATTTGGTCACCAAAGGTCTGAAAAACTTTTTTAGCCAAAATGACTGTATTTTTGTCTTTTAGAGTCTTAAAAAGCCGGGTTTAGACAAGATAATTGCATTTCATAACCAGTGATCTGAAATTTTTTTTGGTCAAAATGACTCTATTTTGGTCTCCAAGTGTCTAAAAAGCCTTTTTTAGTCAAAATAACTACGTTTGGTCACCAAAGGTCTGAAAACCTTTTTTCAGCCAAAATGACTGTATTTTTGTCTTTTAGAGTCTCAAAACTCCGCATTTAGATTTGCTATTTGTTTGGGTCAAAATGACTCTATTTTGGTCTCCAAGTGTCTAAAAAGCCTTTTTAGTCAAAATAACTGCATTTGGTCACCAAAGGTCTGAAAATTTTTTTTAGCCAAAATGACTGTATTTTTGTCTTTTAGAGTCTTAAAAAGAAGGGTTTAGACAGGATAATTGCATTTCGTAACCAGTGATCTGAAAACATTTTTTTGGTCAAAATGACTCTATTTTGGTCTCCAAGTGTCTAAAAAGCCCTTTTTAGTCAAAATAACTGCATTTGGTTACCAAAGGTCTGAAAAAAAATTTAGTCAAAATGATTGTATTTTCGTCTATTAGAGTCTTAAAAAGCCGGTTTTGGACAAGATAATTGCATTTGGTAACCAATCACCTGAAACATTTGTTTGGGTCAAAATGACTTTTTTTGGTCTCAGAGTGTCTAAAAAGCCTTTTTTAGTCAAAATAACTGCATTTGGTCACCAAAGGTCTGAAAACCTTTTTTTAGCCAAAATAACTGTATTTTTGTCTTTTAGAGTCTTAAAACACCGCTTTTAGACAAGATAAACTAAATTTTGTAACCAATTTCCTGAAAAAATGTTTTGGTCAAAATGACTCTATTTAGGTCTCCAAGTGTCTATAAAGCCCTTTTTAGTCAAAATAACTACGTTTGGTCACCAAAGGTCTGAAAAACTATTTTAGCCAAAATGACTGTATTTTTGTCTTTTAGAGTCTCAAAACTCCGCATTTAGATTTGGTATTTGTTTGGGTCAAAATGACTCTATTTTGGTCTCCAAGTGTCTAAAAAGCCTTTTTAGTCAAAATAACTGCATTTGGTCACCAAAGGTCTGAAAAACTTTTTTAGCCAAAATGACTGTATTTTTGTCTTTTAGAGTCTTAAAAAGCCGGGTTTAGACAAGATAATTGCATTTCATAACCAGTGATCTGAAATTTTTTTTGGTCAAAATGACTCTATTTTGGTCTCCAAGTGTCTAAAAAGCCTTTTTTAGTCAAAATAACTACGTTTGGTCACCAAAGGTCTGAAAACCTTTTTTCAGCCAAAATGACTGTATTTTTGTCTTTTAGAGTCTCAAAACTCCGCATTTAGATTTGGTATTTGTTTGGGTCAAAATGACTCTATTTTGGTCTCCAAGTGTCTAAAAAGCCTTTTTAGTCAAAATAACTGCATTTGGTCACCAAAGGTCTGAAAAACTTTTTTAGCCAAAATGACTGTATTTTTGTCTTTTAGATTCTTAAAAAGAAGGGTTTAGACAGGATAATTGCATTTCGTAACCAGTGATCTGAAAACATTTTTTTGGTCAAAATGACTCTATTTTGGTCTCCAAGTGTCTAAAAAGCCCTTTTTAGTCAAAATAACTGCATTTGGTTACCAAAGGTCTGAAAAAAAATTTAGTCAAAATGATTGTATTTTCGTCTATTAGAGTCTTAAAAAGCCGGTTTTGGACAAGATAATTGCATTTGGTAACCAATCACCTGAAACATTTGTTTGGGTCAAAATGACTCTATTTTGGTCTCAGAGTGTCTAAAAAGCCTTTTATAGTCAAAATAACTGCATTTGGTCACCAAAGGTCTGAAAACCTTTTTTTAGCCAAAATAACTGTATTTTTGTCTTTTAGAGTCTTAAAACACCGCTTTTAGACAAGATAAACTACATTTGGGTAACCAATGGCCTGAAAAAATGTTTTTGGTCAAAATGACTCTATTTAGGTCTCCACGTGTCTATAAAGCCATTTTTAGTCAAAATAACTACGTTTGGTCACCAAAGGTCTGAAAAACTATTTTAGAGTCTCAAAACTCCGCATTTAGATTTTGTATTTGTTTGGGTCAAAATTACTCTATTTTGGTCTCCAAGTGTCTAAAAAGCCTTTTTTAGTCAAAATAACCGCATTTGGTCACCAAAGGTCTGAAAACTTTTTTGGCCAAAATGACTGTATTTTTGTCTTTTAGAGTCTTAAAATGCCGGGTTTAGACAAGATAATTGCATTTCGTAACCAGTGATCTGAAAACTTTTTTGGTCAAAATGACTCTATTTTGGTCTCCAAGTGTCTAAGAAGCCCCTTTAAGTCAAAATAACTGCATTTGGTCAGCAAAGGTATGAATAAAAATTTAGTCAAAATGATTGTATTTTCGTCAATTAGAGTTTTAAAAACCGGTTTTGGACAAGATAATTGCATTTGGTAACCAATGGCCTAAAAAATGTTTTTGGTCAAAATGACTCTATTTAGGTCTCCAAGTGTCTAAAAAGCCCTTTTTAGTCATAATACCTACGTTTGGTCAACAAAGGTCTGAAAAACTATTTTAGCCAAAATGACTGTATTTTTGTCTTTTAGAGTCTCAAAACTCCGCATTTAGATTTGGTATTTGTTTGGGTCAAAATGACTCTATTTTGGTCTCCAAGTGTCTAAAAAGCCTTTTTAGTCAAAATAACTGCATTTGGTCACCAAAGGTCTGAAAAACTTTTTTAGCCAAAATGACTGTATTTTTGTCTTTTAGAGTCTTAAAAAGCCGGGTTTAGACAAGATAATTGCATTTCCTAACCAGTGATCTGAAAACTTTTTTTGGTCAAAATGACTCTATTTTGGTCTCCAAGTGTCTAAAAAGCCTTTTTTAGTCAAAATAACTACGTTTGGTCACCAAAGGACTGAAAAACTTTTTTCAGCCAAAATGACTGTATTTTTGTCTTTTAGAGTCTTAAAAAGCCGGTTTTAGACAAGATAATTGCATTTCGTGCCCAGTGATCTGAAAACATTTTTTTGGTCAAAATGATTCTATTTTGGTGTCCAAGTGTCTGAAAAGCCCTTTTTAGTCAAAATAACTACGTTTGGTCACCAAAGGTCTGAAAACCTTTTTTTAGCCAAAATAACTGTATTTTTGTCTTTTAGAGTCTTAAAACACTGCTTTTAGACAAGATAATTGCATTTCATAACCAGTGATCTGAAATTTTTTTTGGTCAAAATGACTCTATTTTGGTCTCCAAGTGTCTAAAAAGCCTTTTTTAGTCAAAATAACTACGTTTGGTCACCAAAGGTCTGAAAACCTTTTTTCAGCCAAAATGACTGTATTTTTGTCTTTTAGAGTCTCAAAACTCCGCATTTAGATTTGCTATTTGTTTGGGTCAAAATGACTCTATTTTGGTCTCCAAGTGTCTAAAAAGCCTTTTTAGTCAAAATAACTGCATTTGGTCACCAAAGGTCTGAAATTTTTTTTAGCCAAAATGACTGTATTTTTGTCTTTTAGAGTCTTAAAAAGAAGGGTTTAGACAGGATAATTGCATTTCGTAACCAGTGATCTGAAAACATTTTTTTGGTCAAAATGACTCTATTTTGGTCTCCAAGTGTCTAAAAAGCCCTTTTTAGTCAAAATAACTGCATTTGGTTACCAAAGGTCTGAAAAAAAATTTAGTCAAAATGATTGTATTTTCGTCTATTAGAGTCTTAAAAAGCCGGTTTTGGACAAGATAATTGCATTTGGTAACCAATCACCTGAAACATTTGTTTTGGTCAAAATGACTTTTTTTGGTCTCAGAGTGTCTAAAAAGCCTTTTTTAGTCAAAATAACTGCATTTGGTCACCAAAGGTCTGAAAACCTTTTTTTAGCCAAAATAACTGTATTTTTGTCTTTTAGAGTCTTAAAACACTGCTTTTAGACAAGATAAACTACATTTGGTAACCAATGGCCTGATAAAATGTTTTTGGTCAAAATGACTCTATTTAGGTCTCCAAGTGTCTAAAAAGCCCTTTTTAGTCATAATAACTACGTTTGGTCAACAAAGGTCTGAAAAACTATTTTAGCCAAAATGACTGTATTTTTGTCTTTTAGAGTCTCAAAACTCCGCATTTAGATTTGGTATTTGTTTGGGTCAAAATGACTCTATTTTTGTCTCCAAGTGTCTAAAAAGCCTTTTTAGTCAAAATAACTGCATTTGGTCACCAAAGGTCTGAAAAACTTTTTTTAGCCAAAATGACTGTATTTTTGTCTTTTAGAGTCTTAAAAAGCCGGGTTTAGACAAGATAATTGCATTTCGTAATCAGTGATATGAAAACTTTTTTTGGTCAAAATGACTCTATTTTGGTCTCCAAGTGTCTAAGAAGCACTTTTAAGTCAAAATAACTGCATTTGGTCAGCAAAGGTATGAAAAAAAATTTAGTCAAAATAATTGTATTTTCGTCTATTAGAGTCTTAAAAACCGGTTTTGGACAAGATAATTGCATTTGGTAACCAATGGCCTGAAAAAATGTTTTTGGTCAAAATGACTCTATCTAGGTCTCCAAGTGTCTAAAAAGCCCTTTTTAGTCATAATAACTATGTTTGGTCAACAAAGGTCTGAAAAACTATTTTAGCCAAAATGACTGTATTTTTGTCTTTTAGAGTCTCAAAACTCCGCATTTAGATTTGGTATTTGTTTGGGTCAAAATGACTCTATTTTTGTCTCCAAGTGTCTAAAAAGCCTTTTTAGTCAAAATAACTGCATTTGGTCACCAAAGGTCTGAAAAACTTTTTTAGCCAAAATGACTGTATTTTTGTCTTTTAGAGTCTTAAAAAGCCGGGTTTAGACAAGATAATTGCATTTCGTAACCAGTGATCTGAAAACATTTTTTTGGTCAAAATGACTCTATTTTGGTCTCCAAGTGTCTAAAAAGCCCTTTTTAGTCAAAATAACTGCATTTGGTTACCAAAGGTCTGAAAAAAATTTAGTCAAAATGATTGTATTTTCGTCTATTAGAGTTTTAAAAAGCCAATTTTGGACAAGATAATTGCATTTGGTAACCAATCGCCTGAAACACTTGTTTGGGTCAAAATTACTCTATTTTGGTCTCCAAGTGTCTAAAAATCCTTTTTTAGTCAAAATAACTGCATTTGGTCACCAAAGGTCTGAAAACCTTTTTTTTAGCCAAAATAACAGTATTTTTGTCCTTTAGAGTCTTAAAAAGCCGGTTTTAGACAAGATAATTGCATTTCGTGCCCAGTGATCTGAAAACATTTTTTTGGTAAAAATGACTCTATTTTGGTCTCCAAGTGTCTGAAAAGCCATTTTTTGTCAAAATAACTACGTTTGGTCACCAAAGGTCTGAAAACCTTTTTTTAGCCAAAATGACTGTATTTTTGTCTTTTAGAGTCTTAAAACACCGCTTTTAGACAAGATAAACTACATTTGGTAACCAATGGCCTGAAAAAATGTTTTTGGTCAAAATGACTCTATTTAGGTCTCCAAGTGTCTATAAAGCCCTTTTTAGTCAAAATAACTATGTTTGGTCACCAAAGGTCTGAAAACCTTTTTTTTAGCCAAAATGACTGTATTTTTGTCTTTTAGAGTCTTAAAAAGCCGGGTTTAGACAAGATAATTGCATTTCGTAACCAGTGATATGAAAACTTTTTTTGGTCAAAATGACTCTATTTTGGTCTCCAAGTGTCTAAAAAGCCCTTTTAAGTCAAAATAACTGCATTTGGTCACCAAAGGTCTGAAAACCTTTTTTTTGCCAAAATAACAGTATTTTTGTCCTTTAGAGTCTTAAAAAGCCGGTTTTAGACAAGATAATTGCATTTCGTGCCCAGTGATCTGAAAACATTTTTTTGGTAAAAATGACTCTATTTTGGTCTCCAAGTGTCTGAAAAGCCATTTTTTGTCAAAATAACTACGTTTGGTCACCAAAGGTCTGAAAACCTTTTTTTAGCCAAAATGACTGTATTTTTGTCTTTTAGAGTCTTAAAACACCGCTTTTAGACAAGATAAACTACATTTGGTAACCAATGGCCTGATAAAATGTTTTTGGTCAAAATGACTCTATTTAGGTCTCCAAGTGTCTAAAAAGCCCTTTTTAGTCATAATAACTACGTTTGGTCAACAAAGGTCTGAAAAACTATTTTAGCCAAAATGACTGTATTTTTGTCTTTTAGAGTCTCAAAACTCCGCATTTAAATTTGGTATTTGTTTGGGTCAAAATGACTCTATTTTGGTCTCCAAGTGTCTAAAAAGCCTTTTTAGTCAAAATAACTGCATTTGGTCACCAAAGGTCTGAAAAACTTTTTTAGCCAAAATGACTGTATTTTTGTCTTTTAGAGTCTTAAAAAGCCGGGTTTAGACAAGATAATTGCATTTCATAACCAGTGATCTGAAATTTTTTTGGTCAAAATGACTCTATTTTGGTCTCCAAGTGTCTAAAAAGCCTTTTTTAGTCAAAATAACTACGTTTGGTCACCAAAGGTCTGAAAACCTTTTTTCAGCCAAAATGACTGTATTTTTGTCTTTTAGAGTCTCAAAACTCCGCATTTAGATTTGGTATTTGTTTGGGTCAAAATGACTCTATTTTGGTCTCCAAGTGTCTAAAAAGCCTTTTTAGTCAAAATAACTGCATTTGGTCACCAAAGGTCTGAAAAACTTTTTTAGCCAAAATGACTGTATTTTTGTCTTTTAGAGTCTTAAAAAGAAGGGTTTAGACAGGATAATTGCATTTCGTAACCAGTGATCTGAAAACATTTTTTTGGTCAAAATGACTCTATTTTGGTCTCCAAGTGTCTAAAAAGCCCTTTTTAGTCAAAATAACTGCATTTGGTTACCAAAGGTCTGAAAAAAAAATTTAGTCAAAATGATTGTATTTTCGTCTATTAGAGTCTTAAAAAGCCGGTTTTGGACAAGATAATTGCATTTGGTAACCAATCACCTGAAACATTTGTTTGGGTCAAAATGACTCTATTTTGGTCTCAGAGTGTCTAAAAAGCCTTTTATAGTCAAAATAACTGCATTTGGTCACCAAAGGTCTGAAAACCTTTTTTTAGCCAAAATAACTGTATTTTTGTCTTTTAGAGTCTTAAAACACAGCTTTTAGACAAGATAAACTACATTTGGGTAACCAATGGCCTGAAAAAATGTTTTTGGTCAAAATGACTCTATTTAGGTCTCCACGTGTCTATAAAGCCATTTTTAGTCAAAATAACTACGTTTGGTCACCAAAGGTCTGAAAAACTATTTTAGAGTCTCAAAACTCCGCATTTAGATTTTGTATTTGTTTGGGTCAAAATTACTCTATTTTGGTCTCCAAGTGTCTAAAAAGCCTTTTTTAGTCAAAATAACTGCATTTGGTCACCAAAGGTCTGAAAACTTTTTTGGCCAAAATGACTGTATTTTTGTCTTTTAGAGTCTTAAAAAGCCGGGTTTAGACAAGATAATTGCATTTCGTAACCAGTGATCTGAAAACTTTTTTGGTCAAAATGACTCTATTTTGGTCTCCAAGTGTCTAAGAAGCCCTTTTAAGTCAAAATAACTGCATTTGGTCAGCAAAGGTATGAATAAAAATTTAGTCAAAATGATTGTATTTTCGTCAATTAGAGTTTTAAAAACCGGTTTTGGACAAGATAATTGCATATGGTAACCAATGGCCTAAAAAATGTTTTTGGTCAAAATGACTATTTAGGTCTCCAAGTGTCTAAAAAGCCCTTTTTAGTCATAATACCTACGTTTGGTCAACAAAGGTCTGAAAAACTATTTTAGCCAAAATGACTGTATTTTTGTCTTTTAGAGTCTCAAAACTCCGCATTTAGATTTGGTATTTGTTTGGGTCAAAATGACTCTATTTTGGTCTCCAAGTGTCTAAAAAAGCCTTTTTAGTCAAAATAACTGCATTTGGTCACCAAAGGTCTGAAAAACTTTTTTAGCCAAAATGACTGTATTTTTGTCTTTTAGAGTCTTAAAAAGCCGGGTTTAGACAAGATAATTGCATTTCCTAACCAGTGATCTGAAAACTTTTTTTGGTCAAAATGACTCTATTTTGGTCTCCAAGTGTCTAGAAAGCCTTTTTTAGTCAAAATAACTACGTTTGGTCACCAAAGGACTGAAAACCTTTTTTCAGCCAAAATGACTGTATTTTTGTCTTTTAGAGTCTTAAAACACTGCTTTTAGACAAGATAAACTACATTTGGTAACCAATGGCCTGAAAAAATGTTTTTGGTCAAAATGACTCTATTTAGGTCTCCAAGTGTCTATAAAGCCCTTTTTAGTCAAAACAACTACGTTTGGTCACCAAAGGTCTGAAAAACTATTTTAGAGTCTCAAAACTCCGCATTTAGATTTTGTATTTGTTTGGGTCAAAATTACTCTATTTTGGTCTCCAAGTGTCTAAAAAGCTTTTTTTAGTCAAAATAACTGCATTTGGTCACCAAAGGTCTGAAAACTTTTTTGGCCAAAATGACTGTATTTTTGTCTTTTAGAGTCTTAAAAAGCCGGGTTTAGACAAGATAATTGCATTTCGTAACCAGTGATCTGAAAACTTTTTTGGTCAAAATGACTCTATTTTGGTCTCCAAGTGTCTAAGAAGCCCCTTTAAGTCAAAATAACTGCATTTGGTCAGCAAAGGTATGAATAAAAATTTAGTCAAAATGATTGTATTTTCGTCAATTAGAGTTTTAAAAACCGGTTTTGGACAAGATAATTGCATTTGGTAACCAATGGCCTAAAAAATGTTTTTGGTCAAAATTACTCTATTTAGGTCTCCAAGTGTCTAAAAAGCCCTTTTTAGTCATAATACCTACGTTTGGTCAACAAAGGTCTGAAAAACTATTTTAGCCAAAATGACTGTATTTTTGTCTTTTAGAGTCTCAAAACTCCGCATTTAGATTTGGTATTTGTTTGGGTCAAAATGACTCTATTTTGGTCTCCAAGTGTCTAAAAAGCCTTTTTAGTCAAAATAACTGCATTTGGTCACCAAAGGTCTGAAAAACTTTTTTAGCCAAAATGACTGTATTTTTGTCTTTTAGAGTCTTAAAAAGCCGGGTTTAGACAAGATAATTGCATTTCCTAACCAGTGATCTGAAAACTTTTTTTGGTCAAAATGACTCTATTTTGGTCTCCAAGTGTCTAAAAAGCCTTTTTTAGTCAAAATAACTACGTTTGGTCACCAAAGGACTGAAAAACTTTTTTCAGCCAAAATGACTGTATTTTTGTCTTTTAGAGTCTTAAAAAGCCGGTTTTAGACAAGATAATTGCATTTCGTGCCCAGTGATCTGAAAACATTTTTTTGGTCAAAATGATTCTATTTTGGTGTCCAAGTGTCTGAAAAGCCCTTTTTAGTCAAAATAACTACGTTTGGTCACCAAAGGTCTGAAAACCTTTTTTTAGCCAAAATAACTGTATTTTTGTCTTTTAGAGTCTTAAAACACTGCTTTTAGACAAGATAATTGCATTTCATAACCAGTGATCTGAAATTTTTTTTGGTCAAAATGACTCTATTTTGGTCTCCAAGTGTCTAAAAAGCCTTTTTTAGTCAAAATAACTACGTTTGGTCACCAAAGGTCTGAAAACCTTTTTTCAGCCAAAATGACTGTATTTTTGTCTTTTAGAGTCTCAAAACTCCGCATTTAGATTTGCTATTTGTTTGGGTCAAAATGACTCTATTTTGGTCTCCAAGTGTCTAAAAAGCCTTTTTAGTCAAAATAACTGCATTTGGTCACCAAAGGTCTGAAATTTTTTTTAGCCAAAATGACTGTATTTTTGTCTTTTAGAGTCTTAAAAAGAAGGGTTTAGACAGGATAATTGCATTTCGTAACCAGTGATCTGAAAACATTTTTTTGGTCAAAATGACTCTATTTTGGTCTCCAAGTGTCTAAAAAGCCCTTTTTAGTCAAAATAACTGCATTTGGTTACCAAAGGTCTGAAAAAAAATTTAGTCAAAATGATTGTATTTTCGTCTATTAGAGTCTTAAAAAGCCGGTTTTGGACAAGATAATTGCATTTGGTAACCAATCACCTGAAACATTTGTTTGGGTCAAAATGACTTTTTTTGGTCTCAGAGTGTCTAAAAAGCCTTTTTTAGTCAAAATAACTGCATTTGGTCACCAAAGGTCTGAAAACCTTTTTTTAGCCAAAATAACTGTATTTTTGTCTTTTAGAGTCTTAAAACACTGCTTTTAGACAAGATAAACTACATTTGGTAACCAATGGCCTGATAAAATGTTTTTGGTCAAAATGACTCTATTTAGGTCTCCAAGTGTCTAAAAAGCCCTTTTTAGTCATAATAACTACGTTTGGTCAACAAAGGTCTGAAAAACTATTTTAGCCAAAATGACTGTATTTTTGTCTTTTAGAGTCTCAAAACTCCGCATTTAGATTTGGTATTTGTTTGGGTCAAAATGACTCTATTTTTGTCTCCAAGTGTCTAAAAAGCCTTTTTAGTCAAAATAACTGCATTTGGTCACCAAAGGTCTGAAAAACTTTTTTTAGCCAAAATGACTGTATTTTTGTCTTTTAGAGTCTTAAAAAGCCGGGTTTAGACAAGATAATTGCATTTCGTAATCAGTGATATGAAAACTTTTTTTGGTCAAAATGACTCTATTTTGGTCTCCAAGTGTCTAAAAAGCCCTTTTTAGTCAAAATAACTGCATTTGGTTACCAAAGGTCTGAAAAAAATTTAGTCAAAATGATTGTATTTTCGTCTATTAGAGTTTTAAAAAGCCAGTTTTGGACAAGATAATTGCATTTGGTAACCAATCGCCTGAAACACTTGTTTGGGTCAAAATTACTCTATTTTGGTCTCCAAGTGTCTAAAAATCCTTTTTTAGTCAAAATAACTGCATTTGGTCACCAAAGGTCTGAAAACCTTTTTTTTAGCCAAAATAACAGTATTTTTGTCCTTTAGAGTCTTAAAAAGCCGGTTTTAGACAAGATAATTGCATTTCGTGCCCAGTGATCTGAAAACATTTTTTTGGTAAAAATGACTCTATTTTGGTCTCCAAGTGTCTGAAAAGCCATTTTTTGTCAAAATAACTACGTTTGGTCACCAAAGGTCTGAAAACCTTTTTTTAGCCAAAATGACTGTATTTTTGTCTTTTAGAGTCTTAAAACACCGCTTTTAGACAAGATAAACTACATTTGGTAACCAATGGCCTGAAAAAATGTTTTTGGTCAAAATGACTCTATTTAGGTCTCCAAGTGTCTATAAAGCCCTTTTTAGTCAAAATAACTATGTTTGGTCACCAAAGGTCTGAAAACCTTTTTTTTAGCCAAAATGACTGTATTTTTGTCTTTTAGAGTCTTAAAAAGCCGGGTTTAGACAAGATAATTGCATTTCGTAACCAGTGATATGAAAACTTTTTTTGGTCAAAATGACTCTATTTTGGTCTCCAAGTGTCTAAAAAGCCCTTTTAAGTCAAAATAACTGCATTTGGTCACCAAAGGTCTGAAAACCTTTTTTTTGCCAAAATAACAGTATTTTTGTCCTTTAGAGTCTTAAAAAGCCGGTTTTAGACAAGATAATTGCATTTCGTGCCCAGTGATCTGAAAACATTTTTTTGGTAAAAATGACTCTATTTTGGTCTCCAAGTGTCTGAAAAGCCATTTTTTGTCAAAATAACTACGTTTGGTCACCAAAGGTCTGAAAACCTTTTTTTAGCCAAAATGACTGTATTTTTGTCTTTTAGAGTCTTAAAACACCGCTTTTAGACAAGATAAACTACATTTGGTAACCAATGGCCTGATAAAATGTTTTTGGTCAAAATGACTCTATTTAGGTCTCCAAGTGTCTAAAAAGCCCTTTTTAGTCATAATAACTACGTTTGGTCAACAAAGGTCTGAAAAACTATTTTAGCCAAAATGACTGTATTTTTGTCTTTTAGAGTCTCAAAACTCCGCATTTAAATTTGGTATTTGTTTGGGTCAAAATGACTCTATTTTGGTCTCCAAGTGTCTAAAAAGCCTTTTTAGTCAAAATAACTGCATTTGGTCACCAAAGGTCTGAAAAACTTTTTTAGCCAAAATGACTGTATTTTTGTCTTTTAGAGTCTTAAAAAGCCGGGTTTAGACAAGATAATTGCATTTCATAACCAGTGATCTGAAATTTTTTTGGTCAAAATGACTCTATTTTGGTCTCCAAGTGTCTAAAAAGCCTTTTTTAGTCAAAATAACTACGTTTGGTCACCAAAGGTCTGAAAACCTTTTTTCAGCCAAAATGACTGTATTTTTGTCTTTTAGAGTCTCAAAACTCCGCATTTAGATTTGGTATTTGTTTGGGTCAAAATGACTCTATTTTGGTCTCCAAGTGTCTAAAAAGCCTTTTTAGTCAAAATAACTGCATTTGGTCACCAAAGGTCTGAAAAACTTTTTTAGCCAAAATGACTGTATTTTTGTCTTTTAGAGTCTTAAAAAGAAGGGTTTAGACAGGATAATTGCATTTCGTAACCAGTGATCTGAAAACATTTTTTTGGTCAAAATGACTCTATTTTGGTCTCCAAGTGTCTAAAAAGCCCTTTTTAGTCAAAATAACTGCATTTGGTTACCAAAGGTCTGAAAAAAAAATTTAGTCAAAATGATTGTATTTTCGTCTATTAGAGTCTTAAAAAGCCGGTTTTGGACAAGATAATTGCATTTGGTAACCAATCACCTGAAACATTTGTTTGGGTCAAAATGACTCTATTTTGGTCTCAGAGTGTCTAAAAAGCCTTTTATAGTCAAAATAACTGCATTTGGTCACCAAAGGTCTGAAAACCTTTTTTTAGCCAAAATAACTGTATTTTTGTCTTTTAGAGTCTTAAAACACAGCTTTTAGACAAGATAAACTACATTTGGGTAACCAATGGCCTGAAAAAATGTTTTTGGTCAAAATGACTCTATTTAGGTCTCCACGTGTCTATAAAGCCATTTTTAGTCAAAATAACTACGTTTGGTCACCAAAGGTCTGAAAAACTATTTTAGAGTCTCAAAACTCCGCATTTAGATTTTGTATTTGTTTGGGTCAAAATTACTCTATTTTGGTCTCCAAGTGTCTAAAAAGCCTTTTTTAGTCAAAATAACTGCATTTGGTCACCAAAGGTCTGAAAACTTTTTTGGCCAAAATGACTGTATTTTTGTCTTTTAGAGTCTTAAAAAGCCGGGTTTAGACAAGATAATTGCATTTCGTAACCAGTGATCTGAAAACTTTTTTGGTCAAAATGACTCTATTTTGGTCTCCAAGTGTCTAAGAAGCCCTTTTAAGTCAAAATAACTGCATTTGGTCAGCAAAGGTATGAATAAAAATTTAGTCAAAATGATTGTATTTTCGTCAATTAGAGTTTTAAAAACCGGTTTTGGACAAGATAATTGCATATGGTAACCAATGGCCTAAAAAATGTTTTTGGTCAAAATGACTATTTAGGTCTCCAAGTGTCTAAAAAGCCCTTTTTAGTCATAATACCTACGTTTGGTCAACAAAGGTCTGAAAAACTATTTTAGCCAAAATGACTGTATTTTTGTCTTTTAGAGTCTCAAAACTCCGCATTTAGATTTGGTATTTGTTTGGGTCAAAATGACTCTATTTTGGTCTCCAAGTGTCTAAAAAAGCCTTTTTAGTCAAAATAACTGCATTTGGTCACCAAAGGTCTGAAAAACTTTTTTAGCCAAAATGACTGTATTTTTGTCTTTTAGAGTCTTAAAAAGCCGGGTTTAGACAAGATAATTGCATTTCCTAACCAGTGATCTGAAAACTTTTTTTGGTCAAAATGACTCTATTTTGGTCTCCAAGTGTCTAGAAAGCCTTTTTTAGTCAAAATAACTACGTTTGGTCACCAAAGGACTGAAAACCTTTTTTCAGCCAAAATGACTGTATTTTTGTCTTTTAGAGTCTTAAAACACTGCTTTTAGACAAGATAAACTACATTTGGTAACCAATGGCCTGAAAAAATGTTTTTGGTCAAAATGACTCTATTTAGGTCTCCAAGTGTCTATAAAGCCCTTTTTAGTCAAAACAACTACGTTTGGTCACCAAAGGTCTGAAAAACTATTTTAGAGTCTCAAAACTCCGCATTTAGATTTTGTATTTGTTTGGGTCAAAATTACTCTATTTTGGTCTCCAAGTGTCTAAAAAGCTTTTTTTAGTCAAAATAACTGCATTTGGTCACCAAAGGTCTGAAAACTTTTTTGGCCAAAATGACTGTATTTTTGTCTTTTAGAGTCTTAAAAAGCCGGGTTTAGACAAGATAATTGCATTTCGTAACCAGTGATCTGAAAACTTTTTTGGTCAAAATGACTCTATTTTGGTCTCCAAGTGTCTAAGAAGCCCCTTTAAGTCAAAATAACTGCATTTGGTCAGCAAAGGTATGAATAAAAATTTAGTCAAAATGATTGTATTTTCGTCAATTAGAGTTTTAAAAACCGGTTTTGGACAAGATAATTGCATTTGGTAACCAATGGCCTAAAAAATGTTTTTGGTCAAAATTACTCTATTTAGGTCTCCAAGTGTCTAAAAAGCCCTTTTTAGTCATAATACCTACGTTTGGTCAACAAAGGTCTGAAAAACTATTTTAGCCAAAATGACTGTATTTTTGTCTTTTAGAGTCTCAAAACTCCGCATTTAGATTTGGTATTTGTTTGGGTCAAAATGACTCTATTTTGGTCTCCAAGTGTCTAAAAAGCCTTTTTAGTCAAAATAACTGCATTTGGTCACCAAAGGTCTGAAAAACTTTTTTAGCCAAAATGACTGTATTTTTGTCTTTTAGAGTCTTAAAAAGCCGGGTTTAGACAAGATAATTGCATTTCCTAACCAGTGATCTGAAAAGTTTTTTTGGTCAAAATGACTCTATTTTGGTCTCCAAGTGTCTAAAAAGCCTTTTTTAGTCAAAATAACTACGTTTGGTCACCAAAGGACTGAAAAACTTTTTTCAGCCAAAATGACTGTATTTTTGTCTTTTAGAGTCTTAAAAAGCCGGTTTTAGACAAGATAATTGCATTTCGTGCCCAGTGATCTGAAAACATTTTTTTTGGTCAAAATGATTCTATTTTGGTGTCCAAGTGTCTGAAAAGCCCTTTTTAGTCAAAATAACTACGTTTGGTCACCAAAGGTCTGAAAACCTTTTTTTAGCCAAAATAACTGTATTTTTGTCTTTTAGAGTCTTAAAACACTGCTTTTAGACAAGATAAACTACATTTGGTAACCAATGGCCTGATAAAATGTTTTTGGTCAAAATGACTCTATTTAGGTCTCCAAGTGTCTAAAAAGCCCTTTTTAGTCATAATAACTACGTTTGGTCAACAAAGGTCTGAAAAACTATTTTAGCCAAAATGACTGTATTTTTGTCTTTTAGAGTCTCAAAACTCCGCATTTAGATGTGGTATTTGTTTGGGTCAAAATGACTCTATTTTGGTCACCAAGTGTCTAAAAAGCCTTTTTAGTCAAAATAACTGCATTTGGTCACCAAAGGTCTGAAAAACTTTTTTAGCCAAAATGACTGTATTTTTGTCTTTTAGAGTCTTAAAAAGCCGGGTTTAGACAAGATAATTGCATTTCATAACCAGTGATCTGAAATTTTTTTGGTCAAAATGACTCTATTTTGGTCTCCAAGTGTCTAAAAAGCCTTTTTTAGTCAAAATAACTACGTTTGGTCACCAAAGGTCTGAAAACCTTTTTTCAGCCAAAATGACTGTATTTTTGTCTTTTAGAGTCTCAAAACTCCGCATTTAGATTTGCTATTTGTTTGGGTCAAAATGACTCTATTTTGGTCTCCAAGTGTCTAAAAAGCCTTTTTAGTCAAAATAACTGCATTTGGTCACCAAAGGTCTGAAATTTTTTTTAGCCAAAATGACTGTATTTTTGTCTTTTAGAGTCTTAAAAAGAAGGGTTTAGACAGGATAATTGCATTTCGTAACCAGTGATCTGAAAACATTTTTTTGGTCAAAATGACTCTATTTTGGTCTCCAAGTGTCTAAAAAGCCCTTTTTAGTCAAAATAACTGCATTTGGTTACCAAAGGTCTGAAAAAAAATTTAGTCAAAATGTTTGTATTTTCGTCTATTAGAGTCTTAAAAAGCCGGTTTTGGACAAGATAATTGCATTTGGTAACCAATCACCTGAAACATTTGTTTGGGTCAAAATGACTTTTTTTGGTCTCAGAGTGTCTAAAAAGCCTTTTTTAGTCAAAATAACTGCATTTGGTCACCAAAGGTCTGAAAACCTTTTTTTAGCCAAAATAACTGTATTTTTGTCTTTTAGAGTCTTAAAACACTGCTTTTAGACAAGATAAACTACATTTGGTAACCAATGGCCTGATAAAATGTTTTTGGTCAAAATGACTCTATTTAGGTCTCCAAGTGTCTAAAAAGCCCTTTTTAGTCATAATAACTACGTTTGGTCAACAAAGGTCTGAAAAACTATTTTAGCCAAAATGACTGTATTTTTGTCTTTTAGAGTCTCAAAACTCCGCATTTAGATTTGGTATTTGTTTGGGTCAAAATGACTCTATTTTTGTCTCCAAGTGTCTAAAAAGCCTTTTTAGTCAAAATAACTGCATTTGGTCACCAAAGGTCTGAAAAACTTTTTTTAGCCAAAATGACTGTATTTTTGTCTTTTAGAGTCTTAAAAAGCCGGGTTTAGACAAGATAATTGCATTTCGTAATCAGTGATATGAAAACTTTTTTTGGTCAAAATGACTCTATTTTGGTCTCCAAGTGTCTAAGAAGCACTTTTAAGTCAAAATAACTGCATTTGGTCAGCAAAGGTATGAAAAAAAATTTAGTCAAAATAATTGTATTTTCGTCTATTAGAGTCTTAAAAACCGGTTTTGGACAAGATAATTGCATTTGGTAACCAATGGCCTGAAAAAATGTTTTTGGTCAAAATGACTCTATCTAGGTCTCCAAGTGTCTAAAAAGCCCTTTTTAGTCATAATAACTATGTTTGGTCAACAAAGGTCTGAAAAACTATTTTAGCCAAAATGACTGTATTTTTGTCTTTTAGAGTCTCAAAACTCCGCATTTAGATTTGGTATTTGTTTGGGTCAAAATGACTCTATTTTTGTCTCCAAGTGTCTAAAAAGCCTTTTTAGTCAAAATAACTGCATTTGGTCACCAAAGGTCTGAAAAACTTTTTTAGCCAAAATGACTGTATTTTTGTCTTTTAGAGTCTTAAAAAGCCGGGTTTAGACAAGATAATTGCATTTCGTAACCAGTGATCTGAAAACATTTTTTTGGTCAAAATGACTCTATTTTGGTCTCCAAGTGTCTAAAAAGCCCTTTTTAGTCAAAATAACTGCATTTGGTTACCAAAGGTCTGAAAAAAATTTAGTCAAAATGATTGTATTTTCGTCTATTAGAGTTTTAAAAAGCCAGTTTTGGACAAGATAATTGCATTTGGTAACCAATCGCCTGAAACACTTGTTTGGGTCAAAATTACTCTATTTTGGTCTCCAAGTGTCTAAAAATCCTTTTTTAGTCAAAATAACTGCATTTGGTCACCAAAGGTCTGAAAACCTTTTTTTTAGCCAAAATAACAGTATTTTTGTCCTTTAGAGTCTTAAAAAGCCGGTTTTAGACAAGATAATTGCATTTCGTGCCCAGTGATCTGAAAACATTTTTTTGGTAAAAATGACTCTATTTTGGTCTCCAAGTGTCTGAAAAGCCATTTTTTGTCAAAATAACTACGTTTGGTCACCAAAGGTCTGAAAACCTTTTTTTTAGCCAAAATGACTGTATTTTTGTCTTTTAGAGTCTTAAAACACCGCTTTTAGACAAGATAAACTACATTTGGTAACCAATGGCCTGAAAAAATGTTTTTGGTCAAAATGACTCTATTTAGGTCTCCAAGTGTCTATAAAGCCCTTTTTAGTCAAAATAACTATGTTTGGTCACCAAAGGTCTGAAAACCTTTTTTTTAGCCAAAATGACTGTATTTTTGTCTTTTAGAGTCTTAAAAAGCCGGGTTTAGACAAGATAATTGCATTTCGTAACCAGTGATATGAAAACTTTTTTTGGTCAAAATGACTCTATTTTGGTCTCCAAGTGTCTAAAAAGCCCTTTTAAGTCAAAATAACTGCATTTGGTCACCAAAGGTCTGAAAACCTTTTTTTTGCCAAAATAACAGTATTTTTGTCCTTTAGAGTCTTAAAAAGCCGGTTTTAGACAAGATAATTGCATTTCGTGCCCAGTGATCTGAAAACATTTTTTTGGTAAAAATGACTCTATTTTGGTCTCCAAGTGTCTGAAAAGCCATTTTTTGTCAAAATAACTACGTTTGGTCACCAAAGGTCTGAAAACCTTTTTTTAGCCAAAATGACTGTATTTTTGTCTTTTAGAGTCTTAAAACACCGCTTTTAGACAAGATAAACTACATTTGGTAACCAATGGCCTGATAAAATGTTTTTGGTCAAAATGACTCTATTTAGGTCTCCAAGTGTCTAAAAAGCCCTTTTTAGTCATAATAACTACGTTTGGTCAACAAAGGTCTGAAAAACTATTTTAGCCAAAATGACTGTATTTTTGTCTTTTAGAGTCTCAAAACTCCGCATTTAAATTTGGTATTTGTTTGGGTCAAAATGACTCTATTTTGGTCTCCAAGTGTCTAAAAAGCCTTTTTAGTCAAAATAACTGCATTTGGTCACCAAAGGTCTGAAAAACTTTTTTAGCCAAAATGACTGTATTTTTGTCTTTTAGAGTCTTAAAAAGCCGGGTTTAGACAAGATAATTGCATTTCATAACCAGTGATCTGAAATTTTTTTGGTCAAAATGACTCTATTTTGGTCTCCAAGTGTCTAAAAAGCCTTTTTTAGTCAAAATAACTACGTTTGGTCACCAAAGGTCTGAAAACCTTTTTTCAGCCAAAATGACTGTATTTTTGTCTTTTAGAGTCTCAAAACTCCGCATTTAGATTTGGTATTTGTTTGGGTCAAAATGACTCTATTTTGGTCTCCAAGTGTCTAAAAAGCCTTTTTAGTCAAAATAACTGCATTTGGTCACCAAAGGTCTGAAAAACTTTTTTAGCCAAAATGACTGTATTTTTGTCTTTTAGAGTCTTAAAAAGAAGGGTTTAGACAGGATAATTGCATTTCGTAACCAGTGATCTGAAAACATTTTTTTGGTCAAAATGACTCTATTTTGGTCTCCAAGTGTCTAAAAAGCCCTTTTTAGTCAAAATAACTGCATTTGGTTACCAAAGGTCTGAAAAAAAAATTTAGTCAAAATGATTGTATTTTCGTCTATTAGAGTCTTAAAAAGCCGGTTTTGGACAAGATAATTGCATTTGGTAACCAATCACCTGAAACATTTGTTTGGGTCAAAATGACTCTATTTTGGTCTCAGAGTGTCTAAAAAGCCTTTTATAGTCAAAATAACTGCATTTGGTCACCAAAGGTCTGAAAACCTTTTTTTAGCCAAAATAACTGTATTTTTGTCTTTTAGAGTCTTAAAACACCGCTTTTAGACAAGATAAACTACATTTGGGTAACCAATGGCCTGAAAAAATGTTTTTGGTCAAAATGACTCTATTTAGGTCTCCACGTGTCTATAAAGCCATTTTTAGTCAAAATAACTACGTTTGGTCACCAAAGGTCTGAAAAACTATTTTAGAGTCTCAAAACTCCGCATTTAGATTTTGTATTTGTTTGGGTCAAAATTACTCTATTTTGGTCTCCAAGTGTCTAAAAAGCCTTTTTTAGTCAAAATAACTGCATTTGGTCACCAAAGGTCTGAAAACTTTTTTGGCCAAAATGACTGTATTTTTGTCTTTTAGAGTCTTAAAAAGCCGGGTTTCAAAAAGATAATTGCATTTCGTAACCAGTGATCTGAAAACTTTTTTGGTCAAAATGACTCTATTTTGGTCTCCAAGTGTCTAAGAAGCCCTTTTAAGTCAAAATAACTGCATTTGGTCAGCAAAGGTATGAATAAAAATTTAGTCAAAATGATTGTATTTTCGTCAATTAGAGTTTTAAAAACCGGTTTTGGACAAGATAATTGCATATGGTAACCAATGGCCTAAAAAATGTTTTTGGTCAAAATGACTATTTAGGTCTCCAAGTGTCTAAAAAGCCCTTTTTAGTCATAATACCTACGTTTGGTCAACAAAGGTCTGAAAAACTATTTTAGCCAAAATGACTGTATTTTTGTCTTTTAGAGTCTCAAAACTCCGCATTTAGATTTGGTATTTGTTTGGGTCAAAATGACTCTATTTTGGTCTCCAAGTGTCTAAAAAAGCCTTTTTAGTCAAAATAACTGCATTTGGTCACCAAAGGTCTGAAAAACTTTTTTAGCCAAAATGACTGTATTTTTGACTTTTAGAGTCTTAAAAAGCCGGGTTTAGACAAGATAATTGCATTTCCTAACCAGTGATCTGAAAACTTTTTTTGGTCAAAATGACTCTATTTTGGTCTCCAAGTGTCTAGAAAGCCTTTTTTAGTCAAAATAACTACGTTTGGTCACCAAAGGACTGAAAACCTTTTTTCAGCCAAAATGACTGTATTTTTGTCTTTTAGAGTCTTAAAACACTGCTTTTAGACAAGATAAACTACATTTGGTAACCAATGGCCTGAAAAAATGTTTTTGGTCAAAATGACTCTATTTAGGTCTCCAAGTGTCTATAAAGCCCTTTTTAGTCAAAACAACTACGTTTGGTCACCAAAGGTCTGAAAAACTATTTTAGAGTCTCAAAACTCCGCATTTAGATTTTGTATTTGTTTGGGTCAAAATTACTCTATTTTGGTCTCCAAGTGTCTAAAAAGCTTTTTTTAGTCAAAATAACTGCATTTGGTCACCAAAGGTCTGAAAACTTTTTTGGCCAAAATGACTGTATTTTTGTCTTTTAGAGTCTTAAAAAGCCGGGTTTAGACAAGATAATTGCATTTCGTAACCAGTGATCTGAAAACTTTTTTGGTCAAAATGACTCTATTTTGGTCTCCAAGTGTCTAAGAAGCCCCTTTAAGTCAAAATAACTGCATTTGGTCAGCAAAGGTATGAATAAAAATTTAGTCAAAATGATTGTATTTTCGTCAATTAGAGTTTTAAAAACCGGTTTTGGACAAGATAATTGCATTTGGTAACCAATGGCCTAAAAAATGTTTTTGGTCAAAATTACTCTATTTAGGTCTCCAAGTGTCTAAAAAGCCCTTTTTAGTCATAATACCTACGTTTGGTCAACAAAGGTCTGAAAAACTATTTTAGCCAAAATGACTGTATTTTTGTCTTTTAGAGTCTCAAAACTCCGCATTTAGATTTGGTATTTGTTTGGGTCAAAATGACTCTATTTTGGTCTCCAAGTGTCTAAAAAGCCTTTTTAGTCAAAATAACTGCATTTGGTCACCAAAGGTCTGAAAAACTTTTTTAGCCAAAATGACTGTATTTTTGTCTTTTAGAGTCTTAAAAAGCCGGGTTTAGACAAGATAATTGCATTTCCTAACCAGTGATCTGAAAAGTTTTTTTGGTCAAAATGACTCTATTTTGGTCTCCAAGTGTCTAAAAAGCCTTTTTTAGTCAAAATAACTACGTTTGGTCACCAAAGGTCTGAAAACCTTTTTTCAGCCAAAATGACTGTATTTTTGTCTTTTAGAGTCTCAAAACTCCGCATTTAGATTTGCTATTTGTTTGGGTCAAAATGACTCTATTTTGGTCTCCAAGTGTCTAAAAAGCCTTTTTAGTCAAAATAACTGCATTTGGTCACCAAAGGTCTGAAATTTTTTTTAGCCAAAATGACTGTATTTTTGTCTTTTAGAGTCTTAAAAAGAAGGGTTTAGACAGGATAATTGCATTTCGTAACCAGTGATCTGAAAACATTTTTTTGGTCAAAATGACTCTATTTTGGTCTCCAAGTGTCTAAAAAGCCCTTTTTAGTCAAAATAACTGCATTTGGTTACCAAAGGTCTGAAAAAAAATTTAGTCAAAATGTTTGTATTTTCGTCTATTAGAGTCTTAAAAAGCCGGTTTTGGACAAGATAATTGCATTTGGTAACCAATCACCTGAAACATTTGTTTGGGTCAAAATGACTTTTTTTGGTCTCAGAGTGTCTAAAAAGCCTTTTTTAGTCAAAATAACTGCATTTGGTCACCAAAGGTCTGAAAACCTTTTTTTAGCCAAAATAACTGTATTTTTGTCTTTTAGAGTCTTAAAACACTGCTTTTAGACAAGATAAACTACATTTGGTAACCAATGGCCTGATAAAATGTTTTTGGTCAAAATGACTCTATTTAGGTCTCCAAGTGTCTAAAAAGCCCTTTTTAGTCATAATAACTACGTTTGGTCAACAAAGGTCTGAAAAACTATTTTAGCCAAAATGACTGTATTTTTGTCTTTTAGAGTCTCAAAACTCCGCATTTAGATTTGGTATTTGTTTGGGTCAAAATGACTCTATTTTTGTCTCCAAGTGTCTAAAAAGCCTTTTTAGTCAAAATAACTGCATTTGGTCACCAAAGGTCTGAAAAACTTTTTTTAGCCAAAATGACTGTATTTTTGTCTTTTAGAGTCTTAAAAAGCCGGGTTTAGACAAGATAATTGCATTTCGTAATCAGTGATATGAAAACTTTTTTTGGTCAAAATGACTCTATTTTGGTCTCCAAGTGTCTAAGAAGCACTTTTAAGTCAAAATAACTGCATTTGGTCAGCAAAGGTATGAAAAAAAATTTAGTCAAAATAATTGTATTTTCGTCTATTAGAGTCTTAAAAACCGGTTTTGGACAAGATAATTGCATTTGGTAACCAATGGCCTGAAAAAATGTTTTTGGTCAAAATGACTCTATCTAGGTCTCCAAGTGTCTAAAAAGCCCTTTTTAGTCATAATAACTATGTTTGGTCAACAAAGGTCTGAAAAACTATTTTAGCCAAAATGACTGTATTTTTGTCTTTTAGAGTCTCAAAACTCCGCATTTAGATTTGGTATTTGTTTGGGTCAAAATGACTCTATTTTTGTCTCCAAGTGTCTAAAAAGCCTTTTTAGTCAAAATAACTGCATTTGGTCACCAAAGGTCTGAAAAACTTTTTTAGCCAAAATGACTGTATTTTTGTCTTTTAGAGTCTTAAAAAGCCGGGTTTAGACAAGATAATTGCATTTCGTAACCAGTGATCTGAAAACATTTTTTTGGTCAAAATGACTCTATTTTGGTCTCCAAGTGTCTAAAAAGCCCTTTTTAGTCAAAATAACTGCATTTGGTTACCAAAGGTCTGAAAAAAATTTAGTCAAAATGATTGTATTTTCGTCTATTAGAGTTTTAAAAAGCCAGTTTTGGACAAGATAATTGCATTTGGTAACCAATCGCCTGAAACACTTGTTTGGGTCAAAATTACTCTATTTTGGTCTCCAAGTGTCTAAAAATCCTTTTTTAGTCAAAATAACTGCATTTGGTCACCAAAGGTCTGAAAACCTTTTTTTTAGCCAAAATAACAGTATTTTTGTCCTTTAGAGTCTTAAAAAGCCGGTTTTAGACAAGATAATTGCATTTCGTGCCCAGTGATCTGAAAACATTTTTTTGGTAAAAATGACTCTATTTTGGTCTCCAAGTGTCTGAAAAGCCATTTTTTGTCAAAATAACTACGTTTGGTCACCAAAGGTCTGAAAACCTTTTTTTAGCCAAAATGACTGTATTTTTGTCTTTTAGAGTCTTAAAACACCGCTTTTAGACAAGATAAACTACATTTGGTAACCAATGGCCTGAAAAAATGTTTTTGGTCAAAATGACTCTATTTAGGTCTCCAAGTGTCTATAAAGCCCTTTTTAGTCAAAATAACTATGTTTGGTCACCAAAGGTCTGAAAACCTTTTTTTTAGCCAAAATGACTGTATTTTTGTCTTTTAGAGTCTTAAAAAGCCGGGTTTAGACAAGATAATTGCATTTCGTAACCAGTGATATGAAAACTTTTTTTGGTCAAAATGACTCTATTTTGGTCTCCAAGTGTCTAAAAAGCCCTTTTAAGTCAAAATAACTGCATTTGGTTACCAAAGGTCTGAAAAAAATTTAGTCAAAATGATTGTATTTTCGTCTATTAGAGTTTTAAAAAGCCAGTTTTGGACAAGATAATTGCATTTGGTAACCAATCGCCTGAAACACTTGTTTGGGTCAAAATTACTCTATTTTGGTCTCCAAGTGTCTAAAAATCCTTTTTTAGTCAAAATAACTGCATTTGGTCACCAAAGGTCTGAAAACCTTTTTTTTAGCCAAAATAACAGTATTTTTGTCCTTTAGAGTCTTAAAAAGCCGGTTTTAGACAAGATAATTGCATTTCGTGCCCAGTGATCTGAAAACATTTTTTTGGTAAAAATGACTCTATTTTGGTCTCCAAGTGTCTGAAAAGCCATTTTTTGTCAAAATAACTACGTTTGGTCACCAAAGGTCTGAAAACCTTTTTTTAGCCAAAATGACTGTATTTTTGTCTTTTAGAGTCTTAAAACACCTCTTTTAGACAAGATAAACTACATTTGGTAACCAATGGCCTGAAAAAATGTTTTTGGTCAAAATGACTCTATTTAGGTCTCCAAGTGTCTATAAAGCCCTTTTTAGTCAAAATAACTATGTTTGGTCACCAAAGGTCTGAAAACCTTTTTTTTGCCAAAATAACAGTATTTTTGTCCTTTAGAGTCTTAAAAAGCCGGTTTTAGACAAGATAATTGCATTTCGTGCCCAGTGATCTGAAAACATTTTTTTGGTAAAAATGACTCTATTTTGGTCTCCAAGTGTCTGAAAAGCCATTTTTTGTCAAAATAACTACGTTTGGTCACCAAAGGTCTGAAAACCTTTTTTTAGCCAAAATGACTGTATTTTTGTCTTTTAGAGTCTTAAAACACCGCTTTTAGACAAGATAAACTACATTTGGTAACCAATGGCCTGATAAAATGTTTTTGGTCAAAATGACTCTATTTAGGTCTCCAAGTGTCTAAAAAGCCCTTTTTAGTCATAATAACTACGTTTGGTCAACAAAGGTCTGAAAAACTATTTTAGCCAAAATGACTGTATTTTTGTCTTTTAGAGTCTCAAAACTCCGCATTTAAATTTGGTATTTGTTTGGGTCAAAATGACTCTATTTTGGTCTCCAAGTGTCTAAAAAGCCTTTTTAGTCAAAATAACTGCATTTGGTCACCAAAGGTCTGAAAAACTTTTTTAGCCAAAATGACTGTATTTTTGTCTTTTAGAGTCTTAAAAAGCCGGGTTTAGACAAGATAATTGCATTTCATAACCAGTGATCTGAAATTTTTTTGGTCAAAATGACTCTATTTTGGTCTCCAAGTGTCTAAAAAGCCTTTTTTAGTCAAAATAACTACGTTTGGTCACCAAAGGTCTGAAAACCTTTTTTCAGCCAAAATGACTGTATTTTTGTCTTTTAGAGTCTCAAAACTCCGCATTTAGATTTGGTATTTGTTTGGGTCAAAATGACTCTATTTTGGTCTCCAAGTGTCTAAAAAGCCTTTTTAGTCAAAATAACTGCATTTGGTCACCAAAGGTCTGAAAAACTTTTTTAGCCAAAATGACTGTATTTTTGTCTTTTAGAGTCTTAAAAAGAAGGGTTTAGACAGGATAATTGCATTTCGTAACCAGTGATCTGAAAACATTTTTTTGGTCAAAATGACTCTATTTTGGTCTCCAAGTGTCTAAAAAGCCCTTTTTAGTCAAAATAACTGCATTTGGTTACCAAAGGTCTGAAAAAAAAATTTAGTCAAAATGATTGTATTTTCGTCTATTAGAGTCTTAAAAAGCCGGTTTTGGACAAGATAATTGCATTTGGTAACCAATCACCTGAAACATTTGTTTGGGTCAAAATGACTCTATTTTGGTCTCAGAGTGTCTAAAAAGCCTTTTATAGTCAAAATAACTGCATTTGGTCACCAAAGGTCTGAAAACCTTTTTTTAGCCAAAATAACTGTATTTTTGTCTTTTAGAGTCTTAAAACACCGCTTTTAGACAAGATAAACTACATTTGGGTAACCAATGGCCTGAAAAAATGTTTTTGGTCAAAATGACTCTATTTAGGTCTCCACGTGTCTATAAAGCCATTTTTAGTCAAAATAACTACGTTTGGTCACCAAAGGTCTGAAAAACTATTTTAGAGTCTCAAAACTCCGCATTTAGATTTTGTATTTGTTTGGGTCAAAATTACTCTATTT
Source organism: Pelophylax lessonae (assembly GCF_965119305.1). Taxonomy (NCBI): domain Eukaryota; kingdom Metazoa; phylum Chordata; class Amphibia; order Anura; family Ranidae; genus Pelophylax; species Pelophylax lessonae. Next base: position 152,181,367 of record NC_138773.1, read on the forward strand.
TGGTCTCCAAGTGTCTAAAAAGCCTTTTTTAGTCAAAATAACTGCATTTGGTCACCAAAGGTCTGAAAACTTTTTTGGCCAAAATGACTGTATTTTTGTCTTTTAGAGTCTTAAAAAGCCGGGTTTCAAAAAGATAATTGCATTTCGTAACCAGTGATCTGAAAACTTTTTTGGTCAAAATGACTCTATTTTGGTCTCCAAGTGTCTAAGAAGCCCTTTTAAGTCAAAATAACTGCATTTGGTCAGCAAAGGTATGAATAAAAATTTAGTCAAAATGATTGTATTTTCGTCAATTAGAGTTTTAAAAACCGGTTTTGGACAAGATAATTGCATATGGTAACCAATGGCCTAAAAAATGTTTTTGGTCAAAATGACTATTTAGGTCTCCAAGTGTCTAAAAAGCCCTTTTTAGTCATAATACCTACGTTTGGTCAACAAGGGTCTGAAAAACTATTTTAGCCAAAATGACTGTATTTTTGTCTTTTAGAGTCTCAAAACTCCGCATTTAGATTTGGTATTTGTTTGGGTCAAAATGACTCTATTTTGGTCTCCAAGTGTCTAAAAAAGCCTTTTTAGTCAAAATAACTGCATTTGGTCACCAAAGGTCTGAAAAACTTTTTTAGCCAAAATGACTGTATTTTTGACTTTTAGAGTCTTAAAAAGCCGGGTTTAGACAAGATAATTGCATTTCCTAACCAGTGATCTGAAAACTTTTTTTGGTCAAAATGACTCTATTTTGGTCTCCAAGTGTCTAGAAAGCCTTTTTTAGTCAAAATAACTACGTTTGGTCACCAAAGGACTGAAAACCTTTTTTCAGCCAAAATGACTGTATTTTTGTCTTTTAGAGTCTTAAAACACTGCTTTTAGACAAGATAAACTACATTTGGTAACCAATGGCCTGAAAAAATGTTTTTGGTCAAAATGACTCTATTTAGGTCTCCAAGTGTCTATAAAGCCCTTTTTAGTCAAAACAACTACGTTTGGTCACCAAAGGTCTGAAAAACTATTTTAGAGTCTCAAAACTCCGCATTTAGATTTGGTATTTGTTTGGGTCAAAATTACTCTATTTTGGTCTCCAAGTGTCTAAAAAGCTTTTTTTAGTCAAAATAACTGCATTTGGTCACCAAAGGTCTGAAAACTTTTTTGGCCAAAATGACTGTATTTTTGTCTTTTAGAGTCTTAAAAAGCCGGGTTTAGACAAGATAATTGCATTTCGTAACCAGTGATCTGAAAACTTTTTTGGTCAAAATGACTCTATTTTGGTCTCCAAGTGTCTAAGAAGCCCCTTTAAGTCAAAATAACTGCATTTGGTCAGCAAAGGTATGAATAAAAATTTAGTCAAAATGATTGTATTTTCGTCAATTAGAGTTTTAAAAACCGGTTTTGGACAAGATAATTGCATTTGGTAACCAATGGCCTAAAAAATGTTTTTGGTCAAAATTACTCTATTTAGGTCTCCAAGTGTCTAAAAAGCCGTTTTTAGTCATAATACCTACGTTTGGTCAACAAAGGTCTGAAAAACTATTTTAGCCAAAATGACTGTATTTTTGTCTTTTAGAGTCTCAAAACTCCGCATTTAGATTTGGTATTTGTTTGGGTCAAAATGACTCTATTTTGGTCTCCAAGTGTCTAAAAAGCCTTTTTAGTCAAAATAACTGCATTTGGTCACCAAAGGTCTGAAAAACTTTTTTAGCCAAAATGACTGTATTTTTGTCTTTTAGAGTCTTAAAAAGCCGGGTTTAGACAAGATAATTGCATTTCCTAACCAGTGATCTGAAAAGTTTTTTTGGTCAAAATGACTCTATTTTGGTCTCCAAGTGTCTAAAAAGCCTTTTTTAGTCAAAATAACTACATTGGTCACCAAAGGACTGAAAAACTTTTTTCAGCCAAAATGACTGTATTTTTGTCTTTTAGAGTCTTAAAAAGCCGGTTTTAGACAAGATAATTGCATTTCGTGCCCAGTGATCTGAAAACATTTTTTTTGGTCAAAATGATTCTATTTTGGTGTCCAAGTGTCTGAAAAGCCCTTTTTAGTCAAAATAACTACGTTTGGTCACCAAAGGTCTGAAAACCTTTTTTTAGCCAAAATAACTGTATTTTTGTCTTTTAGAGTCTTAAAACACTGCTTTTAGACAAGATAAACTACATTTGGTAACCAATGGCCTGATAAAATGTTTTTGGTCAAAATGACTCTATTTAGGTCTCCAAGTGTCTAAAAAGCCCTTTTTAGTCATAATAACTACGTTTGGTCAACAAAGGTCTGAAAAACTATTTTAGCCAAAATGACTGTATTTTTGTCTTTTAGAGTCTCAAAACTCCGCATTTAGATGTGGTATTTGTTTGGGTCAAAATGACTCTATTTTGGTCACCAAGTGTCTAAAAAGCCTTTTTAGTCAAAATAACTGCATTTGGTCACCAAAGGTCTGAAAAACTTTTTTAGCCAAAATGACTGTATTTTTGTCTTTTAGAGTCTTAAAAAGCCGGGTTTAGACAAGATAATTGCATTTCATAACCAGTGATCTGAAATTTTTTTGGTCAAAATGACTCTATTTTGGTCTCCAAGTGTCTAAAAAGCCTTTTTTAGTCAAAATAACTACGTTTGGTCACCAAAGGTCTGAAAACCTTTTTTCAGCCAAAATGACTGTATTTTTGTCTTTTAGAGTCTCAAAACTCCGCATTTAGATTTGCTATTTGTTTGGGTCAAAATGACTCTATTTTGGTCTCCAAGTGTCTAAAAAGCCTTTTTAGTCAAAATAACTGCATTTGGTCACCAAAGGTCTGAAAAATTTTTTTAGCCAAAATGACTGTATTTTTGTCTTTTAGAGTCTTAAAAAGAAGGGTTTAGGCAGGATAATTGCATTTCGTAACGTGATCTGAAAACATTTTTTTGGTCAAAATGACTCTATTTTGGTCTCCAAGTGTCTAAAAAGCCCTTTTTAGTCAAAATAACTGCATTTGGTTACCAAAGGTCTGAAAAAAAATTTAGTCAAAATGATTGTATTTTCGTCTATTAGAGTCTTAAAAAGCCGGTTTTGGACAAGATAATTGCATTTGGTAACCAATCACCTGAAACATTTGTTTGGGTCAAAATGACTTTTTTTGGTCTCAGAGTGTCTAAAAAGCCTTTTTTAGTCAAAATAACTGCATTTGGTCACCAAAGGTCTGAAAACCTTTTTTTAGCCAAAATAACTGTATTTTTGTCTTTTAGAGTCTTAAAACACCGCTTTTAGACAAGATAAACTAAATTTTGTAACCAATTTCCTGAAAAAATGTTTTGGTCAAAATGACTCTATTTAGGTCTCCAAGTGTCTATAAAGCCCTTTTTAGTCAAAATAACTACGTTTGGTCACCAAAGGTCTGAAAAACTATTTTAGCCAAAATGACTGTATTTTTGTCTTTTAGAGTCTCAAAACTCCGCATTTAGATTTGGTATTTGTTTGGGTCAAAATGACTCTATTTTGGTCTCCAAGTGTCTAAAAAGCCTTTTTAGTCAAAATAACTGCATTTGGTCACCAAAGGTCTGAAAAACTTTTTTAGCCAAAATGACTGTATTTTTGTCTTTTAGAGTCTTAAAAAGCCGGGTTTAGACAAGATAATTGCATTTCCTAACCAGTGATCTGAAAACTTTTTTTGGTCAAAATGACTCTATTTTGGTCTCCAAGTGTCTAAAAAGCCTTTTTTAGTCAAAATAACTACGTTTGGTCACCAAAGGACTGAAAAACTTTTTTCAGCCAAAATGACTGTATTTTTGTCTTTTAGAGTCTTAAAAAGCCGGTTTTAGACAAGATAATTGCATTTCGTGCCCAGTGATCTGAAAACATTTTTTTGGTCAAAATGATTCTATTTTGGTGTCCAAGTGTCTGAAAAGCCCTTTTTAGTCAAAATAACTACGTTTGGTCACCAAAGGTCTGAAAACCTTTTTTTAGCCAAAATAACTGTATTTTTGTCTTTTAGAGTCTTAAAACACTGCTTTTAGACAAGATAAACTACATTTGGTAACCAATGGCCTGATAAAATGTTTTTGGTCAAAATGACTCTATTTAGGTCTCCAAGTGTCTAAAAAGCCCTTTTTAGTCATAATAACTACGTTTGGTCAACAAAGGTCTGAAAAACTATTTTAGCCAAAATGACTGTATTTTTGTCTTTTAGAGTCTCAAAACTCCGCATTTAGATGTGGTATTTGTTTGGGTCAAAATGACTCTATTTTGGTCACCAAGTGTCTAAAAAGCCTTTTTAGTCAAAATAACTGCATTTGGTCACCAAAGGTCTGAAAACCTTTTTTAGCCAAAATGACTGTATTTTTGTCTTTTAGAGTCTTAAAAAGCCGGGTTTAGACAAGATAATTGCATTTCATAACCAGTGATCTGAAATTTTTTTTGGTCAAAATGACTCTATTTTGGTCTCCAAGTGTCTAAAAAGCCTTTATTAGTCAAAATAACTACGTTTGGTCACCAAAGGTCTGAAAACCTTTTTTCAGCCAAAATGACTGTATTTTTGTCTTTTAGAGTCTTAAAAAGAAGGGTTTAGACAGGATAATTGCATTTCGTAACCAGTGATCTGAAAACATTTTTTTGGTCAAAATGACTCTATTTTGGTCTCCAAGTGTCTAAAAAGCCCTTTTTAGTCAAAATAACTGCATTTGGTTACCAAAGGTCTGAAAAAAATTTAGTCAAAATGATTGTATTTTCGTCTATTAGAGTCTTAAAAAGCCGGTTTTGGACAAGATAATTGCATTTGGTAACCAATCACCTGAAACATTTGTTTGGGTCAAAATGACTTTTTTTGGTCTCAGAGTGTCTATAAAGCCTTTTTTAGTCAAAATAACTGCATTTGGTCACCAAAGGTCTGAAAACCTTTTTTTAGCCAAAATAACTGTATTTTTGTCTTTTAGAGTCTTAAAACACCGCTTTTAGACAAGATAAACTACATTTTGTAACCAATTTCCTGAAAAAATGTTTTGGTCAAAATGACTCTATTTAGGTCTCCAAGTGTCTATAAAGCCCTTTTTAGTCAAAATAACTACGTTTGGTCACCAAAGGTCTGAAAAACTATTTTAGAGTCTCAAAACTCCGCATTTAGATTTGGTATTTGTTTGGGTCAAAATTACTCTATTTTGGTCTCCAAGTGTCTAAAAAGCCTTTTTTAGTCAAAATAACTGCATTTGGTCACCAAAGGTCTGAAAACTTATTTAGCCAAAATGACTGTATTTTTGTCTTTTAGAGTCTTAAAAAGCTGGGTTTAGACAAGATAATTGCATTTCGTAACCAGTGATCTGAAAACTTTTTTGGTCAAAATGACTCTATTTTGGTCTCCAAGTGTCTAAGAAGCCCTTTTAAGTCAAAATAACTGCATTTGGTCAGCAAAGGTATGAATAAAAATTTAGTCAAAAATGATTGTATTTTCGTCAATTAGAGTTTTAAAAACCGGTTTTGGACAAGATAATTGCATTTGGTAGCCAATGGCCTAAAAAATGTTTTTGGTCAAAATGACTCTATTTAGGTCTCCAAGTGTCTAAAAAGCCCTTTTTAGTCATAATACCTACGTTTGGTCAACAAAGGTCTGAAAAACTTTTTTAGCCAAAATGACTGTATTTTTGTCTTTTAGAGTCTTAAAAAGCCGGTTTTAGACAAGATAATTGCATTTCGTGCCCAGTGATCTGAAATTTTTTTTGGTCAAAATGACTCTATTTTGGTCTCCAAGTGTCTAAAAAGCCTTTTTTAGTCAAAATAACTACGTTTGGTCACCAAAGGACTGAAAACCTTTTTCAGCCAAAATGACTGTATTTTTGTCTTTTAGAGTCTTAAAACACTGCTTTTAGACAAGATAAACTACATTTGGTAACCAATGGCCTGAAAAAATGTTTTTGGTCAAAATGACTCTATTTAGGTCTCCAAGTGTCTATAAAGCCCTTTTTAGTCAAAATAACTACGTTTGGTCACCAAAGGTCTGAAAAACTATTTTAGAGTCTCAAAACTCCGCATTTAGATTTGGTATTTGTTTGGGTCAAAATTACTCTATTTTGGTCTCCAAGTGTCTAAAAATCCTTTTTTAGTCAAAATAACTGCATTTGGTCACCAAAGGTCTGAAAACCTTTTTTTTAGCCAAAATAACAGTATTTTTGTCCTTTAGAGTCTTAAAAAGCCGGTTTTAGACAAGATAATTGCATTTCGTGCCCAGTGATCTGAAAACATTTTTTTGGTAAAAATGACTCTATTTTGGTCTCCAAGTGTCTGAAAAGCCATTTTTTGTCAAAATAACTACGTTTGGTCACCAAAGGTCTGAAAACCTTTTTTTAGCCAAAATGACTGTATTTTTGTCTTTTAGAGTCTTAAAACACCGCTTTTAGACAAGATAAACTACATTTGGTAACCAATGGCCTGAAAAAATGTTTTTGGTCAAAATGACTCTATTTAGGTCTCCAAGTGTCTATAAAGCCCTTTTTAGTCAAAATAACTACGTTTGGTCACCGAAGGTCTGAAAAACTATTTTAGAGTCTCAAAACTCCGCATTTAGATTTGGTATTTGTTTGGGTCAAAATTACTCTATTTTGGTCTCCAAGTGTCTGAAAAGCCCTTTTTAGTCAAAATAACTACGTTTGGTCACCAAAGGTCTGAAAACCTTTTTTTAGCCAAAATGACTGTATTTTTGTCTTTTAGAGTCTTAAAAAGCCGGGTTTAGACAAGATAATTGCATTTCGTAACCAGTGATATGAAAACTTTTTTTGGTCAAAATGACTCTATTTTGGTCTCCAAGTGTCTAAGAAGCCCTTTTAAGTCAAAATAACTGCATTTGGTCAGCAAAGGTATGAAAAAAAATTTAGTCAAAATAATTGTATTTTCGTCTATTAGAGTCTTAAAAACCGGTTTTGGACAAGATAATTGCATTTGGTAACCAATGGCCTGAAAAAATGTTTTTGGTCAAAATGACTCTATCTAGGTCTCCAAGTGTCTAAAAAGCCCTTTTTAGTCATAATAACTACGTTTGGTCAACAAAGGTCTGAAAAACTATTTTAGCCAAAATGACTGTATTTTTGTCTTTTAGAGTCTCAAAACTCCGCATTTAGATTTGGTATTTGTTTGGGTCAAAATGACTATTTTTGTCTCCAAGTGTCTACAAAGCCTTTTTAGTCAAAATAACTGCATTTGGTCACCAAAGGTCTGAAAAACTTTTTTGGCCAAAATGACTGTATTTTTGTCTTTTAGAGTCTTAAAAAGCCGGGTTTAGACAAGATAATTGCATTTCGTAACCAGTGATCTGAAAACATTTTTTTGGTCAAAATGACTCTATTTTGGTCTCCAAGTGTCTAAAAAGCCTTTTTAGTCAAAATAACTGCATTTGGTCACCAAAGGTCTGAAAATTTTTTTTAGCCAAAATGACTGTATTTTTGTCTTTTAGAGTCTTAAAAAGAAGGGTTTAGACAGGATAATTGCATTTCGTAACCAGTGAACTGAAAACATTTTTTTGGTCAAAATGACTCTATTTTGGTCTCCAAGTGTCTAAAAAGCCCTTTTTAGTCAAAATAACTGCATTTGGTTACCAAAGGTCTGAAAAAAAATTTAGTCAAAATGATTGTATTTTCGTCTATTAGAGTCTTAAAAAGCCGGTTTTGGACAAGATAATTACATTTGGTAACCAATCACCTGAAACATTTGTTTGGGTCAAAATGACTTTTTTTGGTCTCAGAGTGTCTATAAAGCCTTTTTTAGTCAAAATAACTGCATTTGGTCACCAAAGGTCTGAAAACCTTTTTTTAGCCAAAATAACTGTATTTTTGTCTTTTAGAGTCTTAAAACACCGCTTTTAGACAAGATAAACTACATTTTGTAACCAATTTCCTGAAAAAATGTTTTGGTCAAAATGACTCTATTTAGGTCTCCAAGTGTCTATAAAGCCCTTTTTAGTCAAAATAACTACGTTTGGTCACCAAAGGTCTGAAAAACTATTTTAGAGTCTCAAAACTCCGCATTTAGATTTGGTATTTGTTTGGGTCAAAATTACTCTATTTTGGTCTCCAAGTGTCTAAAAAGCCTTTTTTAGTCAAAATAACTGCATTTGGTCACCAAAGGTCTGAAAACTTATTTAGCCAAAATGACTGTATTTTTGTCTTTTAGAGTCTTAAAAAGCCGGGTTTAGACAAGATAATTGCATTTCGTAACCAGTGATCTGAAAACTTTTTTGGTCAAAATGACTCTATTTTGGTCTCCAAGTGTCTAAGAAGCCCTTTTAAGTCAAAATAACTGCATTTGGTCAGCAAAGGTATGAATAAAAATTTAGTCAAAAATGATTGTATTTTCGTCAATTAGAGTTTTAAAAACCGGTTTTGGACAAGATAATTGCATTTGGTAGCCAATGGCCTAAAAAATGTTTTTGGTCAAAATGACTCTATTTAGGTCTCCAAGTGTCTAAAAAGCCCTTTTTAGTCATAATACCTACGTTTGGTCAACAAAGGTCTGAAAAACTATTTTAGCCAAAATGACTGTATTTTTGTCTTTTAGAGTCTCAAAACTCCGCATTTAGATTTGGTATTTGTTTGGGTCAAAATGACTCTATTTTGGTCTCCAAGTGTCTAAAAAGCCTTTTTAGTCAAAATAACTGCATTTGGTCACCAAAGGTCTGAAAAACTTTTTTAGCCAAAATGACTGTATTTTTGTCTTTTAGAGTCTTAAAAAGCCGGTTTTAGACAAGATAATTGCATTTCGTGCCCAGTGATCTGAAATTTTTTTGGTCAAAATGACTCTATTTTGGTCTCCAAGTGTCTAAAAAGCCTTTTTTAGTCAAAATAACTACGTTTGGTCACCAAAGGACTGAAAACCTTTTTCAGCCAAAATGACTGTATTTTTGTCTTTTAGAGTCTTAAAAAGCCGGTTTTAGACAAGATAATTGCATTTCGTGCCCAGTGATCTGAAATTTTTTTTGGTCAAAATGACTCTATTTTGGTCTCCAAGTGTCTAAAAAGCCCTTTTTAGTCAAAATAACTGCATTTGGTTACCAAAGGTCTGAAAAAAATTTAGTCGAAATTATTGTATTTTCGTCTATTAGAGTTTTAAAAAGCCGGTTTTGGACAAAATAATTGCATTTGGTAACCAATCGCCTGAAACACTTGTTTGGGTCAAAATTACTCTATTTTGGTCTCCAAGTGTCTAAAAATCCTTTTTTAGTCAAAATAACTGCATTTGGTCACCAAAGGTCTGAAAACCTTTTTTTTGCCAAAATAACAGTATTTTTGTCCTTTAGAGTCTTAAAAAGCCGGTTTTAGACAAGATAATTGCATTTCGTGCCCAGTGATCTGAAAACATTTTTTTGGTAAAAATGACTCTATTTTGGTCTCCAAGTGTCTGAAAAGCCATTTTTTGTCAAAATAACTACGTTTGGTCACCAAAGGTCTGAAAACCTTTTTTTAGCCAAAATGACTGTATTTTTGTCTTTTAGAGTCTTAAAACACCGCTTTTAGACAAGATAAACTACATTTGGTAACCAATGGCCTGAAAAAATGTTTTTGGTCAAAATGACTCTATTTAGGTCTCCAAGTGTCTAAAAAGCCCTTTTTAGTCATAATAACTACGTTTGGTCAACAAAGGTCTGAAAAACTATTTTAGCCAAAATGACTGTATTTTTGTCTTTTAGAGTCTCAAAACTCCGCATTTAAATTTGGTATTTGTTTGGGTCAAAATGACTCTATTTTGGTCTCCAAGTGTCTAAAAAGCCTTTTTAGTCAAAATAACTGCACTTGGTCACCAAAGGTCTGAAAAACTTTTTTAGCCAAAATGACTGTATTTTTGTCTTTTAGAGTCTTAAAAAGCCGGTTTTAGACAAGATAATTGCATTTCGTGCCCAGTGATCTGAAAACTTTTTTTGGTCAAAATGACTCTATTTTGGTCTCCAAGTGTCTAAAAAGCCTTTTTTAGTCAAAATAACTACGTTTGGTCACCAAAGGACTGAAAACCTTTTTTCAGCCAAAATGACTGTATTTTTGTCTTTTAGAGTCTTAAAACACTGCTTTTAGACAAGATAAACTACATTTGGTAACCAATGGCCTGAAAAAATGTTTTTGGTCAAAATGACTCTATTTAGGTCTCCAAGTGTCTATAAAGCCCTTTTTAGTCAAAATAACTACGTTTGGTCACCAAAGGTCTGAAAAACTATTTTAGAGTCTCAAAACTCCGCATTTAGATTTGGTATTTGTTTGGGTCAAAATTACTCTATTTTGGTCTCCAAGTGTCTAAAAAGCCTTTTTTAGTCAAAATAACTGCATTTGGTCACCAAAGGTCTGAAAAACTTTTTTAGCCAAAATGACTGTATTTTTGTCTTTTAGAGTCTTAAAAAGCCGGGTTTAGACAAGATAATTGCATTTCGTAACCAGTGATATGAAAACTTTTTTTGGTCAAAATGACTCTATTTTGGTCCCCAAGTGTCTAAGAAGCCCTTTTAAGTCAAAATAACTGCATTTGGTCAGCAAAGGTATAAAAAAATTAAGTCAAAATGATTGTATTCTCGTCTATTAGAGTCTTAAAAACCGGTTTTGGACAAGATAATTGCATTTGGTAACCAATGGCATGAAAAAATGTTTTTGGTCAAAATGACTCTATCTAGGTCTCCAAGTGTCTAAAAAGCCCTTTTTAGTCATAATAACTACGTTTGGTCAACAAAGGTCTGAAAAACTATTTTAGCCAAAATGACTGTATTTTTGTCTTTTAGAGTCTCAAAACTCCGCATTTAGATTTGGTATTTGTTTGGGTCAAAATGACTCTATTTTTGTCTCCAAGTGTCTAAAAAGCCTTTTTAGTCAAAATAACTGCATTTGGTCACCAAAGGTCTGAAAAACTTTTTTAGCCAAAATGACTGTATTTTTGTCTTTTAGAGTCTTAAAAAGCCGGGTTTAGACAAGATAATTGCATTTCGTAACCAGTGATCTGAAAACATTTTTTTGGTCAAAATGACTCTATTTTGGTCTCCAAGTGTCTAAAAAGCCCTTTTTAGTCAAAATAACTGCATTTGGTTACCAAAGGTCTGAAAAAAATTTAGTCGAAATTATTGTATTTTCGTCTATTAGAGTTTTAAAAAGCCGGTTTTGGACAAAATAATTGCATTTGGTAACCAATCGCCTGAAACACTTGTTTGGGTCAAAATTACTCTATTTTGGTCTCCAAGTGTCTAAAAATCCTTTTTTAGTCAAAATAACTGCATTTGGTCACCAAAGGTCTGAAAACCTTTTTTTTGCCAAAATAACAGTATTTTTGTCCTTTAGAGTTTTAAAAAGCCGGTTTTGGACAAAATAATTGCATTTGGTAACCAATCGCCTGAAACACTTGTTTGGGTCAAAATTACTCTATTTTGGTCTCCAAGTGTCTGAAAAGCCATTTTTTGTCAAAATAACTACGTTTGGTCACCAAAGGTCTGAAAACCTTTTTTTAGCCAAAATGACTGTATTTTTGTCTTTTAGAGTCTTAAAACACCGCTTTTAGACAAGATAAACTACATTTGGTAACCAATGGCCTGAAAAAATGTTTTTGGTCAAAATGACTCTATTTAGGTCTCCAAGTGTCTAAAAAGCCCTTTTTAGTCATAATAACTACGTTTGGTCAACAAAGGTCTGAAAAACTATTTTAGCCAAAATGACTGTATTTTTGTCTTTTAGAGTCTCAAAACTCCGCATTTAAATTTGGTATTTGTTTGGGTCAAAATGACTCTATTTTGGTCTCCAAGTGTCTAAAAAGCCCTTTTTAGTCAAAATAACTGCATTTGGTCACCAAAGGTCTGAAAAATTATTTTAGAGTCTCAAAACTCCGCATTTAGATTTGGTATTTGTTTGGGTCAAAATTACTCTATTTTGGTCTCCAAGTGTCTAAAAAGCCTTTTTTAGTCAAAATAACTGCATTTGGTCACCAAAGGTCTGAAAAACTTTTTTACCCAAAATGACTGTATTTTTGTCTTTTAGAGTCTTAAAAAGCCGGGTTTAGACAAGATAATTGCATTTCGTAACCAGTGATATGAAAACTTTTTTTGGTCAAAATGACTCTATTTTGGTCCCCAAGTGTCTAAGAAGCCCTTTTAAGTCAAAATAACTGCATTTGGTCAGCAAAGGTATAAAAAAATTAAGTCAAAATGATTGTATTCTCGTCTATTAGAGTCTTAAAAACCGGTTTTGGACAAGATAATTGCATTTGGTAACCAATGGCATGAAAAAATGTTTTTGGTCAAAATGACTCTATCTAGGTCTCCAAGTGTCTAAAAAGCCCTTTTTAGTCATAATAACTACGTTTGGTCAACAAAGGTCTGAAAAACTATTGTAGCCAAAATGACTGTATTTTTGTCTTTTAGAGTCTCAAAACTCCGCATTTAGATTTGGTATTTGTTTGGGTCAAAATGACTCTATTTTTGTCTCCAAGTGTCTAAAAAGCCTTTTTAGTCAAAATAACTGCATTTGGTCACCAAAGGTCTGAAAAACTTTTTTAGCCAAAATGACTGTATTTTTGTCTTTTAGAGTCTTAAAAAGCCGGGTTCAGACAAGATAATTGCATTTCGTAACCAGTATTCTGAAAACATTTTTTTGGTCAAAATGACTCTATTTTGGTCTCCAAGTGTCTAAAAAGCCCTTTTTAGTCAAAATAACTGCATTTGGTTACCAAAGGTCTGAAAAAAAATTTAGTCAAAATGATTGTATTTTCGTCTATTAGAGTTTTAAAAAGCCGGTTTTGGACAAGATAATTGCATTTGGTAACCAATCGCCTGAAACACTTGTTTGGGTCAAAATTACTCTATTTTGGTCTCCAAGTGTCTAAAAATCCTTTTTTAGTCAAAATAACTGCATTTGGTCACCAAAGGTCTGAAAACCTTTTTTTTTAGCCAAAATAACAGTATTTTTGTCCTTTAGAGTCTTAAAAAGCCAGTTTTAGACAAGATAATTGCATTTCGTGCCCAGTGATCTGAAAACATTTTTTTGGTCAAAATGACTCTATTTTGGTCTCCAAGTGTCTAAAAAGCCCTTTTTAGTCAAAATAACTGCATTTGGTTACCAAAGGTCTGAAAAAAAATTTAGTCAAAATGATTGTATTTTCGTCTATTAGAGTTTTAAAAAGCGGTTTTGGACAAGATAATTGCATTTGGTAACCAATCGCCTGAAACACTTGTTTGGGTCAAAATTACTCTATTTTGGTCTCCAAGTGTCTAAAAATCCTTTTTAGTCAAAATAACTGCATTTGGTCACCAAAGGTCTGAAAACCTTTTTTTTTAGCCAAAATAACAGTATTTTTGTCCTTTAGAGTCTTAAAAAGCCAGTTTTAGACAAGATAATTGCATTTCGTGCCCAGTGATCTGAAAACATTTTTTTGGTAAAAATGACTCTATTTTGGTCTCCAAGTGTCTGAAAAGCCATTTTTTGTCAAAATAACTACGTTTGGTCACCAAAGGTCTGAAAACCTTTTTTTAGCCAAAATGACTGTATTTTTGTCTTTTAGAGTCTTAAAACACCGCTTTTAGACAAGATAAACTACATTTGGTAACCAATGGCCTGAAAAAATGTTTTTGGTCAAAATGACTCTATTTAGGTCTCCAAGTGTCTATAAAGCCCTTTTTAGTCAAAATAACTACGTTTGGTCACCGAAGGTCTGAAAAACTATTTTAGAGTCTCAAAACTCCGCATTTAGATTTGGTATTTGTTTGGGTCAAAATTACTCTATTTTGGTCTCCAAGTGTCTGAAAAGCCCTTTTTAGTCAAAATAACTACGTTTGGTCACCAAAGGTCTGAAAACCTTTTTTTTAGCCAAAATGACTGTATTTTTGTCTTTTAGAGTCTTAAAAAGCCGGGTTTTAGACAAGATAATTGCATTTCGTAACCAGTGATATGAAAACTTTTTTTGGTCAAAATGACTCTATTTTGGTCTCCAAGTGTCTAAGAAGCCCTTTTAAGTCAAAATAACTGCATTTGGTCAGCAAAGGTATGAAAAAAATTAGTCAAAATAATTGTATTTTCGTCTATTAGAGTCTTAAAAACCGGTTTTGGACAAGATAATTGCATTTGGTAACCAATGGCCTGAAAAAATGTTTTTGGTCAAAATGACTCTATCTAGGTCTCCAAGTGTCTAAAAAGCCCTTTTTAGTCAAAAAAAACTGCATTTGGTCACCAAAGGTCTGAAAAACTTTTTTAGCCAAAATGACTGTATTTTTGTCTTTTAGAGTCTTAAAAAGCCGGGTTTAGACAAGATAATTGCATTTCGTAACCAGTGATCTGAAAACATTTTTTTTGGTCAAAATGACTCTATTTTGGTCTCCAAGTGTCTAAAAAGCCCTTTTTAGTCAAAATAACTGCATTTGGTTACCAAAGGTCTGAAAAAAATTTAGTCAAAATGATTGTATTTTCGTCTATTAGAGTTTTAAAAAGCCGGTTTTGGACAAGATAATTGCATTTGGTAACCAATCGCCTGAAACACTTGTTTGGGTCAAAATTACTCTATTTTGGTCTCCAAGTGTCTAAAAATCCTTTTTTAGTCAAAATAACTGCATTTGGTCACCAAAGGTCTGAAATCCTTTTTTTTTAGCCAAAATAACAGTATTTTTGTCCTTTAGAGTCTTAAAAAGCCGGTTTTAGACAAGATAATTGCATTTCGTGCCCAGTGATCTGAAAACATTTTTTTGGTAAAAATGACTCTATTTTGGTCTCTAAGTGTCTGAAAAGCCATTTTTTGTCAAAATAACTACGTTTGGTCACCAAAGGTCTGAAAACCTTTTTTAGCCAAAATGACTGTATTTTTGTCTTTTAGAGTCTTAAAACACCGCTTTTAGACAAGATAAACTACATTTGGTAACCAATGGCCTGAAAAAATGTTTTTGGTCAAAATGACTCTATTTAGGTCTCCAAGTGTCTATAAAGCCCTTTTTAGTCAAAATAACTACGTTTGGTCACCGAAGGTCTGAAAAACTATTTTAGAGTCTCAAAACTCCGCATTTAGATTTGGTATTTGTTTGGGTCAAAATTACTCTATTTTGGTCTCCAAGTGTCTGAAAAGCCCCTTTTAGTCAAAATAACTACGTTTAGTCACCAAAGGTCTGAAAACCTTTTTTTTAGCCAAAATGACTGTATTTTTGTCTTTTAGAGTCTTAAAAAGCCGGGTTTAGACAAGATAATTGCATTTCGTAACCAGTGATATGAAAACTTTTTTTGGTCAAAATGACTCTATTTTGGTCTCCAAGTGTCTAAGAAGCCCTTTTAAGTCAAAATAACTGCATTTGGTCAGCAAAGGTATGAAAAAAAATTTAGTCAAAATAATTGTATTTTCGTCTATTAGAGTCTTAAAAACCGGTTTTGGACAAGATAATTGCATTTGGTAAACAATGGCCTGAAAAAATGTTTTTGGTCAAAATGACTCGATCTAGGTCTCCAAGTGTCTAAAAAGCCCTTTTTAGTCATAATAACTACGTTTGGTCAACAAAGGTCTGAAAAACTATTTTAGCCAAAATGACTGTATTTTTGTCTTTTAGAGTCTCAAAACTCCGCATTTAGATTTGGTATTTGTTTGGGTCAAAATTACTCTATTTTTGTCTCCAAGTGTCTAAAAAGCCTTTTTAGTCAAAATAACTGCATTTGGTCACCAAAGGTCTGAAAAACTTTTTTAGCCAAAATGACTGTATTTTTGTCTTTTAGAGTCTTAAAAAGCCGGGTTTAGACAAGATAATTGCATTTCGTAACCAGTGATCTGAAAACATTTTTTGGTCAAAATGACTCTATTTTGGTCTCCAAGTGTCTAAAAAGCCCTTTTTAGTCAAAATAACTGCATTTGGTTACCAAAGGTCTGAAAAACTATTTTAGAGTCTCAAAACTCCGCATTTAGATTTGGTATTTGTTTGGGTCAAAATTACTCTATTTTGGTCTCCAAGTGTCTAAAAAGCCTTTTTTAGTCAAAATAACTGCATTTGGTCACCAAAGGTCTGAAAAACTTTTTTAGCCAAAATGACTGTATTTTTGTCTTTTAGAGTCTTAAAAAGCCGGGTTTAGACAAGATAATTGCATTTCGTAACCAGTGATCTGAAAACATTTTTTTGGTCAAAATGACTCTATTTTGGTCTCCAAGTGTCTAAAAAGCCCTTTTTAGTCAAAATAACTGCATTTGGTTACCAAAGGTCTGAAAAAAATTTAGTCAAAATGATTGTATTTTCGTCTATTAGAGTTTTAAAAAGCCGGTTTTGGACAAAATAATTGCATTTGGTAACCAATCGCCTGAAACACTTGTTTGGGTCAAAATTACTCTATTTTGGTCTCCAAGTGTCTAAAAATCCTTTTTTAGTCAAAATAACTGCATTTGGTCACCAAAGGTCTGAAAACCTTTTTTTTGCCAAAATAACAGTATTTTTGTCCTTTAGAGTCTTAAAAAGCCGGTTTTAGACAAGATAATTGCATTTCGTGCCCAGTGATCTGAAAACATTTTTTTGGTAAAAATGACTCTATTTTGGTCTCCAAGTGTCTGAAAAGCCATTTTTTGTCAAAATAACTACGTTTGGTCACCAAAGGTCTGAAAACCTTTTTTTAGCCAAAATGACTGTATTTTTGTCTTTTAGAGTCTTAAAACACCGCTTTTAGACAAGATAAACTACATTTGGTAACCAATGGCCTGAAAAAATGTTTTTGGTCAAAATGACTCTATTTAGGTCTCCAAGTGTCTATAAAGCCCTTTTTAGTCAAAATAACTACGTTTGGTCACCGAAGGTCTGAAAAACTATTTTAGAGTCTCAAAACTCCGCATTTAGATTTGGTATTTGTTTGGGTCAAAATTACTCTATTTTGGTCTCCAAGTGTCTGAAAAGCCCTTTTTAGTCAAAATAACTACGTTTGGTCACCAAAGGTCTGAAAACCTTTTTTTTAGCCAAAATGACTGTATTTTTGTCTTTTAGAGTCTTAAAAAGCCGGGTTTAGACAAGATAATTGCATTTCGTAACCAGTGATATGAAAACTTTTTTTGGTCAAAATGACTCTATTTTGGTCTCCAAGTGTCTAAGAAGCCCTTTTTAGTCAAAATAACTGCATTTGGTCACCAAAGGTCTGAAAAACTATTTTAGAGTCTCAAAACTCCGCATTTAGATTTGGTATTTGTTTGGGTCAAAATTACTCTATTTTGGTCTCCAAGTGTCTAAAAAGCCTTTTTTAGTCAAAATAACTGCATTTGGTCACCAAAGGTCTGAAAAACTTTTTTACCCAAAATGACTGTATTTTTGTCTTTTAGAGTCTTAAAAAGCCGGGTTTAGACAAGATAATTGCATTTCGTAACCAGTGATATGAAAACTTTTTTTGGTCAAAATGACTCTATTTTGGTCCCCAAGTGTCTAAGAAGCCCTTTTAAGTCAAAATAACTGCATTTGGTCAGCAAAGGTATAAAAAAATTAAGTCAAAATGATTGTATTCTCGTCTATTAGAGTCTTAAAAACCGGTTTTGGACAAGATAATTGCATTTGGTAACCAATGGCATGAAAAAATGTTTTTGGTCAAAATGACTCTATCTAGGTCTCCAAGTGTCTAAAAAGCCCTTTTTAGTCATAATAACTACGTTTGGTCAACAAAGGTCTGAAAAACTATTGTAGCCAAAATGACTGTATTTTTGTCTTTTAGAGTCTCAAAACTCCGCATTTAGATTTGGTATTTGTTTGGGTCAAAATGACTCTATTTTTGTCTCCAAGTGTCTAAAAAGCCTTTTTAGTCAAAATAACTGCATTTGGTCACCAAAGGTCTGAAAAACTTTTTTAGCCAAAATGACTGTATTTTTGTCTTTTAGAGTCTTAAAAAGCCGGGTTCAGACAAGATAATTGCATTTCGTAACCAGTATTCTGAAAACATTTTTTTGGTCAAAATGACTCTATTTTGGTCTCCAAGTGTCTAAAAAGCCCTTTTTAGTCAAAATAACTGCATTTGGTTACCAAAGGTCTGAAAAAAAATTTAGTCAAAATGATTGTATTTTCGTCTATTAGAGTTTTAAAAAGCCGGTTTTGGACAAGATAATTGCATTTGGTAACCAATCGCCTGAAACACTTGTTTGGGTCAAAATTACTCTATTTTGGTCTCCAAGTGTCTAAAAATCCTTTTTTAGTCAAAATAACTGCATTTGGTCACCAAAGGTCTGAAAACCTTTTTTTTTAGCCAAAATAACAGTATTTTTGTCCTTTAGAGTCTTAAAAAGCCAGTTTTAGACAAGATAATTGCATTTCGTGCCCAGTGATCTGAAAACATTTTTTTGGTCAAAATGACTCTATTTTGGTCTCCAAGTGTCTAAAAAGCCCTTTTTAGTCAAAATAACTGCATTTGGTTACCAAAGGTCTGAAAAAAAATTTAGTCAAAATGATTGTATTTTCGTCTATTAGAGTTTTAAAAAGCCAGTTTTGGACAAGATAATTGCATTTGGTAACCAATCGCCTGAAACACTTGTTTGGGTCAAAATTACTCTATTTTGGTCTCCAAGTGTCTAAAAATCCTTTTTTAGTCAAAATAACTGCATTTGGTCACCAAAGGTCTGAAAACCTTTTTTTTTAGCCAAAATAACAGTATTTTTGTCCTTTAGAGTCTTAAAAAGCCAGTTTTAGACAAGATAATTGCATTTCGTGCCCAGTGATCTGAAAACATTTTTTTGGTAAAAATGACTCTATTTTGGTCTCCAAGTGTCTGAAAAGCCATTTTTTGTCAAAATAACTACGTTTGGTCACCAAAGGTCTGAAAACCTTTTTTTAGCCAAAATGACTGTATTTTTGTCTTTTAGAGTCTTAAAACACCGCTTTTAGACAAGATAAACTACATTTGGTAACCAATGGCCTGAAAAAATGTTTTTGGTCAAAATGACTCTATTTAGGTCTCCAAGTGTCTATAAAGCCCTTTTTAGTCAAAATAACTACGTTTGGTCACCGAAGGTCTGAAAAACTATTTTAGAGTCTCAAAACTCCGCATTTAGATTTGGTATTTGTTTGGGTCAAAATTACTCTATTTTGGTCTCCAAGTGTCTGAAAAGCCCTTTTTAGTCAAAATAACTACGTTT
This sequence comes from Pelophylax lessonae, assembly GCF_965119305.1. Classification (NCBI taxonomy): domain Eukaryota; kingdom Metazoa; phylum Chordata; class Amphibia; order Anura; family Ranidae; genus Pelophylax; species Pelophylax lessonae. Next base: position 152,200,371 of record NC_138773.1, read on the forward strand.
GGTCACCAAAGGTCTGAAAACCTTTTTTTTAGCCAAAATGACTGTATTTTTGTCTTTTAGAGTCTTAAAAAGCCGGGTTTAGACAAGATAATTGCATTTCGTAACCAGTGATATGAAAACTTTTTTTGGTCAAAATGACTCTATTTTGGTCTCCAAGTGTCTAAGAAGCCCTTTTAAGTCAAAATAACTGCATTTGGTCAGCAAAGGTATGAAAAAAAATTAGTCAAAATAATTGTATTTTCGTCTATTAGAGTCTTGAAAACCGGTTTTGGACAAGATAATTGCATTTGGTAACCAATGGCCTGAAAAAATGTTTTTGGTCAAAATGACTCTATCTAGGTCTTCAAGTGTCTAAAAAGCCCTTTTTAGTCAAAAAAACTGCATTTGGTCACCAAAGGTCTGAAAAACTTTTTTAGCCAAAATGACTGTATTTTTGTCTTTTAGAGTCTTAAAAAGCCGGGTTTAGACAAGATAATTGCATTTCGTAACCAGTGATCTGAAAACATTTTTTTGGTCAAAATGACTCTATTTTGGTCTCCAAGTGTCTAAAAAGCCCTTTTTAGTCAAAATAACTGCATTTGGTTACCAAAGGTCTGAAAAAAATTTAGTCAAAATGATTGTATTTTCGTCTATTAGAGTTTTAAAAAGCCGGTTTTGGACAAGATAATTGCATTTGGTAACCAATCGCCTGAAACACTTGTTTGGGTCAAAATTACTCTATTTTGGTCTCCAAGTGTCTAAAAATCCTTTTTTAGTCAAAATAACTGCATTTGGTCACCAAAGGTCTGAAAACCTTTTTTTTTAGCCAAAATAACAGTATTTTTGTCCTTTAGAGTCTTAAAAAGCCGGTTTTAGACAAGATAATTGCATTTCGTGCCCAGTGATCTGAAAACATTTTTTTGGTAAAAATGACTCTATTTTGGTCTCCAAGTGTCTGAAAAGCCATTTTTTGTCAAAATAACTACGTTTGGTCACCAAAGGTCTGAAAACCTTTTTTAGCCAAAATGACTGTATTTTTGTCTTTTAGAGTCTTAAAACACCGCTTTTAGACAAGATAAACTACATTTGGTAACCAATGGCCTGAAAAAATGTTTTTGGTCAAAATGACTCTATTTAGGTCTCCAAGTGTCTATAAAGCCCTTTTTAGTCAAAATAACTACGTTTGGTCACCGAAGGTCTGAAAAACTATTTTAGAGTCTCAAAACTCCGCATTTAGATTTGGTATTTGTTTGGGTCAAAATTACTCTATTTTGGTCTCCAAGTGTCTGAAAAGCCCCTTTTAGTCAAAATAACTACGTTTGGTCACCAAAGGTCTGAAAACCTTTTTTTTAGCCAAAATGACTGTATTTTTGTCTTTTAGAGTCTTAAAAAGCCGGGTTTAGACAAGATAATTGCATTTCGTAACCAGTGATATGAAAACTTTTTTTGGTCAAAATGACTCTATTTTGGTCTCCAAGTGTCTAAGAAGCCCTTTTAAGTCAAAATAACTGCATTTGGTCAGCAAAGGTATGAAAAAAAATTTAGTCAAAATAATTGTATTTTCGTCTATTAGAGTCTTAAAAACCGGTTTTGGACAAGATAATTGCATTTGGTAAACAATGGCCTGAAAAAATGTTTTTGGTCAAAATGACTCGATCTAGGTCTCCAAGTGTCTAAAAAGCCCTTTTTAGTCATAATAACTACGTTTGGTCAACAAAGGTCTGAAAAACTATTTTAGCCAAAATGACTGTATTTTTGTCTTTTAGAGTCTCAAAACTCCGCATTTAGATTTGGTATTTGTTTGGGTCAAAATTACTCTATTTTTGTCTCCAAGTGTCTAAAAAGCCTTTTTAGTCAAAATAACTGCATTTGGTCACCAAAGGTCTGAAAAACTTTTTTAGCCAAAATGACTGTATTTTTGTCTTTTAGAGTCTTAAAAAGCCGGGTTTAGACAAGATAATTGCATTTCGTAACCAGTGATCTGAAAACATTTTTTGGTCAAAATGACTCTATTTTGGTCTCCAAGTGTCTAAAAAGCCCTTTTTAGTCAAAATAACTGCATTTGGTTACCAAAGGTCTGAAAAACTATTTTAGAGTCTCAAAACTCCGCATTTAGATTTGGTATTTGTTTGGGTCAAAATTACTCTATTTTGGTCTCCAAGTGTCTAAAAAGCCTTTTTTAGTCAAAATAACTGCATTTGGTCACCAAAGGTCTGAAAAACTTTTTTAGCCAAAATGACTGTATTTTTGTCTTTTAGAGTCTTAAAAAGCCGGGTTTAGACAAGATAATTGCATTTCGTAACCAGTGATCTGAAAACATTTTTTTGGTCAAAATGACTCTATTTTGGTCTCCAAGTGTCTAAAAAGCCCTTTTTAGTCAAAATAACTGCATTTGGTTACCAAAGGTCTGAAAAAAATTTAGTCAAAATGATTGTATTTTCGTCTATTAGAGTTTTAAAAAGCCGGTTTTGGACAAAATAATTGCATTTGGTAACCAATCGCCTGAAACACTTGTTTGGGTCAAAATTACTCTATTTTGGTCTCCAAGTGTCTAAAAATCCTTTTTTAGTCAAAATAACTGCATTTGGTCACCAAAGGTCTGAAAACCTTTTTTTTGCCAAAATAACAGTATTTTTGTCCTTTAGAGTCTTAAAAAGCCGGTTTTAGACAAGATAATTGCATTTCGTGCCCAGTGATCTGAAAACATTTTTTTGGTAAAAATGACTCTATTTTGGTCTCCAAGTGTCTGAAAAGCCATTTTTTGTCAAAATAACTACGTTTGGTCACCAAAGGTCTGAAAACCTTTTTTTAGCCAAAATGACTGTATTTTTGTCTTTTAGAGTCTTAAAACACCGCTTTTAGACAAGATAAACTACATTTGGTAACCAATGGCCTGAAAAAATGTTTTTGGTCAAAATGACTCTATTTAGGTCTCCAAGTGTCTATAAAGCCCTTTTTAGTCAAAATAACTACGTTTGGTCACCGAAGGTCTGAAAAACTATTTTAGAGTCTCAAAACTCCGCATTTAGATTTGGTATTTGTTTGGGTCAAAATTACTCTATTTTGGTCTCCAAGTGTCTGAAAAGCCCTTTTTAGTCAAAATAACTACGTTTGGTCACCAAAGGTCTGAAAACCTTTTTTTTAGCCAAAATGACTGTATTTTTGTCTTTTAGAGTCTTAAAAAGCCGGGTTTAGACAAGATAATTGCATTTCGTAACCAGTGATATGAAAACTTTTTTTGGTCAAAATGACTCTATTTTGGTCTCCAAGTGTCTAAGAAGCCCTTTTAAGTCAAAATAACTGCATTTGGTCAGCAAAGGTATGAAAAAAAATTTAGTCAAAATAATTGTATTTTCGTCTATTAGAGTCTTAAAACCGGTTTTGGACAAGATAATTGCATTTGGTAACCAATGGCCTGAAAAAATGTTTTTGGTCAAAATGACTCTATCTAGGTCTCCAAGTGTCTAAAAAGCCCTTTTTAGTCATAATAACTACGTTTGGTCAACAAAGGTCTGAAAAACTATTTTAGCCAAAATGACTGTATTTTTGTCTTTTAGAGTCTCAAAACTCCGCATTTAGATTTGGTATTTGTTTGGGTCAAAATGACTCTATTTTTGTCTCCAAGTGTCTAAAAAGCCTTTTTAGTCAAAATAACTGCATTTGGTCACCAAAGGTCTGAAAAACTTTTTTAGCCAAAATGACTGTATTTTTGTCTTTTAGAGTCTTAAAAAGCTGGGTTTAGACAAGATAATTGCATTTCGTAACCAGTGATCTGAAAACATTTTTTTGGTCAAAATGACTCTATTTTGGTCTCCAAGTGTCTAAAAAGCCCTTTTTAGTCAAAATAACTGCATTTGGTTACCAAAGGTCTGAAAAAAATTTAGTCAAAATTATTGTATTTTCGTCTATTAGAGTTTTAAAAAGCCGGTTTTGGACAAAATAATTGCATTTGGTAACCAATCGCCTGAAACACTTGTTTGGGTCAAAATGACTCTATTTTGGTCTCCAAGTGTCTAAAAAGCCCTTTTTAGTCAAAATAACTGCATTTGGTTACCAAAGGTCTGAAAAACTATTTTAGAGTCTCAAAACTCCGCATTTAGATTTGGTATTTGTTTGGGTCAAAATTACTCTATTTTGGTCTCCAAGTGTCTAAAAAGCCTTTTTTAGTCAAAATAACTGCATTTGGTCACCAAAGGTCTGAAAAACTTTTTTAGCCAAAATGACTGTATTTTTGTCTTTTAGAGTCTTAAAAAGCCGGGTTTAGACAAGATAATTGCATTTCGTAACCAGTGATCTGAAAACATTTTTTTGGTCAAAATGACTCTATTTTGGTCTCCAAGTGTCTAAAAAGCCCTTTTTAGTCAAAATAACTGCATTTGGTTACCAAAGGTCTGAAAAAAATTTAGTCAAAATGATTGTATTTTCGTCTATTAGAGTTTTAAAAAGCCGGTTTTGGACAAAATAATTGCATTTGGTAACCAATCGCCTGAAACACTTGTTTGGGTCAAAATTACTCTATTTTGGTCTCCAAGTGTCTAAAAATCCTTTTTTAGTCAAAATAACTGCATTTGGTCACCAAAGGTCTGAAAACCTTTTTTTTGCCAAAATAACAGTATTTTTGTCCTTTAGAGTCTTAAAAAGCCGGTTTTAGACAAGATAATTGCATTTCGTGCCCAGTGATCTGAAAACATTTTTTTGGTAAAAATGACTCTATTTTGGTCTCCAAGTGTCTGAAAAGCCATTTTTTGTCAAAATAACTACGTTTGGTCACCAAAGGTCTGAAAACCTTTTTTTAGCCAAAATGACTGTATTTTTGTCTTTTAGAGTCTTAAAACACCGCTTTTAGACAAGATAAACTACATTTGGTAACCAATGGCCTGAAAAAATGTTTTTGGTCAAAATGACTCTATTTAGGTCTCCAAGTGTCTATAAAGCCCTTTTTAGTCAAAATAACTACGTTTGGTCACCGAAGGTCTGAAAAACTATTTTAGAGTCTCAAAACTCCGCATTTAGATTTGGTATTTGTTTGGGTCAAAATTACTCTATTTTGGTCTCCAAGTGTCTGAAAAGCCCTTTTTAGTCAAAATAACTACGTTTGGTCACCAAAGGTCTGAAAACCTTTTTTTTAGCCAAAATGACTGTATTTTTGTCTTTTAGAGTCTTAAAAAGCCGGGTTTAGACAAGATAATTGCATTTCGTAACCAGTGATATGAAAACTTTTTTTGGTCAAAATGACTCTATTTTGGTCTCCAAGTGTCTAAGAAGCCCTTTTAAGTCAAAATAACTGCATTTGGTCAGCAAAGGTATGAAAAAAAATTTAGTCAAAATAATTGTATTTTCGTCTATTAGAGTCTTAAAACCGGTTTTGGACAAGATAATTGCATTTGGTAACCAATGGCCTGAAAAAATGTTTTTGGTCAAAATGACTCTATCTAGGTCTCCAAGTGTCTAAAAAGCCCTTTTTAGTCATAATAACTACGTTTGGTCAACAAAGGTCTGAAAAACTATTTTAGCCAAAATGACTGTATTTTTGTCTTTTAGAGTCTCAAAACTCCGCATTTAGATTTGGTATTTGTTTGGGTCAAAATGACTCTATTTTTGTCTCCAAGTGTCTAAAAAGCCTTTTTAGTCAAAATAACTGCATTTGGTCACCAAAGGTCTGAAAAACTTTTTTAGCCAAAATGACTGTATTTTTGTCTTTTAGAGTCTTAAAAAGCTGGGTTTAGACAAGATAATTGCATTTCGTAACCAGTGATCTGAAAACATTTTTTTGGTCAAAATGACTCTATTTTGGTCTCCAAGTGTCTAAAAAGCCCTTTTTAGTCAAAATAACTGCATTTGGTTACCAAAGGTCTGAAAAAAATTTAGTCAAAATTATTGTATTTTCGTCTATTAGAGTTTTAAAAAGCCGGTTTTGGACAAAATAATTGCATTTGGTAACCAATCGCCTGAAACACTTGTTTGGGTCAAAATTACTCTATTTTGGTCTCCAAGTGTCTAAAAATCCTTTTTTAGTCAAAATAACTGCATTTGGTCACCAAAGGTCTGAAAACCTTTTTTTTGCCAAAATAACAGTATTTTTGTCCTTTAGAGTCTTAAAAAGCCGGTTTTAGACAAGATAATTGCATTTCGTGCCCAGTGATCTGAAAACATTTTTTTGGTAAAAATGACTCTATTTTGGTCTCCAAGTGTCTGAAAAGCCATTTTTTGTCAAAATAACTACGTTTGGTCACCAAAGGTCTGAAAACCTTTTTTTAGCCAAAATGACTGTATTTTTGTCTTTTAGAGTCTTAAAACACCGCTTTTAGACAAGATAAACTACATTTGGTAACCAATGGCCTGAAAAAATGTTTTTGGTCAAAATGACTCTATTTAGGTCTCCAAGTGTCTAAAAAGCCCTTTTTAGTCATAATAACTACGTTTGGTCAACAAAGGTCTGAAAAACTATTTTAGCCAAAATGACTGTATTTTTGTCTTTTAGAGTCTCAAAACTCCGCATTTAAATTTGGTATTTGTTTGGGTCAAAATGACTCTATTTTGGTCTCCAAGTGTCTAAAAAGCCTTTTTAGTCAAAATAACTGCATTTGGTCACCAAAGGTCTGAAAAACTTTTTTAGCCAAAATGACTGTATTTTTGTCTTTTAGAGTCTTAAAAAGCCGGTTTTAGACAAGATAATTGCATTTCGTGCCCAGTGATCTGAAAACTTTTTTTGGTCAAAATGACTCTATTTTGGTCTCCAAGTGTCTAAAAAGCCTTTTTTAGTCAAAATAACTACGTTTGGTCACCAAAGGACTGAAAACCTTTTTTCAGCCAAAATGACTGTATTTTTGTCTTTTAGAGTCTTAAAACACTGCTTTTAGACAAGATAAACTACATTTGGTAACCAATGGCCTGAAAAAATGTTTTTGGTCAAAATGACTCTATTTAGGTCTCCAAGTGTCTATAAAGCCCTTTTTAGTCAAAATAACTACGTTTGGTCACCAAAGGTCTGAAAAACTATTTTAGAGTCTCAAAACTCCGCATTTAGATTTGGTATTTGTTTGGGTCAAAATTACTCTATTTTGGTCTCCAAGTGTCTAAAAAGCCTTTTTTAGTCAAAATAACTGCATTTGGTCACCAAAGGTCTGAAAAACTTTTTTACCCAAAATGTCTGTATTTTTGTCTTTTAGAGTCTTAAAAAGCCGGGTTTAGACAAGATAATTGCATTTCGTAACCAGTGATATGAAAACTTTTTTTGGTCAAAATGACTCTATTTTGGTCCCCAAGTGTCTAAGAAGCCCTTTTAAGTCAAAATAACTGCATTTGGTCAGCAAAGGTATAAAAAAATTAAGTCAAAATGATTGTATTCTCGTCTATTAGAGTCTTAAAAACCGGTTTTGGACAAGATAATTGCATTTGGTAACCAATGGCATGAAAAAATGTTTTTGGTCAAAATGACTCTATCTAGGTCTCCAAGTGTCTAAAAAGCCCTTTTTAGTCATAATAACTACGTTTGGTCAACAAAGGTCTGAAAAACTATTGTAGCCAAAATGACTGTATTTTTGTCTTTTAGAGTCTCAAAACTCCGCATTTAGATTTGGTATTTGTTTGGGTCAAAATGACTCTATTTTTGTCTCCAAGTGTCTAAAAAGCCTTTTTAGTCAAAATAACTGCATTTGGTCACCAAAGGTCTGAAAAACTTTTTTAGCCAAAATGACTGTATTTTTGTCTTTTAGAGTCTTAAAAAGCCGGGTTCAGACAAGATAATTGCATTTCGTAACCAGTGATCTGAAAACATTTTTTTGGTCAAAATGACTCTATTTTGGTCTCCAAGTGTCTAAAAAGCCCTTTTTAGTCAAAATAACTGCATTTGGTTACCAAAGGTCTGAAAAAAAATTTAGTCAAAATGATTGTATTTTCGTCTATTAGAGTTTTAAAAAGCCGGTTTTGGACAAGATAATTGCATTTCGTGCCCAGTGATCTGAAAACATTTTTTTGGTAAAAATGACTCTATTTTGGTCTCCAAGTGTCTGAAAAGCCATTTTTTGTCAAAATAACTACGTTTGGTCACCAAAGGTCTGAAAACCTTTTTTTAGCCAAAATGACTGTATTTTTGTCTTTTAGAGTCTTAAAACACCGCTTTTAGACAAGATAAACTACATTTGGTAACCAATGGCCTGAAAAAATGTTTTTGGTCAAAATGACTCTATTTAGGTCTCCAAGTGTCTATAAAGCCCTTTTTAGTCAAAATAACTACGTTTGGTCACCGAAGGTCTGAAAAACTATTTTAGAGTCTCAAAACTCCGCATTTAGATTTGGTATTTGTTTGGGTCAAAATTACTCTATTTTGGTCTCCAAGTGTCTGAAAAGCCCTTTTTAGTCAAAATAACTACGTTTGGTCACCAAAGGTCTGAAAACCTTTTTTTTAGCCAAAATGACTGTATTTTTGTCTTTTAGAGTCTTAAAAAGCCGGGTTTAGACAAGATAATTGCATTTCGTAACCAGTGATATGAAAACTTTTTTTGGTCAAAATGACTCTATTTTGGTCTCCAAGTGTCTAAGAAGCCCTTTTAAGTCAAAATAACTGCATTTGGTCAGCAAAGGTATGAAAAAAAATTTAGTCAAAATAATTGTATTTTCGTCTATTAGAGTCTTAAAAACCGGTTTTGGACAAGATAATTGCATTTGGTAACCAATGGCCTGAAAAAATGTTTTTGGTCAAAATGACTCTATCTAGGTCTCCAAGTGTCTAAAAAGCCCTTTTTAGTCAAAAAAACTGCATTTGGTCACCAAAGGTCTGAAAAACTTTTTTAGCCAAAATGACTGTATTTTTGTCTTTTAGAGTCTTAAAAAGCCGGGTTTAGACAAGATAATTGCATTTCGTAACCAGTGATCTGAAAACATTTTTTTGGTCAAAATGACTCTATTTTGGTCTCCAAGTGTCTAAAAAGCCCTTTTTAGTCAAAATAACTGCATTTGGTTACCAAAGGTCTGAAAAAAATTTAGTCAAAATGATTGTATTTTCGTCTATTAGAGTTTTAAAAAGCCGGTTTTGGACAAGATAATTGCATTTGGTAACCAATCGCCTGAAACACTTGTTTGGGTCAAAATTACTCTATTTTGGTCTCCAAGTGTCTAAAAATCCTTTTTTAGTCAAAATAACTGCATTTGGTCACCAAAGGTCTGAAAACCTTTTTTTTAGCCAAAATAACAGTATTTTTGTCCTTTAGAGTCTTAAAAAGCCGGTTTTAGACAAGATAATTGCATTTCGTGCCCAGTGATCTGAAAACATTTTTTTGGTAAAAATGACTCTATTTTGGTCTCCAAGTGTCTGAAAAGCCATTTTTTGTCAAAATAACTACGTTTGGTCACCAAAGGTCTGAAAACCTTTTTTAGCCAAAATGACTGTATTTTTGTCTTTTAGAGTCTTAAAACACCGCTTTTAGACAAGATAAACTACATTTGGTAACCAATGGCCTGAAAAAATGTTTTTGGTCAAAATGACTCTATTTAGGTCTCCAAGTGTCTATAAAGCCCTTTTTAGTCAAAATAACTACGTTTGGTCACCGAAGGTCTGAAAAACTATTTTAGAGTCTCAAAACTCCGCATTTAGATTTGGTATTTGTTTGGGTCAAAATTACTCTATTTTGGTCTCCAAGTGTCTGAAAAGCCCCTTTTAGTCAAAATAACTACGTTTGGTCACCAAAGGTCTGAAAACCTTTTTTTTAGCCAAAATGACTGTATTTTTGTCTTTTAGAGTCTTAAAAAGCCGGGTTTAGACAAGATAATTGCATTTCGTAACCAGTGATATGAAAACTTTTTTTGGTCAAAATGACTCTATTTTGGTCTCCAAGTGTCTAAGAAGCCCTTTTAAGTCAAAATAACTGCATTTGGTCAGCAAAGGTATGAAAAAAAATTTAGTCAAAATAATTGTATTTTCGTCTATTAGAGTCTTAAAAACCGGTTTTGGACAAGATAATTGCATTTGGTAAACAATGGCCTGAAAAAATGTTTTTGGTCAAAATGACTCGATCTAGGTCTCCAAGTGTCTAAAAAGCCCTTTTTAGTCATAATAACTATGTTTGGTCAACAAAGGTCTGAAAAACTATTTTAGCCAAAATGACTGTATTTTTGTCTTTTAGAGTCTCAAAACTCCGCATTTAGATTTGGTATTTGTTTGGGTCAAAATGACTCTATTTTTGTCTCCAAGTGTCTAAAAAGCCTTTTTAGTCAAAATAACTGCATTTGGTCACCAAAGGTCTGAAAAACTTTTTTAGCCAAAATGACTGTATTTTTGTCTTTTAGAGTCTTAAAAAGCCGGGTTTAGACAAGATAATTGCATTTCGTAACCAGTGATCTGAAAACATTTTTTGGTCAAAATGACTCTATTTTGGTCTCCAAGTGTCTAAAAAGCCCTTTTTAGTCAAAATAACTGCATTTGGTTACCAAAGGTCTGAAAAACGATTTTAGAGTCTCAAAACTCCGCATTTAGATTTGGTATTTGTTTGGGTCAAAATTACTCTATTTTGGTCTCCAAATGTCTAAAAAGCCTTTTTTAGTCAAAATAACTGCATTTGGTCACCAAAGGTCTGAAAAACTTTTTTAGCCAAAATGACTGTATTTTTGTCTTTTAGAGTCTTAAAAAGCCGGGTTTAGACAAGATAATTGCATTTCGTAACCAGTGATCTGAAAACATTTTTTTGGTCAAAATGACTCTATTTTGGTCTCCAAGTGTCTAAAAAGCCCTTTTTAGTCAAAATAACTGCATTTGGTTACCAAAGGTCTGAAAAAAATTTAGTCAAAATGATTGTATTTTCGTCTATTAGAGTTTTAAAAAGCCGGTTTTGGACAAAATAATTGCATTTGGTAACCAATCGCCTGAAACACTTGTTTGGGTCAAAATTACTCTATTTTGGTCTCCAAGTGTCTAAAAATCCTTTTTTAGTCAAAATAACTGCATTTGGTCACCAAAGGTCTGAAAACCTTTTTTTTGCCAAAATAACAGTATTTTTGTCCTTTAGAGTCTTAAAAAGCCGGTTTTAGACAAGATAATTGCATTTCGTGCCCAGTGATCTGAAAACATTTTTTTGGTAAAAATGACTCTATTTTGGTCTCCAAGTGTCTGAAAAGCCATTTTTTGTCAAAATAACTACGTTTGGTCACCAAAGGTCTGAAAACCTTTTTTTAGCCAAAATGACTGTATTTTTGTCTTTTAGAGTCTTAAAACACCGCTTTTAGACAAGATAAACTACATTTGGTAACCAATGGCCTGAAAAAATGTTTTTGGTCAAAATGACTCTATTTAGGTCTCCAAGTGTCTATAAAGCCCTTTTTAGTCAAAATAACTACGTTTGGTCACCGAAGGTCTGAAAAACTATTTTAGAGTCTCAAAACTCCGCATTTAGATTTGGTATTTGTTTGGGTCAAAATTACTCTATTTTGGTCTCCAAGTGTCTGAAAAGCCCTTTTTAGTCAAAATAACTACGTTTGGTCACCAAAGGTCTGAAAACCTTTTTTTTAGCCAAAATGACTGTATTTTTGTCTTTTAGAGTCTTAAAAAGCCGGGTTTAGACAAGATAATTGCATTTCGTAACCAGTGATATGAAAACTTTTTTTGGTCAAAATGACTCTATTTTGGTCTCCAAGTGTCTAAGAAGCCCTTTTAAGTCAAAATAACTGCATTTGGTCAGCAAAGGTATGAAAAAAAATTTAGTCAAAATAATTGTATTTTCGTCTATTAGAGTCTTAAAAACCGGTTTTGGACAAGATAATTGCATTTGGTAACCAATGGCCTGAAAAAATGTTTTTGGTCAAAATGACTCTATCTAGGTCTCCAAGTGTCTAAAAAGCCCTTTTTAGTCAAAAAAACTGCATTTGGTCACCAAAGGTCTGAAAAACTTTTTTAGCCAAAATGACTGTATTTTTGTCTTTTAGAGTCTTAAAAAGCCGGGTTTAGACAAGATAATTGCATTTCGTAACCAGTGATCTGAAAACATTTTTTTGGTCAAAATGACTCTATTTTGGTCTCCAAGTGTCTAAAAAGCCCTTTTTAGTCAAAATAACTGCATTTGGTTACCAAAGGTCTGAAAAAAATTTAGTCAAAATGATTGTATTTTCGTCTATTAGAGTTTTAAAAAGCCGGTTTTGGACAAGATAATTGCATTTGGTAACCAATCGCCTGAAACACTTGTTTGGGTCAAAATTACTCTATTTTGGTCTCCAAGTGTCTAAAAATCCTTTTTTAGTCAAAATAACTGCATTTGGTCACCAAAGGTCTGAAAACCTTTTTTTTAGCCAAAATAACAGTATTTTTGTCCTTTAGAGTCTTAAAAAGCCGGTTTTAAACAAGATAATTGCATTTCGTGCCCAGTGATCTGAAAACATTTTTTTGGTAAAAATGACTCTATTTTGGTCTCCAAGTGTCTGAAAAGCCATTTTTTGTCAAAATAACTACGTTTGGTCACCAAAGGTCTGAAAACCTTTTTTAGCCAAAATGACTGTATTTTTGTCTTTTAGAGTCTTAAAACACCGCTTTTAGACAAGATAAACTACATTTGGTAACCAATGGCCTGAAAAAATGTTTTTGGTCAAAATGACTCTATTTAGGTCTCCAAGTGTCTATAAAGCCCTTTTTAGTCAAAATAACTACGTTTGGTCACCGAAGGTCTGAAAAACTATTTTAGAGTCTCAAAACTCCGCATTTAGATTTGGTATTTGTTTGGGTCAAAATTACTCTATTTTGGTCTCCAAGTGTCTGAAAAGCCCCTTTTAGTCAAAATAACTACGTTTGGTCACCAAAGGTCTGAAAACCTTTTTTTTAGCCAAAATGACTGTATTTTTGTCTTTTAGAGTCTTAAAAAGCCGGGTTTAGACAAGATAATTGCATTTCGTAACCAGTGATATGAAAACTTTTTTTGGTCAAAATGACTCTATTTTGGTCTCCAAGTGTCTAAGAAGCCCTTTTAAGTCAAAATAACTGCATTTGGTCAGCAAAGGTATGAAAAAAAATTTAGTCAAAATAATTGTATTTTCGTCTATTAGAGTCTTAAAAACCGGTTTTGGACAAGATAATTGCATTTGGTAAACAATGGCCTGAAAAAATGTTTTTGGTCAAAATGACTCGATCTAGGTCTCCAAGTGTCTAAAAAGCCCTTTTTAGTCATAATAACTACGTTTGGTCAACAAAGGTCTGAAAAACTATTTTAGCCAAAATGACTGTATTTTTGTCTTTTAGAGTCTCAAAACTCCGCATTTAGATTTGGTATTTGTTTGGGTCAAAATGACTCTATTTTTGTCTCCAAGTGTCTAAAAAGCCTTTTTAGTCAAAATAACTGCATTTGGTCACCAAAGGTCTGAAAAACTTTTTTAGCCAAAATGACTGTATTTTTGTCTTTTAGAGTCTTAAAAAGCCGGGTTTAGACAAGATAATTGCATTTCGTAACCAGTGATCTGAAAACATTTTTTGGTCAAAATGACTCTATTTTGGTCTCCAAGTGTCTAAAAAGCCCTTTTTAGTCAAAATAACTGCATTTGGTTACCAAAGGTCTGAAAAACGATTTTAGAGTCTCAAAACTCCGCATTTAGATTTGGTATTTGTTTGGGTCAAAATTACTCTATTTTGGTCTCCAAGTGTCTAAAAAGCCTTTTTTAGTCAAAATAACTGCATTTGGTCACCAAAGGTCTGAAAAACTTTTTTAGCCAAAATGACTGTATTTTTGTCTTTTAGAGTCTTAAAAAGCCGGGTTTAGACAAGATAATTGCATTTCGTAACCAGTGATCTGAAAACATTTTTTTGGTCAAAATGACTCTATTTTGGTCTCCAAGTGTCTAAAAAGCCCTTTTTAGTCAAAATAACTGCATTTGGTTACCAAAGGTCTGAAAAAAATTTAGTCAAAATGATTGTATTTTCGTCTATTAGAGTTTTAAAAAGCCGGTTTTGGACAAAATAATTGCATTTGGTAACCAATCGCCTGAAACACTTGTTTGGGTCAAAATTACTCTATTTTGGTCTCCAAGTGTCTAAAAATCCTTTTTTAGTCAAAATAACTGCATTTGGTCACCAAAGGTCTGAAAACCTTTTTTTTGCCAAAATAACAGTATTTTTGTCCTTTAGAGTCTTAAAAAGCCGGTTTTAGACAAGATAATTGCATTTCGTGCCCAGTGATCTGAAAACATTTTTTTGGTAAAAATGACTCTATTTTGGTCTCCAAGTGTCTGAAAAGCCATTTTTTGTCAAAATAACTACGTTTGGTCACCAAAGGTCTGAAAACCTTTTTTTAGCCAAAATGACTGTATTTTTGTCTTTTAGAGTCTTAAAACACCGCTTTTAGACAAGATAAACTACATTTGGTAACCAATGGCCTGAAAAAATGTTTTTGGTCAAAATGACTCTATTTAGGTCTCCAAGTGTCTATAAAGCCCTTTTTAGTCAAAATAACTACGTTTGGTCACCGAAGGTCTGAAAAACTATTTTAGAGTCTCAAAACTCCGCATTTAGATTTGGTATTTGTTTGGGTCAAAATTACTCTATTTTGGTCTCCAAGTGTCTGAAAAGCCCTTTTTAGTCAAAATAACTACGTTTGGTCACCAAAGGTCTGAAAACCTTTTTTTTAGCCAAAATGACTGTATTTTTGTCTTTTAGAGTCTTAAAAAGCCGGGTTTAGACAAGATAATTGCATTTCGTAACCAGTGATATGAAAACTTTTTTTGGTCAAAATGACTCTATTTTGGTCTCCAAGTGTCTAAGAAGCCCTTTTAAGTCAAAATAACTGCATTTGGTCAGCAAAGGTATGAAAAAAAATTTAGTCAAAATAATTGTATTTTCGTCTATTAGAGTCTTAAAAACCGGTTTTGGACAAGATAATTGCATTTGGTAACCAATGGCCTGAAAAAATGTTTTTGGTCAAAATGACTCTATCTAGGTCTCCAAGTGTCTAAAAAGCCCTTTTTAGTCAAAAAAACTGCATTTGGTCACCAAAGGTCTGAAAAACTTTTTTAGCCAAAATGACTGTATTTTTGTCTTTTAGAGTCTTAAAAAGCCGGGTTTAGACAAGATAATTGCATTTCGTAACCAGTGATCTGAAAACATTTTTTTGGTCAAAATGACTCTATTTTGGTCTCCAAGTGTCTAAAAAGCCCTTTTTAGTCAAAATAACTGCATTTGGTTACCAAAGGTCTGAAAAAAATTTAGTCAAAATGATTGTATTTTCGTCTATTAGAGTTTTAAAAAGCCGGTTTTGGACAAGATAATTGCATTTGGTAACCAATCGCCTGAAACACTTGTTTGGGTCAAAATTACTCTATTTTGGTCTCCAAGTGTCTAAAAATCCTTTTTTAGTCAAAATAACTGCATTTGGTCACCAAAGGTCTGAAAACCTTTTTTTTAGCCAAAATAACAGTATTTTTGTCCTTTAGAGTCTTAAAAAGCCGGTTTTAGACAAGATAATTGCATTTCGTGCCCAGTGATCTGAAAACATTTTTTTGGTAAAAATGACTCTATTTTGGTCTCCAAGTGTCTGAAAAGCCATTTTTTGTCAAAATAACTACGTTTGGTCACCAAAGGTCTGAAAACCTTTTTTAGCCAAAATGACTGTATTTTTGTCTTTTAGAGTCTTAAAACACCGCTTTTAGACAAGATAAACTACATTTGGTAACCAATGGCCTGAAAAAATGTTTTTGGTCAAAATGACTCTATTTAGGTCTCCAAGTGTCTATAAAGCCCTTTTTAGTCAAAATAACTACGTTTGGTCACCGAAGGTCTGAAAAACTATTTTAGAGTCTCAAAACTCCGCATTTAGATTTGGTATTTGTTTGGGTCAAAATTACTCTATTTTGGTCTCCAAGTGTCTGAAAAGCCCTTTTTAGTCAAAATAACTACGTTTGGTCACCAAAGGTCTGAAAACCTTTTTTTTAGCCAAAATGACTGTATTTTTGTCTTTTAGAGTCTTAAAAAGCCGGGTTTAGACAAGATAATTGCATTTCGTAACCAGTGATATGAAAACTTTTTTTGGTCAAAATGACTCTATTTTGGTCTCCAAGTGTCTAAGAAGCCCTTTTAAGTCAAAATAACTGCATTTGGTCAGCAAAGGTATGAAAAAAAATTTAGTCAAAATAATTGTATTTTCGTCTATTAGAGTCTTAAAAACCGGTTTTGGACAAGATAATTGCATTTGGTAAACAATGGCCTGAAAAAATGTTTTTGGTCAAAATGACTCGATCTAGGTCTCCAAGTGTCTAAAAAGCCCTTTTTAGTCATAATAACTACGTTTGGTCAACAAAGGTCTGAAAAACTATTTTAGCCAAAATGACTGTATTTTTGTCTTTTAGAGTCTCAAAACTCCGCATTTAGATTTGGTATTTGTTTGGGTCAAAATGACTCTATTTTTGTCTCCAAGTGTCTAAAAAGCCTTTTTAGTCAAAATAACTGCATTTGGTCACCAAAGGTCTGAAAAACTTTTTTAGCCAAAATGACTGTATTTTTGTCTTTTAGAGTCTTAAAAAGCCGGGTTTAGACAAGATAATTGCATTTCGTAACCAGTGATCTGAAAACATTTTTTGGTCAAAATGACTCTATTTTGGTCTCCAAGTGTCTAAAAAGCCCTTTTTAGTCAAAATAACTGCATTTGGTTACCAAAGGTCTGAAAAACTATTTTAGAGTCTCAAAACTCCGCATTTAGATTTGGTATTTGTTTGGGTCAAAATTACTCTATTTTGGTCTCCAAGTGTCTAAAAAGCCTTTTTTAGTCAAAATAACTGCATTTGGTCACCAAAGGTCTGAAAAACTTTTTTAGCCAAAATGACTGTATTTTTGTCTTTTAGAGTCTTAAAAAGCCGGGTTTAGACAAGATAATTGCATTTCGTAACCAGTGATCTGAAAACATTTTTTTGGTCAAAATGACTCTATTTTGGTCTCCAAGTGTCTAAAAAGCCCTTTTTAGTCAAAATAACTGCATTTGGTTACCAAAGGTCTGAAAAAAATTTAGTCAAAATGATTGTATTTTCGTCTATTAGAGTTTTAAAAAGCCGGTTTTGGACAAAATAATTGCATTTGGTAACCAATCGCCTGAAACACTTGTTTGGGTCAAAATTACTCTATTTTGGTCTCCAAGTGTCTAAAAATCCTTTTTTAGTCAAAATAACTGCATTTGGTCACCAAAGGTCTGAAAACCTTTTTTTTGCCAAAATAACAGTATTTTTGTCCTTTAGAGTCTTAAAAAGCCGGTTTTAGACAAGATAATTGCATTTCGTGCCCAGTGATCTGAAAACATTTTTTTGGTAAAAATGACTCTATTTTGGTCTCCAAGTGTCTGAAAAGCCATTTTTTGTCAAAATAACTACGTTTGGTCACCAAAGGTCTGAAAACCTTTTTTTAGCCAAAATGACTGTATTTTTGTCTTTTAGAGTCTTAAAACACCGCTTTTAGACAAGATAAACTACATTTGGTAACCAATGGCCTGAAAAAATGTTTTTGGTCAAAATGACTCTATTTAGGTCTCCAAGTGTCTAAAAAGCCCTTTTTAGTCATAATAACTACGTTTGGTCAACAAAGGTCTGAAAAACTATTTTAGCCAAAATGACTGTATTTTTGTCTTTTAGAGTCTCAAAACTCCGCATTTAAATTTGGTATTTGTTTGGGTCAAAATGACTCTATTTTGGTCTCCAAGTGTCTAAAAAGCCTTTTTAGTCAAAATAACTGCATTTGGTCACCAAAGGTCTGAAAAACTTTTTTAGCCAAAATGACTGTATTTTTGTCTTTTAGAGTCTTAAAAAGCCGGTTTTAGACAAGATAATTGCATTTCGTGCCCAGTGATCTGAAAACTTTTTTTGGTCAAAATGACTCTATTTTGGTCTCCAAGTGTCTAAAAAGCCTTTTTTAGTCAAAATAACTACGTTTGGTCACCAAAGGACTGAAAACCTTTTTTCAGCCAAAATGACTGTATTTTTGTCTTTTAGAGTCTTAAAACACTGCTTTTAGACAAGATAAACTACATTTGGTAACCAATGGCCTGAAAAAATGTTTTTGGTCAAAATGACTCTATTTAGGTCTCCAAGTGTCTATAAAGCCCTTTTTAGTCAAAATAACTACGTTTGGTCACCAAAGGTCTGAAAAACTATTTTAGAGTCTCAAAACTCCGCATTTAGATTTGGTATTTGTTTGGGTCAAAATTACTCTATTTTGGTCTCCAAGTGTCTAAAAAGCCTTTTTTAGTCAAAATAACTGCATTTGGTCACCAAAGGTCTGAAAAACTTTTTTAGCCAAAATGACTGTATTTTTGTCTTTTAGAGTCTTAAAAAGCCGGGTTTAGACAAGATAATTGCATTTCGTAACCAGTGATATGAAAACTTTTTTTGGTCAAAATGACTCTATTTTGGTCCCCAAGTGTCTAAGAAGCCCTTTTAAGTCAAAATAACTGCATTTGGTCAGCAAAGGTATAAAAAAATTAAGTCAAAATGATTGTATTCTCGTCTATTAGAGTCTTAAAAACCGGTTTTGGACAAGATAATTGCATTTGGTAACCAATGGCATGAAAAAATGTTTTTGGTCAAAATGACTCTATCTAGGTCTCCAAGTGTCTAAAAAGCCCTTTTTAGTCATAATAACTACGTTTGGTCAACAAAGGTCTGAAAAACTATTGTAGCCAAAATGACTGTATTTTTGTCTTTTAGAGTCTCAAAACTCCGCATTTAGATTTGGTATTTGTTTGGGTCAAAGTGACTCTATTTTTGTCTCCAAGTGTCTAAAAAGCCTTTTTAGTCAAAATAACTGCATTTGGTCACCAAAGGTCTGAAAAACTTTTTTAGCCAAAATGACTGTATTTTTGTCTTTTAGAGTCTTAAAAAGCCGGGGTTCAGACAAGATAATTGCATTTCGTAACCAGTGATCTGAAAACATTTTTTTGGTCAAAATGACTCTATTTTGGTCTCCAAGTGTCTAAAAAGCCCTTTTTAGTCAAAATAACTGCATTTGGTTACCAAAGGTCTGAAAAAAAATTTAGTCAAAATGATTGTATTTTCGTCTATTAGAGTTTTAAAAAGCCGGTTTTGGACAAGATAATTGCATTTGGTAACCAATCGCCTGAAACACTTGTTTGGGTCAAAATTACTCTATTTTGGTCTCCAAGTGTCTAAAAATCCTTTTTTAGTCAAAATAACTGCATTTGGTCACCAAAGGTCTGAAAACCTTTTTTTTAGCCAAAATAACAGTATTTTTGTCCTTTAGAGTCTTAAAAAGCCGGTTTTAGACAAGATAATTGCATTTCGTGCCCAGTGATCTGAAAACATTTTTTTGGTAAAAATGACTCTATTTTGGTCTCCAAGTGTCTGAAAAGCCATTTTTTGTCAAAATAACTACGTTTGGTCACCAAAGGTCTGAAAACCTTTTTTTAGCCAAAATGACTGTATTTTTGTCTTTTAGAGTCTTAAAACACCGCTTTTAGACAAGATAAACTACATTTGGTAACCAATGGCCTGAAAAAATGTTTTTGGTCAAAATGACTCTATTTTGGTCTCCAAGTGTCTAAAAAGCCCTTTTTAGTCAAAATAACTGCATTTGGTTACCAAAGGTCTGAAAAAAAATTTAGTCAAAATGATTGTATTTTCGTCTATTAGAGTCTTAAAAAGCCGGTTTTGGACAAGATAATTGCATTTGGTAACCAATCACCTGAAACATTTGTTTGGGTCAAAATGACTCTATTTTGGTCTCAGAGTGTCTAAAAAGCCTTTTATAGTCAAAATAACTGCATTTGGTCACCAAAGGTCTGAAAACCTTTTTTTAGCCAAAATAACTGTATTTTTGTCTTTTAGAGTCTTAAAACACCGCTTTTAGACAAGATAAACTACATTTGGGTAACCAATGGCCTGAAAAAATGTTTTTGGTCAAAATGACTCTATTTAGGTCTCCACGTGTCTATAAAGCCATTTTTAGTCAAAATAACTACGTTTGGTCACCAAAGGTCTGAAAAACTATTTTAGAGTCTCAAAACTCCGCATTTAGATTTTGTATTTGTTTGGGTCAAAATTACTCTATTTTGGTCTCCAAGTGTCTAAAAAGCCTTTTTTAGTCAAAATAACTGCATTTGGTCACCAAAGGTCTGAAAACTTTTTTGGCCAAAATGACTGTATTTTTGTCTTTTAGAGTCTTAAAAAGCCAGGTTTAGACAAGATTTCGTAACCAGTGATCTGAAAACTTTTTTGGTCAAAATGACTCTATTTTGGTCTCCAAGTGTCTAAGAAGCCCTTTTAAGTCAAAATAACTGCATTTGGTCAGCAAAGGTATGAATAAAAATTTAGTCAAAATGATTGTATTTTCGTCAATTAGAGTTTTAAAAACCGGTTTTGGACAAGATAATTGCATTTGGTAACCAATGGCCTAAAAAATGTTTTTGGTCAAAATGACTCTATTTAGGTCTCCAAGTGTCTAAAAAGCCCTTTTTAGTCATAATACCTACGTTTGGTCAACAAAGGTCTGAAAAACTATTTTAGCCAAAATGACTGTATTTTTGTCTTTTAGAGTCTCAAAACTCCGCATTTAGATTTGGTATTTGTTTGGGTCAAAATGACTCTATTTTGGTCTCCAAGTGTCTAAAAAGCCTTTTTAGTCAAAATAACTGCATTTGGTCACCAAAGGTCTGAAAAACTTTTTTAGCCAAAATGACTGTATTTTTGTCTTTTAGAGTCTTAAAAAGCCGGGTTTAGACAAGATAATTGCATTTCCTAACCAGTGATCTGAAAACTTTTTTTGGTCAAAATGACTCTATTTTGGTCTCCAAGTGTCTAAAAAGCCTTTTTTAGTCAAAATAACTACGTTTGGTCACCAAAGGACTGAAAACCTTTTTTCAGCCAAAATGACTGTATTTTTGTCTTTTAGAGTCTTAAAAAGCCGGTTTTAGACAAGATAATTGCATTTCGTGCCCAGTGATCTGAAAACATTTTTTTGGTCAAAATGATTCTATTTTGGTCTCCAAGTGTCTGAAAAGCCCTTTTTAGTCAAAATAACTACGTTTGGTCACCAAAGGTCTGAAAACCTTTTTTTAGCCAAAATAACTGTATTTTTGTCTTTTAGAGTCTTAAAACACTGCTTTTAGACAAGATAAACTACATTTGGTAACCAATGGCCTGATAAAATGTTTTTGGTCAAAATGACTCTATTTAGGTCTCCAAGTGTCTAAAAAGCCCTTTTTAGTCATAATAACTACGTTTGGTCAACAAAGGTCTGAAAAACTATTTTAGCCAAAATGACTGTATTTTTGTCTTTTAGAGTCTCAAAACTCCGCATTTAGATTTGGTATTTGTTTGGGTCAAAATGACTCTATTTTTGTCTCCAAGTGTCTAAAAAGCCTTTTTAGTCAAAATAACTGCATTTGGTCACCAAAGGTCTGAAAAACTTTTTTAGCCAAAATGACTGTATTTCTGTCTTTTAGAGTCTTAAAAAGCCGGGTTTAGACAAGATAATTGCATTTCGTAACCAGTGATCTGAAAACTTTTTTGGTCAAAATGACTCTATTTTGGTCTCCAAGTGTCTAAGAAGCCCTTTTAAGTCAAAATAACTGCATTTGGTCACCAAAGGTCTGAAAACCTTTTTTTTTCCAAAATAACAGTATTTTTGTCCTTTAGAGTCTTAAAAAGCCGGTTTTAGACAAGATAATTGCATTTCGTGCCCAGTGATCTGAAAACATTTTTTTGGTAAAAATGACTCTATTTTGGTCTCCAAGTGTCTGAAAAGCCACTTTTTGTCAAAATAACTACGTTTGGTCACCAAAGGTCTGAAAACCTTTTTTTTAGCCAAAATGACTGTATTATTGTCTTTTAGAGTCTTAAAACACCGCTTTTAGACAAGATAAACTACATTTGGTAACCAATGGCCTGAAAAAATGTTTTTGGTCAAAATGACTCTATTTAGGTCTCCAAGTGTCTAAAAAGCCCTTTTTAGTCATAATAACTACGTTTGGTCAACAAAGGTCTGAAAAACTATTTTAGCCAAAATGACTGTATTTTTGTCTTTTAGAGTCTCAAAACTCCGCATTTAAATTTGGTATTTGTTTGGGTCAAAATGACTCTATTTTGGTCTCCAAGTGTCTAAAAAGCCTTTTTAGTCAAAATAACTGCATTTGGTCACCAAAGGTCTGAAAAACTTTTTTAGCCAAAATGACTGTATTTTTGTCTTTTAGAGTCTTAAAAAGCCGGGTTTAGACAAGATAATTGCATTTCATAACCAGTGATCTGAAAATTTTTTTGGTCAAAATGACTCTATTTTGGTCTCCAAGTGTCTAAAAAGCCTTTTTTAGTCAAAATAACTACGTTTGGTCACCAAAGGTCTGAAAACCTTTTTTCAGCCAAAATGACTGTATTTTTGTCTTTTAGAGTCTCAAAACTCCGCATGTAGATTTGGTATTTGTTTGGGTCAAAATGACTCTATTTTGGTCTCCAAGTGTCTAAAAAGCCTTTTTAGTCAAAATAACTGCATTTGGTCACCAAAGGTCTGAAAAACTTTTTTAGCCAAAATGACTGTATTTTTGTCTTTTAGAGTCTTAAAAAGAAGGGTTTAGACAGGATAATTGCATTTCGTAACCAGTGATCTGAAAACATTTTTTTGGTCAAAATGACTCTATTTTGGTCTCCAAGTGTCTAAAAAGCCCTTTTTAGTCAAAATAACTGCATTTGGTTACCAAAGGTCTGAAAAAAAATTTAGTCAAAATGATTGTATTTTCGTCTATTAGAGTCTTAAAAAGCCGGTTTTGGACAAGATAATTGCATTTGGTAACCAATCACCTGAAACATTTGTTTGGGTCAAAATGACTCTATTTTGGTCTCAGAGTGTCTAAAAAGCCTTTTATAGTCAAAATAACTGCATTTGGTCACCAAAGGTCTGAAAACCTTTTTTTAGCCAAAATAACTGTATTTTTGTCTTTTAGAGTCTTAAAACACCGCTTTTAGACAAGATAAACTACATTTGGGTAACCAATGGCCTGAAAAAATGTTTTTGGTCAAAATGACTCTATTTAGGTCTCCACGTGTCTATAAAGCCATTTTTAGTCAAAATAACTACGTTTGGTCACCAAAGGTCTGAAAAACTATTTTAGCCAAAATGACTGTATATTTGTCTTTTAGAGTCTCAAAACTCCGCATTTAGATTTGGTATTTGTTTGGGTCAAAATGACTCTATTTTGGTCTCCAAGTGTCTAAAAAGCCTTTTTAGTCAAAATAACTGCATTTGGTCACCAAAGGTCTGAAAAACTTTTTTAGCCAAAATGACTGTATTTTTGTCTTTTAGAGTCTTAAAAAGCCGGGTTTAGACAAGATAATTGCATTTCATAACCAGTGATCTGAAATTTTTTTTGGTCAAAATGACTCTATTTTGGTCTCCAAGTGTCTAAAAAGCCTTTTTTAGTCAAAATAACTACGTTTGGTCACCAAAGGTCTGAAAACCTTTTTTCAGCCAAAATGACTGTATTTTTGTCTTTTAGAGTCTCAAAACTCCGCATTTAGATTTGGTATTTGTTTGGGTCAAAATGACTCTATTTTGGTCTCCAAGTGTCTAAAAAGCCTTTTTAGTCAAAATAACTGCATTTGGTCACCAAAGGTCTGAAAAACTTTTTTAGCCAAAATGACTGTATTTTTGTCTTTTAGAGTCTTAAAAAGAAGGGTTTAGACAGGATAATTGCATTTCGTAACCAGTGATCTGAAAACATTTTTTTGGTCAAAATGACTCTATTTTGGTCTCCAAGTGTCTAAAAAGCCCTTTTTAGTCAAAATAACTGCATTTGGTTACCAAAGGTCTGAAAAAAAATTTAGTCAAAATGATTGTATTTTCGTCTATTAGAGTCTTAAAAAGCCGGTTTTGGACAAGATAATTGCATTTGGTAACCAATCACCTGAAACATTTGTTTGGGTCAAAATGACTCTATTTTGGTCTCAGAGTGTCTAAAAAGCCTTTTATAGTCAAAATAACTGCATTTGGTCACCAAAGGTCTGAAAACCTTTTTTTAGCCAAAATAACTGTATTTTTGTCTTTTAGAGTCTTAAAACACCGCTTTTAGACAAGATAAACTACATTTGGGTAACCAATGGCCTGAAAAAATGTTTTTGGTCAAAATGACTCTATTTAGGTCTCCACGTGTCTATAAAGCCATTTTTAGTCAAAATAACTACGTTTGGTCACCAAAGGTCTGAAAAACTATTTTAGCCAAAATGACTGTATTTTTGTCTTTTAGAGTCTCAAAACTCCGCATTTAGATTTGGTATTTGTTTGGGTCAAAATGACTCTATTTTGGTCTCCAAGTGTCTAAAAAGCCTTTTTAGTCAAAATAACTGCATTTGGTCACCAAAGGTCTGAAAAACTTTTTTAGCCAAAATGACTGTATTTTTGTCTTTTAGAGTCTTAAAAAGCCGGGTTTAGACAAGATAATTGCATTTCATAACCAGTGATCTGAAATTTTTTTTGGTCAAAATGACTCTATTTTGGTCTCCAAGTGTCTAAAAAGCCTTTTTTAGTCAAAATAACTACGTTTGGTCACCAAAGGTCTGAAAACCTTTTTTCAGCCAAAATGACTGTATTTTTGTCTTTTAGAGTCTCAAAACTCCGCATTTAGATTTGGTATTTGTTTGGGTCAAAATGACTCTATTTTGGTCTCCAAGTGTCTAAAAAGCCTTTTTAGTCAAAATAACTGCATTTGGTCACCAAAGGTCTGAAAAACTTTTTTAGCCAAAATGACTGTATTTTTGTCTTTTAGAGTCTTAAAAAGAAGGGTTTAGACAGGATAATTGCATTTCGTAACCAGTGATCTGAAAACATTTTTTTGGTCAAAATGACTCTATTTTGGTCTCCAAGTGTCTAAAAAGCCCTTTTTAGTCAAAATAACTGCATTTGGTTACCAAAGGTCTGAAAAAAAATTTAGTCAAAATGATTGTATTTTCGTCTATTAGAGTCTTAAAAAGCCGGTTTTGGACAAGATAATTGCATTTGGTAACCAATCACCTGAAACATTTGTTTGGGTCAAAATGACTCTATTTTGGTCTCAGAGTGTCTAAAAAGCCTTTTATAGTCAAAATAACTGCATTTGGTCACCAAAGGTCTGAAAACCTTTTTTTAGCCAAAATAACTGTATTTTTGTCTTTTAGAGTCTTAAAACACCGCTTTTAGACAAGATAAACTACATTTGGGTAACCAATGGCCTGAAAAAATGTTTTTGGTCAAAATGACTCTATTTAGGTCTCCACGTGTCTATAAAGCCATTTTTAGTCAAAATAACTACGTTTGGTCACCAAAGGTCTGAAAAACTATTTTAGAGTCTCAAAACTCCGCATTTAGATTTTGTATTTGTTTGGGTCAAAATGACTCTATTTTGGTCTCCAAGTGTCTAAAAAGCCTTTTTTAGTCAAAATAACTGCATTTGGTCACCAAAGGTCTGAAAACTTTTTTGGCCAAAATGACTGTATTTTTGTCTTTTAGAGTCTTAAAATGCCGGGTTTAGACAAGATAATTGCATTTCGTAACCAGTGATCTGAAAACTTTTTTGGTCAAAATGACTCTATTTTGGTCTCCAAGTGTCTAAGAAGCCCTTTTAAGTCAAAATAACTGCATTTGGTCAGCAAAGGTATGAATAAAAATTTAGTCAAAATGATTGTATTTTCGTCAATTAGAGTTTTAAAAACCGGTTTTGGACAAGATAATTGCATTTGGTAACCAATGGCCTAAAAAATGTTTTTGGTCAAAATGACTATTTAGGTCTCCAAGTGTCTAAAAAGCCCTTTTTAGTCATAATACCTACGTTTGGTCAACAAAGGTCTGAAAAACTATTTTAGCCAAAATGACTGTATTTTTGTCTTTTAGAGTCTCAAAACTCCGCATTTAGATTTGGTATTTGTTTGGGTCAAAATGACTCTATTTTGGTCTCCAAGTGTCTAAAAAGCCTTTTTAGTCAAAATAACTGCATTTGGTCACCAAAGGTCTGAAAAACTTTTTTAGCCAAAATGACTGTATTTTTGTCTTTTAGAGTCTTAAAAAGCCGGTTTTAGACAAGATAATTGCATTTCGTGCCCAGTGATCTGAAAACTTTTTTTGGTCAAAATGACTATTTTGGTCTCCAAGTGTCTAAAAAGCCTTTTTTAGTCAAAATAACTACGTTTGGTCACCAAAGGACTGAAAACCTTTTTTCAGCCAAAATGACTGTATTTTTGTCTTTTAGAGTCTTAAAACACTGCTTTTAGACAAGATAAACTACATTTGGTAACCAATGGCCTGAAAAAATGTTTTTGGTCAAAATGACTCTATTTAGGTCTCCAAGTGTCTATAAAGCCCTTTTTAGTCAAAACAACTACGTTTGGTCACCAAAGGTCTGAAAAACTATTTTAGAGTCTCAAAACTCCGCATTTAGATTTTGTATTTGTTTGGGTCAAAATTACTCTATTTTGGTCTCCAAGTGTCTAAAAAGCCTTTTTTAGTCAAAATAACTGCATTTGGTCACCAAAGGTCTGAAAACTTTTTTGGCCAAAATGACTGTATTTTTGTCTTTTAGAGTCTTAAAAAGCCGGGTTTAGACAAGATAATTGCATTTCGTAACCAGTGATCTGAAAACTTTTTTGGTCAAAATGACTCTATTTTGGTCTCCAAGTGTCTAAGAAGCCCCTTTAAGTCAAAATAACTGCATTTGGTCAGCAAAGGTATGAATAAAAATTTAGTCAAAATGATTGTATTTTCGTCAATTAGAGTTTTAAAAACCGGTTTTGGACAAGATAATTGCATTTGGTAACCAATGGCCTAAAAAATGTTTTTGGTCAAAATGACTCTATTTAGGTCTCCAAGTGTCTAAAAAGCCCTTTTTAGTCATAATACCTACGTTTGGTCAACAAAGGTCTGAAAAACTATTTTAGCCAAAATGACTGTATTTTTGTCTTTTAGAGTCTCAAAACTCCGCATTTAGATTTGGTATTTGTTTGGGTCAAAATGACTCTATTTTGGTCTCCAAGTGTCTAAAAAGCCTTTTTAGTCAAAATAACTGCATTTGGTCACCAAAGGTCTGAAAAACTTTTTTAGCCAAAATGACTGTATTTTTGTCTTTTAGAGTCTTAAAAAGCCGGGTTTAGACAAGATAATTGCATTTCCTAACCAGTGATCTGAAAACTTTTTTTGGTCAAAATGACTCTATTTTGGTCTCCAAGTGTCTAAAAAGCCTTTTTTAGTCAAAATAACTACGTTTGGTCACCAAAGGACTGAAAAACTTTTTTCAGCCAAAATGACTGTATTTTTGTCTTTTAGAGTCTTAAAAAGCCGGTTTTAGACAAGATAATTGCATTTCGTGCCCAGTGATCTGAAAACATTTTTTTGGTCAAAATGATTCTATTTTGGTGTCCAAGTGTCTGAAAAGCCCTTTTTAGTCAAAATAACTACGTTTGGTCACCAAAGGTCTGAAAACCTTTTTTTAGCCAAAATAACTGTATTTTTGTCTTTTAGAGTCTTAAAACACTGCTTTTAGACAAGATAAACTACATTTGGTAACCAATGGCCTGATAAAATGTTTTTGGTCAAAATGACTCTATTTAGGTCTCCAAGTGTCTAAAAAGCCCTTTTTAGTCATAATAACTACGTTTGGTCAACAAAGGTCTGAAAAACTATTTTAGCCAAAATGACTGTATTTTTGTCTTTTAGAGTCTCAAAACTCCGCATTTAGATGTGGTATTTGTTTGGGTCAAAATGACTCTATTTTGGTCACCAAGTGTCTAAAAAGCCTTTTTAGTCAAAATAACTGCATTTGGTCACCAAAGGTCTGAAAAACTTTTTTAGCCAAAATGACTGTATTTTTGTCTTTTAGAGTCTTAAAAAGCCGGGTTTAGACAAGATAATTGCATTTCATAACCAGTGATCTGAAATTTTTTTTGGTCAAAATGACTCTATTTTGGTCTCCAAGTGTCTAAAAAGCCTTTTTTAGTCAAAATAACTATGTTTGGTCACCAAAGGTCTGAAAACCTTTTTTCAGCCAAAATGACTGTATTTTTGTCTTTTAGAGTCTCAAAACTCCGCATTTAGATTTGCTATTTGTTTGGGTCAAAATGACTCTATTTTGGTCTCCAAGTGTCTAAAAAGCCTTTTTAGTCAAAATAACTGCATTTGGTCACCAAAGGTCTGAAATTTTTTTTAGCCAAAATGACTGTATTTTTGTCTTTTAGAGTCTTAAAAAGAAGGGTTTAGACAGGATAATTGCATTTCGTAACCAGTGATCTGAAAACATTTTTTTGGTCAAAATGACTCTATTTTGGTCTCCAAGTGTCTAAAAAGCCCTTTTTAGTCAAAATAACTGCATTTGGTTACCAAAGGTCTGAAAAAAAATTTAGTCAAAATGATTGTATTTTCGTCTATTAGAGTCTTAAAAAGCCGGTTTTGGACAAGATAATTGCATTTGGTAACCAATCACCTGAAACATTTGTTTGGGTCAAAATGACTTTTTTTGGTCTCAGAGTGTCTAAAAAGCCTTTTTTAGTCAAAATAACTGCATTTGGTCACCAAAGGTCTGAAAACCTTTTTTTAGCCAAAATAACTGTATTTTTGTCTTTTAGAGTCTTAAAACACTGCTTTTAGACAAGATAAACTACATTTGGTAACCAATGGCCTGATAAAATGTTTTTGGTCAAAATGACTCTATTTAGGTCTCCAAGTGTCTAAAAAGCCCTTTTTAGTCATAATAACTACGTTTGGTCAACAAAGGTCTGAAAAACTATTTTAGCCAAAATGACTGTATTTTTGTCTTTTAGAGTCTCAAAACTCCGCATTTAGATTTGGTATTTGTTTGGGTCAAAATGACTCTATTTTTGTCTCCAAGTGTCTAAAAAGCCTTTTTAGTCAAAATAACTGCATTTGGTCACCAAAGGTCTGAAAAACTTTTTTAGCCAAAATGACTGTATTTTTGTCTTTTAGAGTCTTAAAAAGCCGGGTTTAGACAAGATAATTGCATTTCGTAATCAGTGATATGAAAACTTTTTTTGGTCAAAATGACTCTATTTTGGTCTCCAAGTGTCTAAGAAGCACTTTTAAGTCAAAATAAATGCATTTGGTCAGCAAAGGTATGAAAAAAAATTTAGTCAAAATAATTGTATTTTCGTCTATTAGAGTCTTAAAAACCGGTTTTGGACAAGATAATTGCATTTGGTAACCAATGGCCTGAAAAAATGTTTTTGGTCAAAATGACTCTATCTAGGTCTCCAAGTGTCTAAAAAGCCCTTTTTAGTCATAATAACTATGTTTGGTCAACAAAGGTCTGAAAAACTATTTTAGCCAAAATGACTGTATTTTTGTCTTTTAGAGTCTCAAAACTCCGCATTTAGATTTGGTATTTGTTTGGGTCAAAATGACTCTATTTTTGTCTCCAAGTGTCTAAAAAGCCTTTTTAGTCAAAATAACTGCATTTGGTCACCAAAGGTCTGAAAAACTTTTTTAGCCAAAATGACTGTATTTTTGTCTTTTAGAGTCTTAAAAAGCCGGGTTTAGACAAGATAATTGCATTTCGTAACCAGTGATCTGAAAACATTTTTTTGGTCAAAATGACTCTATTTTGGTCTCCAAGTGTCTAAAAAGCCCTTTTTAGTCAAAATAACTGCATTTGGTTACCAAAGGTCTGAAAAAAATTTAGTCAAAATGATTGTATTTTCGTCTATTAGAGTTTTAAAAAGCCAGTTTTGGACAAGATAATTGCATTTGGTAACCAATCGCCTGAAACACTTGTTTGGGTCAAAATTACTCTATTTTGGTCTCCAAGTGTCTAAAAATCCTTT
Organism: Pelophylax lessonae; assembly: GCF_965119305.1. NCBI lineage: Eukaryota > Metazoa > Chordata > Amphibia > Anura > Ranidae > Pelophylax > Pelophylax lessonae. The sequence continues at coordinate 152,230,089 of NC_138773.1, forward strand.
TTTAGTCAAAATAACTGCATTTGGTCACCAAAGGTCTGAAAACCTTTTTTTTAGCCAAAATAACAGTATTTTTGTCCTTTAGAGTCTTAAAAAGCCGGTTTTAGACAAGATAATTGCATTTCGTGCCCAGTGATCTGAAACCATTTTTTTGGTAAAAATGACTCTATTTTGGTCTCCAAGTGTCTGAAAAGCCATTTTTTGTCAAAATAACTACGTTTGGTCACCAAAGGTCTGAAAACCTTTTTTTAGCCAAAATGACTGTATTTTTGTCTTTTAGAGTCTTAAAACACCTCTTTTAGACAAGATAAACTACATTTGGTAACCAATGGCCTGAAAAAATGTTTTTGGTCAAAATGACTCTATTTAGGTCTCCAAGTGTCTATAAAGCCCTTTTTAGTCAAAATAACTATGTTTGGTCACCAAAGGTCTGAAAACCTTTTTTTTAGCCAAAATGACTGTATTTTTGTCTTTTAGAGTCTTAAAAAGCCGGGTTTAGACAAGATAATTGCATTTCGTAACCAGTGATATGAAAACTTTTTTTGGTCAAAATGACTCTATTTTGGTCTCCAAGTGTCTAAAAAGCCCTTTTAAGTCAAAATAACTGCATTTGGTCACCAAAGGTCTGAAAACCTTTTTTTTGCCAAAATAACAGTATTTTTGTCCTTTAGAGTCTTAAAAAGCCGGTTTTAGACAAGATAATTGCATTTCGTGCCCAGTGATCTGAAAACATTTTTTTGGTAAAAATGACTCTATTTTGGTCTCCAAGTGTCTGAAAAGCCATTTTTTGTCAAAATAACTACGTTTGGTCACCAAAGGTCTGAAAACCTTTTTTTAGCCAAAATGACTGTATTTTTGTCTTTTAGAGTCTTAAAACACCGCTTTTAGACAAGATAAACTACATTTGGTAACCAATGGCCTGATAAAATGTTTTTGGTCAAAATGACTCTATTTAGGTCTCCAAGTGTCTAAAAAGCCCTTTTTAGTCATAATAACTACGTTTGGTCAACAAAGGTCTGAAAAACTATTTTAGCCAAAATGACTGTATTTTTGTCTTTTAGAGTCTCAAAACTCCGCATTTAAATTTGGTATTTGTTTGGGTCAAAATGACTCTATTTTGGTCTCCAAGTGTCTAAAAAGCCTTTTTAGTCAAAATAACTGCATTTGGTCACCAAAGGTCTGAAAAACTTTTTTAGCCAAAATGACTGTATTTTTGTCTTTTAGAGTCTTAAAAAGCCGGGTTTAGACAAGATAATTGCATTTCATAACCAGTGATCTGAAATTTTTTTTGGTCAAAATGACTCTATTTTGGTCTCCAAGTGTCTAAAAAGCCTTTTTTAGTCAAAATAACTACGTTTGGTCACCAAAGGTCTGAAAACCTTTTTTCAGCCAAAATGACTGTATTTTTGTCTTTTAGAGTCTCAAAACTCCGCATTTAGATTTGGTATTTGTTTGGGTCAAAATGACTCTATTTTGGTCTCCAAGTGTCTAAAAAGCCTTTTTAGTCAAAATAACTGCATTTGGTCACCAAAGGTCTGAAAAACTTTTTTAGCCAAAATGACTGTATTTTTGTCTTTTAGAGTCTTAAAAAGAAGGGTTTAGACAGGATAATTGCATTTCGTAACCAGTGATCTGAAAACATTTTTTTGGTCAAAATGACTCTATTTTGGTCTCCAAGTGTCTAAAAAGCCCTTTTTAGTCAAAATAACTGCATTTGGTTACCAAAGGTCTGAAAAAAAATTTAGTCAAAATGATTGTATTTTCGTCTATTAGAGTCTTAAAAAGCCGGTTTTGGACAAGATAATTGCATTTGGTAACCAATCACCTGAAACATTTGTTTGGGTCAAAATGACTCTATTTTGGTCTCAGAGTGTCTAAAAAGCCTTTTATAGTCAAAATAACTGCATTTGGTCACCAAAGGTCTGAAAACCTTTTTTTAGCCAAAATAACTGTATTTTTGTCTTTTAGAGTCTTAAAACACCGCTTTTAGACAAGATAAACTACATTTGGGTAACCAATGGCCTGAAAAAATGTTTTTGGTCAAAATGACTCTATTTAGGTCTCCACGTGTCTATAAAGCCATTTTTAGTCAAAATAACTACGTTTGGTCACCAAAGGTCTGAAAAACTATTTTAGAGTCTCAAAACTCCGCATTTAGATTTTGTATTTGTTTGGGTCAAAATTACTCTATTTTGGTCTCCAAGTGTCTAAAAAGCCTTTTTTAGTCAAAATAACTGCATTTGGTCACCAAAGGTCTGAAAACTTTTTTGGCCAAAATGACTGTATTTTTGTCTTTTAGAGTCTTAAAAAGCCGGGTTTAGACAAGATAATTGCATTTCGTAACCAGTGATCTGAAAACTTTTTTGGTCAAAATGACTCTATTTTGGTCTCCAAGTGTCTAAGAAGCCCTTTTAAGTCAAAATAACTGCATTTGGTCAGCAAAGGTATGAATAAAAATTTAGTCAAAATGATTGTATTTTCGTCAATTAGAGTTTTAAAAACCGGTTTTGGACAAGATAATTGCATTTGGTAACCAATGGCCTAAAAAATGTTTTTGGTCAAAATGACTATTTAGGTCTCCAAGTGTCTAAAAAGCCCTTTTTAGTCATAATACCTACGTTTGGTCAACAAAGGTCTGAAAAACTATTTTAGCCAAAATGACTGTATTTTTGTCTTTTAGAGTCTCAAAACTCCGCATTTAGATTTGGTATTTGTTTGGGTCAAAATGACTCTGTTTTGGTCTCCAAGTGTCTAAAAAGCCTTTTTAGTCAAAATAACTGCATTTGGTCACCAAAGGTCTGAAAAACTTTTTTAGCCAAAATGACTGTATTTTTGTCTTTTAGAGTCTTAAAAAGCCGGGTTTAGACAAGATAATTGCATTTCCTAACCAGTGATCTGAAAACTTTTTTTGGTCAAAATGACTCTATTTTGGTCTCCAAGTGTCTAAAAAGCCTTTTTTAGTCAAAATAACTACGTTTGGTCACCAAAGGACTGAAAACCTTTTTTCAGCCAAAATGACTGTATTTTTGTCTTTTAGAGTCTTAAAACACTGCTTTTAGACAAGATAAACTACATTTGGTAACCAATGGCCTGAAAAAATGTTTTTGGTCAAAATGACTCTATTTAGGTTTCCAAGTGTCTATAAAGCCCTTTTTAGTCAAAACAACTACGTTTGGTCACCAAAGGTCTGATAAACTATTTTAGAGTCTCAAAACTCCGCATTTAGATTTTGTATTTGTTTGGGTCAAAATTACTCTATTTTGGTCTCCAAGTGTCTAAAAAGCCTTTTTTAGTCAAAATAACTGCATTTGGTCACCAAAGGTCTGAAAACTTTTTTGGCCAAAATGACTGTATTTTTGTCTTTTAGAGTCTTAAAAAGCTGGGTTTAGACAAGATAATTGCATTTCGTAACCATTGATCTGAAAACTTTTTTGGTCAAAATGACTCTATTTTGGTCTCCAAGTGTCTAAGAAGCCCCTTTAAGTCAAAATAACTGCATTTGGTCAGCAAAGGTATGAATAAAAATTTAGTCAAAATGATTGTATTTTCGTCAATTAGAGTTTTAAAAACCGGTTTTGGACAAGATAATTGCATTTGGTAACCAATGGCCTAAAAAATGTTTTTGGTCAAAATGACTCTATTTAGGTCTCCAAGTGTCTAAAAAGCCCTTTTTAGTCATAATACCTACGTTTGGTCAACAAAGGTCTGAAAAACTATTTTAGCCAAAATGACTGTATTTTTGTCTTTTAGAGTCTCAAAACTCCGCATTTAGATTTGGTATTTGTTTGGGTCAAAATGACTCTATTTTGGTCTCCAAGTGTCTAAAAAGCCTTTTTAGTCAAAATAACTGCATTTGGTCACCAAAGGTCTGAAAAACTTTTTTAGCCAAAATGACTGTATTTTTGTCTTTTAGAGTCTTAAAAAGCCGGGTTTAGACAAGATAATTGCATTTCCTAACCAGTGATCTGAAAACTTTTTTTGGTCAAAATGACTCTATTTTGGTCTCCAAGTGTCTAAAAAGCCTTTTTTAGTCAAAATAACTACGTTTGGTCACCAAAGGACTGAAAAACTTTTTTCAGCCAAAATGACTGTATTTTTGTCTTTTAGAGTCTTAAAAAGCCGGTTTTAGACAAGATAATTGCATTTCGTGCCCAGTGATCTGAAAACATTTTTTTTGGTCAAAATGATTCTATTTTGGTGTCCAAGTGTCTGAAAAGCCCTTTTTAGTCAAAATAACTACGTTTGGTCACCAAAGGTCTGAAAACCTTTTTTTAGCCAAAATAACTGTATTTTTGTCTTTTAGAGTCTTAAAACACTGCTTTTAGACAAGATAAACTACATTTGGTAACCAATGGCCTGATAAAATGTTTTTGGTCAAAATGACTCTATTTAGGTCTCCAAGTGTCTAAAAAGCCCTTTTTAGTCATAATAACTACGTTTGGTCAACAAAGGTCTGAAAAACTATTTTAGCCAAAATGACTGTATTTTTGTCTTTTAGAGTCTCAAAACTCCACATTTAGATGTGGTATTTGTTTGGGTCAAAATGACTCTATTTTGGTCACCAAGTGTCTAAAAAGCCTTTTTAGTCAAAATAACTGCATTTGGTCACCAAAGGTCTGAAAAACTTTTTTAGCCAAAATGACTGTATTTTTGTCTTTTAGAGTCTTAAAAAGCCGGGTTTAGACAAGATAATTGCATTTTATAACCAGTGATCTGAAATTTTTTTGGTCAAAATGACTCTATTTTGGTCTCCAAGTGTCTAAAAAGCCTTTTTTAGTCAAAATAACTACGTTTGGTCACCAAAGGTCTGAAAACCTTTTTTCAGCCAAAATGACTGTATTTTTGTCTTTTAGAGTCTCAAAACTCCGCATTTAGATTTGGTATTTGTTTGGGTCAAAATGACTCTATTTTGGTCTCCAAGTGTCTAAAAAGCCTTTTTAGTCAAAATAACTGCATTTGGTCACCAAAGGTCTGAAAAACTTTTTTAGCCAAAATGACTGTATTTTTGTCTTTTAGAGTCTTAAAAAGAAGGGTTTAGACAGGATAATTGCATTTCGTAACCAGTGATCTGAAAACATTTTTTTGGTCAAAATGACTCTATTTTGGTCTCCAAGTGTCTAAAAAGCCCTTTTTAGTCAAAATAACTGCATTTGGTTACCAAAGGTCTGAAAAAAAATTTAGTCAAAATGATTGTATTTTCGTCTATTAGAGTCTTAAAAAGCCGGTTTTGGACAAGATAATTGCATTTGGTAACCAATCACCTGAAACATTTGTTTGGGTCAAAATGACTCTATTTTGGTCTCAGAGTGTCTAAAAAGCCTTTTATAGTCAAAATAACTGCATTTGGTCACCAAAGGTCTGAAAACCTTTTTTTAGCCAAAATAACTGTATTTTTGTCGTTTAGAGTCTTAAAACACCGCTTTTAGACAAGATAAACTACATTTGGGTAACCAATGGCCTGAAAAAATGTTTTTGGTCAAAATGACTCTATTTAGGTCTCCACGTGTCTATAAAGCCATTTTTAGTCAAAATAACTACGTTTGGTCACCAAAGGTCTGAAAAACTATTTTAGAGTCTCAAAACTCCGCATTTAGATTTTGTATTTGTTTGGGTCAAAATTACTCTATTTTGGTCTCCAAGTGTCTAAAAAGCCTTTTTTAGTCAAAATAACTGCATTTGGTCACCAAAGGTCTGAAAACTTTTTTGGCCAAAATGACTGTATTTTTGTCTTTTAGAGTCTTAAAATGCCGGGTTTAGACAAGATAATTGCATTTCGTAACCAGTGATCTGAAAACTTTTTTGGTCAAAATGACTCTATTTTGGTCTCCAAGTGTCTAAGAAGCCCTTTTAAGTCAAAATAACTGCATTTGGTCAGCAAAGGTATGAATAAAAATTTAGTCAAAATGATTGTATTTTCGTCAATTAGAGTTTTAAAAACCGGTTTTGGACAAGATAATTGCATTTGGTAACCAATGGCCTAAAAAATGTTTTTGGTCAAAATGACTATTTAGGTCTCCAAGTGTCTAAAAAGCCCTTTTTAGTCATAATACCTACGTTTGGTCAACAAAGGTCTGAAAAACTATTTTAGCCAAAATGACTGTATTTTTGTCTTTTAGAGTCTCAAAACTCCGCATTTAGATTTGGTATTTGTTTGGGTCAAAATGACTCTATTTTGGTCTCCAAGTGTCTAAAAAGCCTTTTTAGTCAAAATAACTGCATTTGGTCACCAAAGGTCTGAAAAACTTTTTTAGCCAAAATGACTGTATTTTTGTCTTTTAGAGTCTTAAAAAGCCGGTTTTAGACAAGATAATTGCATTTCGTGCCCAGTGATCTGAAAACTTTTTTTGGTCAAAATGACTCTATTTTGGTCTCCAAGTGTCTAAAAAGCCTTTTTTAGTCAAAATAACTACGTTTGGTCACCAAAGGACTGAAAACATTTTTCAGCCAAAATGACTGTATTTTTGTCTTTTAAAGTCTTAAAACACTGCTTTTAGACAAGATAAACTACATTTGGTAACCAATGGCCTGAAAAAATGTTTTTGGTCAAAATGACTCTATTTAGGTCTCCAAGTGTCTATAAAGCCCTTTTTAGTCAAAACAACTACGTTTGGTCACCAAAGGTCTGAAAAACTATTTTAGAGTCTCAAAACTCCGCATTTAGATTTTGTATTTGTTTGGGTCAAAATTACTCTATTTTGGTCTCCAAGTGTCTAAAAAGCCTTTTTTAGTCAAAATAACTGCATTTGGTCACCAAAGGTCTGAAAACTTTTTTGGCCAAAATGACTGTATTTTTGTCTTTTAGAGTCTTAAAAAGCCGGGTTTAGACAAGATAATTGCATTTCGTAACCAGTGATCTGAAAACTTTTTTGGTCAAAATGACTCTATTTTGGTCTCCAAGTGTCTAAGAAGCCCCTTTAAGTCAAAATAACTGCATTTGGTCAGCAAAGGTATGAATAAAAATTTAGTCAAAATGATTGTATTTTCGTCAATTAGAGTTTTAAAAACCGGTTTTGGACAAGATAATTGCATTTGGTAACCAATGGCCTAAAAAATGTTTTTGGTCAAAATGACTCTATTTAGGTCTCCAAGTGTCTAAAAAGCCCTTTTTAGTCATAATACCTACGTTTGGTCAACAAAGGTCTGAAAAACTATTTTAGCCAAAATGACTGTATTTTTGTCTTTTAGAGTCTCAAAACTCCGCATTTAGATTTGGTATTTGTTTGGGTCAAAATGACTCTATTTTGGTCTCCAAGTGTCTAAAAAGCCTTTTTAGTCAAAATAACTGCATTTGGTCACCAAAGGTCTGAAAAACTTTTTTAGCCAAAATGACTGTATTTTTGTCTTTTAGAGTCTTAAAAAGCCGGGTTTAGACAAGATAATTGCATTTCCTAACCAGTGATCTGAAAACTTTTTTTGGTCAAAATGACTCTATTTTGGTCTCCAAGTGTCTAAAAAGCCTTTTTTAGTCAAAATAACTACGTTTGGTCACCAAAGGACTGAAAAACTTTTTTCAGCCAAAATGACTGTATTTTTGTCTTTTAGAGTCTTAAAAAGCCGGTTTTAGACAAGATAATTGCATTTCGTGCCCAGTGATCTGAAAACATTTTTTTGGTCAAAATGATTCTATTTTGGTGTCCAAGTGTCTGAAAAGCCCTTTTTAGTCAAAATAACTACGTTTGGTCACCAAAGGTCTGAAAACCTTTTTTTAGCCAAAATAACTGTATTTTTGTCTTTTAGAGTCTTAAAACACTGCTTTTAGACAAGATAAACTACATTTGGTAACCAATGGCCTGATAAAATGTTTTTGGTCAAAATGACTCTATTTAGGTCTCCAAGTGTCTAAAAAGCCCTTTTTAGTCATAATAACTACGTTTGGTCAACAAAGGTCTGAAAAACTATTTTAGCCAAAATGACTGTATTTTTGTCTTTTAGAGTCTCAAAACTCCGCATTTAGATGTGGTATTTGTTTGGGTCAAAATGACTCTATTTTGGTCACCAAGTGTCTAAAAAGCCTTTTTAGTCAAAATAACTGCATTTGGTCACCAAAGGTCTGAAAAACTTTTTTAGCCAAAATGACTGTATTTTTGTCTTTTAGAGTCTTAAAAAGCCGGGTTTAGACAAGATAATTGCATTTCATAACCAGTGATCTGAAATTTTTTTTGGTCAAAATGACTCTATTTTGGTCTCCAAGTGTCTAAAAAGCCTTTTTTAGTCAAAATAACTATGTTTGGTCACCAAAGGTCTGAAAACCTTTTTTCAGCCAAAATGACTGTATTTTTGTCTTTTAGAGTCTCAAAACTCCGCATTTAGATTTGCTATTTGTTTGGGTCAAAATGACTCTATTTTGGTCTCCAAGTGTCTAAAAAGCCTTTTTAGTCAAAATAACTGCATTTGGTCACCAAAGGTCTGAAATTTTTTTTAGCCAAAATGACTGTATTTTTGTCTTTTAGAGTCTTAAAAAGAAGGGTTTAGACAGGATAATTGCATTTCGTAACCAGTGATCTGAAAACATTTTTTTGGTCAAAATGACTCTATTTTGGTCTCCAAGTGTCTAAAAAGCCCTTTTTAGTCAAAATAACTGCATTTGGTTACCAAAGGTCTGAAAAAAAATTTAGTCAAAATGATTGTATTTTCGTCTATTAGAGTCTTAAAAAGCCGGTTTTGGACAAGATAATTGCATTTGGTAACCAATCACCTGAAACATTTGTTTGGGTCAAAATGACTTTTTTTGGTCTCAGAGTGTCTAAAAAGCCTTTTTTAGTCAAAATAACTGCATTTGGTCACCAAAGGTCTGAAAACCTTTTTTTAGCCAAAATAACTGTATTTTTGTCTTTTAGAGTCTTAAAACACTGCTTTTAGACAAGATAAACTACATTTGGTAACCAATGGCCTGATAAAATGTTTTTGGTCAAAATGACTCTATTTAGGTCTCCAAGTGTCTAAAAAGCCCTTTTTAGTCATAATAACTACGTTTGGTCAACAAAGGTCTGAAAAACTATTTTAGCCAAAATGACTGTATTTTTGTCTTTTAGAGTCTCAAAACTCCGCATTTAGATTTGGTATTTGTTTGGGTCAAAATGACTCTATTTTTGTCTCCAAGTGTCTAAAAAGCCTTTTTAGTCAAAATAACTGCATTTGGTCACCAAAGGTCTGAAAAACTTTTTTAGCCAAAATGACTGTATTTTTGTCTTTTAGAGTCTTAAAAAGCCGGGTTTAGACAAGATAATTGCATTTCGTAATCAGTGATATGAAAACTTTTTTTGGTCAAAATGACTCTATTTTGGTCTCCAAGTGTCTAAGAAGCACTTTTAAGTCAAAATAACTGCATTTGGTCAGCAAAGGTATGAAAAAAAATTTAGTCAAAATAATTGTATTTTCGTCTATTAGAGTCTTAAAAACCGGTTTTGGACAAGATAATTGCATTTGGTAACCAATGGCCTGAAAAAATGTTTTTGGTCAAAATGACTCTATCTAGGTCTCCAAGTGTCTAAAAAGCCCTTTTTAGTCATAATAACTATGTTTGGTCAACAAAGGTCTGAAAAACTATTTTAGCCAAAATGACTGTATTTTTGTCTTTTAGAGTCTCAAAACTCCGCATTTAGATTTGGTATTTGTTTGGGTCAAAATGACTCTATTTTTGTCTCCAAGTGTCTAAAAAGCCTTTTTAGTCAAAATAACTGCATTTGGTCACCAAAGGTCTGAAAAACTTTTTTAGCCAAAATGACTGTATTTTTGTCTTTTAGAGTCTTAAAAAGCCGGGTTTAGACAAGATAATTGCATTTCGTAACCAGTGATCTGAAAACATTTTTTGGTCAAAATGACTCTATTTTGGTCTCCAAGTGTCTAAAAAGCCCTTTTTAGTCAAAATAACTGCATTTGGTTACCAAAGGTCTGAAAAAAATTTAGTCAAAATGATTGTATTTTCGTCTATTAGAGTTTTAAAAAGCCAGTTTTGGACAAGATAATTGCATTTGGTAACCAATCGCCTGAAACACTTGTTTGGGTCAAAATTACTCTATTTTGGTCTCCAAGTGTCTAAAAATCATTTTTTAGTCAAAATAACTGCATTTGGTCACCAAAGGTCTGAAAACCTTTTTTTTAGCCAAAATAACAGTATTTTTGTCCTTTAGAGTCTTAAAAAGCCGGTTTTAGACAAGATAATTGCATTTCGTGCCCAGTGATCTGAAAACATTTTTTTGGTAAAAATGACTCTATTTTGGTCTCCAAGTGTCTGAAAAGCCATTTTTTGTCAAAATAACTACGTTTGGTCACCAAAGGTCTGAAAACCTTTTTTTAGCCAAAATGACTGTATTTTTGTCTTTTAGAGTCTTAAAACACCTCTTTTAGACAAGATAAACTACATTTGGTAACCAATGGCCTGAAAAAATGTTTTTGGTCAAAATTACTCTATTTAGGTCTCCAAGTGTCTATAAAGCCCTTTTTAGTCAAAATAACTATGTTTGGTCACCAAAGGTCTGAAAACCTTTTTTTTAGCCAAAATGACTGTATTTTTGTCTTTTAGAGTCTTAAAAAGCCGGGTTTAGACAAGATAATTGCATTTCGTAACCAGTGATATGAAAACTTTTTTTGGTCAAAATGACTCTATTTTGGTCTCCAAGTGTCTAAAAAGCCCTTTTAAGTCAAAATAACTGCATTTGGTCACCAAAGGTCTGAAAACCTTTTTTTTGCCAAAATAACAGTATTTTTGTCCTTTAGAGTCTTAAAAAGCCGGTTTTAGACAAGATAATTGCATTTCGTGCCCAGTGATCTGAAAACATTTTTTTGGTAAAAATGACTCTATTTTGGTCTCCAAGTGTCTGAAAAGCCATTTTTTGTCAAAATAACTACGTTTGGTCACCAAAGGTCTGAAAACCTTTTTTTAGCCAAAATGACTGTATTTTTGTCTTTTAGAGTCTTAAAACACCGCTTTTAGACAAGATAAACTACATTTGGTAACCAATGGCCTGATAAAATGTTTTTGGTCAAAATGACTCTATTTAGGTCTCCAAGTGTCTAAAAAGCCCTTTTTAGTCATAATAACTACGTTTGGTCAACAAAGGTCTGAAAAACTATTTTAGCCAAAATGACTGTATTTTTGTCTTTTAGAGTCTCAAAACTCCGCATTTAAATTTGGTATTTGTTTGGGTCAAAATGACTCTATTTTGGTCTCCAAGTGTCTAAAAAGCCTTTTTAGTCAAAATAACTGCATTTGGTCACCAAAGGTCTGAAAAACTTTTTTAGCCAAAATGACTGTATTTTTGTCTTTTAGAGTCTTAAAAAGCCGGGTTTAGACAAGATAATTGCATTTCATAACCAGTGATCTGAAATTTTTTTTGGTCAAAATGACTATTTTGGTCTCCAAGTGTCTAAAAAGCCTTTTTTAGTCAAAATAACTACGTTTGGTCACCAAAGGTCTGAAAACCTTTTTTCAGCCAAAATGACTGTATTTTTGTCTTTTAGAGTCTCAAAACTCCGCATTTAGATTTGGTATTTGTTTGGGTCAAAATGACTCTATTTTTGTCTCCAAGTGTCTAAAAAGCCTTTTTAGTCAAAATAACTGCATTTGGTCACCAAAGGTCTGAAAAACTTTTTTAGCCAAAATGACTGTATTTTTGTCTTTTAGAGTCTTAAAAAGAAGGGTTTAGACAGGATAATTGCATTTCGTAACCAGTGATCTGAAAACATTTTTTTGGTCAAAATGACTCTATTTTGGTCTCCAAGTGTCTAAAAAGCCCTTTTTAGTCAAAATAACTGCATTTGGTTACCAAAGGTCTGAAAAAAAATTTAGTCAAAATGATTGTATTTTCGTCTATTAGAGTCTTAAAAAGCCGGTTTTGGACAAGATAATTGCATTTGGTAACCAATCACCTGAAACATTTGTTTGGGTCAAAATGACTCTATTTTGGTCTCAGAGTGTCTAAAAAGCCTTTTATAGTCAAAATAACTGCATTTGGTCACCAAAGGTCTGAAAACCTTTTTTTAGCCAAAATAACTGTATTTTTGTCTTTTAGAGTCTTAAAACACCGCTTTTAGACAAGATAAACTACATTTGGGTAACCAATGGCCTGAAAAAATGTTTTTGGTCAAAATGACTCTATTTAGGTCTCCACGTGTCTATAAAGCCATTTTTAGTCAAAATAACTACGTTTGGTCACCAAAGGTCTGAAAAACTATTTTAGCCAAAATGACTGTATTTTTGTCTTTTAGAGTCTCAAAACTCCGCATTTAGATTTGGTATTTGTTTGGGTCAAAATGACTCTATTTTGGTCTCCAAGTGTCTAAAAAGCCTTTTTAGTCAAAATAACTGCATTTGGTCACCAAAGGTCTGAAAAACTTTTTTAGCCAAAATGACTGTATTTTTGTCTTTTAGAGTCTTAAAAAGCCGGGTTTAGACAAGATAATTGCATTTCATAACCAGTGATCTGAAATTTTTTTTGGTCAAAATGACTCTATTTTGGTCTCCAAGTGTCTAAAAAGCCTTTTTTAGTCAAAATAACTACGTTTGGTCACCAAAGGTCTGAAAACCTTTTTTCAGCCAAAATGACTGTATTTTTGTCTTTTAGAGTCTCAAAACTCCGCATTTAGATTTGGTATTTGTTTGGGTCAAAATGACTCTATTTTGGTCTCCAAGTGTCTAAAAAGCCTTTTTAGTCAAAATAACTGCATTTGGTCACCAAAGGTCTGAAAAACTTTTTTAGCCAAAATGACTGTATTTTTGTCTTTTAGAGTCTTAAAAAGAAGGGTTTAGACAGGATAATTGCATTTCGTAACCAGTGATCTGAAAACATTTTTTTGGTCAAAATGACTCTATTTTGGTCTCCAAGTGTCTAAAAAGCCCTTTTTAGTCAAAATAACTGCATTTGGTTACCAAAGGTCTGAAAAAAAATTTAGTCAAAATGATTGTATTTTCGTCTATTAGAGTCTTAAAAAGCCGGTTTTGGACAAGATAATTGCATTTGGTAACCAATCACCTGAAACATTTGTTTGGGTCAAAATGACTCTATTTTGGTCTCAGAGTGTCTAAAAAGCCTTTTATAGTCAAAATAACTGCATTTGGTCACCAAAGGTCTGAAAACCTTTTTTTAGCCAAAATAACTGTATTTTTGTCTTTTAGAGTCTTAAAACACCGCTTTTAGACAAGATAAACTACATTTGGGTAACCAATGGCCTGAAAAAATGTTTTTGGTCAAAATGACTCTATTTAGGTCTCCACGTGTCTATAAAGCCATTTTTAGTCAAAATAACTACGTTTGGTCACCAAAGGTCTGAAAAACTATTTTAGCCAAAATGACTGTATTTTTGTCTTTTAGAGTCTCAAAACTCCGCATTTAGATTTGGTATTTGTTTGGGTCAAAATGACTCTATTTTGGTCTCCAAGTGTCTAAAAAGCCTTTTTAGTCAAAATAACTGCATTTGGTCACCAAAGGTCTGAAAAACTTTTTTAGCCAAAATGACTGTATTTTTGTCTTTTAGAGTCTTAAAAAGCCGGGTTTAGACAAGATAATTGCATTTCATAACCAGTGATCTGAAATTTTTTTTGGTCAAAATGACTCTATTTTGGTCTCCAAGTGTCTAAAAAGCCTTTTTTAGTCAAAATAACTACGTTTGGTCACCAAAGGTCTGAAAACCTTTTTTCAGCCAAAATGACTGTATTTTTGTCTTTTAGAGTCTCAAAACTCCGCATTTAGATTTGGTATTTGTTTGGGTCAAAATGACTCTATTTTGGTCTCCAAGTGTCTAAAAAGCCTTTTTAGTCAAAATAACTGCATTTGGTCACCAAAGGTCTGAAAAACTTTTTTAGCCAAAATGACTGTATTTTTGTCTTTTAGAGTCTTAAAAAGAAGGGTTTAGACAGGATAATTGCATTTCGTAACCAGTGATCTGAAAACATTTTTTTGGTCAAAATGACTCTATTTTGGTCTCCAAGTGTCTAAAAAGCCCTTTTTAGTCAAAATAACTGCATTTGGTTACCAAAGGTCTGAAAAAAAATTTAGTCAAAATGATTGTATTTTCGTCTATTAGAGTCTTAAAAAGCCGGTTTTGGACAAGATAATTGCATTTGGTAACCAATCACCTGAAACATTTGTTTGGGTCAAAATGACTCTATTTTGGTCTCAGAGTGTCTAAAAAGCCTTTTATAGTCAAAATAACTGCATTTGGTCACCAAAGGTCTGAAAACCTTTTTTTAGCCAAAATAACTGTATTTTTGTCTTTTAGAGTCTTAAAACACCGCTTTTAGACAAGATAAACTACATTTGGGTAACCAATGGCCTGAAAAAATGTTTTTGGTCAAAATGACTCTATTTAGGTCTCCACGTGTCTATAAAGCCATTTTTAGTCAAAATAACTACGTTTGGTCACCAAAGGTCTGAAAAACTATTTTAGAGTCTCAAAACTCCGCATTTAGATTTTGTATTTGTTTGGGTCAAAATGACTCTATTTTGGTCTCCAAGTGTCTAAAAAGCCTTTTTTAGTCAAAATAACTGCATTTGGTCACCAAAGGTCTGAAAACTTTTTTGGCCAAAATGACTGTATTTTTGTCTTTTAGAGTCTTAAAATGCCGGGTTTAGACAAGATAATTGCATTTCGTAACCAGTGATCTGAAAACTTTTTTGGTCAAAATGACTCTATTTTGGTCTCCAAGTGTCTAAGAAGCCCTTTTAAGTCAAAATAACTGCATTTGGTCAGCAAAGGTATGAATAAAAATTTAGTCAAAATGATTGTATTTTCGTCAATTAGAGTTTTAAAAACCGGTTTTGGACAAGATAATTGCATTTGGTAACCAATGGCCTAAAAAATGTTTTTGGTCAAAATGACTATTTAGGTCTCCAAGTGTCTAAAAAGCCCTTTTTAGTCATAATACCTACGTTTGGTCAACAAAGGTCTGAAAAACTATTTTAGCCAAAATGACTGTATTTTTGTCTTTTAGAGTCTCAAAACTCCGCATTTAGATTTGGTATTTGTTTGGGTCAAAATGACTCTATTTTGGTCTCCAAGTGTCTAAAAAGCCTTTTTAGTCAAAATAACTGCATTTGGTCACCAAAGGTCTGAAAAACTTTTTTAGCCAAAATGACTGTATTTTTGTCTTTTAGAGTCTTAAAAAGCCGGTTTTAGACAAGATAATTGCATTTCGTGCCCAGTGATCTGAAAACTTTTTTTGGTCAAAATGACTCTATTTTGGTCTCCAAGTGTCTAAAAAGCCTTTTTTAGTCAAAATAACTACGTTTGGTCACCAAAGGACTGAAAACCTTTTTTCAGCCAAAATGACTGTATTTTTGTCTTTTAAAGTCTTAAAACACTGCTTTTAGACAAGATAAACTACATTTGGTAACCAATGGCCTGAAAAAATGTTTTTGGTCAAAATGACTCTATTTAGGTCTCCAAGTGTCTATAAAGCCCTTTTTAGTCAAAACAACTACGTTTGGTCACCAAAGGTCTGAAAAACTATTTTAGAGTCTCAAAACTCCGCATTTAGATTTTGTATTTGTTTGGGTCAAAATTACTCTATTTTGGTCTCCAAGTGTCTAAAAAGCCTTTTTTAGTCAAAATAACTGCATTTGGTCACCAAAGGTCTGAAAACTTTTTTGGCCAAAATGACTGTATTTTTGTCTTTTAGAGTCTTAAAAAGCCGGGTTTAGACAAGATAATTGCATTTCGTAACCAGTGATCTGAAAACTTTTTTGGTCAAAATGACTCTATTTTGGTCTCCAAGTGTCTAAGAAGCCCCTTTAAGTCAAAATAACTGCATTTGGTCAGCAAAGGTATGAATAAAAATTTAGTCAAAATGATTGTATTTTCGTCAATTAGAGTTTTAAAAACCGGTTTTGGACAAGATAATTGCATTTGGTAACCAATGGCCTAAAAAATGTTTTTGGTCAAAATGACTCTATTTAGGTCTCCAAGTGTCTAAAAAGCCCTTTTTAGTCATAATACCTACGTTTGGTCAACAAAGGTCTGAAAAACTATTTTAGCCAAAATGACTGTATTTTTGTCTTTTAGAGTCTCAAAACTCCGCATTTAGATTTGGTATTTGTTTGGGTCAAAATGACTCTATTTTGGTCTCCAAGTGTCTAAAAAGCCTTTTTAGTCAAAATAACTGCATTTGGTCACCAAAGGTCTGAAAAACTTTTTTAGCCAAAATGACTGTATTTTTGTCTTTTAGAGTCTTAAAAAGCCGGGTTTAGACAAGATAATTGCATTTCCTAACCAGTGATCTGAAAACTTTTTTTGGTCAAAATGACTCTATTTTGGTCTCCAAGTGTCTAAAAAGCCTTTTTTAGTCAAAATAACTACGTTTGGTCACCAAAGGACTGAAAAACTTTTTTCAGCCAAAATGACTGTATTTTTGTCTTTTAGAGTCTTAAAAAGCCGGTTTTAGACAAGATAATTGCATTTCGTGCCCAGTGATCTGAAAACATTTTTTTGGTCAAAATGATTCTATTTTGGTGTCCAAGTGTCTGAAAAGCCCTTTTTAGTCAAAATAACTACGTTTGGTCACCAAAGGTCTGAAAACCTTTTTTTAGCCAAAATAACTGTATTTTTGTCTTTTAGAGTCTTAAAACACTGCTTTTAGACAAGATAAACTACATTTGGTAACCAATGGCCTGATAAAATGTTTTTGGTCAAAATGACTCTATTTAGGTCTCCAAGTGTCTAAAAAGCCCTTTTTAGTCATAATAACTACGTTTGGTCAACAAAGGTCTGAAAAACTATTTTAGCCAAAATGACTGTATTTTTGTCTTTTAGAGTCTCAAAACTCCGCATTTAGATGTGGTATTTGTTTGGGTCAAAATGACTCTATTTTGGTCACCAAGTGTCTAAAAAGCCTTTTTAGTCAAAATAACTGCATTTGGTCACCAAAGGTCTGAAAAACTTTTTTAGCCAAAATGACTGTATTTTTGTCTTTTAGAGTCTTAAAAAGCCGGGTTTAGACAAGATAATTGCATTTCATAACCAGTGATCTGAAATTTTTTTTGGTCAAAATGACTCTATTTTGGTCTCCAAGTGTCTAAAAAGCCTTTTTTAGTCAAAATAACTATGTTTGGTCACCAAAGGTCTGAAAACCTTTTTTCAGCCAAAATGACTGTATTTTTGTCTTTTAGAGTCTCAAAACTCCGCATTTAGATTTGCTATTTGTTTGGGTCAAAATGACTCTATTTTGGTCTCCAAGTGTCTAAAAAGCCTTTTTAGTCAAAATAACTGCATTTGGTCACCAAAGGTCTGAAATTTTTTTTAGCCAAAATGACTGTATTTTTGTCTTTTAGAGTCTTAAAAAGAAGGGTTTAGACAGGATAATTGCATTTCGTAACCAGTGATCTGAAAACATTTTTTTGGTCAAAATGACTCTATTTTGGTCTCCAAGTGTCTAAAAAGCCCTTTTTAGTCAAAATAACTGCATTTGGTTACCAAAGGTCTGAAAAAAAATTTAGTCAAAATGATTGTATTTTCGTCTATTAGAGTCTTAAAAAGCCGGTTTTGGACAAGATAATTGCATTTGGTAACCAATCACCTGAAACATTTGTTTGGGTCAAAATGACTTTTTTTGGTCTCAGAGTGTCTAAAAAGCCTTTTTTAGTCAAAATAACTGCATTTGGTCACCAAAGGTCTGAAAATCTTTTTTTAGCCAAAATAACTGTATTTTTGTCTTTTAGAGTCTTAAAACACTGCTTTTAGACAAGATAAACTACATTTGGTAACCAATGGCCTGATAAAATGTTTTTGGTCAAAATGACTCTATTTAGGTCTCCAAGTGTCTAAAAAGCCCTTTTTAGTCATAATAACTACGTTTGGTCAACAAAGGTCTGAAAAACTATTTTAGCCAAAATGACTGTATTTTTGTCTTTTAGAGTCTCAAAACTCCGCATTTAGATTTGGTATTTGTTTGGGTCAAAATGACTCTATTTTTGTCTCCAAGTGTCTAAAAAGCCTTTTTAGTCAAAATAACTGCATTTGGTCACCAAAGGTCTGAAAAACTTTTTTAGCCAAAATGACTGTATTTTTGTCTTTTAGAGTCTTAAAAAGCCGGGTTTAGACAAGATAATTGCATTTCGTAATCAGTGATATGAAAACTTTTTTTGGTCAAAATGACTCTATTTTGGTCTCCAAGTGTCTAAGAAGCACTTTTAAGTCAAAATAAATGCATTTGGTCAGCAAAGGTATGAAAAAAAATTTAGTCAAAATAATTGTATTTTCGTCTATTAGAGTCTTAAAAACCGGTTTTGGACAAGATAATTGCATTTGGTAACCAATGGCCTGAAAAAATGTTTTTGGTCAAAATGACTCTATCTAGGTCTCCAAGTGTCTAAAAAGCCCTTTTTAGTCATAATAACTATGTTTGGTCAACAAAGGTCTGAAAAACTATTTTAGCCAAAATGACTGTATTTTTGTCTTTTAGAGTCTCAAAACTCCGCATTTAGATTTGGTATTTGTTTGGGTCAAAATGACTCTATTTTTGTCTCCAAGTGTCTAAAAAGCCTTTTTAGTCAAAATAACTGCATTTGGTCACCAAAGGTCTGAAAAACTTTTTTAGCCAAAATGACTGTATTTTTGTCTTTTAGAGTCTTAAAAAGCCGGGTTTAGACAAGATAATTGCATTTCGTAACCAGTGATCTGAAAACATTTTTTTGGTCAAAATGACTCTATTTTGGTCTCCAAGTGTCTAAAAAGCCCTTTTTAGTCAAAATAACTGCATTTGGTTACCAAAGGTCTGAAAAAAATTTAGTCAAAATGATTGTATTTTCGTCTATTAGAGTTTTAAAAAGCCAGTTTTGGACAAGATAATTGCATTTGGTAACCAATCGCCTGAAACACTTGTTTGGGTCAAAATTACTCTATTTTGGTCTCCAAGTGTCTAAAAATCCTTTTTTAGTCAAAATAACTGCATTTGGTCACCAAAGGTCTGAAAACCTTTTTTTTAGCCAAAATAACAGTATTTTTGTCCTTTAGAGTCTTAAAAAGCCGGTTTTAGACAAGATAATTGCATTTCGTGCCCAGTGATCTGAAACCATTTTTTTGGTAAAAATGACTCTATTTTGGTCTCCAAGTGTCTGAAAAGCCATTTTTTGTCAAAATAACTACGTTTGGTCACCAAAGGTCTGAAAACCTTTTTTTAGCCAAAATGACTGTATTTTTGTCTTTTAGAGTCTTAAAACACCTCTTTTAGACAAGATAAACTACATTTGGTAACCAATGGCCTGAAAAAATGTTTTTGGTCAAAATGACTCTATTTAGGTCTCCAAGTGTCTATAAAGCCCTTTTTAGTCAAAATAACTATGTTTGGTCACCAAAGGTCTGAAAACCTTTTTTTTAGCCAAAATGACTGTATTTTTGTCTTTTAGAGTCTTAAAAAGCCGGGTTTAGACAAGATAATTGCATTTCGTAACCAGTGATATGAAAACTTTTTTGGTCAAAATGACTCTATTTTGGTCTCCAAGTGTCTAAGAAGCCCTTTTAAGTCAAAATAACTGCATTTGGTCACCAAAGGTCTGAAAACCTTTTTTTTGCCAAAATAACAGTATTTTTGTCCTTTAGAGTCTTAAAAAGCCGGTTTTAGACAAGATAATTGCATTTCGTGCCCAGTGATCTGAAAACATTTTTTTGGTAAAAATGACTCTATTTTGGTCTCCAAGTGTCTGAAAAGCCACTTTTTGTCAAAATAACTACGTTTGGTCACCAAAGGTCTGAAAACCTTTTTTTTAGCCAAAATGACTGTATTATTGTCTTTTAGAGTCTTAAAACACCGCTTTTAGACAAGATAAACTACATTTGGTAACCAATGGCCTGAAAAAATGTTTTTGGTCAAAATGACTCTATTTAGGTCTCCAAGTGTCTAAAAAGCCCTTTTTAGTCATAATAACTACGTTTGGTCAACAAAGGTCTGAAAAACTATTTTAGCCAAAATGACTGTATTTTTGTCTTTTAGAGTCTCAAAACTCCGCATTTAAATTTGGTATTTGTTTGGGTCAAAATGACTCTATTTTGGTCTCCAAGTGTCTAAAAAGCCTTTTTAGTCAAAATAACTGCATTTGGTCACCAAAGGTCTGAAAAACTTTTTTAGCCAAAATGACTGTATTTTTGTCTTTTAGAGTCTTAAAAAGCCGGGTTTAGACAAGATAATTGCATTTCATAACCAGTGATCTGAAAATTTTTTTGGTCAAAATGACTCTATTTTGGTCTCCAAGTGTCTAAAAAGCCTTTTTTAGTCAAAATAACTACGTTTGGTCACCAAAGGTCTGAAAACCTTTTTTCAGCCAAAATGACTGTATTTTTGTCTTTTAGAGTCTCAAAACTCCGCATGTAGATTTGGTATTTGTTTGGGTCAAAATGACTCTATTTTGGTCTCCAAGTGTCTAAAAAGCCTTTTTAGTCAAAATAACTGCATTTGGTCACCAAAGGTCTGAAAAACTTTTTTAGCCAAAATGACTGTATTTTTGTCTTTTAGAGTCTTAAAAAGAAGGGTTTAGACAGGATAATTGCATTTCGTAACCAGTGATCTGAAAACATTTTTTTGGTCAAAATGACTCTATTTTGGTCTCCAAGTGTCTAAAAAGCCCTTTTTAGTCAAAATAACTGCATTTGGTTACCAAAGGTCTGAAAAAAAATTTAGTCAAAATGATTGTATTTTCGTCTATTAGAGTCTTAAAAAGCCGGTTTTGGACAAGATAATTGCATTTGGTAACCAATCACCTGAAACATTTGTTTGGGTCAAAATGACTCTATTTTGGTCTCAGAGTGTCTAAAAAGCCTTTTATAGTCAAAATAACTGCATTTGGTCACCAAAGGTCTGAAAACCTTTTTTTAGCCAAAATAACTGTATTTTTGTCTTTTAGAGTCTTAAAACACCGCTTTTAGACAAGATAAACTACATTTGGGTAACCAATGGCCTGAAAAAATGTTTTTGGTCAAAATGACTCTATTTAGGTCTCCACGTGTCTATAAAGCCATTTTTAGTCAAAATAACTACGTTTGGTCACCAAAGGTCTGAAAAACTATTTTAGCCAAAATGACTGTATTTTTGTCTTTTAGAGTCTCAAAACTCCGCATTTAGATTTGGTATTTGTTTGGGTCAAAATGACTCTATTTTGGTCTCCAAGTGTCTAAAAAGCCTTTTTAGTCAAAATAACTGCATTTGGTCACCAAAGGTCTGAAAAACTTTTTTAGCCAAAATGACTGTATTTTTGTCTTTTAGAGTCTTAAAAAGCCGGGTTTAGACAAGATAATTGCATTTCATAACCAGTGATCTGAAATTTTTTTTGGTCAAAATGACTCTATTTTGGTCTCCAAGTGTCTAAAAAGCCTTTTTTAGTCAAAATAACTACGTTTGGTCACCAAAGGTCTGAAAACCTTTTTTCAGCCAAAATGACTGTATTTTTGTCTTTTAGAGTCTCAAAACTCCGCATTTAGATTTGGTATTTGTTTGGGTCAAAATGACTCTATTTTGGTCTCCAAGTGTCTAAAAAGCCTTTTTAGTCAAAATAACTGCATTTGGTCACCAAAGGTCTGAAAAACTTTTTTAGCCAAAATGACTGTATTTTTGTCTTTTAGAGTCTTAAAAAGAAGGGTTTAGACAGGATAATTGCATTTCGTAACCAGTGATCTGAAAACATTTTTTTGGTCAAAATGACTCTATTTTGGTCTCCAAGTGTCTAAAAAGCCCTTTTTAGTCAAAATAACTGCATTTGGTTACCAAAGGTCTGAAAAAAAATTTAGTCAAAATGATTGTATTTTCGTCTATTAGAGTCTTAAAAAGCCGGTTTTGGACAAGATAATTGCATTTGGTAACCAATCACCTGAAACATTTGTTTGGGTCAAAATGACTCTATTTTGGTCTCAGAGTGTCTAAAAAGCCTTTTATAGTCAAAATAACTGCATTTGGTCACCAAAGGTCTGAAAACCTTTTTTTAGCCAAAATAACTGTATTTTTGTCTTTTAGAGTCTTAAAACACCGCTTTTAGACAAGATAAACTACATTTGGGTAACCAATGGCCTGAAAAAATGTTTTTGGTCAAAATGACTCTATTTAGGTCTCCACGTGTCTATAAAGCCATTTTTAGTCAAAATAACTACGTTTGGTCACCAAAGGTCTGAAAAACTATTTTAGCCAAAATGACTGTATTTTTGTCTTTTAGAGTCTCAAAACTCCGCATTTAGATTTGGTATTTGTTTGGGTCAAAATGACTCTATTTTGGTCTCCAAGTGTCTAAAAAGCCTTTTTAGTCAAAATAACTGCATTTGGTCACCAAAGGTCTGAAAAACTTTTTTAGCCAAAATGACTGTATTTTTGTCTTTTAGAGTCTTAAAAAGCCGGGTTTAGACAAGATAATTGCATTTCATAACCAGTGATCTGAAATTTTTTTTGGTCAAAATGACTCTATTTTGGTCTCCAAGTGTCTAAAAAGCCTTTTTTAGTCAAAATAACTACGTTTGGTCACCAAAGGTCTGAAAACCTTTTTTCAGCCAAAATGACTGTATTTTTGTCTTTTAGAGTCTCAAAACTCCGCATTTAGATTTGGTATTTGTTTGGGTCAAAATGACTCTATTTTGGTCTCCAAGTGTCTAAAAAGCCTTTTTAGTCAAAATAACTGCATTTGGTCACCAAAGGTCTGAAAAACTTTTTTAGCCAAAATGACTGTATTTTTGTCTTTTAGAGTCTTAAAAAGAAGGGTTTAGACAGGATAATTGCATTTCGTAACCAGTGATCTGAAAACATTTTTTTGGTCAAAATGACTCTATTTTGGTCTCCAAGTGTCTAAAAAGCCCTTTTTAGTCAAAATAACTGCATTTGGTTACCAAAGGTCTGAAAAAAAATTTAGTCAAAATGATTGTATTTTCGTCTATTAGAGTCTTAAAAAGCCGGTTTTGGACAAGATAATTGCATTTGGTAACCAATCACCTGAAACATTTGTTTGGGTCAAAATGACTCTATTTTGGTCTCAGAGTGTCTAAAAAGCCTTTTATAGTCAAAATAACTGCATTTGGTCACCAAAGGTCTGAAAACCTTTTTTTAGCCAAAATAACTGTATTTTTGTCTTTTAGAGTCTTAAAACACCGCTTTTAGACAAGATAAACTACATTTGGGTAACCAATGGCCTGAAAAAATGTTTTTGGTCAAAATGACTCTATTTAGGTCTCCACGTGTCTATAAAGCCATTTTTAGTCAAAATAACTACGTTTGGTCACCAAAGGTCTGAAAAACTATTTTAGAGTCTCAAAACTCCGCATTTAGATTTTGTATTTGTTTGGGTCAAAATGACTCTATTTTGGTCTCCAAGTGTCTAAAAAGCCTTTTTTAGTCAAAATAACTGCATTTGGTCACCAAAGGTCTGAAAACTTTTTTGGCCAAAATGACTGTATTTTTGTCTTTTAGAGTCTTAAAATGCCGGGTTTAGACAAGATAATTGCATTTCGTAACCAGTGATCTGAAAACTTTTTTGGTCAAAATGACTCTATTTTGGTCTCCAAGTGTCTAAGAAGCCCTTTTAAGTCAAAATAACTGCATTTGGTCAGCAAAGGTATGAATAAAAATTTAGTCAAAATGATTGTATTTTCGTCAATTAGAGTTTTAAAAACCGGTTTTGGACAAGATAATTGCATTTGGTAACCAATGGCCTAAAAAATGTTTTTGGTCAAAATGACTATTTAGGTCTCCAAGTGTCTAAAAAGCCCTTTTTAGTCATAATACCTACGTTTGGTCAACAAAGGTCTGAAAAACTATTTTAGCCAAAATGACTGTATTTTTGTCTTTTAGAGTCTCAAAACTCCGCATTTAGATTTGGTATTTGTTTGGGTCAAAATGACTCTATTTTGGTCTCCAAGTGTCTAAAAAGCCTTTTTAGTCAAAATAACTGCATTTGGTCACCAAAGGTCTGAAAAACTTTTTTAGCCAAAATGACTGTATTTTTGTCTTTTAGAGTCTTAAAAAGCCGGTTTTAGACAAGATAATTGCATTTCGTGCCCAGTGATCTGAAAACTTTTTTTGGTCAAAATGACTATTTTGGTCTCCAAGTGTCTAAAAAGCCTTTTTTAGTCAAAATAACTACGTTTGGTCACCAAAGGACTGAAAACCTTTTTTCAGCCAAAATGACTGTATTTTTGTCTTTTAGAGTCTTAAAACACTGCTTTTAGACAAGATAAACTACATTTGGTAACCAATGGCCTGAAAAAATGTTTTTGGTCAAAATGACTCTATTTAGGTCTCCAAGTGTCTATAAAGCCCTTTTTAGTCAAAACAACTACGTTTGGTCACCAAAGGTCTGAAAAACTATTTTAGAGTCTCAAAACTCCGCATTTAGATTTTGTATTTGTTTGGGTCAAAATTACTCTATTTTGGTCTCCAAGTGTCTAAAAAGCCTTTTTTAGTCAAAATAACTGCATTTGGTCACCAAAGGTCTGAAAACTTTTTTGGCCAAAATGACTGTATTTTTGTCTTTTAGAGTCTTAAAAAGCCGGGTTTAGACAAGATAATTGCATTTCGTAACCAGTGATCTGAAAACTTTTTTGGTCAAAATGACTCTATTTTGGTCTCCAAGTGTCTAAGAAGCCCCTTTAAGTCAAAATAACTGCATTTGGTCAGCAAAGGTATGAATAAAAATTTAGTCAAAATGATTGTATTTTCGTCAATTAGAGTTTTAAAAACCGGTTTTGGACAAGATAATTGCATTTGGTAACCAATGGCCTAAAAAATGTTTTTGGTCAAAATGACTCTATTTAGGTCTCCAAGTGTCTAAAAAGCCCTTTTTAGTCATAATACCTACGTTTGGTCAACAAAGGTCTGAAAAACTATTTTAGCCAAAATGACTGTATTTTTGTCTTTTAGAGTCTCAAAACTCCGCATTTAGATTTGGTATTTGTTTGGGTCAAAATGACTCTATTTTGGTCTCCAAGTGTCTAAAAAGCCTTTTTAGTCAAAATAACTGCATTTGGTCACCAAAGGTCTGAAAAACTTTTTTAGCCAAAATGACTGTATTTTTGTCTTTTAGAGTCTTAAAAAGCCGGGTTTAGACAAGATAATTGCATTTCCTAACCAGTGATCTGAAAACTTTTTTTGGTCAAAATGACTCTATTTTGGTCTCCAAGTGTCTAAAAAGCCTTTTTTAGTCAAAATAACTACGTTTGGTCACCAAAGGACTGAAAAACTTTTTTCAGCCAAAATGACTGTATTTTTGTCTTTTAGAGTCTTAAAAAGCCGGTTTTAGACAAGATAATTGCATTTCGTGCCCAGTGATCTGAAAACATTTTTTTGGTCAAAATGATTCTATTTTGGTGTCCAAGTGTCTGAAAAGCCCTTTTTAGTCAAAATAACTACGTTTGGTCACCAAAGGTCTGAAAACCTTTTTTTAGCCAAAATAACTGTATTTTTGTCTTTTAGAGTCTTAAAACACTGCTTTTAGACAAGATAAACTACATTTGGTAACCAATGGCCTGATAAAATGTTTTTGGTCAAAATGACTCTATTTAGGTCTCCAAGTGTCTAAAAAGCCCTTTTTAGTCATAATAACTACGTTTGGTCAACAAAGGTCTGAAAAACTATTTTAGCCAAAATGACTGTATTTTTGTCTTTTAGAGTCTCAAAACTCCGCATTTAGATGTGGTATTTGTTTGGGTCAAAATGACTCTATTTTGGTCACCAAGTGTCTAAAAAGCCTTTTTAGTCAAAATAACTGCATTTGGTCACCAAAGGTCTGAAAAACTTTTTTAGCCAAAATGACTGTATTTTTGTCTTTTAGAGTCTTAAAAAGCCGGGTTTAGACAAGATAATTGCATTTCATAACCAGTGATCTGAAATTTTTTTTGGTCAAAATGACTCTATTTTGGTCTCCAAGTGTCTAAAAAGCCTTTTTTAGTCAAAATAACTATGTTTGGTCACCAAAGGTCTGAAAACCTTTTTTCAGCCAAAATGACTGTATTTTTGTCTTTTAGAGTCTCAAAACTCCGCATTTAGATTTGCTATTTGTTTGGGTCAAAATGACTCTATTTTGGTCTCCAAGTGTCTAAAAAGCCTTTTTAGTCAAAATAACTGCATTTGGTCACCAAAGGTCTGAAAAACTTTTTTAGCCAAAATGACTGTATTTTTGTCTTTTAGAGTCTTAAAAAGCCGGGTTTAGACAAGATAATTGCATTTCATAACCAGTGATCTGAAATTTTTTTTGGTCAAAATGACTCTATTTTGGTCTCCAAGTGTCTAAAAAGCCTTTTTTAGTCAAAATAACTACGTTTGGTCACCAAAGGTCTGAAAACCTTTTTTCAGCCAAAATGACTGTATTTTTGTCTTTTAGAGTCTCAAAACTCCGCATTTAGATTTGGTATTTGTTTGGGTCAAAATGACTCTATTTTGGTCTCCAAGTGTCTAAAAAGCCTTTTTAGTCAAAATAACTGCATTTGGTCACCAAAGGTCTGAAAAACTTTTTTAGCCAAAATGACTGTATTTTTGTCTTTTAGAGTCTTAAAAAGAAGGGTTTAGACAGGATAATTGCATTTCGTAACCAGTGATCTGAAAACATTTTTTTGGTCAAAATGACTCTATTTTGGTCTCCAAGTGTCTAAAAAGCCCTTTTTAGTCAAAATAACTGCATTTGGTTACCAAAGGTCTGAAAAAAAATTTAGTCAAAATGATTGTATTTTCGTCTATTAGAGTCTTAAAAAGCCGGTTTTGGACAAGATAATTGCATTTGGTAACCAATCACCTGAAACATTTGTTTGGGTCAAAATGACTCTATTTTGGTCTCAGAGTGTCTAAAAAGCCTTTTATAGTCAAAATAACTGCATTTGGTCACCAAAGGTCTGAAAACCTTTTTTTAGCCAAAATAACTGTATTTTTGTCTTTTAGAGTCTTAAAACACCGCTTTTAGACAAGATAAACTACATTTGGGTAACCAATGGCCTGAAAAAATGTTTTTGGTCAAAATGACTCTATTTAGGTCTCCACGTGTCTATAAAGCCATTTTTAGTCAAAATAACTACGTTTGGTCACCAAAGGTCTGAAAAACTATTTTAGAGTCTCAAAACTCCGCATTTAGATTTTGTATTTGTTTGGGTCAAAATGACTCTATTTTGGTCTCCAAGTGTCTAAAAAGCCTTTTTTAGTCAAAATAACTGCATTTGGTCACCAAAGGTCTGAAAACTTTTTTGGCCAAAATGACTGTATTTTTGTCTTTTAGAGTCTTAAAATGCCGGGTTTAGACAAGATAATTGCATTTCGTAACCAGTGATCTGAAAACTTTTTTGGTCAAAATGACTCTATTTTGGTCTCCAAGTGTCTAAGAAGCCCTTTTAAGTCAAAATAACTGCATTTGGTCAGCAAAGGTATGAATAAAAATTTAGTCAAAATGATTGTATTTTCGTCAATTAGAGTTTTAAAAACCGGTTTTGGACAAGATAATTGCATTTGGTAACCAATGGCCTAAAAAATGTTTTTGGTCAAAATGACTATTTAGGTCTCCAAGTGTCTAAAAAGCCCTTTTTAGTCATAATACCTACGTTTGGTCAACAAAGGTCTGAAAAACTATTTTAGCCAAAATGACTGTATTTTTGTCTTTTAGAGTCTCAAAACTCCGCATTTAGATTTGGTATTTGTTTGGGTCAAAATGACTCTATTTTGGTCTCCAAGTGTCTAAAAAGCCTTTTTAGTCAAAATAACTGCATTTGGTCACCAAAGGTCTGAAAAACTTTTTTAGCCAAAATGACTGTATTTTTGTCTTTTAGAGTCTTAAAAAGCCGGTTTTAGACAAGATAATTGCATTTCGTGCCCAGTGATCTGAAAACTTTTTTTGGTCAAAATGACTATTTTGGTCTCCAAGTGTCTAAAAAGCCTTTTTTAGTCAAAATAACTACGTTTGGTCACCAAAGGACTGAAAACCTTTTTTCAGCCAAAATGACTGTATTTTTGTCTTTTAGAGTCTTAAAACACTGCTTTTAGACAAGATAAACTACATTTGGTAACCAATGGCCTGAAAAAATGTTTTTGGTCAAAATGACTCTATTTAGGTCTCCAAGTGTCTATAAAGCCCTTTTTAGTCAAAACAACTACGTTTGGTCACCAAAGGTCTGAAAAACTATTTTAGAGTCTCAAAACTCCGCATTTAGATTTTGTATTTGTTTGGGTCAAAATTACTCTATTTTGGTCTCCAAGTGTCTAAAAAGCCTTTTTTAGTCAAAATAACTGCATTTGGTCACCAAAGGTCTGAAAACTTTTTTGGCCAAAATGACTGTATTTTTGTCTTTTAGAGTCTTAAAAAGCCGGGTTTAGACAAGATAATTGCATTTCGTAACCAGTGATCTGAAAACTTTTTTGGTCAAAATGACTCTATTTTGGTCTCCAAGTGTCTAAGAAGCCCCTTTAAGTCAAAATAACTGCATTTGGTCAGCAAAGGTATGAATAAAAATTTAGTCAAAATGATTGTATTTTCGTCAATTAGAGTTTTAAAAACCGGTTTTGGACAAGATAATTGCATTTGGTAACCAATGGCCTAAAAAATGTTTTTGGTCAAAATGACTCTATTTAGGTCTCCAAGTGTCTAAAAAGCCCTTTTTAGTCATAATACCTACGTTTGGTCAACAAAGGTCTGAAAAACTATTTTAGCCAAAATGACTGTATTTTTGTCTTTTAGAGTCTCAAAACTCCGCATTTAGATTTGGTATTTGTTTGGGTCAAAATGACTCTATTTTGGTCTCCAAGTGTCTAAAAAGCCTTTTTAGTCAAAATAACTGCATTTGGTCACCAAAGGTCTGAAAAACTTTTTTAGCCAAAATGACTGTATTTTTGTCTTTTAGAGTCTTAAAAAGCCGGGTTTAGACAAGATAATTGCATTTCCTAACCAGTGATCTGAAAACTTTTTTTGGTCAAAATGACTCTATTTTGGTCTCCAAGTGTCTAAAAAGCCTTTTTTAGTCAAAATAACTACGTTTGGTCACCAAAGGACTGAAAAACTTTTTTCAGCCAAAATGACTGTATTTTTGTCTTTTAGAGTCTTAAAAAGCCGGTTTTAGACAAGATAATTGCATTTCGTGCCCAGTGATCTGAAAACATTTTTTTGGTCAAAATGATTCTATTTTGGTGTCCAAGTGTCTGAAAAGCCCTTTTTAGTCAAAATAACTACGTTTGGTCACCAAAGGTCTGAAAACCTTTTTTTAGCCAAAATAACTGTATTTTTGTCTTTTAGAGTCTTAAAACACTGCTTTTAGACAAGATAAACTACATTTGGTAACCAATGGCCTGATAAAATGTTTTTGGTCAAAATGACTCTATTTAGGTCTCCAAGTGTCTAAAAAGCCCTTTTTAGTCATAATAACTACGTTTGGTCAACAAAGGTCTGAAAAACTATTTTAGCCAAAATGACTGTATTTTTGTCTTTTAGAGTCTCAAAACTCCGCATTTAGATGTGGTATTTGTTTGGGTCAAAATGACTCTATTTTGGTCACCAAGTGTCTAAAAAGCCTTTTTAGTCAAAATAACTGCATTTGGTCACCAAAGGTCTGAAAAACTTTTTTAGCCAAAATGACTGTATTTTTGTCTTTTAGAGTCTTAAAAAGCCGGGTTTAGACAAGATAATTGCATTTCATAACCAGTGATCTGAAATTTTTTTTGGTCAAAATGACTCTATTTTGGTCTCCAAGTGTCTAAAAAGCCTTTTTTAGTCAAAATAACTATGTTTGGTCACCAAAGGTCTGAAAACCTTTTTTCAGCCAAAATGACTGTATTTTTGTCTTTTAGAGTCTCAAAACTCCGCATTTAGATTTGCTATTTGTTTGGGTCAAAATGACTCTATTTTGGTCTCCAAGTGTCTAAAAAGCCTTTTTAGTCAAAATAACTGCATTTGGTCACCAAAGGTCTGAAATTTTTTTTAGCCAAAATGACTGTATTTTTGTCTTTTAGAGTCTTAAAAAGAAGGGTTTAGACAGGATAATTGCATTTCGTAACCAGTGATCTGAAAACATTTTTTTGGTCAAAATGACTCTATTTTGGTCTCCAAGTGTCTAAAAAGCCCTTTTTAGTCAAAATAACTGCATTTGGTTACCAAAGGTCTGAAAAAAAATTTAGTCAAAATGATTGTATTTTCGTCTATTAGAGTCTTAAAAAGCCGGTTTTGGACAAGATAATTGCATTTGGTAACCAATCACCTGAAACATTTGTTTGGGTCAAAATGACTTTTTTTGGTCTCAGAGTGTCTAAAAAGCCTTTTTTAGTCAAAATAACTGCATTTGGTCACCAAAGGTCTGAAAACCTTTTTTTAGCCAAAATAACTGTATTTTTGTCTTTTAGAGTCTTAAAACACTGCTTTTAGACAAGATAAACTACATTTGGTAACCAATGGCCTGATAAAATGTTTTTGGTCAAAATGACTCTATTTAGGTCTCCAAGTGTCTAAAAAGCCCTTTTTAGTCATAATAACTACGTTTGGTCAACAAAGGTCTGAAAAACTATTTTAGCCAAAATGACTGTATTTTTGTCTTTTAGAGTCTCAAAACTCCGCATTTAGATTTGGTATTTGTTTGGGTCAAAATGACTCTATTTTTGTCTCCAAGTGTCTAAAAAGCCTTTTTAGTCAAAATAACTGCATTTGGTCACCAAAGGTCTGAAAAACTTTTTTAGCCAAAATGACTGTATTTTTGTCTTTTAGAGTCTTAAAAAGCCGGGTTTAGACAAGATAATTGCATTTCGTAATCAGTGATATGAAAACTTTTTTTGGTCAAAATGACTCTATTTTGGTCTCCAAGTGTCTAAGAAGCACTTTTAAGTCAAAATAAATGCATTTGGTCAGCAAAGGTATGAAAAAAAATTTAGTCAAAATAATTGTATTTTCGTCTATTAGAGTCTTAAAAACCGGTTTTGGACAAGATAATTGCATTTGGTAACCAATGGCCTGAAAAAATGTTTTTGGTCAAAATGACTCTATCTAGGTCTCCAAGTGTCTAAAAAGCCCTTTTTAGTCATAATAACTATGTTTGGTCAACAAAGGTCTGAAAAACTATTTTAGCCAAAATGACTGTATTTTTGTCTTTTAGAGTCTCAAAACTCCGCATTTAGATTTGGTATTTGTTTGGGTCAAAATGACTCTATTTTTGTCTCCAAGTGTCTAAAAAGCCTTTTTAGTCAAAATAACTGCATTTGGTCACCAAAGGTCTGAAAAACTTTTTTAGCCAAAATGACTGTATTTTTGTCTTTTAGAGTCTTAAAAAGCCGGGTTTAGACAAGATAATTGCATTTCGTAACCAGTGATCTGAAAACATTTTTTTGGTCAAAATGACTCTATTTTGGTCTCCAAGTGTCTAAAAAGCCCTTTTTAGTCAAAATAACTGCATTTGGTTACCAAAGGTCTGAAAAAAATTTAGTCAAAATGATTGTATTTTCGTCTATTAGAGTTTTAAAAAGCCAGTTTTGGACAAGATAATTGCATTTGGTAACCAATCGCCTGAAACACTTGTTTGGGTCAAAATTACTCTATTTTGGTCTCCAAGTGTCTAAAAATCCTTTTTTAGTCAAAATAACTGCATTTGGTCACCAAAGGTCTGAAAACCTTTTTTTTAGCCAAAATAACAGTATTTTTGTCCTTTAGAGTCTTAAAAAGCCGGTTTTAGACAAGATAATTGCATTTCGTGCCCAGTGATCTGAAACCATTTTTTTGGTAAAAATGACTCTATTTTGGTCTCCAAGTGTCTGAAAAGCCATTTTTTGTCAAAATAACTACGTTTGGTCACCAAAGGTCTGAAAACCTTTTTTAGCCAAAATGACTGTATTTTTGTCTTTTAGAGTCTTAAAACACCTCTTTTAGACAAGATAAACTACATTTGGTAACCAATGGCCTGAAAAAATGTTTTTGGTCAAAATGACTCTATTTAGGTCTCCAAGTGTCTATAAAGCCCTTTTTAGTCAAAATAACTATGTTTGGTCACCAAAGGTCTGAAAACCTTTTTTTTAGCCAAAATGACTGTATTTTTGTCTTTTAGAGTCTTAAAAAGCCGGGTTTAGACAAGATAATTGCATTTCGTAACCAGTGATATGAAAACTTTTTTTGGTCAAAATGACTCTATTTTGGTCTCCAAGTGTCTAAAAAGCCCTTTTAAGTCAAAATAACTGCATTTGGTCACCAAAGGTCTGAAAACCTTTTTTTTGCCAAAATAACAGTATTTTTGTCCTTTAGAGTCTTAAAAAGCCGGTTTTAGACAAGATAATTGCATTTCGTGCCCAGTGATCTGAAAACATTTTTTTGGTAAAAATGACTCTATTTTGGTCTCCAAGTGTCTGAAAAGCCATTTTTTGTCAAAATAACTACGTTTGGTCACCAAAGGTCTGAAAACCTTTTTTTAGCCAAAATGACTGTATTTTTGTCTTTTAGAGTCTTAAAACACCGCTTTTAGACAAGATAAACTACATTTGGTAACCAATGGCCTGATAAAATGTTTTTGGTCAAAATGACTCTATTTAGGTCTCCAAGTGTCTAAAAAGCCCTTTTTAGTCATAATAACTACGTTTGGTCAACAAAGGTCTGAAAAACTATTTTAGCCAAAATGACTGTATTTTTGTCTTTTAGAGTCTCAAAACTCCGCATTTAAATTTGGTATTTGTTTGGGTCAAAATGACTCTATTTTGGTCTCCAAGTGTCTAAAAAGCCTTTTTAGTCAAAATAACTGCATTTGGTCACCAAAGGTCTGAAAAACTTTTTTAGCCAAAATGACTGTATTTTTGTCTTTTAGAGTCTTAAAAAGCCGGGTTTAGACAAGATAATTGCATTTCATAACCAGTGATCTGAAATTTTTTTTGGTCAAAATGACTCTATTTTGGTCTCCAAGTGTCTAAAAAGCCTTTTTTAGTCAAAATAACTACGTTTGGTCACCAAAGGTCTGAAAACCTTTTTTCAGCCAAAATGACTGTATTTTTGTCTTTTAGAGTCTCAAAACTCCGCATTTAGATTTGGTATTTGTTTGGGTCAAAATGACTCTATTTTGGTCTCCAAGTGTCTAAAAAGCCTTTTTAGTCAAAATAACTGCATTTGGTCACCAAAGGTCTGAAAAACTTTTTTAGCCAAAATGACTGTATTTTTGTCTTTTAGAGTCTTAAAAAGAAGGGTTTAGACAGGATAATTGCATTTCGTAACCAGTGATCTGAAAACATTTTTTTGGTCAAAATGACTCTATTTTGGTCTCCAAGTGTCTAAAAAGCCCTTTTTAGTCAAAATAACTGCATTTGGTTACCAAAGGTCTGAAAAAAAATTTAGTCAAAATGATTGTATTTTCGTCTATTAGAGTCTTAAAAAGCCGGTTTTGGACAAGATAATTGCATTTGGTAACCAATCACCTGAAACATTTGTTTGGGTCAAAATGACTCTATTTTGGTCTCAGAGTGTCTAAAAAGCCTTTTATAGTCAAAATAACTGCATTTGGTCACCAAAGGTCTGAAAACCTTTTTTTAGCCAAAATAACTGTATTTTTGTCTTTTAGAGTCTTAAAACACCGCTTTTAGACAAGATAAACTACATTTGGGTAACCAATGGCCTGAAAAAATGTTTTTGGTCAAAATGACTCTATTTAGGTCTCCACGTGTCTATAAAGCCATTTTTAGTCAAAATAACTACGTTTGGTCACCAAAGGTCTGAAAAACTATTTTAGAGTCTCAAAACTCCGCATTTAGATTTTGTATTTGTTTGGGTCAAAATTACTCTATTTTGGTCTCCAAGTGTCTAAAAAGCCTTTTTTAGTCAAAATAACTGCATTTGGTCACCAAAGGTCTGAAAACTTTTTTGGCCAAAATGACTGTATTTTTGTCTTTTAGAGTCTTAAAAAGCCGGGTTTAGACAAGATAATTGCATTTCGTAACCAGTGATCTGAAAACTTTTTTGGTCAAAATGACTCTATTTTGGTCTCCAAGTGTCTAAGAAGCCCTTTTAAGTCAAAATAACTGCATTTGGTCAGCAAAGGTATGAATAAAAATTTAGTCAAAATGATTGTATTTTCGTCAATTAGAGTTTTAAAAACCGGTTTTGGACAAGATAATTGCATTTGGTAACCAATGGCCTAAAAAATGTTTTTGGTCAAAATGACTATTTAGGTCTCCAAGTGTCTAAAAAGCCCTTTTTAGTCATAATACCTACGTTTGGTCAACAAAGGTCTGAAAAACTATTTTAGCCAAAATGACTGTATTTTTGTCTTTTAGAGTCTCAAAACTCCGCATTTAGATTTGGTATTTGTTTGGGTCAAAATGACTCTGTTTTGGTCTCCAAGTGTCTAAAAAGCCTTTTTAGTCAAAATAACTGCATTTGGTCACCAAAGGTCTGAAAAACTTTTTTAGCCAAAATGACTGTATTTTTGTCTTTTAGAGTCTTAAAAAGCCGGGTTTAGACAAGATAATTGCATTTCCTAACCAGTGATCTGAAAACTTTTTTTGGTCAAAATGACTCTATTTTGGTCTCCAAGTGTCTAAAAAGCCTTTTTTAGTCAAAATAACTACGTTTGGTCACCAAAGGACTGAAAACCTTTTTTCAGCCAAAATGACTGTATTTTTGTCTTTTAGAGTCTTAAAACACTGCTTTTAGACAAGATAAACTACATTTGGTAACCAATGGCCTGAAAAAATGTTTTTGGTCAAAATGACTCTATTTAGGTTTCCAAGTGTCTATAAAGCCCTTTTTAGTCAAAACAACTACGTTTGGTCACCAAAGGTCTGATAAACTATTTTAGAGTCTCAAAACTCCGCATTTAGATTTTGTATTTGTTTGGGTCAAAATTACTCTATTTTGGTCTCCAAGTGTCTAAAAAGCCTTTTTTAGTCAAAATAACTGCATTTGGTCACCAAAGGTCTGAAAACTTTTTTGGCCAAAATGACTGTATTTTTGTCTTTTAGAGTCTTAAAAAGCCGGGTTTAGACAAGATAATTGCATTTCGTAACCATTGATCTGAAAACTTTTTTGGTCAAAATGACTCTATTTTGGTCTCCAAGTGTCTAAGAAGCCCCTTTAAGTCAAAATAACTGCATTTGGTCAGCAAAGGTATGAATAAAAATTTAGTCAAAATGATTGTATTTTCGTCAATTAGAGTTTTAAAAACCGGTTTTGGACAAGATAATTGCATTTGGTAACCAATGGCCTAAAAAATGTTTTTGGTCAAAATGACTCTATTTAGGTCTCCAAGTGTCTAAAAAGCCCTTTTTAGTCATAATACCTACGTTTGGTCAACAAAGGTCTGAAAAACTATTTTAGCCAAAATGACTGTATTTTTGTCTTTTAGAGTCTCAAAACTCCGCATTTAGATTTGGTATTTGTTTGGGTCAAAATGACTCTATTTTGGTCTCCAAGTGTCTAAAATGCCTTTTTAGTCAAAATAACTGCATTTGGTCACCAAAGGTCTGAAAAACTTTTTTAGCCAAAATGACTGTATTTTTGTCTTTTAGAGTCTTAAAAAGCCGGGTTTAGACAAGATAATTGCATTTCCTAACCAGTGATCTGAAAACTTTTTTTGGTCAAAATGACTCTATTTTGGTCTCCAAGTGTCTAAAAAGCCTTTTTTAGTCAAAATAACTACGTTTGGTCACCAAAGGACTGAAAAACTTTTTTCAGCCAAAATGACTGTATTTTTGTCTTTTAGAGTCTTAAAAAGCCGGTTTTAGACAAGATAATTGCATTTCGTGCCCAGTGATCTGAAAACATTTTTTTTGGTCAAAATGATTCTATTTTGGTGTCCAAGTGTCTGAAAAGCCCTTTTTAGTCAAAATAACTACGTTTGGTCACCAAAGGTCTGAAAACCTTTTTTTAGCCAAAATAACTGTATTTTTGTCTTTTAGAGTCTTAAAACACTGCTTTTAGACAAGATAAACTACATTTGGTAACCAATGGCCTGATAAAATGTTTTTGGTCAAAATGACTCTATTTAGGTCTCCAAGTGTCTAAAAAGCCCTTTTTAGTCATAATAACTACGTTTGGTCAACAAAGGTCTGAAAAACTATTTTAGCCAAAATGACTGTATTTTTGTCTTTTAGAGTCTCAAAACTCCACATTTAGATGTGGTATTTGTTTGGGTCAAAATGACTCTATTTTGGTCACCAAGTGTCTAAAAAGCCTTTTTAGTCAAAATAACTGCATTTGGTCACCAAAGGTCTGAAAAACTTTTTTAGCCAAAATGACTGTATTTTTGTCTTTTAGAGTCTTAAAAAGCCGGGTTTAGACAAGATAATTGCATTTTATAACCAGTGATCTGAAATTTTTTTGGTCAAAATGACTCTATTTTGGTCTCCAAGTGTCTAAAAAGCCTTTTTTAGTCAAAATAACTACGTTTGGTCACCAAAGGTCTGAAAACCTTTTTTCAGCCAAAATGACTGTATTTTTGTCTTTTAGAGTCTCAAAACTCCGCATTTAGATTTGGTATTTGTTTGGGTCAAAATGACTCTATTTTGGTCTCCAAGTGTCTAAAAAGCCTTTTTAGTCAAAATAACTGCATTTGGTCACCAAAGGTCTGAAAAACTTTTTTAGCCAAAATGACTGTATTTTTGTCTTTTAGAGTCTTAAAAAGAAGGGTTTAGACAGGATAATTGCATTTCGTAACCAGTGATCTGAAAACATTTTTTTGGTCAAAATGACTCTATTTTGGTCTCCAAGTGTCTAAAAAGCCCTTTTTAGTCAAAATAACTGCATTTGGTTACCAAAGGTCTGAAAAAAAATTTAGTCAAAATGATTGTATTTTCGTCTATTAGAGTCTTAAAAAGCCGGTTTTGGACAAGATAATTGCATTTGGTAACCAATCACCTGAAACATTTGTTTGGGTCAAAATGACTCTATTTTGGTCTCAGAGTGTCTAAAAAGCCTTTTATAGTCAAAATAACTGCATTTGGTCACCAAAGGTCTGAAAACCTTTTTTTAGCCAAAATAACTGTATTTTTGTCTTTTAGAGTCTTAAAACACCGCTTTTAGACAAGATAAACTACATTTGGGTAACCAATGGCCTGAAAAAATGTTTTTGGTCAAAATGACTCTATTTAGGTCTCCACGTGTCTATAAAGCCATTTTTAGTCAAAATAACTACGTTTGGTCACCAAAGGTCTGAAAAACTATTTTAGAGTCTCAAAACTCCGCATTTAGATTTTGTATTTGTTTGGGTCAAAATTACTCTATTTTGGTCTCCAAGTGTCTAAAAAGCCTTTTTTAGTCAAAATAACTGCATTTGGTCACCAAAGGTCTGAAAACTTTTTTGGCCAAAATGACTGTATTTTTGTCTTTTAGAGTCTTAAAATGCCGGGTTTAGACAAGATAATTGCATTTCGTAACCAGTGATCTGAAAACTTTTTTGGTCAAAATGACTCTATTTTGGTCTCCAAGTGTCTAAGAAGCCCTTTTAAGTCAAAATAACTGCATTTGGTCAGCAAAGGTATGAATAAAAATTTAGTCAAAATGATTGTATTTTCGTCAATTAGAGTTTTAAAAACCGGTTTTGGACAAGATAATTGCATTTGGTAACCAATGGCCTAAAAAATGTTTTTGGTCAAAATGACTATTTAGGTCTCCAAGTGTCTAAAAAGCCCTTTTTAGTCATAATACCTACGTTTGGTCAACAAAGGTCTGAAAAACTATTTTAGCCAAAATGACTGTATTTTTGTCTTTTAGAGTCTCAAAACTCCGCATTTAGATTTGGTATTTTGGTCAAAATGACTCTATTTAGGTCTCCAAGTGTCTAAAAAGCCCTTTTTAGTCATAATAACTGCATTTGGTCACCAAAGGTCTGAAAAACTTTTTTAGCCAAAATGACTGTATTTTTGTCTTTTAGAGTCTTAAAAAGCCGGTTTTAGACAAGATAATTGCATTTCGTGCCCAGTGATCTGAAAACTTTTTTTGGTCAAAATGACTCTATTTTGGTCTCCAAGTGTCTAAAAAGCCTTTTTTAGTCAAAATAACTACGTTTGGTCACCAAAGGACTGAAAACATTTTTCAGCCAAAATGACTGTATTTTTGTCTTTTAAAGTCTTAAAACACTGCTTTTAGACAAGATAAACTACATTTGGTAACCAATGGCCTGAAAAAATGTTTTTGGTCAAAATGACTCTATTTAGGTCTCCAAGTGTCTATAAAGCCCTTTTTAGTCAAAACAACTACGTTTGGTCACCAAAGGTCTGAAAAACTATTTTAGAGTCTCAAAACTCCGCATTTAGATTTTGTATTTGTTTGGGTCAAAATTACTCTATTTTGGTCTCCAAGTGTCTAAAAAGCCTTTTTTAGTCAAAATAACTGCATTTGGTCACCAAAGGTCTGAAAACTTTTTTGGCCAAAATGACTGTATTTTTGTCTTTTAGAGTCTTAAAAAGCCGGGTTTAGACAAGATAATTGCATTTCGTAACCAGTGATCTGAAAACTTTTTTGGTCAAAATGACTCTATTTTGGTCTCCAAGTGTCTAAGAAGCCCCTTTAAGTCAAAATAACTGCATTTGGTCAGCAAAGGTATGAATAAAAATTTAGTCAAAATGATTGTATTTTCGTCAATTAGAGTTTTAAAAACCGGTTTTGGACAAGATAATTGCATTTGGTAACCAATGGCCTAAAAAATGTTTTTGGTCAAAATGACTCTATTTAGGTCTCCAAGTGTCTAAAAAGCCCTTTTTAGTCATAATACCTACGTTTGGTCAACAAAGGTCTGAAAAACTATTTTAGCCAAAATGACTGTATTTTTGTCTTTTAGAGTCTCAAAACTCCGCATTTAGATTTGGTATTTGTTTGGGTCAAAATGACTCTATTTTGGTCTCCAAGTGTCTAAAAAGCCTTTTTAGTCAAAATAACTGCATTTGGTCACCAAAGGTCTGAAAAACTTTTTTAGCCAAAATGACTGTATTTTTGTCTTTTAGAGTCTTAAAAAGCCGGGTTTAGACAAGATAATTGCATTTCCTAACCAGTGATCTGAAAACTTTTTTTGGTCAAAATGACTCTATTTTGGTCTCCAAGTGTCTAAAAAGCCTTTTTTAGTCAAAATAACTACGTTTGGTCACCAAAGGACTGAAAAACTTTTTTCAGCCAAAATGACTGTATTTTTGTCTTTTAGAGTCTTAAAAAGCCGGTTTTAGACAAGATAATTGCATTTCGTGCCCAGTGATCTGAAAACATTTTTTTGGTCAAAATGATTCTATTTTGGTGTCCAAGTGTCTGAAAAGCCCTTTTTAGTCAAAATAACTACGTTTGGTCACCAAAGGTCTGAAAACCTTTTTTTAGCCAAAATAACTGTATTTTTGTCTTTTAGAGTCTTAAAACACTGCTTTTAGACAAGATAAACTACATTTGGTAACCAATGGCCTGATAAAATGTTTTTGGTCAAAATGACTCTATTTAGGTCTCCAAGTGTCTAAAAAGCCCTTTTTAGTCATAATAACTACGTTTGGTCAACAAAGGTCTGAAAAACTATTTTAGCCAAAATGACTGTATTTTTGTCTTTTAGAGTCTCAAAACTCCGCATTTAGATGTGGTATTTGTTTGGGTCAAAATGACTCTATTTTGGTCACCAAGTGTCTAAAAAGCCTTTTTAGTCAAAATAACTGCATTTGGTCACCAAAGGTCTGAAAAACTTTTTTAGCCAAAATGACTGTATTTTTGTCTTTTAGAGTCTTAAAAAGCCGGGTTTAGACAAGATAATTGCATTTCATAACCAGTGATCTGAATTTTTTTTTGGTCAAAATGACTCTATTTTGGTCTCCAAGTGTCTAAAAAGCCTTTTTTAGTCAAAATAACTATGTTTGGTCACCAAAGGTCTGAAAACCTTTTTTCAGCCAAAATGACTGTATTTTTGTCTTTTAGAGTCTCAAAACTCCGCATTTAGATTTGCTATTTGTTTGGGTCAAAATGACTCTATTTTGGTCTCCAAGTGTCTAAAAAGCCTTTTTAGTCAAAATAACTGCATTTGGTCACCAAAGGTCTGAAATTTTTTTTAGCCAAAATGACTGTATTTTTGTCTTTTAGAGTCTTAAAAAGAAGGGTTTAGACAGGATAATTGCATTTCGTAACCAGTGATCTGAAAACATTTTTTTGGTCAAAATGACTCTATTTTGGTCTCCAAGTGTCTAAAAAGCCCTTTTTAGTCAAAATAACTGCATTTGGTTACCAAAGGTCTGAAAAAAAATTTAGTCAAAATGATTGTATTTTCGTCTATTAGAGTCTTAAAAAGCCGGTTTTGGACAAGATAATTGCATTTGGTAACCAATCACCTGAAACATTTGTTTGGGTCAAAATGACTTTTTTTGGTCTCAGAGTGTCTAAAAAGCCTTTTTTAGTCAAAATAACTGCATTTGGTCACCAAAGGTCTGAAAACCTTTTTTTAGCCAAAATAACTGTATTTTTGTCTTTTAGAGTCTTAAAACACTGCTTTTAGACAAGATAAACTACATTTGGTAACCAATGGCCTGATAAAATGTTTTTGGTCAAAATGACTCTATTTAGGTCTCCAAGTGTCTAAAAAGCCCTTTTTAGTCATAATAACTACGTTTGGTCAACAAAGGTCTGAAAAACTATTTTAGCCAAAATGACTGTATTTTTGTCTTTTAGAGTCTCAAAACTCCGCATTTAGATTTGGTATTTGTTTGGGTCAAAATGACTCTATTTTTGTCTCCAAGTGTCTAAAAAGCCTTTTTAGTCAAAATAACTGCATTTGGTCACCAAAGGTCTGAAAAACTTTTTTAGCCAAAATGACTGTATTTTTGTCTTTTAGAGTCTTAAAAAGCCGGGTTTAGACAAGATAATTGCATTTCGTAATCAGTGATATGAAAACTTTTTTTGGTCAAAATGACTCTATTTTGGTCTCCAAGTGTCTAAGAAGCACTTTTAAGTCAAAATAACTGCATTTGGTCAGCAAAGGTATGAAAAAAAATTTAGTCAAAATAATTGTATTTTCGTCTATTAGAGTCTTAAAAACCGGTTTTGGACAAGATAATTGCATTTGGTAACCAATGGCCTGAAAAAATGTTTTTGGTCAAAATGACTCTATCTAGGTCTCCAAGTGTCTAAAAAGCCCTTTTTAGTCATAATAACTATGTTTGGTCAACAAAGGTCTGAAAAACTATTTTAGCCAAAATGACTGTATTTTTGTCTTTTAGAGTCTCAAAACTCCGCATTTAGATTTGGTATTTGTTTGGGTCAAAATGACTCTATTTTTGTCTCCAAGTGTCTAAAAAGCCTTTTTAGTCAAAATAACTGCATTTGGTCACCAAAGGTCTGAAAAACTTTTTTAGCCAAAATGACTGTATTTTTGTCTTTTAGAGTCTTAAAAAGCCGGGTTTAGACAAGATAATTGCATTTCGTAACCAGTGATCTGAAAACATTTTTTGGTCAAAATGACTCTATTTTGGTCTCCAAGTGTCTAAAAAGCCCTTTTTAGTCAAAATAACTGCATTTGGTTACCAAAGGTCTGAAAAAAATTTAGTCAAAATGATTGTATTTTCGTCTATTAGAGTTTTAAAAAGCCAGTTTTGGACAAGATAATTGCATTTGGTAACCAATCGCCTGAAACACTTGTTTGGGTCAAAATTACTCTATTTTGGTCTCCAAGTGTCTAAAAATCATTTTTTAGTCAAAATAACTGCATTTGGTCACCAAAGGTCTGAAAACCTTTTTTTTAGCCAAAATAACAGTATTTTTGTCCTTTAGAGTCTTAAAAAGCCGGTTTTAGACAAGATAATTGCATTTCGTGCCCAGTGATCTGAAAACATTTTTTTGGTAAAAATGACTCTATTTTGGTCTCCAAGTGTCTGAAAAGCCATTTTTTGTCAAAATAACTACGTTTGGTCACCAAAGGTCTGAAAACCTTTTTTTAGCCAAAATGACTGTATTTTTGTCTTTTAGAGTCTTAAAACACCTCTTTTAGACAAGATAAACTACATTTGGTAACCAATGGCCTGAAAAAATGTTTTTGGTCAAAATTACTCTATTTAGGTCTCCAAGTGTCTATAAAGCCCTTTTTAGTCAAAATAACTATGTTTGGTCACCAAAGGTCTGAAAACCTTTTTTTTAGCCAAAATGACTGTATTTTTGTCTTTTAGAGTCTTAAAAAGCCGGGTTTAGACAAGATAATTGCATTTCGTAACCAGTGATATGAAAACTTTTTTTGGTCAAAATGACTCTATTTTGGTCTCCAAGTGTCTAAAAAGCCCTTTTAAGTCAAAATAACTGCATTTGGTCACCAAAGGTCTGAAAACCTTTTTTTTGCCAAAATAACAGTATTTTTGTCCTTTAGAGTCTTAAAAAGCCGGTTTTAGACAAGATAATTGCATTTCGTGCCCAGTGATCTGAAAACATTTTTTTGGTAAAAATGACTCTATTTTGGTCTCCAAGTGTCTGAAAAGCCATTTTTTGTCAAAATAACTACGTTTGGTCACCAAAGGTCTGAAAACCTTTTTTTAGCCAAAATGACTGTATTTTTGTCTTTTAGAGTCTTAAAACACCGCTTTTAGACAAGATAAACTACATTTGGTAACCAATGGCCTGATAAAATGTTTTTGGTCAAAATGACTCTATTTAGGTCTCCAAGTGTCTAAAAAGCCCTTTTTAGTCATAATAACTACGTTTGGTCAACAAAGGTCTGAAAAACTATTTTAGCCAAAATGACTGTATTTTTGTCTTTTAGAGTCTCAAAACTCCGCATTTAAATTTGGTATTTGTTTGGGTCAAAATGACTCTATTTTGGTCTCCAAGTGTCTAAAAAGCCTTTTTAGTCAAAATAACTGCATTTGGTCACCAAAGGTCTGAAAAACTTTTTTAGCCAAAATGACTGTATTTTTGTCTTTTAGAGTCTTAAAAAGCCGGGTTTAGACAAGATAATTGCATTTCATAACCAGTGATCTGAAATTTTTTTTGGTCAAAATGACTATTTTGGTCTCCAAGTGTCTAAAAAGCCTTTTTTAGTCAAAATAACTACGTTTGGTCACCAAAGGTCTGAAAACCTTTTTTCAGCCAAAATGACTGTATTTTTGTCTTTTAGAGTCTCAAAACTCCGCATTTAGATTTGGTATTTGTTTGGGTCAAAATGACTCTATTTTTGTCTCCAAGTGTCTAAAAAGCCTTTTTAGTCAAAATAACTGCATTTGGTCACCAAAGGTCTGAAAAACTTTTTTAGCCAAAATGACTGTATTTTTGTCTTTTAGAGTCTTAAAAAGAAGGGTTTAGACAGGATAATTGCATTTCGTAACCAGTGATCTGAAAACATTTTTTTGGTCAAAATGACTCTATTTTGGTCTCCAAGTGTCTAAAAAGCCCTTTTTAGTCAAAATAACTGCATTTGGTTACCAAAGGTCTGAAAAAAAATTTAGTCAAAATGATTGTATTTTCGTCTATTAGAGTCTTAAAAAGCCGGTTTTGGACAAGATAATTGCATTTGGTAACCAATCACCTGAAACATTTGTTTGGGTCAAAATGACTCTATTTTGGTCTCAGAGTGTCTAAAAAGCCTTTTATAGTCAAAATAACTGCATTTGGTCACCAAAGGTCTGAAAACCTTTTTTTAGCCAAAATAACTGTATTTTTGTCTTTTAGAGTCTTAAAACACCGCTTTTAGACAAGATAAACTACATTTGGGTAACCAATGGCCTGAAAAAATGTTTTTGGTCAAAATGACTCTATTTAGGTCTCCACGTGTCTATAAAGCCATTTTTAGTCAAAATAACTACGTTTGGTCACCAAAGGTCTGAAAAACTATTTTAGAGTCTCAAAACTCCGCATTTAGATTTGGTATTTGTTTGGGTCAAAATTACTCTATTTTGGTCTCCAAGTGTCTAAAAAGCCTTTTTTAGTCAAAATAACTGCATTTGGTCACCAAAGGTCTGAAAACTTTTTTGGCCAAAATGACTGTATTTTTGTCTTTTAGAGTCTTAAAAAGCCGGGTTTAGACAAGATAATTGCATTTCGTAACCAGTGATCTGAAAACTTTTTTGGTCAAAATGACTCTATTTTGGTCTCCAAGTGTCTAAGAAGCCCTTTTAAGTCAAAATAACTGCATTTGGTCAGCAAAGGTATGAATAAAAATTTAGTCAAAATGATTGTATTTTCGTCAATTAGAGTTTTAAAAACCGGTTTTGGACAAGATAATTGCATTTGGTAACCAATGGCCTAAAAAATGTTTTTGGTCAAAATGACTATTTAGGTCTCCAAGTGTCTAAAAAGCCCTTTTTAGTCATAATACCTACGTTTGGTCAACAAAGGTCTGAAAAAGTATTTTAGCCAAAATGACTGTATTTTTGTCTTTTAGAGTCTCAAAACTCCGCATTTAGATTTGGTATTTGTTTGGGTCAAAATGACTCTATTTTGGTCTCCAAGTGTCTAAAAAGCCTTTTTAGTCAAAATAACTGCATTTGGTCACCAAAGGT
This sequence comes from Pelophylax lessonae, assembly GCF_965119305.1. NCBI lineage: Eukaryota > Metazoa > Chordata > Amphibia > Anura > Ranidae > Pelophylax > Pelophylax lessonae. Next base: position 152,274,388 of record NC_138773.1, read on the forward strand.
CTGAAAAACTTTTTTAGCCAAAATGACTGTATTTTTGTCTTTTAGAGTCTTAAAAAGCCGGGTTTAGACAAGATAATTGCATTTCCTAACCAGTGATCTGAAAACATTTTTTTGGTCAAAATGACTCTATTTTGGTCTCCAAGTGTCTAAAAAGCCCTTTTTAGTCAAAATAACTGCATTTGGTTACCAAAGGTCTGAAAAAAAATTTAGTCAAAATGATTGTATTTTCGTCTATTAGAGTCTTAAAAAGCCGGTTTTGGACAAGATAATTGCATTTGGTAACCAATCACCTGAAACATTTGTTTGGGTCAAAATGACTCTATTTTGGTCTCAGAGTGTCTAAAAAGCCTTTTATAGTCAAAATAACTGCATTTGGTCACCAAAGGTCTGAAAACCTTTTTTTAGCCAAAATAACTGTATTTTTGTCTTTTAGAGTCTTAAAACACCGCTTTTAGACAAGATAAACTACATTTGGGTAACCAATGGCCTGAAAAAATGTTTTTGGTCAAAATGACTCTATTTAGGTCTCCACGTGTCTATAAAGCCATTTTTAGTCAAAATAACTACGTTTGGTCACCAAAGGTCTGAAAAACTATTTTAGAGTCTCAAAACTCCGCATTTAGATTTTGTATTTGTTTGGGTCAAAATTACTCTATTTTGGTCTCCAAGTGTCTAAAAAGCCTTTTTTAGTCAAAATAACTGCATTTGGTCACCAAAGGTCTGAAAACTTTTTTGGCCAAAATGACTGTATTTTTGTCTTTTAGAGTCTTAAAAAGCCGGGTTTAGACAAGATAATTGCATTTCGTAACCAGTGATCTGAAAACTTTTTTGGTCAAAATGACTCTATTTTGGTCTCCAAGTGTCTAAAAAGCCCTTTTTAGTCAAAATAACTGCATTTGGTTACCAAAGGTCTGAAAAAAAATTTAGTCAAAATGATTGTATTTTCGTCTATTAGAGTCTTAAAAAGCCGGTTTTGGACAAGATAATTGCATTTGGTAACCAATCACCTGAAACATTTGTTTGGGTCAAAATGACTCTATTTTGGTCTCAGAGTGTCTAAAAAGCCTTTTATAGTCAAAATAACTGCATTTGGTCACCAAAGGTCTGAAAACCTTTTTTTAGCCAAAATAACTGTATTTTTGTCTTTTAGAGTCTTAAAACACCGCTTTTAGACAAGATAAACTACATTTGGGTAACCAATGGCCTGAAAAAATGTTTTTGGTCAAAATGACTCTATTTAGGTCTCCACGTGTCTATAAAGCCATTTTTAGTCAAAATAACTACGTTTGGTCACCAAAGGTCTGAAAAACTATTTTAGAGTCTCAAAACTCCGCATTTAGATTTTGTATTTGTTTGGGTCAAAATTACTCTATTTTGGTCTCCAAGTGTCTAAAAAGCCTTTTTTAGTCAAAATAACTGCATTTGGTCACCAAAGGTCTGAAAACTTTTTTGGCCAAAATGACTGTATTTTTGTCTTTTAGAGTCTTAAAATGCCGGGTTTAGACAAGATAATTGCATTTCGTAACCAGTGATCTGAAAACTTTTTTGGTCAAAATGACTCTATTTTGGTCTCCAAGTGTCTAAGAAGCCCTTTTAAGTCAAAATAACTGCATTTGGTCAGCAAAGGTATGAATAAAAATTTAGTCAAAATGATTGTATTTTCGTCAATTAGAGTTTTAAAAACCGGTTTTGGACAAGATAATTGCATTTGGTAACCAATGGCCTAAAAAATGTTTTTGGTCAAAATGACTATTTAGGTCTCCAAGTGTCTAAAAAGCCCTTTTTAGTCATAATACCTACGTTTGGTCAACAAAGGTCTGAAAAACTATTTTAGCCAAAATGACTGTATTTTTGTCTTTTAGAGTCTCAAAACTCCGCATTTAGATTTGGTATTTGTTTGGGTCAAAATGACTCTATTTTGGTCTCCAAGTGTCTAAAAAGCCTTTTTAGTCAAAATAACTGCATTTGGTCACCAAAGGTCTGAAAAACTTTTTTAGCCAAAATGACTGTATTTTTGTCTTTTAGAGTCTTAAAAAGCCGGTTTTAGACAAGATAATTGCATTTCGTGCCCAGTGATCTGAAAACTTTTTTTGGTCAAAATGACTCTATTTTGGTCTCCAAGTGTCTAAAAAGCCTTTTTTAGTCAAAATAACTACGTTTGGTCACCAAAGGACTGAAAACCTTTTTTCAGCCAAAATGACTGTATTTTTGTCTTTTAAAGTCTTAAAACACTGCTTTTAGACAAGATAAACTACATTTGGTAACCAATGGCCTGAAAAAATGTTTTTGGTCAAAATGACTCTATTTAGGTCTCCAAGTGTCTATAAAGCCCTTTTTAGTCAAAACAACTACGTTTGGTCACCAAAGGTCTGAAAAACTATTTTAGAGTCTCAAAACTCCGCATTTAGATTTTGTATTTGTTTGGGTCAAAATTACTCTATTTTGGTCTCCAAGTGTCTAAAAAGCCTTTTTTAGTCAAAATAACTGCATTTGGTCACCAAAGGTCTGAAAACTTTTTTGGCCAAAATGACTGTATTTTTGTCTTTTAGAGTCTTAAAAAGCCGGGTTTAGACAAGATAATTGCATTTCGTAACCAGTGATCTGAAAACTTTTTTGGTCAAAATGACTCTATTTTGGTCTCCAAGTGTCTAAGAAGCCCCTTTAAGTCAAAATAACTGCATTTGGTCAGCAAAGGTATGAATAAAAATTTAGTCAAAATGATTGTATTTTCGTCAATTAGAGTTTCAAAAACCGGTTTTGGACAAGATAATTGCATTTGGTAACCAATGGCCTAAAAAATGTTTTTGGTCAAAATGACTCTATTTAGGTCTCCAAGTGTCTAAAAAGCCCTTTTTAGTCATAATACCTACGTTTGGTCAACAAAGGTCTGAAAAACTATTTTAGCCAAAATGACTGTATTTTTGTCTTTTAGAGTCTCAAAACTCCGCATTTAGATTTGGTATTTGTTTGGGTCAAAATGACTCTATTTTGGTCTCCAAGTGTCTAAAAAGCCTTTTTAGTCAAAATAACTGCATTTGGTCACCAAAGGTCTGAAAAACTTTTTTAGCCAAAATGACTGTATTTTTGTCTTTTAGAGTCTTAAAAAGCCGGGTTTAGACAAGATAATTGCATTTCCTAACCAGTGATCTGAAAACTTTTTTTGGTCAAAATGACTCTATTTTGGTCTCCAAGTGTCTAAAAAGCCTTTTTTAGTCAAAATAACTACGTTTGGTCACCAAAGGACTGAAAAACTTTTTTCAGCCAAAATGACTGTATTTTTGTCTTTTAGAGTCTTAAAAAGCCGGTTTTAGACAAGATAATTGCATTTCGTGCCCAGTGATCTGAAAACATTTTTTTGGTCAAAATGATTCTATTTTGGTGTCCAAGTGTCTGAAAAGCCCTTTTTAGTCAAAATAACTACGTTTGGTCACCAAAGGTCTGAAAACCTTTTTTTAGCCAAAATAACTGTATTTTTGTCTTTTAGAGTCTTAAAACACTGCTTTTAGACAAGATAAACTACATTTGGTAACCAATGGCCTGATAAAATGTTTTTGGTCAAAATGACTCTATTTAGGTCTCCAAGTGTCTAAAAAGCCCTTTTTAGTCATAATAACTACGTTTGGTCAACAAAGGTCTGAAAAACTATTTTAGCCAAAATGACTGTATTTTTGTCTTTTAGAGTCTCAAAACTCCGCATTTAGATGTGGTATTTGTTTGGGTCAAAATGACTCTATTTTGGTCACCAAGTGTCTAAAAAGCCTTTTTAGTCAAAATAACTGCATTTGGTCACCAAAGGTCTGAAAAACTTTTTTAGCCAAAATGACTGTATTTTTGTCTTTTAGAGTCTTAAAAAGCCGGGTTTAGACAAGATAATTGCATTTCATAACCAGTGATCTGAAATTTTTTTTGGTCAAAATGACTCTATTTTGGTCTCCAAGTGTCTAAAAAGCCTTTTTTAGTCAAAATAACTATGTTTGGTCACCAAAGGTCTGAAAACCTTTTTTCAGCCAAAATGACTGTATTTTTGTCTTTTAGAGTCTCAAAACTCCGCATTTAGATTTGCTATTTGTTTGGGTCAAAATGACTCTATTTTGGTCTCCAAGTGTCTAAAAAGCCTTTTTAGTCAAAATAACTGCATTTGGTCACCAAAGGTCTGAAATTTTTTTTAGCCAAAATGACTGTATTTTTGTCTTTTAGAGTCTTAAAAAGAAGGGTTTAGACAGGATAATTGCATTTCGTAACCAGTGATCTGAAAACATTTTTTTGGTCAAAATGACTCTATTTTGGTCTCCAAGTGTCTAAAAAGCCCTTTTTAGTCAAAATAACTGCATTTGGTTACCAAAGGTCTGAAAAAAAATTTAGTCAAAATGATTGTATTTTCGTCTATTAGAGTCTTAAAAAGCCGGTTTTGGACAAGATAATTGCATTTGGTAACCAATCACCTGAAACATTTGTTTGGGTCAAAATGACTTTTTTTGGTCTCAGAGTGTCTAAAAAGCCTTTTTTAGTCAAAATAACTGCATTTGGTCACCAAAGGTCTGAAAACCTTTTTTTAGCCAAAATAACTGTATTTTTGTCTTTTAGAGTCTTAAAACACTGCTTTTAGACAAGATAAACTACATTTGGTAACCAATGGCCTGATAAAATGTTTTTGGTCAAAATGACTCTATTTAGGTCTCCAAGTGTCTAAAAAGCCCTTTTTAGTCATAATAACTACGTTTGGTCAACAAAGGTCTGAAAAACTATTTTAGCCAAAATGACTGTATTTTTGTCTTTTAGAGTCTCAAAACTCCGCATTTAGATTTGGTATTTGTTTGGGTCAAAATGACTCTATTTTTGTCTCCAAGTGTCTAAAAAGCCTTTTTAGTCAAAATAACTGCATTTGGTCACCAAAGGTCTGAAAAACTTTTTTAGCCAAAATGACTGTATTTTTGTCTTTTAGAGTCTTAAAAAGCCGGGTTTAGACAAGATAATTGCATTTCGTAATCAGTGATATGAAAACTTTTTTTGGTCAAAATGACTCTATTTTGGTCTCCAAGTGTCTAAGAAGCACTTTTAAGTCAAAATAACTGCATTTGGTCAGCAAAGGTATGAAAAAAAATTTAGTCAAAATAATTGTATTTTCGTCTATTAGAGTCTTAAAAACCGGTTTTGGACAAGATAATTGCATTTGGTAACCAATGGCCTGAAAAAATGTTTTTGGTCAAAATGACTCTATCTAGGTCTCCAAGTGTCTAAAAAGCCCTTTTTAGTCATAATAACTATGTTTGGTCAACAAAGGTCTGAAAAACTATTTTAGCCAAAATGACTGTATTTTTGTCTTTTAGAGTCTCAAAACTCCGCATTTAGATTTGGTATTTGTTTGGGTCAAAATGACTCTATTTTTGTCTCCAAGTGTCTAAAAAGCCTTTTTAGTCAAAATAACTGCATTTGGTCACCAAAGGTCTGAAAAACTTTTTTAGCCAAAATGACTGTATTTTTGTCTTTTAGAGTCTTAAAAAGCCGGGTTTAGACAAGATAATTGCATTTCGTAACCAGTGATCTGAAAACATTTTTTGGTCAAAATGACTCTATTTTGGTCTCCAAGTGTCTAAAAAGCCCTTTTTAGTCAAAATAACTGCATTTGGTTACCAAAGGTCTGAAAAAAATTTAGTCAAAATGATTGTATTTTCGTCTATTAGAGTTTTAAAAAGCCAGTTTTGGACAAGATAATTGCATTTGGTAACCAATCGCCTGAAACACTTGTTTGGGTCAAAATTACTCTATTTTGGTCTCCAAGTGTCTAAAAATCATTTTTTAGTCAAAATAACTGCATTTGGTCACCAAAGGTCTGAAAACCTTTTTTTTAGCCAAAATAACAGTATTTTTGTCCTTTAGAGTCTTAAAAAGCCGGTTTTAGACAAGATAATTGCATTTCGTGCCCAGTGATCTGAAAACATTTTTTTGGTAAAAATGACTCTATTTTGGTCTCCAAGTGTCTGAAAAGCCATTTTTTGTCAAAATAACTACGTTTGGTCACCAAAGGTCTGAAAACCTTTTTTTAGCCAAAATGACTGTATTTTTGTCTTTTAGAGTCTTAAAACACCTCTTTTAGACAAGATAAACTACATTTGGTAACCAATGGCCTGAAAAAATGTTTTTGGTCAAAATGACTCTATTTAGGTCTCCAAGTGTCTATAAAGCCCTTTTTAGTCAAAATAACTATGTTTGGTCACCAAAGGTCTGAAAACCTTTTTTTTAGCCAAAATGACTGTATTTTTGTCTTTTAGAGTCTTAAAAAGCCGGGTTTAGACAAGATAATTGCATTTCGTAACCAGTGATATGAAAACTTTTTTTGGTCAAAATGACTCTATTTTGGTCTCCAAGTGTCTAAAAAGCCCTTTTAAGTCAAAATAACTGCATTTGGTCACCAAAGGTCTGAAAACCTTTTTTTTGCCAAAATAACAGTATTTTTGTCCTTTAGAGTCTTAAAAAGCCGGTTTTAGACAAGATAATTGCATTTCGTGCCCAGTGATCTGAAAACATTTTTTTGGTAAAAATGACTCTATTTTGGTCTCCAAGTGTCTGAAAAGCCATTTTTTGTCAAAATAACTACGTTTGGTCACCAAAGGTCTGAAAACCTTTTTTTAGCCAAAATGACTGTATTTTTGTCTTTTAGAGTCTTAAAACACCGCTTTTAGACAAGATAAACTACATTTGGTAACCAATGGCCTGATAAAATGTTTTTGGTCAAAATGACTCTATTTAGGTCTCCAAGTGTCTAAAAAGCCCTTTTTAGTCATAATAACTACGTTTGGTCAACAAAGGTCTGAAAAACTATTTTAGCCAAAATGACTGTATTTTTGTCTTTTAGAGTCTCAAAACTCCGCATTTAAATTTGGTATTTGTTTGGGTCAAAATGACTCTATTTTGGTCTCCAAGTGTCTAAAAAGCCTTTTTAGTCAAAATAACTGCATTTGGTCACCAAAGGTCTGAAAAACTTTTTTAGCCAAAATGACTGTATTTTTGTCTTTTAGAGTCTTAAAAAGCCGGGTTTAGACAAGATAATTGCATTTCATAACCAGTGATCTGAAATTTTTTTTGGTCAAAATGACTATTTTGGTCTCCAAGTGTCTAAAAAGCCTTTTTTAGTCAAAATAACTACGTTTGGTCACCAAAGGTCTGAAAACCTTTTTTCAGCCAAAATGACTGTATTTTTGTCTTTTAGAGTCTCAAAACTCCGCATTTAGATTTGGTATTTGTTTGGGTCAAAATGACTCTATTTTGGTCTCCAAGTGTCTAAAAAGCCTTTTTAGTCAAAATAACTGCATTTGGTCACCAAAGGTCTGAAAAACTTTTTTAGCCAAAATGACTGTATTTTTGTCTTTTAGAGTCTTAAAAAGAAGGGTTTAGACAGGATAATTGCATTTCGTAACCAGTGATCTGAAAACATTTTTTTGGTCAAAATGACTCTATTTTGGTCTCCAAGTGTCTAAAAAGCCCTTTTTAGTCAAAATAACTGCATTTGGTTACCAAAGGTCTGAAAAAAAATTTAGTCAAAATGATTGTATTTTCGTCTATTAGAGTCTTAAAAAGCCGGTTTTGGACAAGATAATTGCATTTGGTAACCAATCACCTGAAACATTTGTTTGGGTCAAAATGACTCTATTTTGGTCTCAGAGTGTCTAAAAAGCCTTTTATAGTCAAAATAACTGCATTTGGTCACCAAAGGTCTGAAAACCTTTTTTTAGCCAAAATAACTGTATTTTTGTCTTTTAGAGTCTTAAAACACCGCTTTTAGACAAGATAAACTACATTTGGGTAACCAATGGCCTGAAAAAATGTTTTTGGTCAAAATGACTCTATTTAGGTCTCCACGTGTCTATAAAGCCATTTTTAGTCAAAATAACTACGTTTGGTCACCAAAGGTCTGAAAAACTATTTTAGAGTCTCAAAACTCCGCATTTAGATTTGGTATTTGTTTGGGTCAAAATTACTCTATTTTGGTCTCCAAGTGTCTAAAAAGCCTTTTTTAGTCAAAATAACTGCATTTGGTCACCAAAGGTCTGAAAACTTTTTTGGCCAAAATGACTGTATTTTTGTCTTTTAGAGTCTTAAAAAGCCGGGTTTAGACAAGATAATTGCATTTCGTAACCAGTGATCTGAAAACTTTTTTGGTCAAAATGACTCTATTTTGGTCTCCAAGTGTCTAAGAAGCCCTTTTAAGTCAAAATAACTGCATTTGGTCAGCAAAGGTATGAATAAAAATTTAGTCAAAATGATTGTATTTTCGTCAATTAGAGTTTTAAAAACCGGTTTTGGACAAGATAATTGCATTTGGTAACCAATGGCCTAAAAAATGTTTTTGGTCAAAATGACTATTTAGGTCTCCAAGTGTCTAAAAAGCCCTTTTTAGTCATAATACCTACGTTTGGTCAACAAAGGTCTGAAAAAGTATTTTAGCCAAAATGACTGTATTTTTGTCTTTTAGAGTCTCAAAACTCCGCATTTAGATTTGGTATTTGTTTGGGTCAAAATGACTCTATTTTGGTCTCCAAGTGTCTAAAAAGCCTTTTTAGTCAAAATAACTGCATTTGGTCACCAAAGGTCTGAAAAACTTTTTTAGCCAAAATGACTGTATTTTTGTCTTTTAGAGTCTTAAAAAGCCGGGTTTAGACAAGATAATTGCATTTCCTAACCAGTGATCTGAAAACTTTTTTTGGTCAAAATGACTCTATTTTGGTCTCCAAGTGTCTAAAAAGCCTTTTTTAGTCAAAATAACTACGTTTGGTCACCAAAGGACTGAAAACCTTTTTTCAGCCAAAATGACTGTATTTTTGTCTTTTAGAGTCTTAAAACACTGCTTTTAGACAAGATAAACTACATTTGGTAACCAATGGCCTGAAAAAATGTTTTTGGTCAAAATGACTCTATTTAGGTTTCCAAGTGTCTATAAAGCCCTTTTTAGTCAAAACAACTACGTTTGGTCACCAAAGGTCTGATAAACTATTTTAGAGTCTCAAAACTCCGCATTTAGATTTTGTATTTGTTTGGGTCAAAATTACTCTATTTTGGTCTCCAAGTGTCTAAAAAGCCTTTTTTAGTCAAAATAACTGCATTTGGTCACCAAAGGTCTGAAAACTTTTTTGGCCAAAATGACTGTATTTTTGTCTTTTAGAGTCTTAAAAAGCCGGGTTTAGACAAGATAATTGCATTTCGTAACCAGTGATCTGAAAACTTTTTTGGTCAAAATGACTCTATTTTGGTCTCCAAGTGTCTAAGAAGCCCCTTTAAGTCAAAATAACTGCATTTGGTCAGCAAAGGTATGAATAAAAATTTAGTCAAAATGATTGTATTTTCGTCAATTAGAGTTTTAAAAACCGGTTTTGGACAAGATAATTGCATTTGGTAACCAATGGCCTAAAAAATGTTTTTGGTCAAAATGACTCTATTTAGGTCTCCAAGTGTCTAAAAAGCCCTTTTTAGTCATAATACCTACGTTTGGTCAACAAAGGTCTGAAAAACTATTTTAGCCAAAATGACTGTATTTTTGTCTTTTAGAGTCTCAAAACTCCGCATTTAGATTTGGTATTTGTTTGGGTCAAAATGACTCTATTTTGGTCTCCAAGTGTCTAAAAAGCCTTTTTAGTCAAAATAACTGCATTTGGTCACCAAAGGTCTGAAAAACTTTTTTAGCCAAAATGACTGTATTTTTGTCTTTTAGAGTCTTAAAAAGCCGGGTTTAGACAAGATAATTGCATTTCCTAACCAGTGATCTGAAAACTTTTTTTGGTCAAAATGACTCTATTTTGGTCTCCAAGTGTCTAAAAAGCCTTTTTTAGTCAAAATAACTACGTTTGGTCACCAAAGGACTGAAAAACTTTTTTCAGCCAAAATGACTGTATTTTTGTCTTTTAGAGTCTTAAAAAGCCGGTTTTAGACAAGATAATTGCATTTCGTGCCCAGTGATCTGAAAACATTTTTTTTGGTCAAAATGATTCTATTTTGGTGTCCAAGTGTCTGAAAAGCCCTTTTTAGTCAAAATAACTACGTTTGGTCACCAAAGGTCTGAAAACCTTTTTTTAGCCAAAATAACTGTATTTTTGTCTTTTAGAGTCTTAAAACACTGCTTTTAGACAAGATAAACTACATTTGGTAACCAATGGCCTGATAAAATGTTTTTGGTCAAAATGACTCTATTTAGGTCTCCAAGTGTCTAAAAAGCCCTTTTTAGTCATAATAACTACGTTTGGTCAACAAAGGTCTGAAAAACTATTTTAGCCAAAATGACTGTATTTTTGTCTTTTAGAGTCTCAAAACTCCACATTTAGATGTGGTATTTGTTTGGGTCAAAATGACTCTATTTTGGTCACCAAGTGTCTAAAAAGCCTTTTTAGTCAAAATAACTGCATTTGGTCACCAAAGGTCTGAAAAACTTTTTTAGCCAAAATGACTGTATTTTTGTCTTTTAGAGTCTTAAAAAGCCGGGTTTAGACAAGATAATTGCATTTTATAACCAGTGATCTGAAATTTTTTTGGTCAAAATGACTCTATTTTGGTCTCCAAGTGTCTAAAAAGCCTTTTTTAGTCAAAATAACTACGTTTGGTCACCAAAGGTCTGAAAACCTTTTTTCAGCCAAAATGACTGTATTTTTGTCTTTTAGAGTCTCAAAACTCCGCATTTAGATTTGGTATTTGTTTGGGTCAAAATGACTCTATTTTGGTCTCCAAGTGTCTAAAAAGCCTTTTTAGTCAAAATAACTGCATTTGGTCACCAAAGGTCTGAAAAACTTTTTTAGCCAAAATGACTGTATTTTTGTCTTTTAGAGTCTTAAAAAGCCGGGTTTAGACAAGATAATTGCATTTCGTAATCAGTGATATGAAAACTTTTTTTGGTCAAAATGACTCTATTTTGGTCTCCAAGTGTCTAAGAAGCACTTTCAAGTCAAAATAACTGCATTTGGTCAGCAAAGGTATGAAAAAAAATTTAGTCAAAATAATTGTATTTTCGTCTATTAGAGTCTTAAAAACCGGTTTTGGACAAGATAATTGCATTTGGTAACCAATGGCCTGAAAAAATGTTTTTGGTCAAAATGACTCTATCTAGGTCTCCAAGTGTCTAAAAAGCCCTTTTTAGTCATAATAACTATGTTTGGTCAACAAAGGTCTGAAAAACTATTTTAGCCAAAATGACTGTATTTTTGTCTTTTAGAGTCTCAAAACTCCGCATTTAGATTTGGTATTTGTTTGGGTCAAAATGACTCTATTTTTGTCTCCAAGTGTCTAAAAAGCCTTTTTAGTCAAAATAACTGCATTTGGTCACCAAAGGTCTGAAAAACTTTTTTAGCCAAAATGACTGTATTTTTGTCTTTTAGAGTCTTAAAAAGCCGGGTTTAGACAAGATAATTGCATTTCGTAACCAGTGATCTGAAAACATTTTTTGGTCAAAATGACTCTATTTTGGTCTCCAAGTGTCTAAAAAGCCCTTTTTAGTCAAAATAACTGCATTTGGTTACCAAAGGTCTGAAAAAAATTTAGTCAAAATGATTGTATTTTCGTCTATTAGAGTTTTAAAAAGCCAGTTTTGGACAAGATAATTGCATTTGGTAACCAATCGCCTGAAACACTTGTTTGGGTCAAAATTACTCTATTTTGGTCTCCAAGTGTCTAAAAATCCTTTTTTAGTCAAAATAACTGCATTTGGTCACCAAAGGTCTGAAAACCTTTTTTTTAGCCAAAATAACAGTATTTTTGTCCTTTAGAGTCTTAAAAAGCCGGTTTTAGACAAGATAATTGCATTTCGTGCCCAGTGATCTGAAAACATTTTTTTGGTAAAAATGACTCTATTTTGGTCTCCAAGTGTCTGAAAAGCCATTTTTTGTCAAAATAACTACGTTTGGTCACCAAAGGTCTGAAAACCTTTTTTTAGCCAAAATGACTGTATTTTTGTCTTTTAGAGTCTTAAAACACCTCTTTTAGACAAGATAAACTACATTTGGTAACCAATGGCCTGAAAAAATGTTTTTGGTCAAAATGACTCTATTTAGGTCTCCAAGTGTCTATAAAGCCCTTTTTAGTCAAAATAACTATGTTTGGTCACCAAAGGTCTGAAAACCTTTTTTTTAGCCAAAATGACTGTATTTTTGTCTTTTAGAGTCTTAAAAAGCCGGGTTTAGACAAGATAATTGCATTTCGTAACCAGTGATATGAAAACTTTTTTTGGTCAAAATGACTCTATTTTGGTCTCCAAGTGTCTAAAAAGGCCTTTTAAGTCAAAATAACTGCATTTGGTCACCAAAGGTCTGAAAACCTTTTTTTTGCCAAAATAACAGTATTTTTGTCCTTTAGAGTCTTAAAAAGCCGGTTTTAGACAAGATAATTGCATTTCGTGCCCAGTGATCTGAAAACATTTTTTTGGTAAAAATGACTCTATTTTGGTCTCCAAGTGTCTGAAAAGCCATTTTTTGTCAAAATAACTACGTTTGGTCACCAAAGGTCTGAAAACCTTTTTTTAGCCAAAATGACTGTATTTTTGTCTTTTAGAGTCTTAAAACACCGCTTTTAGACAAGATAAACTACATTTGGTAACCAATGGCCTGATAAAATGTTTTTGGTCAAAATGACTCTATTTAGGTCTCCAAGTGTCTAAAAAGCCCTTTTTAGTCATAATAACTACGTTTGGTCAACAAAGGTCTGAAAAACTATTTTAGCCAAAATGACTGTATTTTTGTCTTTTAGAGTCTCAAAACTCCGCATTTAAATTTGGTATTTGTTTGGGTCAAAATGACTCTATTTTGGTCTCCAAGTGTCTAAAAAGCCTTTTTAGTCAAAATAACTGCATTTGGTCACCAAAGGTCTGAAAAACTTTTTTAGCCAAAATGACTGTATTTTTGTCTTTTAGAGTCTTAAAAAGCCGGGTTTAGACAAGATAATTGCATTTCATAACCAGTGATCTGAAATTTTTTTTGGTCAAAATGACTCTATTTTGGTCTCCAAGTGTCTAAAAAGCCTTTTTTAGTCAAAATAACTACGTTTGGTCACCAAAGGTCTGAAAACCTTTTTTCAGCCAAAATGACTGTATTTTTGTCTTTTAGAGTCTCAAAACTCCGCATTTAGATTTGGTATTTGTTTGGGTCAAAATGACTCTATTTTGGTCTCCAAGTGTCTAAAAAGCCTTTTTAGTCAAAATAACTGCATTTGGTCACCAAAGGTCTGAAAAACTTTTTTAGCCAAAATGACTGTATTTTTGTCTTTTAGAGTCTTAAAAAGAAGGGTTTAGACAGGATAATTGCATTTCGTAACCAGTGATCTGAAAACATTTTTTTGGTCAAAATGACTCTATTTTGGTCTCCAAGTGTCTAAAAAGCCCTTTTTAGTCAAAATAACTGCATTTGGTTACCAAAGGTCTGAAAAAAAATTTAGTCAAAATGATTGTATTTTCGTCTATTAGAGTCTTAAAAAGCCGGTTTTGGACAAGATAATTGCATTTGGTAACCAATCACCTGAAACATTTGTTTGGGTCAAAATGACTCTATTTTGGTCTCAGAGTGTCTAAAAAGCCTTTTATAGTCAAAATAACTGCATTTGGTCACCAAAGGTCTGAAAACCTTTTTTTAGCCAAAATAACTGTATTTTTGTCTTTTAGAGTCTTAAAACACCGCTTTTAGACAAGATAAACTACATTTGGGTAACCAATGGCCTGAAAAAATGTTTTTGGTCAAAATGACTCTATTTAGGTCTCCACGTGTCTATAAAGCCATTTTTAGTCAAAATAACTACGTTTGGTCACCAAAGGTCTGAAAAACTATTTTAGAGTCTCAAAACTCCGCATTTAGATTTTGTATTTGTTTGGGTCAAAATTACTCTATTTTGGTCTCCAAGTGTCTAAAAAGCCTTTTTTAGTCAAAATAACTGCATTTGGTCACCAAAGGTCTGAAAACTTTTTTGGCCAAAATGACTGTATTTTTGTCTTTTAGAGTCTTAAAAAGCCGGGTTTAGACAAGATAATTGCATTTCGTAACCAGTGATCTGAAAACTTTTTTGGTCAAAATGACTCTATTTTGGTCTCCAAGTGTCTAAGAAGCCCTTTTAAGTCAAAATAACTGCATTTGGTCAGCAAAGGTATGAATAAAAATTTAGTCAAAATGATTGTATTTTCGTCAATTAGAGTTTTAAAAACCGGTTTTGGACAAGATAATTGCATTTGGTAACCAATGGCCTAAAAAATGTTTTTGGTCAAAATGACTATTTAGGTCTCCAAGTGTCTAAAAAGCCCTTTTTAGTCATAATACCTACGTTTGGTCAACAAAGGTCTGAAAAACTATTTTAGCCAAAATGACTGTATTTTTGTCTTTTAGAGTCTCAAAACTCCGCATTTAGATTTGGTATTTGTTTGGGTCAAAATGACTCTATTTTGGTCTCCAAGTGTCTAAAAAGCCTTTTTAGTCAAAATAACTGCATTTGGTCACCAAAGGTCTGAAAAACTTTTTTAGCCAAAATGACTGTATTTTTGTCTTTTAGAGTCTTAAAAAGCCGGGTTTAGACAAGATAATTGCATTTCCTAACCAGTGATCTGAAAACTTTTTTTGGTCAAAATGACTCTATTTTGCTCTCCAAGTGTCTAAAAAGCCTTTTTTAGTCAAAATAACTACGTTTGGTCACCAAAGGACTGAAAACCTTTTTTCAGCCAAAATGACTGTATTTTTGTCTTTTAGAGTCTTAAAACACTGCTTTTAGACAAGATAAACTACATTTGGTAACCAATGGCCTGAAAAAATGTTTTTGGTCAAAATGACTCTATTTAGGTTTCCAAGTGTCTATAAAGCCCTTTTTAGTCAAAACAACTACGTTTGGTCACCAAAGGTCTGATAAACTATTTTAGAGTCTCAAAACTCCGCATTTAGATTTTGTATTTGTTTGGGTCAAAATTACTCTATTTTGGTCTCCAAGTGTCTAAAAAGCCTTTTTTAGTCAAAATAACTGCATTTGGTCACCAAAGGTCTGAAAACTTTTTTGGCCAAAATGACTGTATTTTTGTCTTTTAGAGTCTTAAAAAGCCGGGTTTAGACAAGATAATTGCATTTCGTAACCAGTGATCTGAAAACTTTTTCGGTCAAAATGACTCTATTTTGGTCTCCAAGTGTCTAAGAAGCCCCTTTAAGTCAAAATAACTGCATTTGGTCAGCAAAGGTATGAATAAAAATTTAGTCAAAATGATTGTATTTTCGTCAATTAGAGTTTTAAAAACCGGTTTTGGACAAGATAATTGCATTTGGTAACCAATGGCCTAAAAAATGTTTTTGGTCAAAATGACTCTATTTAGGTCTCCAAGTGTCTAAAAAGCCCTTTTTAGTCATAATACCTACGTTTGGTCAACAAAGGTCTGAAAAACTATTTTAGCCAAAATGACTGTATTTTTGTCTTTTAGAGTCTCAAAACTCCGCATTTAGATTTGGTATTTGTTTGGGTCAAAATGACTCTATTTTGGTCTCCAAGTGTCTAAAAAGCCTTTTTAGTCAAAATAACTGCATTTGGTCACCAAAGGTCTGAAAAACTTTTTTAGCCAAAATGACTGTATTTTTGTCTTTTAGAGTCTTAAAAAGCCGGGTTTAGACAAGATAATTGCATTTCCTAACCAGTGATCTGAAAACTTTTTTTGGTCAAAATGACTCTATTTTGGTCTCCAAGTGTCTAAAAAGCCTTTTTTAGTCAAAATAACTACGTTTGGTCACCAAAGGACTGAAAAACTTTTTTCAGCCAAAATGACTGTATTTTTGTCTTTTAGAGTCTTAAAAAGCCGGTTTTAGACAAGATAATTGCATTTCGTGCCCAGTGATCTGAAAACATTTTTTTTGGTCAAAATGATTCTATTTTGGTGTCCAAGTGTCTGAAAAGCCCTTTTTAGTCAAAATAACTACGTTTGGTCACCAAAGGTCTGAAAACCTTTTTTTAGCCAAAATAACTGTATTTTTGTCTTTTAGAGTCTTAAAACACTGCTTTTAGACAAGATAAACTACATTTGGTAACCAATGGCCTGATAAAATGTTTTTGGTCAAAATGACTCTATTTAGGTCTCCAAGTGTCTAAAAAGCCCTTTTTAGTCATAATAACTACGTTTGGTCAACAAAGGTCTGAAAAACTATTTTAGCCAAAATGACTGTATTTTTGTCTTTTAGAGTCTCAAAACTCCACATTTAGATGTGGTATTTGTTTGGGTCAAAATGACTCTATTTTGGTCACCAAGTGTCTAAAAAGCCTTTTTAGTCAAAATAACTGCATTTGGTCACCAAAGGTCTGAAAAACTTTTTTAGCCAAAATGACTGTATTTTTGTCTTTTAGAGTCTTAAAAAGCCGGGTTTAGACAAGATAATTGCATTTTATAACCAGTGATCTGAAATTTTTTTGGTCAAAATGACTCTATTTTGGTCTCCAAGTGTCTAAAAAGCCTTTTTTAGTCAAAATAACTACGTTTGGTCACCAAAGGTCTGAAAACCTTTTTTCAGCCAAAACGACTGTATTTTTGTCTTTTAGAGTCTGAAAACTCCGCATTTAGATTTGGTATTTGTTTGGGTCAAAATGACTCTATTTTGGTCTCCAAGTGTCTAAAAAGCCTTTTTTTAGTCAAAATAACTGCATTTGGTCACCAAAGGTCTGAAAAACTTTTTTAGCCAAAATGACTGTATTTTTGTCTTTTAGAGTCTTAAAAAGCCGGGTTTAGACAAGATAATTGCATTTCGTAACCAGTGATATGAAAACTTTTTTTGGTCAAAATGACTCTATTTTGGTCTCCAAGTGTCTAAGAAGCCCTTTTAAGTCAAAATAACTGCATTTGGTCAGCAAAGGTATGAAAAAAAATTTAGTCAAAATGATTGTATTTTCGTCTATTAGAGTCTTAAAAACCGGTTTTGGACAAGATAATTGCATTTGGTAACCAATGGCATGAAAAAATGTTTTTGGTCA
Organism: Pelophylax lessonae; assembly: GCF_965119305.1. Classification (NCBI taxonomy): domain Eukaryota; kingdom Metazoa; phylum Chordata; class Amphibia; order Anura; family Ranidae; genus Pelophylax; species Pelophylax lessonae. Next base: position 152,291,326 of record NC_138773.1, read on the forward strand.
AAATGACTCTATCTAGGTCTCCAAGTGTCTAAAAAGCCCTTTTTAGTCATAATAACTACGTTTGGTCAACAAAGGTCTGAAAAACTATTGTAGCCAAAATGACTGGATTTTTGTCTTTTAGAGTCTCAAAACTCCGCATTTAGATTTGGTATTTGTTTGGGTCAAAATGACTCTATTTTTGTCTCCAAGTGTCTAAAAAGCCTTTTTAGTCAAAATAACTGCATTTGGTCACCAAAGGTCTGAAAAACTTTTTTAGCCAAAATGACTGTACTTTTGTCTTTTAGAGTCTTAAAAAGCCGGGTTCAGACAAGATAATTGCATTTCGTAACCAGTGATCTGAAAACGTTTTTTTGGTCAAAATGACTCTATTTTGGTCTCCAAGTGTCTAAAAAGCCCTTTTTAGTCAAAATAACTGCATTTGTTTACCAAAGGTCTGAAAAAAAATTTAGTCAAAATGATTGTATTTTCGTCTATTAGAGTTTTAAAAAGCCGGTTTTGGACAAGATAATTGCATTTGGTAACCAATCGCCTGAAACACTTGTTTGGGTCAAAATTACTCTATTTTGGTCTCCAAGTGTCTAAAAATCCTTTTTTAGTCAAAATAACTGCATTTGGTCACCAAAGGTCTGAAAACCTTTTTTTAGCCAAAATAACAATATTGTTGTCCTTTAGAGTCTTAAAAAGCCGGTTTTAGACAAGATAATTGCATTTCCTGCCCAGTGATCTGAAAACATTTTTTTGGTAAAAATGACTCTATTTTGGTCTCTAAGTGTCTGAAAAGCCATTTTTTGTCAAAATAACTACGTTTGGTCACCAAAGGTCTGAAAACCTTTTTTTTAGCCAAAATGACTGTATTTTTGTCTTTTAGAGTCTTAAAACACCGCTTTTAGACAAGATAAACTACATTTGGTAACCAATGGCCTGAAAAAATGTTTTTGGTCAAAATGACTCTATTTAGGTCTCCAAGTGTCTAAAAAGCCCTTTTTAGTCATAATAACTACGTTTGGTCAACAAAGGTCTGAAAAACTATTTTAGCCAAAATGACTGTATTTTTGTCTTTTAGAGTCTCAAAACTCCGCATTTAAATTTGGTATTTATTTGGATCAAAATGACTCTATTTTGGTCTCCAAGTGTCTAAAAAGCCTTTTTAGTCAAAATAACTGCATTTGGTCACCAAAGGTCTGAAAAACTTTTTTAGCCAAAATGACTGTATTTTTGTCTTTTAGAGTCTTAAAAAGCCGGGTTTAGACAAGATAATTGCATTTCATAACCAGTGATCTGAAAAATTTTTTTGGTCAAAATGACTCTATTTTGGTCTCCAAGTGTCTAAAAAGCCTTTTTTAGTCAAAATAACTATGTTTGGTCACCAAAGGTCTGAAAACCTTTTTTCAGCCAAAATGACTGTATTTTTGTCTTTTAGAGTCTCAAAACTCCGCATTTAGATTTGGTATTTGTTTGGGTCAAAATGACTCTATTTTTGTCTCCAAGTGTCTAAAAAGCCTTTTTAGTCAAAATAACTGCATTTGGTCACCAAAGGTCTGAAAAACTTTTTTAGCCAAAATGACTGTACTTTTGTCTTTTAGAGTCTTAAAAAGCCGGGTTCAGACAAGATAATTGCATTTCGTAACCAGTGATCTGAAAACGTTTTTTTGGTCAAAATGACTCTATTTTGGTCTCCAAGTGTCTAAAAAGCCCTTTTTAGTCAAAATAACTGCATTTGTTTACCAAAGGTCTGAAAAAAAATTTAGTCAAAATGATTGTATTTTCGTCTATTAGAGTTTTAAAAAGCCGGTTTTGGACAAGATAATTGCATTTGGTAACCAATCGCCTGAAACACTTGTTTGGGTCAAAATTACTCTATTTTGGTCTCCAAGTGTCTAAAAATCCTTTTTTAGTCAAAATAACTGCATTTGGTCACCAAAGGTCTGAAAACCTTTTTTTAGCCAAAATAACAATATTGTTGTCCTTTAGAGTCTTAAAAAGCCGGTTTTAGACAAGATAATTGCATTTCGTGCCCAGTGATCTGAAAACATTTTTTTTGGTAAAAATGACTCTATTTTGGTCTCTAAGTGTCTGAAAAGCCATTTTTTGTCAAAATAACTACGTTTGGTCACCAAAGGTCTGAAAACCTTTTTTTAGCCAAAATGACTGTATTTTTGTCTTTTAGAGTCTTAAAACACCGCTTTTAGACAAGATAAACTACATTTGGTAACCAATGGCCTGAAAAAATGTTTTTGGTCAAAATGACTCTATTTAGGTCTCCAAGTGTCTATAAAGCCCTTTTTAGTCAAAATAACTACGTTTGGTCACCGAAGGTCTGAAAAACTATTTTAGAGTCTCAAAACTCCGCATTTAGATTTGGTATTTGTTTGGGTCAAAATTACTCTATTTTGGTCTCCAAGTGTCTGAAAAGCCCTTTTTAGTCAAAATAACTACGTTTGGTCACCAAAGGTCTGAAAACCTTTTTTTTAGCCAAAATGACTGTATTTTTGTCTTTTAGAGTCTTAAAAAGCCGGGTTTAGACAAGATAATTGCATTTCGTAACCAGTGATATGAAAACTTTTTTTGGTCAAAATGACTCTATTTTGGTCTCCAAGTGTCTAAGAAGCCCTTTTAAGTCAAAATAACTGCATTTGGTCAGCAAAGGTATGAAAAAAAATTTAGTCAAAATAATTGTATTTTCGTCTATTAGAGTCTTAAAAACCGGTTTTGGACAAGATAATTGCATTTGGTAACCAATGGCCTGAAAAAATGTTTTTGGTCAAAATGACTATCTAGGTCTCCAAGTGTCTAAAAAGCCCTTTTTAGTCATAATAACTACGTTTGGTCAACAAAGGTCTGAAAAACTATTTTAGCCAAAATGACTGTATTTTTGTCTTTTAGAGTCTCAAAACTCCGCATTTAGATTTGGTATTTGTTTGGGTCAAAATGACTCTATTTTTGTCTCCAAGTGTCTAAAAAGCCTTTTTAGTCAAAATAACTGCATTTGGTCACCAAAGGTCTGAAAAACTTTTTTAGCCAAAATGACTGTATTTTTGTCTTTTAGAGTCTTAAAAAGCCGGGTTTAGACAAGATAATTGCATTTCGTAACCAGTGATCTGAAAACATTTTTTTGGTCAAAATGACTCTATTTTGGTCTCCAAGTGTCTAAAAAGCCCTTTTTAGTCAAAATAACTGCATTTGGTTACCAAAGGTCTGAAAAAAATTTAGTCAAAATGATTGTATTTTCGTCTATTAGAGTTTTAAAAAGCCGGTTTTGGACAAGATAATTGCATTTGGTAACCAATCGCCTGAAACACTTGTTTGGGTCAAAATTACTCTATTTTGGTCTCCAAGTGTCTAAAAATCCCTTTTTAGTCAAAATAACTGCATTTGGTCACCAAAGGTCTGAAAACCTTTTTTTTGCCAAAATAACAGTATTTTTGTCCTTTAGAGTCTTAAAAAGCCGGTTTTAGACAAGATAATTGCATTTCGTGCCCAGTGATCTGAAAACATTTTTTTGGTAAAAATGACTCTATTTTGGTCTCCAAGTGTCTGAAAAGCCATTTTTTGTCAAAATAACTAAGTTTGGTCACCAAAGGTCTGAAAACCTTTTTTTTAGCCAAAATGACTGTATTTTTGTCTTTTAGAGTCTTAAAACACCGCTTTTAGACAAGATAAACTACATTTGGTAACCAATGGCCTGAAAAAATGTTTTTGGTCAAAATGACTCTATTTAGGTCTCCAAGTGTCTAAAAAGCCCTTTTTAGTCATAATAACTACGTTTGGTCAACAAAGGTCTGAAAAACTATTTTAGCCAAAATGACTGTATTTTTGTCTTTTAGAGTCTCAAAACTCCGCATTTAAATTTGGTATTTATTTGGATCAAAATGACTCTATTTTGGTCTCCAAGTGTCTAAAAAGCCTTTTTAGTCAAAATAACTGCATTTGGTCACCAAAGGTCTGAAAAACTTTTTAGCCAAAATGACTGTATTTTTGTCTTTTAGAGTCTTAAAAAGCCGGGTTTAGACAAGATAATTGCATTTCATAACCAGTGATCTGAAAAATTTTTTTGGTCAAAATGACTCTATTTTGGTCTCCAAGTGTCTAAAAAGCCTTTTTTAGTCAAAATAACTACGTTTGGTCACCAAAGGTCTGAAAACCTTTTTTCAGCCAAAATGACTGTATTTTTGTCTTTTAGAGTCTCAAAACTCCGCATTTAGATTTGGTATTTGTTTGGGTCAAAATGACTCTATTTTGGTCTCCAAGTGTCTAAAAAGCCTTTTTAGTCAAAATAACTGCATTTGGTCACCAAAGGTCTGAAAAACTTTTTTAGCCAAAATGACTGTACTTTTGTCTTTTAGAGTCTTAAAAAGCCGGGTTCAGACAAGATAATTGCATTTCGTAACCAGTGATCTGAAAACGTTTTTTTGGTCAAAATGACTCTATTTTGGTCTCCAAGTGTCTAAAAAGCCCTTTTTAGTCAAAATAACTGCATTTGTTTACCAAAGGTCTGAAAAAAAATTTAGTCAAAATGATTGTATTTTCGTCTATTAGAGTTTTAAAAAGCCGGTTTTGGACAAGATAATTGCATTTGGTAACCAATCGCCTGAAACACTTGTTTGGGTCAAAATTACTCTATTTTGGTCTCCAAGTGTCTAAAAATCCTTTTTTAGTCAAAATAACTGCATTTGGTCACCAAAGGTCTGAAAACCTTTTTTTAGCCAAAATAACAATATTGTTGTCCTTTAGAGTCTTAAAAAGCCGGTTTTAGACAAGATAATTGCATTTCCTGCCCAGTGATCTGAAAACATTTTTTTGGTAAAAATGACTCTATTTTGGTCTCTAAGTGTCTGAAAAGCCATTTTTTGTCAAAATAACTACGTTTGGTCACCAAAGGTCTGAAAACCTTTTTTTAGCCAAAATGACTGTATTTTTGTCTTTTAGAGTCTTAAAACACCGCTTTTAGACAAGATAAACTACATTTGGTAACCAATGGCCTGAAAAAATGTTTTTGGTCAAAATGACTCTATTTAGGTCTCCAAGTGTCTATAAAGCCCTTTTTAGTCAAAATAACTACGTTTGGTCACCGAAGGTCTGAAAAACTATTTTAGAGTCTCAAAACTCCGCATTTAGATTTGGTATTTGTTTGGGTCAAAATTACTCTATTTTGGTCTCCAAGTGTCTGAAAAGCCCTTTTTAGTCAAAATAACTACGTTTGGTCACCAAAGGTCTGAAAACCTTTTTTTTAGCCAAAATGACTGTATTTTTGTCTTTTAGAGTCTTAAAAAGCCGGGTTTAGACAAGATAATTGCATTTCGTAACCAGTGATATGAAAACTTTTTTTGGTCAAAATGACTCTATTTTGGTCTCCAAGTGTCTAAGAAGCCCTTTTAAGTCAAAATAACTGCATTTGGTCAGCAAAGGTATGAAAAAAAATTTAGTCAAAATAATTGTATTTTCGTCTATTAGAGTCTTAAAAACCGGTTTTGGACAAGATAATTGCATTTGGTAACCAATGGCCTGAAAAAATGTTTTTGGTCAAAATGACTATCTAGGTCTCCAAGTGTCTAAAAAGCCCTTTTTAGTCATAATAACTACGTTTGGTCAACAAAGGTCTGAAAAACTATTTTAGCCAAAATGACTGTATTTTTGTCTTTTAGAGTCTCAAAACTCCGCATTTAGATTTGGTATTTGTTTGGGTCAAAATGACTCTATTTTTGTCTCCAAGTGTCTAAAAAGCCTTTTTAGTCAAAATAACTGCATTTGGTCACCAAAGGTCTGAAAAACTTTTTTAGCCAAAATGACTGTATTTTTGTCTTTTAGAGTCTTAAAAAGCCGGGTTTAGACAAGATAATTGCATTTCGTAACCAGTGATCTGAAAACATTTTTTTGGTCAAAATGACTCTATTTTGGTCTCCAAGTGTCTAAAAAGCCCTTTTTAGTCAAAATAACTGCATTTGGTTACCAAAGGTCTGAAAAAAATTTAGTCAAAATGATTGTATTTTCGTCTATTAGAGTTTTAAAAAGCCGGTTTTGGACAAGATAATTGCATTTGGTAACCAATCGCCTGAAACACTTGTTTGGGTCAAAATTACTCTATTTTGGTCTCCAAGTGTCTAAAAATCCCTTTTTAGTCAAAATAACTGCATTTGGTCACCAAAGGTCTGAAAACCTTTTTTTGCCAAAATAACAGTATTTTTGTCCTTTAGAGTCTTAAAAAGCCGGTTTTAGACAAGATAATTGCATTTCGTGCCCAGTGATCTGAAAACATTTTTTTGGTAAAAATGACTCTATTTTGGTCTCCAAGTGTCTGAAAAGCCATTTTTTGTCAAAATAACTACGTTTGGTCACCAAAGGTCTGAAAACCTTTTTTTAGCCAAAATGACTGTGTTTTTGTCTTTTAGAGTCTTAAAACACCGCTTTTAGACAAGATAAACTACATTTGGTAACCAATGGCCTGAAAAAATGTTTTTGGTCAAAATGACTCTATTTAGGTCTCCAAGTGTCTAAAAAGCCCTTTTTAGTCATAATAACTACGTTTGGTCAACAAAGGTCTGAAAAACTATTTTAGCCAAAATGACTGTATTTTTGTCTTTTAGAGTCTCAAAACTCCGCATTTAAATTTGGTATTTATTTGGATCAAAATGACTCTATTTTGGTCTCCAAGTGTCTAAAAAGCCTTTTTAGTCAAAATAACTGCATTTGGTCACCAAAGGTCTGAAAAACTTTTTTAGCCAAAATGACTGTATTTTTGTCTTTTAGAGTCTTAAAAAGCCGGGTTTAGACAAGATAATTGCATTTCATAACCAGTGATCTGAAAAATTTTTTTGGTCAAAATGACTCTATTTTGGTCTCCAAGTGTCTAAAAAGCCTTTTTTAGTCAAAATAACTACGTTTGGTCACCAAAGGTCTGAAAACCTTTTTTCAGCCAAAATGACTGTATTTTTGTCTTTTAGAGTCTTAAAAAGCCGGGTTTAGACAAGATAATTGCATTTCGTAACCAGTGATATGAAAACTTTTTTTGGTCAAAATGACTCTATTTTGGTCTCCAAGTGTCTAAGAAGCCCTTTTAAGTCAAAATAACTGCATTTGGTCAGCAAAGGTATGAAAAAAAATTTAGTCAAAATGATTGTATTTTCGTCTATTAGAGTCTTAAAAACCGGTTTTGGACAAGATAATTGCATTTGGTAACCAATGGCATGAAAAAATGTTTTTGGTCAAAATGACTCTATCTAGGTCTCCAAGTGTCTAAAAAGCCCTTTTTAGTCATAATAACTACGTTTAGTCAACAAAGGTCTGAAAAACTATTGTAGCCAAAATGACTGTATTTTTGTCTTTTAGAGTCTCAAAACTCCGCATTTAGATTTGGTATTTGTTTGGGTCAAAATGACTCTATTTTTGTCTCCAAGTGTCTAAAAAGCCTTTTTAGTCAAAATAACTGCATTTGGTCACCAAAGGTCTGAAAAACTTTTTTAGCCAAAATGACTGTATTTTTGTCTTTTAGAGTCTTAAAAAGCCGGGTTCAGACAAGATAATTGCATTTCGTAACCAGTGATCTGAAAACATTTTTTTGGTCAAAATGACTCTATTTTGGTCTCCAAGTGTCTAAAAAGCCCTTTTTAGTCAAAATAACTGCATTTGTTTACCAAAGGTCTGAAAAAAATTTAGTCAAAATGATTGTATTTTCGTCTATTAGAGTTTTAAAAAGCCGGTTTTGGACAAGATAATTGCATTTGGTAACCAATCGCCTGAAACACTTGTTTGGGTCAAAATTACTCTATTTTGGTCTCCAAGTGTCTAAAAATCCTTTTTTAGTCAAAATAACTGCATTTGGTCACCAAAGGTCTGAAAACCTTTTTTTTAGCCAAAATAACAATATTGTTGTCCTTTAGAGTCTTAAAAAGCCGGTTTTAGACAAGATAATTGCATTTCGTGCCCAGTGATCTGAAAACATTTTTTTGGTAAAAATGACTCTATTTTGGTCTCCAAGTGTCTGAAAAGCCATTTTTTGTCAAAATAACTACGTTTGGTCACCAAAGGTCTGAAAACCTTTTTTTAGCCAAAATGACTGTATTTTTGTCTTTTAGAGTCTTAAAACACCGCTTTTAGACAAGATAAACTACATTTGGTAACCAATGGCCTGAAAAAATGTTTTTGGTCAAAATGACTCTATTTAGGTCTCCAAGTGTCTATAAAGCCCTTTTTAGTCAAAATAACTACGTTTGGTCACCGAAGGTCTGAAAAACTATTTTAGAGTCTCAAAACTCCGCATTTAGATTTGGTATTTGTTTGGGTCAAAATTACTCTATTTTGGTCTCCAAGTGTCTGAAAAGCCCTTTTTAGTCAAAATAACTACGTTTGATCACCAAAGGTCTGAAAACCTTTTTTTTTTAGCCAAAATGACTGTATTTTTGTCTTTTAGAGTCTTAAAAAGCCGGGTTTAGACAAGATAATTGCATTTCGTAACCAGTGATATGAAAACTTTTTTTGGTCAAAATGACTCTATTTTGGTCTCCAAGTGTCTAAGAAGCCCTTTTAAGTCAAAATAACTGCATTTGGTCAGCAAAGGTATGAAAAAAAATTTAGTCAAAATAATTGTATTTTCGTCTATTAGAGTCTTAAAAAGCCGGTTTTGGACAAGATAATTGCATTTGGTAACCAATCGCCTGAAACACTTGTTTGGGTCAAAATTACTCTATTTTGGTCTCCAAGTGTCTAAAAATCCTTTTTTAGTCAAAATAACTGCATTTGGTCACCAAAGGTCTGAAAACCTTTTTTTTAGCCAAAATAACAATATTGTTGTCCTTTAGAGTCTTAAAAAGCCGGTTTTAGACAAGATAATTGCATTTCGTGCCCAGTGATCTGAAAACATTTTTTTGGTAAAAATGACTCTATTTTGGTCTCCAAGTGTCTGAAAAGCCATTTTTTGTCAAAATAACTACGTTTGGTCACCAAAGGTCTGAAAACCTTTTTTTAGCCAAAATGACTGTATTTTTGTCTTTTAGAGTCTTAAAACACCGCTTTTAGACAAGATAAACTACATTTGGTAACCAATGGCCTGAAAAAATGTTTTTGGTCAAAATGACTCTATTTAGGTCTCCAAGTGTCTATAAAGCCCTTTTTAGTCAAAATAACTACGTTTGGTCACCGAAGGTCTGAAAAACTATTTTAGAGTCTCAAAACTCCGCATTTAGATTTGGTATTTGTTTGGGTCAAAATTACTCTATTTTGGTCTCCAAGTGTCTGAAAAGCCCTTTTTAGTCAAAATAACTACGTTTGATCACCAAAGGTCTGAAAACCTTTTTTTTTAGCCAAAATGACTGTATTTTTGTCTTTTAGAGTCTTAAAAAGCCGGGTTTAGACAAGATAATTGCATTTCGTAACCAGTGATATGAAAACTTTTTTTGGTCAAAATGACTCTATTTTGGTCTCCAAGTGTCTAAGAAGCCCTTTTAAGTCAAAATAACTGCATTTGGTCAGCAAAGGTATGAAAAAAATTTAGTCAAAATAATTGTATTTTCGTCTATTAGAGTCTTAAAAACCGGTTTTGGACAAGATAATTGCATTTGGTAACCAATGGCCTGAAAAAATGTTTTTGGTCAAAATGACTCTATCTAGGTCTCCAAGTGTCTAAAAAGCCCTTTTTAGTCATAATAACTACGTTTGGTCAACAAAGGTCTGAAAAACTATTTTAGCCAAAATGACTGTATTTTTGTCTTTTAGAGTCTCAAAACTCCGCATTTAGATTTGGTATTTGTTTGGGTCAAAATGACTCTATTTTTGTCTCCAAGTGTCTAAAAAGCCTTTTTAGTCAAAATAACTGCATTTTGTCACCAAAGGTCTGAAAAACTTTTTTAGCCAAAATGACTGTATTTTTGTCTTTTAGAGTCTTAAAAAGCCGGGTTTAGACAAGATAATTGCATTTCGTAACCAGTGATCTGAAAACATTTTTTTGGTCAAAATGACTCTATTTTGGTCTCCAAGTGTCTAAAAAGCCCTTTTTAGTCAAAATAACTGCATTTGGTTACCAAAGGTCTGAAAAATTTTTTGGTCAAAATGATTGTATTTTCGTCTATTAGAGTTTTTAAAAGCCGGTTTTGGACAAGATAATTGCATTTGGTAACCAATCGCCTGAAACACTTGTTTGGGTCAAAATTACTCTATTTTGGTCTCCAAGTGTCTAAAAATCCTTTTTAGTCAAAATAACTGCATTTGGTCACCAAAGGTCTGAAAACCTTTTTTTAGCCAAAATAACAGTATTTTTGTCCTTTAGGGTCTTAAAAAGCCGGTTTTAGACAAGATAATTGCATTTCGTGCCCAGTGATCTGAAAACATTTTTTTGGTAAAAATGACTCTATTTTGGTCTCCAAGTGTATGAAAAGCCATTTTTTGTCAAAATAACTACGTTTGGTCACCAAAGGTCTGAAAACCTTTTTTTAGCCAAAATGACTGTATTTTTGTCTTTTAGAGTCTTAAAACACCGCTTTTAGACAAGATAAACTACATTTGGTCACCAATGGCCTGAAAAAATGTTTTTGTTCAAAATGACTCTATTTTGGTCTCCAAGTGTCTAAAAAGCCCTTTTTATTCAAAATAACTACGTTTGGTCACCAAAGGTCTGAAAAACTTTTTTTAGCAAAAATTACTGGATTTTTGTCTTTTAGAGTCTTAAAAAGCCGGGTTTATACAAGATAAATGCATTTCGTAACCAGTGATCTGAAAAATTTTTTGGTCAAAATGACTATTTTGGTCTCCAAGTGTCTAAAAAGCCTTTTTAAGTCAAAATAACTGCATTTGGTCAGCAAAAGTATGAAAAAAAATTTAGTCAAAATGATTGTATTTTCGTCTATTAGAGTTTTAAAAAGCCGGTTTTGGACAAGATAATTGCATTTGGTAACCAGTCGCCTGAAACATTTGTTTGGGTCAAAATTACTCTATTTTGGTCTCCAAGTGTCTAAAAAGCCTTTTTTAGTCAAAATAACTGCATTTGGTCACCAAAAGTATGAAAACCTTTTTTTAGCCAAAATAACTGTATTTTTGTCTTTTAGAGTCTTAAAAAGCCGGTTTTAGATTTGGTATTTGTTTGGGTCAAAATGACTCTATTTTTGTCTCCAAGTGTCAAAAAAGACTTTTTTAGTCAAAATAACTGCATTTGGTCACCAAAGGTCTGAAACCCTTTTTTTAGCCAAAATGACTGTATTTTTGTCTTTTAGAGTCTTAAAACACCGCTTTTAGACAAGATAAACTACATTTGGTCACCAATGGCCTGAAAAAATGTTTTTGGTCAAAATGACTCTATTTAGGTTTCCAAGTGTCTATAAAGCCCTTTTTAGTCAAAATAACTACGTTTGGTCACCAAAGGTCCGAAAAACTTTTTTTAGCAAAAATGACTGTATTTTTGTCTTTTAGAGTCTTAAAATGCCGGGTTTATACAAGATAAGTGCATTTCGTAACCAGTGATCTGAAAATTTTTTTGGCCAAAATGACTCTATTTTGGTTTCCAAGTGCCTAAAAAGCCTTTTTAAGTCAAAATAACTGCATTTGGTCAGCAAAGGTATGAAAAAAAATTTAGTCAAAATGATTGTATTTTCGTAAATTAGAGTCTTAAAAACCGGCTTTGGACAAGATAATTGCATTTGGTAACCAATGGCCTGAAAAAATGTTTTTGGTCAAAATTACTCTATCTAGGTCTCCAAGTGTCTAAAAAGCCCTTTTTAGTCATAATAACTACGTTTGGTCAACAAAGGTCTGAAAAACTATTTTAGCCAAAATGACTGTATTTTTGTCTTTTAGAGTCTCAAAACTCCGCATTTAGATTTGGTATTTGTTTGGGTCAAAATGACTTTTTTTTTGTCTCCAAGTGTCTAAAAAGCCTTTTTAGTCAAAATAACTGCATTTGGTCACCAAAGGTCTGAAAAACTTTTTTAGCCAAAATGACTGTATTTTTGTCTTTTAGAGTCTTAAAAAGCCAGGTTTAGACAAGATAATTGCATTTCGTAACCAGTGATCTGAAAACATTTTTTTGGTCAAAATGACTCTATTTTGGTCTCCAAGTGTCTAAAAAGCCCTTTTTAGTCAAAATAACTGCATTTGGTTACCAAAGGTCTGAAAAAAAATTTTGTCAAAATGATTGTATTTTCGTCTATTAGAGTTTTAAAAAGCAGGTTTTGGACAAGATAATTGCATTTGGTAACCAATCGCCTGAAACACTTGTTTGGGTCAAAATTACTCTATTTTGGTCTCCAAGTGTCTAAAAATCCTTTTTTAGTCAAAATAACTGCATTTGGTCACCAAAGGTCTGAAAACCTTTTTTTTAGCCAAAATAACAGTATTTTTGTCCTTTAGAGTCTTAAAAAGCCGGTTTTAGACATGATAATTGCATTTCGTGCCCAGTGATCTGAAAACATTTTTTTGGTAAAAATGACTCTATTTTGGTCTCCAAATGTATGAAAAGCCATTTTTTGTCAAAATAACTACGTTTGGTCACCAAAGGTCTGAAAACCTTTTTTTAGCCAAAATGACTGTATTTTTGTCTTTTAGAGTCTTAAAACACCGCTTTTAGACAAGATAAACTACATTTGGTAACCAATGGCCTGAAAAAATGTTTTTGGTCAAAATGACTCTATATAGGTCTCCAAGTGTCTATAAAGCCCTTTTTAGTCAAAATAACTACGTTTGGTCACCGAAGGTCTGAAAAACTATTTTAGAGTCTCAAAACTCCGCATTTAGATTTGGTATTTGTTTGGGTCAAAATTACTCTATTTTGGTCTCCAAGTGTCTGAAAAGCCCTTTTTAGTCAAAATAAATACGTTTGGTCACCAAAGGTCTGAAAACCTTTTTTTAGCCAAAATGACTGTATTTTTGTCTTTTAGAGTCTTAAAAAGCCGGGTTTAGACAAGATAATTGCATTTCGTAACCAGTTATCTGAAAACTTTTTTTGGTCAAAATGACTCTATTTTGGTCTCCAAGTGTCTAAAAAGCCTTTTTAAGTCAAAATAACTGCATTTGGTGAGCAAAGGTATGAAAAAAAATTTGGTCAAAATGATTGTATTTATGTCTATTAGAGTCTTAAAAACCGGTTTTGGACAAGATAATTGCATTTGGTAACCAATGGCCTGAAAAAATGTTTTTGGTCAAAATGACTCTATCTAGGTCTCCAAGTGTCTAAAAAGCCCTTTTTAGTCTTAATAACTACGTTTGGTCAACAAAGGTCTGAAAAACTATTTTAGCCAAAATGACTGTATTTTTGTCTTTTAGAGTCTCAAAACTCCGCATTTAGATTTGGTATTTGTTTGGGTCAAAATGACTCTATTTTTGTCTCCAAGTGTCTAAAAAGCCTTTTTAGTCAAAATAACTGCATTTTGTCACCAAAGGTCTGAAAAACTTTTTTAGTCAAAATGACTGTATTTTTGTCTTTTAGAGTCCTAAAAAGCCGGGTTTAGACAAGATAATTGCATTTCGTAACCAGTGATCTGAAAACATTTTTTTGGTCAAAATGACTCTATTTTGGTCTCCAAGTGTCTAAAAAGCCCTTTTTAGTCAAAATAACTGCATTTGGTTACCAAAGGTCTGAAAAATTTTTTGGTCAAAATGATTGTATTTTCGTCTATTAGAGTTTTTAAAAGCCGGTTTTGGACAAGATAATTGCATTTGGTAACCAATCGCCTGAAACACTTGTTTGGGTCAAAATTACTCTATTTTGGTCTCCAAGTGTCTAAAAATCCTTTTTTAGTCAAAATAACTGCATTTGGTCACCAAAGGTCTGAAAACCTTTTTTTTAGCCAAAATAACAGTATTTTTGTCCTTTAGAGTCTTAAAAAGCCGGTTTTAGACATGATAATTGCATTTCGTGCCCAGTGATCTGAAAACATTTTTTTGGTAAAAATGACTCTATTTTGGTCTCCAAATGTATGAAAAGCCATTTTTTGTCAAAATAACTACGTTTGGTCACCAAAGGTCTGAAAACCTTTTTTTAGCCAAAATGACTGTATTTTTGTCTTTTAGAGTCTTAAAACACCGCTTTTAGACAAGATAAACTACATTTGGTAACCAATGGCCTGAAAAAATGTTTTTGGTCAAAATGACTCTATATAGGTCTCCAAGTGTCTATAAAGCCCTTTTTAGTCAAAATAACTACGTTTGGTCACCGAAGGTCTGAAAAACTATTTTAGAGTCTCAAAACTCCGCATTTAGATTTGGTATTTGTTTGGGTCAAAATTACTCTATTTTGGTCTCCAAGTGTCTGAAAAGCCCTTTTTAGTCAAAATAAATACGTTTGGTCACCAAAGGTCTGAAAACCTTTTTTTAGCCAAAATGACTGTATTTTTGTCTTTTAGAGTCTTAAAAAGCCGGGTTTAGACAAGATAATTGCATTTCGTAACCAGTTATCTGAAAACTTTTTTTGGTCAAAATGACTCTATTTTGGTCTCCAAGTGTCTAAAAAGCCTTTTTAAGTCAAAATAACTGCATTTGGTGAGCAAAGGTATGAAAAAAAATTTGGTCAAAATGATTGTATTTATGTCTATTAGAGTCTTAAAAACCGGTTTTGGACAAGATAATTGCATTTGGTAACCAATGGCCTGAAAAAATGTTTTTGGTCAAAATGACTCTATCTAGGTCTCCAAGTGTCTAAAAAGCCCTTTTTAGTCTTAATAACTACGTTTGGTCAACAAAGGTCTGAAAAACTATTTTAGCCAAAATGACTGTATTTTTGTCTTTTAGAGTCTCAAAACTCCGCATTTAGATTTGGTATTTGTTTGGGTCAAAATGACTCTATTTTTGTCTCCAAGTGTCTAAAAAGCCTTTTTAGTCAAAATAACTGCATTTTGTCACCAAAGGTCTGAAAAACTTTTTTAGCCAAAATGACTGTATTTTTGTCTTTTAGAGTCCTAAAAAGCCGGGTTTAGACAAGATAATTGCATTTCGTAACCAGTGATCTGAAAACATTTTTTTGGTCAAAATGACTCTATTTTGGTCTCCAAGTGTCTAAAAAGCCCTTTTTAGTCAAAATAACTGCATTTGGTTACCAAAGGTCTGAAAAATTTTTTGGTCAAAATGATTGTATTTTCGTCTATTAGAGTTTTTAAAAGCCGGTTTTGGACAAGATAATTGCATTTGGTAACCAATCGCCTGAAACACTTGTTTGGGTCAAAATTACTCTATTTTGGTCTCCAAGTGTCTAAAAATCCTTTTTAGTCAAAATAACTGCATTTGGTCACCAAAGGTCTGAAAACCTTTTTTTAGCCAAAATAACAGTATTTTTGTCCTTTAGAGTCTTAAAAAGCCGGTTTTAGACAAGATAATTGCATTTCGTGCCCAGTGATCTGAAAACATTTTTTTGGTAAAAATGACTCTATTTTGGTCTCCAAGTGTATGAAAAGCCATTTTTTGTCAAAATAACTACGTTTGGTCACCAAAGGTCTGAAAACCTTTTTTTAGCCAAAATGACTGTATTTTTGTCTTTTAGAGTCTTAAAACACCGCTTTTAGACAAGATAAACTACATTTGGTCACCAATGGCCTGAAAAAATGTTTTTGTTCAAAATGACTCTATTTTGGTCTCCAAGTGTCTACAAAGCCCTTTTTATTCAAAATAACTACGTTTGGTCACCAAAGGTCTGAAAAACTTTTTTTAGCAAAAATTACTGGATTTTTGTCTTTTAGAGTCTTAAAAAGCCGGGTTTATACAAGATAAATGCATTTCGTAACCAGTGATCTGAAAAATTTTTTGGTCAAAATGACTATTTTGGTCTCCAAGTGTCTAAAAAGCCTTTTTAAGTCAAAATAACTGCATTTGGTCAGCAAAAGTATGAAAAAAAATTTAGTCAAAATGATTGTATTTTCGTCTATTAGAGTTTTAAAAAGCCGGTTTTGGACAAGATAATTGCATTTGGTAACCAGTCGCCTGAAACATTTGTTTGGGTCAAAATTACTCTATTTTGGTCTCCAAGTGTCTAAAAAGCCTTTTTTAGTCAAAATAACTGCATTTGGTCACCAAAGGTATGAAAACCTTTTTTTAGCCAAAATAACTGTATTTTTGTCTTTTAGAGTCTTAAAAAGCCGGTTTTAGATTTGGTATTTGTTTGGGTCAAAATGACTCTATTTTTGTCTCCAAGTGTCAAAAAAGACTTTTTTAGTCAAAATAACTGCATTTGGTCACCAAAGGTCTGAAACCCTTTTTTTAGCCAAAATGACTGTATTTTTGTCTTTTAGAGTCTTAAAACACCGCTTTTAGACAAGATAAACTACATTTGGTCACCAATGGCCTGAAAAAATGTTTTTGTTCAAAATGACTCTATTTTGGTCTCCAAGTGTCTACAAAGCCCTTTTTATTCAAAATAACTACGTTTGGTCACCAAAGGTCTGAAAAACTTTTTTTAGCAAAAATTACTGGATTTTTGTCTTTTAGAGTCTTAAAAAGCCGGGTTTATACAAGATAAATGCATTTCGTAACCAGTGATCTGAAAAATTTTTTGGTCAAAATGACTATTTTGGTCTCCAAGTGTCTAAAAAGCCTTTTTAAGTCAAAATAACTGCATTTGGTCAGCAAAAGTATGAAAAAAAATTTAGTCAAAATGATTGTATTTTCGTCTATTAGAGTTTTAAAAAGCCGGTTTTGGACAAGATAATTGCATTTGGTAACCAGTCGCCTGAAACATTTGTTTGGGTCAAAATTACTCTATTTTGGTCTCCAAGTGTCTAAAAAGCCTTTTTTAGTCAAAATAACTGCATTTGGTCACCAAAGGTATGAAAACCTTTTTTTAGCCAAAATAACTGTATTTTTGTCTTTTAGAGTCTTAAAAAGCCGGTTTTAGATTTGGTATTTGTTTGGGTCAAAATGACTCTATTTTTGTCTCCAAGTGTCAAAAAAGACTTTTTTAGTCAAAATAACTGCATTTGGTCACCAAAGGTCTGAAACCCTTTTTTTAGCCAAAATGACTGTATTTTTGTCTTTTAGAGTCTTAAAACACCGCTTTTAGACAAGATAAACTACATTTGGTCACCAATGGCCTGAAAAAATGTTTTTGGTCAAAATGACTCTATTTAGGTTTCCAAGTGTCTATAAAGCCCTTTTTAGTCAAAATAACTACGTTTGGTCACCAAAGGTCCGAAAAACTTTTTTTAGCAAAAATGACTGTATTTTTGTCTTTTAGAGTCTTAAAATGCCGGGTTTATACAAGATAAGTGCATTTCGTAACCAGTGATCTGAAAATTTTTTTGGCCAAAATGACTCTATTTTGGTTTCCAAGTGCCTAAAAAGCCTTTTTAAGTCAAAATAACTGCATTTGGTCAGCAAAGGTATGAAAAAAAATTTAGTCAAAATGATTGTATTTTCGTAAATTAGAGTCTTAAAAACCGGCTTTGGACAAGATAATTGCATTTGGTAACCAATGGCCTGAAAAAATGTTTTTGGTCAAAATTACTCTATCTAGGTCTCCAAGTGTCTAAAAAGCCCTTTTTAGTCATAATAACTACGTTTGGTCAACAAAGGTCTGAAAAACTATTTTAGCCAAAATGACTGTATTTTTGTCTTTTAGAGTCTCAAAACTCCGCATTTAGATTTGGTATTTGTTTGGGTCAAAATGACTTTTTTTTTGTCTCCAAGTGTCTAAAAAGCCTTTTTAGTCAAAATAACTGCATTTGGTCACCAAAGGTCTGAAAAACTTTTTTAGCCAAAATGACTGTATTTTTGTCTTTTAGAGTCTTAAAAAGCCAGGTTTAGACAAGATAATTGCATTTCGTAACCAGTGATCTGAAAACATTTTTTTGGTCAAAATGACTCTATTTTGGTCTCCAAGTGTCTAAAAAGCCCTTTTTAGTCAAAATAACTGCATTTGGTTACCAAAGGTCTGAAAAAAAATTTTGTCAAAATGATTGTATTTTCGTCTATTAGAGTTTTAAAAAGCAGGTTTTGGACAAGATAATTGCATTTGGTAACCAATCGCCTGAAACACTTGTTTGGGTCAAAATTACTCTATTTTGGTCTCCAAGTGTCTAAAAATCCTTTTTTAGTCAAAATAACTGCATTTGGTCACCAAAGGTCTGAAAACCTTTTTTTTAGCCAAAATAACAGTATTTTTGTCCTTTAGAGTCTTAAAAAGCCGGTTTTAGACATGATAATTGCATTTCGTGCCCAGTGATCTGAAAACATTTTTTTGGTAAAAATGACTCTATTTTGGTCTCCAAATGTATGAAAAGCCATTTTTTGTCAAAATAACTACGTTTGGTCACCAAAGGTCTGAAAACCTTTTTTTAGCCAAAATGACTGTATTTTTGTCTTTTAGAGTCTTAAAACACCGCTTTTAGACAAGATAAACTACATTTGGTAACCAATGGCCTGAAAAAATGTTTTTGGTCAAAATGACTCTATATAGGTCTCCAAGTGTCTATAAAGCCCTTTTTAGTCAAAATAACTACGTTTGGTCACCGAAGGTCTGAAAAACTATTTTAGAGTCTCAAAACTCCGCATTTAGATTTGGTATTTGTTTGGGTCAAAATTACTCTATTTTGGTCTCCAAGTGTCTGAAAAGCCCTTTTTAGTCAAAATAAATACGTTTGGTCACCAAAGGTCTGAAAACCTTTTTTTAGCCAAAATGACTGTATTTTTGTCTTTTAGAGTCTTAAAAAGCCGGGTTTAGACAAGATAATTGCATTTCGTAACCAGTTATCTGAAAACTTTTTTTGGTCAAAATGACTCTATTTTGGTCTCCAAGTGTCTAAAAAGCCTTTTTAAGTCAAAATAACTGCATTTGGTGAGCAAAGGTATGAAAAAAAATTTGGTCAAAATGATTGTATTTATGTCTATTAGAGTCTTAAAAACCGGTTTTGGACAAGATAATTGCATTTGGTAACCAATGGCCTGAAAAAATGTTTTTGGTCAAAATGACTCTATCTAGGTCTCCAAGTGTCTAAAAAGCCCTTTTTAGTCTTAATAACTACGTTTGGTCAACAAAGGTCTGAAAAACTATTTTAGCCAAAATGACTGTATTTTTGTCTTTTAGAGTCTCAAAACTCCGCATTTAGATTTGGTATTTGTTTGGGTCAAAATGACTCTATTTTTGTCTCCAAGTGTCTAAAAAGCCTTTTTAGTCAAAATAACTGCATTTTGTCACCAAAGGTCTGAAAAACTTTTTTAGCCAAAATGACTGTATTTTTGTCTTTTAGAGTCCTAAAAAGCCGGGTTTAGACAAGATAATTGCATTTCGTAACCAGTGATCTGAAAACATTTTTTTGGTCAAAATGACTCTATTTTGGTCTCCAAGTGTCTAAAAAGCCCTTTTTAGTCAAAATAACTGCATTTGGTTACCAAAGGTCTGAAAAATTTTTTGGTCAAAATGATTGTATTTTCGTCTATTAGAGTTTTTAAAAGCCGGTTTTGGACAAGATAATTGCATTTGGTAACCAATCGCCTGAAACACTTGTTTGGGTCAAAATTACTCTATTTTGGTCTCCAAGTGTCTAAAAATCCTTTTTTAGTCAAAATAACTGCATTTGGTCACCAAAGGTCTGAAAACCTTTTTTTTAGCCAAAATAACAGTATTTTTGTCCTTTAGAGTCTTAAAAAGCCGGTTTTAGACATGATAATTGCATTTCGTGCCCAGTGATCTGAAAACATTTTTTTGGTAAAAATGACTCTATTTTGGTCTCCAAATGTATGAAAAGCCATTTTTTGTCAAAATAACTACGTTTGGTCACCAAAGGTCTGAAAACCTTTTTTTAGCCAAAATGACTGTATTTTTGTCTTTTAGAGTCTTAAAACACCGCTTTTAGACAAGATAAACTACATTTGGTAACCAATGGCCTGAAAAAATGTTTTTGGTCAAAATGACTCTATATAGGTCTCCAAGTGTCTATAAAGCCCTTTTTAGTCAAAATAACTACGTTTGGTCACCGAAGGTCTGAAAAACTATTTTAGAGTCTCAAAACTCCGCATTTAGATTTGGTATTTGTTTGGGTCAAAATTACTCTATTTTGGTCTCCAAGTGTCTGAAAAGCCCTTTTTAGTCAAAATAAATACGTTTGGTCACCAAAGGTCTGAAAACCTTTTTTTAGCCAAAATGACTGTATTTTTGTCTTTTAGAGTCTTAAAAAGCCGGGTTTAGACAAGATAATTGCATTTCGTAACCAGTTATCTGAAAACTTTTTTTGGTCAAAATGACTCTATTTTGGTCTCCAAGTGTCTAAAAAGCCTTTTTAAGTCAAAATAACTGCATTTGGTGAGCAAAGGTATGAAAAAAAATTTGGTCAAAATGATTGTATTTATGTCTCTTAGAGTCTTAAAAACCGGTTTTGGACAAGATAATTGCATTTGGTAACCAATGGCCTGAAAAAATGTTTTTGGTCAAAATGACTCTATCTAGGTCTCCAAGTGTCTAAAAAGCCCTTTTTAGTCTTAACTACGTTTGGTCAACAAAGGTCTGAAAAACTATTTTAGCCAAAATGACTGTATTTTTGTCTTTTAGAGTCTCAAAACTCCGCATTTAGATTTGGTATTTGTTTGGGTCAAAATGACTCTATTTTTGTCTCCAAGTGTCTAAAAAGCCTTTTTAGTCAAAATAACTGCATTTTGTCACCAAAGGTCTGAAAAACTTTTTTAGCCAAAATGACTGTATTTTTGTCTTTTAGAGTCCTAAAAAGCCGGGTTTAGACAAGATAATTGCATTTCGTAACCAGTGATCTGAAAACATTTTTTTGGTCAAAATGACTCTATTTTGGTCTCCAAGTGTCTAAAAAGCCCTTTTTAGTCAAAATAACTGCATTTGGTTACCAAAGGTCTGAAAAATTTTTTGGTCAAAATGATTGTATTTTCGTCTATTAGAGTTTTTAAAAGCCGGTTTTGGACAAGATAATTGCATTTGGTAACCAATCGCCTGAAACACTTGTTTGGGTCAAAATTACTCTATTTTGGTCTCCAAGTGTCTAAAAATCCTTTTTAGTCAAAATAACTGCATTTGGTCACCAAAGGTCTGAAAACCTTTTTTTAGCCAAAATAACAGTATTTTTGTCCTTTAGAGTCTTAAAAAGCCGGTTTTAGACAAGATAATTGCATTTCGTGCCCAGTGATCTGAAAACATTTTTTTGGTAAAAATGACTCTATTTTGGTCTCCAAGTGTATGAAAAGCCATTTTTTGTCAAAATAACTACGTTTGGTCACCAAAGGTCTGAAAACCTTTTTTTAGCCAAAATGACTGTATTTTTGTCTTTTAGAGTCTTAAAACACCGCTTTTAGACAAGATAAACTACATTTGGTCACCAATGGCCTGAAAAAATGTTTTTGTTCAAAATGACTCTATTTTGGTCTCCAAGTGTCTACAAAGCCCTTTTTATTCAAAATAACTACGTTTGGTCACCAAAGGTCTGAAAAACTTTTTTTAGCAAAAATTACTGGATTTTTGTCTTTTAGAGTCTTAAAAAGCCGGGTTTATACAAGATAAATGCATTTCGTAACCAGTGATCTGAAAAATTTTTTGGTCAAAATGACTATTTTGGTCTCCAAGTGTCTAAAAAGCCTTTTTAAGTCAAAATAACTGCATTTGGTCAGCAAAAGTATGAAAAAAAATTTAGTCAAAATGATTGTATTTTCGTCTATTAGAGTTTTAAAAAGCCGGTTTTGGACAAGATAATTGCATTTGGTAACCAGTCGCCTGAAACATTTGTTTGGGTCAAAATTACTCTATTTTGGTCTCCAAGTGTCTAAAAAGCCTTTTTTAGTCAAAATAACTGCATTTGGTCACCAAAGGTATGAAAACCTTTTTTTAGCCAAAATAACTGTATTTTTGTCTTTTAGAGTCTTAAAAAGCCGGTTTTAGATTTGGTATTTGTTTGGGTCAAAATGACTCTATTTTTGTCTCCAAGTGTCAAAAAAGACTTTTTTAGTCAAAATAACTGCATTTGGTCACCAAAGGTCTGAAACCCTTTTTTTAGCCAAAATGACTGTATTTTTGTCTTTTAGAGTCTTAAAAAGCCGGTTTTAGACAAGATAATTGCATTTCGTGCCCAGTGATCTGAAAACATTTTTTTGGTAAAAATGACTCTATTTTGGTCTCCAAGTGTCTGAAAAGCCATTTTTTGTCAAAATAACTACGTTTGGTCACCAAAGGTCTGAAAACCTTTTTTTAGCCAAAATGACTGTATTTTTGTCTTTTAGAGTCTTAACCGGTTGCCGACCGCCGCACGACTATATACTGCGGCGGTCAGCCCCGGCCAGGCAGAGTGACGTATCGGTACGTCACTCGCCTGTCACTGACTTGCGAGCCTATAGCGAGCGGGCGCACGCCCGCCGAGGCGCGCGCCCGCCGCGGCTCGTTCACAGGCAAGTCAGTGCGTGTGACCGGCGGACTCGATGTCCGCCGGCCACACTACGATCGCTCCTGTGAAGGGAGAAAGACAGAGCAGCTTGTGTAAACAAGCTGCCTGTCAGTTCTCCCTGTGTAAAAGTGAAGATCTGACCGTTCTACTATGTAGAACGGTTGATCTTTGCTTTTACACCAATAGCAATGTCCCTACACAGTAGAAAGCACGCCCCTAGGACACACTTAACCCCTCCCTTCCCAATAAAGTTAACCCCTTCCCTGCCAGTGTCATTTTTGCAGTAACAGTGCATATGTATAGCACTGATTACTGCAGTAATGTCACTGGTAACCCCAAAAGTGTCAAAAATGTCAGTCAAGGGTCCGATCTGTCCGCCGCAATGTCGCAGTACCGAAAAAAAAATCGCAGATCGCCGCCATTACGCGTTAAAAAAAAAACACCAAAAATGACAAAAATCTTTCTCTTTGTTAGTAAACGCGATAACTTTTGCGCAAACCAATCAAAATACGCTTTTTGCGATTTTTTTTACCAAACATAGGTAGCATAAAACAAATTGGCCGAAAAATGTTAAAAAATTTTGATTTTTACTTTTTTTTTTGGGGAATTTCATATAAAAAAATGTGAAAAATATTGTTATTTTTGCAAAATTTACGCTCTTTTTTTGTTTATAGCGCGTGATCAAAAAATCGCACAGGTGATCAAATACCACCAAAAGAAAGCTCTGTTTGTGGGAAAAAAAGGACGTCAAATTCGTTTAGGTACAGCGTCGCACGACCGCGCAATTGTCCGTTAAAGTCACGCAGTAAAAAATCGCAAAAAAACCCCTGGTCCTTTAGCAGCCAAATCCTCCGGGGCTTAAGTGGTTAAAACACCGCTTTTAGACAAGATAAACTACATTTGGTAACCAATGGCCTGAAAAAATGTTTTTGGTCAAAATGACTCTATTTAGGTCTCCAAGTGTCTATAAAGCCCTTTTTAGTCAAAATAACTACGTTTGGTCACCGAAGGTCTGAAAAACTATTTTAGAGTCTCAAAACTCCGCATTTAGATTTGGTATTTGTTTGGGTCAAAATTACTCTATTTTGGTCTCCAAGTGTCTGAAAAGCCCTTTTTAGTCAAAATAACTACGTTTGATCACCAAAGGTCTGAAAACCTTTTTTTTTTAGCCAAAATGACTGTATTTTTGTCTTTTAGAGTCTTAAAAAGCCGGGTTTAGACAAGATAATTGCATTTCGTAACCAGTGATATGAAAACTTTTTTTGGTCAAAATGACTCTATTTTGGTCTCCAAGTGTCTAAGAAGCCCTTTTAAGTCAAAATAACTGCATTTGGTCAGCAAAGGTATGAAAAAAATTTAGTCAAAATAATTGTATTTTCGTCTATTAGAGTCTTAAAAACCGGTTTTGGACAAGATAATTGCATTTGGTAACCAATGGCCTGAAAAAATGTTTTTGGTCAAAATGACTCTATCTAGGTCTCCAAGTGTCTAAAAAGCCCTTTTTAGTCATAATAACTACGTTTGGTCAACAAAGGTCTGAAAAACTATTTTAGCCAAAATGACTGTATTTTTGTCTTTTAGAGTCTCAAAACTCCGCATTTAGATTTGGTATTTGTTTGGGTCAAAATGACTCTATTTTTGTCTCCAAGTGTCTAAAAAGCCTTTTTAGTCAAAATAACTGCATTTTGTCACCAAAGGTCTGAAAAACTTTTTTAGCCAAAATGACTGTATTTTTGTCTTTTAGAGTCTTAAAAAGCCGGGTTTAGACAAGATAATTGCATTTCGTAACCAGTGATCTGAAAACATTTTTTTGGTCAAAATGACTCTATTTTGGTCTCCAAGTGTCTAAAAAGCCCTTTTTAGTCAAAATAACTGCATTTGGTTACCAAAGGTCTGAAAAATTTTTTGGTCAAAATGATTGTATTTTCGTCTATTAGAGTTTTTAAAAGCCGGTTTTGGACAAGATAATTGCATTTGGTAACCAATCGCCTGAAACACTTGTTTGGGTCAAAATTACTCTATTTTGGTCTCCAAGTGTCTAAAAATCCTTTTTAGTCAAAATAACTGCATTTGGTCACCAAAGGTCTGAAAACCTTTTTTTAGCCAAAATAACAGTATTTTTGTCCTTTAGGGTCTTAAAAAGCCGGTTTTAGACAAGATAATTGCATTTCGTGCCCAGTGATCTGAAAACATTTTTTTGGTAAAAATGACTCTATTTTGGTCTCCAAGTGTATGAAAAGCCATTTTTTGTCAAAATAACTACGTTTGGTCACCAAAGGTCTGAAAACCTTTTTTTAGCCAAAATGACTGTATTTTTGTCTTTTAGAGTCTTAAAACACCGCTTTTAGACAAGATAAACTACATTTGGTCACCAATGGCCTGAAAAAATGTTTTTGTTCAAAATGACTCTATTTTGGTCTCCAAGTGTCTAAAAAGCCCTTTTTATTCAAAATAACTACGTTTGGTCACCAAAGGTCTGAAAAACTTTTTTTAGCAAAAATTACTGGATTTTTGTCTTTTAGAGTCTTAAAAAGCCGGGTTTATACAAGATAAATGCATTTCGTAACCAGTGATCTGAAAAATTTTTTGGTCAAAATGACTATTTTGGTCTCCAAGTGTCTAAAAAGCCTTTTTAAGTCAAAATAACTGCATTTGGTCAGCAAAAGTATGAAAAAAAATTTAGTCAAAATGATTGTATTTTCGTCTATTAGAGTTTTAAAAAGCCGGTTTTGGACAAGATAATTGCATTTGGTAACCAGTCGCCTGAAACATTTGTTTGGGTCAAAATTACTCTATTTTGGTCTCCAAGTGTCTAAAAAGCCTTTTTTAGTCAAAATAACTGCATTTGGTCACCAAAAGTATGAAAACCTTTTTTTAGCCAAAATAACTGTATTTTTGTCTTTTAGAGTCTTAAAAAGCCGGTTTTAGATTTGGTATTTGTTTGGGTCAAAATGACTCTATTTTTGTCTCCAAGTGTCAAAAAAGACTTTTTTAGTCAAAATAACTGCATTTGGTCACCAAAGGTCTGAAACCCTTTTTTTAGCCAAAATGACTGTATTTTTGTCTTTTAGAGTCTTAAAACACCGCTTTTAGACAAGATAAACTACATTTGGTCACCAATGGCCTGAAAAAATGTTTTTGGTCAAAATGACTCTATTTAGGTTTCCAAGTGTCTATAAAGCCCTTTTTAGTCAAAATAACTACGTTTGGTCACCAAAGGTCCGAAAAACTTTTTTTTAGCAAAAATGACTGTATTTTTGTCTTTTAGAGTCTTAAAATGCCGGGTTTATACAAGATAAGTGCATTTCGTAACCAGTGATCTGAAAATTTTTTTGGCCAAAATGACTCTATTTTGGTTTCCAAGTGCCTAAAAAGCCTTTTTAAGTCAAAATAACTGCATTTGGTCAGCAAAGGTATGAAAAAAAATTTAGTCAAAATGATTGTATTTTCGTAAATTAGAGTCTTAAAAACCGGCTTTGGACAAGATAATTGCATTTGGTAACCAATGGCCTGAAAAAATGTTTTTGGTCAAAATTACTCTATCTAGGTCTCCAAGTGTCTAAAAAGCCCTTTTTAGTCATAATAACTACGTTTGGTCAACAAAGGTCTGAAAAACTATTTTAGCCAAAATGACTGTATTTTTGTCTTTTAGAGTCTTAAAAAGCCAGGTTTAGACAAGATAATTGCATTTCGTAACCAGTGATCTGAAAACATTTTTTTGGTCAAAATGACTCTATTTTGGTCTCCAAGTGTCTAAAAAGCCCTTTTTAGTCAAAATAACTGCATTTGGTTACCAAAGGTCTGAAAAAAAATTTTGTCAAAATGATTGTATTTTCGTCTATTAGAGTTTTAAAAAGCAGGTTTTGGACAAGATAATTGCATTTGGTAACCAATCGCCTGAAACACTTGTTTGGGTCAAAATTACTCTATTTTGGTCTCCAAGTGTCTAAAAATCCTTTTTTAGTCAAAATAACTGCATTTGGTCACCAAAGGTCTGAAAACCTTTTTTTTAGCCAAAATAACAGTATTTTTGTCCTTTAGAGTCTTAAAAAGCCGGTTTTAGACATGATAATTGCATTTCGTGCCCAGTGATCTGAAAACATTTTTTTGGTAAAAATGACTCTATTTTGGTCTCCAAATGTATGAAAAGCCATTTTTTGTCAAAATAACTACGTTTGGTCACCAAAGGTCTGAAAACCTTTTTTTAGCCAAAATGACTGTATTTTTGTCTTTTAGAGTCTTAAAACACCGCTTTTAGACAAGATAAACTACATTTGGTAACCAATGGCCTGAAAAAATGTTTTTGGTCAAAATGACTCTATATAGGTCTCCAAGTGTCTATAAAGCCCTTTTTAGTCAAAATAACTACGTTTGGTCACCGAAGGTCTGAAAAACTATTTTAGAGTCTCAAAACTCCGCATTTAGATTTGGTATTTGTTTGGGTCAAAATTACTCTATTTTGGTCTCCAAGTGTCTGAAAAGCCCTTTTTAGTCAAAATAAATACGTTTGGTCACCAAAGGTCTGAAAACCTTTTTTTAGCCAAAATGACTGTATTTTTGTCTTTTAGAGTCTTAAAAAGCCGGGTTTAGACAAGATAATTGCATTTCGTAACCAGTTATCTGAAAACTTTTTTTGGTCAAAATGACTCTATTTTGGTCTCCAAGTGTCTAAAAAGCCTTTTTAAGTCAAAATAACTGCATTTGGTGAGCAAAGGTATGAAAAAAAATTTGGTCAAAATGATTGTATTTATGTCTATTAGAGTCTTAAAAACCGGTTTTGGACAAGATAATTGCATTTGGTAACCAATGGCCTGAAAAAATGTTTTTGGTCAAAATGACTCTATCTAGGTCTCCAAGTGTCTAAAAAGCCCTTTTTAGTCTTAATAACTACGTTTGGTCAACAAAGGTCTGAAAAACTATTTTAGCCAAAATGACTGTATTTTTGTCTTTTAGAGTCTCAAAACTCCGCATTTAGATTTGGTATTTGTTTGGGTCAAAATGACTCTATTTTTGTCTCCAAGTGTCTAAAAAGCCTTTTTAGTCAAAATAACTGCATTTTGTCACCAAAGGTCTGAAAAACTTTTTTAGCCAAAATGACTGTATTTTTGTCTTTTAGAGTCCTAAAAAGCCGGGTTTAGACAAGATAATTGCATTTCGTAACCAGTGATCTGAAAACATTTTTTTGGTCAAAATGACTCTATTTTGGTCTCCAAGTGTCTAAAAAGCCCTTTTTAGTCAAAATAACTGCATTTGGTTACCAAAGGTCTGAAAAATTTTTTGGTCAAAATGATTGTATTTTCGTCTATTAGAGTTTTTAAAAGCCGGTTTTGGACAAGATAATTGCATTTGGTAACCAATCGCCTGAAACACTTGTTTGGGTCAAAATTACTCTATTTTGGTCTCCAAGTGTCTAAAAATCCTTTTTTAGTCAAAATAACTGCATTTGGTCACCAAAGGTCTGAAAACCTTTTTTTTAGCCAAAATAACAGTATTTTTGTCCTTTAGAGTCTTAAAAAGCCGGTTTTAGACATGATAATTGCATTTCGTGCCCAGTGATCTGAAAACATTTTTTTGGTAAAAATGACTCTATTTTGGTCTCCAAATGTATGAAAAGCCATTTTTTGTCAAAATAACTACGTTTGGTCACCAAAGGTCTGAAAACCTTTTTTTAGCCAAAATGACTGTATTTTTGTCTTTTAGAGTCTTAAAACACCGCTTTTAGACAAGATAAACTACATTTGGTAACCAATGGCCTGAAAAAATGTTTTTGGTCAAAATGACTCTATATAGGTCTCCAAGTGTCTATAAAGCCCTTTTTAGTCAAAATAACTACGTTTGGTCACCGAAGGTCTGAAAAACTATTTTAGAGTCTCAAAACTCCGCATTTAGATTTGGTATTTGTTTGGGTCAAAATTACTCTATTTTGGTCTCCAAGTGTCTGAAAAGCCCTTTTTAGTCAAAATAAATACGTTTGGTCACCAAAGGTCTGAAAACCTTTTTTTAGCCAAAATGACTGTATTTTTGTCTTTTAGAGTCTTAAAAAGCCGGGTTTAGACAAGATAATTGCATTTCGTAACCAGTTATCTGAAAACTTTTTTTGGTCAAAATGACTCTATTTTGGTCTCCAAGTGTCTAAAAAGCCTTTTTAAGTCAAAATAACTGCATTTGGTGAGCAAAGGTATGAAAAAAAATTTGGTCAAAATGATTGTATTTATGTCTATTAGAGTCTTAAAAACCGGTTTTGGACAAGATAATTGCATTTGGTAACCAATGGCCTGAAAAAATGTTTTTGGTCAAAATGACTCTATCTAGGTCTCCAAGTGTCTAAAAAGCCCTTATTAGTCTTAATAACTACGTTTGGTCAACAAAGGTCTGAAAAACTATTTTAGCCAAAATGACTGTATTTTTGTCTTTTAGAGTCTCAAAACTCCGCATTTAGATTTGGTATTTGTTTGGGTCAAAATGACTCTATTTTTGTCTCCAAGTGTCTAAAAAGCCTTTTTAGTCAAAATAACTGCATTTTGTCACCAAAGGTCTGAAAAACTTTTTTAGCCAAAATGACTGTATTTTTGTCTTTTAGAGTCCTAAAAAGCCGGGTTTAGACAAGATAATTGCATTTCGTAACCAGTGATCTGAAAACATTTTTTTGGTCAAAATGACTCTATTTTGGTCTCCAAGTGTCTAAAAAGCCCTTTTTAGTCAAAATAACTGCATTTGGTTACCAAAGGTCTGAAAAATTTTTTGGTCAAAATGATTGTATTTTCGTCTATTAGAGTTTTTAAAAGCCGGTTTTGGACAAGATAATTGCATTTGGTAACCAATCGCCTGAAACACTTGTTTGGGTCAAAATTACTCTATTTTGGTCTCCAAGTGTCTAAAAATCCTTTTTAGTCAAAATAACTGCATTTGGTCACCAAAGGTCTGAAAACCTTTTTTTAGCCAAAATAACAGTATTTTTGTCCTTTAGAGTCTTAAAAAGCCGGTTTTAGACAAGATAATTGCATTTCGTGCCCAGTGATCTGAAAACATTTTTTTGGTAAAAATGACTCTATTTTGGTCTCCAAGTGTATGAAAAGCCATTTTTTGTCAAAATAACTACGTTTGGTCACCAAAGGTCTGAAAACCTTTTTTTAGCCAAAATGACTGTATTTTTGTCTTTTAGAGTCTTAAAACACCGCTTTTAGACAAGATAAACTACATTTGGTCACCAATGGCCTGAAAAAATGTTTTTGTTCAAAATGACTCTATTTTGGTCTCCAAGTGTCTACAAAGCCCTTTTTATTCAAAATAACTACGTTTGGTCACCAAAGGTCTGAAAAACTTTTTTTAGCAAAAATTACTGGATTTTTGTCTTTTAGAGTCTTAAAAAGCCGGGTTTATACAAGATAAATGCATTTCGTAACCAGTGATCTGAAAAATTTTTTGGTCAAAATGACTATTTTGGTCTCCAAGTGTCTAAAAAGCCTTTTTAAGTCAAAATAACTGCATTTGG
The DNA here is from genome assembly GCF_965119305.1 of Pelophylax lessonae. Taxonomy (NCBI): domain Eukaryota; kingdom Metazoa; phylum Chordata; class Amphibia; order Anura; family Ranidae; genus Pelophylax; species Pelophylax lessonae. Next base: position 152,321,107 of record NC_138773.1, read on the forward strand.
TCAGCAAAAGTATGAAAAAAAATTTAGTCAAAATGATTGTATTTTCGTCTATTAGAGTTTTAAAAAGCCGGTTTTGGACAAGATAATTGCATTTGGTAACCAGTCGCCTGAAACATTTGTTTGGGTCAAAATTACTCTATTTTGGTCTCCAAGTGTCTAAAAAGCCTTTTTTAGTCAAAATAACTGCATTTGGTCACCAAAGGTATGAAAACCTTTTTTTAGCCAAAATAACTGTATTTTTGTCTTTTAGAGTCTTAAAAAGCCGGTTTTAGATTTGGTATTTGTTTGGGTCAAAATGACTCTATTTTTGTCTCCAAGTGTCAAAAAAGACTTTTTTAGTCAAAATAACTGCATTTGGTCACCAAAGGTCTGAAACCCTTTTTTTAGCCAAAATGACTGTATTTTTGTCTTTTAGAGTCTTAAAACACCGCTTTTAGACAAGATAAACTACATTTGGTCACCAATGGCCTGAAAAAATGTTTTTGGTCAAAATGACTCTATTTAGGTTTCCAAGTGTCTATAAAGCCCTTTTTAGTCAAAATAACTACGTTTGGTCACCAAAGGTCCGAAAAACTTTTTTTAGCAAAAATGACTGTATTTTTGTCTTTTAGAGTCTTAAAATGCCGGGTTTATACAAGATAAGTGCATTTCGTAACCAGTGATCTGAAAATTTTTTTGGCCAAAATGACTCTATTTTGGTTTCCAAGTGCCTAAAAAGCCTTTTTAAGTCAAAATAACTGCATTTGGTCAGCAAAGGTATGAAAAAAAATTTAGTCAAAATGATTGTATTTTCGTAAATTAGAGTCTTAAAAACCGGCTTTGGACAAGATAATTGCATTTGGTAACCAATGGCCTGAAAAAATGTTTTTGGTCAAAATTACTCTATTTAGGTCTCCAAGTGTCTAAAAAGCCCTTTTTAGTCATAATAACTACGTTTGGTCAACAAAGGTCTGAAAAACTATTTTAGCCAAAATGACTGTATTTTTGTCTTTTAGAGTCTTAAAAAGGAAGGGTTTAGACAAGATAATTGCATTTCGTAACCAGTGATCTGAAAAAAATTTTTTGGTCAAAATGACTCTATTTTGGTCTCCAAGTGTCTAAAAAGCCCTTTTTAGTCAAAATAACTGCATTTGGTTACCAAAGGTCTGAAAAAAAATTAGTCAAAATGATTGTATTGTCGTCTTTTAGAGTCTTAAAAAGCCGGTTTTGGACAAGATAATTGCATTTGGTAACCAATCACCTGAAACATTTGTTTGGGTCAAAATGACTCTATTTTGGTCTCAGAGTGTCTAAAAAGCCTTTTTTAGTCAAAATAACTGCATTTGGTCACCAAAGGTCTGAAAACCTTTTTTGTAGCCAAAATAACTGTATTTTTGTCTTTTAGAGTCTTAAAACACCGCTTTTAGACAAGATAAACTACATTTGGTAACCAATGGCCTGAAAAAATGTTTTTGGTCAAAATGACTCTATTTAGGTCTCCAAGTGTCTATAAAGCCCTTTTTAGTCAAAATAACTACGTTTGGTCACCAAAGGTCTGAAAAACTATTTTAGAGTCTCAAAACTCCGCATTTAGATTTGGTATTTGTTTGGGTCAATATTACTCTATTTTGGTCTCCAAGTGTCTAAAAAGCCTTTTTTAGTCAAAATAACTGCATTTGGTCACCAAAGGTCTGAAAACTTTTTTAGCCAAAATGACTGTATTTTTGTCTTTTAGAGTCTTAAAAAGCTGGGTTTAGACAAGATAATTGCATTTCGTAACCAGTGATCTGAAAACATTTTTGGTCAAAATGACTCTATTTTGGTCTCCAAGTGTCTAAGAAGCCCTTTTAAGTCAAAATAACTGCATTTGGTCAGCAAAGGTATGAATAAAAATTTAGTCAAAATGATTGTATTTTCGTCAATTAGAGTCTTAAAAACCGGTTTTTGACAAGATAATTGCATTTGGTAACCAATGGCCTGAAAAAATGTTTTTGGTCAAAAGGACTCTATTTAGGTCTCCAAGTGTCTAAAAAGCCCTTTTTAGTCATAATAACTACGTTTGGTCAACAAAGGTCTGAAAAACTATTTTAGCCAAAATGACTGTATTTTTGTCTTTTAGAGTCTCAAAACTCCGCATTTAGATTTGGTATTTGTTTGGGTCAAAATGACTCTATTTTGGTCTCCAAGTGTCTAAAAAGCCTTTTTAGTCAAAATAACTGCATTCGGTCACCAAAGGTCTGAAAAACTTTTTTAGCCAAAATGACTGTATTTTTGTCTTTTAGAGTCTTAAAAAGCCGGGTTTAGACAAGATAATTGCATTTCCTAACCAGTGATCTGAAAACTTTTTTTGGTCAAAATGACTCTATTTTGGTCTCCAAGTGTCTAAAAAGCCATTTTAAGGCAAAATAACTGCATTTGGTCAGCAAAGGTATGAAAAAAAATTTAGTCAAAATGATTGTTTTTTCGTCTATTAGAGTCTTAAAAAGCCGGTTTTGGACAAGATAATTGCATTTGGTAACCAATCGCCTGAAACATTTGTTTGGGTCAAAATGACTCTATTTTGGTCTACAAGTGTCTGAAAAGCCCTTTTTAGTCAAAATAACTACGTTTGGTCACCACAGGTCTGAAAACCTTTTTTTAGCCAAAATGACTATTTTTGTCTTTTAGAGTCTTAAATCACTGCTTTTAGACAAGATAAACTACATTTGGTAACCAATGGCCTGAAAAAATGTTTTTGGTCAAAATGACTCTATTTAGGTCTCCAAGTGTCTATAAAGCCCTTTTTAGTCAAAATAACTACGTTTGGTCACCAAAGGTCTGAAAAACTATTTTAGAGTCTCAAAACTCCGCATTTAGATTTGGTATTTGTTTGGGTCAAAATGACTCTATTTTGGTCTCCAAGTGTCTAAAAAGCCTTTTTTAGTCAAAATAACTGCATTTGGTCACCAAAGGTCTGAAAAACTTTTTTAGCCAAAATGACTGTATTTTTGTCTTTTAGAGTCTTAAAAAGCCGGGTTTAGACAAGATAATTGCATTTCGTAACCAGTGATATGAAAACTTTTTTTGGTCAAAATGACTCTATTTTGGTCTCCAAGTGTCTAAGAAGCCCCTTTTAATTCAAAATAACTGCATTTGGTCAGCAAAGGTGTGAAAAGATTTTTAGTCAAAATGATTGTATTTTCGTCTATTAGAGTCTTAAAAACCGGTTTTGGACAAGATAATTGCATTTGGTAACAAATGGCCTGAAAAAATGTTTTTGGTCAAAATTACTCTATTTAGGTCTCCAAGTGTCTAAAAAGCCCTTTTTAGTCATAATAACTACGTTTGGTCACCAAAGGTCTGTAAACCTTTTTTAGCCAAAATGACTGTATTTTTGTCTTTTAGAGTCTTAAAACACCGCTTTTAGACAAGATAAACTACATTTGTTAACCAATGGCCTGATAAATGTTTTTGGTCAAAATGACTCTGTTTAGGTCTCCAAGTGTCTAAAAAGCCCTTTTTAGTCAAAATAACTACGTTTGGTCACCAAAGGTCTGAAATTTTTTTAGCCAAAATGACTGTATTTTTGTCTTTTAGAGTCTTAAAACGCCGGTTTAAGACAAGATAATTGCATTTCGTAACAAAAGGCCTGAAAAAATGTTTTTGGTCAAAATGACTCTATTTTTGATCTCCAAGTGTCTAAAAAGCCTATTTTAGTCAAAATAAATGCATTTGGTCACCAAAGGTCTAAAATACTTTTTTAGCTAAAATTACTGTATTTTTGTCTTTTAGAGTCTTAAAACGCCGGTTTTAGACAAGATAATTGCACTTGGTTAACCAAAGGCCTGAAAAAATGATTTTGGTCAAAATGACTCTATTTTTGGTTTTCAAGTGTACTTTAGTCAAAATAAATGCATTTGGTCACCAAAGGTCTGTAAACCTTTTTTAGGCAAAATGACTGTATTTTTTTCTTTTAGAGTCTTAAAACACCGCTTTTAGACAAGATAAACTACATTTGGTAACCAATCGCCTGAAACATGTTTTTGATCAAAATGACTCTATTTTTGGTCTCCAAGTGTCTTAAAATCCTTTTTTAGTCAGAATAACTGCATTTGGTCACCAAAGGTCTGAAAACCTTTCTTAGCCAAAATGACTGTATTTTTGTCTTTTAGAGTCTCAAAACGCCGCTTTTAGACAAGATAACTGCATGTGGTAACCAATCGCCTGAAACATGTTTTTGATCAAAATGACTCTATATTTTGGTCTCCAAGTGTATTAAAAGCCTTTTTTAGTCAAAATAATTGCATTTGGTCACCAAAGGTCTGAAAAAAATATTTCGTCAAAATGACTGTATTTTCGTCTTTTAGAGTCTTAAAAAGCCGGTTTTGGACAAGATAATTGCATTTGGTAACCAATCGCCTGAAACATTTGTTTGGGTCAAAATGACTATTTTGGGCTCAAAGTGTCTAAAAAGCCTTTTTTTTAATTAAAATAACTGCGTTTGGTCACCAGAGGTCTGAAAAACTGTTTTTAGCTAAGATGCCTGTATATTTGTCTTTTAGAGTCTCAAAACGCCGCATTTAGACAAGATAACTGCATTTGGTAACCAATCGCCTGAAACATGTTTTTGGTCAAAATGACTCTATATTTTGGTCTCCAAGTGTCTAAAAAGACACTTTTAGTCAAAATAACTGCATTTAGTCACCAAAGGTCTGAAAAAAATGTAGTCAAAATGATTGTATTTTCGTCTATTAAAGTGTTAAAAAGCCGGTTTTGGACAAGATAATTGCATTTGGTAACCAATCGCCTAAAACATTTGTTTGGGTCAAAATGACTCTATTTTGGTCTCCAAGTGTCTAAAAAGCCTTTTTAGTCACCAAAGGTCTGGAAACCTTTTTTAGCCAAAAAGACTGTATTTTTGTCTTTTAGAGTCTCAAAACGCCGCTTTTAGACAAGATAACTGCACTTGGTAACCAATCGCCTGAAACATGTTTTTCGTCAAAATGACTCTTTTTTTGGTCTCCAAGTGTCTATAAAGCCTATTTTAGTCAAAATAAATGCATTTGGTCACCAAAGGTCTGAAAACCTTTCTTAGCCAAAATGACTGTATTTTTGACTTTTAGAGTCTTAAAACACCGCTTTTAGACAAGATAAACTACATTTGGTAGCCAATGGCTTGAAAAAATGTTTTTGGTCAAAATTACTCCATTTAGGTCTCCAAGTGTCTAAAACGCATTTTTTAGTCAAAATAACTGCATTTGGTCACCAAAGGTCTGAAAAACTGTTATTTAGCCAAGATGCCTGTATTTTTGTCTTTTAGAGTCTCAAAACGCCGCATTTAGACAAGATAACTGCATTTGGTAACCAATGGCCTGAAAAAATTGTTTTTGCTCAAAATGACTCTATTTTGGTCTCCAAGTGTCTTAAAAGCCTTTTTTAGTCAAAATAACTGCATTTGGTCACCAAAGGTCTGTAAAAAAAATTTAGTCAAAATGACTGTATTGTAGTCTTTTAGAGTCTTAAAAAGCCGGTTTTGGACAAGGTAATTGCATTTGGTAACCAATCGCCTGAAACATTTGTTTGGGTCAAAATGACTATTTTGGTCTCAAAGTGTCTAAAAAGCCTTTTTTAGTCAAAATAACTGCATTTGGTCACCAAAGGTCTGAAAAACTTTTTTAGCCAAGATGACTTTATTTTTGTCTTTTATGGCACTTTTCCACTGCAAGTACCGGCTAGTACCGGCTCGGCTCTACTCGGCCCTGCTTGGCCCGGTCTGCTTTTCCACTGCAGTACCGCATGGTATAGTGTCGGAACGGTTCGGTACGGTACGGTATAGGTTTGCTTTTCCACTGTGTATAGTACTGATAAGTAGTGGGCAGGATTACTCTGTAGTTGCACCGCCTCTACTGCCGTGACATCATCTTAAGGAGACACAGCAAGGAGACACAGCAATGGAGCCTATGGAGGGAATGGTGTTCCTGATTCTCGGCATGTGGATTCTTTTCACCACTCGGCAAAGACTCTTTTTACAAAGGAGGCTGATGGCAGCAAAGCTAAATACTGCAGAAAAAAACAAGAGAGTATGGGAACTCCTACAACAAAGTAAAGATGATGATGACAGGTTTGCTCAGCGGTGCACAAGGGTAAGCTTTAGCACTGTTTTTGGCACTTTTCCACTGCAAGTGCCGTGTTATGTGTGTGTTATGTGTGTGTTATGTGTGTGTTATGTGTGTGTTATGTGTGTGTGTGTGGTATGTGTGTGTGTGGTATGTGTGTGTGTGGTATGTGTGTGTGTGGTATGTGTGTGTGTGGTGTGTGTGTGTGGTATGTGTGTGTGTGGTATGTGTGTGTGTGGTATGTGTGTGTGGTATGTGTGTGTGGTATGTGTGTGTGTGGTATGTGTGTGTGGTATGTGTGTGTGTGGTATGTGTGTGTGTGGTATGTGTGTGTGGTATGTGTGTGTGTGGTATGTGTGTGTGTGGTATGTGTGTGTGGTATGTGTGTGTGTGGTATGTGTGTGTGTGTGTGGTATGTGTGTGTGTGGTATGTGTGTGTGTGGTATGTGTGTGTGTGGTATGTGTGTGTGTGGTATGTGTGTGTGTGGTATGTGTGTGTGTGGTATGTGTGTGTGTGGTATGTGTGTGTGTGTGGTATGTGTGTGTGTTATATGTGTGTGTGGTATCATTTGTTAAAATGAGTATTCTGTGTATTTCAGATCCTTATGCTGCAAAGTCGCCGCCACAGACCTTCTGTTTGGACTGTAAACCGAGCTTCTGATTGGTGGGATGTCATTGTTCCCAATTTTACAAACACTCAGTGGCTGGAGAACTTTCGAATGTCAGAAGAAACATTTGCCTACTTGTGCAACAAAGTGCGTCCAGTGATGGAAAGACATGACACAAACTTTCGTGTTTGTGTTCCTTTAAAGAAGAGAGTAGCCATTGCACTGTGGAAGCTCGCAACTGGCTCTGAGTACAGAAGTGTTGGACATCTGTTTGGTGTAAGCATAACAACTGTTTGTCGATGTGTCCATGATTTCTGTGCAGCAGCAGAGATTTTGTTGGTACCAGAACAAATTCGTTTTCCAGATCAGGAGAAGTTTAAAGAAATAGCTGCCTACAATGAGAACAGGTGGGGGCTTCCACAGTGCATTGGTGCTATTGATGGATCTCACATACCCATCATAGCACCACAGGACTATCACTGTGACTATTTCAACCGTAAAGGCTGGCACTCCATCATCCTTCAAGGTGTTGTTGATGGAAAGGGACTCTTCTGGAATGTTTTTACTGGGCTGCCTGGAAGCATGCATGATGCTCGGGTTTTGAGACTGTCCACACTGTGGGATCTGTTAATTCGTGGAACACACAAACCAACTAACACTAGAAACATTGGTGGTGTGAATGTTGGCTACTACATCCTAGGAGATTCTGCCTATCCCTTGCAGCAGTGGCTCATAAAACCATTCAGTAACACTGGACGGCTGACAACAGAACAGCAGGTGTACAACATGAAAATCTCCAGAGCACGTGTAGTGGTAGAAAATGCATTTGGTAGATTAAAAGGAAGATGGCGTTGCCTTATGAAAAGAAATGACTGTGCAGTTGACCTTGTGAAATCTATGGTCCAGACTTGTTGTGCACTACATAACCTTTGTGAGAGTCATGGAGAAGCCTATGAGAGTTCATGGGATTCACCTTCTGTACCAGAGCCTGTAGTGGCACTGGCACAGGCTGTAGAGGAAGAGGGCAGGGATGTACGTGAGGCTCTGATGCGTTACTTGAATAGTTGACTCCTGTCAAGCTATAGCAAAAATAGTTCCAAGTATAATGTCTAGCTTCCCTTTTTTTTTTCTTTTAACGTGCTTTAATTATTGTGGTATGGTGATTTGACCGATCATCAGCACGGGAGGTGAGAAGGCTTTATCATCACCACCGAGCATCGCTGCTGACCACAGCACTTGCTACTGTATACCTGCTATGTCAAGTTGGTAAGCTGAAGGAATGTGTACAGTAGCAGGTGGTGTGGTCAGCAACGATGCTCGGTGCTGATGATAGCCTTCTCACCTCCCGTGCTGATGAACTGTCAAATCACCATACCACAATAAAAAGTTTGTTTTAAAAAAAAAAAAAATGAGACATCAATGGGCAGAAATATTTACATGCAAATATTATATGTATACATCTATTTTTTTTTTTTGGTCACCTCCTGCCACGTGTATAATGTTTTGCTTTCCTTTTTTTTATAGTAAATATGCTTTCAGTAGCAATTGTTACAGTACATTCAAATACAATATTAAATTAATCTAAAAGCAATGAACTACACATGTTTGTCCACTGTTTTGGATTTTTATTGTACAAAACCAGGTACAAAAATGTAAAAATATAAAACATTAAAACGCTAAAAGGTGTAGCAAACTGTTTTTTTGTATTTTTTGCAATATGTACTGCATGGGTTATGGCTGAGAATTCTGGTCTCGCCGGCCACTCAGCGCCTGTGCAAGCATACCCATGACATTGAGGAAGGCTTGGTTGAATGCAGCCGTTTGAGAATTTTCCTGCATCCTTAAGGCCGCTTCCTGTTCCCTTGCTAGCCGGGCCTCCTCAATTGCCATTTGTACATGGCGCTCCCTCTGTGCCCGGTTAAGCTCCTGCTGCTCAATATCAGCCACCTGCATGTCTTTTAAAATAGCAGCATGCTCCTGGCTCCGTTTCCTCTTGCCTGGACAAAAAAGAAGAAAAATTAAAGTGTTGTTTTGGAAAAAAAAATCAATAGATGTATGTGTGTGTGTGTGTGTGTGAACATATATATATTATACCTGAGACAACACACTCTGATGCTGCGCTGTTGACAGAGGTTGAAGGTGTTGGTGTCCGTGCTGGTGTTGGTGGTCGTACTGGTGGCGAAATTGCTGCACCCACTTGTGAAGATGAGTCCTCATTCCATGGTGAAAGCGCAGAAGAATCAATAGTTAACAAATCTGAAAGAAAAAACAAAATCATAAATACACATTTTATATATATATATATATATATATATATACACACACACACACAGGAAAAGCAAGCTTTACAGCAGACGGTCAACTGTGATCACTTACCATCTTCTGTGTTCTCCAACAACACCGCGGATGAGTCCAGGGCTCCCTCCCTTCCATTGCTTGCCGGTCTACTACCGTAAATAGCGTCCATTTGTTCAAACCATTTCCATTTTTTCCGGTTTGAACCACTCCGGCTGTTGTGGTCCTTTACAGTTCTATAATCACTTTTTAATTTTTTTAATTTGTCCCTGCACTGCTTAGAGGTGCGGTGGTAGCCGTGTGTGGCCAGCAGCTGAGAAAGTTCCAGAAACACCTTTTCATTCCTGGTCGCCCCATCCAGCTCTCGTTGTATCCGCTCCTCAGCTAACAATGAAAGGAATGTCTGCACCTCCTCCATTGACCAATTTTCAGACATCCTTTGGGCTCACTTCTGGTCTGGCAGCGAATCTGTTGGCAATCTGGGGATTAGACACAAGCCATGGCAGCAGTGAAAATTGTTATAAATACAGTGTGACAGTACAGTGTGACAGTGGAATACAGTGTGACAGTACAGTGTGACAGTGGAGTACAGTGTGACAGTGGAGTACAGTGTGACAGTACAGTGTGACAGTGGAATACAGTGTGACAGTGGAGTGCAGTGTGACAGTACAGTGAGACAGTGGAGTACAGTGTGACAGTACAGTGTGACAGTGGAGTACAGTGTGACAGTACAGTGTGACAGTGGAATACAGTGTGACAGTGGAGTACAGTGTGACAGTACAGTGAGACAGTGGAGTACAGTGTGACAGTACAGTGTGACAGTGGAATACAGTGTGACAGTACAGTCTGACAGAACACAACCCTGAGATCTTTAACCTGTTCAGTACAGTTCCAGCAGGGTTAAGGGAATTGCACAGGGGAATGGATGTCAAGACCCCATTGAACTAAAATGTTAATTTTATGGGTTACTAGTCAAAGGGGTTTAAAAAAAAATAGCATGGGGGCAGAGCACTGGTACCAATGCAAAAATTACATTCAGCAAAGGAGCAATGACTGACACAAAAAAAGTGTTTAATTGGCCAATAAATTACATTTCTATGATGGCTTCATTAAAAAAAAAGGGGGTCTGCTATTTATTTTGGGGGACCTTTGCATGAGCCATTTCTAGGAGCCATTTCTTCTTTTTTAGCAAGCAGAGAAACATTTGTCAGCAATAGGGTATCTTTATTTTTATGTCACTTTTGCTGTAGCACATTTGATGAAGAATGCTGAGCCTGGAACATAACACAGCAGACAGGTCATTGGGGGTTAACACATTTCTCACTACAATGCCATTTCAGGCTTTTGCTGTGTGCTGGAACACAGGAGGTGTTTTATTACCTGCTACTACTTTTTAAGGCCAGTGCCCCTGAGTGGTGGTACATGGTGCGCCCTCCCCACATAAAAGAACATGAACCTCTTCTGTATCTACTCACAATCCTATGGCCTCTCAACACACGCTTCTCCCTGCAGTGGTGTTGCATAAACAATGACAGTGATTTATTGACCAATCACTGCCTTGTAGTGAGGACCAATCAGGCTGCATGGGAGGGGTTGTGGATTTTAGTACCGATATGGTACGCTTGGAACCACAATCGAGTAGGTACTGTTTTTCAGGGCCGTACCGTTCGGTTCCATGCAGTGGAAAAGCAAACCTATACCGTACCGTACCGAACCGTTCCGACCCTATACCATGAGGTACCGCAGTGGAAAAGCACAAAAGCGTGCCGAGCCGGTACGGTTCTATGCAGTGGAAAAGCACCATTAGAGTCTCAAAACGCCGCTTTTAGACAAGATAACTGCATTTGGTAACCAATGGCCTGAAAACATGTTTTTGGTCAAAATGACTCTATTTTGGTCTCCCAAGTGTCGAAAAAGCCTTTTTTAGTCAAAATAACTGCATTTGGTTACCAAAGGTCTGAAAAACTTTTTTTAGCCAAAATGACTGTATTTTTGTCTTTTAGAGTCTCAAAACGCCGCTTTTAACAAGATAACTGCATTTGGTAACCAATGGCCTGAAAACATGTTTTTAGTCAAAATAACTCTATTTTTGGTCTCCAAGTGTCTAAAAAGCCTATTTTAGTCAAAATAAATGCATTTGGTCCCCAAAGGTCCGAAAACCTTTTTTAGCCAAAATGACTGTATTTTTGACTTTTAGAGTCTTAAAACACCACTTTTAGACAAGATAAACTACATTTGGTAACCAATGGCCTGAAAAAATGTTTTTGGTCAAAATGACTCTATTTAGGTCTCCAAAGCCTGTTTTAGTCAAAATAACTGCATTTGGTCACCAAAGGTCTGAAATACGTTTTTAGCTAAAATTACTGTATTTTTGTCTTTTAGAGTCTTTAAACGCCGGTTTTAGACAAGATAATTACATTTCGTAAGAAAAGGCCTGAAAAAATGTTTTTGGTCAAAATTGTCTCCAAGTGTCTAAAAAGCATTTTTTAGTCAAAATAACTGCATTTGGTCACCAAAGGTCTGTAAAAAAATTTAGTCAAAATGACTGTATTTTTGTCTTTTAGAGTCTTAAAAAGCCGGTTTTGGACAAGATAATTGCATTTGTGTAACCAATCGCATTTGGTAACCAATCAGCGCATTAAGACAAGATAACTGCATTTGGTAACCAATGGCCTGAAAAAAAACATTTGTTTGGGTCAAAATGACTACTTTGGTCTCTTTGGGTCAAAATGACTACTTTGGTCTCAAAGTGTCTAAAAAGCCTTTTTTTAGTCAAAATAAGTGCGTTTGGTCACCAAAGGTCTGAAAAACTTTTTTACTCAAAATGACTGTATTTTTGTCTTTTAGAGTCTCAAAACGTCGCTTTTATACAAGATAACTGCATTTGGTAACATGTTTTTGGTCAAAATTACTCTATTTTTGGTCTCCAAGTGTCTAAAAAGCCTATTTTAGTCAAAATAAATGCATTTGGTCACCAAAAGTCTGAAAACCTTTTTTTTTAGCCAAAATAACTGTATTTTTGTCTTTTAGAGTCTTAAAACACCGCTTTTAGACAAGATAAACTACAATGGCCTGAAAAAATGTCTTTGGTCAAAATGACTCTATTTAGGTCCCCAAGTGTCTAAAAAGCCCTTTTTAGTCAAAATAACTACGTTTGGTCACCAAAGGTCTGAAAAACGATTTTAGCCAAAACGACTGTATTTTTGTCTTTTAGAGTCTTAAAACGCCGCATTTAGACAAGATAACTGCATTTGGTAACCAATGGCCTGCAAAAAAAATGTTTTTGGTCAAAATGACTCTATTTTGGTCTCCAAGTGTCTTAAAATCCTTTTTTAGTCAAAATAACTGTATTTGGTCACCAAAGGTTTGAAAAACTTTTTTACCCAAAATGACTGTATTTTTGTCTTTTAGAGTCATAACCACTTCTATTACAAAACCCTATTGTAACCCTATTACAAAATGACGGCGGGAATGTGGTTGTGTTATCCTGACCGGATGTCATATGACGTCGGCAGGATAACACAGCTCTGGGCGCCCCCCAGGGGCACGCAGAGCAGCGATCGGTGATGCGAGGTGTCAGCCTGACACCCTGCACCTCCGATCTCGGTAAAGAGACTACTGACGTAGCTCTTTACCATGTGATCAGCCGTGTCCAATCACGGCTGGTCACATCGTAAACAGGAACAGCCGTTGATCGGCTTTCCTTAGTTCGTGCCTGACAGGCACGAGTAAAGGAGCGCCGATTGGCGGCTCCCCTGAAAGGGGGGGGGTCAGCACTGGTAATCAGATCATTGATTACCAGTGCAGACACTCGGGGGGGATGCCACTAGATCCACCAGGGATGCCCACTATGACCCCAGGGATGCCCACTATGGCCACCAGGGATGGCAATCAGGGCTCAGGGAGCCCCCCATTGCCCTCCCCATCAGTGATGCCCACCAGTGTCCTCCCTATCAGTGCTGCCCACAAGTGCCCATCATTGCCATCCTTTAGTGTCGCCCACCAGTGCCGCCTATCAGTGCCCATTAGTGCCCATCAGTGCCGATCAGTGCCGCCCATCAGTGCCCATCAGTGCCCACCAGGGCTGCCTATCAGTGCCCATTAGTGCCCGTCAGTGCCACCTATCAGTGTCCATCAATGCCGCCTAACAGTGCCCAGCAGTGCCGCCTATCAGTGCCCACCAATGCTGCATATCTGTGCTACCTATCAGTGCCACATATCAGTGCCTATCAGTGCCACATATCAGTGCCTATCAGTGCCACATATCAGTGCCGCCTATCAGTGCCGCCTATCAGTGCCACCCCATCAGTGCCACCCCATCAGTGCCACCCCATCAGTGCAACCCCATCAGTGCCTCCTCATCAGTGCCTGTCAGTGCAGTCTCATCAGTGCTCATCAGTGCAGGAAAAAACTTATTTATTTACAAAATTGTATAACATAAACAAAAAAACTTTTTTTTTCAAACTTTTCAGTCTTTTTTTATTTGTTTAGCAAAAAGTAAAAATCACACAGGTGATCAAATACCACCAAAAGAAAGCTCTATTTGTGGGGGAAAATGACATAAATTTGGTGTAAGTACAGTGTTGCATGACCGCGCAATTGTCATTCAAAATGCAACAGCGCTAAAAGGGGAAAATTGGCCTGGGCAGGAAGGGAGGGAAGTGCCCTGTATTAAAGTGGTTAAAAAGCCGGGTTTAGACAAGATAATTGCATTTCGTAACCAGTGATCTGAAAACATTTTTTGGTCAAAATGACTCTATTTTGGTCTCCAAGTGTCTAAAAAGCCCTTTTTAGTCAAAATAACTGCATTTGGTCACCAAAGGTCTGAAATAGAAATTTAGTCAAAATGACTGTATTTTCGTCTATTAGAGTCTTAAAAAGCCGGTTTTGGACAAGATAATTGCATTTGGTAACCAACCGCCTGAAACATTTGTTTGGGTCAAAATGACTCTATTTTGGTCTCCAAGTGTCTAAAAAGCATTTTTTTTTGCATTTGATCACCAAAGGTCTGAAATTTTTTTTAATATTTATTGAGTATAAACAGTACACTGAATAAATAACATGAACGGTAGACATAATCAGTTACAGAACCAGTGTTCGGAAAAATACAAATATATAAAGGATATAACAGCAACAGTACAGGAAAACGTCATCTATAAACCATCGCATTCAGGTGAAAATTACAGCCAAGTAAACAAACCTGAGCATGTGCCCATGTGCATAAGAGAAGGATAAATAAAAACATACAGTTATTCCCTCCCAATAGTAATAGGACCATGAACATCTAGCAATATAGCACACACCTCCGTAAAGTAGCAAAAACCCACCTGAAGTACTAAGTGCAAAGGAGAAGGGAAGGGAAAAAAGGAAATCAGTGGCAGAAAACTTTAAGGGAGGGGGGGAGGGGGGAAAGGAAGGGAAAGGATGGGAGGACTCTGCACGCTAGACCTTCTCAAGAAATGCTACCCTATCCAATGAGCAGCCGATCCATAACCAACTGGGGGAGCCAAGGCCGGGTCATCCAACCAAGGTTGCCATAACGAGGCAAATTTCTTGTGAGCCTTTTGATGCTGGTATGTCAGCTTTTCCCTGATTAAAGAGGCATTGACCTGTGTTATCCACTGGCCCCTGCTTGGCACCCTGGAGGCGATCCAAAATCTAGCAATTAATTTGCGAGCAATATACAACAATCGCAACACGGCAACGTGAGCATTTGGGGTCAGAGTGTCCACCTCCAGAGCACCAAGCAGACAGACCACAGGATCCCTTAGTAGCTGAAAATTATACACTTTAGAGATCGTGACAATTACCTTCCCCCAGTAGTGAAACAGCTTGGGACATCTCCACATCATGTGTATAAGTGTACCCTGGTCTCTCACATTTGGGGCACAAGGGAAGTAGATCTGCGTCCCCAACGTTACAGCTGCATCGGTGTTCTGTATGCTCTGTGAAACAGAAATAAGTGAGATATCTTATGGGAGGCCGACACCAACACCAAAGGGATCGATGAGAGGCAAAGATCCCACGTCTCCCCATCTATGGGTCCAAGATCCCCCTCCCACCCCGCATGAGCAGGGAGGGAAGAGGGGTCCTGCACGGATCCCAACAGAAGGACATAAACCTGTGAGATCATACCCTTCTTGTCCGAGACCCGAAACACCTCACCCAACAGGCAGTGAGTGTCGGGTGTCAAAGAAGCCAAGCCTGCCTGGGCCATCATCGCGTGCCTCAATTGTAGGTAGCGAAAGAAACAGTGCCTAGGAACATCAAACTCCCTCTGTAAGACTTGAATATATTTGAGTACCCCAGCTCTAAACAATTGTGCTATAAAATATACACCATGGGCCTCCCACATCTCCGCGCCCTCTAGACGAAACAGTTCCGAAAAGTTGCGATTATGCCAAATCGGAGTCTGAGGAAGGTAACCCGTGATCTGCAACATCCCCTTGACACAGCGCCACACCATGCGAATCAAGGCGAGTGTGGGTAACCGAGTCCCCATATTGGAGAACCCCGCTTCAAGGTGTACAAGGACAGGGTGAGGTGAGTCAGTAGGGACCAATAAGGACCCAATAGGATCGAATGGATCCAAAAGACCCCAGCCCCCCATATGCTGAACCTGGAAGGCTAGAAAATATACTCCGGGGTTGGGGACTGCCAAGCCACCACTATCCTTGCCCATCTGAAGGGTAGCCAATTTAATCCTAGCCACTTTTTTGCACCAGATCAGTTCTCGGAACTGGGAGTCAATCCTATAGAACCATTTCCTGGGTATCGAGATTGGGGAGTTGTGCAAGACATAAATAAGTTGAGGAGCCCACACCATCTTAATTAGATTGACTTGCCCAGCCACCGACAAGGGAACTTTGCAGCAGAGGTACGAGGTTCAGTGTGATATACAGGGTAGGATCAGGAGACACCTGGATCCCCAAATATTTGAAGGAGTCAACCACTCGCACTGTGGATGCACAGTCCGGAAGAGGCTGAGTTATGGGATCAAGGGGCATTAAAACTGATTTATCCCAATTTATGGAAAATCCCGACAGGGACCCAAAATAGTCAATAAGGGACATTACCGCCCACAAGGATTCCCCTGTATCACCTAGGTAGAGCAGTGTGTCATCCGCATAGAGTGAGATAACGTCTGCATGGGAGCCCCTTCTGAACCCCACTATGTCAGGGGAGGACCGAATCCGCACCGCTAAGGTCTCCAGTGCCATGGCAAACAGCAATGGAGATTGCGGGCAGCCCTGTCTAGTCCCCCTGTGCAAACAGAAGGGTCCAGAAAGCTCCCCGTTCACCCTCAGTCTGGCCTGGCCATCAGTACCCGCACCCAGTTCAGAAAGTTCTCTCCCACACCAAAGCGCTTGAGAACTTCCCATAGGTACACCCATTCAACACTATCGAATGCCTTAGCGGCATCTAGCGAAAAGTCTGCCCGGTTCCCAGGGTTGTCTACTGGGATCTGAAGGTTCAGAAATAGTCAGCGGAGATTAAGTGCCGTCGATCTTGTCAGGATAAATCCCGATTGATCCCTATGGACAACCCCCTGGACAACAGAGGACAGCCTACTGGCCAGTATCTTAGCTAGAATTTTAACATCCGTTGTGAGTAGAGATATGGGCCTTTAGGAATCCGCCAAAAGCGGATCCTTGCCGGGCTTCAGCAGGAAAACAACTATAGCTTCGGACATAGAGGCAGGAAGGCGGCTGTTAGAGATACAAGTGGTAGCCTGATGGCAGAGGAAGGCCCCACGTGTGCCAGAGGGCGGTGCTTAGACAGGAACCCCCAAGGTAAGTGACACAGGCTAACCTGAGGTGCGGAATCTAAGTATCCACCGGTTTTCACCAGAGCCTCTAGTGGTGAGGATGGATTTTGCTGCGTGTGGATACCAGGTCGCAGTCCTCAGGGTCACCCCACCAAGGGAGAAGCCGGTCAAGATCCGAAGGCAGATAAGCAGACAAGGGAGATCCGAGAGAATGGTCAAGTCTCAAAACGCCGCTTTTAGACAAGATAACTGCACTTGGTAACCAATCGCCTGAAACATGTTTTTCGTCAAAATGACTCTTTTTTTGGTCTCCAAGTGTCTATAAAGCCTATTTTAGTCAAAATAAATGCATTTGGTCACCAAAGGTCTGAAAACCTTTCTTAGCCAAAATGACTGTATTTTTGACTTTTAGAGTCTTAAAACACCGCTTTTAGACAAGATAAACTACATTTGGTAGCCAATGGCTTGAAAAAATGTTTTTGGTCAAAATTACTCCATTTAGGTCTCCAAGTGTCTAAAACGCATTTTTTAGTCAAAATAACTGCATTTGGTCACCAAAGGTCTGAAAAACTGTTATTTAGCCAAGATGCCTGTATTTTTGTCTTTTAGAGTCTCAAAACGCCGCATTTAGACAAGATAACTGCATTTGGTAACCAATGGCCTGAAAAAATTGTTTTTGGTCAAAATGACCCTATTTTGGTCTCCAAGTGTCTTAAAAGCCTTTTTTAGTCAAAATAACTGCATTTGGTCACCAAAGGTCTGTAAAAAAAATTTAGTCAAAATGACTGTATTGTAGTCTTTTAGAGTCTTAAAAAGCCGGTTTTGGACAAGGTAATTGCATTTGGTAACCAATCGCCTGAAACATTTGTTTGGGTCAAAATGACTATTTTGGTCTCAAAGTGTCTAAAAAGCCTTTTTTAGTCAAAATAACTGCATTTGGTCACCAAAGGTCTGAAAAACTTTTTTAGCCAAGATGACTTTATTTTTGTCTTTTATGGCACTTTTCCACTGCAAGTACCGGCTAGTACCGGCTCGGCTCTACTCGGCCCTGCTTGGCCCGGTTTGCTTTTCCACTGCAGTACCGCATGGTATAGTGTCGGAACGGTTCGGTACGGTACGGTATAGGTTTGCTTTTCCACTGTGTATAGTACTGATAAGTAGTGGGCAGGATTACTCTGTAGTTGCACCGCCTCTACTGCCGTGACATCATCTTAAGGAGACACAGCAAGGAGACACAGCAATGGAGCCTATGGAGGGAATGGTGTTCCTGATTCTCGGCATGTGGATTCTTTTCACCACTCGGCGAAGACTCTTTTTACAAAGGAGGCTGATGGCAGCAAAGCTAAATACTGCAGAAAAAAACAAGAGAGTATGGGAACTCCTACAACAAAGTAAAGATGATGATGACAGGTTTGCTCAGCGGTGCACAAGGGTAAGCTTTAGCACTGTTTTTGGCACTTTTCCACTGCAAGTGCCGTGTTATGTGTGTGTTATGTGTGTGTTATGTGTGTGTTATGTGTGTGTGTGGTATGTGTGTGTGGTATGTGTGTGTGTGGTATGTGTGTGTGTGGTATGTGTGTGTGTGGTATGTGTGTGTGTGGTGTGTGTGTGTGGTATGTGTGTGTGTGGTATGTGTGTGTGTGTGGTATGTGTGTGTGGTATGTGTGTGTGGTATATGTGTGTGTGGTATGTGTGTGAGTGGTATGTGTGTGTGTGGTATGTGTGTGTGGTATGTGTGTGTGTGGTATGTGTGTGTGTGGTATGTGTGTGTGGTATGTGTGTGTGTGGTATGTGTGTGTGTGTGGTATGTGTGTGTGTGGTATGTGTGTGTGGTATGTGTGTGTGTGGTATGTGTGTGTGTGGTATGTGTGTGTGTGGTATGTGTGTGTGTGGTATGTGTGTGTGTGTGGTATGTGTGTGTGTTATATGTGTGTGTGGTATCATTTGTTAAAATGAGTATTCTGTGTATTTCAGATCCTTATGCTGCAAAGTCGCCGCCACAGACCTTCTGTTTGGACTGTAAACCGAGCTTCTGATTGGTGGGATGTCATTGTTCCCAATTTTACAAACACTCAGTGGCTGGAGAACTTTCGAATGTCAGAAGAAACATTTGCCTACTTGTGCAACAAAGTGCGTCCAGTGATGGAAAGACATGACACAAACTTTCGTGTTTGTGTTCCTTTAAAGAAGAGAGTAGCCATTGCACTGTGGAAGCTCGCAACTGGCTCTGAGTACAGAAGTGTTGGACATCTGTTTGGTGTAAGCATAACAACTGTTTGTCGATGTGTCCATGATTTCTGTGCAGCAGCAGAGATTTTGTTGGTACCAGAACAAATTCGTTTTCCAGATCAGGAGAAGTTTAAAGAAATAGCTGCCTACAATGAGAACAGGTGGGGGCTTCCACAGTGCATTGGTGCTATTGATGGATCTCACATACCCATCATAGCACCACAGGACTATCACTGTGACTATTTCAACCGTAAAGGCTGGCACTCCATCATCCTTCAAGGTGTTGTTGATGGAAAGGGACTCTTCTGGAATGTTTTTCCTGGGCTGCCTGGAAGCATGCATGATGCTCGGGTTTTGAGACTGTCCACACTGTGGGATCTGTTAATTCGTGGAACACACAAACCAACTAACACTAGAAACACTGGTGGTGTGAATGTTGGCTACTACATCCTAGGAGATTCTGCCTATCCCTTGCAGCAGTGGCTCATAAAACCATTCAGTAACACTGGACGGCTGACAACAGAACAGCAGGTGTACAACATGAAAATCTCCAGAGCACGTGTAGTGGTAGAAAATGCATTTGGTAGATTAAAAGGAAGATGGCGTTGCCTTATGAAAAGAAATGACTGTGCAGTTGACCTTGTGAAATCTATGGTCCAGACTTGTTGTGCACTACATAACCTTTGTGAGAGTCATGGAGAAGCCTATGAGAGTTCATGGGATTCACCTTCTGTACCAGAGCCTGTAGTGGCACTGGCACAGGCTGTAGAGGAAGAGGGCAGGGATGTACGTGAGGCTCTGATGCGTTACTTGAATAGTTGACTCCTGTCAAGCTATAGCAAAAATAGTTCCAAGTATAATGTCTAGCTTCCCTTTTTTTTTTCTTTTAACGTGCTTTAATTATTGTGGTATGGTGATTTGACCGATCATCAGCACGGGAGGTGAGAAGGCTTTATCATCACCACCGAGCATCGCTGCTGACCACAGCACTTGCTACTGTATACCTGCTATGTCAAGTTGGTAAGCTGAAGGAATGTGTACAGTAGCAGGTGGTGTGGTCAGCAACGATGCTCGGTGCTGATGATAGCCTTCTCACCTCCCGTGCTGATGAACTGTCAAATCACCATACCACAATAAAAAGTTTGTTTTAAAAAAAAAAATGAGACATCAATGGGCAGAAATATTTACATGCAAATATTATATGTATACATCTATTTTTTTTTTTTGGTCACCTCCTGCCACGTGTATAATTTTTTGCTTTCCTTTTTTTATAGTAAATATGCTTTCAGTAGCAATTGTTACAGTACATTCAAATACAATATTAAATTAATCTAAAAGCAATGAACTACACATGTTTGTCCACTGTTTTGGATTTTTATTGTACAAAACCAGGTACAAAAATGTAAAAATATAAAACATTAAAACGCTAAAAGGTGTAGCAAACTGTTTTTTTGTATTTTTTTGCAATATGTACTGCATGGGTTATGGCTGAGAATTCTGGTCTCGCCGGCCACTCAGCGCCTGTGCAAGCATACCCATGACATTGAGGAAGGCTTGGTTGAATGCAGCCGTTTGAGAATTTTCCTGCATCCTTAAGGCCGCTTCCTGTTCCCTTGCTAGCCGGGCCTCCTCAATTGCCATTTGTACATGGCGCTCCCTCTGTGCCCGGTTAAGCTCCTGCTGCTCAATATCAGCCACCTGCATGTCTTTTAAAATAGCAGCATGCTCCTGGCTCCGTTTCCTCTTGCCTGGACAAAAAAGAAGAAAAATTAAAGTGTTGTTTTGGAAAAAAAAAATCAATAGATGTATGTGTGTGTGTGTGTGAACATATATATATTATACCTGAGACAACACGCTCTGATGCTGCGCTGTTGACAGAGGTTGAAGGTGTTGGTGTCCGTGCTGGTGTTGGTGGTCGTACTGGTGGCGAAATTGCTGCACCCACTTGTGAAGATGAGTCCTCATTCCATGGTGAAAGCGCAGAAGAATCAATAGTTAACAAATCTGAAAGAAAAAACAAAATCATAAATACACATTTCATATATATATATATATATATATATATATATATACACACACACACACAGGAAAAGCAAGCTTTACAGCAGACGGTCAACTGTGATCACTTACCATCTTCTGTGTTCTCCAACAACACCGCGGATGAGTCCAGGGCTCCCTCCCTTCCATTGCTTGCCGGTCTACTACCGTAAATAGCGTCCATTTGTTCAAACCATTTCCATTTTTTCCGGTTTGAACCACTCCGGCTGTTGTGGTCCTTTACAGTTCTATAATCACTTTTTAATTTTTTTAATTTGTCCCTGCACTGCTTAGAGGTGCGGTGGTAGCCGTGTGTGGCCAGCAGCTGAGAAAGTTCCAGAAACACCTTTTCATTCCTGGTCGCCCCATCCAGCTCTCGTTGTATCCGCTCCTCAGCTAACAATGAAAGGAATGTCTGCACCTCCTCCATTGACCAATTTTCAGACATCCTTTGGGCTCACTTCTGGTCTGGCAGCGAATCTGTTGGCAATCTGGGGATTAGACACAAGCCATGGCAGCAGTGAAAATTGTTATAAATACAGTGTGACAGTACAGTGTGACAGTGGAATACAGTGTGACAGTACAGTGTGACAGTGGAGTACAGTGTGACAGTACAGTGTGACAGTGGAATACAGTGTGACAGTGGAGTGCAGTGTGACAGTACAGTGAGACAGTGGAGTACAGTGTGACAGTACAGTGTGACAGTGGAATACAGTGTGACAGTACAGTGTGACAGTGGAGTACAGTGTGACAGTACAGTGTGACAGTGGAATACAGTGTAACAGTGGAGTACAGTGTGACAGTACAGTGAGACAGTGGAGTACAGTGTGACAGTACAGTGTGACAGTGGAATACAGTGTGACAGTACAGTCTGACAGAACACAACCCTGAGATCTTTAACCTGTTCAGTACAGTTCCAGCAGGGTTAAGGGAATTGCACAGGGGAATGGATGTCAAGACCCCATTGAACTAAAATGTTAATTTTATGGGTTACTAGTCAAAGGGGTTTAAAAAAAAATAGCATGGGGGCAGAGCACTGGTACCAATGCAAAAATTACATTCAGCAAAGGAGCAATGACTGACACAAAAAAAGTGTTTAATTGGCCAATAAATTACATTTCTATGATGGCTTCATTAAAAAAAAAAAAGGGGGTCTGCTATTTATTTTGGGGGACCTTTGCATGAGCCATTTCTAGGAGCCATTTCTTCTTTTTTAGCAGGCAGAGAAACATTTGTCAGCAATAGGGTATCTTTATTTTTATGCCACTTTTGCTGTAGCACATTTGATGAAGAATGCTGAGCCTGGAACATAACACAGCAGACAGGTCATTGGGGGGTTAACACATTTCTCACTACAATGCCATTTCAGGCTTTTGCTGTGTGCTGGAACACAGGAGGTGTTTTATTACCTGCTACTACTTTTTAAGGCCAGTGCCCCTGAGTGGTGGTACATGGTGCGCCCTCCCCACATAAAAGAACATGAACCTCTTCTGTATCTACTCACAATCCTATGGCCTCTCAACACACGCTTCTCCCTGCAGTGGTGTCGCATAAACAATGACAGTGATTTATTGACCAATCACTGCCTTGTAGTGAGGACCAATCAGGCTGCATGGGAGGGGTTGTGGATTTTAGTACCGGTATGGTACGCTTGGAACCACAATCGAGTAGGTACTGTTTTTCAGGGCCGTACCGTTCGGTTCCATGCAGTGGAAAAGCAAACCTATACCGTACCGTACCGAACCGTTCCGACCCTATACCATGAGGTACCGCAGTGGAAAAGCACAAAAGCGTGCCGAGCCGGTACGGTTCTATGCAGTGGAAAAGCGCCATTAGAGTCTCAAAACGCCGCTTTTAGACAAGATAACTGCATTTGGTAACCAATGGCCTGAAAACATGTTTTTGGTCAAAATGACTCTATTTTGGTCTCACAAGTGTCGAAAAAGCCTTTTTTAGTCAAAATAACTGCATTTGGTTACCAAAGGTCTGAAAAACTTTTTTTAGCCAAAATGACTGTATTTTTGTCTTTTAGAGTCTCAAAACGCCGCTTTTAACAAGATAACTGCATTTGGTAACCAATGGCCTGAAAACATGTTTTTAGTCAAAATGACTCTATTTTTGGTCTCCAAGTGTCTAAAAAGCCTATTTTAGTCAAAATAAATGCATTTGGTCCCCAAAGGTCCGAAAACCTTTTTTAGCCAAAATGACTGTATTTTTGACTTTTAGAGTCTTAAAACACCACTTTTAGACAAGATAAACTACATTTGGTAACCAATGGCCTGAAAAAATGTTTTTGGTCAAAATGACTCTATTTAGGTCTCCAAAGCCTGTTTTAGTCAAAATAACTGCATTTGGTCACCAAAGGTCTGAAATACGTTTTTAGCTAAAATTACTGTATTTTTGTCTTTTAGAGTCTTTAAACGCCGGTTTTAGACAAGATAATTACATTTCGTAAGAAAAGGCCTGAAAAAATGTTTTTGGTCAAAATTGTCTCCAAGTGTCTAAAAAGCATTTTTTAGTCAAAATAACTGCATTTGGTCACCAAAGGTCTGAAAAACTTTTTATAGCCAAGATGCCTGTATTTTTGTCTTTTAGAGTCTCAAAACGCCGCATTAAGACAAGATAACTGCATTTGGTAACCAATGGCCTGAAAAAAAATGTTTTTGGTCAAAATGACCCTATTTTGGTCTCCAAGTGTCTTAAAAGCCTTTTTTAGTCAAAATAACTGCATTTGGTCACCAAAGGTCTGTAAAAAAAAT
Organism: Pelophylax lessonae; assembly: GCF_965119305.1. Lineage (NCBI taxonomy): Eukaryota > Metazoa > Chordata > Amphibia > Anura > Ranidae > Pelophylax > Pelophylax lessonae. Next base: position 152,344,877 of record NC_138773.1, read on the forward strand.
TTAGTCAAAATGACTGTATTTTTGTCTTTTAGAGTCATAACCACTTCCCGCCCGCCCTATTACAAAATGATGGCGGGAATGTGGTTGTGTTATCCTGACTGGACGTCATATGACGTCGGCAGGATAACACATCTCTGGGCGCCCCCCAGGGGAGCGCAGAGCGGCGATCGGTGATGCGAGGTGTCCGCCTGACACCCTGCACCTCCGATCTCGGTAAAGAGACTACTGACGTAGCTCTTTACCATGTGATCAGCTGTGTCCAATCACGGCTGGTCACATCGTAAGCAGGAACAGCCGTTGATCGGCTTTCCTTAGTCGGTGCCTGACAGGCACGAGTAAAGGAGCGCCGATTGGCGGCTCCCCTGACAGGGGGGGGTCGGCACTGGTAATCAGATCATTGATTACCAGTGCAGACCCTCAGGGGGGGATGCCACTAGATCCACCAGGGATGCCCACTATGACCCCAGGGATGCCCACTATGGCCACCAGGGATGGCAATCAGGGCTCAGGGAGCCCCCCATTGCCCTCCCCATCAGTGATGCCCACCAGTGTCCTCCCTATCAGTGCTGCCCACAAGTGCCCATCATTGCCATCCTTTAGTGTCGCCCACCAGTGCCGCCTATCAGTGCCCATTAGTGCCCATCAGTGCCGATCAGTGCCGCCCATCAGTGCCCATCAGTGCCCACCAGGGCCGCCTATCAGTGCCCATTAGTGCCCGTCAGTGCCACCTATCAGTGCCCATCAGTGCCACCTATCAGTGTCCATCAATGCTGCCTATCAGTGCCCAGCAGTGCCGCCTATCAGTGCCCACCAATGCTGCATATCTGTGCTACGTCTGGCCGTGGGGGCAGCGTACAGTACCCGCACCCAGTTCAGAAAGTTCTCTCCCACACCAATGCGTTTGAGAACTTCCCATAGGTACACCCATTCAACACTATCGAATGCCTTAGCGGCATCTAGCGAAAAGACTGCCCGGTTCCCAGGGTTGTCTACTGGGATCTGAAGGTTCAGAAATAGTCGGCGGAGATGAAGTGCCGTCGATTTGGTCAGGATAAACCCCGATTGATCCCTATGGACAACCCCCTGGACAACAGAGGACAGCCTAGTGGCCAGTATCTTAGCTAGAATTTTAACATCCGTTGTGAGTAGAGATATGGGTCTTTAGGAATCCGCCAAAAGCGGATCCTTGCCGGGCTTCAGCAGGAAAACAACTATAGCTTCGGACATAGAGGCAGGAAGGTGGCTGTTAGGGATACAAGAGGTAGCCTGATGGCAGAGGAAGGCCCCACGTGTGCCAGAGGGCGGTGCTTAGACGGGAACCCCCAAGGTAAGTGACACAGGCTAACCTGAGGTGCGGAATCTAAGTATCCACCGGTTTTCACCAGAGCCTCTAGTGGTGAGGATGGATTTTGCTGCGTGTGGATACCAGGTCGCAGTCCTCAGGGTCACCCCACCAAGGGAGAAGCCGGTCAAGATCCGAAGGCAGATAAGCAGACAAGGGAGATCCGAGAGAATGGTCAAACAAGCCGGGGGTCAGGACGGGCAGCAGGTCAACAAGGTCAGGAACAAGCCAAAGGTCAAAATGGATATCAAACAGGTAACAGGAAGCAGGCTTCAGGAACACAGGAAGAGCTGCAGACAAGTCAGCAAAGACACAGTGCTTCTGATCTGTTTAAATAAGGCAGCCTCTTTGCCAATTACTGCAATTAGTCTGCTCTAGGTTAACCCTTTAGATTGCAGATTAATGACAGCACATCAGTGTGCTCAGTAAGCATTCCTTACATTGCCCCCCCCCCCTTAAGGGCAACCTCCGGGTGCCCAAGAAACTGCTTTTCTGAGGATGGGCAAGAAAAAACGCCTGGATCAGGTCTGCGGCATGAATGTTACTCTCAGGTTCCCAGGAATTCTCTTCCGGCCCATAACCCTTCCATTTAATAAGGAACTGAAGCTGGTTACCTCTTTTCCGGCAATCAAGTACAGCCTCAACTTCGTACTCCATGTCGCCATCCACCATCACTGGTTCCGGAGTTCCAGGGCTTCTGCCGGGGAAGGCGTCGGGAACCGCGGGTTTTAAAAAAGAGTGACATGGAACAGTGGATGGATACGTAGGGTATCAGGTAAGGATAACTCATAGGACACGGCATTGAGTCTTATTTTAACGGGGAATGGGCCGATAAACCTGGAAGCCAACTTCTTGGATGGGCAGGCCAAGCGCAGGTTAGCTGTGGATAAAAAGACCTTGTCACCTGGTTGGCTATTGTTTCTGTCTGCCTTGTAAGCATATTATGGGCTGTGTATTTGTGTGGAATCACTCAAAGAGGGAGGGGTTTTGGAGAAGTGTAGATCTCTTGTGTTTTCAATAAACAATGCGTTCTGAGTTGACTCCCAGCCTATGTGTCATCTAGTTCTTGGGAGGGAAGGATTGTATAATGCTACCTGGATTGTTGCATGCTGTACCTGCCTAGTTGGATTATTACCTGTTTTCCTATCTACCAGCAGAGCCCATGTAGATTAACCTACTCCTCTGCTACACAGGCGGTGTCCCATCCAGGTACTAACCAGGCCCGACCCTGCTTAGCTTCCGAGATCAGACCAGATTGGGCGTGTTCAGGGTGATCTGACCGTAGGCGATCACTACTTCCACCCTCGACCCCTTTGAACTTGGCCATGGCAAGATGGCACCTCAGGAGAAACAAAAAGAAAGCCAACGAATAAAGGAAAAGCCAAAAGCCTACAGCACCTTGTATTCCCAGGTGCTCTCCCATCCAGGTACTAACCAGGCCCGACCCTGCTTAGCTTCCAAGATCAGACGAGATTGAGCGCATTCAAGGTGATGTGGCTGTCGGCTATCACCACTGCCACCCTCGACCCCTTTGAACTTGGCCATGCCAAGATGGCACCTCAAAAGTAAAAAAAAAGAAAGCCAACGAATAAAGGAAAAGCCAAAAGCCTACAGCACCTGGTATTCCCAGGCTGTAGCGGAATGGACACTGAGAGTGTGGCTTGTGTTGAAAGAATGACCATAATATTACTGAACAGTGTCCCTGAGGAAATATATAAAGATATATTGCAGATTGCTAGAATATGGCAGCAGTGTTTCATAGACCCCTGCTAATGGGGTGGGGTTTGTTATTGTGAATACCTGCATTCCATTGTCCTATTGTTCCTGTCTGCCCCGTAAGCATATTATGGGATGTGTGTTTGTGTGGAATGACTCGAAGAGGGAGGGGGTTTTGGCAGAGTGTAGATCTCTTATGTTTTCAATAAACAAGGCATTCTGAGTTGACTCCGAGCATACGTGTCGTCTAGTTCTTGGGAGGGAAGGATTGCATAACGCTACTTGGATTGTTGCATGCTGTACCTGCATAGTTGGATTAGTACCTGTTTTCCTGTCTACCAGCAGAGCCATTGTAGAATAAACTACTCCTCTGCTACACTTGGCTTTTTTATCAAAAATTACAATTTTTAAGAACTTTGTGTGATTTTGTATCTGGGGGGTCTAAAAGGTGTACCTGTGAAGTTTCAGCTCTGTAGCATGTCCAGAACCAGAAAAAAAGATCATATAGGTGTTAAAGTTAAAGGAGGGTCCCGACCCACATCCCTGTTCTACTGAAAAATTATCTTTTTTTTTTCATGGTTCTGGACATTCTACAGAGCTGAAACTTCACATGCACACCTTTTAGACCCCCCCCCCCCATATACTAAATCCAAAGTAAAAATCAAAAAATCTCTCTTTTTTTTTAATTTTTTCAATAATTGGCTTTTTTTATCAAAAATGACAATTTTTAAGAACTTTTTTTGTGTGATTAATAGTTAATGGGGCATGACCCAGAACCCTAGGCACTTTTTAGGGGCATTTATTGGGTTTTAGGGCTTCAAAATGGTGTTTTTTTATTACTGAAGTTCGGGTCCCATTGATTTCAATGGGGTTCTGAAATCCGAACCGAACTTTTGGAAAATTCGGGTGTTCTGGTCGATCCGAACTTTTCAAAAGTTCGATCATCCTTAGTCTCCAAGTGTCTAAAAAGCCTTTTTTAGTCAGAATAACTGCATTTGGTCATCAAAGGTCTGAAATTTTTTTTCTGAAAATTACTGTATTTTTGTCTTTTAGAGCCTTAAAAACCCGGTTTTAGACAAGATTTTAGACATTTGGGCTCCTATGGCCTGAAAACATTTTTTTGGTGAAAATGACTCTATTTTGGTCTCCAAGTGTCTGGAGATAAGTCAGTTATTCTATTTCTACCCACTGCTGACACCCGGTGGCCTTTAGCGGTTTGGCAAGTAATATCCACAGCATAACTCTACTGTTTTCTGGATATCTTTAGTCAAAACTGCACATCTCAGGATATTTTTCTTCGTGGTTATATTTATAGGTTTTTTTGTTATTATCTCTTCAACTACAGTACAACCGACACTTTTATGGTCCAGGGCTCAGGATCTTTCTTGTCATTTTTCATTAATGCTCATCAGTATGGTTTTTCTTTTTTTATCTGATTATCACCATAATCGACACTGCTTAGGAGGCTTCACATTAGACCTAAGTTACGCCATTAAAAGGCCTTAGTCAAGCTCCTGCGCTTGTACATGCCGCACTTACTCAGCGCATTGACAGGCACTGGCCCTCTCAGGACGTCTCTGGGGTCGGGATTCCTTTTCCAAGGGCCCGCGGGCGTTCTCTTGGGCTGCTGGCTGTTGACGTTCTGTTTAGGAGGTATTTTTCCTCCAATTTGTTTTCCATGTTTTCAGTACCTCATAGGTATACTGATCCAAAATCACATTTTTGACTTTTCTAATAGAAAGAATTTTCACAACGTTAAAATCTATTTACAACCTTTAATGTATGTATTTACTTGTCTTGACATTTTAATGCATGTTACTCCCAGACGTTCTTTTGGGAGATAAAATATGTGTAAAGGTCTTATAATATAGGGCGGTAAATCCTATATTATAAGAAGAAGAAGCGGGGTTCTCCAATATGGGGACTCGGTTACCCACACTCGCCTTGATTCGCATGGTGTGGCGCTGTGTCAAGGGGATGTTGCAGATCACGGGTTACCTTCCTCAGACTCCGATTTGGCATAATCGCAACTTTTCGGAACTGTTTCGTCTAGAGGGCGCGGAGATGTGGGAGGCCCATGGTGTATATTTTATAGCACAATTGTTCAGAGCTGGGGTACTCAAATATATTCAAGACTTACAGAGGGAGTTTGATGTTCCTAGGCACTGTTTCTTTCGCTACCTACAATTGAGACACGCGATGATGGCCCAGGCAGGCTTGGCTTCTTTGACACCAGACACTCACTGCCTGTTGGGTGAGGTGTTTCGGGTCTCGGACAAGAAGGGTATGATCTCACAGGTTTATGTCCTTCTGTTGGGATCCGTGCAGGACCCCTCTTCCCTCCCTGCTCATGCGGGGTGGGAGGGGGATCTTGGACCCATAGATGGGGAGACGTGGGATCTTTGCCTCTCATCGATCCCTTTGGTGTTGGTGTCGGCCTCCCATAAGATATCTCACTTATTTCTGTTTCACAGAGCATACAGAACACCGATGCAGCTGTAACGTTGGGGACGCAGATCTACTTCCCTTGTGCCCCAAATGTGAGAGACCAGGGTATACTTATACACATGATGTGGAGATGTCCCAAGCTGTTTCACTACTGGGGGAAGGTAATTGACACGATCTCTAAAGTGTATAATTTTCAGCTACTAAGGGATCCTGTGGTCTGTCTGCTTGGTGCTCTGGAGGTGGACACTCTGACCCCAAATGCTCACGTTGCCGTGTTGCGATTGTTGTATATTGCTCGCAAATTAATTGCTAGATTTTGGATCGCCTCCAGGGTGCCAAGCAGGGGCCAGTGGATAACACAGGTCAATGCCTCTTTAATCAGGGAAAAGCTGACATACCAGCATCAAAAGGCTCACAAGAAATTTGCCTCGTTATGGCAACCTTGGTTGGATGACCCGGCCTTGGCTCCCCCAGTTGGTTATGGATCGGCTGCTCATTGGATAGGGTAGCATTTCTTGAGAAGGTCTAGCGTGCAGAGTCCTCCCATCCTTTCCCTTCCTTTCCCCCCTCCCCCCCTCCCTTTAAGTTTTCTGCCACTGATTTCCTTTTTTCCCTTCCCTTCTCCTTTGCACTTAGTACTTCAGGTGGGTTTTTGCTACTTTACGGAGGTGTGTGCTATATTGCTAGATGTTCATGGTCCTATTACTATTGGGAGGGAATAACTGTATGTTTTTATTTATCCTTCTCTTATGCACATGGGCACATGCTCAGGTTTGTTTACTTGGCTGTAATTTTCACCTGAATGCGATGGTTTATAGATGACGTTTTCCTGTACTGTTGCTGTTATATCCTTTATATATTTGTATTTTTCAGAACACTGGTTCTGTAACTGATTATGTCTACCGTTCATGTTATTTATTCAGTGTACTGTTTATACTCAATAAATATTAAAAAAAATTTCAGACCTTTGGTGATCAAATGCAAAAAAAATGCTTTTTAGACACTTGGAGACCAAAATAGAGTCATTTTGACCCAAACAAATGTTTCAGGCGGTTGGTTACCAAATGCAATTATCTTGTCCAAAACCGGCTTTTTAAGACTCTAAAAGACAAAAATACAGTCATTTTGGCTAAAAAAAGTTTTTCAGCCCGTTTGTCGACCAAACGTAGTTATTTTGCCTAAAAAGGGCTTTTTAAGACTCTAATAGACGAAAATACAGTCATTTTGACTAAATTTCTATTTCAGACCTTTGGTGACCAAATGCAGTTATTTTGACTAAAAAGGGCTTTTTAGACACTTGGAGACCAAAATAGAGTCATTTTGACCAAAAAATGTTTTCAGATCACTGGTTACGAAATGCAATTATCTTGTCTAAACCCGGCTTTTTAACCACTTTAATACAGGGCACTTCCCTCCCTTCCTGCCCAGGCCAATTTTCCCCTTTTAGCGCTGTTGCATTTTGAATGACAATTGCGCGGTCATGCAACACTGTACTTACACCAAATTTATGTCATTTTCCCCCACAAATAGAGCTTTCTTTTGGTGGTATTTGATCACCTGTGTGATTTTTACTTTTTGCTAAACAAATAAAAAAAGACTGAAAAGTTTGAAAAAAAAAAAAAAGTTTTTTTGTTTATGTTATACAATTTTGTAAATAAATAAGTTTTTTCCTGCACTGATGAGCACTGATGAGACTGCACTGACAGGCACTGATGAGGAGGCACTGATGGGGTTGCACTGATGGGGTGGCACTGATGGGGTGGCACTGATGGGGTGGCACTGATAGGCGGCACTGATAGGCGGCACTGATATGTGGCACTGATAGGCACTGATATGTGGCACTGATAGGCACTGATATGTGGCACTGATAGGTAGCACAGATATGCAGCATTGGTGGGCACTGATAGGCGGCACTGCTGGGCACTGATAGGCGGCATTGATGGACACTGATAGGTGGCACTGACGGGCACTAATGGGCACTGATAGGCAGCCCTGGTGGGCACTGATGGGCACTGATGGGCGGCACTGATCGGCACTGATGGGCACTAATGGGCACTGATAGGCGGCACTGGTGGGCGACACTAAAGGATGGCAATGATGGTTACTTGTGGGCAGCACTGATAGGGAGGACACTGGTGGGCATCACTGATGGGGAGGGCAATGGGGGGCTCCCTGAGCCCTGATTGCCATCCCTGGTGGCCATAGTGGGCATCCCTGGGGTCATAGTGGGCATCCCTGGTGGATCTAGTGGCATCCCCCCCCGAGTGTCTGCACTGGTAATCAATGATCTGATTACCAGTGCTGACCCCCCCCCCTGTCAGGGGAGCCGCCAATCGGCGCTCCTTTACTCGTGCCTGTCAGGCACGAACTAAGGAAAGCCGATCAACGGCTGTTCCTGTTTACGATGTGACCAGCCGTGATTGGACATGGCTGATCACATGGTAAAGAGCTACGTCAGTAGTCTCTTTACCGGGATCGGAGGTGCAGGGTGTCAGGCTGACACCTCGCATCACCGATCGCTGCTCTGCGTGCCCCTGGGGGGCGCCCAGAGCTGTGTTATCCTGCCGACGTCATATGACATCCGGTCAGGATAACACAACCACATTCCCGCCGTCATTTTGTAATAGTGTTACAATAGGGTTTTGTAATAGAAGTGGTTATGACTCTAAAAGACAAAAATACAGTCATTTTGGGTAAAAAAGTTTTTCAAACCTTTGGTGACCAAATACAGTTATTTTGACTAAAAAAGGCTTTTTAGACACTTGGAGACCAAAATAGAGTCATTTTGACCAAAAACATTTTTTTGCCGGCCATTGGTTACCAAATGCAATTATCTTGTCCAAAACCGGCTTTTAAAGACTCTAAAAGACTACAATACAGTCATTTTGACCAAAAACATTTTTTTGCAGGCCATTGGTTACCAAATGCAGTTATCTTGTCTAAATGCGGGGTTTTAAGACTCTAAAAGACAAAAATACAGTCGTTTTGGCTAAAATCGTTTTTCAGACCTTTGGTGACCAAACGTAGTTATTTTGACTAAAAAGGGCTTTTTAGACACTTGGGGACCTAAATAGAGTCATTTTGACCAAAGACATTTTTTCAGGCCATTGTAGTTTATCTTGTCTAAAAGCGGTGTTTTAAGACTCTAAAAGACAAAAAAACAGTTATTTTGGCTAAAAAAAAGGTTTTCAGACTTTTGGTGACCAAATGCATTTATTTTGACTAAAATAGGCTTTTTAGGCACTTGGAGACCAAAAATAGAGTAATTTTGACCAAAAACATGTTACCAAATGCAGTTATCTTGTATAAAAGCGACATTTTGAGACTCTAAAAGACAAAAATACAGTCATTTTGAGTAAAAAAGTTTTTCAGACCTTTGGTGACCAAACGCACTTATTTTGACTAAAAAAAAGGCTTTTTAGACACTTTGAGACCAAAGTAGTCATTTTGACCCAAAGAGACCAAAGTAGTCATTTTGACCCAAACAAATGTTTTTTTTCAGGCCATTGGTTACCAAATGCAGTTATCTTGTCTTAATGCGCTGATTGGTTACCAAATGCGATTGGTTACACAAATGCAATTATCTTGTCCAAAACCGGCTTTTTAAGACTCTAAAAGACAAAAATACAGTCATCTTGACTAAATTTTTTTACAGACCTTTGGTGACCAAATGCAGTTATTTTGACTAAAAAATGCTTTTTAGACACTTGGAGACAATTTTGACCAAAAACATTTTTTCAGGCCTTTTCTTACGAAATGTAATTATCTTGTCTAAAACCGGCGTTTAAAGACTCTAAAAGACAAAAATACAGTAATTTTAGCTAAAAACGTATTTCAGACCTTTGGTGACCAAATGCAGTTATTTTGACTAAAACAGGCTTTGGAGACCTAAATAGAGTCATTTTGACCAAAAACATTTTTTCAGGCCATTGGTTACCAAATGTAGTTTATCTTGTCTAAAAGTGGTGTTTTAAGACTCTAAAGGTCAAAAATACAGTCATTTTGGCTAAAAAAGGTTTTCGGACCTTTGGGGACCAAATGCATTTATTTTGACTAAAATAGGCTTTTTAGACACTTGGAGACCAAAAATAGAGTCATTTTGACTAAAAACATGTTTTCAGGCCATTGGTTACCAAATGCAGTTATCTTGTTAAAAGCGGCGTTTTGAGACTCTAAAAGACAAAAATACAGTCATTTTGGCTAAAAAAAGTTTTTCAGACCTTTGGTAACCAAATGCAGTTATTTTGACTAAAAAAGGCTTTTTCGACACTTGGGAGACCAAAATAGAGTCATTTTGACCAAAAACATGTTTTCAGGCCATTGGTTACCAAATGCAGTTATCTTGTCTAAAAGCGGCGTTTTGAGACTCTAATGGTGCTTTTCCACTGCATAGAACCGTACCGGCTCGGCACGCTTTTGTGCTTTTCCACTGCGGTACCTCATGGTATAGGGTCGGAACGGTTCGGTACGGTACGGTATAGGTTTGCTTTTCCACTGCATGGAACCGAACGGTACGGCCCTGAAAAACAGTACCTACTCGATTGTGGTTCCAAGCGTACCATACCGGTACTAAAATCCACAACCCCTCCCATGCAGCCTGATTGGTCCTCACTACAAGGCAGTGATTGGTCAATAAATCACTGTCATTGTTTATGCGACACCACTGCAGGGAGAAGCGTGTGTTGAGAGGCCATAGGATTGTGAGTAGATACAGAAGAGGTTCATGTTCTTTTATGTGGGGAGGGCGCACCATGTACCACCACTCAGGGGCACTGGCCTTAAAAAGTAGTAGCAGGTAATAAAACACCTCCTGTGTTCCAGCACACAGCAAAAGCCTGAAATGGCATTGTAGTGAGAAATGTGTTAACCCCCCAATGACCTGTCTGCTGTGCTATGTTCCAGGCTCAGCATTCTTCATCAAATGTGCTACAGCAAAAGTGACATAAAAATAAAGATACCCTATTGCTGACAAATGTTTCTCTGCCTGCTAAAAAAGAAGAAATGGCTCCTAGAAATGGCTCATGCAAAGGTCCCCCAAAATAAATAGCAGACCCCCTTTTTTTTTTAATGAAGCCATCATAGAAATGTAATTTATTGGCCAATTAAACACTTTTTTTGTGTCAGTCATTGCTCCTTTGCTGAATGTAATTTTTGCATTGGTACCAGTGCTCTGCCCCCATGCTATTTTTTTTAAACCCCTTTGACTAGTAACCCATAAAATTAACATTTTAGTTCAATGGGGTCTTGACATCCATTCCCCTGTGCAATTCCCTTAACCCTGCTGGAACTGTACTGAACAGGTTAAAGATCTCAGGGTTGTGTTCTGTCAGACTGTACTGTCACACTGTATTCCACTGTCACACTGTACTGTCACACTGTACTCCACTGTCTCACTGTACTGTCACACTGTACTCCACTGTCACACTGTATTCCACTGTCACACTGTACTGTCACACTGTACTCCACTGTCACACTGTACTGTCACACTGTATTCCACTGTCACACTGTACTGTCACACTGTATTTATAACAATTTTCACTGCTGCCATGGCTTGTGTCTAATCCCCAGATTGCCAACAGATTCGCTGCCAGACCAGAAGTGAGCCCAAAGGATGTCTGAAAATTGGTCAATGGAGGAGGTGCAGACATTCCTTTCATTGTTAGCTGAGGAGCGGATACAACGAGAGCTGGATGGGGCGACCAGGAATGAAAAGGTGTTTCTGGAACTTTCTCAGCTGCTGGCCACACACGGCTACCACCGCACCTCTAAGCAGTGCAGGGACAAATTAAAAAAATTAAAAAGTGATTATAGAACTGTAAAGGACCACAACAGCCGGAGTGGTTCAAATCGGAAAAAATGGAAATGGTTTGAACAAATGGACGCTATTTACGGTAGTAGACCGGCAAGCAATGGAAGGGAGGGAGCCCTGGACTCATCCGCGGTGTTGTTGGAGAACACAGAAGATGGTAAGTGATCACAGTTGACCGTCTGCTGTAAAGCTTGCTTTTCCTGTGTGTGTGTGTGTGTATATATATATATATATATATATATATATATATATAAAATGTGTATTTATGATTTTGTTTTTTCTTTCAGATTTGTTAACTATTGATTCTTCTGCGCTTTCACCATGGAATGAGGACTCATCTTCACAAGTGGGTGCAGCAATTTCGCCACCAGTACGACCACCAACACCAGCACGGACACCAACACCTTCAACCTCTGTCAACAGCGCAGCATCAGAGCGTGTTGTCTCAGGTATAATATATATATGTTCACACACACACACACATACATCTATTGATTTTTTTTTCCAAAACAACACTTTAATTTTTCTTCTTTTTTGTCCAGGCAAGAGGAAACGGAGCCAGGAGCATGCTGCTATTTTAAAAGACATGCAGGTGGCTGATATTGAGCAGCAGGAGCTTAACCGGGCACAGAGGGAGCGCCATGTACAAATGGCAATTGAGGAGGCCCGGCTAGCAAGGGAACAGGAAGCGGCCTTAAGGATGCAGGAAAATTCTCAAACGGCTGCATTCAACCAAGCCTTCCTCAATGTCATGGGTATGCTTGCACAGGCGCTGAGTGGCCGGCGAGACCAGAATTCTCAGCCATAACCCATGCAGTACATATTGCAAAAAAATACAAAAAAACAGTTTGCTACACCTTTTAGCATTTTAATGTTTTATATTTTTACATTTTTGTACCTGGTTTTGTACAATAAAAATCCAAAACAGTGGACAAACATGTGTAGTTCATTGCTTTTAGATTAATTTAATATTGTATTTGAATGTACTGTAACAATTGCTACTGAAAGCATATTTACTATAAAAAAAAGGAAAGCAAAACATTATACACGTGGCAGGAGGTGACCAAAAAAAAAAAAAAAATAGATGTATACATATAATATTTGCATGTAAATATTTCTGCCCATTGATGTCTCATTTTTTTTTTTTTTAAACAAACTTTTTATTGTGGTATGGTGATTTGACAGTTCATCAGCACGGGAGGTGAGAAGGCTATCATCAGCACCGAGCATCGTTGCTGACCACACCACCTGATACTGTACACATTCCTTCAGCTTACCAACTTGACATAGCAGGTATACAGTAGCAAGTGCTGTGGTCAGCAGCGATGCTCGGTGGTGATGATAAAGCCTTCTCACCTCCCGTGCTGATGATCGGTCAAATCACCATACCACAATGATTAAAGCACGTTAAAAGAAAAAAAAAAGGGAAGCTAGACATTATACTTGGAACTATTTTTGCTATAGCTTGACAGGAGTCAACTATTCAAGTAACGCATCAGAGCCTCACGTACATCCCTGCCCTCTTCCTCTACAGCCTGTGTCAGTGCCACTACAGGCTCTGGTACAGAAGGTGAATCCCATGAACTCTCATAGGCTTCTCCATGACTCTCACAAAGGTTATGTAGTGCACAACAAGTCTGGACCATAGATTTCACAAGGTCAACTGCACAGTCATTTCTTTTCATAAGGCAACGCCATCTTCCTTTTAATCTACCAAATGCATTTTCTACCACTACACGTGCTCTGGAGATTTTCATGTTGTACACCTGCTGTTCTGTTGTCAGCCGTCCAGTGTTACTGAATGGTTTTATGAGCCACTGCTGCAAGGGATAGGCAGAATCTCCTAGGATGTAGTAGCCAACATTCACACCACCAATGTTTCTAGTGTTAGTTGGTTTGTGTGTTCCACGAATTAACAGATCCCACAGTGTGGACAGTCTCAAAACCCGAGCATCATGCATGCTTTCAGGCAGCCCAGTAAAAACATTCCAGAAGAGTCCCTTTCCATCAACAACACCTTGAAGGATGATGGAGTGCCAGCCTTTACGGTTGAAATAGTCACAGTGATAGTCCTGTGGTGCTATGATGGGTATGTGAGATCCATCAATAGCACCAATGCACTGTGGAAGCCCCCACCTGTTCTCATTGTAGGCAGCTATTTCTTTAAACTTCTCCTGATCTGGAAAACGAATTTGTTCTGGTACCAACAAAATCTCTGCTGCTGCACAGAAATCATGGACACATCGACAAACAGTTGTTATGCTTACACCAAACAGATGTCCAACACTTCTGTACTCAGAGCCAGTTGCGAGCTTCCACAGTGCAATGGCTACTCTCTTCTTTAAAGGAACACAAACACGAAAGTTTGTGTCATGTCTTTCCATCACTGGACGCACTTTGTTGCACAAGTAGGCAAATGTTTCTTCTGACATTCGAAAGTTCTCCAGCCACTGAGTGTTTGTAAAATTGGGAAAAATGACATCCCACCAATCAGAAGCTCGGTTTACAGTCCAAACAGAAGGTCTGTGGCTGGGACTTTGCAGCATAAGGATCTGAAATACACAGAATACTCATTTTAACAAATGATACCACACACACATATAACACACACACATACCACACACACACACATACCACACACACACATACCACACACACACATACCACACACACACATACCACACACACATACCACACACACACATACCACACACACACATACCACACACACACATACCACACACACATACCACACACATACCACACACACACATACCACACACACATACCACACACACACATACCACACACACACATACCACACACACATACCACACACACACATACCACACACACATACCACACACACATACCACACACACACATACCACACACACACATACCACACACACACACCGATTAAATTGGCTACCCTTCAGATGGGCAAGGATAGTGGTGGCTTGGCAGTCCCCAACCCCAGAGTATATTTTCTAGCCTTCCAGGTTCAGCATATGGGGGGCTGGGGTCTTTTGGATCCATTCGTTCTTATTGGTCCCTACTGACTCGCCTCACCCTGTCCTTGTACACCTTGAAGCGGGGTTCTCCAATATGGGGACTCGGTTACCCACACTCGCCTTGATTCGCATGGTGTGGCGCTGTGTCAAGGGGATGTTGCAGATCACGGGTTACCTTCCTCAGACTCCGATTTGGCATAATCGCAACTTTTCGGAACTGTTTCGTCTAGAGGGCGCGGAGATGTGGGAGGCCCATGGTGTATATTTTGTAGCACAATTGTTCAGAGCTGGGGTACTGAAATATATTCAAGACTTACAGAGGGAGTTTGATGTTCCTAGGCACTGTTTCTTTCGCTAACTACAATTGAGACACGCGATGATGGCCCAGGCAGGCTTGGCTTCTTTGACACCCGACACTCACTGCCTGTTGGGTGAGGTGTTTCGGTCTCGGACAAGAAGGGTATGATCTCACAGGTTTATGTCCTTCTGTTGGGATCCGTGCAGGACCCCTCTTCCCTCCCTGCTCGTGCGGGGTGGGAGGGGGGATCTTGGACCCATAGATGGGCAGACGTGGGATCTTTGCCTCTCATCAATCATCGATTTTGGATCGCCTCCAGGGTGCCGAGCAGGGGCCAGTGGATAACACAGGTCAATGCCTCTTTAATCAGGGAAAAGCCATACCAGCATCGAAATGCTCACAAGAAATTTGCCTCGTTATGGCAACCTTGGTTGGATGACCCGGCCTTGGCTCCCCCCAGTTGGTTATGGATCGGCTGCTCATTGGATAGGGTAGCATTTCTTGAGAAGGTCTAGCGTGCAGAGTCCTCCCTTCCTTTCCCCCTCCCCCCAACCTTTAAATTTTCTGCCACTGTTTTCCTTTTTTCCCTTCCCTTCTCCTTTGCACTTAGTACTTCAGGTGGGTTTTTGCTACTTTACGGAGGTGTGTGCTATATTGCTAGATGTTCATGGTCCTATTACTATTGGGAGGGAATAACTGTATGTTTTTATTTATCCTTCTCTTATGCACAGGGGCACATGCTCAGGTTTGTTTACTTGGCTGTAATTTTCACCTGAATGCAATGGTTTATGGATGACGTTTTCCTGTACTGTTGCTGTTATATCCTTTATATATTTGTATTTTTCCGAACACTGGTTCTGTAACTGATTATGTCTACCGTTCATGTTATTTATTCAGTGTACTGTTTATACTCAATAAATATTAAAAAAAATTCAGACCTTTGGTGATTAAATGCAAAAAAATAAATGCTTTTTAGACACTTGGAGACCAAAATAGAGTCATTTTGACCCAAACAAATGTTTCAGGCGGTTGGTGACCAAATGCAGTTATTTTGACTAAAAAGGGCTTTTTAGACACATGGAGACCAAAATAGAGTCATTTTGACCAAAAAAATGTTTTCAGATCACTGGTAACGAAATGCAATTATCTTGTCTAAAACCGGCTTTTTAAGACTCTAAAAGACAAAAATACAGTCATTTTGGCTAAAAAAGTTTTTCAGACCTTTGGTGACCAAACGTAGTTATTTTGACTAAAACGGGCTTTTTAGTCACTTGGAGACCTAAATAGAGTCATTTTGACCAAAAACATTTTTTTAGGCCATTGGTTACCAAATGTAGTTTATCTTGTCTAAAAGCAGTGTTTTAAGACTCTAAAAGACAAAAATAGTCATTTTGGCTAAAAAAAAGGTTTTCAGACCTCTGGTGACCAAATGCATTTATTTTGACTAAAATAGGCTTTTTAGACACTTGGAGACCAAAATAGAGTCATTTTGACCAAAAAATGTTTTCAGATCACTGGTTACGAAATGCAATTATCTTGTCTAAAACCGGCTTTTTAAGACTCTAAAAGACAAAAATACAGTCATTTTGGCTAAAAAAAGTTATTCAGACCTTTGGTGACCAAATGCAGTTATTTTGACTAAAAAAGGCTTTTAAGACACTTGGAGACCAAAATAGAGTCATTTTGACCCAAACAAATGTTTCAGGCGATTGGTTAACAAATGCAATTATCTTGTCCAAAACCGGCTTTTTAAGACTCTAAAAGACGAAAATATAATCATTTTGACTAATTTTTTTTTCAGACCTTTGGTGACCAAATGCAGTTTTTTTGACTAAAAAGGGCTTTTTACACACATGGAGACCAAAATAGAGTCATTTTGACCAAAAAAATGTTTTCAGATCACTGGTAACGAAATGCAATTATCTTGTCTAAAACCGGCTTTTTAGGACTCTAAAAGACAAAAATACAGTCATTTTGGTTAAAAAAAGTTTTTCAGACCTTTGGTGAACAAATGCATTTATTTTGACTAAAAATGACTCTATTTTGATCTCCAAGTGTCTAAAAAGACCCTTTTGGTCAAAATATCTGTATTTGGTAACCAAAGGTCTGAAAAAAATGTAATTTAAATGATTGTATTTTCGTCTATTAGAGTCTTAAAAAGCCGGTTTTTTACAAGATAATTGCATTTGGTAACCAATCGCCTGAAACATTTGTTTGGGTCAAAATTACTCTTTTTTGGTCTCCAAGTGTCTAAAAAGCCTTTTTAGTTAAAATAACTGCATTTGGTCACCCAAGGTCTGAAAAACTTTTTAGCCAAAATGACTGTATTTTTGTCTTTTAGAGTCTTAAAAAGCCGGTTTTAGACAAGATAATTGCATTTCGTAACCAGTGATCTGAAAACATTTTTTTGGTCAAAATAACTCTATTTTGTTCTCCAAGTGTCTAAAAAGACCCTTTTAGTCAAAATAACTGTATTTGGTCACCAAAGGTCTGAAAAAAATATAGTTTAAATTATTGTATTTTCGTCTATTAGAGTCTTAAAAAGCCGGTTTTGGACAAGATAATTGCATTTGGTAACCAATCGCATGAAACATTTGTTTGGGTCAAAATGACTCTTTTTTGGTCTCCAAGTGTCTAAAAAGCTTATTTTAGTCAAAATAAATGCATTTTGTCACCAAAGGTCTGAAAACCTTTTTTTTAGCCAAAATGACTGTATTTTTGTCTTTTAGAGTCTTAAAACACCGCTTTTAGACAAAATAAACTAGTCTTGGTAACCAATGGCCTGAAAAAATGTTTTTGGTCAAAATGACTCTATTTAGGTCTCCAAGTGTCTTAAAAGCCTTTTTTAGTCAAAATAACTACGTTTGGTCAACAAAGGTTCGAAAAACTTTTGTTAGCCAAAATGACTGTATTTTTGTCTTTTAGTGTCTTGAAACACTGCTTTTAGACAAGATAAACGACATTTGGTAACTAATGGTCTGAAAAAATGTTTTTGGTCAAAATGACTCTATTTAGGTTTCCAAGTGTCTAAAAAGCCATTTTTAGTCAAAATAACTACGTTTGGTCACCCAAGGTCTGAAAAACTTTTTTTAGCCAAAATGACTGTATTTTTGTCTTTTAGTCTTAAAAAGCTGGTTTTAGACAAGATAATTGCATTTTGTTACCAGTGATCTGAAAACATTTTTTGGTCAAAATAACTCTATTTTGATCTCCAAGTGTCTAAAAATCTTATTTTAGTCAAAATAAATGTATTTTGTCACCAAAGGTCTGAAAACCTTTATTTAGCCAAAATGACTGTATTTTTGTCTTTTAGAGTCTTAAAATACTGCTTTTAGACAAGATAAACGACATTTGGTAACCAATGGCCTGAAAAAATGTTTTTGGTCAAAATGACTCTATTTAGGTCTCCAAGTGTCTAAAAAGCCATTTTTAGTCAAAATAACTACGTTTGGTCACACAAAGTCTGAAAAACTTTTTTTAAACCAAAATGACTGTATTTTTGTCTTTTAGTCTTAAAAAGCCGGTTTTAGACAAGTTAATTGCATTTCGTTACCAGTGATCTGAAAACATTTTTCTGGTCAAAATGACTCTATTTTGGTCTCCAAGTGTCTAAAAAGACCCTTTTGGTCAAAATAACTGCATTTGGTCACCAAAGGTCTGAAAAACTTTTTTAGCCAAAATGACTGCATTTCTGTCTTTTAGAGTCTTAAAAAGCCGGTTTTAGACAAGATAATTGCATTTCGTAACCAGTGATCTGAAAACATTTTTTTGGTCAAAATGACTCTATTTTGGTCTCAAAGTGTCTAAAAAGCCCTTTTTAGTCAAAATACCTATAATTGGTCACCAAAGGTCTGAAATAAAAAATTAGTCAAAATGACTGTATTTTCGTCTATTAGAGTCTTAAAAAGCCGGTTTTTGACAAGATAATTGCATTTGGTAACCAATCGCCTGAAACATTTGTTTGGGTCAAAATGACTATTTTGGTCTCCAAGTGTTTAAAAAGCCTATTTTAGTCAAAATAAATGCATTTGTTCACCAAAGGTCTGAAAACCTTTTTTTAGCCAAAATGACTGTATTTTTGTCTTTTAGAGTCTTAAAAAGCCGGTTTTAGACAAGATAATTGCATTTCGTATGCAGTGATCTGAAAACATTTTTTTGGTCAAAATGATTCTATTTTGGTCTCCAAGTGTCTAAAAAGCATTTTTTTACTCAAAATAACTGCATTTGGTCACCAAAGGTCTGAAAAACTTTTTTAGCCCAAATGACTGTATTTTTGTCTTTTAGAGTCTAAAAACACTGCTTTTAGACAAGATAAACTACATTTGGTAACCAATGGCCTGAAAAAATGTTTTTGGTCAAAATGACTCTATTTAGGTCTCCAAGTGTCCAAAAATCCCTTTTTAGTCAAAATAAGTGCATTTGGTCACCGAAGGTCTGAAAAAAAATTTAAGTCAAAATGATTGTATTTTTGTCTATTAGAGTCTTAAAAAGCCGGTTTTGGACAAGATAATTGCATTTCGTAACCAGTGATCTGAAAACATCTTTTTGGTCAAAATAACTCTATTTTGGTCTCCAAGTGTCTAAAAAGCCTTTTTTAGTCAAAATAACTGCATTTGGTCACCAAAGGTCTGAAAAACTTTTTTAGCCAAAATGACTGTATTTTTGTCTTTTTAGAGTCTTAAAAAGCCAGTTTTAGACAAGATAATTGCATTTCGTAACCAGTGATCTGAAAACATCTTTTTGGTCAAAATAACTCTATTTTGGTCTCCAAGTGTCTAAAAAGCCTTTTTTAGTCAAAATAACTGCATTTGGTCACCAAAGGTCTGAAATAAAAATTTAGTCAAAATGATTGTATTTTCGTCTATTAGAGTCTTAAAAAGCCGGTTTTAGACAAGATAATTGCATTTCGTATGCAGTGATCTGAAAGCATTTTTTTGGTCAAAATGATTCTATTTTGGTCTCCAAGTGTCTAAAAAGCCTTTTTTAGTCAAAATAACTGCATTTGGTCACCAAAGGTCTGAAAAACCTTTTTAGCCAAAATGACTGTATTTTTGTCTTTTAGAGTTTTAAAAAGCCGGTTTTAGACAAGATAATTGCATTTCGTAACCAGTGATCTGAAAACATCTTTTTGGTCAAAATGACTCTATTTTTGTCTCCAAGTGTCTAAAAAGCCTTTTTTAGTCAAAATAACTACGTTTGGTCACCAAAGGTTTGAAAAACTTTTTGTAGCCAAAATGACTGTATTTTTGTCTTTTAGAGTCTTAAAAAGCCGGTTTTAGACAAGATAATTGCATTTCGTTACCAGTGATCTGAAAACATTTTTTTGGTCAAAATGACTCTATTTTGGTCTCCAAGTGTCTAAAAAGCCCATTTTAGTCAAAATAACTGTATTTGGTCACCAAAGGTCTGAAAAAAAATGTAGTCAAAATGATTGTATTTTCGTCTATTAGAGTCTTAAAAAGCCGGTTTTGGACAAGATAATTGCATTTGGTAACCAATCGCCTGAAACATTTGTTTGGGTCAAAATGACTATTTTGGTCTCCAAGTGTCTAAAAAGCCTATTTTAGTCAAAATAAATGCATTTGTTCACCAAAGGTCTGAAAACCTTTTTTTAGCCAAAATGACTGTATTTTTGTCTTTTAGAGTCTTAAAGAGCTGGTTTTAGACAAGATAATTGCATTTCGTATGCAGTGATCTGAAAACATTTTTTTGGTCAAAATGATTCTATTTTGGTCTCCAAGTGTCTAAAAAGCCTTTTTTAGTCAAAATAACTGCATTTGGTCACCAAAGGGCGGAAAAAAAATGTAGTCAAAATGATTGTATTTTCGTCTGTTAGAGTCTTAAAAAGATGGTTTTGGATAAGATAATTGTATTTGGTAACTAAATCGCCTGAAACATTTGTTTGGGTTCAAACTGACTCTATTTTGGTTTCAGAGTGTCTAAAAGCCTATTTTAGTCAAAATAAATGCATTTGTTTACCAAAGGTCTGAAAACCTTTTTTTTGCCAAAATGACTGTATTTTTGTCTTTTAGAGTCTTAAAAAGCCGGTTTTAGACAAGATAATTGCACTTCGTATGCAGTGATCTGAAAACATTTTTTTGGTCAAAATGACTCTATTTTGGTCTCCAAGTGTCTAAAAAGCCTTTTTTAGTCAAAATAACTGCATTTGGTCACCAAAGGTCTGAAAAACTTTTTTAGCCAAAATTACTGTATTTTTGTCTTTTAGAGTCTTAAAAAACCAGTTTTAGACAAGATAATTGCATTTCGTAACCAGTGATCTGAAAACATTGTTTTGTTCAAAATGACTCTATTTAGGTCTCCAAGTGTCTAAAAAGCCCTTTTTAGTCAAAATAACTACGTTTGGTCACCAAAGGTCTGAAAAACTTTTTTAGCCAAAATGACTGTATTTTTGTCTTTTAGAGTCTTAAAAAGCCGGTTTTAGACAAGATAATTGCATTTTATTACCAGTGATCTGAAAAAAAATTTTTGGTCAAAATGACTCTATTTTGGTCTCCATGTGTCTAAAAAGCCCTTTTTAGTCAAAATAACTGCATTTGGTCACCAAAGGTCTGAAATAAAAATTTAGTCAAAATGACTGTATTTTCGTCTACTAGAGTCTTAAAAAGCCGGTCTTGGACAAGATAATTGCATTTGGTAACCAACCGCCTGAACCATTTGTTTGGATCAAAATGACTCTATTTTGGTCTCCAAGTGTCTAAAAAGCATTTATTTTTTTGCATTTATTCACCAAAGGTCTGAATTTTTTTTAATATTTATTGAGTATAAACAGTACACTGAATAAATAACATGAACGGTAGACATAATCAGTTACAGAAACAGTGTTCGGAAAAATACAAATATATAATGGATATAACAGCAACAGTACAGGAAAGCGTCATCCATAAACCATTGCATTCAGGTGAAAATTACAGCCAAGTAAACAAACCTGAGCATGTGCATAAGAGAAGGATAAATAAAAACATACAGTTATTCCCTCCCAATAGTAATAGGACCATGAACATCTAGCAATATAGCACACACCTCCATAAAGTAGCAAAAACCCACCTGAAGTACTAAGTGCAAAGGAGAAGGGAAGGGAAAAAAGGAAAACAGTGGCAGAAAATTTAAAGGTTGGGGGGAGGGGGAAAGGAAGGGAGGACTCTGCACGCTAGACCTTCTCAAGAAATGCTACCCTATCCAATGAGCAGCCGATCCATAACCAACTGGGGGGAGCCAAGGCCGGGTCATCCAACCAAGGTTGCCATAACGAGGCAAATTTCTTGTGAGCATTTCGATGCTGGTATGGCTTTTCCCTGATTAAAGAGGCATTGACCTGTGTTATCCACTGGCCACTGCTCGGCACCCTGGAGGCGATCCAAAATCGATGATTGATGAGAGGCAAAGATCCCACGTCTGCCCATCTATGGGTCCAAGATCCCCCCTCCCACCCCGCACGAGCAGGGAGGGAAGAGGGGGTCCTGCACGGATCCCAACAGAAGGACATAAACCTGTGAGATCATACCCTTCTTGTCCGAGACCCGAAACACCTCACCCAACAGGCAGTGAGTGTCGGGTGTCAAAGAAGCCAAGCCTGCCTGGGCCATCATCGCGTGTCTCAATTGTAGGTAGCGAAAGAAACAGTGCCTAGGAACATCAAACTCCCTCTGTAAGTCTTGAATATATTTCAGTACCCCAGCTCTGAACAATTGTGCTATAAAATATACACCATGGGCCTCCCACATCTCCGCGCCCTCTAGACGAAACAGTTCCGAAAAGTTGCAATTATGCCAAATCGGAGTCTGAGGAAGGTAACCCGTGATCTGCAACATCCCCTTGACACAGCGCCACACCATACGAATCAAGGAGAGTGTGGGTAACCGAGTCCCCATATTGGAGAACCCCGCTTCAAGGTGTACAAGGACAGGGTGAGGCGAGTCAGCAGAGACCCAATAGGAACGAATGGATCCAAAAGACCCCAGCCCCCCATATGCTGAACCTGGAAGGCTAGAAAATATACTCTGGGGTTGGGGACTGCCAAGCCACCACTATCCTTGCCCATCTGAAGGGTAGCCAATTTAATCCTAGCCACTTTTTAGCACCAGATCAGTTCTCGGAACTGGGAGTCAATCCTATAGAACCATTTCCTGGGTATCCAGATTGTGCAAGACATAAAGAAGTTGAGGAGCCCACACCATCTTAATTAGATTGACTCGCCCAGCCATCGACAAGGGAACTTTGCAGCAGAGGTACAAGGTTCAGTGTGATATACTGGGTAGGATCAGGAGACACCTGGATCCCCAAATATTTGAAGCAGTCAACCACTCGCACTGTGGATGCACAGTCCGGAAAAGGCTGAGTTATGGGATCAAGGGGCATTAAAACTGATTTATCCCAATTTATGGAAAATCCCGACAGGGACCCAAAATAGTCAATAAGGGACATTACCGCCCGCAAGGATTCCCCTGTATCACCTAGGTAGAGCAGTGTGTCATCCGCATAGAGTGAGATAACGTCTGCATGGGAGCCCTTTCTGACCCCCACTATGTCAGGGGAGGACCGAATCCGCGCCGCTAAGGTCTCCAGTGCCATGGCAAACAGCAATGGAGATAGTGGGCAGCCCTGTCTAGTCCCCCTGTGCAAACAGAAGGGTCCAGAAAGCTCCCCTTTCACCCTCAGTCTGGCCGTGGGGGCAGCGTACAGTACCCGCACCCAGTTCAGAAAGTTCTCTCCCACACCAATGCGTTTGAGAACTTCCCATAAGTACACCCATTCAACACTATCGAATGCCTTAGCGGCATTTAGCGAAAAGACTGCCCGGTTCCCAGGGTTGTCTACTGGGATCTGAAGGTTCAGAAATAGTCGGCGGAGATTAAGTGCCGTCGATTTGGTCAGGATAAACCCTGATTGATCCCTATGGACAACCCCCTGGACAACAGAGGACAGCCTAGTGGCCAGTATCTTAGCTAGAATTTTAACATCCGTTGTGAGTAGAGATATGGGCCTTTAGGAATCCGCCAAAAGAAGATCCTTGCCGGGCTTCAGCAGGAAAACAACTATAGCTTCGGACATAGAGGCAGGAAGGTGGCTGTTAGGGATACAAGATTTACGGTTTGAGACAGGGCTGCGAGGTGTTGGCAGATCTCTTCCAATGGTGAGGCTTCTCTTGCAGGCTCTGTCATGGCTGACTTGTACTGTTAGGGATACAAGTGGTAGCCTGATGGCAGAGGAAGGCCCCATGTGTGCCAGAGGGCGGTGCTTAGACGGGAACCCCCAAGGTAAGTGACACAGGCTAACCTGAGGTGCGGAATCTAAGTATCCACCGGTCTTCCCCAGAGCCTCTAGTGGTGAGGATGGATTTTGCTGCGTGTGGATACCAGGTCGCAGTCCTCAGGGTCACCCCACCAAGGGAGAAGCCGGTCAAGATCCGAAGGCAGATAAGCAGACAAGGGAGATCCGAGAGAATGGTCAAACAAGCCGGGGGTCAGGACAGGCAGCAGGTCAACAAGGTCAGGAACAAGCCAAAGGTCAAAATGGATATCAAACAGGTAACAGGAAGCAGGCTTCAGGAACACAGGAAGAGCTGCAGACAAGTCAGCAAAGACACAGTGCTTCTGAGCTGTTTAAATAAGGCAGCCTCTTTGCCAATTACTGCAATTAGTCTGCTCTAGGTTAACCCTTTAGATTGCAGATTCATGACAGCACATCAGTGTGCTCAGGAAGCATTCCTAACATTACCCCCCCCCCCTTAAGGGCAACCTCCGGGTGCCCAACAAACTGCTTTTCTGAGGATGGGCAAGAAAAAACGCCTGGATCAGGTCTGCGGCATGAATGTTACTCTCAGGTTCCCAGGAATTCTCTTCCGGCCCATAACCCTTCTATTTAATAAGGAACTGAAGCTGGTTACCTCTTTTCCGGCAATCAAGTACAGCCTCAACTTCGTACTCCATGTCGCCATCCACCATCACTGGTTCCGGAGGTCCAGGGCTTCTGCCGGGGAAGGCGTCGGGAACCGCGGGTTTTAAAAAAGAGTGGCATGGAACACAGGATGGATCCGTAGGGTCCATCAGGTAAGGATAACTCATAGGACACGGCATTGAGTCTTATTTTAACGGGGAATGGGCCGATAAACCTGGAAGCCAACTTCTTGGATGGGCAGGCCAAGCGCAGGTTAGCTGTGGATAAAAAGACCTGGTCACCTGGTTGGAGAACAGTTCTCCCCTCTTTTTTCCCATCAAAGATTCTTTTGGACGCTATCTGAGCCTTGGCCAAGGTGTCCTGCAGAAGTTTGTTATTACTCGTGAAGAAGTCAATGGTGACCTGAACTGCGGGCACTCTGGAATCAGATGGGACGTCGGGCAGAAAGGAAGGATGAAAACCATAATTGGCAAAGAAGGGAGATTGCCCGGTAACGGAATGTCGTGAATTATTAAAGGCAAATTCCGCAAATGGTAGTAATGCTACCCAGTCGTCCTGGACGAAGGTGGTAAAGCACCGGAGATATTGTTCCAGGGTCTGGTTTGTCCTCTCTGTTTGCCCGTTCGTCTGCGGGTGGTAAGCTGAGGACATAGATAATTCAATTTTTAGTAGCTTACACAAGGCCCTCCAAAAGCGGGACGTGAACTGTACCCCTCTGTCCGAGATAATGTTCGTGGGTACCCCGTGGAGTCGCACGATCTCCCTAATGAAGACTTCTGCAGTTTCTTTTGCAGAGGGGGTACCTTTGAGGGGTAGAAAGTGGGCCATCTTAGTAAGCCGGTCTACAACCACAAAAATGGCAGAGCACCCGGCCGAAGGTGGAAGTTCCAGGATAAAGTCCATGGCGATAGTTTGCCAGGGCCAGTCAGGGATTGGGAGTGGTCTGAGGAGACCCCACGCCTTACTTCTGGTGGTTTTACTCCTGGAGCAAGAAACACAGGAAGACACATAACTTCTGCAGTCTTTTCCCATCTCAGGCCACCAGAAGGTGCATTGCATGAGGTCAAGGGTCCTATGAACACCAAAATGGCCAGCCAGAGGGTGGTCATGGCAGGCAGCTAGAACCGAAACTCTGACTCCCTCCGGGACAAATATTTTGTCCTTAGCCCACAACAAACCATCCTTGCGTGACAGGGGTATCCCAGGTGGACCGGAAATTTTGGCAGAGGCTTGCTCAAGATGGGATTTCAGGCTAGTGAGCAGGAAGTTTTTCTCTGACAGGATAGTGTCAGGTACCAACTCTTCTTTAGTATTATCAAACATCCGGGACAGGGAATCCGGTTTGACATTTTTCGACCCGGGCCAATAGGTGATATGGAACGAGAATCTGGAGAAGAAGAGTGCCCATCGGGCCTGGCGGGGTCTAAGTCGCTTTGCAGATCTTAAGTACTCAAGGTTCTTATGATCGGTAAATATAAGAATCGGGTGTGATGCTCCTTCTAGTAGATATCTCCACTCTTCGAGAGTGGCTTTGATAGCCAGGAGTTCCCGGTCCCCGACATCATAGTTTTTCTCCGCGGGAGAGAGTTTCCGGGAAAAGAAGGCTATTGGGTGAGTTAAGTCTCTAGTTCCCTGTCTTTGGGAGATGACTGCCCCGACCGCAACGTCCAATGCGTCTACCTCCAGGAGATAGGGTAAGGCAGGATCCGGGTGACTTAGGATAGGGGCAGAGGTAAAATGTTTTTTAAGAACCGAGAAGGCGGACTGAGCTTCTGGGGTCCACTGGAAGTGGACGTTCTTCTTAGTAAGGTGAGTAATAGGGGCTATGATGTTAGAGAACCCCTTAATGAACCTCCTATAAAAATTAGTGAAGCCAACGAAGCGCTGTACTCCCTTTTTGTCTGATGGAGGTGGCCAGTCCAGAATTGCAGAGACCTTCTGAGGATCCATCTCTATTCCTTCTGTGGAAATTATTAACCCCAGAAACGGGATGTTCTGCTCAAAAACGCACTTCTCGGCCTTGGCGTAGAGACCATGCTGGCGAAGGCGACCGAGGACATTTCGAACGTGCTCGCGATGCTGCTCTAGGGATGTTGAGAAGATTAGGATGTCATCCAAGTATACGATGATGAAGATATCCAACCAATCCCTGAAGATGTCGTTCACAAAGTGTTGGAACGTGGCAGGAGCATTACAAAGGCCAAATGGCATTACCAGGTATTCAAAATATCCGAATCTAGTGCAGAAAGCAGTCTTCCATTCGTCGCCCTCTCAGATGCACACAAAGTTGTACGCCCCACGAAGATCCAGCTTAGTAAACAGAATGGCAGATCTGAGTCTCTGAAAGAGTTCGGGGACTAGAGGAAGGGGATAACGGTTTTTAATAGTAACTTTATTTAAATCCCTATAATCGATGCAGGGTCGGAGGGTGTGATCCTTCTTCTCTACGAAGAAGATACCTGCCCCTGCTGGAGAGGTAGAGGGACAGATGAACCCCTTCTTCAGACTTTCGTCTACATAGTCCTTTAAGACGTCCAGCTCACGTTCAGAAAGTGGGTAAATCCGGCCGAACGGGATTTCGGCTCCTGGGAGCAAGTCGATGGGGCAGTCATATGGACGGTGGGGGGGCAAGGTCTCTGCTCCCCGTTTGCTGAATACGTCCAGGAAAATATGGTATGCTTTGGGCACCACAGAACATACATCAGGTTCGGATTCAAGACAGAACAGAGTCTTGGGGAATTCAGGAGGAGCGGGTAGACAGGAATTCTTGCAGTAAAGAGATGGGAACTGGATGATGCCTGTGATCCAATTGACTTGCGGGTTATGTGCTTGCAACCACGGTAATCCCAGGACAATGGGAAATAAGGAGGATGTGATAACATCCAGGCTAATCAGTTCCTTATGGCCGGAGGAGGAGACCATAGGAAGGGGAAAAGTTTCTTGGGTCACGGGCCCGGATTTGATGTGGGAGCCATCAGCCAGGAAGATGGTGAGGTCCTGAGTCTTGAGCCGGAGAGGTACGCCATGTTGCAGGGCGAACGAGCGATCAATGAAATAACGGGCAGGCTCCCAAGTCAATGATTGCGGTAACTGGGACGAGTCCTTCCGGAAGCTGTAATGACACAGGAAAGGCTAGGTGGGAGGAACTGGCAACAGATGGTGAGGCCGGCATGAACTTATGGTATTTTGCCGGGCAGGAGCGCACATAGTGTCCAGCTTCACCGCAATACAGGCACAGGTTACCCAACTGGCGACGGCGTCTCTCCTCCGGGGACAAAGCAGGCCGTATGATCCCAAGTTGTATAGGTTCAGGCGTATCTGAGGCGACTCCAGCGGGAGCGGGGTTGGTAAGAGCTGACCCAGCAGAAGAAAAGTATGCAGGATGAGCAACTCGTGGTAGCGTCCAGGCTGGTCTGAACGGCTGCGGAGATCGTTCTTCTCTGCGCTCCCGTAGCCACCAGTCGATTTGAATGGCCTGGGAAATCAAATCTTCCAAGGCATTGGGGACACCTACCCGCGCCAGCTCGTCCTTCAGTCCTTCTGACAAGCCGAGACGGAACTGATACCGGAGTGCTGCTTTGTTCCAGGATGTAACGGAACTGAGGCGGCGGAAGTCAGTGACGTAGTGTTCTACGGGCCTGCGACCCTGCTGAAGAACATGAAGCGCAGCTTCTGCGGTGGAGGATCGCTGCGGGTCATCATAGAGCTGTGCCATGGCCTCAAAAAATTACCGTAAGGAGTTTAATGGGGGCTGCCCTCTTCAAGGAGCCGATGAACCCAGGACTGGGGTTCGCCTAGGAGCAGGGAGATAACAAACCCCACCTTGGTGGTCTCCAAAGAAAAGGTTCGAGGTTGCAGGGAGAAATACAGCTGGCAGGCGTTGCGAAAGGCGCGGAATTTACCGCGATCCCCGGAATATTTTTCGGGAGCAGGAACTCGAGGTTCTGGTGGCAGCATCACTACGGTAGGGCCAGAAGCAGGTGCAGAGAGTGCTGCAGCAGGAGAGGAAGCAGATAATACAGGAGGATCCCCCTGAAGTGTCGTAGAGAGCAGCCTTTCCTCTAGCTGTGTGTAGCCGTCTTGAATTGACTTTACGGTTTGAGATAGGGCTGCGAGGTGTTGGCAGATCTTTTCCAACGGTGAGGCTTCTCTTGCAGGCTCCGTCATGGCTGACTTGTACTGTTAGGGATACAAGTGGTAGCCTGATGGCAGAGGAAGGCCCCACGTGTGCCAGAGGGCGGAGCTTAGACGGGAACCCCCAAGGTAAGTGACACAGGCTAACCTGAGGTGTGGAATCTAAGTATCCACTGGTTTTCGCCAGAGCCTCTAGTGGGGAGGATGGATTTTGCTGCGTGTGGATACCAGGTCGCAGTCCTCAGGGTCGCCCCACCAAGGGAGAAGCCGGTCATGATCCGAAGGCAGATAAGCAGACAAGGGAGATCCGAGAGAATGGTCAAACAAGCCGCGGGTCAGGACGGGCAGCAGGTCAACAAAGTCAGGAACAAGCCAAAGGTCAAAACGGATATCAAATAGGTAACAGGAAGCAGGCTTCAGGAACACAGGAAGAGCTGCAGACAAGTCAGCAAAGACACAGTGCTTCTGAGCTGTTTAAATAAGGCAGCCTGTTTGCCAATTACTGCAATTAGTCTGCTCTAGGTTAACCCTTTAGATTGCAGATTCATGACAGCACATCAGTGTGCTCAGGAAGCATTCCTAACAGCGGCCAATACGGAAGGCTTCGTTATATACCCGCAGCAGCACGGGCACCAACTGTTCAGCGTATCGGCTGTAAACCTCCGACGGGATACCATCAGCCCCCGGAGATTTACCAGGCTTAGTAGATTTCAAGGCCGCATAAAGTTCATTTTCCGTAAGGGGGGCCCCAAGCACAGCCACGTCCCAGGCAGACAGAGAAGGCAAATCGCAGGAAGCCAAAAAAATCGGCAATTTCTCGTGAGTCAGCCGAGATCTTAGAGGAGTAAAGATCAGCATAAAACTTCCCAAGTACTCTCCGTATGTGAGCCGTGGCGTGCCAGAGCACCCCCTGAGGATCCCTAATCTGGGGTATAAATGCCGCAGGCTGCTGCGAGCGAACCAGCATGGCCAACATATGACCCGTGTTTTCTCCCTTCTCAAAATACCTCTGCTGCAAGAATAAGCGCTTGTTTTCAGCCTTTTGAATCGAGACCGACTTGGCCATAGATTGGGCAGCCAGCCACGACCTCTGAGTATCATCTGACGGGTCCCTAACATAAGTTTCCTCCGCTCTAGTCACTGCGTCCAACACAGTATTCTCCCATTGCCTGGTGTCCGTTTTAATGGCATTAACCGTACGTATAAACTGACCTCCCATGAATGCCTTAGCCGCATCCCACACCACCCCCACCTCTGCGGATTCCAAATTGTCAGCAAAAAAGGATGTTAGTTTGGGTGGCAGGGGATGGTAGAAATATCCATGATAAAAGAACGATTAGTAAAGTTGGAAAAAAGGAAAGAACTTCAGGAGGAAAGAGAATTTAGAATGCAACTACAACTTGAGGATATGGAAAACCGGAATAGGCGCAATAACTTAAGGATTTGGGGACTATTGGAGTCCTTGAATGGCCCACAACTGGAAGATTCCGTAAATACCCTATTCAAAAATATTCTGGGGGAAAATTATCCAGGCAAAATAGAGCTTGATAGGATACATAGGATCCAGAGCCCGCAGAAAAAGCCCCAGGAGAAACCAAGGGACGTTATCTGTAAATTGCATTATTATACTCAGAAGGATCTGATTTTGCAAAAAGCCCGGGTTTCCAGGGAGTGGAAGTTGGAGGATATGGACATTTTGATTTTTTTGGATATATTAAGAGAGACACTGCAGAGAAGGGCCATCCTGAAACCTATTCTGGAGTTGTCGAAGAAAAAAGGGTGCACCTATAGATGGGGCTTCCCATTTACAGTGACTTTCTGTAGAGAGGGACGTTTCGTCACTCTACGCAGTTATCAAGAAAGAGAAGCTTTGTTTGATTTTTTAGAAGTGGAGGCCATAGAAGTTCCAAACTGGTTGGGTAGAGTAACAGGTAGTGGGCCTAGGGGCCCTATATGAGCAGGGGTAAGGGGGTGGGAGGAGGGAAGCTGGAGGGGAGAAATCGTTCCCCGGATAGTTGAGTAGGAATTTAGGTTCACCTGCATTTCGGGAAAAAAAAAAAAGAAAGTGAATTTGTTTTTCTGTTTTTTTTGGTTTTCATATTAAAATTGGATGGGTTACATCCTCGTATTATGTATAGCACAAACAAGGGATATCTGGGTTTTATAGAACTGGGTGATTTAACACCCTCGTCTACACTTGGATGGGTGGAGGGGAAAAAAAAAAGGAAGAAAAAGGGAAAGGGGGAATTTTTTTTTTGGACACTATTGGAGTTGGAGAAGAAATTGAGTTCTGCACTTTGGGTTTTTTTTTTTTTTTGGTGGGAGGGGTTTTATTAGTAGATTATTGAAAATAAGGACCTAAAATGTAGGTGCTTGTATCGAGTATGAGACTGGAGGACTCTGGTTAAATAGTGGGAAGGAAGGGGGAAGAGGGAGGGAAGGGAAGGGTAAAGAAATGTATGATGTCTATAGGATGATTTGCCTTAAAAAAGGTTTCTCCCCTTTTTCGTTTCTCTCTTCTCCTTCTTTTTCCTCCTCTCCCTGTGTTCTTCTCCACCTCTTCCCCTTTAGTGAACTGGTTTAATAATGGGAAGGAATAAAATTAATGGGATTCGCACTGAGCTGGGAAGGCCGGAGCATCCCTTGGTAGGAAAAACCCTCACCAATAAACATGTCTCTTAGGGAGGAGGGAAGGGGGGGAGGGGGGAGAAAAAAGGGGAAATTTTTTTTGTTTGTTTGGAAAAATTGGGTGGTATTTCACTCATAGCACAAATAAGAGGGGGGGGTCGATGGTTGACTTAGAATTAATTGGATTTTTTTTTTTTAGAAAACTGGGTGATATTTTACTCACAGCACAAACATGGGGGGGGGGTTGATATAGAATTTTTTTTCTCTTTTTTTCTCTCTTTTCCCCCTCTTTCTTCGTTTCTCCCCAGACTTATGTCAAAGTTGTGTAAACCCTCATGTTGGGATTAAAATAAGAGACTTAAGATGAGCGGTTGACTTATAATTAGAGATTAAGCTAAGAAAGCAAGGCTCTGGAATACTGGGGGTTTAAAACTCTATTGAAATTAGATGCTTGGAAGGGAGACAGAGGGGAGGTTTTGGAATAGGAGAATGAAAGAAGGGGCCCCCGGGGAGGGGGAGGAGGGTATGGGGCATTGAGGGGGGGGAGAGGGGAGGGGGGAGGGGGGAGATGGGAGAAATAATGGCAAGATGGATGTAGGTGGAAAGGGAGAGGGGAGGGAGGAGCAGGAGCTTGGGAGACCGCTTTGGGTATTTTACCCCCAAAAAATTAAGAACACACTAGTGGCAGTAAGATGCCATGTGTTGGAAGGATTTAAATCTGACCTGGGAACCCTATTGGGACAGAGTTTTACTCGTCCCAACTGGGATTGGGACACAGGCGAGTGAAAGAGGGGTTTGGTAAGTGTGAGTGTGTAATAAAGAGTGAGTTTGCTCTTGTTTGTTTTCTTTGGGGTTTTTTGTGTGTGTGTTTTTTTTTTCTCCCTCTCGTCCTTTTCCTCCTCTGTTCGCTTCCCCCCTGCCTCTTAGGTCCCTGAGAGTAGTTAATGGAGGATATCAAGATTGTCTCCCTTAATGTGAAGGGCTTGAATGTACCGGAAAAAAGGCGGATACTTCTGTCAGAGCTCAAACGGGTAAAGGCAAATATAGCATTTATCCAGGAGACTCATTTTAAGTCAGATAAACTCCCGTACTTGAAAAATAATGCATTCCCATATATATACACACCACACGACTAATATGCAAACATAATCTCGAGGGGTATCGATACTAATAGATAGGAAAACTCCATGGCTGTTGGAGGAGAAGCTAAGTGATGATAATGGCAGATTCTTGTTCTTAAAGGGAAAGATAGGGGAAACCCAGTTAACCTTGGCCACTTTATACGCTCCTAATAAACATCAGGATAGGTTTGTAGCTAAAACACTAAACACGCTTAGAAAATTTACACAAGGGCAATTATTGCTAGGAGGCTATTTTAATATGCCTCTGTCTCCAACGGTCGATACCTCTAGGTCTAAATCGACCATTTCTGCAATGGCTTGCAGACGGATGCTGAGGACTCTATACAAGGAACAAATGATAGATGTATGGCGTATTCAACACCCGACGGAAAGGGAATTTACATTTTATTCAAGTCCACATAGGAGTTATTCGAGAATAGATTTCTTTCTGGTCCCCCACACTCATCTCCAAGCGGTTAAATGCACTGATATAGACAACATAACATGGTCAGATCACGCAATGATCTCAAAGATTTATAGTGTCACAACAATTAATTCAATAAAACAGAGATCTTGGAAATTAAACGAGAGTCTTTTGCAGATAGAAGAGGTGAGGGTGGAGGTACAGAAGAAGCTTAGGGACTATTTCGATGTTAACGATCAGCCAGGATGCTCTATAGGAATATTGTGGGAAGCCCATGAATCAGTGATAAGAGGAGTTCTGATTAAGCATGGAGCAAGAATAAAGAAAGAAAGAAATAAACAATTAACAACATTATTAGAGAAACTTAAAATATTAGAAATAGAGCATAAACAGAAAAAGGTAAATAAGACACTAGAGGAACTAGTTATCGTAAGAAAACAAATATCAGATCTACTCCAATATAGAGCTAAGGCTGCAATACAAATATCGAGAAAGGTATCCTATGAATCAGGAAACAAATGTGGAAAGACCTTAGCAAGATCTATTCAGAACCAAAAATTAAGATCTTATATCCCACAGATTGTAACATCAGAGGGTAGTAAGAAGCTGATACCGAAACAAATTTCTGATGAGTTTAGGAATTTTTATTCTCTGTTGTATAATTTACCGGAGACAGGGAAAACACAGAAAGAGATGGATGAGTATTTGATACAAACAGGTCTCCCTAAACTATCGGAAGAAGAACGAGAGGATCTAGAAAAACAAATCTCGTTAGAGGAAATACAATAGACTATAAAAAACATGAAGATAGGCAAAGCACCAGGACCGGATGGATTAACACCACAGTACTTCCATGTATTGTCCCCAATTTTGGGACCATACATGGAAAGACTATTTAATGAGAGAGGTCCAGAGGGGATGTTTGCCAGAGATACTTTGGCAGACTACTTGACGCTGATTCTGAAGGAGGGTAAGGACCCAGCAAATTGCGGAAGTTATAGGCCTATCTCCCTGTTAAATACAGATTTAAAAATCTTCACGAAAATATTAGCTACTAGAATGTCGAGGATCCTTTCGAGGGTAATTCATTTAGATCAAGTAGGATTCATGATGGCAAGAGAAGCGAAAGACAATACTACGAGAGTCCTCAATTTAATCCACATAGTTAATAAAGCAAGGACCCCCTGTGTTATACTGAGCACCGACGCAGAAAAGGCTTTCGATAGAGTTGAGTGGGCCTTTATGCAGTCAGTGCTCAGATATATAGGAGTAGGAGAAGTAATGAGGGAAAGAATCACCAAAGTCTATTCAAATCCGACAGCGAGGGTGAAGGCTAATGGGGTACTCTCAGAACCTTTTTATATAAAGAACGGCACAAGACAAGGATGTCCACTTTCCCCATTGCTCTTCGCTCTAGTACTGGAACCTTTCTTATGTAAAATCCGCATGAATCCGGATATAAGAGGAGTTTCCCAGGGCAAAGAGCAATATAAAATCGCAGCCTATGCGGATGATCTGTTATTTTCCTTGACAGAGCCAGACATCTCACTACCTGTGCTCCTAAAGGAATTTAAACAGTATGGGGACATGTCGAATCTCAAAATAAATTATGGGAAATCGGAAGCGCTGGGAATAGGGGTCTCGGAAGTAAAAATGAAGAGACTAAAAAGTAACTTTGGCTTTATCTGGGTGAAAGAGGCAGTGAAATATTTAGGGACATATATATCAGCAGACCTGTCAAGGTTAGTTGACCTGAATTTGCTCCCTCTGGTCAAGGAGACAAGGAGACTTCTTGACCAATGGGAGGGGGGACTCCAGTCTTGGTTTGGGAGGGGGAACCTAATAAAAACGAACATCTTACCAAAATATTTATATTTGATGCGAGCTCTGCCTATCAAAATATCGAATAGTTTCTTTAAAACCATACATGGAATGTTTACTAGATATATCTGGGCCAAGAAGAAGCCACGCATAGCTCGTAATAGCTTAACTTTGCCTAAGCATATGGGAGGACTTGCGATCCCAGATCTACGTAGATACTATCATGCCATACAGCTAAATAGAATAATAGATTGGTGGCACCATTCGGAAATGAAAATTTGGGTTCAAATAGAACAGGCACAGACTGTTATGGTGCTATCAGAGTCTCCCTAAGACATTAAAAACACACCCGTTGATAGGAAATACTATAAAGATAGGTAATCAGCAATCCCTGAGGCAAAAGTTAACAACAATAGATTTCCCTCTATATCCTATATTGGGGAACCCAAACTTTACCCCAGGACTGGATAGACAGTATTTCAAAAAACTACGAGAATCCGGACAAGTAAGTGTAAAAACTTTTGCGAATCAGAGGAGCTGGCCCTCGATCCCTAATTTAACAGATAGGAACGGACCATTTGGCCTCCCCCTTTGGGAGGCGCTCCAGATACGACATTTCTTGGAGTCGCTCCCAAGGCCGGAGAAATTTGTAAAACCGTTGACAAACTTTGAGAGGCTATGTGAGAAGGGGGAGAGTAGTGGACGTGTCCTCTCTATGCTATATAAAAATGATGAATACCCCAATAGAACAACCAAAATTAAATTGGGTGGTAAAGTGGAAATCAGATTTAAATAGGGATATAACAATAGCACAGGTACAGAGAATATCTAGGTTAACATTCGGGCCAACAAAGTGCACTAAAATTCAGGAAACAAATTATAAGATCTTAACCAGATGGTATAATACACCAGATAAATTACATAAGTGGTATCCCCAGGAATCTGATAGGTGCTGGAGATGTGGGGAGGGAGAGGGTACGTTGTACCATATTTTCTGGAATTGCCCAGATATAAAGAAATACTGGTCGAAGTAGGGGGTATAATTCAGAAAATAACGGATTATAGAATTGAGGGAGATGCAGCCTTTTGCCTCTTGCAGATATCGGGGCTATCAAGGAAGAAATATGAAAGATCGATATTACCTCATATGATGAATGCTGCAAGAGCATGCATACCGCAATACTGGAGGAGGACAAATCCCC
This sequence comes from Pelophylax lessonae, assembly GCF_965119305.1. Taxonomy (NCBI): domain Eukaryota; kingdom Metazoa; phylum Chordata; class Amphibia; order Anura; family Ranidae; genus Pelophylax; species Pelophylax lessonae. The sequence goes on from NC_138773.1 coordinate 152,380,749, forward strand.
CCTCAGTATCTGAATGGGCACGGAAATTAGAGCATATAAATAAAATGGAGGATTTAGTACTTTCCTCACAAAACAAATACGAACAATATAAGGCGATATGGGGTATCTGGAACTTATTTACGACCTCGGATGAGGGGAAACAACTCCTCCACTTAGCACCCTAAAATATGAGCTTGGGGGACTAGACTACAAAGGTTCAGCGTTTTGAAGGCCCTGGTTGAGGGAGGAGAGGGGGAGGGGGGGAGGAGAAAAAATTTATAAAAAATGTTTTTTTTTTGTGAGTGGATGTTTGTCTGATAGTATGAGTGAGGGAAGGGGGGAGGGTAGGGATGGAGGGGAAAAGAGTGGAAAGGAGAAAAGAATAGTGTAGGAGACAGAAAGATGAACTCCATAGCTGTCTTCTCGGAAGACACAATACAGAGGTAGATTAAAGGGGGCAGCAGTGATGTTTGGAGAGGAAGGGAGAGGGAAGAGTGAAAAGGAAGATTGGGTAAGAGCCTTGCGTACGTAACGTAAATGTATATTGATCCATAGAGGGGTCGGATTTGGGGAAGGAGTACTTGACGTAATTGTCCCATTTCTGTAGAAATGATTTCCGTGAGGATGGGGCTGAAAAAAACCTGTTGAGGCGGTCAATGGAAAGAAGTGTGGAAAGCTCTGATCTGACCCGGGAAACTAAGGGGGGAGTCGTGGAGATCCAATTAGTTAGGATTGTCCTTCTGGCCACCAGTAAACAGGTCAGGATCCACAGACGATGTGGCGAGGCAGGGGTGCTAGACCACTTTTGGAGGCGTTTGTCCCAGTAACCGAACAGGAGCAATATAGGGTCTTTGGGTATGTGCCACTTCGTCACTTGAAGGTCAGTACCTGGTCCCAGAATGTCGTGATATAGGGACAGGACCAGAACTTGTGGCAAAGAGAAGGTCTTTCCGCGGAACATAACGGACAATTATGAGCATCCCGAATCGTTTTGTTTAGAGGTACATTAGGCATTCACACAGTATACAGAAGTAAGTGTCGGCATGTATAGGCCCCAAAAATTAGCTCACATGGGTTTACCTGACAGCTAAGTATGTAGTATTTGGAGACAAAGGGGGCACCCAAGATGTGAGACTACTGTGTCCTATGTGGGCGGGACACAGAACCGTTAAGAGACTCGTTGGAAATCCAATTGGTCTCAAATGGTATGAAGGGAGCCACCACAGCCAAAGGAACGATGCTATAAAATACAGGTGAAAGGGGTCATAGAAGACCTCTTAGAACGGCTGTAAAAAAGGGATGCTCAAACCAACTCAGTGAAATTAATAGAAAAAACTTTTTATTATGGATCAGGATTGACACATGGTTATAAAATTACCCCGACTTGGGGACACATTGCAAAAATTCAACAGGTATGTCAAGAAAAATAATTACAGAAAACATACATAACATAAAAACAATGACACACACTCACAAGGCCGGCCTCACACACACTCCAGGAACTCAAACCAGTGGGAACCTTGGCTAACCGCATACATTCCATTCGGAATTTGTGAACGCGGTGAGCTCAAGGATCCACTGGTTGGCATGCCACAGTGTAAAAGTCAAGGAATATATATAATGATGGCCCAATGTGATGACATCAAATAACAAGGGAACATGACCATCTAATATGTTACCGTTGGTACTACTTGATGCTACACGGTTGATATACTAATATCAAAGGAGTCCCAAGCTGGACTATGCAGTACATAGAAAATTCCAAATATTCAACTCAGTAGCAGGCTAGACCATGACACTATGGTGATGAATACCAATAACTCGGAATTTTCAAAGTAATTTCCACCATAAAGAAAAGGGTGTCTAAAGGAGTGTCTGCATACCGGATATATTGGATTTGATATAGAGGATCAGTCCTGTGATGATCAAGAGCAAATATACTTTGGGGGGAGGGGAGGATGGTACAGTTCCTCTTGTATGTGGGGCAGCAATGTCAGGCCGACAATAGTTCCTCTGGGGCAGAGCGTCACTTACAATGTATAAGGAATGGAGGTGCGGGAGCAGGGGAGAGACGCAGTGCAATCTGCATCCTGCGCAGGCTCACACCAGGGTTAGGCTGAATCTTTATAGGGAATGGTATTTGACCATGGGCCAAGTGATGGCCTTCCGCTGGTTGATATATTTTTTTGCTAGGTATCCACAGACAGCCTGGTGGTCACGGCCTTTTCTCTATCCCCTATCGGTATAAAGTTAATGCTCACCATGCACTTGGATCTTAAATCGGTGGGCTTCTGCTGGTTTTCCCAGGTAGCATTAAGATGAAGGCCCGGCATGCAGGTATGGCTCCGGCCAGCCACGAGGAAACGGCGTGTTCCAATTTGGAGACAGGATTTCCGCAGCTTGGATGGACGCTGGAGCGCATCAGTGGCTCTTCCGGGTTGTGCGGGGCCGGCGTGTGACGTCAACGCGTTTCGCGTGCGTGACGCACGCTTTGTCAGGACGTCATTGGATGGTTTAGGAGGTGAATAAATAGGGAAGTGGCGTGATTGGTTAATGCCCACAGGTGGCGGTACTGCAAACACTCCTCCATCTCCACCTCTTATGGCAATTAAAAACCAGATGGACTATCTCCATCTTGTGGTAAAATGTACCTCAGCCATGCCTTGACTTGGCTGAGGTATATAGACGATATGCTCATGGTCTGGGCAGGTACACCACTTGAGCTGGAGCACTTTGTGTCGGAACTTAATGCTAATCAGCGAAACATCCGGTTAACCTATACAGTTGACAGGAAAGTGCTCCCCTTTCTGGACTTAAACATCGAGCTTAAGGACGGGAGACTAACCACTACTACCTTTCGCAAACCAACAGCCGCCAACACACTGTTGAGGGCAGATAGCCATCATCCCACTAGCCTCAAAATGGGGATACCTGTGGGACAGTTTTTCCGCATAAAACGTAACTGCTCATCCGGTGAAGACTATCTACGGGAATCCAGAGAGCTCTATGCGAGATTTCGCGAGAGGGGATACTCACACCGGATGATCAGGAGAGCAAAAAGAAAAGCGGCAGAAAGGGAAAGAAAGGAGCTCCTGAGCCAAACTAAATTAAAGTCAGAAAACTCTAACCTACCACGCCTAATCACTAAATATGGCTGCCAGTGGAATGAGGTGAAAAAAATCCTCCAATCACACTGGCATGTCTTACAAAACAATGAATTACTAAAAAATATAGTTGGACCTCGCCCATTGTTAACAGCTAGAAGAGCTACGAATCTCGGTGACCACTTGGTACATTCAGAGTTCACACCCACTACTAAGTCTAATTGGCTTACCGAATTACAGCCTCTTAAAGGAATGTACCCCTGTGGCCACTGTCAGATTTGTACTCATGTAATAAAATCACAGACTTACACTGATTCACAATCCAAGACGACGTACAAAGTTGAGTCTTTTATAAATTGTTCTACCTCTCGAGTTCTGTATATTATAAAGTGCCCCTGCGATAAAATGTATATAGGGAAGACCAAAAGACAACTCCGTATCAGAATTGGGGAGCACCTCAAGAGTGTACGTCTCAAGGAGGAGACTCCAATTGGCCTACATTTCGCTGAAAAACACTGCGGGGACCCAACAGGCCTCAAGGTAATGGGTTTCTGGGCTTTAAAAATATCACCCAGAAGAGGTGATTTTGATAAAGTCCTCCTAAAAGAGGAAAAAGCCTGGATATTTCGTCTAAAGACATTGACACCTCTGGGACTAAACACTGACATGAGCCTCAGTATATTTTTAGAGCCATGAATATATGAAGTCAATCCCAGCCCCGGTATTAATGATGGAGTTACAGAGTGATATAATAGGTAGAATATGATAATTAATATTGGGCTATAAAAATATAATAGTGAATAACTAAACATCCTACACCTTAAATGTGGTTAGCCATACCACCCTGCCCCACCATTGGTACCGGGTAAATTATGGGAGAATTTCTTTAAATAAGTAACTATTTGACTTAGGCCATCTATACCTCCTCCGAACTGGGATGACTCCATCAGGGCATTTAGATTTAAGACCGGTAGATTGAGGGATGCTTCTATTATCTAAATGTCTGTCTTTGTATGACCAGAGTTACTCTATAAGAGCATAACCCAGGATTCTCTAGTAAAATAAAAATGTAAAAAATTCCTTAAATAACGTCCGTCATAGGATGCTCAGCAGATCCTCTGGTTGATAGGGGAAATCTGCATGAACCTAAATAACTCCATCATTGCCCTCTGTATCTGTTTTATTTTGAGACAGTCTTATGCCATGCCATGTATATGCATTTTTTATTATTCTTTATTTTTCTATAGGGTGACTGCTGGTAGTGCTAAAGCTATAAGGAGCCTTAAAAGCGATAGTGCCAGTACTGTCCAATGATATAATTGAATACCATGAAATCCATATCGATAAACTAAGGATTAGCCATATATCTCCGATTGGGATACTGAAATTCCAATGTTTTGCCGGTAGTAGTCCTGGAGCCATGCCATAATTATGTGTAAAATTAAAGCTGTTGAGCATTACCTTTATTTTACCACAAGATGGAGATAGTCCATCTGGTTTTTAATTGCCATAGGAGGTGGAGATGGAGGAGTGTTTGCAGTACCGCCACCTGTGGGCATTAACCAATCACGCCACTTCCCTATTTATTCACCTCCTAAACCATCCAATGACGTCCTGACGAAGCGTGCGTCACGCACGCGAAACGCGTTGACGTCACACGCCGGCCCCGCACAACCCGGAAGAGCCACTGATTCGCTCCAGCGTCCATCCAAGCTGCGGAAATCCTGTCTCCAAATTGGAACACGCCGTTTCCTCGTGGCTGGCCGGAGCCATACCTGCATGCCGGGCCTTCATCTTAATGCTACCTGGGAAAACCAGCAGAAGCCCACCGATTTAAGATCCAAGTGCATGGTGAGCATTAACTTTATACCGATAGGGGATAGAGAAAAGGCCGTGACCACCAGGCTGTCTGTGGATACCTAGCAAAAAAATATATCAACCAGCGGAAGGCCATCACTTGGCCCATGGTCAAATACCATTCCCTATAAAGATTCAGCCTAACCCTGGTGTGAGCCTGCGCAGGATGCAGATTGCACTGCGTCTCTCCCCTGCTCCCGCACCTCCATTCCTTATACATTGTAAGTGACGCTCTGCCCCAGAGGAACTATTGTCGGCCTGACATTGCTGCCCCACATACAAGAGGAACTGTACCATCCTCCCCTCCCCCCCAAAGTATATTTGCTCTTGATCATCACAGGACTGATCCTCTATATCAAATCCAATATATCCGGTATGCAGACACTCCTTTAGACACCCTTTTCTTTATGGTGGAAATTACTTTGAAAATTCCGAGTTATTGGTATTCATCACCATAGTGTCATGGTCTAGCCTGCTACTGAGTTGAATATTTGGAATTTTCTATGTACTGCATAGTCCAGCTTGGGACTCCTTTGATATTAGTATATCAACCATGTAGCATCAAGTAGTACCAACGGTAACATATTAGATGGTCATGTTCCCTTGTTATTTGATGTCATCACATTGGGCCATCATTATATATATTCCTTGACTTTTACACTGTGGCATGCCAACCAGTGGATCCTTGAGCTCACCGCGTTCACAAATTCCGAATGGAATGTATGCGGTTAGCCAAGGTTCCCACTGGTTTGAGTTCCTGGAGTGTGTGTGAGGCCGGCCTTGTGAGTGTGTGTCATTGTTTTTATGTTATGTATGTTTTCTGTAATTATTTTTCTTGACATACCTGTTGAATTTTTGCAATGTGTCCCCAAGTCGGGGTAATTTTATAACCATGTGTCAATCCTGATCCATAATAAAAAGTTTTTTCTATTAATTTCACTGAGTTGGTTTGAGCATCCCTTTTTTACAGCCGTTCTAAGAGGTCTTCTATGACCCCTTTCACCTGTATTTTATAGCATTGTTCCTTTGGCTGTGGTGGCTCCCTTCATACCATTTGAGACCAATTGGATTTCCAACGAGTCTCTTAACGGTTCTGTGTCCCGCCCACATAGGACACAGTAGTCTCACATCTTGGGTGCCCCCTTTGTTTCATATATTTTTTTGATCCACTAGGGATCAGCTTTCCCTTACCCAAAACATGAGACACCGTTCTATATAGTGAATCATAGTTGACGCATGGTTTGAGTTATAAATTGGTGTTATTCACTGGATTCCCAAAAGGGATACAGGTGTGGACTGTAATTCACAGATCATATTTGACTGTTAGGTATTTGCTCTCTATCTTTCTTGTGTCATTTTGGAAACTGTGAAGTCACCATCTATGGTAGATAGTAGGGTGTGGCTCCAGGACTATCGGCAAACGGTAGTACTTGTTTTTTGCATTTGACTGTGAAATCTCTCCTCGACATGGCGTTCATGATAGGGGATTCGTTGGACGCAGAAATCAGAGCGACTTTTGACAGTAATAAAGATACAGAGGGTAATGGAGATTTAAAAAATCTATTTCGGGAACACAAGAAGCTTCTTGTTAGGTCCCTTAATAGAAAATGGGATGTCCTGTCGTTGGAATCATACATCTCACAGGGTATTATACCCAGGGGTCTACGTGAGAGAGTTATTCCAGCTATGCACCTACACACAGAACGTTTTCTGGAGAAGTGGAAAACTGAGTGCATAGCCCATGGAATAAGAGTCATGGCTTTAATAGTGGAGGAGGAAAAAGCACAATTAGAGGAGATACAGGAAGAAACAAAAATCATATTGGAAAAATTGGAACCACATAAAGAGTTGGAAGAGTTTCAGAAGCAGAATGAATATCTTAAAAAAGAAATAGAGAGAACGCAAAAAAGCTTAAAAAGTATTAAACAATCCAAATTTCAAAGAGATCTCGATGACTGGGCTCGTGGAGAAATCTTTGATCTAACTTCCAAAAATAAACGTAATAGGTCGCGGAGAAGAGGAGGTAGTTATAGAAACTACTCCAGTTATGAATCAATGCCATCGGGGAGTGACGATGATGACCGCTCGGTTACTTTTTTAAGGGAAGGTATGGCGGAAGATGTCTCTCCGCCTACCACCCCAAAGGGGATTCTGAAGAAGGGACCCAAAAAGAAAAAAGGAAACAAAGAAAAAGAAAAAGAAAGAGAAAAGATAGGAGGACAAGGGAATGCCTGGGAACAAAGAACCAGACCACGCAATCGTCGGTAATACCTGGCCTTGTGAACCCCCTAAACGATGAGGATGTTCCCTCTACCTCCTCCCTTCTAATTGATAGGTTGGATGACCCAAAAGTCATCAATCTGTCTAATTTCGTTCTAAACAACTCTCACATTTCTGTCTTAGCCAAAGGTCTTTCATTTTCTCCCACCTCCGGCATGGACCACTTTGAGGTATATAAAGACTTATGTCTTTACCTCCGTAAAGTATACTACAGGCTGGTATATGCCGGAGACAGTGGGAGTGCTAATGAAGTACAATCAGACCCTAAAGAAGTAGAAGCACTTTCAGCTCTAGAGTCACTATTAGATGAGGCAGGTGGGTTCTCGGAGGAGGAGGAGTCCCCTACAAATAGTGAAAACTTGAGAAAAAGTAACATCTATATACGCTCTACCAAGATGCCTAAATTTTGTGCTAACAAATGGCTAAATTCCTTCTTACTACTGGTAGAAGAAGACCTTAAGCAGGTAAACTGGGACTCACTCTCCTCCGACAACCTCACACGGGAGGAACGGATTGCGTTACGTGACCTCAAAAAGGCCAACGATATAGTCATCAAAATAAGTGACAAAGGAGGTAATGTAGTGTTGTTAACTGCGGATAACTATGAGAAAGAAGTAAAACGTCTCTTATCAGATGCAGACACCTACAAAAAACTTCATTCTAACCCGCTACCAGAACTATTCCGTAATATAAATGAAAAACTCCAATTCGCATATGAAGCTGGATTACTCACAGCCAAGGAGAAACAATATCTCCAGGTACAAGAGTATAACATCCCCACTTTCTATGTCATACCAAAAATACACAAAAATCCAGTGGACCCCCCGGGCAGACCGATAGTGTCAGCCTGTGGGGGCCCACTGGATAGGATTGGCAAATATTTGGACTCATTGATCAAGGATCTTGTCCTCGACCTTCCCTCGTATGTGAGAGATACGGGGGACGTCCTGAACAAGATCCAAGATCTTGAGTTTGCCACCGCAGTTCTGCTTGTCGGTATAGATGTGGAGTCTCTCTATACCTCTATTCCCCATTCCTGGGGCTTATTGTCAGTATACCATTTTTTGGAACAGAAATTTCCGTTGTTGGGCCCACAGAACGAATTCCTTTTGGAACTACTTGAATTTTCCCTGCTAAATAATGTTTTCCAATTCTCCAATAACTTCTTCCAGCAAATCAGAGGAACGGCTATGGGGGCCCCCTGGGCACCGTCGTATGCCTGCCTACATCTTGGCATGTGGGAGGAGGAAGTGGTGTACACCTCGTCTATGTACCTCAGCCATGCCTTGACTTGGCTGAGGTATATAGACGATGTGCTCATGGTCTGGGCAGGTACACCACTTGAGCTGGAGCACTTTGTGTCGGAACTTAATGCTAATCAGCGAAACATCCGGTTAACCTATACAGTTGACAGGAAAGTGCTCCCCTTTCTGGACTTAAACATCGAGCTTAAGGACGGGAGACTAACCACTACTACCTTTCGCAAACCAACAGCCGCCAACACACTGTTGAGGGCAGATAGCCATCATCCCACTAGCCTCAAAATGGGGATACCTGTGGGACAGTTTTTCCGCATAAAACGTAACTGCTCATCCGGTGAAGACTATCTACGGGAATCCAGAGAGCTCTATGCGAGATTTCGCGAGAGGGGATACTCACACCGGATGATCAGGAGAGCAAAAAGAAAAGCGGCAGAAAGGGAAAGAAAGGAGCTCCTGAGCCAAACTAAATTAAAGTCAGAAAACTCTAACCTACCACGCCTAATCACTAAATATGGCTGCCAGTGGAATGAGGTGAAAAAAATCCTCCAATCACACTGGCATGTCTTACAAAACAATGAATTACTAAAAAATATAGTTGGACCTCGCCCATTGTTAACAGCTAGAAGAGCTACGAATCTCGGTGACCACTTGGTACATTCAGAGTTCACACCCACTACTAAGTCTAATTGGCTTACCGAATTACAGCCTCTTAAAGGAATGTACCCCTGTGGCCACTGTCAGTTTTGTACTCATGTAATAAAATCACAGACTTACACTGATTCACAATCCAAGACGACGTACAAAGTTGAGTCTTTTATAAATTGTTCTACCTCTCGAGTTCTGTATATTATAAAGTGCCCCTGCGATAAAATGTATATAGGGAAGACCAAAAGACAACTCCGTATCAGAATTGGGGAGCACCTCAAGAGTGTACGTCTCAAGGAGGAGACTCCAATTGGCCTACATTTCGCTGAAAAACACTGCGGGGACCCAACAGGCCTCAAGGTAATGGGTTTCTGGGCTTTAAAAATATCACCCAGAAGAGGTGATTTTGATAAAGTCCTCCTAAAAGAGGAAAAAGCCTGGATATTTCGTCTAAAGACATTGACACCTCTGGGACTAAACACTGACATGAGCCTCAGTATATTTTTAGAGCCATGAATATATGAAGTCAATCCCAGCCCCGGTATTAATGATGGAGTTACAGAGTGATATAATAGGTAGAATATGATAATTAATATTGGGCTATAAAAATATAATAGTGAATAACTAAACATCCTACACCTTAAATGTGGTTAGCCATACCACCCTGCCCCACCATTGGTACCGGGTAAATTATGGGAGAATTTCTTTAAATAAGTAACTATTTGACTTAGGCCATCTATACCTCCTCTGAACTGGGATGACTCCATCAGGGCATTTAGATTTAAGACCGGTAGATTGAGGGATGCTTCTATTATCTAAATGTCTGTCTTTGTATGACCAGAGTTACTCTATAAGAGCATAACCCAGGATTCTCTAGTAAAATAAAAATGTAAAAAATTCCTTAAATAACGTCCGTCATAGGATGCTCAGCAGATCCTCTGGTTGATAGGGGAAATCTGCATGAACCTAAATAACTCCATCATTGCCCTCTGTATCTGTTTTATTTTGAGACAGTCTTATGCCATGCCATGTATATGCATTTTTTATTATTCTTTATTTTTCTATAGGGTGACTGCTGGTAGTGCTAAAGCTATAAGGAGCCTTAAAAGCGATAGTGCCAGTACTGTCCAATGATATAATTGAATACCATGAAATCCATATCGATAAACTAAGGATTAGCCATATATCTCCGATTGGGATACTGAAATTCCAATGTTTTGCCGGTAGTAGTCCTGGAGCCATGCCATAATTATGTGTAAAATTAAAGCTGTTGAGCATTACCTTTATTTTACCACAAGATGGAGATAGTCCATCTGGTTTTTAATTGCCATAGGAGGTGGAGATGGAGGAGTGTTTGCAGTACCGCCACCTGTGGGCATTAACCAATCACGCCACTTCCCTATTTATTCACCTCCTAAACCATCCAATGACGTCCTGACGAAGCGTGCGTCACGCACGCGAAACGCGTTGACGTCACACGCCGGCCCCGCACAACCCGGAAGAGCCACTGATGCGCTCCAGCGTCCATCCAAGCTGCGGAAATCCTGTCTCCAAATTGGAACACGCCGTTTCCTCGTGGCTGGCCGGAGCCATACCTGCATGCCGGGCCTTCATCTTAATGCTACCTGGGAAAACCAGCAGAAGCCCACCGATTTAAGATCCAAGTGCATGGTGAGCATTAACTTTATACCGATAGGGGATAGAGAAAAGGCCGTGACCACCAGGCTGTCTGTGGATACCTAGCAAAAAAATATATCAACCAGCGGAAGGCCATCACTTGGCCCATGGTCAAATACCATTCCCTATAAAGATTCAGCCTAACCCTGGTGTGAGCCTGCGCAGGATGCAGATTGCACTGCGTCTCTCCCCTGCTCCCGCACCTCCATTCCTTATACATTGTAAGTGATGCTCTGCCCCAGAGGAACTATTGTCGGCCTGACATTGCTGCCCCACATACAAGAGGAACTGTACCATCCTCCCCTCCCCCCAAAGTATATTTGCTCTTGATCATCACAGGACTGATCCTCTATATCAAATCCAATATATCCGGTATGCAGACACTCCTTTAGACACCCTTTTCTTTATGGTGGAAATTACTTTGAAAATTCCGAGTTATTGGTATTCATCACCATAGTGTCATGGTCTAGCCTGCTACTGAGTTGAATATTTGGAATTTTCTATGTACTGCATAGTCCAGCTTGGGACTCCTTTGATATTAGTATATCAACCGTGTAGCATCAAGTAGTACCAACGGTAACATATTAGATGGTCATGTTCCCTTGTTATTTGATGTCATCACATTGGGCCATCATTATATATATTCCTTGACTTTTACACTGTGGCATGCCAACCAGTGGATCCTTGAGCTCACCGCGTTCACAAATTCCGAATGGAATGTATGCGGTTAGCCAAGGTTCCCACTGGTTTGAGTTCCTGGAGTGTGTGTGAGGCCGGCCTTGTGAGTGTGTGTCATTGTTTTTATGTTATGTATGTTTTCTGTAATTATTTTTCTTGACATACCTGTTGAATTTTTGCAATGTGTCCCCAAGTCGTTATAATTTTATAACCATGTGTCAATCCTGATCCATAATAAAAAGTTTTTTCTATTAATTTCACTGAGTTGGTTTGAGCATCCCTTTTTTACAGCCGTTCTAAGAGGTCTTCTATGACCCCTTTCACCTGTATTTTATAATAATGTAGTATTTGGAGGCTGAAGGTACATTAGGCATTCACAGGATTCAGAAATAAGTGTCGGCCTGTATAGTCCCCAAAAATTAGCCCACATGGGTTCAACTGACACCTACTAACGTTGTATTCTGTGGCTGAAGGTACATTAGGCATTCACAGGATACAGAAGTAAGTGTCAGCCTGTATAGGCCCCAAAAATTAGCTCACATGGGTTTAACTGACAGCAAAGAACGTACTGTATTTGATGGCTGGAGGTACATTAGGCATTCACAGTATACAGAAGTGTCGGCCTGTATTTGATGGCTGGAGGTACATTAGGCATTTCCAGTATACAGAAGTAAGTGTCGGCCTTTATTGACCCCAAAAATTAGCTCACATAGGTTTAACTGACAGCAAGTAACGTAGTATTTAAAGGATGGAAGTACATTAGGCATTCACAGGATACAGAAGTAAGTGTCGGCCTGTATAGGCCCCAAAAATTACCTCACATGGGTTTAACTGACACCAAAGAACGTAGTGTATTTGATGGCTGGAGGTACATCAGGCATTGACAGTATACAGAAGTAAGTGTTGGCCTGTTTAGGCCCCAAAACGTAGCTCACATGGGTTTAACTGACAGCACAGAATGTATTATTGGATGGCTAGAGGTACATCAGGCATTCACACAGTATACAGAAGTAAGTGTCGGCATGTATAGGCCCCAAAAATTAGCTCCCATGGGTTTACCTGACTGCTAAGAACGTAGTATTCTGTGGCTAAAGGTACATTAGGCATTCACAGGATGCAGAAGTAAGTAGAAAATGTTATGTGCCGACCCTAAATGCCAGTAAGCCAAGAAAGGTCCTGCCACATCCCTAAGGACATATGAGAAAAAAGTGTATCAAGTGGTATTGGTGTTCCAATACACCAGACCCTAAATGAGCCCCGCAGGGAACTGTGTATTCTGAGGAAACACCCAACCTGGGACATTGTAGGCAGGAGTTACTTGGCATGAATAGATAAATAGAAGAACAATTTAAAATATAATGATTTTATTAATACATGTGTACAAAATTGTTAAAAAAGACACTGATGCAAAGGCATCAAAAGACAGTCAATATAGAAAATATGTGATACATAAAATTATGAACCATATCCTAGAGTAGTGGGGTCACCCAGGTCCAACATGTTTCGCCGACTCTGCAGACTCTGATTTAAAAAGGCTTTTTAGACACTTGGAGACCAAAATAGAGTAATTTTGACCAAAAAATTTTCAGGTCATTGGAGCCCAAATGGCCGGTTTTAGACAAATAAAGTCTAAAACCGGCTTTTTAAGGCTCTAAAAGACAAAAATATAGTCATTTTGACTAAAAAAAATTTCAGACCTTTGGTGACCAAATGCCGTTATTTTGACTAACAAAAGGTTTTTAGACACTTGGAGACCAAAATAGAGTCATTTTGACCAAAACATTTTTTTCAGGCCATTGGAGCCAAATGTCTAAAATCTTGTCTAAAACCGGCTTTTTAAGGCTCTAAAAGACAAAAATATAGTAATTTTGACTAAATTTTTTTTCTGACATTTGGTGACCAAATGCAGTTATTTTGACTAAAAAGGGATTTTAAGACACTTGGAGACCAAAAATAGAGTAATTTTGACCAAAAATTTCTTTTCAGGCCATTGGAGCCCAAAAGGCCAGTTTTAGACAAATCTTGTCTAAAACCGGCTTTTTAAGGCTCTAAAAGACAAAAATACAGTCATTTTGACTAAAAAAATGTTCAGACCTTTGGTGACCAAATGCCGTTATTTTGACTAAAAAAGGATTTTTAGACACTTGGAGACCAAAATAGTCATTTTGACCAAAATAAATTTCAGGCCATTGGAGAGCAAAATGCAGTTATCTTGTCTAAAACTGGCTTTTTAAGACTCTAAAAGACAAAAATACAGTCATTTTGACTAAAAAAAATTTCAGACCTTTGGTGACCAAATGCAGTTATTTTGACTAAAAAAGGCTTTTTAGACACTTGAAGACCAACATAGAGTTATTTTAACCAAAAAATTTTTTCAGGCCATTGGAGCCAAATGTCTAAAATCTTGTCTAAAACCAGCTTTTTAAGGCTCTAAAAGACAAAAATTGACAGCTAAGAAAGTAGTATTCTGTGGCTGAAGGTACATTAGGCATTTACAGGATAAAGAAGTAAGTGTCGGCCATAAAAGGCCCCAAAAATTAGCCAACATGGGTTTACCTGACAGCTAAGAACGTAGTATTCTGTGGCTGAAGGTACATTAGGCATTTACAGGATAAAGAAGTAAGTGTCGGCCATAAAAGGCCCCAAAAATTAGCCCAAATGGGTTTACCTGACAGCTAAGAACCTAGTATTCTGTGGCTGAAGGTACATTAGGCATTAACAGGATAAAGAAGTAAGTGTCGGCCATAAAAGGCCCCAAGAATTAGCCCACATCAGTTTACCTGACAACTAAGAACGTAGTATTTGGTGGCTGGAGGTACATTAGGCATTCACACAGTATACAGAAGTAAGTTAAGGTGCTCCTAAGGAAACTCCAAACACCGATATCCCCGTGCAGGAAGTACCACCACCAAAGGTAAAGGTTGGCCTCTTACCACAATGATTTGACCCCCATGACAGAGATCAAAAACAGCATATTTCAACCTCCACTGGCAAATCCCGCACTCTCTGATCACGTCCACTTCCTCACAGATAGTTATAACATGTAAAGAGGAAAACAAGTGCCATAGTGTAGTACCATTAAACAACTTTATTGGACGCAATTCTCAAACTCACATTTGGCTGTAGTTTGTATGGCGTGTGTAAATTAGGGTGTCCTCGAGGCTCGATTCCTGCCGAAAAAATGGCCGCCGCGTCCCCTCCGTGGTCTCAGGCTCCTCCTACGCGTTTCGTCAGAGACTGACGTTGTCAGGGGGTGTGGCCTGCGGTGAACGTCCACAATTTATGCGCTGACGGAGACGGATAGGCGGGGCAATAGACAGGTCCGGATCCCGGAAGAAAGACACTTGCGTGTCAGCGACCGCAGCCGGCATTTCACAAGAAGAGACATCCGGACTTAGAATGCGGTTCACGTGCGTACCAACATCCAGAACCAAACATTAACCGGTAGGGTTGAGCGGACACCTAGATGTCCGTGTTCGACGGGTTCGGCCGAACTTTAAAAAAAAGTCCGGGTCCGTGTCCCGGACTTTTACCGAACTTTTCCCGGACACCGAACCCCATTGAAGTCAATGGGGACCCGAACTTTAAGGCACTAAAATGGCTCTAAAACACCAATGGAAAGGGCTAGAGTGCTGCAAATGGCAGCAAAACGTAGTTAAGAGCATGGCAAGTGCTCTGCAAACAAATGTGGATAGGGAAATAACTTAAAACAGCAAAAAAAAAACAGAAAAATAAAACAATGTTCTTCATCTCTGAAGGACGAGGCCCATAAGCAGTAGGAGGGAGGTTGAGGTGGTGGTGGATGTGGCGGTGTCATAGGCGTGCGCACAGGGTGTGCCTGGTGTACCTGGGCACACCCTAATCACCTAGGGCACATAGCATTATCGCTCTGTTTGCCAGTGAGGAGATGGGAAAGATCTCCCTCGCACCTGCTCTGCTCTATTTCTCTTTGCCAGCAGGGAGAGTAATGTATCGGGGCCATGTACATGTAGGCAAACACATGCATGTGTATTTCAACTTTGGGGTGCACACCCTAATGCAATAGGCTGCGCACACCTATGGGCGGTGTAGGTGGAAGCGGCGGTGGAGGAGGACCAGGGCCGGATTAAGAGCATCATGGTCTTGGTGCTGAGGATTTTGAAGGGCCTTAAGGGCCGTGCCTTGGCATGCACCCAGAGGAGGAAGAGTGCAGCCATGCATGCCTAATTCAACATGGGATGCTGTCTCTGAAGCCCATAAACACATCCATGCATCGGCAACTGTCCCTCCTTGTCCGGCCTTCGCGCTGTGTGGGGAGGTTCTGAGGGTGCTGCCTGGGGAAGCGAGCATAGAAGCCAGACTTCTGTGTTTACAAGTGACAGAAGAGCGGTCACAGTGAATATGGCCAACCCGGGGCCTATATAAAAGGTAGGGGCCTGCATGGAGCTGCAGCTCCAATAGCCCCTACGTTAATCTGGCCCTGAGGAGGAGGACGAGGTAGCCAACACTGCTTCTTTTCACAAATTTTAAATGAGGGTACACCCCAAAAGAGTGAGAAAGAGCAAAAATGGAACAATGGCTGGGTAAGGTCGGTATCCATTGCTATTCTGCACAAGGTACGGAAAAGTCCCGTGGGATCCATGCCTGGTTCATTTTAATGAACGTGAGCTTGTCCACATTGTCTCTGGACAGGCGGCTGCGCTTGTCTGTTATAACACCCCCAGCCGTGCTAAATACCCGTTCAGATAATACACTGGCTGCAGGGCACGCCAGCACCTCCAAGGCGTAAAGGGCAAGCTCAGGCCATGTGCCCAATTTGGAGACCCAGAAGTTGAAGGGGGCAGACCCCTCATTCACTACATGTAGGCGTGTGCACACATACTGCTCCACCATGTTGGTAAAATGCTGCCTCCTGCTAAGACGTTCCATCTGAGCTGCTGGTGCTGCTGTTTGTTGTGGCGTGCTGACAAAGCTTTTCCACATTTCGGCCATGCTAACCCTGCCTTCTGAGGTGCTGGCGGTGCCCTGGTTGAGTTGGCGACCTCCTCCTCCTCCTCTGCCTTGTGCTTCCACTGTGGCCCCGCTGTCAGATGGGAATGCCAGCAGCATCGCGTCTACCAGCGTGCGCTTGTACTCGCGCATCTTGCGATCGCGCTCCAGTGAGTGAATTAAGGACGGTACGTTGTCCTTGTAACGGGGATCCAGCAGCGTGGCCACCCAGTAATCAGCACAAGTTAGAATGTGGGCAACTCGGCGGTCGTTGTGGAGACACTGCAGCATGTAATCGCTCATGTGTGCCAGGCTGCCCAGAGGCGACGAAAGGCTGTCCTCTGTGGGAGGTGTATCGTCCGTGTCCTCTGTATCCCCCCAGCCACGCACCAGTGATGGCCATGAGCTGGCCTGGGTGCCACCCTGCTGTGAACATGGTTCCATCTCCTCCTCCAGCTCCTCCTCCTCCTCATCCTCCTCATCCTCCAGAACTGTGCCCCTGCTGGACAATTGTGTCCCTGGCGTTTGTGTGTGCAGGAACCCACCCTCGGAGCCCCTTGCGAATGACTGCCCTGAAAGCCTTTGAAATGTTACCTCTTCATCCTCCTCCTCCTCCTCCTCATCCTGTGCCACATCCTCTTCCATCATCGCCCGAATTGTTTTTTCAAGGAGGCATAGAAGTGGGATAGTTAAGCTGAGAACGGCGTCATTGCCACTGGCCATGTTGGTGGAGTACTCAAAACAGCGCAACAAGGCACACAGGTCTCGCATGGAGGCCCAGTTATTGGTGGTGAAGTGGTGCTGTTCCGCAGAGCGACTCACGCGTGCGTGCTGCAGCTGAAACTCCACTATGGCCTGCTGCTGCTCGCACAGTCTTTCCAGCATGTGCAAGGTGGAGTTCCACCTTGTGGGCACGTCACATATGAGGCGGTGAGCGGGAAGGCCGAAGTTACGCTGCAGCGCTGCCAGGCGAGCAGCAGCAGGGTGAGAACGCCGAAAGTGCGCACAAACGGCCCGCACTTTCTGCAGCAGCTCTGACATATCGGGGTAGTTTTTAAGGAACCTCTGCACCACCAAATTCAGCACATGCGCCAGGCAAGGGATGTGCGTCAAACCGGCTAGGCCCAGAGCTGCTATGAGATTTCTCCCGTTATCGCACACCACCAGGCCGGGCTTGAGGCTCGCTGGCAGCAACCACTCATTTGTTTGCTGTTCCATGCTCCTCCACAACTCCTGCGCGGTGTGTGGTTTGTCCCCCAAACAGGCAAGTTGTAAAACTGCCTGCTGTCGTTTACCCCTGGCCGTGCTGAAGTTGGTGGTGAAGGTGTTACGCTGTCCGGATGAGGAGGCGGTAGAGGATGAGGAAGCGGAGTAGGAGGAGTTAGGAACAGGAGGCAAACTGAAGCGCCCTGCAATCCTCGGTGGTGGTAGGACATGCGCCAAATTGCTATCCGCCTCAGGCCCATCCGCCACTGCATTTACCCAGTGTGCCGTTAGGGAGATATAACGCCCCTGACCGTGCTTACTGGTCCACGTATCGGTAGTTAGGTGGACCTTGGCACAGATGGCGTTGCGCAGTGCACACCTGATTTTTTCCCCCACTTGGTTGTGTAGGGAAGGGATGGCTTGCCTGGAAAAGTAGTGGCGGCTGGGCACGACGTACTGTGGGACAGCCACCAACATAAGGTTTTTAAAACTGTGCGTCTCCACCAGACGGAATGACAGCATTTCAAAGGCCAATAATTTTGAAATGCTGGCATTCAGGGCCAGGGATCGCGGGTGGGTAGGGGGGTACTTCCTCTTCCTCTCAAGTGTTTGGGAGATGGAAATCTGAACGCTTCCACGGGACATTGTGGAGATGGTTGTTGGTGACCCAGGTGGTGGTGTTGCTGACAGATCGTCTGTTTGCGGGGTGGCAGGTGCCGGTATCACTACAGATGTGGCTGGAGCGGCCGAGACTGCAGCAGAAGAGGAAGCAGGATGAGCCAGAGACGTTTCTTGGTTTTGAAGGTGTGTACTCCACTGCAGCTCGTGCTTTGCACTTAGATGCCTGATCATGCAGGTTGTGCTCAGGTTGAGAAGGTTTATGCCTCGCTTCAAGCTCTGATTGCACAGGGTGCAAACCACTCGTGTCCTGTCATCAGCACATTTTCTAAAGAACTTCCACGCTAGAGAACTCCTTTGAGCTGACTTTGGTGCGCTCGTTCCCTTGCTGCGTTGGGCAGTAGCGGGCGTAGTGTCTAGGGCACGGCCGCTCCGCTTCTGCACCCTGCTCCCTCTTCTGCTGTGCTGGTGGCTCTGTGCGACCACCGCCTCTTCCTCCAAACTACTCAGGTCACCTGCATGACGTTCATTCCATGTGGGGTCGAGGACCTCATCGTCCTCCACATCATCTTCCACCCAGTCTTCACCCCTGCCCTCCTTGTCGGTCTCCACAATGCTGAACGCCGCAGCAGTTGGCACCTGCGTTTCGTCATCATCGGAGACGTGCTGCGATGATCCTTGCATGTACTCATCTTGAGAAATAAGTGGTTGGGCATCGCTGCACTCAATCTCTTCCACTTCTGGGGCAGGGCTAGGTGGATGGCCCTGGGAAACCCTGCTGACAGAGTCATCAAAAAGAAGAAGAGACTGCTGTATGGCTTGGGGCTCAGACTGCTTGCCTGATTTGCAAGGGGGTGAGGTGAAAGACGGTTGGACATCGGCTGCAGGTGCCAACTGTGACCTTTCTGCAGTAGACTGAGTGGGAGACAATGTGAAGGAACTGGAGGCACTGTCAGCAGCAAACCAATCTACTATCGCCTCCACTTGTTCTGGCCTCATCACTTCTAGGGGCGTATGATGCCCTACCAAATACTGATGCAGGTTCTGTCGCCTACTCACACTTGAGGAAGGTGTTTCACTTGTGCGTGTAGCTGGCACAGATCGACCACGTCCTCTCCTTGCAACAGGAGCTCTAGCAGCAGCACCACCACGACCCAGGCCACGGCCCCTATTTGACGCTCTCCTCATATTTCTGAAATTTAAGATCTTGCCCTAGAAAGGTCTTTATTGAATAGCGGAACAAAAGAACAACAGTATCGCACGGGTGTATCTCACAGTCAAATATGCAAACTATGCCGCAATTTAATGTTTTTTACACCAAAAGGGTGTGTATTGAATAGCGGAATAGGATAAAAAACTGTGTATCTCACACGTACAAACACAGACTAGGCCCGATTAAATTTTTTCCTACCCTTAAGGGAGGATGAGGAAGAGGAGTATGGAACAGGCAGCACCCTCAAATCTTCAGAAGTATGAGATGAACCCCAAAAACTTGGAAAGGTGGATCTCACACGTACCGACACAGACTATTCCGCAATTTAATTGAGCCCCAAAGGTTTTTATTGAATAGCGGAATAGGAAATATGATCAAAAAAAAGTGTATGTTTTTCACACGTACAGAAGCACACTAGGCCCCAATTACTATTGTTTGTACACCTAAAAGAATGGATGAGGAGGAGGAGGAGGAGGAGTATAGAACAGGCAGCACCCTCAAAGCTTCAGAAGTATGAGATGAACCCCAAAAACTTGGAAAGGTGGATCTCACACGTACCGACACAGACTATTCCGCAATTTAATTGAGCCCCAAAGGTTTTTATTGAATAGCGGAATAGGAAATATGATCAAAAAAAAGTGTATGCTTTTCACACGTACAGAAGCACACTAGGCCCCAATTACTATTGTTTGTACACCTAAAAGGATGGATGAGGAAGAGGAGGAGGAGGAGTATAGAACAGGCAGCACCCTCAAAGCTTCAGAAGTATGAGATGAACCCCAAAAACTTGGAAAGGTGGATCTCACACGTACCGACACAGACTATTCCGCAATTTAATTGAGCCCCAAAGGTTTTTATTGAATAGCGGAATAAGAAATATGATCAAAAAAAAGTGTATGTTTTTCACACGTACAGAAGCACACTAGGCCCCAATTACTATTGTTTGTACACCTAAAAGGATGGATGAGGAGGAGGAGGAGTATAGAACAGGCAGCACCCTCAAAGCTTCAGAAGTATGAGATGAACCCCAAAAACTTGGAAAGGTGGATCTCACACGTACAGACACAGACTATTCCGCAATTTAATTGAGCCCCAAAGGTTTTTATTGAATAGCGGAATAGGAAATATGATAAAAAAAAAGTGTATGTTTTTCACACGTACAGAAGCACACTAGGCCCCAATTACTATTGTTTGTACACCTAAAAGGATGGATGAGGAAGAGGAGGAGGAGGAGTATAGAACAGGCAGCACCCTCAAAGCTTCAGAAGTATGAGATGAACCCCAAAAACTTGGAAAGGTGGATCTCACACGTACCGACACAGACTATTCCGCAATTTAATTGAGCCCCAAAGGTTTTTATTGAATAGCGGAATAGGAAATATGATCAAAAAAAAGTGTATGTTTTTCACACGTACAGAAGCACACTAGGCCCCAATTACTATTGTTTGTACACCTAAAAGGATGGATGAGGAGGAGGAGGAGTATAGAACAGGCAGCACCCTCAAAGCTTCAGAAGTATGAGATGAACCCCAAAAACTTGGAAAGGTGGATCTCACACGTACAGACAAAGACTATTCCGCAATTTAATTGAGCCCCAAAGGTTTTTATTGAATAGCGGAATAGGAAATATGATAAAAAAAAGTGTATGTTTTTCACACGTACAGAAGCACACTAGGCCCCAATTACTATTGTTTGTACACCTAAAAGGATGGATGAGGAAGAGGAGGAGGAGGAGTATAGAACAGGCAGCACCCTCAAAGCTTCAGAAGTATGAGATGAACCCCAAAAACTTGGAAAGGTGGATCTCACACGTACCGACACAGACTATTCCGCAATTTAATTGAGCCCCAAAGGTTTTTATTGAATAGCGGAATAGGAAATATGATCAAAAAAAGTGTATGTTTTTCACACGTACAGAAGCACACTAGGCCAAAATTACTATTGTTTGTACAACTAAAAGGATGGATGAGGAGGAGGAGGAGGAGGAGGAGTATAGAATAGGCAGCACCCTCAAAGCTTCAGAAGTATGAGATGAACCCCAAAAACTTGCAAAGGTGGATCTCACACGTACCGACACAGACTATTCCGCAATTTAATTGAGCCCCAAAGGTTTTTATTGAATAGCGGAATAGGAAATATGATCAAAAAAAGTGTATGTTTTTCACACGTACAGAAGCACACTAGGCCCCAATTACTATTGTTTGTACACCTAAAAGGATGGATGAGGAGGAGGAGGAGGAGTATAGAACAGGCAGCACCCTCAAAGCTTCAGAAGTATGAGATTGTGTTCACTGTACCCCACAAAGATTGTGTTCACTGTACCCCACAAAGATTGTGTTCACTGTACCCCACAAAGGTTTTGTTCACTGCACCCCAAAAAGATTGTGTTCACTGCACTCCAAAAGGATTGTCTTCACTGCACCCCACAAAGATTGTGTTCACTGTACCCCACAAAGGTTTTGTTCACTGCACCCCACAAAGATTGTGTTCACTGTACCCCACAAAGGTTTTGTTCACTGCACCCCACAAAGATTGTGTTCACTGTACCCCCCAAAGATTTTGTTCACTGCACCCCACAAGGATTGTCTTCACTGCACCCCACAAGGATTGTCTTCACTGCACCCCACAAAGATTGTGTTCACTGTACCCCACAAAGATTTTGTTCACTGCACTCCAAAAGGATTGTCTTCACTGCACCCCACAAAGATTGTGTTCACTGTACCCCACAAAGATTTTGTTCACTGCACTCCAAAAGGATTGTCTTCACTGCACCCCACAAATATTGTGTTCACTGTACCCCACAAAGGTTTTGTTCACTGCACCCCACAAAGATTGTGTTCACTGTACCCCACACAGGTTTTGTTCACTGCACCCCACAAAAATTGTGTTCACTGTACCCCCCAAAGATTTTGTTCACTGCACCCCACAAGGATTGTCTTCACTGCACCCCACAAGGATTGTCTTCACTGCACCTCACAAAGATTGTGTTCACTGTACCCCACAAAGGTTTTGTTCACTGCACCCCACAAAGATTGTGTTCACTGTACCCCACAAAGGTTTTGTTCACTGCACCCCACAAAGATTGTGTTCACTGTACCCCCCAAAGATTTTGTTCACTGCACCCCACAAGGATTGTCTTCACTGCACCCCACAAGGATTGTCTTCACTGCACCCCACAAAGATTGTGTTCACTGTACCCCACAAAGGTTTTGTTCACTGCACCCCACAAAGATTGTGTTCACTGTACCCCACAAAGGTTTTGTTCACTGCACCCCACAAAAATTGTGTTCACTGTACCCCCCAAAGATTTTGTTCACTGCACCCCACAAGGATTGTGTTCACTGTACCCCCAAAGATTTTGTTCACTGCACCCCACAAGGATTGTCTTCACTGCACCCCACAAGGATTGTCTTCACTGCACCCCACAAAGATTGTGTTCACTGTACCCCACAAAGGTTTTGTTCACTGCACCCCACAAAGATTGTGTTCACTGTACCCCACAAAGGTTTTGTTCACTGCACCCCACAAAAATTGTGTTCACTGTACCCCCCAAAGATTTTGTTCACTGCACCCCACAAGGATTGTCTTCACTGCACCCCACAAGGATTGTCTTCACTGCACCTCACAAAGATTGTCTTCACTGTACCCCACAAAGGTTTTGTTCACTGCACCCCACAAAGATTGTGTTCACTGTACCCCACAAAGGTTTTGTTCACTGCACCCCACAAAGATTGTGTTCACTGTACCCCCCAAAGATTTTGTTCACTGCACCCCACAAGGATTGTCTTCACTGCACCCCACAAGGATTGTCTTCACTGCACCCCACAAAGATTGTGTTCACTGTACCCCACAAAAATTTTGTTCACTGCACTCCAAAAGGATTGTCTTCACTGCACCCCACAAAGATTGTGTTCACTGTACCCCACAAAGGTTTTGTTCACTGCAGCCCACAAAGATTGTGTTCACTGTACCCCACAAAGGTTTTGTTCACTGCACCCCACAAAGATTGTGTTCACTGTACCCCCCAAAGATTTTGTTCACTGCACCCCACAAGGATTGTCTTCACTGCACCCCACAAAGATTGTGTTCACTGTACCCCACAAAGATTTTGGTCACTGCACCCCACAAAGATTGTGTTCACTGTACCCCACAAAGATTTTGTTCACTGCACTCCAAAAGGATTG
This sequence comes from Pelophylax lessonae, assembly GCF_965119305.1. Lineage (NCBI taxonomy): Eukaryota > Metazoa > Chordata > Amphibia > Anura > Ranidae > Pelophylax > Pelophylax lessonae. The sequence goes on from NC_138773.1 coordinate 152,404,420, forward strand.
TCTTCACTGCACCCCACAAAGATTGTCTTCACTGTACCCCATAAAGGTTTTGTTCACTGCACCCCACAAAGATTGTGTTCACTGTACCCCACAAAGGTTTTGTTCACTGCACCCCACAAAGATTGTGTTCACTGTACCCCACAAAGATTGTGTTCACTGTACCCCACAAAGGTTTTGTTCACTGCACCCCACAAGGATTGTCTTCACTGCACCCCACAAGGATTGTCTTCACTGAACCCCACAAAGATTGTGTTCACTGTACCCCACAAAGATTTTGTTCACTGCACCCCACAAAGATTGTGTTCACTGTACCCCACAAAGATTTTGTTCACTGCACTCCAAAAGGATTGTCTTCACTGCACCCCACAAAGATTGTGTTCACTGTACCCCACAAAGGTTTTGTTCACTGCACCCCACAAAGATTGTGTTCACTGTACCCCACAAAGGTTTTGTTCACTGCACCCCACAAAGATTGTGTTCACTGTACCCCACAAAGGTTTTGTTCACTGCACCCCACAAAGATTGTGTTCACTGTACCCCACAAAGGTCGTGTTCACTGCACCCCACAAAGGTTTTGTTCACTGCACCCCACAAAGATTGTGTTCACTGCACCCCACAAAGATTGTGTTCACTGTACCCCACAAAGGTTTTGTTCACTGCACCCCACAAAGATTGTGTTCACTGTACCCCACAAAGATTGTGTTCACTGCACTCCAAAAGGATTGTCTTCACTGCACCCCACAAAGATTGTGTTCACTGTACCCCACAAAGGTTTTGTTCACTGCACCCCACAAAGATTGTGTTCACTGTACCCCACAAAGGTTTTGTTCACTGCACCCCACAAAGATTGTGTTCACTGTACCCCCCAAAGATTTTGTTCACTGCACCCCACAAGGATTGTCTTCACTGCACCCCACAAAGATTGTGTTCACTGCACCCCACAAAGGTTTTGTTCACTGCACCCCACAAAAATTGTGTTCACTGTACCCCCCAAAGATTTTGTTCACTGCACCCCACAAGGATTGTCTTCACTGCACCCCACAAGGATTGTCTTCACTGCACCTCACAAAGATTGTGTTCACTGTACCCCACAAAGGTTTTGTTCACTGCACCCCACAAAGATTGTGTTCACTGTACCCCACAAAGGTTTTGTTCACTGCACCCCACAAAGATTGTGTTCACTGTACCCCCCAAAGATTTTGTTCACTGCACCCCACAAGGATTGTCTTCACTGCACCCCACAAGGATTGTCTTCACTGCACCCCACAAAGATTGTGTTCACTGTACCCCACAAAGGTTTTGTTCACTGCACCCCACAAAGATTGTGTTCACTGTACCCCACAAAGGTTTTGTTCACTGCACCCCACAAAAATTGTGTTCACTGTACCCCCCAAAGATTTTGTTCACTGCACCCCACAAGGATTGTGTTCACTGTACCCCCCAAAGATTTTGTTCACTGCACCCCACAAGGATTGTCTTCACTGCACCCCACAAGGATTGTCTTCACTGCACCCCACAAAGATTGTGTTCACTGTACCCCACAAAGGTTTTGTTCACTGCACCCCACAAAGATTGTGTTCACTGTACCCCACAAAGGTTTTGTTCACTGCACCCCACAAAAATTGTGTTCACTGCACCCCACAAAGATTGTGTTCACTGTACCCCACAAAGGTTTTGTTCACTGCACCCCACAACGATTGTGTTCACTGTACCCCACAAAGATTGTGTTCACTGCACTCCAAAAGGATTGTCTTCACTGCACCCCACAAAGATTGTGTTCACTGTACCCCACAAAGGTTTTGTTCACTGCACCCCACAAAGATTGTGTTCACTGTACCCCACAAAGGTTTTGTTCACTGCACCCCACAAAAATTGTGTTCACTGTACCCCCCAAAGATTTTGTTCACTGCACCCCACAAGGATTGTGTTTACTATACCCCCCAAATATTTTGTTCACTGCACCCCACAAGGATTGTCTTCACTGCACCCCACAAGGATTGTCTTCACTGCACCCCACAAAGATTGTGTTCACTGTACCCCACAAAGGTTTTGTTCACTGCACCCCACAAAGATTGTGTTCACTGCACCCCACAAAGGTTTTGTTCACTGCACCCCACAAAGATTGTGTTCACTGCACCCCACAAAGATTGTGTTCACTGTACCCCACAAAGGTTTTGTTCACTGCACCCCACAAAGATTGTGTTCACTGTACCCCACAAAGATTGTGTTCACTGCACCTCACAAAGATTGTCTTCACTGTACCCCACAAAGGTTTTGTTCACTGCACCCCACAAAGATTGTGTTCACTGTACCCCACAAAGGTTTTGTTCACTGCACCCCACAAAGATTGTGTTCACTGTACCCCCCAAAGATTTTGTTCACTGCACCCCACAAGGATTGTCTTCACTGCACCCCACAAGGATTGTCTTCACTGCACCCCACAAGGATTGTCTTCACTGCACCCCACAAAGATTGTGTTCACTGTACCCCACAAAGATTTTGTTCACTGCACTCCAAAAGGATTGTCTTCACTGCACCCCACAAAGATTGTGTTCACTGTACCCCACAAAGGTTTTGTTCACTGTACCCCACAAAGGTTTTGTTCACTGCACCCCACAAAGATTGTGTTCACTGTACCCCCCAAAGATTTTGTTCACTGCACCCCACAAGGATTGTCTTCACTGCACCCCACAAGGATTGTCTTCACTGCACCCCACAATGATTGTCTTCACTGCACCCCACAAAGATTGTGTTCACTGTACCCCACAAAGATTTTGTTCACTGCACCCCACAAGGATTGTCTTCACTGCACCCCACAAGGATTGTCTTCACTGCACCTCACAAAGATTGTCTTCACTGTACCCCACAAAGGTTTTGTTCACTGCACCCCACAAAGATTGTGTTCACTGTACCCCACAAAGGTTTTGTTCACTGCACCCCACAAAGATTGTGTTCACTGTACCCCCCAAAGATTTTGTTCACTGCACCCCACAAGGATTGTCTTCACTGCACCCCACAAGGATTGTCTTCACTGCACCCCACAAGGATTGTCTTCACTGCACCCCACAAAGATTGTGTTCACTGTACCCCACAAAGATTTTGTTCACTGCACTCCAAAAGGATTGTCTTCACTGCACCCCACAAAGATTGTGTTCACTGTACCCCACAAAGGTTTTGTTCACTGCAGCCCACAAAGATTGTGTTCACTGTACCCCACAAAGGTTTTGTTCACTGCACCCCACAAAGATTGTGTTCACTGTACCCCCCAAAGATTTTGTTCACTGCACCCCACAAGGATTGTCTTCACTGCACCCCACAAGGATTGTCTTCACTGCACCCCACAAAGATTGTGTTCACTGTACCCCACAAAGATTTTAGTCACTGCACCCCACAAAGATTGTGTTCACTGTACCCCACAAAGATTTTGTTCACTGCACTCCAAAAGGATTGTCTTCACTGCACCCCACAAAGATTGTCTTCACTGTACCCCATAAAGGTTTTGTTCACTGCACCCCACAAAGATTGTGTTCACTGTACCCCACAAAGGTTTTGTTCACTGCACCCCACAAAGATTGTGTTCACTGTACCCCACAAAGATTGTGTTCACTGTACCCCACAAAGGTTTTGTTCACTGCACCCCACAAGGATTGTCTTCACTGCACCCCACAAGGATTGTCTTCACTGAACCCCACAAAGATTGTGTTCACTGTACCCCACAAAGATTTTGTTCACTGCACCCCACAAAGATTGTGTTCACTGTACCCCACAAAGATTTTGTTCACTGCACTCCAAAAGGATTGTCTTCACTGCACCCCACAAAGATTGTGTTCACTGTACCCCACAAAGGTTTTGTTCACTGCACCCCACAAAGATTGTGTTCACTGTACCCCACAAAGGTTTTGTTCACTGCACCCCACAAAGATTGTGTTCACTGTACCCCACAAAGGTTTTGTTCACTGCACCCCACAAAGATTGTGTTCACTGTACCCCACAAAGGTCGTGTTCACTGCACCCCACAAAAGTTTTGTTCACTGCACCCCACAAAGATTGTGTTCACTGCACCCCACAAAGATTGTGTTCACTGTACCCCACAAAGGTTTTGTTCACTGCACCCCACAAAGATTGTGTTCACTGTACCCCACAAAGATTGTGTTCACTGCACTCCAAAAGGATTGTCTTCACTGCACCCCACAAAGATTGTGTTCACTGTACCCCACAAAGGTTTTGTTCACTGCACCCCACAAAGATTGTGTTCACTGTACCCCACAAAGGTTTTGTTCACTGCACCCCACAAAGATTGTGTTCACTGTACCCCCCAAAGATTTTGTTCACTGCACCCCACAAGGATTTTCTTCACTGCACCCCACAAAGATTGTGTACACTGCACCCCACAAAGGTTTTGTTCACTGCACCCCACAAAAATTGTGTTCACTGTACCCCCCAAAGATTTTGTTCACTGCACCCCACAAGGATTGTCTTCACTGCACCCCACAAGGATTGTCTTCACTGCACCTCACAAAGATTGTGTTCACTGTACCCCACAAAGGTTTTGTTCACTGCACCCCACAAAGATTGTGTTCACTGTACCCCACAAAGGTTTTGTTCACTGCACCCCACAAAGATTGTGTTCACTGTACCCCCCAAAGATTTTGTTCACTGCCCCTCACAAGGATTGTCTTCACTGCACCCCACAAGGATTGTCTTCACTGCACCCCACAAGGATTGTCTTCACTGCACCCCACAAAGATTGTGTTCACTGTACCCCACAAGGGTTTTGTTCACTGCACCCCACAAAGATTGTGTTCACTGTACCCCACAAAGGTTTTGTTCACTGCACCCCACAAAAATTGTGTTCACTGTACCCCCCAAAGATTTTGTTCACTGCACCCCACAAGGATTGTGTTCACTGTACCCCCCAAAGATTTTGTTCACTGCACCCCACAAGGATTGTCTTCACTGCACCCCACAAGGATTGTCTTCACTGCACCCCACAAAGATTGTGTTCACTGTACCCCACAAAGGTTTTGTTCACTGCACCCCACAAAGATTGTGTTCACTGTACCCCACAAAGGTTTTGTTCACTGCACCCCACAAAAATTGTGTTCACTGCACCCCACAAAGATTGTGTTCACTGTACCCCACAAAGGTTTTGTTCACTGCACCCCACAAAGATTGTGTTCACTGTACCCCACAAAGATTGTGTTCACTGCACTCCAAAAGGATTGTCTTCACTGCACCCCACAAAGATTGTGTTCACTGTACCCCACAAAGGTTTTGTTCACTGCACCCCACAAAGATTGTGTTCACTGTACCCCACAAAGGTTTTGTTCACTGCACCCCACAAAAATTGTGTTCACTGTACCCCCCAAAGATTTTGTTCACTGCACCCCACAAGGATTGTGTTTACTGTACCCCCCAAAGATTTTGTTCACTGCACCCCACAAGGATTGTCTTCACTGCACCCCACAAGGATTGTCTTCACTGCACCCCACAAAGATTGTGTTCACTGTACCCCACAAAGGTTTTGTTCACTGCACCCCACAAAGATTGTGTTCACTGCACCCCACAAAGGTTTTGTTCACTGCACCCCACAAAGATTGTGTTCACTGCACCCCACAAAGATTGTGTTCACTGTACCCCACAAAGGTTTTGTTCACTGCACCCCACAAAGATTGTGTTCACTGTACCCCACAAAGATTGTGTTCACTGCACCTCACAAAGATTGTCTTCACTGTACCCCACAAAGGTTTTGTTCACTGCACCCCACAAAGATTGTGTTCACTGTACCCCACAAAGGTTTTGTTCACTGCACCCCACAAAGATTGTGTTCACTGTACCCCCCAAAGATTTTGTTCACTGCACCCCACAAGGATTGTCTTCACTGCACCCCACAAGGATTGTCTTCACTGCACCCCACAAGGATTGTCTTCACTGCACCCCACAAAGATTGTGTTCACTGTACCCCACAAAGATTTTGTTCACTGCACTCCAAAAGGATTGTCTTCACTGCACCCCACAAAGATTGTGTTCACTGTACCCCACAAAGGTTTTGTTCACTGTACCCCACAAAGGTTTTGTTCACTGCACCCCACAAAGATTGTGTTCACTGTACCCCCCAAAGATTTTGTTCACTGCACCCCACAAGGATTGTCTTCACTGCACCCCACAAGGATTGTCTTCACTGCACCCCACAATGATTGTCTTCACTGCACCCCACAAAGATTGTGTTCACTGTACCCCACAAAGATTTTGTTCACTGCACTCCAAAAGGATTGTCTTCACTGCACCCCACAAAGATTGTGTTCACTGTACCCCACAAAAGTTTTTTTCACTGCACCCCACAAAGATTGTGTTCACTGTACCCCACAAAGGTTTTGTTCACTGCACCCCACAAAGATTGTGTTCACTGTACCCCCCAAAGATTTTGTTCACTGCACCCCACAAGGATTGTCTTCACTGCACCCCACAAGGATTGTCTTCACTGCACCCCACAAAGATTGTGTTCACTGTACCCCACAAAGATTTTGTTCACTGCACCCCACAAAGATTGTGTTCACTGTACCCCACAAAGATTTTGTTCACTGCACTCCAAAAGGATTGTCTTCACTGCACCCCACAAAGATTGTCTTCACTGTACCCCATAAAGGTTTTGTTCACTGCACCCCACAAAGATTGTGTTCACTGTACCCCACAAAGGTTTTGTTCACTGCACCCCACAAAGATTGTGTTCACTGTACCCCACAAAGATTGTGTTCACTGTACCCCACAAAGGTTTTGTTCACTGCACCCCACAAGGATTGTCTTCACTGCAGCCCACAAGGATTGTCTTCACTGCACCCCACAAAGATTGTGTTCACTGTACCCCACAAAGATTTTGTTCACTGCACCCCACAAAGATTGTGTTCACTGTACCCCACAAAGATTGTGTTCACTGCACTCCAAAAGGATTGTCTTCACTGCACCCCACAAAGATTGTGTTCACTGTACCCCACAAAGGTTTTGTTCACTGCACCCCACAAAGATTGTGTTCACTGTACCCCACAAAGGTTTTGTTCACTGCACCCCACAAAGATTGTGTTCACTGTACCCCACAAAGGTTTTGTTCACTGCACCCCACAAAGATTGCGTTCACTGTACCCCACAAAGGTTGTGTTCACTGCACCCCACAAAGGTTTTGTTCACTGCACCCCACAAAGATTGTGTTCACTGCACCCCACAAAGGTTTTGTTCACTGCACCCCACAAAGATTGTGTTCACTGTACCCCACAAAGATTGTGTTCACTGCACTCCAAAAGGATTGTCTTCACTGCACCCCACAAAGATTGTGTTCACTGTACCCCACAAAGGTTTTGTTCACTGCACCCCACAAAGATTGTGTTCACTGTACCTCCCAAAGATTTTGTTCACTGCACCCCACAAGGATTGTCTTCACTGCACCCCACAAGGATTGTCTTCACTGCACCCCACAAAGATTGTGTTCACTGCACCCCACAAAGGTTTTGTTCACTGCACCCCACAAAGATTGTGTTCACTGTACCCCCCCAAAGATTTTGTTCACTGCACCCCACAAGGATTGTCTTATCTGCACCCCACAAAGATTGTGTTCACTGTACCCCCCAAAGATTTTGTTCACTGCACCCCACAAGGATTGTCTTCACTGCACCCCACAAGGATTGTCTTCACTGCACCCCACAAAGATTGTGTTCACTGTACCCCCACAAAGGTTTTGTTCACTGCACCCCACAAAGATTTTGTTCACTGCACTCCAAAAGGATTGTGTTCACTGCACCCCAAAAAGATTGTGTTCACTGCAGCCCACACACAGAAAAATGGATGTGGATCACTGACACCTGCCTATCTCCTATCCCACACCACACAGCAATATCAATTGTAGTTTGTAGAACACAGTTTCCCTAAAATTCAGCAGACTCTGTCCCTAACAGGATTGAGAAGAGATCGTAGATCAGGAGAACTAAGTGCAGACCCCACCCCACACAGCAATATCGATTGTAGTTTGTAGAACACTCTGACCCTAAAATTCAGCAGCAGCCTCTCCCTAACAGGATTGAGAAGAGATCGTAGATCAGGATTGAGTGCAGACCCCACCCCCCACACAGCAATATCGATTGTAGTTTGCAGAAGACACTGACCCTATAATTCAGCAGACTCTATCCCTAAAATGCCTACAACTCGCCCTGCCTAAACACTCCGACCTGTCCCTCAATTCTATCCGGACACAAATGTTTTTTTCCTGCCTATCTTTCCCTAATCAGCAGCCAGCACGTTGATGTGTGCTCTGTCCCTGATCTAAGCAGCATAATGACGCCGCTGCGGCTGCCTCAAACTTATAAAGACTTGGTCACATGCTTCAGACGGCCAATCACAGCTACTGAGACATTTGCAGGCATGGCTGGGATGGCTTAAGGCACACCAGTTAAACGATTGTTGATTGGCTGTTGAAAGCCCGCCATGAAAAGAGCGCCAAAGCATGCAAAACCCGGAAATAAAACGACCGAACACGGATTTTTACCCGAATATACAGTAAAGTGTCCGTGTTCGTGTTCGGGTAACAAAAATCCAATTATTCGGTATGAACACGAATAATACAGTCCGTGTTCGCTCAACACTATTAACCGGATGTCACATTAAGAGTCAATCAAGACCAATATTAGCACTCATACAATATTCAGTGCAAAATAAATCTTATGCAGATGGATACAGCATATGTAAGCCCAATTGAGCTAAACACACAAGTATCCATTAGCTTTGCATGATTAGATGGTCACAATGGACCACAGTGGAAACCGGCGCCATCTCTCAGCAGAAATCAAAAATCGGGAGACTCCGACCACACCGCCAAATACAACACTAATACATAAAATATATATTAGCACTATTACCAATCATAAATCTAAAATACATAATCTTAAATAAAAACATATTAAAAAGGCCTCTCAAAAAGAAAATACAGATAAAAACACATGAACTCATTTGTTATAGGCTAAATGGTAACTAGTATACAGGCAATCTACCTTCAAACTATGAATTATGAATTATTGATGAAGGAATTGATGTCCCAATCAATATTGAGCCCGTGAGGGGCATAGGATTTGAGGCGGTAAATCCAACTGGTCTCCAACTGGGAGACCCCTCTCGTCAGATTGCTACCCCTCCAATTACCCGGGAATTTATCAATCCCCATAAAAATAGTGCCACTAGGATCTTTATTATGGCAGAATAAATCTTTCTTCTCTAATAACACACAGCAGGAGTACAAGATTAAACCATTCATTACATGCTCTACACGCTATGTCGTGTATCTTTTGCGTTGCCCATGTGGTTTGGAATACGTGGGCCGCACGATACACAAGCTGCATGTACGGTTAAACGAGCATGTGGCTAATATTATAAAAGCTTTCCCTAAACATAGCGTGTCAAGGCACTATGCTCTCTGCCATAATAAAGATCCTAGTGGCACTATTTTTATGGGGATTGATAAATTCCCGGGTAATTGGAGGGGTAGCAATCTGACGAGAGGGGTCGCCCAGTTGGAGACCAGTTGGATTTACCGCCTCAAATCCTATGCCCCTCACGGGCTCAATATTGATTGGGACATCAATTCCTTCATCAATAATTCATAATTCATAGTTTGAAGGTAGATTGCCTGTATACTAGTTACCAATTAGCCTATAACAAATGAGTTCATGTATTTTTATCTGTATTTTCTTTTTGAGAGGCCTTTTTAATATGTTTTTATTTAAGATCATGTATTTTAGATTTATGATTGGTAATATTGCTAATATATCTTTTATGTATTAGTGTTGTATTTGGCGGTGTGGTCGGAGTCTCCCGATTTTTTTATTTCTACTGAGAGATGGCGCCGGTTTCCACTGTGGTCCATTGTGACCATCTAATCATGCAAAGCTAATGGATACTTGTGTGTTTAGCTCAATTGGGCTTACATATGCTGTATCCATCTGCATACGATTTATTTTGCAATGAATATTGTATGAGTGCTAATATTGGTCTTTATTGACTCTTAATGTGACATCCGGTTAATGTTTGGTTCCGGACGTTGGTACGCACGTGAACCGCATTCTAAGTCCGGATGTCTCTTCTTGTGAAATGCCGGTTGCGGTTGCTGACACGCAAGTGTCTTTCTTCCGGGATACGGGACCTGTCTATTGCCCCGCCTATCCATCTCCGTCAGCGCATAAATTGTGGACGTTCACCGCAGGCCACACCCCCTGACGACGTCAGTCTCTGACGAAATGCGTAGGAGGAGCCTGCGGTGCGTCACACTGAGACCACGGAGGGGACGCAGCGGCCATTTTTTCGGCAGGAATCGAGCCTTGAGGACACCCTGATTTACACACGCCATACAAACTACAGCCAAATGTGAGTTGCCACTTTGAGAATTGCGTCCAATAAAGTTGTTTAATGGTACTACACTATGGCAGTTGTTTCCCTCTTTACATGTTATAACTATCTGTGAGGAAGTGGACGTGATCAGAGAGTGAGCCGGTGCAGGATTTGCCAGTGGAGGTTGAAATATGCTGTTTTTGATCTCTGTCATGGGGGTCAAATCATTGTGGTAAGAGGCCAACCTTTACCTTTGGTGGTGGTACTTCCTGCACGGGGATATCGGTGTTTGGAGTGTCCTTAGGAGCACCTTAACTTACTTCTGTATACTGTGTGAATGCCTAATGTACCTCCAGCCACCAAATACTACGTTCTTAGTTGTCAGGTAAACTGATGTGGGCTAATTTTTGGGGCCTTTTATGGCCGACACTTGCTTCTTTATCCTGTTAATGCCTAATGTACCTTCAGCCACAGAATACTACGTACTTAGCTGTCAGGTAAACCCATTTGGGCTAATTTTTGGGGCCTTTTATGGCCGACACTTACTTCTTTATCCTGTTAATGCCTAATGTACCTTCAGCCACAGAATACTACGTTCTTAGCTGTCAATTTTTGTCTTTTAGAGTCTTAAAAAGCCAGTTTTAGACAAGATAACTGCATTTTGCTCTCCGATGGCCTGAAAATTTTTTTGGTCAAAATGACTATTTTGGTCTCCAAGTGTCTAAAAATCCTTTTTTGGTCAAAATAACGGCATTTGGTCACCAAAGGTCTGAACATTTTTTTAGTCAAAATGACTGTATTTTTGTCTTTTAGAGCCTTAAAAAGCCGGGTCTAGACAAGATTTGTCTAAAACTGGCCATTTGGTCTCCAATGGCCTGAAAAGATATTTTCGGTCAAAATTACTCTATTTTGGTCTCCAAGTGTCTTAAAATCCTTTTTTAGTCAAAATAACTGCATTTGGTCACCAAAGGTCAGAAAAAAAATTTAGTCAAAATTTTAGACATTTGGCTCCAATGGCCTGAAAAAAATATTTTGGTCAAAATGACTCTATTTTGGTCTCCAAGTGTCTATAAACCATTTGTTAGTCAAAATAAAGGCATTTGGTCAACAAAGGTCTGAAAATTTTTTTTGTCAAAATGACTGTATTTTTGTCTTTTAGAGCCTTAAAAAGCCGTTTTTAGACTTGTTTTGTCTAAAACAGGCCATTTGGGCTCCAATGGCCTGAAAAAAGTTTTTGGTCAAAATGACTCTATTTTGGTCTCCAAGTGTCTAAAAAGCCTTTTTAAGTCAGAGTCTGCAGAGTCGGCGAAACATGTTGGACCTGGGTGACCCCACTACTCTAGGATATGGTTCATAATTTTATTTATCACATATTTTCTATATTGACTGTCTTTTGATGCCTTTGCATCTGTGTCTTTTTTAACAATTTTGTACACATGTATTAATAAAATCATTATATATTAAATTGGTCTTCTATTTATCTATTCATGCCAAGTAACTCCTGCCTACAAAGTCCCAGGTTGGGTGTTTCCTCAGAATACACAGTTCCCTGTGGGGCTCATTTAGGCTCTGGGGTATTGGAACACCAATACCACTTGATACACTTTTTTCTCATATGTCCTTAGGGATGTGGCAGGACCTTTCTTGGCTTACTGGCATTTAGGGTCGGCACCTAACATTTTCTACTTGCTTCTGCATCCTGTGAATGCCTAATGTACCTTTAGCCACAGAATACTACGTTCTTAGCAGTCAGGTAAACCCATGTGAGCTAATTTTTGAGGCCTATACAGGCCGACACTTACTTCTGTATACTGTGTGAATGCCTGATGTACCTCTAGCCATCCAATAATACGTTCTTTGCTGTCAGTTAAACCCATGTGAGCTACATTTGGGGCCTAAACAGGCCGACACTTCTGTATACTGTCAATGCCTGATGTACCTCCAGCCATCAAATACACTACGTTCTTTGGTGTCAGTTAAACCCATGTGAGCTAATTTTTGGGGCCTATACAGGCCGACACTTACTTCTGTATCCTGTGAATGCCTAATGTACTTCCATCCTTTAAATACTACGTTCCTTGCTGTCAGTTAAACCTATGTGAGCTAATTTTTGGGGTCTATAAAGGCAGACACTTACTTCTGTATACTGGAAATGCCTAATGTACCTCCAGCCATCAAATACACTTCAGCCTCCAAATACTACATACTTAGCTGTCAGGTAAACCCATGTGAGCTAATTTTTGGGGCCTATACATGCCGACACTTACTTCTGTATACTGTGTGAATGCCTAATGTACTTCTAAACAAAACGATTCAGGATGCTCATAATTGTCCGTTATGTTCTGCGGAAAGACCTTCTCTTTGCCCATATAGGGTCCTGTCCCTATATCGTGACATTCTGGGACCAGGTACTGACCTTCATCGGGGAAGTGACGAAGTGGCACATACCCAAAGACCCTATATTGCTCCTGTTCGGTTACTGGGACAAATGCCTCCAAAAGTGGTCTAGCACCCCTGCCTCGCCACATCGTCTGTGGATCCTGACCTGTTTACTGGTGGCCAGAAGGACAATCCTAACTAATTGGATCTCCACGACTCTCCCCTTAGTTTCCCGGGTCAGATCAGAGCTTTCCACACTTCTTTCCATTGACCGCCTCAACAGGTTTTTTTCAGCCCCATCCTCAGGGAAATCATTTCTACAGAAATGGGACAATTACGTCAAGTACTCCTTCCCCAAATCCGACCCCTCTATGGATCAATATACATTTACGTTCCAGGACTCGCCCAAGAACTCTTCCCCACTCTTACATTCCCCATCAGTTTCCATGCTTTTTTTACCCTGGACCCCCCCTCCCCCAGCCCTGCCCTTCCCCAGTTCAGGTTACCCATACTATGAGTGACCTAATTTGCATAATGTCTGTATTTAATTGTACCTTTTCTGTTGTTGATACTCACGTGTTATATTACAAAAAAAAAAAAAAAGGAAAAGCCAAAAGCCTTACAGCACCTGGTATTCCCAGGCGGTCTCCCATCCAGGTACTAACCAGGCCTGACCCTGCTTAGCTACCAAAATCAGACAAGATAGGGCACGTTCAGGGTGATGTGGCCGTAGGCATTCACCCCTGCCACCCTCGACCCCTTTGAACTTTGCCATGGCAAGATGGCACCTCAGGAGAAACAAAAAGAAAGCCAACGAATAAAGAAAAAACCAAAAGCCTACAGCACCTGGTATTCCCAGGCGGTTTCCCATCCAGGTTCTAATCAGGCACGACCCTGCTTAGCTTCTGAGATCAGAGGAGATTGGGCGCATTCAGGGTTATGTGGCCATAGGCGATCACCACTGCCACCCTCGACCCCTTTGAACTTGGCCATGGCAAGATGGCACCTCAGGAGAAACAAAAAGAAAGCCAACGAATAAAGGAAAAGCCAAAAGCCTACAGCACCTGGTATTTCCAGGCAGTCTCCCATCCAGCTACTAACCAGGCCCGACCCTGCTTAGCTTCTGAGATCAGATGAGATCGGCGCTTTCAGGGTGATGTGGCCATAGGCGAACAAAAATGCCACCCTCAACCCCTTTGAACTTGGCCATGGCAAGATGGCACCTCAGGAGAAACAAAAAGAAAGCCAAAGAATAAAGGAAAAGCCAAAAGCCTACAGCACCTGGTATTCCCAGGTGGTCTCCCATCCAGGTACTAACCAGGCCCGACTCTGCTTAGCTTCCGAGATTAGACAAGATCTGGTGCGTTCAGGGTGATGTGGCCGTAGGCGATCACCACTGCCACCCTCGACCCCTTTGAACTTGGCCATGGCAAGATGGCACCTGAAGTTATTCGTTTCTCTTTCTTTTTGTTTCTCCTGTGTGAATGCCTAATTTACCTCTAGCCATCAAATACACTCTGTTCTTTGCTGTCAGTTAAACCCATGTGAGCTAATGTTTGGGGTCTATAAAGGCCGACACTTACTTCTGTCTACTGTGAATGCCTAATGTACCACCAGAATACTACATTCTTAGCTGTCAGGTAAACCCATTTGGGCTAATTTTTGGGGCCTATACAGGCCGAAACTTACTTCTGTACCCTGTGAATGCCTAATGTACCTCCAGCCACCAAATACTACGTTCTTAGTTGTCAGGTAAACTGATGTGGGCTAATTTTTGGGGCCTTTTATGGCCGACACTTACTTCTTTATCCTGTGAATGCCTAATGTACCTTCAGCCACAGAATACTACGTTCTTAGCTGTCAGGTAAACCCATTTGGGCTACTTTTTTGGGGCCTTTTATGCCCGAAACGTACTTCTTTATCCTGTAAATGCCTAATGTACCTTCAGCCACAGAATACTATATTCTTAGCTGTCAGGTAAACCCATGTGGGCTATTTTTTGGGGACCTTTTATGGCCGACACTTACTTCTGTATCCAGTGAATGCGTAATGTACCTTCAGCCAAAGAATACTACGTTCTTAGCTGTCAAATTTTAGTCAAAATGAATGTATTTTTGTCTTTTAGAGTTTTAAAAAGCCGGTTTTAGAAAACATAGCTGCATTTTGCTCTCCAAAGGCCTGAAAATGTTTTTGGTCAAAATGACTCTATTTTGGTCTCCAAGTGTCTTAAAAGCCTTTTTTAGTCAAAATAACTGCATTTGGTCACCAAAGGTCTGAAAAAATTTTTTAGTCAAAATGACTATTTTTGTCTTTTAGAGTCTTAAAAAGCCGGTTTTAGACAAGATTACTGTATTTTGTCTCCAATGGTCTGAAAATCTTTTTGGGTCAAAATGACTGTATTTTGGTCTCCAAGTGTCTAAAAAGCCTATTTTAGTCAAAATAACTGCATTTGGTCACCAAAGGTCTGAAAAACAATTTTAGTCAAAATGACTGTATTTTTGTCTTTTAGAGCCATAAAAAGCTGGGTTTAGACAAGATTTGTCTAAAATCGGCCATTTGGGCTCCAATGGCCTGAAAAAAATGTTTTGTCAAAATGACTCCCAAACGTCTGAAAAAAAATGTAGTCAAAATGACTACATTTATGTCTTGTAGAGCCTTAAAAAGCCAGTATTAGGCAAGATTTTAGACATTTGGCTCCAATGGCCTGAAAAAATGTTTTTGGTCAAAATGACTTTATTTTGGTCTCCAAGTGTCTAAAAAGCCTTTTTTAGTCAGAATAACTGCATTTGGTCATCAAAGGTCTGAAATTTTTTTTCTCAAAATTACTCTATTTTTGTCTTTTTGAGCCTTAAAAAGCCGGTTTTAGACAAGATTTTAGACATTTGGGCTCCTATGGCCTGAAAAATTTTTTTGGGTCAAAATGACTCTATTTTGGTCTCCAAGTGTCTAAAAAGCCTTTTTGTTAGTCAGAATAACGGCATTTGGTCACCAAAGGTCTGAAAAAACATATAGTCAAAATTACTGTATTTTTGTCTTTTAGAGCTTTAAAAAGCCTGTTTTTAGACAAGATAACTTTATTTGGGCTCCAATGGCCTGAAAAATTGTTTTTGGTCAAAATGACTCTATTTTGGTCTCCAAGTGTCTAAAAAGCCTTCTTTAGTCAAAAGGTCTGACAACATTTTTTAGTCAAAATGACTGTATTTTTGTCTTTTAGAGTCTTTAAAAGCCGGTTTTAGACAAGATAACTGCATTTGGTCTCCAATGGTCTGAATTTTTTTTGTCAAAATGAATGTATTTAGTATTCTGTGGCTGAAGGTACATTAGGCATTCACAGGATACAGAAGTAAGTGTCGGCCTGTATCGGCCCCAAAAATTAGCCATGGGTTGAACTGACAGCTAAGAACGTAGTATTCTTTGACTGATTGTGAGTGTCAGGTAAACCCATGTGGGCTAATTTCTGGGGCCTTTTATGGCTGACACTTACTTCTGTATCCTGTGAATGCCTAATGTACCTTCTGCCACAGAATACTACGTTCTTTGCTGTCAGTTAAACCCATGTGAGCTAATTTTTGGGGCCTATACAGGCCGACACTTACTTCTGTATCATGTGAATGCCTAATGTACCTCCAGCCATTAAATACTACGTTCTTTGCTGTCAGTTAAACCCATGTGAGCTAATTTTTGGGGCCTATACAGGCCGACACTTACTTCTGTATACTGTGTGAATGCCTAATGTACCTCCAGCCACCAAATACTACGTTCTTAGTTGTCAGGTAAACTGATGTGGGCTATTTTATGGGGCCTTTTATGGCCGACACTTACTTCTTTATCCAGTGAATGCCTAATGTACCTTCAGCCACAGAATACTACATTCTTAGCTGTCAGGTAAACCCATGTGGGCTAATTTTTGGGGCCTTTTACGGCCGACACTTACTTCTGTATCCCGTGAATGCCTAATGTACCTTCAGCCACAGAATACTACGTTCTTAGCTTTCTTTTTTTGTATTTATTGTTCTTTATTTCAATTTCAAGGAGAATTACAACACAAAGTATAATATATACCTCCAAGGCATAAACAAAAAGAGAACGAGAACCACAATACAAGCCCCCATCCTCTTCCCAGTACACAATGTTTTCACATTCAAAGAAATATCCATCATTTTCCAGGGTACCAATAGTGCCCGCAATAAGAAAGAGAAAAAAATTTGTTGACGAGGAAACAGTTTGTCCAGAGCGCAAGGCTCTTACCCAATCTTCCTTTTCACTCTTCCCTCTCCCTTCCTCTCCAAACATCACTGCTGCCCCCTTTAATATACCTCTGTATTGTGTCTTCCGAGAAGACAGCTATGGAGTTCATCTTTCCGTCTCCTACACTATTCTTTTCTCCTTTCCACTCTTTTCCCCTCCCTCCCTACCCTCCCCCCTTCCCTCACTCATACTATCAGACAAACATCCACTCACAAAAAAAAAACATTTTTTATAAATTTTTTCTCCTCCCCACCTCCCCCTCTCCTCCCTCAACCAGGGCCTTCAAAACGCTGAACCTTTGTAGTCTAGTCCCCCAAGCTCATATTTTAGGGTGCTAAGTGGAGAAGTTGTTTCCCCTCATCCGAGGTCGTAAATAAGTTCCAGATACCCCATATCGCCTTATAGTGTTCGTATTTGTTTTGTGAGGAAAGTACTAGGTCCTCCATTTTATTTATATGCTCTAATTTTTGTGCCCATTCAGATACTGAGGGGGGATTTGTCCTCCTCCAGTATTGCGGTATGCATGCTCTTGCAGCATTCATCATATGAGGTAATATCGATCTTTCATATTTCTTCCTTGATAGCCCCGATATCTGCAAGAGGCAAAAGGCTGCATCTCCCTCAATTCTATAATCCGTTATTTTCTGAATTATACCCCCTACTTCCGACCAGTATTTCTTTATATCTGGGCAATTCCAGAAAATATGGTACAACGTACCCTCTCCCTCCCCACATCTCCAGCACCTATCAGATTCCTGGGGATACCACTTATGTAATTTATCTTGTGTATTATACCATCTGGTTAAGATCTTATAATTTGTTTCCTGAATTTTAGTGCACTTTGTTGGCCCGAATGTTAACCTACATATTCTCTGTACCTGTGCTATTGTTATATCCCTATTTAAATCTGATTTCCACTTTTCCACCCAATTTAAATTTGGTTGTTCTATTGGGGTATTCATCATTTTTATATAGCATAGAGAGGACACGTCCACTACTCTCCCCCTTCTCACATAGCCTCTCAAAGTTTGTCAACGGTTTTACAAATTTCTCCGGCCTTGGGAGCGACTCCAAGAAATGTCGTACCTGGAGCGCCTCCCAAAGGGGGAGGCCAAATGGTCCATTCCTATCTGTTAAATTAGGGATCGAGGGCCAGCTCCTCTGATTCGCAAACGTTTTTACACTTACTTGTCCGGATTCTCTTAGTTTTTTGAAATACTGTCTATCCAGTCCTGGGGTAAAGTTTGGGTTCCCCAATATAGGATTTTGAGGGGAATCTATTGTTGTTAACTTTTGCCTCAGGGATTGCTGATTACCTATCTTTATAGTATTTCCTATCAACGGGTGTGTTTTTAATATCTTAGGGAGACTCTGATAGCACCATAACGCTCTCTTTAAGGACACTGCAGTCTGTGCCTGTTCTATTTGAACCCAAATTTACATTTCCGAATGGTGCCACCAATCTATTATTCTATTTAGCTGTGTGGCATGATAGTATCTACGTAGATCTGGGATCGCAAGTCCTCCCATATGCTTAGGCAAAGTTAAGTTATTACGAGCTATGCGTGGCTTCTTCTTGGCCCAGATATATCTAGTAAACATTCCATGTATGGTTTTAAAGAAGCTATTCGATATTTTGATAGGCAGAGCTTGCATCAAATATAAATATTTTGGTAAGATGTTCATTTTTATTAGGTTCCCCCTCCCAAACCAAGACTGGAGTCCCCCCTCCCATTGGTCAAGAAGTCTCCTTGTCTCCTTGACCAGAGGGAGCAAATTCAGGTCGACTAACCTTGACAGGTCTGCTGATATATATGTCCCTAAATATTTCACTGCCTCTTTCACCCAGATAAAGCCAAAGTTACTTTTTAGTCTCTTCATTTTTACTTCCGAGACCCCTATTCCCAGCGCTTCCGATTTCCCATAATTTATTTTGAGATTCGACATGTCCCCATACTGCTTAAATTCCTTTACGAGCACCGGTAGTGAGATGTCTGGCTCTGTCAAGGTAAATAACAGATCATCCGTATAGGCTGCGATTTTATATTGCTCTTTGCCCTGGGAAACTCCTCTTATATCCGGATTCATGCTTATTTTACATAAGAAAGGTTCCAGTACTAGAGCGAAGAGCAATGGGGAAAGTGGACATCCTTGTCTTGTGCCGTTCTTTATATAAAAAGGTTCTGAGAGTACCCCATTAGCCTTCACCCTCGCTGTCGGATTTGAATAGACTTTGGTGATTCTTTCCCTCATTACTTCTCCTACTCCTATATATCTGAGCACTGACTGCATAAAGGCCCACTCAACTCTATCGAAAGCCTTTTCTGCGTCGGTGCTCAGTATAACACAGGGGGTCCTTGCTTTATTAACTATGTGGATTAAATTGAGGACTCTCGTAGTATTGTCTTTCGCTTCTCTTGCCATCATGAATCCTACTTGATCTAAATGAATTACCCTCGAAAGGATCCTCGACATTCTAGTAGCTAATATTTTCGTGAAGATTTTTAAATCTGTATTTAACAGGGAGATAGGCCTATAACTTCCTCAATTTGCTGGGTCCTTACCCTCCTTTAGAATCAGCGTCAAGTAGGCTCCCCTCTGGACCTTTCTCATTAAATAGTCTTTCCATGTATGGTCCCAAAATTGGGGACAATACATGGAAGTACTGTGGTGTTAATCCATCCGGTCCTGGTGCTTTGCCTATCTTCATGTTTCTTATAGTCTGTTGTATTTCCTCTAACGAGATTTGTTTTTCCAGATCCTCTCGTTCTTCTTCCGATAGTTTAGGGAGACCTGTTTGTATCAAATACTCATCTATCTCTTTCTGTGTTTTCCCTGTCTCCGGTAAATTATACAACAGAGAATAAAAATTCCTAAACTCATCAGAAATTTGTTTCGGTATCACCTTCTGATGTTACAATCTGTGGGATATAAGATCTTAATTTTTGGTTCTGAATAGATCTTGCTAAGGTCTTTCCACATTTGTTTCCTGATTCATAGGATACCTTTCTCGATATTTGTATTGCAGCCTTAGCTCTATATTGGAGTAGATCTGATATTTGTTTTCTTACGATAACTAGTTCCTCTAGTGTCTTATTTACCTTTTTTTGTTTATGCTCTATTTCTAATATTTTAAGTTTCTCTAATAATGTTGTTAATTGTTTATTTCTTTCTTTCTTTATTCTTGCTCCATGCTTAACTACTTGCCGCCCGCCCGCCGTCAATTGACGGCGGAGCGGTGCGACCATTATCCTGGGAAGACGTCATATGACGTGATCCCAGGAATGCAGGGCAGGCGCGCGATCGCGTGCGCGCCGCCCTGCACTGCCGGTGTCGGGGTGTCCCCGGGACACCCCCTGTCACCGGCAGGGGGGAAACAGCCAATGGGCGTGGCTGTTTCCCACGTGATCGGCTGTGTTCCAATGACACAGCCGATCACAATGGAGGCGCCCGGGAGATGACCGCGCATGCGCGATCGGGAGCGCACAGCGCGGTCATGTCGGTGGCGCTGTGTTCCGTAGGAACACAGCTGTCACCGACAGTAGTAAACAGTCACTGACAGTGACTGTTTACTATGTGATCGGCTGTGAATCCATTCACAGCCGATCACAAAATGTAAACAAAGAGCAGTAACTCACTGTTACTAGCTCTTCTCCCCTCATACAGTTTCCAGTATGAGGGGAGCAGAGCTAGAAACAGTGAGTTACTGCTCTGTGTACCTGTAAAAGTAAAATCACAGTAAAATCACACTAATAAAGGTCCCCACACAGTCCTCAGCGCCCCCCCCCCCCAATGTCACCTGTCACCCAACAGTCACCTCATCAGTGCCCAGAAATTGACACCCATAATGTTCACATGTGAGCGCAGCGATCGCGGGCAGAATCACCGCGATTCTGCCCGCGATCCGGAAATCATTGCAAATTGCGGGACGCCTGTGCGTTGCCCGTTTTTTGCAATAGCACCCCAAACGCTGTGCGATGTTGCCGCCATTTCCGCCTGCCGAATCGCGGTAACATCGCACAAACATCGAATGACGCCCAAAAAAGGTACAAGAGCTTATTTGGGGCGTCATGCGTTGTTTGCGTGATGTTACCTCGATTTGGCAGGCGGAAATCGCAGCAACATCGCACAGCGTTTGGGGTGCTATTGCAAATCACGGGCAATGCACAGGCGTCCCGCGATTTGCAATGATTCCTGGATCGCGGGCGGAATCGCGGTGATTCTGCCCGCGATCGCTATGCTCACATGTGAACGTAGCCTAAAGTTCACCGGTCACCAGAGACTGCCATCAGTACCGCCATGCACCATCGCCCATCACCTGTCACCCATCAGTGACCATCGCCCGTCACCTGTCACCCCATCAATCACCGTCACCTGTCACCCCATCAGTCATCGTCATCTGTCACCCCATCAATCATCGTCACCTGTCACCTCATCAATTATCGTCACCTGTCACCCCAACAGTCATCGTCACCTGTCACCCCATCAATCATCGTCACTTGTCACCCCATCAGTGATTGTCATCTGTCACCCCATCAATCATCGTCACCTGTCACCTCATCAATCATCGTCACCTGTTTGCCATATACATGCAATCACTTACTGACCGCCTAACGACTATATGCGTCGGCCATTAAAAGCTAAATACTGGGGTTATGGCAGCAGATAGCCCCCATAACCCCGGTATTTTTTGAAACGGCGGGCGGTCGGCTTTCAGATAAGGGTGGTTCCAGTGGCGGATTCACCGCGGAATTACCCTTACGGTGCAGGGGAAGAGGTGACCCCCCCCTGCCGCGTCCCAGACGTTTTCCCAGCTTACCGGACCCGCCGGCAGCGGGGAAAACTATCCGGTCCCGGATCCTCAGAGACAGGAAGTCGAGTGAGGGCAAGATGGCCCTCACTCGACTCTATGGTCTTGGAGGACCGGAGCTACGTCAAAAGACATTGCCTAGCAACCGGTTTAAAGGGCCACTTTTTTTTTCCTCTTTCAACAATTTTTTTTCTTTTTTAGTGCAGTTGTGAGGTGTGAGGTCTTTTTGACCCCAGATCTCACAATAAAGAGGACCTGTCATGCCTATTTCTATTACAAGGGATGTTTACATTCCTTGTAATAGGAATAAAAATGATCAAAACATTTTTTTTTAAACTGTGTAAAAATAAAAAAATAATAAATAAAATAAATAGGAAAAAAAAGAAATTAAAGCGCCCTGTCCCCGTTAGCTCGCGGGCAGAAGCAAACGCATACGCAAGTCCCGCCCACATATGTAAACGGTGTTCAAACCATACATGTGAGGTATCGCCGCGATCGTTAGAGCGAGAGCAATAATTTGAGCCCTAGACCTCCTCTGTAACTCTAAGCTAGTAACCTGCAGAAATTTTTAAAATGTTGCCTATGGGGATTTTTATCGCGGTAACATCGCGCAAACATCGCATGACGCCCAAAAAAGGTACAAGAGCTTCTTTGGGGCGTCATGCGTTGTTTGCGTGATGTTACCTCGATTCGGGAGGCGGAAATCGCAGCAACATCGCACAGAGTTTGGGGTGCTATTGCAAATCACGGGCAACGCACAGGCGTCCCACGATTTGCAATGATTTCTGGATCGCGGGCGGAATCGCGGTGATTCTGCCCGCGATCGCTATGCTCACATGTGAACGTAGCCTAAAGTTCACCGGTCACCAGAGACTGCCATCAGTACCGCCGTGCACCATCGCCCATCACCTGTCACCCATCAGTGACCATCGCCGGTCACCTGTCACCCCATCAATCACCGTCACCTGTTACCCCATCAGTCATCATCATCTGTCACCCTATCAATCATCGTCACTTGTCACCCCATCAGTGATCGTCACCTGTCACCCCATCAATCATCGTCACTTGTCACCCCGTCAGTGATTGTCATCTGTCACCCCATCAATCATCGTCACCTGTCACCTCATCAATCATCGTTACCTGTCACCTCATCAATTATCGTCACCTGTCACCCCAACAGTCATCGTCACCTGTAACCCCATCAGTCATCGTCACCTGTCACCCCATCAGTCATCGTCACCTGTCACCCCATCAGTCATTGTCACCTGTCACCCCATCAGTCATCGTCACCTGTTTGCCATATACATGCAATCACTTACTGACCGCCTAATGACTATATGCGTCGGCCATTAAAAGCTAAATACTGGGGTTATGGCAGCAGATAGCCCCCATAACCCCGGTATTTTTTGAAACGGCGGGCGGTCGGCTTTCAGATAAGGGTGGTCCCAGTGGCGGATTCGCAGCGGAATTACCCTTACGTTGCAGGGGAAGAGGTGCCCCCCCTCCTGCCGCGTCCCAGACGTTTTCCCAGCTTACCGGACCCGCCGGCAGCGGGTAAAACTATCCGGTCCCGGATCCTCAGAGACAGGAAGTCGAGTGAGGGCAAGATGGCCCTCACTCGACTCTATGGTCTTGGAGGACCGAAGCTACGTCAAAAGACATTGCCTAGCAACCGGTTTAAAGGACCACTTTTTTTTTCTTTTTTTTTTTTCCTCTTTCAACAATTTTTTTTTTCTTTTTTAGTGCAGTTGTGAGGTGTGAGGTCTTTTTGACCCCAGATCTCACAATAAAGAGGACCTGTCATGCCTATTTCTATTACAAGGGATGTTTACATTCCTTGTAATAGGAATAAAAATGATCAAAACATTTTTTTTTAAACTGTATAAAAATAAAAAAATAATAAATAAAAGAAATAGGAAAAAAAAGAAATTAAAGCGGTCTGTCCCCGCAGAAGCAAAGGCATACGCAAGTCCCGCCCACATATGTAAACGGTATTCAAACCATACATGTGAGGTATCGCCGCGATCGTTAGAGTGAGAGCAATAATTTGAGACCTCCTCTGTAACTCTAAGCTAGTAACCTGCAGAAATTTTCAAAATGTTGCCTATGGGGATTTTTAAGTACCAATGTTTGGCGCCATTCTGTGAGAATGCGCAATTTTGAAGCATGACATGTTGGGTATCTAATTACTCGGCGTAACATTATCTTTCACATTATGGAAAAAAATTGGGCTAAATTTACTGTTTTCTTATTTTTTAGTTCAAAAAAGTGAATTTTTTTCAAAAAAATCGCATTTGGAAGACTGCTGCGCAAATATGGTGTGATAAAAAATATTGCAACGATCTCCATTTTATTCTCTAGGGTCTTTGCTAAAAAAAAATATATAATGTTTGGGGGTTCCAAGTAGTTTTCTAGCAAAAAAAATGATTTTAGCTTGTAAACACCAAGTGTCAAAAATAGGCCCAGTCTTAAAGTGGATAAATGGACAACTTTGTCAAAAGGGCTACTTGGATGTTAGGCCTATGTTTGTGGCCAGGCTGTGAAAAAGTGTTACACATGTGGTATCGCCATACTCAGGAGGAATAGCAGAATGTATTTTGGGGTGCAATTTTTGCTATGGACATGCTATGTGTTAGAAATATTGCATAAATGGACAGCTTTGTGTAAAAAAACGTGTTTTCATTTTCTTTCCACATTTTCCAAAAACTTGTGGAAAAAAATGACATTCAAAAGACTCATTATGCCTCAAAAATTATACGTTGGGCTGTTTGCTTTCCAAAATGGGGTCATTTTATGGGGGTTTCCATTGTCCTGGTGCTCCAGGGCCTTCAAAAGTGCGATAGGTTGTCAGGAAATGATATGTGTAATTTGTGCTCCTAGAATGCCGGACGGTACTACTTGGATGTTAGGCCTCTGTATGTGGCCAGGCTGTGAAAAAGTCTCACACATGTGGTATCGCCATACTCAGGAGGAGTAGTAGAATGTGTTTTGGGGTGTAGTTGCAAGTATACATGTGCTGTGTGAGAGAAATAACCTGTTAATAAGGCAATTTGTAAAAAAAAAAAAAAACCTCATTTTGCAAAGCATTGTGGGAAAAAATTACAACTTCAAAAAACTCACCATGCCCCTTATTAAATACCTTGGAATGTCTACTTTCCAAAAAGGGGTCATTTGGGGGGTATTTGTACTTTCCTGACTTTTTAGTGTCTCAAGAAATGAGATAGGCCTTCAGTACATCAGGTGTGATCAAGTGTGATCAATTTTCAATGATTCGCACCATAGCTTGTGGACTCTATAACTTTCACAAAGACCAAATAATATACACTTATTTGGGTTTTTTTTTACCAAAGATAAGTAGCAGTATAAATTTTGGCCAAAATTTGTGAAGAAAAATGACTAATTTGCAAAATTTTATGACAGAAACAAAGAAAAATTTGTTTTTTCACGATATTTTCAGTCTTTTTTTATTTATAGCACAAAAAAAACCCAGTATTTATCAAATAGCATCAAAAGAAAGCTCTATTTGTGTAAAAAAAGGACACAATTTTTGTATGGGTACAGTGTTGCATGACTGAGTAATTCTCAGTCAAAGTGTGAGAGCGCTGAAAGCTGAAAATCGGTCTGGGCAGGAAGGGGGTGAAAGTGCACTGTAGGCAAGTGGTTAATCAGAACTCCTCTTATCACTGATTTATGG
This sequence comes from Pelophylax lessonae, assembly GCF_965119305.1. NCBI lineage: Eukaryota > Metazoa > Chordata > Amphibia > Anura > Ranidae > Pelophylax > Pelophylax lessonae. The sequence continues at coordinate 152,429,913 of NC_138773.1, forward strand.
GCTTCCCACAATATTCCTATAGAGCATCCTGGCTGATCGTTAACATTGAAATAGTCCCTAAGCTCCTTCTGTACCTCCACCCTCACCTCTTCTATCTGAAAAAGACTCTTGTTTAATTTCCAAGATCTCTGTTTTATTGAATTAATTGTTGTGACACTATAAATCATTGAGATCATTGCGTGATATGACCATATTATGTTGTCTATATCAGTGCATTTAACCGCTTGGAGATGAGTGTGGGGGACCAGAAAGAAATCTATTCTCGAATAACTCCCATGTGAACTTGAATAAAATGTAAATTCCCTTTCCGTCGGGTGTTGAATACGCCATACATCTATCATTTGTTCCTTGTATAGAGTCCTCAGCATCCGTCTGCAAGCCATTGCAGAAATGGTCGATTTAGACCTAGAGGTATCGACCGTTGGAGACAGAGGCGTATTAAAATCGCCTCCTAGCAATAATTGCCCTTGTGTAAATTTTCTAAGCGTGTTTAGTGTTTTAGCTACAAACCTATCCTGATGTTTATTAGGAGCGTATAAAGTGGCCAAGGTTAACTGGGTTTCCCCTATCTTTCCCTTTAAGAACAAGAATCTGCCAATATCATCGCTTAACTTCTTCTCCAACAGCCATGGAGTTTTCCTATCTATTAGTATCGATACCCCTCGAGATTTTGTTTGCATATTAGTCGCGTGGTGTGTATATAAAGATTTCTATATCAACCCCCCCCCCCCTCTTATTTGTGCTGTGAGTAAAATATCACCCAGTTTTCTAAAAAAAAAAAAAAAACAAAAGGAAAGAAAAAAAAATAATATTTTCCAAGGATCAACCCCCCCCCCCCCATGTTTGTGCTGTGAGTAAAATATCACCCAGTTTTCTAAAAAAAAAAAAAAAATCCAATTAATTCTAAGTCAACCATCGACCCCCCCTCTTATTTGTGCTATGAGTGAAATACCACCCAATTTATCCAAACAAAAAAAAATTCCCCTTTTTTCTCCCCCCCCCTTCCCTCCTCCCTAAGAGACACGTTTATTGGTGAGGGATTTTCCTACCAAGGGATGCTTCGGCCTTCCCAGCTCAGTGCGAATCCCATGAATTTTATTCCTTCCCATTATTAAACCAGTTCACTAAAGGGGAAGAGGTGGTAAAAAAATTGCAAAATGCGTATTTTGGTTTTGGTTTGGTTTGCGCAAAAGTTAGCGCGTTTACTAACAAAGGGAAAGATTTTTGTCATTTTTGTTGTTTTTTTTAAATGCGTAATGGCGGCGATCTGCGATTTTTTTTGTGGTACTGCAAAATTGCGGTGGACAGATCGGACCCTTGACTGACATTTTTGACACTTTTGGGGTTACCAGTGACATTTCTACAGTAATCAGTGCTATACATATGCACTGTTACTGTAAAATTACACTGGCAGTGAAGGGGTTAACTTTTTTTGAGAGGGAGGGGCTGTGTGTGTCCCTAGGGGCGTGATTCTAACTGTGATTGGCTGTGGCTTGAGCTGTAGGAACAGTGATCAACGGTTCTACATAGTAGAACCGTATGATCACTGTTTCTACACAGGGGAGAATGACAGGTGGCTTGTTTACATCAGCCTCCTGACTTTCTCCCTCTGCAGCGACGATCGCCGAGTGACCGGTGGACATCGGGTCCGCCGGTCACACGCGCGGGGGGGTCCGTGACCACGCGGGAGCGCGCCTCCGAGGGCGCGCGCTTGCTCCCTAAAACCTCACAGACTAGTGACGTAGATCAACGTCACTTTGCCTGTGAGGGGCTGACTGCCGACGTAAATAGTCGTGCGGCAGTCGGCAAGTGGTTAAGGCTCTAAAAGACAAAAATACAGTCACTTTGACTAAATTTTTTTTAGACCTTTGGTGACAAAATTCAGTTATTTTAACTAAAAAAGGCTTTTTAGACACTTGGAGACCAAAATTGAGTCATTTTGACCAAAAAAAATGTTTCAGGCCATTGGAGCCCAAATGGCCGGTTTTAGACAACTCTTGTCTAAAACCGGCTTTTTAAGGCTCCAAAAGACAAAAATACAGTCATTTTGACTAAAAAAAATTTCAGACCTTTGGTGACCAAATGCAGTTATTTTGACTAAAATAGTCTTTTTGGAAACTTGGAGACCAAAATACAGTCATTTTGACCCAAAAAAATTTTCAGACCATTGGAGACAAAATGCAGTAATCTTGTCTAAAACTGGATTTTTAAGACTCTAAAAGACAAAAATTGGGTCATTTTGACTAAAAAAAATTTCAGACCTTTGGTGGCCAAATGCACTTATTTTGACTAAAAAAAGGCTTTTTAGACACTTGGAGACCAAAATAGAGTCATTTTGACCAAAAAATTTTTCAGGCCATTGGAAAGCAAAATGCAGTTATCTTGTCTAAAACCGGCTTTTTAAGACTCTAAAATACAAAAATAAAGCCCTTTTGACTAAAAGTTTTTTTTTTCATTCACAGAATACAGAAGTAAGTGTCGGCCGTAAAATGAAATGCAGGTGAGGAGAAAGACCAGCGCTATGGATACATTCTCAGAGACTTTATTGCATAAAAATAGGTTGCAGCCACCAACCAACCCCTAAAACATTAGGGGTCAAGTATCATATGGGGGGAAGGTAGTTGGAAACGGTGCTACCTTTTATATATATAGTAAAACCAACAGTGTATCCAGACCGTGGGGTAACTTTTAAGATATGTGCAAAATAAAGTGCCAGTGGAAAGAATATGTGTCGGCCGTAAAAGGCCCCAAAAATTAGCCCACATGGGTTTACCTAACAGCTAAGAACGTAGTATTTGGTGGCTGTATAGGGCCCAAAAATTAGCCCACATGGGTTTAATTGATAGTTAAGAATGTAGTATTCTGTGGCTGAAGGTACATTAGGCATTCACGGGATACAGAAGTAAGTGTCGGCCGTAAAAGGCCCCAAAAATTAGCCCACATCAGTTTACCTGACAATAAGAACGTAGTATTTGGTGGCTGGAGGTACATTAGGCATTCACACAGTATACAGAAGTAAGTGTCGGCATGTATAGGCCCCAAAAATTAGCTCACATGTGTTTACCTGACAGTTAAGAATGTAGTATTTGGTGGCTGAAGGTACATTAGGCATTCACAGGATACAGAAGTATCTGTCGGCCTGTATAGTCCCCAAAATTAGCCAACATGGGTTTTACTGACAGCTAAGAACGTAGTATTCTGTGGCTGAAGGTACATTAGGCATTCACACAGTATACAGAAGTAAGTGTCAGAATGTATAGGCCCCAAAAATTAGCTCACATGGGTTTACCTGACAGCTAAGTATGTAGTATTTGGAGGCTGAAGGTACATTAGGCATTAACAGGATACAGACGTAAGTGTCGGCCTGTATAGTCCCCAAAAACTAGCCCACATGGGTTTAACTGACAGCTAAGATCGTAGTATTCTGTGGCTGAAGGTACATTAGGCATTCACAGGATACAGAAGTAAGTGTCAGCCTGTATAGGCCCCAAAAATTAGCTCACATGGGTTTAACTGACAGCAAAGAACGTACTGTATTTGATGGCTGGAGGTACATTAGGCATTCACAGTATACAGAAGTGTCAGCCTGTATAGGCCCCAAAAATTAGCTCACATGGGTTTAACTGACAGCAAAGAACCTAGTGTATTTGATGGCTGGAGGTACATTAGGCATTTCCAGTATACAGAAGTAAGTGTCGGCCTGTATAGGCCCCAAAAATTAGCTCACATGGGTTTAACTGACAGCAGAGAACGTAGTATTTGATGGCTGGAGGTATCTGGTTCTAGCTAAGATACTGGCCACTAGGCTGTCCTCTGTTGTCCAGGGGGTTGTCCATAGGGATCAATCGGGGTTTATCCTGACCAGATCGACGGCACTTAATCTCCGCCGACTATTTCTGAACCTTCAGATCCCAGTAGACAACCCTGGGAACCGGGCAGTCTTTTTGCTAGATGCCGCTTAGGCATTCGATAGTGTTGAATGGGTGTACCTATGGGAAGTTCTCAAACGCTTTGGTGTGGGAGAGAACTTTCTGAACTGGGTGCGGGTACTGTACGCTGCCCCCACGGCCAGACTGAGGGTGAAAGGGGAGCTTTCTGGACCCTTCTGTTTGCACAGGGGGACTAGACAGGGCTGCCCACAATCTCCATTGCTGTTTGCCATGGCACTGGAGACCTTAGCGGCACGGATTCGGTCCTCCCCCTGACATAGTGGGGTTCAGAAGGGGCTCCCATGCAGACGTTATCTCACTCTATGCGGATGACACACTGCTCTACCTAGGTGATACAGGGGAATCCTTGCGGGCGGTAATGTCCCTTATTGACTATTTTGGGTCCCTGTCGGGATTTTCCATAAATTGGGATAAATCAGTTTTAATGCCCCTTGATCCCATAACTCAGCCTCTTCCGGACTGTGCATCCACAGTGCGAGTGGTTGACTGCTTCAAATATTTGGGGATCCAGGTGTCTCCTGATCCTACCCAGTATATCACACTGAACCTCGTACCTCTGCTGCAAAGTTCCCTTGTCGGTGGATGGGCGAGTCTTGCACAACTCCCCAATCTGGATACCCAGGAAATGGTTCTATAGGATTGACTCCCAGTTCCGAGAACTGATCTGATGCAAAAAAGTGGCTAGGATTAAATTGGCTACCCTTCAGATGGGCAAGGATAGTGGTGGCTTGGCAGTCCCCAACCCCAGAGTATATTTTCTAGCCTTCCAGGTTCAGCATATGGGGGGCTGGGGTCTTTTGGATCCATTCGATCCTATTGGGTCCTTATTGGTCCCTACTGACTCGCCTCACCCTGTCCTTGTACACCTTGAAGCGGGGTTCTCCAATATGGGGACTCGGTTACCCACACTCGCCTTGATTGGCATGGTGTGGCGCTGTGTCAAGGGGATGTTGCAGATCACGGGTTACCTTCCTCAGACTCCGATTTGGCATAATCGCAACTTTTCGGAACTGTTTCGTCTAGAGGGCGCGGAGATGTGGGAGGCCCATGGTGTATATTTTATAGCACAATTGTTCAGAGCTGGGGTACTGAAATATATTCAAGACTTACAGAGGGAGTTTGATGTTCCTAGGCACTGTTTCTTTCGCTACCTACAATTGAGACACGCGATGATGGCCCAGGCAGGCTTGGCTTCTTTGACACCCGACACTCACTGCCTGTTGGGTGAGGTGTTTCGGGTCTCGGACAAGAAGGGTATGATCTCACAGGTTTATGTCCTTCTGTTGGGATCCGTGCAGGACCCCTCTTCCCTCCCTGCTCGTGCGGGGTGGGAGGGGGGATCTTGGACCCATAGATGGGCAGACGTGGGATCTTTGCCTCTCATCGATTTTGGATCACCTCCAGGGTGCCGAGCAGGGGCCAGTGGATAACACAGGTCAATGCCTCTTTAATCAGGGAAAAGCCATACCAGCATCGAAATGCTCACAAGAAATTTGCCTCGTTGTGGCAACCTTGGTTGGATGACCCGGCCTTGGCTCCCCCCAGTTGGTTATGGATCGGCTGCTCATTGGATAGGGTAGCATTTCTTGAGAAGGTCTAGCGTGCAGAGTCCTCCCATCCTTTCCCTTCCTTTCCCCCCTCCCCCCTCCCTTTAAGTTTTCTGCCACTGTTTTCCTTTTTTCCCTTCCCTTCTCCTTTGCACTTAGTACTTCAGGTGGGTTTTTGCTACTTTACGGAGGTGTGTGCTATATTGCTAGATGTTCATGGTCCTATTACTATTGGGAGGGAATAACTGTATGTTTTTTTTATCCTTCTCTTATGCACATGGGCACATGCTCAGGTTTGTTTACTTGGCTGTAATTTTCACCTGAATGCAATGGTTTATGGATGACGTTTTCCTGTACTGTTGCTGTTATATCTTTTATATATTTGTATTTTTCCAAACACTGGTTCTGTAACTGATTATGTCTACCGTTCATGTTATTTATTCAATGTACTGTTTATACTCAATAAATATTAAAAAAAATTTCAGACCTTTGGTGATTAAATGCAAAAAAATAAATGCTTTTTAGACACTTGGAGACCAAAATAGAGTCATTTTGACCCAAACAAATGTTTCAGGCGGTTGGTTACCAAATGCAATTATCTTGTCCAAAACCGGCTTTTTAAGACTCTAATAGACGAAAATACAGTCATTTTGACTAAATTTTTATTTCAGACCTTTGGTGACCAAATGCAGTTATTTTGACTAAAAAGGGCCTTTTAGACACATGGAGACCAAAATAGAGTCATTCTGACCAAAAAATATTTTCAGATCACTAGTAACGAAATGCAATTATCTTGTCTAAAACCGGCTTTTTAAGACTCTAAAAGACAAAAATACAGTCATTTTGGCTAAAAAAGTTTTTCAGACCTTTGGTGACCAAACGTAGTTATTTTGACTAAAAAGGGCTTTTTAGACACTTGGAGACCTAAATAGAGTCATTTTTACCAAAAACATTTTTTCAGGCCATTGGTTACCAAATGTAGTTTATCTTGTCTAAAAGCAGTGTTTTAAGACTCTAAAAGACAAAAATAGTAATTTTGGCTAAAAAAAGGTTTTCAGACCTTTGGTGACCAAATGTATTTATTTTGACTAAAATAGGCTTTTTAGACACTTGGAGACCAAAATAGAGTCATTTTGACCCAAACAAATGTTTCAGGCGATTGGTTACCAAATGCAATTATCTTGTCCAAAACCGGCTTTTTAAGACTCTAATAGACGAAAATACAGTCATTTTGACTAAATTTTTATTTCAGACCTTTGGTGACCAAATGCATTTTTTTGACTAAAAAGGGCTTTTTAGACACTTGGAGACCAAAATAGAGTCATTTTGACCAACAAAAATGTTTTCAGATCACTGGTTACGAAATGCAATTATCTTGTCTAAAACCGGCTTTTTAAGACTCTAAAAGACAAAAATACAGTCATTTTGGCTAAAAAAGTTTTTCAGACCTTTGGTGACCAAATGCAGTTATTTTGACTAAAAAAGGCTTTTAAGACACTTGGAGACCAAAATAGAGTCATTTTGACCCAAACAAATGTTTCAGGCGGTTGGTTACCAAATGCAATTATCTTGTCCAAAACCGGCTTTTTAAGACTCTAATAGACGAAAATACAGTCATTTTGACTAAATTTTTATTTCAGACCTTTGGTGACCAAATGCAGTTATTTTGACTAAAAAGGGCCTTTTAGACACATGGAGACCAAAATAGAGTCATTCTGACCAAAAAATATTTTCAGATCACTAGTAACGAAATGCAATTATCTTGTCTAAAACCGGCTTTTTAAGACTCTAAAAGACAAAAATACAGTCATTTTGGCTAAAAAAGTTTTTCAGACCTTTGGTGACCAAACGTAGTTATTTTGACTAAAAAGGGCTTTTTAGACACTTGGAGACCTAAATAGAGTCATTTTTACCAAAAACATTTTTTCAGGCCATTGGTTACCAAATGTAGTTTATCTTGTCTAAAAGCAGTGTTTTAAGACTCTAAAAGACAAAAATAGTAATTTTGGCTAAAAAAAGGTTTTCAGACCTTTGGTGACCAAATGTATTTATTTTGACTAAAATAGGCTTTTTAGACACTTGGAGACCAAAATAGAGTCATTTTGACCCAAACAAATGTTTCAGGCGATTGGTTACCAAATGCAATTATCTTGTCCAAAACCGGCTTTTTAAGACTCTAATAGACGAAAATACAGTCATTTTGACTAAATTTTTATTTCAGACCTTTGGTGACCAAATGCATTTTTTTGACTAAAAAGGGCTTTTTAGACACTTGGAGACCAAAATAGAGTCATTTTGACCAACAAAAATGTTTTCAGATCACTGGTTACGAAATGCAATTATCTTGTCTAAAACCGGCTTTTTAAGACTCTAAAAGACAAAAATACAGTCATTTTGGCTAAAAAAGTTTTTCAGACCTTTGGTGACCAAATGCAGTTATTTTGACTAAAAAAGGCTTTTAAGACACTTGGAGACCAAAATAGAGTCATTTTGACCCAAACAAATGTTTCAGGCGATTGGTTAACAAATGCAATTATCTTGTCCAAAACCGGCTTTTTAAGACTCTAATAGACGAAAATACAATCATTTTGACTAAATTTTTTTTTCAGACCTTTGGTGACCAAATGCAGTTATTTTGACTAAAAGGGTCTTTTTAGACACTTGGAGACCAAAATAGAGTCATTTTGACCAAAAAAATGTTTTCAGATCACTGGTAACGAAATTCAATTATCTTGTCTAAAACCGGCTTTTTTTCTTTTAGAGTCTTAAAAAGCCGGTTTTAGACAAGATAATTGCATTTCGTTACCAGTGATCTGAAAACATTTTTTTGGGTCAAAATGACTCTATTTTTGTCTCCAAGTGTCTAAAAAGCCTTTTTTAGTCAGAATAACTGCATTTGATCACCAAAGATCTGGAAAAAATGTTTTAGTCAAAATGACTGTATTTTCGGCTTTTAGAGTCTTAAAACGCCGGTTTTAGACCAGATAACTGCATTTGGTAGGGAAATCCGCACAGGCCGGCCCGATCCAAGATGGCGGCGCCTCGCAGCGTGCAGCACAGAAGGCCACATATCTGGAGGCTGCTCAAAAGCTTTTTGCTAAGCCTGCTGCCCGGGACCCCCATACTCTATCTGAGGACCATCGATCCAGCTCACCGGGGTCGCATGCAGACACGGATGACACTGTTCCCTTTGGGGATCTCTCCCGCCAGATTGCTGATTGGGAGGCAGCAGATGCAGACCAGGCCCCGAGGCAATCATCTCCTACCCCGGACACAGAACCCACGTTGCGGGACATTATGGCTGCGGTTACCACCGGTACCACCTCAATTACGGCCCTGACAGCGGAGTTAAAGGGGGTCAAGGCTGAGATATCGTTCATGAGACATGATATGCAGAAATTGAGGGAGAGGACAGCGGCAGTGGAAGGCAGGGTCAGCTCCCTGGAGGATGACATGGCGCCTTTGCAAAGGAAAGTGAAACATACTGCCCTGCTCTCAGCCCAGCAAGCTGCTCGTCTGGATGACTTTGAGAATAGGATGAGACGGAGTAATATCAGAGCAATTGGGATCCCTGAGCGGGCGGAAGGTAAAGATCCTGTGGCTTTCATTGAACAATGGCTGCTCTCTACTTTTGGGCAAGAATCCTTTACTTCCATGTTTTCGGTGGAATGTGCTCATAGGGTGCCTATGCGACCTCTTCCTCCTGGAGCCCCCCCCCCCCCCCCCCCCCGCGCACTTTCATCTTCAAATTCCTCAATTACTAAAGCCAGGGGAATGTAGGGGAGGCTAAAGATTGACAACTCAAGGATCTCCCTGTTCCCCGATTACTCTGTGGTGGTGCAGAAACAGCGTGCGAAATTCGTAGAGGTCAAGAGGAGATTGCGGGACATGAATGTTCAATACGCTATGCTGTACCCTTCCAGGCTCTGGGTGGTGGCCCGGGATGAGGTGTTGTTCTTTGACAAGCCTTCTGCTGCTGTTCAATGGCTGGATGCTAATGGTGGGGCCCTGCGGGCGGCCACTTCCCCCAGGCAAGAAGACCTTTGAGGATCGTTTCTACTTTTTGGAACTTTTGTACTCTTTTCGGCCGGTCATGGATCCTTTCGGTTCTCCTGCCTATACCTGGCACTTGATGTTACACACACTTTTCCTGTTATGATGGGAGCTCTTCTGCTGCACTAATGGTTGCTACCTCTCACATGGTTGCTAATTTTGAGGAGACTACACTGGCATCGGTGGTCCCTCTTCGGTTTCCCCCCCTTGGTCGTGACTGGACATGCCCTATTGACTCGTCCCTTCCCCCACACGTGGCAGACGTGTATTGCCTTTTTGTTCCCCCCTTTTTGCCTTTTTTCTGGTCCTGGACTTTGGTTCGATTTTTGCTTTTCCTGCATGTACTTTGTCGCTCTACTGCTATTATTTCACCCTATGCTGTGGATGTTCCTATCGACTGTTCTCTATGCTGGGGCTGCACCGGTACTGTGTGGGCTGGGCGACTACTCCTGTTGCTCTCTCTATATAGCTGGGCTGTGCTGATGGGGTGTAGTGGGTTCACCCTTTCTGGGTGCCCTCTTTCACCTCCCTGGCCGGATTGCCTGACGCTCCGTGTATGGCTACATTTTGACTATGGCTGATAATATTTGTGTGATGTCCTGGAATGTGCGGGGCCTCAGCAACCCGGTAAAGAGGACGGCGGTGCTCCGCACCATCAAACGCCTGCAGGCAGATGCGGTTTGCCTGCAGGAGACCCATATGTCTCCTTCCACTTCCCCGTGTCTAGCTCCTAGCGTATTTAGTCACCAGTTCCACTCTGTTTACTCCACTTATTCGAGAGGGGTGTGTATTTTGATTAAGAAGGGGGTACGGTTTCTATGCTCAAAGTCTGTGATTGACCCTGAGGGCCGGTTTGTTTTATCCTGCCAACTAGCAAGCCTTAGGTGTGTACTTGTGCCCCCCCCCGTATTCTGCAGGGGTACTTAAACTTATCGTGCCACATATTGCTCAACTTCCTGATGTGCCCCTGCTGATGTTGGGGGACTTTACTGCCTGGGATAGGGTTTCCTCTCACTACGGTGGACCTATGCTGGCCGGGGGGGCTACGCCCCTTGCTCGGTTGGTGGGTGAACTCGGACTGACAGATGTCTGGAGGATGGGCCACCCTAAGGTACGAAAGTTTTCGTGCTTCTCGGCGTCACACTCGGGATTGTCTAGGATAGATCTGCCTCTGGTGGTCGTGGCGGGGAAATCCCTTTGGAAACTCAATGCATTCTGGCTGACGCTCTTTCCTAGTTCTGATCCCCTGCCACCCAAACTAACGTCCTTTTTTGCTGACAATTTGGAATCCGCAGAGGTGGGGGTGGTGTGGGATGCGGCTAAGGCATTCATGGGAGGTCAGTTTATACGTACGGTTAATGCCATTAAAACGGACACCAGGCAATGGGAGAATACTGTGTTGGACGCAGTGACTAGAGCGGAGGAAACTTATGTTAGGGACCCGTCAGATGATACTCAGAGGTCGTGGCTGGCTGCCCAATCTATGGCCAAGTCGGTCTCGATTCAAAAGGCTGCAAACAAGCGCTTATTCTTGCAGCAGAGGTATTTTGAGAAGGGAGAAAACACGGGTCATATGTTGGCCATGCTGGTTCGCTCGCAGCAGTAGGTGTCCCCAATGCCTTGGAAGATTTAATTTCCCAGGCCATTCAAATCGACCGGTGGCTACGGGAGCGCAGAGCAGAACGATCTCTGCAGCCATTCAGACCAGCCTGGACGCTACCACGAGTTGCTCGAGTTGCTCATCTGACTCGCCTCACCCTGTCCTTGTACACCTTGAAGCGGGGTTCTCCAATATGGGGACTCGGTTACCCACACTCGCCTTGATTCGCATGGTGTGGCGCTGTGTCAAGGGGATGTTGCAGATCACGGGTTACCTTCCTCAGACTCCGATTTGGCATAATCGCAACTTTTCGGAACTGTTTCGTCTAGAGGGCGCGGAGATGTGGGAGGTAAGTATGTAGTATTTATAGGCTGAAGGTACATTAGGCATTCACAGGATACAGAAGTAAGTGTCGGCCTGTATAGTCCCCAAAAACTAGCCCACATGGGTTTAACTGACAGCTAAGATCGTAGTATTCTGTGGCTGAAGGTACATTAGGCATTCACAGGATACAGAAGTAAGTGTCAGCCTGTATAGGCCCCAAAAATTAGCTCACATGGGTTTAACTGACAGCAGAGAACGTAGTATTTGATGGCTGGAGGTACATTAGGCATTCACACAGTATACAGAAGTAAGTGTCGGCCTATATAGGCCCCAAAAATTAGCTCACATGGGTTTACCTGACTGGTAAGAACGTAATATTCTGTGGCTAAAGGTACATTAGGCATTCACAGGATACAGAAGTAAGTGTCGGCCATAAAAGGCACCAGAAATTAGCCCACATGGGTATACCTGACACTTACCTTCAGCCACAGAATACTTCATTCTTAGCTGTCAGTTAAACCCATGTGGGCTAATTTTTGGGGCCTATACAGGCCAACACTTACTTCTGGATGGGAGACCGCCTGGGATTACTAGGTGCTGTAGGATTTTGGCTTTTCCTTTATTCGTTGGCATTATTTTTGTTTCTCCTGAGGTACCATCTTGCCATTACCAAGTTCAAAGGGGTCAAGGATGGCAGTGGTGATAGCCTACGACCACATCACCCTGAACGTGTCTGATCTCAGAAACTAAGCAGCGTCGGGCCTGGTTAGTACCTGGATGGGAGACCGCCTGGGAAAACCAGGTGCTGTAGGCTTTTGGCTTTTCCTTTATTCGTTGGCTTTCTTTTTGTTTCTCATGAGGTGCCATCTTGCCATCTTGCCATGGCCAAGTTCAAAGGGGTCGAGGGTGGCCGTTGTGTGATCGCCTATGGCCACATCACCCTGAACGAGCCCGATTGCGTCTGATCTTGGAAGCTAAGCAGGGTCGGGCCTGGTTAGTACCTGGATGGGAGACTGCCTGTGAATACCAGGTGCTGTAGGCTTTTGGCTTTTCCTTTATTCGTTGGCTTTATTTTTGTTTCTGCTGAGGTGCCATCTTGCCATGGCCAAGTTCAAAGGAGTCGAGGGTGGCAGTGGTAATCGCCTATGGCCACATCACCCTTAACACGCCCGATCTCATCTGATCTCAGAAGCTAAGCAGGGTCGGGCCTGGTTTGTACCTGGATGCGAGACCGCCTGGGAATACAGGGTGCTGTTGCATTTTGGCTTTTCCTTTATTCGTTGGCTTTCTTTTTGTTTCTCCTGAGGTGCCATCTTGCCATGAGCAAGTTCAAAGGGGTCGAGGGTGGCAGTGACAATCGCCTATGGCCACATCACCCTGAACGCGCCCGATCTCGTCTGATTTTGGAAGCTAAGCATTGTCGGGCCTGGTTAGTACCTGGATGGGAGACCGCCTGGGAATATCAGGTGCTCTAGGCATTTGGCTTTTCCTTTATTCATTGGCTTTCTTTTTGTTTCTCCTGAGTTGCCATCTTGCCATGTGCAAGTTCAAAGGGGTCGAGGGTGGCAGTGATAATCGCCTATGGCCACATCACCCTGAACGCGCCTGATCTCGGAAGATAAGCAGGGTCGGGCCTGGTTAGTAGGGATGATCGAACTTTTGAAAAGTTTGGTTCGACCAGAAGACCCGAATTTCCCGAAAGTTCGGTTCAGATTCCAGAACCCCATTGAAATCAATGGGACCCGAACTTCGGTAATTAAAAAACACAATTTTGAAGCCCTAAAACCCAATAAATGCCCCTAAAAAGTGCCTAGGGTTCTGGGTCATGCCCCAGGGACTATTAATCACACAAAAAAAGTTCTTAAAAATTGTTGTTTTTGATAGAGAGCCAATTATTGAAAAAATTATTGGGAAAAAAAAAAGATTTCTTTGGATTTTGTGTCTGTGGGGTCTAAAAGGTGTACCTGTGATGTTTCAGCTCTGTAGCATGTTCAGAACCACAATTATAGCATGCCAAACCTTCAAAAATGACTTTTTTGCTCAACCGTTCCTTTCTTTTGCTCCTAATCAACTGCCCAGCCAATGTGTATGATGGGGACATAATGCAGTGCACTGGAAACAAGATTAGAGTTTTTTTTTTAAAAGGTGCTGTCTCTTTAAATGTGCATATAATTAACGGGTGTATTTTCACAATGTCAGGACCCAGACTTGAACCTGGGACCTCCAGTGTGTCTGCCAATGACTCTACTTGCTGAGCCACCTGGAATGCTGGACAGCTCCTTGGACAAATCCTTGAATGACCCTGCTGTGAATCTTTATTGCCTTGAACTTTGAACCCTTTGCTCCTCCCATGAACTTCCTGTTTTAAGCCATGTCTTTGCACTTCCTGGTTGGCAGAATATTGAGCCTTCAACAGCCGATATTTCGCTTGTCTCTCCTGCTACCATCCGTATCTTTGCTACCATCCATTATCGACACTTGGCTTGTTCCTCGACTATGCTTTTGCCTAATCCCGACCTGCAACTACTTGTTACCGACCTTTGGCTATTCCTAGACTACGCTTCTGCTTGATCCTGACCTGCTGTATCTGCTACTGGACTCTTGCTTGCTCACCTCCTGGTGGGGCAATCCTGAGGACCGCGACCTGGTACTAACACGCAGCAAAATCAATCTCCACCATCGAGGGAGTCAAACTAGGCCTTGCAGATTGCCGCATGTCTTCCTCCTCCTCCTCCACCTCAAAGCCTGCAAAAGTTCCCGAAGAATCGTCCTCCTCCTCTTCCACCCCTGGATCCTGCTCGGGCCTCTGGGAGCTAGGCATAATGGGGTCAGGATTCTCAGGATAAAGGGGGCCTTGAGAGGCAAGGAAGTCCTCCTCTTCCTCCTGCTGCTCTGCCTCCAGTGCCCTGTCCATAATGCCACGCAGAGTGTGCTCCAACAAAAACAGTACCGGTAGGGTGTCACTGATGCATGCGCTGTCCCGGCTGACCATCCTTGTGGACTCCTCAAATGCCGAGAGGACAGCACATGCATCCTTAATCAAAAGCCACTGCCGTGGTGAAAAGAAGCCCAGGCGCGCTGAGCCAGTGCTGGTGCTGTACGCGCAGAGATATTCATTGAGGGCCCTCTGCTGCATGTACAGGTGCTGCAGCATAGCCAAGGTGGAGTTCCAGCGGGTGGGCATGTCACAGACGAGGCGGTGTACCGGCAGGTGAAACTCGCGCTGCACTTCGGCCAAACGTGCAGCGGCACTGTACGACTGCCTGAAGTGATTGCACACCCTTCTTGCCATCCTTAGCACATCCTGCATTCCCGGTTATGAGTTCAAAAACCGCTGTACCACGAGATTCAGGACATGCGCCAGGCATAGCACATGGGTCAACTTTCCCTGACGAAGGGCGGCCAGGAGTTTTGACCCATTATCGGTAACCACCATCCCTGGCTGCAGCTGGCGTGGTGTCAACCACCTCTGGGCCTGTGCCTGCAGAGCCCCAAGAATCTCAGGGGCAGTATGCTGCCTGTCCCCTAGACACACAAGCTGCAGCACTGCGTGACACATTTTGGCCTGAGACATACAATAGCCCTTTGAACGCTTACGTTGTACCTCATCATATTCAAAGGACCATTCTGCAGAGGAGGGCATGGAGGAGGATGAGTAGGAGGAGGAGCAGAAGGGGGTAGAAGTGATCGATCTACCCGGATCAGCGACCCCACCAGCTGTTTGCAGACGTGGGGGCAACCTGGCTGCAGCACCGAGCTCTGGCTACAATCCCTTCCGCTGGCAAGCAGTGTCACCCAATGAGCAGTGACAGAAATGTACCGTCCCTGCCCATGTTTGCTTGACCAAGTGTCAGCCGTCAGGTGTATCTTACGGCTGACTGACGTGGCCAGGGACGACACTACATTGCCTTCCACATGTTGGTATAGGGATGGCAGGGCCTTACGGGCAAAGTAATGCCGACTTGGCACCTGCCACTGTGGAACTGCACATTTTGCAAAGTCACAGAAGGGAGCAGACTCTACCAGGTTAAATGGTAACAGTTGCAGAGCCAGTAGTTTTGCCAAATTACTGTTTAGATGCTGGGTATGTGGGTGGCGGGGAGTATACATTTGTTTTCGTTCCAGCATGCGTGGAATCGAAATTTGGCGTCTAGATGTTACAGCTGGTGGTGTGCTGGAGGTAGATGCGACACTGCCTGCTATATCATCATCCCTGTCAATGGAGGCTGCCAACAGGTGACGAGTGACTATAGCAGGGCCAGGAACAGACTGATGTGCAGGTGGAGCACGAGGAGCAGCGCGAGGAGGACTAGGAGGCCGACTGACCGATCTTTGGCCCTTTTGTGGGTTCTTCAAATGCTCCTGCCAACAGGCCAAGTGGTGGGTTGTCAAATGCCTGTTTAGGCAGCTTGTACCCAGGTGGTTGACATTTTTGCCACGTTTTATACCCTTCTGACAAATCTTGCAGATCGCAACTGTTCGGTCTGCATGGGATGTCTCAAAAAAGGCCCATCAAGAAGAGGTGTGTATAGTGGCCCGGGAGACAACAGGTGCGGCCTTAGATGGAGCGGGCCGTCTGCTCTCCCCTCTTGCTTGCTCTGCCTCCTCCTCAACCTCAGACCCAACATCAGACTCTATAAAGGACTGAGCATCAGGCGTGACCCGGGAGACAACAGGTGCGGCCTTAGATGGAGCGGGCTGTCTGCTCTCCCCTCTTGCTTGCTCTGCCTCCTTCTCAACCTCAGACCCAACATCAGACTCCATAAATTACTGAGCATCAGGCTGGAGTAGATGGCCGACACTGTGGTCAAACAGCTCAGCTGACTCCTCTGCCATGTCTGAAGTTGGGTCTAAGGGAGGACGTGAGGTGGACATGGATTCATCTCTATTTGTTCTGCCAACTGCAGAAGACTGACCACTTTTCTCTGCCTGGGTCACTGTAGTTGCAGATGATGCCGATGATGAGGGTTTGGTAATATAGTCCACCACCTCCTGTACGTACTGTGGACGTATAGCTTGGCCACTGCCGGAGAACAATGCAAATGGTGGCCTGGCTGAGGACTGACCACCACGTCCACCCCTGCCTCTAGACACCCTAGAAGCTGTGCCCCTTTCCGCAGCAGGGCCACGTATGCCTTTTCTTGGTCTACCTGGCATATTTGTCACTGAGGCGTTGGCAACTCTGTGCGGTTAAAAACGCACACTGCTATGCGACCCACAGTTGTCGCTGAATACAGCACAGCAGATGCGTGTCACGCACAGTTGCAAAGCCTTTTGCATAGTGGACCTAACGCTTTCAAGAACAGGCGTTAAGTTGTCACTGAGGCAATGTATTTTGCTGACTAGCAAGCACGTATACCTGCTGTAGATATATCAGCACTGTGGAACGTGCTCACTACACAGAACCCTCACACTTTCACTTTCACTTTCACTTTCCCTACAGAAACTAGATTATTACATCTAACTACTGTGGTACAAAGTTCCCTAACTACACTAGATATCCCTTTCCTCATTTCTAACTCCAGCACAATCGCTGTATTTCTAACTACACTGACTGGCTGTAAGCTGAATGCAATTCTGCTATATGGAGCTTTAGAAGCAATCGCCTATGCAGAAAACATAGTGTAGCAAAGCAGGAGTAAGAGAAATGCTTCCACTCTCTTCAACAGACTCTGTATCACTGTGCTAGGGGTTAGGCGGGGCTATCTTATATACTGTGGGGCGTATTCACTTCTGATTGGAACCTGGTCTCCGTAGTCACTCCAATCACGTTCCCAGAAGACTCCTGCCCCCTCGTTGGCTTTTGCTGATGTTTCTGGGCCAATCACGTTCTTTTAAAGCCCAGTTCCTGTACCAGTGCATTTTGGGCGGTTCTGGTGGCCGAATTCCGAACTTTTCATGCAAAAAGTTCGGAATTCGGCCGAATTTCGAACACCCAATGTTCGGGTCGAACCGATGGTCGATCCGAACCGTTCGATCATCCCTACGGGTTAGTACCTGGATGGGAGACCACCTGGGAATACCAGGTGCTGTAGGCTTTTGGCTTTTCCTTTATTCGTTGGCCTTTTTTTTGTTTCTCCTGAGGTGCCATCTTGCCATGGCCAAGTTCAAAGGGGTCGATGGTGGCAGTGGTGATTGCCTACGGCCACATCACCCTGAACATGCCCGATCCTGTCTGATCTCGGAAGCTAAGCAGGGTTGGGCCTGGTTAGTACCTGGATGGGAGACCAGCTGGGAATACCAGGTGCTGTAGGCTTTTGGCTTTTCCTTTATTCGTTGGCTTTCAAGATAACAGCATGTGGTAACCAATAGCCTGAAAAAATGTTTTTGGTCAAAATGACTATTTTCGTCTTTTAGAGTCTTAAAACGCTTGTTTTAGACAAGATAACTGCATTTAGTAAACCAATGGCCTGAAAAAAAATTTTTGGGGTCAAAATGACTCTATTTTTGTCTCCAAGTGTCTAAAAAGCCTTTTTTAGTCAGAATAACTGCATTTGATCACCAAAGATCTGGAAAAAATGTTTTAGCCAAAATGACAGTATTTTCGGCTTTTAGAGTCTTAAAACGCCGGTTTTAGACCAGATTTGGTAAACCAATGGCCTGAAAAAAATTTTTGGGTCAAAGTTAAATTATTTTGGTCTCCAAGTGTCTAAAAAGCATTTTTTTAGTCAAAATAACTACATTTGGTCACCAAAGGTCTGACTTTTTTTTGTCAAAATTTTCATCTTTTCGTCTTTTAGAGTCTTAAACAGCCGCTTTTTAGACAAGATAACTGCATGTGGTAACCAATAGCCTGACAAAAAATTTTTTGGGTCAAAATGACTCTATTTTGGTTTTCAAGTGTCTAAAAAGCCTACAAGCCTTTTAAGACTCTAAAAGACAAAAATACAGTCATTTTGACTACATTTTTTTTCAGGGGGGCGTGGCCGAGCTGCGGGTGTGAGCGGACGTGCATGCTGTGAGCTCCGCTGTTGATCCTGGTAGTTATCCTGTGTAACTCCTTATCCTGCTCCGATTTCTACCGTCACTCGGTGCCCTGTGTTCCCTGGAGTGCGGTGATCACCCGGTGAGTCCTCCATCTTCTCTCCGTGATGTCTAAGAAGGGTAAAGAGGGAAATCCGCACAGGCCGGCCCGATCCAAGATGGCGGCGCCTCGCAGCGTGCAGCACAGAAGGCCACATATCTGGAGGCTGCTCAAAAGCTTTTTGCTAAGCCTGCTGCCCGGGACCCCCAAACTCTATCTGAGGACCATCGATCCGGCTCACCGGGGTCGCATGCAGACACTGTTCCCTTTGCGGATCTCTCCCGCCAGATTGCTGATTGGGAGGCAGCAGATGCAGACCAGGCCCCGAGGCAATCATCTCCTACCCCGGACACAGAACCCACGTTGCGGGACATTATGGCTGGGGTTACCACCTGTACCACATCAATTACGGCCCTGACAGCCTGAGTTAAAGGGGGTCAAGGCTGAGATATCGTTCATGAGACATGATATGCAGAAATTGAGGGAGAGGACAGCGGCAGTGGAAGGCAGGGTCAGCTCCCTGGAGGATGACATGGCGCCTTTGCAAAGGAAAGTGAAACATACTGCCCTGCTCTCAGCCCAGCAAGCTGCTCGTCTGGATGACTTGGAGAATAGGATGAGACGGAGTAAAATCAGAGCAATTGGGATCCCTGAGCGGGCGGAAGGTAAAGATCCTGTGGCTTTCATTGAACAATGGCTGCTCTCTACTTTTGGGCAAGAATCCTTTACTTCCATGTTTTCGGTGGAACGTGCTCATAGGGTGCCTATGCGACCTCTTCCTCCTGGAGCCCCCCCCCCCCCCCCGCGCACTTTCATCTTCAAATTTCTCAATTACTAAAGCCAGGGGAATGCAGGGGAGGCTCAAGATTGACAACTCAAGGATCTCCCTGTTCCCCGATTACTCTGTGGTGGTGCAGAAACAGCGTACGAAATTCGTAGAGGTCAAGAGGAGATTGCGGGACTTGAATGTTCAATACGCTATGCTGTACCCTTCCAGGCTCTGGGTGGTGGCCCGGGATGAGGTGTTGTTCTTTGACAAGCCTTCTGCTGCTGTTCAATGGCTGGATGCTAATAGTGGGGCCCTGCGGGCGGCCACTTCCCCCAGGCGAGAAGACCTTTGAGGATCGTTTCTACTTTTTGGAACTTTTGTACTCTTTTCGGCCGGTCATGGATCCTTTCGGTTCTCCTGCCTATACCTGGCACTTGATGTTACACACACTTTTCCTGTTATGATGGGAGCTCTTCTGCTGCACTAATGGTTGCTACCTCTCACATGGTTGCTAATTTTGAGGAGACTACACTGGCATCGGTGGTCCCTCTTCGGTTTCCCCCCCTTGGTCGTGACTGGACATGCCCTATTGACTCGTCCCTTCCCCCACACGTGGCAGACGTGTATTGCCTTTTTGTTCCCCCCTTTTTGCCTTTTTTCTGGTCCTGGACTCGATTTTTGCTTTTCCTGCATGTACTTTGTCGCTCTACTGCTATTATTTTACCCTATGCTGTGGATGTTCCTATTGACTGTTCTCTATGCTGGGGCTGCACCGGTACTGTGTGGGCTGGGCGACTACTCCTGTTGCTCTCTCTATATAGCTGGGCTGTGCTGATGGGGTGTAGTGGGTTCACCCTTTCTGGGTGCCCTCTTTCACCTCCCTGGCTGGGTTGCCTGACGCTCCGTGTATGGCTACATTTTGACTATGGCTGATAATATTTGTGTGATGTCCTGGAATGTGCGGGGCCTCAGCAACCCGGTAAAGAGGACGGCGGTGCTCCGCACCATCAAACGCCTGCAGGCAGATGTGGTTTGCCTGCAGGAGACCCATATGTCTCCTTCCACTTCCCCGTGTCTAGCTCCTAGCGTATTTAGTCACCAGATCCACTCTGTTTACTCCACTTATTCGAGAGGGGTGTGTATTTTGATTAAGAAGGGGGTACGGTTTCTATGCTCAAAGTCTGTGATTGACCCTGAGGGCCGGTTTGTTTTATCCTGCCAACTAGCAAGCCTTAGGTGTGTACTTGTGCCCCCCCCCGTATTCTGCAGGGGTACTTAAACTTATCGTGCCACATATTGCTCAACTTCCTGATGTGCCCCTGCTGATGTTGGGGGACTTTACTGCCAGGGATAGGTTTTCCTCTCACTCCGGTGGACCTATGCTGGCCGGGGGGGCTACGCCCCTTGCTCGGTTGGTGGGTGAACTCGGACTGACAGATGTCTGGTGGATGGGCCACCGTAAGGTACGAAAGTTTTCGTGCTTCTCGGCGTCACACTCGGGATTGTCTAGGATAGATCTGGGGCTGGGTAATGGTTCGCTACTGCCTCTGGTGGTCGTGGCGGGGAAATCCCTTTGGAAACTCAATGCATTCTGGCTGACGCTCTTTCCTAGTTCTGATCCCCTGCCACCCAAACTAACATCCTTTTTTGCTGACAATTTGGAATCCGCAGAGGTGGGTGTGGTGTGGGATGCGGCTAAGGCATTCATGGGAGGTCAGTTTATACGTACGGTTAATGCCATTAAAACGGACACCAGGCAATGGGAGAATACTGTGTTGGACGCAGTGACTAGAGCGGAGGAAACTTATGTTAGGGACCCGTCAGATGATACTCAGAGGTCGTGGCTGGCTGCCCAATCTATGGCCAAGTCGGTCTTGATTCAAAAGGCTGAAAACAAGCGCTTATTCTTGCAGCAGAGGTATTTTGAGAAGGGAGAAAACACGGGTCATATGTTGGCCATGCTGGTTCGCTCGCAGCAGCCTGCGGCATTTATACCCCAGATTAAGGATCCTCAGGGGGTGCTCTGGCACGCCACAGCTGACATACGGAGAGTACTTGGGAAGTTTTATGCTGATCTTTACTCCTCTAAGATCTCGGCTGGCTCACGAGAAATTGCCGATTTTTTTGGCTTCCTGCGATTTGCCTTCTCTGTCTGCCTGGGACGTGGCTGTGCTTGGGGCCCCCCTTACGGAAAATGAACTTTATGCGGCCTTGAAATCTACTAAGCATGGTAAATCTCCGGGGGCTGATGGTATCCCGTCGGAGGTTTACAGCCGATACGCTGAACAGTTGGTGCCCGTGCTGCTGCGGGTATATAACGAAGCCTTCCGTATTGGCCGCTGTTAGGAATGCTTCCTGAGCACACTGATGTGCTGTCATGAATCTGCAATCTAAAGGGTTAACCTAGAGCATACTAATTGCAGTAATTGCAAACAGGCTGCCTTATTTAAACAGCTCAGAAGCACTGTGTCTTTGCTGACTTGTCTGCAGCTCTTCCTGTGTTCCTGAAGCCTGCTTCCTGTTACCTGTTTGATATCCGTTTTGACCTTTGGCTTGTTCCTGACCTTGTTGACCTGCTGCCCGTCCTGACCCCCGGCTTGTTTGACCATTCTCTCGGATCTCCCTTGTCTGCTTATCTGCCTTCGGATCATGACCGGCTTCTCCCTTGGTGGGGCGACCCTGAGGACTGCGACCTGGTATCCACACGCAGCAAAATCCATCCTCCCCACTAGAGGCTCTGGCGAAAACCGGTGGATACTTAGATTCTGCACCTCAGGTTAGCCTGTGTCACTTACCTTGGGGGTTCCCGTCTACGCTCCGCACTCTGGCACACGTGGGGCCTTCCTCTGCCATCAGGCTACCACTTGTATCCCTAACAGTACAAGTCAGCCATGACGGAGCCTGCAAGAGAAGCCTCACCATTGGAAGAGATCTGCCAACACCTCGCAGCCCTATCTCAAACCGTAAAGTCGCTTCAAGACGGCTACACACAGCTAGAGGAAAGGCTGCTCTCTATGACACTTCAGGGGGATCCTCCTGTATTATCTAATTCCTCTCCTGCTGCAGCACTCTCTGCACCTGCTTCTGGCCCTACCGTAGTGATGCTGCCACCAGAACCTCGAGTTCCTGCTCCCGAAAAATATTCCGGGGATCGCGGTAAATTCCGCGCCGTTCGCAACGCCTGCCAGCTGTATTTCTCTCTGCAACCTCGAACCTTTTCTTTGGAGACCACCAAGGTGGGGTTTGTTATCTCCCTGCTCCTAGGCGAACCCCAGTCCTGGGTTCATCGGCTCCTTGAAGAGGGCAGCCCCCATTAAACTCCTTACGGTAATTTTTTGAGGCCATGGCACAGCTCTATGATGACCCGCAGCGATCCTCCACCGCAGAAGCTGTGCTTCATGTTCTTCAGCAGGGTCGCAGGCCCGTAGAACACTACGTCACTGACTTCCGCCGCCTCAGTTCCGTTACGTCCTCGAACGAAGCTGCACTCCGGTATCAGTTCCGTCTTGGCTTGTCAGAAGGACTGAAGGACGAGCTGGCGCGGGTAGGTGTCCCCAATGCCTTGGAAGATTTGATTTCCCAGGCCATTCAAATCGACTGGTGGCTACGGGAGCGCAGAGCAGAACGATCTCCACAGCCGTTCAGACCAGCCTGGATGCTACCACGAGTTGCTCATCCTGCATACTTTTCTTCTGCTGGGTCAGCTCTTACCAACCCCGCTCCCGCTGGAGTCGCCTCAGATACGCCTGAACCTATACAACTTGGGATCATACGGCCTGCTTTGTCCCCGGAGGAGAGACGCCGTCGCCAGTTGGGTAACCTGTGCCTGTATTGCGGTGAAGCTGGACACTATGTGAGCTCCTGCCCAGCAAAATACCATAAGTTCATGCCGGCCTCACCATCTGTTGCCAGTTCCTCCCACCTAGCCTTTCCTGTGTCATTACAACTTCCGGAAGGACTCGTCCCAGTTACCGCAATCATTGACTTGGGAGCCTGCCGTTGTTTCATTGATCGCTCGTTCGCCCTGCAACATGGCGTACCTCTCCGGCTCAAGACTCAGGACCTCACCATCTTCCTGGCTGATGGCTCCCACATCAAATCCGGGCCCGTGACCCAAGAAACTTTTCCCCTTCCTATGGTCTCCTCCTCCGGCCATAAGGAACTGATTAGCCTGGATGTTATCACATCCTCCTTATTTCCCATTGTCCTGGGATTACCGTGGTTGCAAGCACATAACCCGCAAGTCAATTGGATCACAGGCATCATCCAGTTCCCATCTCTTTACTGCAAGAATTCCTGTCTACCCGCTCCTCCTGAATTCCCCAAGACTCTGTTCTTTCTTGAATCCGAACCTGATGTATGTTCTGTGGTGCCCAAAGCATACCATGATTTCCTGGATGTATTCAGCAAACGGGGAGCAGAGACCTTGCCCCCCCACCGTCCATATGACTGCCCCATCGACTTGCTCCCAGGAGCCAAAATCCCGTTCGGCCGGATTTACCCACTTTCTGAACGTGAGCTGGACGTCTTAAAGGACTATGTAGACGAAAGTCTGAAGAAGGGGTTCATCTGTCCCTCTACCTCTCCAGCAGGGGCAGGTATCTTCTTCGTAGAGAAGAGGGATCACACCCTCCGACCCTGCATCGATTATAGGGATTTAAATAAAGTTACTATTAAAAACCGTTATCCCCTTCCTCTAGTCCCCGAACTCTTTCAGAGACTCAGATCTGCCATCCTGTTTACTAAGCTGGATCTTCGTGGGGCGTACAACTTGGTGCGCATCTGAGAGGGCGACGAATGGAAGACTGCTTTCCGCAATAGATTCGGACATTTCGAATACCTGTTAATGCCATTTGGCCTTTGTAATGCTCCTGCCACGTTCCAACACTTTGTGAACGACATCTTCAGGGATTGGTTGGATATCTTCATCATCGTATACTTGGATGACATCCTAATCTTCTCAACATCCCTAGAGCAGCATCGCGAGCACGTTCGAAATGTCCTCAGTCGCCTTCGCCAGCATGGTCTCTACGCCAAGGCCGAGAAGTGCGTTTTTGAGCAGAACAGTATCCCGTTTCTGGGGTTAATAATTTCCACAGAAGGAATAGAGATGGATCCCCAGAAGGTCTCTGCAATTATGGACTGGCCACCTCCATCAGACAAAAAGGGAGTACAGCGCTTCGTTGGCTTCACTAATTTTTATAGGAGGTTCATTAAGGGGTTCTCTAACATCATAGCCCCTATTACTCACCTTACTAAGAAGAACGTCCACTTCCAGTGGACCCCAGAAGCTCAGTCCGCCTTCTCGGTTCTTAAAAAACATTTTACCTCTGCCCCTATCCTAAGTCACCCGGATCCTGCCTTACCCTATCTCCTGGAGGTAGACGCATTGGACGTTGCGGTCGGGGCAGTCATCTCCCAAAGACAGGGAACTAGAGACTTAACTCACCCAATAGCCTTCTTTTCCCGGAAACTCTCTCCCGCGGAGAAAAACTATGATGTCGGGGACCGGGAACTCCTGGCTATCAAAGCCACTCTCGAAGAGTGGAGATATCTACTAGAAGGAGCATCACACCCGATTCTTATATTTACCGATCATAAGAACCTTGAGTACTTAAGATCTGCAAAGCGACTTAGACCCCGCCAGGCCCGATGGGCACTCTTCTTCTCCAGATTCTCGTTCCATATCACCTATTGGCCCGGGTCGAAAAATGTCAAACCGGATTCCCTGTCCCGGATGTTTGATAATACTAAAGAAGAGTTGGTACCTGACACTATCCTGTCAGAGAAAAACTTCCTGCTCACTAGCCTGAAATCCCATCTTGAGCAAGCCTCTGCCAAAATTTCCGGTCCACCTGGGATACCCCTGTCACGCAAGGATGGTTTGTTGTGGGCTAAGGACAAAATATTTGTCCCGGAAGGGAGTCAGAGTTTCGGTTCTAGCTGCCTGCCATGACCACCCTCTGGCTGGCCATTTTGGTGTTCATAGGACCCTTGACCTCATGCAATGCACCTTCTGGTGGCCTGAGATGGGAAAAGACTGCAGAAGTTATGTGTCTTCCTGTGTTTCTTGCTCCAGGAGTAAAACCACCAGAAGTAAGGCGTGAGGTCTCCTCAGACCACTCCCAATCCCTGACTGGCCCTGGCAAACTATCGCCATGGACTTTATCCTGGAACTTCCACCTTCAGCCGAGTGCTCTGCCATTTTTGTGGTTGTAGACCGGCTTACTAAGATGGCCCACTTTCTACCCCTCAAAGGTACCCCCTCTGCAAAAGAAACTGCAGAAGTCTTCATTAGGGAGATCGTGCGACTCCACGGGGTACCCATGAACATTATCTCGGACAGAGGGGTACAGTTCACGTCCCGCTTTTGGAGGGCCTTGTGTAAGCTACTAAAAATTGAATTATCTATGTCCTCAGCTTACCACCCGCAGACGAACGGGCAAACAGAGAGGACAAACCAGACCCTGGAACAATATCTCCGGTGCTTTACCACCTTCGTCCAGGACGACTGGGTAGCATTACTACCATTTGCGGAATTTGCCTTTAATAATTCACGACATTCCGTTACCGGGCAATCTCCCTTCTTTGCCAATTATGGTTTTCATCCTTCCTTTCTGCCCGACGTCCCATCTGATTCCAGAGTGCCCGCAGTTCAGGTCACCATTGACTTCTTCACGAGTAATAACAAACTTCTGCAGGACACCTTGGCCAAGGCTCAGATAGCGTCCAAAAGAATCTTTGATGGGAAAAAGAGGGGAGAACTGTTCTCCAACCAGGTGACCAGGTCTTTTTATCCACAGCTAACCTGCGCTTGGCCTGCCCATCCAAGAAGTTGGCTTCCAGGTTTATCGGCCCATTCCCCGTTAAAATAAGACTCAATGCCGTGTCCTATGAGTTATCCTTACCTGATACCCTACGGATCCATCCTGTGTTCCATGTCACTCTTTTTTAAAACCCGCGGTTCCCGACGCCTTCCCCGGCAGAAGCCCTGGACGTCCGGAACCAGTGATGGTGGATGGCGACATGGAGTACGAAGTTGAGGCTGTACTTGATTGCCAGAAAAGAGGTAACCAGCTTCAGTTCCTTATTAAATAGAAGGGTTATGGGCCAGAAGAGAATTCCTGGGAACCTGAGAGTAACATTCATGCCGCAGACCTGATCCAGGCGTTTTTTCTTGCCCATCCTCAGAAAAGCAGTTTGTTGGGCACCCGGAGGATGCCCTTAAGGGGGAGGGGTAATGTTAGGAATGCTTCCTGAGCACACTGATGTGCTGTCATGAATCTGCAATCTAAAGGGTTAACCTAGAGCAGACTAATTGCAGTAATTGGCAAAGAGGCTGCCTTATTTAAACAGCTCAGAAGCACTGTGTCTTTGCTGACTTGTCTGCAGCTCTTCCTGTGTTCCTGAAGCCTGCTTCCTGTTACCTGTTTGATATCCATTTTGACCTTTGGCTTGTTCCTGACCTTGTTGACCTGCTGCCCGTCCTGACCCCCGGCTTGTTTGACCATTCTCTCGGATCTCCCTTGTCTGCTTATCTGCCTTCGGATCTTGACCGGCTTCTCCCTTGGTGGGGTGACCCTGAGGACTGCGACCTGGTATCCACACGCAGCAAAATCCATCCTCACCACTAGAGGCTCTGGTGAAAACCGGTGGATACTTAGATTCTGCACCTCAGGTTAGCCTGTGTCACTTACCTTGGGGGTTCCCGTCTAAGCACCGCCCTCTGGCACACGTGGGGCCTTTCTCTGCCATCAGGCTACCTCTTGTATCCCTAACAGCCACCTTCCTGCCTCTATGTCCGAAGCTATAGTTGTTTTCCTGCTGAAGCCCGGCAAGGATCCGCTTTTGGCGGATTCCTAAAGGCCCATATCTCTACTCACAACGGATGTTAAAATTCTAGCTAAGATACTGGCCACTAGGCTGTCCTCTGTTGTCCAGGGGGTTGTCCATAGGGATCAATCGGGGTTTATCCTGACCAAATCGACGGCACTTAATCTCCGCCGACTATTTCTGAACCTTCAGATCCCAGTAGACAACCCTGGGAACCGGGCAGTCGTTTCGCTAGATGCCGCTAAGGCATTCGATAGTGTTGAATGGGTGTACCTATGGGAAGTTCTCAAACGCATTGGTGTGGGAGAGAACTTTCTGAACTGGGTGCGGGTACTGTACGCTGCCCCCGCGGCCAGACTGAGGGTGAAAGGGGAGCTTTCTGGACCCTTCTGTTTGCACAGGGGGACTAGACAGGGCTGCCCACTATCTCCATTGCTGTTTGCCATGGCACTGGAGACCTTAGCGGCGCGGATTCGGTCCTCCCCTGACATAGTGGGGTTCAGAAGGGGCTCCCATGCAGACGTTATCTCACTCTATGCGGATGACACACTGCTCTACCTAGGTGATACAGGGGAATCCTTGCGGGCGGTAATGTCCCTTATTGACTATTTTGGGTCCCTGTCGGGATTTTCCATAAATTGGGATAAATCAGTTTTAATGCCCCTTGATCCCATAACTCAGCCTCTTCCGGACTGTGCATCCACAGTGCGAGTGGTTGACTGCTTCAAATATTTGGGGATCCAGGTGTCTCCTGATCCTACCCAGTATTATCACACTGAACCTCGTACCTCTGCTGCAAAGTTCCCATGTCGGTGGCTGGGCGAGTCAATCTAATTAAGATGGTGTGGGCTCCTCAACTTCTTTATGTCTTGCACAACTCCCCAATCTGGATACCCAGGAAATGGTTCTATAGAATTGACTCCCAGTTCCGAGAACTGATCTGGTGCTAAAAAGTGGCTAGGATTAAATTGGCTACCCTTCAGATGGGCAAGGATAGTGGTGGCTTGGCAGTCCCCAACCCCAGAGTATATTTTCTAGCCTTCCAGGTTCAGCATATGGGGGGCTGGGGTCTTTTGGATCCATTCGTTCCTATTGGGTCCCTACTGACTCGCCTCACCCTGTCCTTGTACACCTTGAAGCGGGGTTCTCCAATATGGGGACTCGGTTACCCACACTCGCCTTGATTCGCATGGTGTGGCGCTGTGTCAAGGGGATGTTGCAGATCACGGGTTACCTTCCTCAGACTCCGATTTGGCATAATCGCAATTTTCGGAACTGTTTCGTCTAGAGGGCGCGGAGATGTGGGAGGCCCATGGTGTATATTTTATAGCACAATTGTTCAGAGCTGGGGTACTGAAATATATTCAAGACTTACAGAGGGAGTTTGATGTTCCTAGGCACTGTTTCTTTCGCTACCTACAATTGAGACACGCGATGATGGCCCAGGCAGGCTTGGCTTCTTTGACACCCGACACTCACTGCCTGTTGGGTGAGGTGTTTCGGGTCTCGGACAAGAAGGGTATGATCTCACAGGTTTATGTCCTTCTGTTGGGATCCGTGCAGGACCCCCTCTTCCCTCCTGGGAGGGGGATCTTGGACCCATAGATGGGCAGACGTGGAATCTTTGCCTCTCATCAATCATCGATTTTGGATCGCCTCCAGGGTGCCGAGCAGTGGCCAGTGGATAACACAGGTCAATGCCTCTTTAATCAGGGAAAAGCCATACCAGCATCGAAATGCTCACAAGAAATTTGCCTCGTTATGGGAACCTTGGTTGGATGACCCGGCCTTGGCTCCCCCCAATTGGTTATGGATCGGCTGCTCATTGGATAGGGTAGCATTTCTTGAGAAGGTCTAGCGTGCAGAGTCCTGCCTTCCTTTCCCCCTCCCCCCAACCTTTAAATTCTCTGTCACTGTTTTCCTTTTTTCCCTTCCCTTCTCCTTTGCACTTAGTACTTCAGGTGGGTTTTTGCTACTTTACGGAGGTGTGTGCTATATTGCTAGATGTTCATGGTCCTATTACTATTGGGAGGGAATAACTGTATGTCTTTATTTATCCTTCTCTTATGCACAGGGGCACATGCTCAGGTTTGTTTACTTGGCTGTAATTTTCACCTGAATGCAATGGTTTATGGATGACGTTTTCCTGTACTGTTGCTGTTATATCCTTTATATATTTGTATTTTTCCGAACACTGGTTCTGTAACTGATTATGTCTACCGTTCATGTTATTTATTCAGTGTACTGTTTATACTCAATAAATATTAAAAAAAATTCAGACCTTTGGTGATTAAATGCAAAAAAATAAATGCTTTTCAGACACTTGGAGACCAAAATAGAGTCTTTTTGACCCAAACAAATGTTTCAGGCGATTGGTTACCAAATGCAATTATCTTGTCCAAAACCGGCTTTTTAAGACTCTAATAGACGAAAATACAATCATTTTGACTAAATTTTTTTTTCAGACCTTCGGTGACCAAATGCAGTTATTTTGACTAAAAAGGGATTTTTATACACTTGGAGACCAAAATAAAGTCATTTTGACCAAAAAAATGTTTTCAGATCACTGGTAACGAAATGCAATTATCTTGTCTAAAACCGGCTTTTTAAGACTCTAAAAGACAAAAATACAGTCATTTTGGCTAAAAAAGTTTTTTCAGACCTTTGGTGGCCAAATGCAGTTATTTTGACTAAAAAAGGCTTTTTAGACACTTGGAGACCAAAATAGAGTCATTTTGACCCAAACAAATGTTTCAGGCGATTGGTTACCAAATGCAATTATCTTGTCTAAAACCGGCTTTTTAAGACTCTAAAAGACAAAAATACAGTCATTTTGGCTAAAAAAGTTTTTTCAGACCTTTGGTGACCAAATGCAGTTATTTTGACCAAAAAAGGCTTTTTAGACACTTGGAGACCAAAATAGAATCATTTTGATCAAAAAAATGTTTTCAGATCACTGCATACGAAATGCAATTATCTTGTCTAAAACCGGCTTTTTAAAACTCTAAAAGACAAAAATACAGTCATTTTGGCTAAAAAAGTTTTTCAAACCTTTGGTGACCAAACGAAGTTATTTTGACTAAAAAGGGCTTTTTGGACACTTGGAGACCTAAATAGAGTCATTTTGACCAAAAACATTTTTTCAGGCCATTGGTTACCAAATGTAGTTTATCTTGTCTAAAAGCATTGTTTTAAGACTCTAAAAGACAAAAAAAAAGACAAAAAAACAGTCATTTTGGCTAAAAAAGTTTTTCAGACCTTTGGTGACCAAATGCAGTTATTTTGACCAAAAAAGGCTTTTTAGACACTTGGAGACCAAAATAGAATCAATTTGATCAAAAAATGTTTTCAGATCACTGCATACGAAATGCAATTATCTTGTCTAAAACCGGCTTTTTAAGACTAAAAGACAAAAATACAGTCATTTTGGCTAAAAAAGTTTTTCAAACCTTTGGTGACCAAACGAAGTTATTTTGACTAAAAAGGGCTTTTTAGACACTTGGAGACCTAAATAGAGTCATTTTGACCAAAAACATTTTTTCAGGCCATTGGTTACCAAGAGTACTTTACCTTGTCTAAAAGCGGTGTTTTAAGACTCTAAAATACAAAAATATAGTCATTTTGGCTAAAAAAGGTTTTCAGACCTTTGGTGAACAAATGCATTTATTTTGACTAAAATAGGCTTTTTAGACACTTGGAGACCAAAATAGAATCATTTTGATCAAAAAAATGTTTCAGGCGATTGGTTACCAAATGCAATTATCTTGTCCAAAACCGGCTTTTTAAGACTCTAATAGACGAAAATACAATTATTTTGACTAAATTTTTTTTTCAGACCTTCGCTGACCAAATGCAGTTATTTTGACTAAAAAGGGATTTTTAGACACATGGAGACCAAAATAGAGTCATTTTGACCAAAAAAATGTTTTCAGATCACTGGTAACGAAATGCAATTATCTTGTCTAAAACCGGCTTTTTAAGACTCTTAAAAGACAAAAATACAGTCATTTTGGCTTAAAAAGTTTTTCAGACCTTTGGTGACCAAACGTAGTTATTTTGACTAAAAAGGGCTTTTTGGACACTTGGAGACCTAAATAGAGTCATTTTGACCAAAAACATTTTTTCAGGCCATTGGTTACAAAGAGTACTTTACCTTGTCTAAAAGCGGTGTTTTAAGACTCTAAAATACAAAAATATAGTCATTTTGGTTTAAAAAAAAAAAAAGGTTTTCAGACCTTTGGTGAACAAATGCATTTATTTTGACTAACATAGGGTTTTTAGACACTTGGAGACCTAAATAGAGTCGTTTTGACCCAAACAAATGTTTCAGGCGATTGGTTACAAAATGCAATTATCTTGTCTAAAACCGGCTTTTTAAGACTCTAAAAGACAAAAATACAGTCATTTTGGCTAAAAAAAGTATTTCATACTTTTGGTGACCAAATGCAGTTATTTTGACTAAAAAGGGATTTTTAGACACACGGAGACCAAAATAGAGTCATTTTGACCAAAAAAAATGTTTTCAGGTCACTGGTAACGAAATGCAATTATCTTGTCTAAAACCGGCTTTTTAAGACTCTAAAATATAAAAATACAGTCATTTTGGCTAAAAAAGTTTTTCAGACCTTTGGTGACCAAACGTAGTTATTTTGCCTAAAAAGGGCTTTTTGGACACTTGGAGACCTAAATAGAGTCATTTTGACCAAAAACATTTTTTCAGGCCATTGGTTACCAAGAGTACTTTACCTTGTCTAAAAGCGGTGTTTTAAGACTCTAAAATACAAAAATATAGTCATTTTGGCTAAAAAAGGTTTTCAGACCTTTGGTGAACAAATGCATTTATTTTGACTAAAATAGGCTTTTTAGACACTTGGAGACCAAAATAGAATCATTTTGATCAAAAAAATGTTTTAGGCGATTGGTTACCAAATGCAATTATCTTGTCCAAAACCGGCTTTTTAAGACTCTAAAAGACGAAAATACAATTATTTTGACTAAATTTTTTTTTCAGACCTTCGCTGACCAAATGCAGTTATTTTGACTAAAAAGGGATTTTTAGACACATGGAGACCAAAATAGAGTCATTTTGACCAAGAAAATGTTTTCAGATCACTGGTAACGAAATGCAATTATCTTGTCTAAAACCGGCTATTTAAGACTCTAAAAGACAAAAATACAGTCATTTTGGCTAAAAAAGTTTTTCAGACCTTTGGTGACCAAACGTAGTTATTTTGACTAAAAAGGGCTTTTTGGACACTTGGAGACCTAAATAGAGTCATTTTGATCAAAAACATTTTTTCAGGCCATTGGTTACCAAATGTAGTTTATCTTGTCTAAAAGCATTGTTTTAAGACTCTAAAAGACAAAAAAACAGTCATTTTGGCTAAAAAAGTTTTTCAGACCTTTGGTGACCAAATGCAGTTATTTTGACCAAAAAAGGCTTTTTAGACACTTGGAGACCAAAATAGAATCATTTTGATCAAAAAATGTTTTCAGATCACTGCATACGAAATGCAATTATCTTGTCTAAAACCGGCTTTTTAAGACTAAAAGACAAAAATACAGTCATTTTGGCTAAAAAAGTTTTTCAAACCTTTGGTGACCAAACGAAGTTATTTTGACTAAAAAGGGCTTTTTAGACACTTGGAGACCTAAATAGAGTCATTTTGACCAAAAACATTTTTTCAGGCCATTGGTTACCAAGAGTACTTTACCTTGTCTAAAAGCGGTGTTTTAAGACTCTAAAATACAAAAATATAGTCATTTTGGCTAAAAAAGGTTTTCAGACCTTTGGTGAACAAATGCATTTATTTTGACTAAAATAGGCTTTTTAGACACTTGGAGACCAAAATAGAATCATTTTGATCAAAAAAACGTTTCAGGCGATTGGTTACCAAATGCAATTATCTTGTCCAAAACCGGCTTTTTAAGACTCTAATAGACGAAAATACAATTATTTTGACTAAATTTTTTTTTCAGACCTTCGCTGACCAAATGCAGTTATTTTGACTAAAAAGGGATTTTTAGACACATGGAGACCAAAATAGAGTCATTTTGACCAAAAACATTTTTTCAGGCCATTGGTTACAAAGAGTCATTTTGGCTAAAAAAAAAAGGTTTTCAGACCTTTGGTGAACAAATGCATTTATTTTGACTAACATAGGGTTTTTAGACACTTGGAGACCTAAATAGAGTCGTTTTGACCCAAACAAATGTTTCAGGCGATTGGTTACAAAATGCAATTATCTTGTCTAAAACCGGCTTTTTAAGACTCTAAAAGACAAAAATACAGTCATTTTGGCTAAAAAAAAGTTTTTCATACCTTTGGTGACCAAATGCAGTTATTTTGACTAAAAAAGGCTTTTTAGACACTTGGAGACCAAAATAGAGTCATTTTGACCCAAACAAATGTTTCAGGCGATTGGTTACCAAATGCAATTATCTTGTCCAAAACCGGCTTTTTAAGACTCTAAAATACAAAAATACAGTCATTTTGGCTAACCAAAAGTTTTTCAGACCAAACGTAGTTATTTTGCCTAAAAAGGGCTTTTTGGACACTTGGAGACCTAAATAGAGTCATTTTGACCAAAAACATTTTTTCAGGCCATTGGTTACCAAATGTAGTTTATCTTGTCTAAAAGCATTGTTTTAAGACTCTAAAAGACAAAAATACAGTCATTTTGGCTAAAAAAAGTTTTTCAGACCTTTGGTGACCAAATGCAGTTATTTTGACCAAAAAAGGCTTTTTAGACACTTGGAGACCAAAATAGAATCATTTTGATCAAAAAATGTTTTCAGATTACTGCATACGAAATGCAATTATCTTGTCTAAAACCGGCTTTTTAAGACTAAAAGACAAAAATACAGTCATTTTGGCTAAAAAAGTTTTTCAAACCTTTGGTGACCAAACGAAGTTATTTTGACTAAAAAGGGCTTTTTAGACACTTGGAGACCTAAATAGAGTCATTTTGACCAAAAACATTTTTTCAGGCCATTGGTTACCAAGAGTACTTTACCTTGTCTAAAAGCGGTGTTTTAAGACTCTAAAATACAAAAATACAGTCATTTTGGCTAAAAAAGGTTTTCAGACCTTTGGTTAACAAATGCATTTATTTTGACTAAAATAGGGTTTTTAGACACTTGGAGACCAAAATAGAGTCATTTTGACCCAAACAAATGTTTCAGGCGATTGGTTACCAAATGCGATTATCTTGTCCAAAACCGACTTTTTAAGACTCTAACAGACGAAAATACAATTATTTTGACTAAATTCTTTTTTCAGACCTTCGCTGACCAAATGCAGTTATTTTGACTAAAAAGGGATTTTTAGACACATGGAGACCAAAATAGAGTCATTATGACCAAAAAAATGTTTTCAGGTCACTGGTAACGAAATGCAATTATCGTGTCTAAAACCGGCTTTTTAAGACTCTAAAATACAAAAATACAGTCATTTTGGCTAAAAAAGTTTTTCAGACCTTTGGTGACCAAACGTAGTTATTTTGACTAAAAAGGGCTTTTTGGACACTTGTAGACCTAAATAGAGTCATTTTGACCAAAAACATTTTTTCAGGCCATTGGTTACCAAATGTAGTTTATATTGTCTAAAAGCAGTGTTTTAAGACTCTAAAATACAATAATACAGTCATTTTGGCTACAAAAGTTTTTCAGACCTTTGGTGACCAAATGCAGTTATTTTGACCAAAAAAGGCTTTTTAGACACTTGGAGACCAAAATAGAATCATTTTGATCAAAAAAATGTTTTCAGATCACTGCATACGAAATGCAATTATCTTGTCTAAAACCGGCTTTTTAAGACTTTAAAAGACAAAAATACAGTCATTTTGGCTAAAAAAGTTTTTCAAACCTTTGGTGACCAAACGAAGTTATTTTGACTAAAAAGGGCTTTTCAGACACTTGGAGACCCAAATAGAGTCATTTTGACCAAAAAATTTTTTTCAGGCCATTGGTTACAAAGAGTACTTTACCTTGTCTAAAAGCGGTGTTTTAAGACTCTAAAATACAAAAATTTAGTCATTTTGGCTAGAAAAAAAAAGGTTTTCAGACCTTTGGTGAACAAATGCATTTATTTTGACTAACATAGGGTTTTTAGACACTTGGAGACCTAAATAGAGTCGTTTTGACCCAAACAAATGTTTCAGGCGATTGGTTACAAAATGCAATTATCTTGTCTAAATCCGGCTTTTTAAGACTCTAAAAGACAAAAATACAGTCATTTTGGCTAAAAAAAGTTTTTCATACCTTTGGTGACCAAATGCAGTTATTTTGACTAAAAAAGGCTTTTGAGACACTTGGAGACCAAAATAGAGTCATTTTGACCCAAACAAATGTTTCAGGCGATTGGTTACCAAATGCAATTATCTTGTCCAAAACCGGCTTTTTAAGACTCTAATAGACGAAAATACAATTATTTTGACTAAATTTTTTTTTCAGACCTTCGCTGACCAAATGCAGTTATTTTGACTAAAAAGGGATTTTTAGACACATGGAGACCAAAATAGAGTCATTTTGACCAAAAAAAATGTTTTCAGATCACTGGTAACGAAATGCAATTATCTTGTCTAAAACCGGCTTTTTAAGACTCTAAAATACACATTTTGGCTAAAAAAGTTTTTCAGACCTTTGGTGACCAAACGTAGTTATTTTGCCTAAAAAGGGCTTTTTGGACACTTGGAGACCTAAATAGAGTCATTTTGACCAAAAACATTTTTTCAGGCCATTGGTTACCAAATGTAGTTTATCTTGTCTAAAAGCATTGTTTTAAGACTCTAAAAGACAAAAATACAGTCATTTTGGCTAAAAAAGTTTTTCAGACCTTTGGTGACCAAATGCAGTTATTTTGACCAAAAAAGGCTTTTTAGACACATGGAGACCAAAATAGAGTCATTTTGACCAAAAAAAGTTTTCAGATCACTGGTAACGAAATGCAATTATCTTGTCTAAAACCGGCTTTTTAAGACTAAAAGACAAAAATACAGTCATTTTGGCTAAAAAAGTTTTTCAAACCTTTGGTGACCAAACGAAGTTATTTTGACTAAAAAGGGCTTTTTAGACACTTGGAGACCTAAATAGAGTCATTTTGACCAAAAACATTTTTACAGGCCATTGGTTACCAAGAGTACTTTACCTTGTCTTAAAGCGGTGTTTTAATACTCTAAAATACAAAAATATAGTCATTTTGGCTAAAAAAGGTTTTCAGACCTTTGGTGAACAAATGTATTTATTTTGACTAAAATAGGCTTTTTAGACACTTGGAGACCAAAATAGAATCATTTTGATCAAAAAAATGTTTCAGGCGATTGGTTACCAAATGCAATTATCTTGTCCAAAACCGGCTTTTTAAGACTCTAATAGACGAAAATACAATTATTTTGACTAAATTTTTTTTTCAGACCTTCGCTGACCAAATGCAGTTATTTTGACTAAAAAGGGATTTTTAGACACATGGAGACCAAAATAGAGTCATTTTGACCAAAAAAATGTTTTCAGATCACTGGTAACGAAATAAAATTATCTTGTCTAAAACCTGCTTTTTAAGACTCTAAAAGACAAAAATACAGTCATTTTGGCTAAAAAAAGTTTTTTAGACCTTCGGTGACCAAACGTAGTTATTTTGACTAAAAAGGGCTTTTTGGACACTTGAAGACCTAAATAGAGTCATTTTGGCCAAAAACATTTTTTCAGGCCATTGGTTACAAAGAGTACTTTACCTTGTCTAAAAGCGGTGTTTTAAAATTCTAAAATACAAAAATATAGTCATTTTGGCTAAAAAAAAGGTTTTCAGACCTTTGGTGAACAAATGCATTTATTTTGACTAACATAGGGTTTTTAGACACTTGGAGACCTAAATAGAGTCATTTTGACCCAAACAAATGTTTCAGGCAATTGGTTACCAAATGCAATTATCTTGTCCAAAACCGGCTTTTTAAGACTCTAAAATACAAAAATACAGTCATTTTGGCTAAAAAAAGTTTGTCAGACCTTTGGTGACCAAACGTAGTTATTTTGCCTGAAAAGGGCTTTTTGGACACTTGGAGACCTAAATAGAGTCATTTTGACCAAAAACATTTTTTCAGGCCATTGGTTACCAAATGTAGTTTATCTTGTCTAATAGCATTGTTTTAAGACTCTAAAAGACAAAAATACAGTCATGTTGGCTAAAAAAGTTTTTCAGACCTTTGGTGACCAAATGCAGTTATTTTGACCAAAAAAGGCTTTTTAGACACTTGGAGACCAAAATAGAAACATTTTGATCAAAAAATGTTTTCAGATCACTGCATACGAAATGCAATTATCTTGTCTAAAACCGGCTTTTTAAGACTAAAAGACAAAAATACAGTCATTTTGGCTAAAAAAGTTTTTCAAACCTTTGGTGACCAAACGAAGTTATTTTGACTAAAAAGGGCTTTTTAGACACTTGGAGACCTAAATAGAGTCATTTTGACCAAAAACATTTTTTCAGGCCATTGGTTACCAAGAGTACTTTACCTTGTCTAAAAGCGGTGTTTTAAGACTCTAAAATACAAAAATATAGTCATTTTGGCTAAAAAAGGTTTTCAGACCTTTGGTGAACAAATGCATTTATTTTGACTAAAATAGGCTTTTTAGACACTTGGAGACCAAAATAGAATCATTTTGATGATAAAAATGTTTCAGGCGATTGGTTACCAAATGCAATTATCTTGTCCAAAACCGGCTTTTTAAGACTCTAATAGACGAAAATACAATTATTTTGACTAAATTTTTTTTTCAGACCTTCGCTGACCAAATGCAGTTATTTTGACTAAAAAGGGATTTTTAGACACATGGAGACCAAAATAGAGTCATTTTGACCAAAAAAATGTTTTCAGATCACTGGTAACGAAATGCAATTATCTTGTCTAAAACCGGCTTTTTAAGACTCTAAAAGACAAAAATACAGTCATTTTGGCTAAAAAAGTTTTTCAGACCTTTGGTGACCAAACGTAGTTATTTTGACTAAAAAGGGCTTTTTGGACACTTGGAGACCTAAATAGAGTCATTTTGACCAAAAACATTTTTTCAGGCCATTGGTTACAAACAGTACTTTACCTTGTCTAAAAGCGGTGTTTTAAGACTCTAAAATACAAAAATATAGTCATTTTGGCTAAAAAAGGTTTTCAGAACTTTGGTGAACAAATGCATTTATTTTGACTAAAATAGGCTTTTTAGACACTTGGAGACCAAAATAGAATCATTTTGATCAAAAAAATGTTTCAGGCGATTGGTTACCAAATGCAATTATCTTGTCCAAAACCGGCTTTTTAAGACTCTAATGGACGAAAATACAATTATTTTGACTAAATTTTTTTTTCAGACCTTCGCTGACCAAATGCAGTTATTTTGACTAAAAAGGGATTTTTAGACACATGGAGACCAAAATAGAGTCATTTTGACCAAGAAAAT
Organism: Pelophylax lessonae; assembly: GCF_965119305.1. Classification (NCBI taxonomy): domain Eukaryota; kingdom Metazoa; phylum Chordata; class Amphibia; order Anura; family Ranidae; genus Pelophylax; species Pelophylax lessonae. Next base: position 152,468,458 of record NC_138773.1, read on the forward strand.
GTTTTCAGATCACTGGTAACGAAATGCAATTATCTTGTCTAAAACCGGCTTTTTAAGACTCTAAAAGACAAAAATACAGTCATTTTGGCTAAAAAAGTTTTTCAGACCTTTGGTGACCAAACGTAGTTATTTTGACTAAAAAGGGCTTTTTGGACACTTGGAGACCTAAATAGAGTCATTTTGATCAAAAATATTTTTTCAGGCCATTGGTTACCAAATGTAGTTTATCTTGTCTAAAAGCATTGTTTTAAGACTCTAAAAGACAAAAAAACAGTCATTTTGGCTAAAAAAGTTTTTCAGACCTTTGGTGACCAAATGCAGTTATTTTGACCAAAAAAGGCTTTTTAGACACTTGGAGACCAAAATAGAATCATTTTGATCAAAAAATGTTTTCAGATCACTGCATACGAAATGCAATTATCTTGTCTAAAACCGGCTTTTTAAGACTAAAAGACAAAAATACAGTCATTTTGGCTAAAAAAGTTTTTCAAACCTTTGGTGACCAAACGAAGTTATTTTGACTAAAAAGGGCTTTTTAGACACTTGGAGACCTAAATAGAGTCATTTTGAACAAAAACATTTTTTCAGGCCATTGGTTACCAAGAGTACTTTACCTTGTCTAAAAGCGGTGTTTTAAGACTCTAAAATACAAAAATATAGTCATTTTGGCTAAAAAAGGTTTTCAGACCTTTGGTGAACAAATGCATTTATTTTGACTAAAATAGGCTTTTTAGACACTTGGAGACCAAAATAGAATCATTTTGATCAAAAAAATGTTTCAGGCGATTGGTTACCAAATGCAATTATCTTGTCCAAAACCGGCTTTTTAAGACTCTAATAGACGAAAATACAATTATTTTGACTAAATTTTTTTTTCAGACCTTCGCTGACCAAATGCAGTTATTTTGACTAAAAAGGGATTTTTAGACACATGGAGACCAAAATAGAGTCATTTTGACCAAAAAAATGTTTTCAGATCACTGGTAACGAAATGCAATTATCTTGTCTAAAACCGGCTTTTTAAGACTCTAAAAGACAAAAATACAGTCATTTTGGCTAAAAAAGTTTTTCAGACCTTTGGTGACCAAACGTAGTTATTTTGACTAAAAAGGGCTTTTTGGACACTTGGAGACCTAAATAGAGTCATTTTGACCAAAAACATTTTTTCAGGCCATTGGTTACAAACAGTACTTTACCTTGTCTAAAAGCGGTGTTTTAAGACTCTAAAATACAAAAATATAGTCATTTTGGCTAAAAAAGGTCTTCAGAACTTTGGTGAACAAATGCATTTATTTTGACTAAAATAGGCTTTTTGGACACTTGGAGACCAAAATAGAATCATTTTGATCAAAAAAATGTTTCAGGCGATTGGTTACCAAATGCAATTATCTTGTCCAAAACCGGCTTTTTAAGACTCTAATAGACGAAAATACAATTATTTTGACTAAATTTTTTTTCAGACCTTCGCTGACCAAATGAAGTTATTTTGACTAAAAAGGGATTTTTAGACACATGGAGACCAAAATAGAGTCATTTTGACCAAAAAAATGTTTTCAGATCACTGGTAACGAAATGCAATTATCTTGTCTAAAACCGGCTTTTTAAGACTCTAAAAGACAAAAATACAGTCATTTTGGCTAAAAAAGTTTTTCAGACCTTTGGTGACCAAACGTAGTTATTTTGCCTAAAAAGGGCTTTTTGGACACTTGGAGACCTAAATAGAGTCATTTTGACCAAAAACATTTTTTCAGGCCATTGGTTACAAACAGTACTTTACCTTGTCTAAAAGCGGTGTTTTAAGACTCTAAAATACAAAAATATAGTCATTTTGGCTAAAAAAGGTTTTCAGAACTTTGGTGAACAAATGCATTTATTTTGACTAAAATAGGCTTTTTAGACACTTGGAGACCAAAATAGAATCATTTTGATCAAAAAAATGTTTCAGGCGATTGGTTACCAAATGCAATTATCTTGTCCAAAACCGGCTTTTTAAGACTCTAATAGACGAAAATACAATTATTTTGACTAAATTTTTTTTTCAGACCTTCGCTGACCAAAGGCAGTTATTTTTACTAAAAAGGGATTTTTAGACACATGGAGACCAAAATAGAGTCATTTTGACCAAAAAAATGTTTTCAGATCACTGGTAACGAAATGCAATTATCTTGTCTAAAACCGGCTTTTTAAGACTCTTAAAGACAAAAATACAGTTATTTTGGCTAAAAAAGTTTTTCAGACCTTCGGTGACCAAACGTAGTTATTTTGACTAAAAAGGGCTTTTTGGACACTTGGAGACCTAAATAGAGTCATTTTGACCAAAAACATTTTTTCAGGCCATTGGTTACAAAGAGTACTTTACCTTGTCTAAAAGCGGTGTTTTAAAATTCTAAAATACAAAAATATAGTCATTTTGGCTAAAAAAAGGTTTTCAGACCTTTGGTGAACAAATGCATTTATTTTGACTAACATAGGGTTTTTAGACACTTGTAGACCTAAATAGAGTCATTTTGACCAAAAACATTTTTTCAGGTCATTGGTTACCAAATGTAGTTTATCTTGTCTAAAAGCATTGTTTTAAGACTCTAAAAGACAAAAATACAGTCATTTTGGCTAAAAAAGTTTTTCAGACCTTTGGTGACCAAATGCAGTTATTTTGACCAAAAAAGGCTTTTTAGACACATGGAGACCAAAATAGAGTCATTTTGACCAAAAAAAGTTTTCAGATCACTGGTAACGAAATGCAATTATCTTGTCTAAAACCGGCTTTTTAAGACTAAAAGACAAAAATACAGTCATTTTGGCTAAAAAAGTTTTTCAAACCTTTGGTGACCAAACGAAGTTATTTTGACTAAAAAGGGCTTTTTAGACACTTGGAGACCTAAATAGAGTCATTTTGACCAAAAACATTTTTACAGGCCATTGGTTACCAAGAGTACTTTACCTTGTCTTAAAGCGGTGTTTTAAGACTCTAAAATACAAAAATATAGTCATTTTGGCTAAAAAAAAGGTTTTCAGACCTTTGGTGAACAAATGCATTTATTTTGACTAACATAGGGTTTTTAGACACTTGGAGACCTAAATAGAGTCGTTTTGAACCAAACAAATGTTTCAGGCGATTGTTTACAAAATGCAATTATCTTGTCTAAAACCGGCTTTTTAAGACTCTAAAAGACAAAAATACAGTCATTTTGGCTAAAAAAAGTTTTTCATACCTTTGGTGACCAAATGCAGTTATTTTGACTAAAAAAGGCTTTTTAGACACTTGGAGACCAAAATAGAGTCATTTTGACCCAAACAAATGTTTCAGGCAATTGGTTACCAAATGCAATTATCTTGTCCAAAACCGGCTTTTTAAGACTCTAAAATACAAAAATACAGTCATTTTGGCTAAAAAAAAGTTTGTCAGACCTTTGGTGACCAAACGTAGTTATTTTGCCTGAAAAGGGCTTTTTGGACACTTGGAGACCTAAATAGAGTCATTTTGACCAAAAACATTTTTTCAGGCCATTGGTTACCAAATGTAGTTTATCTTGTCTAAAAGCATTGTTTTAAGACTCTAAAAGACAAAACTACAGTCATTTTGGCTAAAAAAGTTTTTCAGACCTTTGGTGACCAAATGCAGTTATTTTGACCAAAAAAGGCTTTTTAGACACTTGGAGACCAAAATAGAATCATTTTGATCAAAAAATGTTTTCAGATCACTGCATACGAAATGCAATTATCTTGTCTAAAACCGGCTTTTTAAGACTAAAAGACAAAAATACAGTCATTTTGGCTAAAAAAGTTTTTCAAACCTTTGGTGACCAAACGAAGTTATTTTGACTAAAAAGGGCTTTTTAGACACTTGGAGACCTAAATAGAGTCATTTTGACCAAAAACATTTTTTCAGGCCATTGGTTACCAAGAGTACTTTACCTTGTCTAAAAGCGGTGTTTTAAGACTCTAAAATACAAAAATATAGTCATTTTGGCTAAAAAAGGTTTTCAGACCTTTGGTGAACAAATGCATTTATTTTGACTAAAATAGGCTTTTTAGACACTTGGAGACCAAAATAGAATCATTTTGATCAAAAAAATGTTTCAGGCGATTGGTTACCAAATGCAATTATCTTGTCCAAAACCGGCTTTTTAAGACTCTAATAGACGAAAATACAATTATTTTGACTAAATTTTTTTTTCAGACCTTCGCTGACCAAAGGCAGTTATTTTTACTAAAAAGGGATTTTTAGACACATGGAGACCAAAATAGAGTCATTTTGACCAAAAAAATGTTTTCAGATCACTGGTAACGAAATAAAATTATCTTGTCTAAAACCGGCTTTTTAAGACTCTTAAAGACAAAAATACAGTTATTTTTGCTAAAAAAGTTTTTCAGACCTTCGGTGACCAAACGTAGTTATTTTGACTAAAAAGGGCTTTTTGGACACTTGGAGACCTAAATAGAGTCATTTTGGCCAAAAACATTTTTTCAGGCCATTGGTTACAAAGAGTACTTTACCTTGTCTAAAAGCGGTGTTTTAAAATTCTAAAATACAAAAATATAGTCATTTTGGCTAAAAAAAGGTTTTCAGACCTTTGGTGAACAAATGCATTTATTTTGACTAACATAGGGTTTTTAGACACTTGTAGACCTAAATAGAGTCATTTTGACCAAAAACATTTTTTCAGGTCATTGGTTACCAAATGTAGTTTATCTTGTCTAAAAGCATTGTTTTAAGACTCTAAAAGACAAAAATACAGTCATTTTGGCTAAAAAAGTTTTTCAGACCTTTGGTGACCAAATGCAGTTATTTTGACCAAAAAAGGCTTTTTAGACACATGGAGACCAAAATAGAGTCATTTTGACCAAAAAAAGTTTTCAGATCACTGGTAACGAAATGCAATTATCTTGTCTAAAACCGGCTTTTTAAGACTAAAAGACAAAAATACAGTCATTTTGGCTAAAAAAGTTTTTCAAACCTTTGGTGACCAAACGAAGTTATTTTGACTAAAAAGGGCTTTTTAGACACTTGGAGACCTAAATAGAGTCATTTTGACCAAAAACATTTTTACAGGCCATTGGTTACCAAGAGTACTTTACCTTGTCTTAAAGCGGTGTTTTAAGACTCTAAAATACAAAAATATAGTCATTTTGGCTAAAAAAAAGGTTTTCAGACCTTTGGTGAACAAATGCATTTATTTTGACTAACATAGGGTTTTTAGACACTTGGAGACCTAAATAGAGTCGTTTTGACCCAAACAAATGTTTCAGGCGATTGTTTACAAAATGCAATTATCTTGTCTAAAACCGGCTTTTTAAGACTCTAAAAGACAAAAATACAGTCATTTTGGCTAAAAAAAGTTTTTCATACCTTTGGTGACCAAATGCAGTTATTTTGACTAAAAAAGGCTTTTTAGACACTTGGAGACCAAAATAGAGTCATTTTGACCCAAACAAATGTTTCAGGCAATTGGTTACCAAATGCAATTATCTTGTCCAAAACCGGCTTTTTAAGACTCTAAAATACAAAAATACAGTCATTTTGGCTAAAAAAAAGTTTGTCAGACCTTTGGTGACCAAACGTAGTTATTTTGCCTGAAAAGGGCTTTTTGGACACTTGGAGACCTAAATAGAGTCATTTTGACCAAAAACATTTTTTCAGGCCATTGGTTACCAAATGTAGTTTATCTTGTCTAAAAGCATTGTTTTAAGACTCTAAAAGACAAAAATACAGTCATTTTGGCTAAAAAAGTTTTTCAGACCTTTGGTGACCAAATGCAGTTATTTTGACCAAAAAAGGCTTTTTAGACACTTGGAGACCAAAATAGAATCATTTTGATCAAAAAATGTTTTCAGATCACTGCATACGAAATGCAATTATCTTGTCTAAAACCGGCTTTTTAAGACTAAAAGACAAAAATACAGTCATTTTGGCTAAAAAAGTTTTTCAAACCTTTGGTGACCAAACGAAGTTATTTTGACTAAAAAGGGCTTTTTAGACACTTGGAGACCTAAATAGAGTCATTTTGACCAAAAACATTTTTTCAGGCCATTGGTTACAAACAGTACTTTACCTTGTCTAAAAGCGGTGTTTTAAGACTCTAAAATACAAAAATATAGTCATTTTGGCTAAAAAAGGTCTTCAGAACTTTGGTGAACAAATGCATTTATTTTGACTAAAATAGGCTTTTTGGACACTTGGAGACCAAAATAGAATCATTTTGATCAAAAAAATGTTTCAGGCGATTGGTTACCAAATGCAATTATCTTGTCCAAAACCGGCTTTTTAAGACTCTAATAGACGAAAATACAATTATTTTGACTAAATTTTTTTTCAGACCTTCGCTGACCAAATGAAGTTATTTTGACTAAAAAGGGATTTTTAGACACATGGAGACCAAAATAGAGTCATTTTGACCAAAAAAATGTTTTCAGATCACTGGTAACGAAATGCAATTATCTTGTCTAAAACCGGCTTTTTAAGACTCTAAAAGACAAAAATACAGTCATTTTGGCTAAAAAAGTTTTTCAGACCTTTGGTGACCAAACGTAGTTATTTTGCCTAAAAAGGGCTTTTTGGACACTTGGAGACCTAAATAGAGTCATTTTGACCAAAAACATTTTTTCAGGCCATTGGTTACAAACAGTACTTTACCTTGTCTAAAAGCGGTGTTTTAAGACTCTAAAATACAAAAATATAGTCATTTTGGCTAAAAAAGGTTTTCAGAACTTTGGTGAACAAATGCATTTATTTTGACTAAAATAGGCTTTTTAGACACTTGGAGACCAAAATAGAATCATTTTGATCAAAAAAATGTTTCAGGCGATTGGTTACCAAATGCAATTATCTTGTCCAAAACCGGCTTTTTAAGACTCTAATAGACGAAAATACAATTATTTTGACTAAATTTTTTTTTCAGACCTTCGCTGACCAAAGGCAGTTATTTTTACTAAAAAGGGATTTTTAGACACATGGAGACCAAAATAGAGTCATTTTGACCAAAAAAATGTTTTCAGATCACTGGTAACGAAATGCAATTATCTTGTCTAAAACCGGCTTTTTAAGACTCTTAAAGACAAAAATACAGTTATTTTGGCTAAAAAAGTTTTTCAGACCTTCGGTGACCAAACGTAGTTATTTTGACTAAAAAGGGCTTTTTGGACACTTGGAGACCTAAATAGAGTCATTTTGACCAAAAACATTTTTTCAGGCCATTGGTTACAAAGAGTACTTTACCTTGTCTAAAAGCGGTGTTTTAAAATTCTAAAATACAAAAATATAGTCATTTTGGCTAAAAAAAGGTTTTCAGACCTTTGGTGAACAAATGCATTTATTTTGACTAACATAGGGTTTTTAGACACTTGTAGACCTAAATAGAGTCATTTTGACCAAAAACATTTTTTCAGGTCATTGGTTACCAAATGTAGTTTATCTTGTCTAAAAGCATTGTTTTAAGACTCTAAAAGACAAAAATACAGTCATTTTGGCTAAAAAAGTTTTTCAGACCTTTGGTGACCAAATGCAGTTATTTTGACCAAAAAAGGCTTTTTAGACACATGGAGACCAAAATAGAGTCATTTTGACCAAAAAAAGTTTTCAGATCACTGGTAACGAAATGCAATTATCTTGTCTAAAACCGGCTTTTTAAGACTAAAAGACAAAAATACAGTCATTTTGGCTAAAAAAGTTTTTCAAACCTTTGGTGACCAAACGAAGTTATTTTGACTAAAAAGGGCTTTTTAGACACTTGGAGACCTAAATAGAGTCATTTTGACCAAAAACATTTTTACAGGCCATTGGTTACCAAGAGTACTTTACCTTGTCTTAAAGCGGTGTTTTAAGACTCTAAAATACAAAAATATAGTCATTTTGGCTAAAAAAAAGGTTTTCAGACCTTTGGTGAACAAATGCATTTATTTTGACTAACATAGGGTTTTTAGACACTTGGAGACCTAAATAGAGTCGTTTTGAACCAAACAAATGTTTCAGGCGATTGTTTACAAAATGCAATTATCTTGTCTAAAACCGGCTTTTTAAGACTCTAAAAGACAAAAATACAGTCATTTTGGCTAAAAAAAGTTTTTCATACCTTTGGTGACCAAATGCAGTTATTTTGACTAAAAAAGGCTTTTTAGACACTTGGAGACCAAAATAGAGTCATTTTGACCCAAACAAATGTTTCAGGCAATTGGTTACCAAATGCAATTATCTTGTCCAAAACCGGCTTTTTAAGACTCTAAAATACAAAAATACAGTCATTTTGGCTAAAAAAAAGTTTGTCAGACCTTTGGTGACCAAACGTAGTTATTTTGCCTGAAAAGGGCTTTTTGGACACTTGGAGACCTAAATAGAGTCATTTTGACCAAAAACATTTTTTCAGGCCATTGGTTACCAAATGTAGTTTATCTTGTCTAAAAGCATTGTTTTAAGACTCTAAAAGACAAAAATACAGTCATTTTGGCTAAAAAAGTTTTTCAGACCTTTGGTGACCAAATGCAGTTATTTTGACCAAAAAAGGCTTTTTAGACACTTGGAGACCAAAATAGAATCATTTTGATCAAAAAATGTTTTCAGATCACTGCATACGAAATGCAATTATCTTGTCTAAAACCGGCTTTTTAAGACTAAAAGACAAAAATACAGTCATTTTGGCTAAAAAAGTTTTTCAAACCTTTGGTGACCAAACGAAGTTATTTTGACTAAAAAGGGCTTTTTAGACACTTGGAGACCTAAATAGAGTCATTTTGACCAAAAACATTTTTTCAGGCCATTGGTTACCAAGAGTACTTTACCTTGTCTAAAAGCGGTGTTTTAAGACTCTAAAATACAAAAATATAGTCATTTTGGCTAAAAAAGGTTTTCAGACCTTTGGTGAACAAATGCATTTATTTTGACTAAAATAGGCTTTTTAGACACTTGGAGACCAAAATAGAATCATTTTGATCAAAAAAATGTTTCAGGCGATTGGTTACCAAATGCAATTATCTTGTCCAAAACCGGCTTTTTAAGACTCTAATAGACGAAAATACAATTATTTTGACTAAATTTTTTTTTCAGACCTTCGCTGACCAAAGGCAGTTATTTTTACTAAAAAGGGATTTTTAGACACATGGAGACCAAAATAGAGTCATTTTGACCAAAAAAATGTTTTCAGATCACTGGTAACGAAATAAAATTATCTTGTCTAAAACCGGCTTTTTAAGACTCTTAAAGACAAAAATACAGTTATTTTTGCTAAAAAAGTTTTTCAGACCTTCGGTGACCAAACGTAGTTATTTTGACTAAAAAGGGCTTTTTGGACACTTGGAGACCTAAATAGAGTCATTTTGGCCAAAAACATTTTTTCAGGCCATTGGTTACAAAGAGTACTTTACCTTGTCTAAAAGCGGTGTTTTAAAATTCTAAAATACAAAAATATAGTCATTTTGGCTAAAAAAAGGTTTTCAGACCTTTGGTGAACAAATGCATTTATTTTGACTAACATAGGGTTTTTAGACACTTGTAGACCTAAATAGAGTCATTTTGACCAAAAACATTTTTTCAGGTCATTGGTTACCAAATGTAGTTTATCTTGTCTAAAAGCATTGTTTTAAGACTCTAAAAGACAAAAATACAGTCATTTTGGCTAAAAAAGTTTTTCAGACCTTTGGTGACCAAATGCAGTTATTTTGACCAAAAAAGGCTTTTTAGACACATGGAGACCAAAATAGAGTCATTTTGACCAAAAAAAGTTTTCAGATCACTGGTAACGAAATGCAATTATCTTGTCTAAAACCGGCTTTTTAAGACTAAAAGACAAAAATACAGTCATTTTGGCTAAAAAAGTTTTTCAAACCTTTGGTGACCAAACGAAGTTATTTTGACTAAAAAGGGCTTTTTAGACACTTGGAGACCTAAATAGAGTCATTTTGACCAAAAACATTTTTACAGGCCATTGGTTACCAAGAGTACTTTACCTTGTCTTAAAGCGGTGTTTTAAGACTCTAAAATACAAAAATATAGTCATTTTGGCTAAAAAAAAAGGTTTTCAGACCTTTGGTGAACAAATGCATTTATTTTGACTAACATAGGGTTTTTAGACACTTGGAGACCTAAATAGAGTCGTTTTGACCCAAACAAATGTTTCAGGCGATTGTTTACAAAATGCAATTATCTTGTCTAAAACCGGCTTTTTAAGACTCTAAAAGACAAAAATACAGTCATTTTGGCTAAAAAAAGTTTTTCATACCTTTGGTGACCAAATGCAGTTATTTTGACTAAAAAAGGCTTTTTAGACACTTGGAGACCAAAATAGAGTCATTTTGACCCAAACAAATGTTTCAGGCAATTGGTTACCAAATGCAATTATCTTGTCCAAAACCGGCTTTTTAAGACTCTAAAATACAAAAATACAGTCATTTTGGCTAAAAAAAAGTTTGTCAGACCTTTGGTGACCAAACGTAGTTATTTTGCCTGAAAAGGGCTTTTTGGACACTTGGAGACCTAAATAGAGTCATTTTGACCAAAAACATTTTTTCAGGCCATTGGTTACCAAATGTAGTTTATCTTGTCTAAAAGCATTGTTTTAAGACTCTAAAAGACAAAAATACAGTCATTTTGGCTAAAAAAGTTTTTCAGACCTTTGGTGACCAAATGCAGTTATTTTGACCAAAAAAGGCTTTTTAGACACTTGGAGACCAAAATAGAATCATTTTGATCAAAAAATGTTTTCAGATCACTGCATACGAAATGCAATTATCTTGTCTAAAACCGGCTTTTTAAGACTAAAAGACAAAAATACAGTCATTTTGGCTAAAAAAGTTTTTCAAACCTTTGGTGACCAAACGAAGTTATTTTGACTAAAAAGGGCTTTTTAGACACTTGGAGACCTAAATAGAGTCATTTTGACCAAAAACATTTTTTCAGGCCATTGGTTACCAAGAGTACTTTACCTTGTCTAAAAGCGGTGTTTTAAGACTCTAAAATACAAAAATATAGTCATTTTGGCTAAAAAAGGTTTTCAGACCTTTGGTGAACAAATGCATTTATTTTGACTAAAATAGGCTTTTTAGACACTTGGAGACCAAAATAGAATCATTTTGATCAAAAAAATGTTTCAGGCGATTGGTTACCAAATGCAATTATCTTGTCCAAAACCGGCTTTTTAAGACTCTAATAGACGAAAATACAATTATTTTGACTAAATTTTTTTTTCAGACCTTCGCTGACCAAAGGCAGTTATTTTTACTAAAAAGGGATTTTTAGACACATGGAGACCAAAATAGAGTCATTTTGACCAAAAAAATGTTTTCAGATCACTGGTAACGAAATAAAATTATCTTGTCTAAAACCGGCTTTTTAAGACTCTTAAAGACAAAAATACAGTTATTTTGGCTAAAAAAGTTTTTCAGACCTTCGGTGACCAAACGTAGTTATTTTGACTAAAAAGGGCTTTTTGGACACTTGGAGACCTAAATAGAGTCATTTTGGCCAAAAACATTTTTTCAGGCCATTGGTTACAAAGAGTACTTTACCTTGTCTAAAAGCGGTGTTTTAAAATTCTAAAATACAAAAATATAGTCATTTTGGCTAAAAAAAGGTTTTCAGACCTTTGGTGAACAAATGCATTTATTTTGACTAACATAGGGTTTTTAGACACTTGTAGACCTAAATAGAGTCGTTTTGACCCAAACAAATGTTTCAGGCGATTGGTTACAAAATGCAATTATCTTGTCTAAAACCGGCTTTTTAAGACTCTAAAAGACAAAAATACAGTCATTTTGGCTAAAAAAAGTTTTTCATACCTTTGGTGACCAAATGCAGTTATTTTGACTAAAAAATGCCTTTTAGACACTTGGAGACCAAAATAGAGTCATTTTGACCCAAACAAATGTTTCAGGCAATTGGTTACCAAATGCAATTATCTTGTCCAAAACCGGCTTTTTAAGACTCTAAAATACAAAAATACAGTCATTTTGGCTAAAAAAGTTTGTCAGACCTTTGGTGACCAAACGTAGTTATTTTGCCTAAAAAGGGCTTTTTGGACACTTGGAGACCTAAATAGAGTCATTTTGACCAAAAACATTTTTTCAGGCCATTGGTTACCAAATGTAGTTTATCTTGTCTAAAAGCATTGTTTTAAGACTCTAAAAGACAAAAAAACAGTCATTTTGGCTAAAAAGGTTTTTCAGACCTTTGGTGACCAAATGCAGTTATTTTGACCAAAAAAGGCTTTTTAGACACTTGGAGACCAAAATAGAATCATTTTGATCAAAAAATGTTTTCAGATCACTGCATACGAAATGCAATTATCTTGTCTAAAACCGGCTTTTTAAGACTAAAAGACAAAAATACAGTCATTTTGGCTAAAAAAGTTTTTCAAACCTTTGGTGACCAAACGAAGTTATTTTGACTAAAAAGGGCTTTTTAGACACTTGGAGACCTAAATAGAGTCATTTTGACCAAAAACATTTTTTCAGGCCATTGGTTACCAAGAGTACTTTACCTTGTCTAAAAGCGGTGTTTTAAGACTCTAAAATACAAAAATATAGTCATTTTGGCTAAAAAAGGTTTTCAGACCTTTGGTGAACAAATGCATTTATTTTGACTAAAATAGGCTTTTTAGACACTTGGAGACCAAAATAGAATCATTTTGATCAAAAAAATGTTTCAGGCGATTGGTTACCAAATGCAATTATCTTGTCCAAAACCGGCTTTTTAAGACTCTAATAGACGAAAATACAATTATTTTGACTAAATTTTTTTTTCAGACCTTCGCTGACCAAAGGCAGTTATTTTTACTAAAAAGGGATTTTTAGACACATGGAGACCAAAATAGAGTCATTTTGACCAAAAAAATGTTTTCAGATCACTGGTAACGAAATAAAATTATCTTGTCTAAAACCGGCTTTTTAAGACTCTTAAAGACAAAAATACAGTTATTTTTGCTAAAAAAGTTTTTCAGACCTTCGGTGACCAAACGTAGTTATTTTGACTAAAAAGGGCTTTTTGGACACTTGGAGACCTAAATAGAGTCATTTTGGCCAAAAACATTTTTTCAGGCCATTGGTTACAAAGAGTACTTTACCTTGTCTAAAAGCGGTGTTTTAAAATTCTAAAATACAAAAATATAGTCATTTTGGCTAAAAAAAGGTTTTCAGACCTTTGGTGAACAAATGCATTTATTTTGACTAACATAGGGTTTTTAGACACTTGTAGACCTAAATAGAGTCATTTTGACCAAAAACATTTTTTCAGGTCATTGGTTACCAAATGTAGTTTATCTTGTCTAAAAGCATTGTTTTAAGACTCTAAAAGACAAAAATACAGTCATTTTGGCTAAAAAAGTTTTTCAGACCTTTGGTGACCAAATGCAGTTATTTTGACCAAAAAAGGCTTTTTAGACACATGGAGACCAAAATAGAGTCATTTTGACCAAAAAAAGTTTTCAGATCACTGGTAACGAAATGCAATTATCTTGTCTAAAACCGGCTTTTTAAGACTAAAAGACAAAAATACAGTCATTTTGGCTAAAAAAGTTTTTCAAACCTTTGGTGACCAAACGAAGTTATTTTGACTAAAAAGGGCTTTTTAGACACTTGGAGACCTAAATAGAGTCATTTTGACCAAAAACATTTTTACAGGCCATTGGTTACCAAGAGTACTTTACCTTGTCTTAAAGCGGTGTTTTAAGACTCTAAAATACAAAAATATAGTCATTTTGGCTAAAAAAAAGGTTTTCAGACCTTTGGTGAACAAATGCATTTATTTTGACTAACATAGGGTTTTTAGACACTTGGAGACCTAAATAGAGTCGTTTTGACCCAAACAAATGTTTCAGGCGATTGTTTACAAAATGCAATTATCTTGTCTAAAACCGGCTTTTTAAGACTCTAAAAGACAAAAATACAGTCATTTTGGCTAAAAAAAGTTTTTCATACCTTTGGTGACCAAATGCAGTTATTTTGACTAAAAAAGGCTTTTTAGACACTTGGAGACCAAAATAGAGTCATTTTGACCCAAACAAATGTTTCAGGCAATTGGTTACCAAATGCAATTATCTTGTCCAAAACCGGCTTTTTAAGACTCTAAAATACAAAAATACAGTCATTTTGGCTAAAAAAAAGTTTGTCAGACCTTTGGTGACCAAACGTAGTTATTTTGCCTGAAAAGGGATTTTTGGACACTTGGAGACCTAAATAGAGTCATTTTGACCAAAAACATTTTTTCAGGCCATTGGTTACCAAATGTAGTTTATCTTGTCTAAAAGCATTGTTTTAAGACTCTAAAAGACAAAAATACAGTCATTTTGGCTAAAAAAGTTTTTCAGACCTTTGGTGACCAAATGCAGTTATTTTGACCAAAAAAGGCTTTTTAGACACTTGGAGACCAAAATAGAATCATTTTGATCAAAAAATGTTTTCAGATCACTGCATACGAAATGCAATTATCTTGTCTAAAACCGGCTTTTTAAGACTAAAAGACAAAAATACAGTCATTTTGGCTAAAAAAGTTTTTCAAACTTTGGTGACCAAACGAAGTTATTTTGACTAAAAAGGGCTTTTTAGACACTTGGAGACCTAAATAGAGTCATTTTGACCAAAAACATTTTTTCAGGCCATTGGTTACCAAGAGTACTTTACCTTGTCTAAAAGCGGTGTTTTAAGACTCTAAAATACAAAAATATAGTCATTTTGGCTAAAAAAGGTTTTCAGACCTTTGGTGAACAAATGCATTTATTTTGACTAAAATAGGCTTTTTAGACACTTGGAGACCAAAATAGAATCATTTTGATCAAAAAAATGTTTCAGGCGATTGGTTACCAAATGCAATTATCTTGTCCAAAACCGGCTTTTTAAGACTCTAATAGACGAAAATACAATTATTTTGACTAAATTTTTTTTTCAGACCTTCGCTGACCAAAGGCAGTTATTTTTACTAAAAAGGGATTTTTAGACACATGGAGACCAAAATAGAGTCATTTTGACCAAAAAAATGTTTTCAGATCACTGGTAACGAAATAAAATTATCTTGTCTAAAACCGGCTTTTTAAGACTCTTAAAGACAAAAATACAGTTATTTTGGCTAAAAAAGTTTTTCAGACCTTCGGTGACCAAACGTAGTTATTTTGACTAAAAAGGGCTTTTTGGACACTTGGAGACCTAAATAGAGTCATTTTGGCCAAAAACATTTTTTCAGGCCATTGGTTACAAAGAGTACTTTACCTTGTCTAAAAGCGGTGTTTTAAAATTCTAAAATACAAAAATATAGTCATTTTGGCTAAAAAAAGGTTTTCAGACCTTTGGTGAACAAATGCATTTATTTTGACTAACATAGGGTTTTTAGACACTTGTAGACCTAAATAGAGTCGTTTTGACCCAAACAAATGTTTCAGGCGATTGGTTACAAAATGCAATTATCTTGTCTAAAACCGGCTTTTTAAGACTCTAAAAGACAAAAATACAGTCATTTTGGCTAAAAAAAGTTTTTCATACCTTTGGTGACCAAATGCAGATATTTTGACTAAAAAATGCCTTTTAGACACTTGGAGACCAAAATAGAGTCATTTTGACCCAAACAAATGTTTCAGGCAATTGGTTACCAAATGCAATTATCTTGTCCAAAACCGGCTTTTTAAGACTCTAAAATACAAAAATACAGTCATTTTGGCTAAAAAAGTTTGTCAGACCTTTGGTGACCAAACGTAGTTATTTTGCCTAAAAAGGGCTTTTTGGACACTTGGAGACCTAAATAGAGTCATTTTGACCAAAAACATTTTTTCAGGCCATTGGTTACCAAATGTAGTTTATCTTGTCTAAAAGCATTGTTTTAAGACTCTAAAAGACAAAAAAACAGTCATTTTGGCTAAAAAGGTTTTTCAGACCTTTGGTGACCAAATGCAGTTATTTTGACCAAAAAAGGCTTTTTAGACACTTGGAGACCAAAATAGAATCATTTTGATCAAAAAATGTTTTCAGATCACTGCATACGAAATGCAATTATCTTGTCTAAAACCGGCTTTTTAAGACTAAAAGACAAAAATACAGTCATTTTGGCTAAAAAAGTTTTTCAAACCTTTGGTGACCAAACGAAGTTATTTTGACTAAAAAGGGCTTTTTAGACACTTGGAGACCTAAATAGAGTCATTTTGACCAAAAACATTTTTTCAGGCCATTGGTTACCAAGAGTACTTTACCTTGTCTAAAAGCGGTGTTTTAAGACTCTAAAATACAAAAATATAGTCATTTTGGCTAAAAAAGGTTTTCAGACCTTTGGTGAACAAATGCATTTATTTTGACTAAAATAGGCTTTTTAGACACTTGGAGACCAAAATAGAATCATTTTGATCAAAAAAATGTTTCAGGCGATTGGTTACCAAATGCAATTATCTTGTCCAAAACCGGCTTTTTAAGACTCTAATAGACGAAAATACAATTATTTTGACTAAATTTTTTTTTCAGACCTTCGCTGACCAAATGCAGTTATTTTGACTAAAAAGGGATTTTTAGACACATGGAGACCAAAATAGAGTCACTTTGACCAAAAACATTTTTTCAGGCCATTGGTTACCAAATGTAGTTTATCTTGTCTAAAAGCATTGTTTTAAGACTCTAAAATACAAAAATACAGTCATTTTGGCTAAAAAAGTTTTTCAGACCTTTGGTGACCAAACGTAGTTATTTTGCCTAAAAAGGGCTTTTTGGACACTTGGAGACCTAAATAGAGTCATTTTGACCAAAAACATTTTTTCAGGCCATTGGTTACCAAGAGTACTTTACCTTGTCTAAAAGCGGTGTTTTAAAATTCTAAAATACAAAAATATAGTCATTTTGGCTAAAAAAAGGTTTTCAGACCTTTGGTGAACAAATGCATTTATTTTGACTAACATAGGGTTTTTAGACACTTGTAGACCTAAATAGAGTCGTTTTGACCCAAACAAATGTTTCAGGCGATTGGTTACAAAATGCAATTATCTTGTCTAAAACCGGCTTTTTAAGACTCTAAAAGACAAAAATACAGTCATTTTGGCTAAAAAAAGTTTTTCATACCTTTGGTGACCAAATGCAGTTATTTTGACTAAAAAATGCCTTTTAGACACTTGGAGACCAAAATAGAGTCATTTTGACCCAAACAAATGTTTCAGGCAATTGGTTACCAAATGCAATTATCTTGTCCAAAACCGACTTTTTAAGACTTTAATAGACGAAAATACAATTATTTTGACTAAATTCTTTTTTCACACCTTCGCTGACCAAATTCAGTTATTTTGACTAAAAAGGGATTTTTAGACACATGGAGACCAAAATAGAGTCATTTTGACCAAAAAAATGTTTTCAGATCACTGGTAACGAAATGCAATTTTCTTGTCTAAAACCGGCTTTTTAACCGGTTGCCGACCGCCGCACGACTATATACTGCGGCGGTCAGCCCCGGCCAGGCAGAGTGACGTATCGGTACGTCACTCGCCTGTCACTGACTTGCGAGCCTATAGCGAGCGGGCGCGCGCCCGCCGAGGCGCGCGCCCGCCGCGGCTCGTTCACAGGCAAGTCAGTGCGTGTGACCGGCGGACTCGATGTCCGCCGGCCACACTACGATCGCTCCTGTGAAGGGAGAAAGACAGAGCAGCTTGTGTAAACAAGCTGCCTGTCAGTTCTCCCTGTGTAAAAGTAAAGATCTGACCGTTCTACTATGTAGAACGGTTGATCTTTGCTTTTACACCAATAGCAATGTCCCTACACAGTAGAAAGCACGCCCCTAGGACACACTTAACCCCTCCCTTCCCAATAAAGTTAACCCCTTCCCTGCCAGTGTCATTTTTGCAGTAACAGTGCATATGTATAGCACTGATTACTGCAGTAATGTCACTGGTATCCCCAAAAGTGTCAAAAATGTCAGTCAAGGGTCCGATCTGTCCGCCGCAATGTCGCAGTACCGAAAAAAAAATCGCAGATCGCCGCCATTACGCGTTAAAAAAAAAAACACCAAAAATGACAAAAATCTTTCTCTTTGTTAGTAAACGCGATAACTTTTGCGCAAACCAATCAAAATACGCTTTTTGCGATTTTTTTTACCAAACATAGGTAGCATAAAACAAATTGGCCGAAAAATGTTAAAAAATTTTGATTTTTACTTTTTTTTTTGGGGAATTTCATATAAAAAAATGTGAAAAATATTGTTATTTTTGCAAAATTTACGCTCTTTTTTTGTTTATAGCGCGTGATCAAAAAATCGCACAGGTGATCAAATACCACCAAAAGAAAGCTCTGTTTGTGGGAAAAAAAGGACGTCAAATTCGTTTAGGTACAGCGTCGCACGACCGCGCAATTGTCCGTTAAAGTCACGCAGTAAAAAATCGCAAAAAAACCCCTGGTCCTTTAGCAGCCAAATCCTCCGGGGCTTAAGTGGTTAAGACTCTAAAATACAAAAATATAGTCATTTTGGCTAAAAAAGGTTTTCAGACCTTTGGTGAACAAATGCATTTATTTTGACTAAAATAGGGTTTTTAGACACTTGGAGACCTAAAAAAGAGTCGTTTTGACCCAAACAAATGTTTCAGACGATTGGTTACCAAATGCAATTATCTTGTCAAAAACCGGCTTTTTAAGACTCTAATAGACGAAAATACAGTCATTTTGACTAATTTTTTATTTCAGACCTTTGGTGACCAAATATAATTATTTTGACTAAAAAAGGCTTTTTAGACACTTGGAGACCAAAATAGAGTCATTTTGACCAAAAAGATGTTTTCAGAGCACTGGTAACGAAATGCAATTATCTTGCCTAAAACCGGCATTTTAAGACTCTAAAAGACAAAAATATAGTAATTTTTGCTAAAAAAAAGTTTTTCAGACCTTTGGTGACAAAATGCAGTTATTTTGACTAAAAAAGGCTTTTTAGACACATTGAGACCAAAATAGAGTAATTTTGACCAAAAAAATGTTTTCAGATCACTTATCTTGTCTAAAACCGGCTTTTTAAGACTCTAAAAGACAAAAATACAGTCATTTTGGCTAAAAAAAAGTTTTTCAGACCTTTGGTGACAAAATGCAGTTATTTTGACTAAATAGGGCTTTTAAGACACTTGGAGACCTAAATAGAGTCATTTTGATCAAGAACATTTTTTCAGGCCATTGGTTACCAAATGTAGTTTATCTTGTCTAAAAGCATTGTTTTACGACTCTAAAAGACAAAAATACAGTCATTTTGGCTAAAAAAGTTTTTCAGACCTTTGGTGACCAAATGCAGTTATTTTGACCAAAAAAGGCTTTTTAGACACTTGGAGACCAAAATAGAATCATTTTGATCAAAAAATGTTTTCAGATCACTGCATACGAAATGCAATTATCTTGTCTAAAACCGGCTTTTTAAGACTAAAAGACAAAAATACAGTCATTTTGGCTAGAAAAGTTTTTCAAACCTTTGGTGACCGAACGAAGTTATTTTGACTAAAAAGGGCTTTTTAGACACTTGGAGACCTAAATAGAGTCATTTTGACCAAAAACATTTTTTCTGGCCATTGGTAACCAAGAGTACTTTACCTTGTCTAAAAGCGGTGTTTTAAGACTCTAAAATACAAAAATATAGTCATTTTGGCTAAAAAAGGTTTTCAGACCTTTGGTGAACAAATGCATTTATTTTGACTAAAATAGGGTTTTTAGACACTTGGAGACCAAAATATTCTTTTTTCAGACCTTCGCTGACCAAATGCAGTTATTTTGACCTAAAAGGGATTTTTAGACACATGGAGACCAAAATAGAGTCATTTTGATCAAAAAAATGTTTCCAGATCACTGGTAACGAAATGCAATTATCTTGTCTAAAACCGGCTTTTTAAGACTCTAAAATACAAAAATACAGTTATTTTGGCTAAAAAAGTTTTTCAGACCTTTGGTGACCAAATGCAGTTATTTTGACCAAAAAAGGCTTTTTAGACACGGCTATTTAAGACTCTAAAAGACAAAAATACAGTTATTTTGGCTAAAAAAGTTTTTCAAACCTTTGGTGACCAAACGAAGTTATTTTTACTAAAAAGGGTTTTTTTAGACACTTGGAGAGCTAAATAGAGTCATTTTGACCAAAAACATTTTTTCAGGCCATTGGTTACCAAGAGTACTTAACCTTGTCTAAAAGCGGTGTTTTAAGACTCTAAAGGACAAAAATATAGTCATTTTGGCTAAAAAAGGTTTTCAGACCTTTGGTGAACAAATGCATTTATTTTGACTAAAAAAGGGTTTTTAGACACTTGGAGACCTAAATAGAGACCCAAACAAATGTTTCAGGCGATTGGTTACCAAATACAATTATCTTGTCAAAAACCGGCTTTTTAAGACTCTAATAGACGAAAATACAGTCATTTTGACTAATTTTTTATTTTAGACCTTTGGTGACCAAATATAGTTATTTTGACTAAAAAGGGTTTTTTAGACACTTGGAGACCAAAATAGAGTCATTTTGACCAAAAAAATGTTTTCAGATCACTGGTTACGAAATGCAATTATCTTGTCTAAAACCGGCTTTTTAAGACTCTAAAAGACAGAAATGCAATCATTTTGGCTAAAAAAAGTTTTTCAGACCTTTGGAGAACAAATGCAATTATCTTGTCAAAAACCGGCTTCTTAAGACTCTAAAAGACAAAAATACAGTAATTTTGGCTAAAAAAAAAGTTTTTCAGACCTTTGGTGACAAAATGCAGTTATTTTGACTAAATAGGGCTTTTAAGACACTTGGAGACCTAAATAGAGTCATTTTGACCAAAAAAATTTTTTCAGGCCATTGGTTACAAATAGTACTTTACCTTGTCTAAAAGCGGTGTTTTAAGACTCTAAAATACAAAAATATAGTCATTTTGGCTAAAAAAGGTTTTCAGACCTTTGGTGAACAAATGCATTTATTTTGACTAAAATAGGGTTTTTAGACACTTGGAGACCAAAATAGAGTCATTTTGACCCAAACAAATGTTTCAGGCGATTGGTTACCAAATGCAATTATCTTGTCCAAAACCGACTTTTTAAGACTCTAATAGACGAAAATACAATTATTTTGACTTAATTCTTTTTTCAGACCTTCGCTGACCAAATGCAGTTATTTTGACCTAAAAGGGATTTTTAGACACATGGAGACCAAAATAGAGTCATTTTGATCAAAAAAATGTTTCCAGATCACTGGTAACGAAATGCAATTATCTGGTCTAAAACCGGCTATTTAAGACTCTAAAATACAAAAATACAGTTATTTTGGCTAAAAAAGTTTTTCAGACCTTTGGTGACCAAATGCAGTTATTTTGACCAAAAAAGGCTTTTTAGACACCAAAATAGAATCATTTTGATCAAAAAATGTTTTCAGATCACTGCATACGAAATGCAATTATCTTGTCTAAAACCGGCTATTTAAGACTCTAAAAGACAAAAATACAGTTATTTTGGCTAAAAAAGTTTTTCAAACCTTTGGTGACCAAACGAAGTTATTTTGACTAAAAAGGGTTTTTTAGACACTTGGAGAGCTAAATAGAGTCATTTTGACCAAAAACATTTTTTCAGGCCATTGGTTACCAAGAGTACTTAACCTTGTCTAAAAGCGGTGTTTTAAGACTCTAAAGGACAAAAATATAGTCATTTTGGCTAAAAAAGGTTTTCAGACCTTTGGTGAACAAATGCATTTATTTTGACTAAAAAAGGGTTTTTAGACACTTGGAGACCTAAATAGAGACCCAAACAAATGTTTCAGGCGATTGGTTACCAAATACAATTATCTTGTCAAAAACCGGCTTTTTAAGACTCTAATAGACGAAAATACAGTCATTTTGACTAATTTTTTATTTTAGACCTTTGGTGACCAAATATAGTTATTTTGACTAAAAAGGGTTTTTTAGACACTTGGAGACCAAAATAGAGTCATTTTGACCAAAAAAATGTTTTCAGATCACTGGTTACGAAATGCAATTATCTTGTCTAAAACCGGCTTTTTAAGACTCTAAAAGACAGAAATGCAATCATTTTGGCTAAAAAAAGTTTTTCAGACCTTTGGAGAACAAATGCATTTATCTTGTCAAAAACCGGCTTTTTAAGACTCTAATAGACGAAAATACAGTCATTTTGACTATTTTTTTATTTTAGACCTTTGGTGACCAAATGCAGTTATTTTGACTAATAAAGGCTTTTTAGACACTTGAAGACCAAAATAGAGTCATTTTGACCCAAACAAATGTTTCAGGCGGTTGGTTACCAAATGCAATTATCTTGTCAAAAACCGGCTTTTTAAGACTCTTTTAGACGAAAATACAATCATTTAAACTACATTTTTTGTTTAAAACCTTTGGTGACCAAATACAGATATTTTGACCAAAAGGGTCTTTTTAGACACTTGGAGACCAAAATAGAGTAATTTTGACCAAAAACATTTTTTCAGATCACTGGTAACGAAATGCAATTATCTTGTCTAAAACCGGCTTTTTAAGACTCTAAAAGACATAAATACAGTCATTTTGGCTAAAAAAGTTTTTCAGACCTTTGGTGACCAAACGTAGTTATTTTGACTAAAAAGGGCTTTTTGGACACTTGGAGACCTAAATAGAGTCATTTTGACCAAAAACAATTTTTCAGTCCATTGGTTACAAAATATAGTTTATCTTGTCTAAAAGCAGTGTTTTAAGACTCTAAAAGACAAAAATACAGTCATTTTGGCTAAAAATGTTTTTCAGACCTTTGGTGACCAAATGCAATTATCTTGTCAAAAACCGGTTTCTTAAGACTCTAAAAGACAAAAATACAGTCATTTTGGCTAAAAAAAAAGTTTTTCAGACCTTTGGTGACAAAATGCAGTTATTTTGACTAAATAGGGCTTTTAAGACACTTGGAGACCTAAATAGAGTCATTTTGACCAAAAAAATTTTTCAGGCCATTGGTTACAAATAGTACTTTACCTTGTCTAAAAGCGGTGTTTTAAGACTCTAAAATACAAAAATATAGTCATTTTGGCTAAAAAAGGTTTTCAGAACTTTGGTGAACAAATACATTTATTTTGACTAAAAAAGGGTTTTTAGACACTTGGAGACCTAAATAGAGACCCAAACAAATGTTTCAGGCGATTGGTTACCAAATGCAATTATCTTGTCAAAAACCGGCTATTTAAGACTCTTATAGACGAAAATACAGTCATTTTGACTAATTTTTTATTTCAGACCTTTGGTGACCAAATATAGTTATTTTGACTAAAAAGGGCTGTTTAGACACTTGGAGACCTAAATAGAGTCGTTTTGACCCAAACAAATGTTTCAGGCGATTGGTTACAAAATGCAATTATCTTGTCTAAAACCGGCTTTTTAAGACTCTAAAAGACAAAAATACAGTCATTTTGGCTAAAAAAGTTTTTCATACCTTTGGTGACCAAATGCAGTTATTTTGACCAAAAAAGGCTTTTTAGACACTTGGAGACCAAAATAGAGTCATTTTGACCCAAACAAATGTTTCAGGCGATTGGTTACCAAATGCAATTATCTTGTCCAAAACCGGCTTTTTAAGACTCTTATAGAAAAAAATACAATCAATATGACTACATATTTTTTTCAGACCTTTGGTGACCAAATGCAGTTATTTTGAATAAAAAGGGATTTTTAGACACATGGAGACCAAAATAGAGTCATTTTGACCAAAAAAATGTTTTCAGATCACTGGTAACGAAGTGCAATTATCTTGTCTAAAACCGGCTTTTTAAGACTCTAAAAGACAAAAATACAGTCATTTTGGCTAAATAAAAGTTTTTCAGACCTTCGGTGACCAAACGTAGTTATTTTGACTAAAAAGGGCTTTTTGGACACTTGGAGACCTAAATAGAGTCATTTTGACCAAAAACATTTTTTCAGGCCATTGGTTACCAAGAGTACTTTATCTTGTCTAAAATCGGTGTTTAAGACTCTAATAGACAAAAATACAATCATTTTGACTAATTTTTTTTTTCAGACCTTCGGTGACCAAATGCAGTTATTTTGACTAAAAATGGATTTTAAGACACATGGAGACCTAAATAGAGTCATTTCGACCACAAAAATGTTTTCAAATCACTGGTTACGAAATGCAATTATCTTGTCTAAAACTGGCTTTTAAGTTCTGTAAAAGACAAAAATACAGTAATTTTGGCTAAAAAAAAGTTTTTTCAGACCTTTGGTGAACAAATGCATTTATTTTGACTAACATAGGGTTTTTAGATACTTGGAGACCTAAATAGAGTCGTTTTGACCCAAACAAATGTTTCAGGCGATTGGTTACAAAATGCAATTATCTTGTCTAAAACCGGCTTTTTAAGACTCTAAAATATAAAAATACAGTCATTTTGGCTAAAAAAAGTTTTTCATACTTTTGGTGACCAAATGCAGTTATTTTGACTAAAAAGGGATTTTTAGACACACGGAGACCAAAATAGAGTCATTTTGACCAAAAAAAATGTTTTCAGGTCACTGGTAACGAAATGCAATTATCTTGTCTAAAACCGGCTTTTTAAGACTCTAAAATATAAAAATACAGTCATTTTGGCTAAAAAAGTTTTTCAGACCTTTGGTGACCAAACGTAGTTATTTTGCCTAAAAAGGGCTTTTTGGACACTTGGAGACCGAAATAGAGTCATTTTGACCAAAAACATTTTTTCAGGCCATTGGTTACCAAATGTAGTTTATCTTGTCTAAAAGCATTGTTTTAAGACTCTAAAAGACAAAAATACAGTCATTTTGGCTAAAAAAGTTTTTCAGACCTTTGGTGACCAAATGCAGTTATTTTGACCAAAAAAGGCTTTTTAGACACTTCGAGACCAAAATAGAATCATTTTGATCAAAAAATGTTTTCAGATCACTGCATACGAAATGCAATTATCTTGTCTAAAACCGGCTTTTTAAGACTAAAAGACAAAAATACAGTCATTTTGGCTAAAAAAGTTTTTCAAACCTTTGGTGACCAAACGAAGTTATTTTGACTAAAAAGGGCTTTTTAGACACTTGGAGACCTAAATAGAGTCATTTTGACCAAAAACATTTTTTCAGGCCATTGGTTACAAACAGTACTTTACCTTGTCTAAAAGCGGTGTTTTAAGACTCTAAAATACAAAAATATAGTCATTTTGGCTAAAAAAGGTTTTCAGAACTTTGGTGAACAAATGCATTTATTTTGACTAAAATAGGCTTTTTAGACACTTGGAGACCAAAATAGAATCATTTTGATCAAAAAAATGTTTCAGGCGATTGGTTACCAAATGCAATTATCTTGTCCAAAACCGGCTTTTTAAGACTCTAAAAGACAAAAATACAGTCATTTTGGCTAAAAAAGTTTTTCAGACCTTTGGTGACCAAATGCAGTTATTTTGACCAAAAAAGGCTTTTTAGACACATGGAGACCAAAATAGAGTCATTTTGACCAAAAAAAGTTTTCAGATCACTGGTAATGAAATGCAATTATCTTGTCTAAAACCGGCTTTTTAAGACTCTAAAAGACAAAAATACAGTCATTTTGGCTAAAAAAAGTTTTTCATACCTTTGGTGACCAAATGCAGTTATTTTGACTAAAAAAGGCTTTTTAGACACTTGGAGACCAAAATAGAGTCATTTTGACCCAAACAAATGTTTCAGGCAATTGGTTACCAAATGCAATTATCTTGTCCAAAACCGGCTTTTTAAGACTCTAAAATACAAAAATACAGTCATTTTGGCTAAAAAAAGTTTGTCAGACCTTTGGTGACCAAACGTAGTTATTTTGCCTGAAAAGGGCTTTTTGGACACTTGGAGACCTAAATAGAGTCATTTTGACCAAAAACATTTTTTCAGGCCATTGGTTAGCAAATGTAGTTTATCTTGTCTAAAAGCATTGTTTTAAGACTCTAAAAGACAAAAATACAGTCATTTTGGCTAAAAAAGTTTTTCAGACCTCTGGTGACCAAATGCAGTTATTTTGACCAAAAAAGGCTTTTTAGACACTTGGAGACCAAAATAGAATCATTTTGATCAAAAAATGTTTTCAGATCACTGCATCCGAAATGCAATTATCTTGTCTAAAACCGGCTTTTTAAGACTAAAAGACAAAAATACAGTCATTTTGGCTAAAAAAGTTTTTCAAACCTTTGGTGACCAAACGAAGTTATTTTGACTAAAAAGGGCTTTTTAGACACTTGGAGACCTAAATAGAGTCATTTTGACCAAAAACATTTTTTCAGGCCATTGGTTACCAAGAGTACTTTACCTTGTCTAAAAGCGGTGTTTTAAGACTCTAAAATACAAAAATATAGTCATTTTGGCTAAAAAAGGTTTTCAGACCTTTGGTAAACAAATGCATTTACTTTGACTAAAATAGGGTTTTTAGACACTTGGAGACCAAAATAGAGTCATTTTGACCCAAACAAATGTTTCAGGCGATCGGTTACCAAATGCAATTATCTTGTCCAAAACCGACTTTTTAAGACTCTAATAGACGAAAATACAATTATTTTGACTAAATTCTTTTTTCACACCTTCGCTGACCAAATGCAGTTATTTTGACTAAAAAGGGATTTTTAGACACATGGAGACCAAAATAGAGTCATTTTGATCAAAAAAATGTTTCCAGATCACTGGTAACGAAATGCAATTATCTTGTCTAAAACCGGCTTTTTAAGACTCTAAAATACAAAAATACAGTCATTTTGGCTAAAAAAGTTTTTCAGACCTTTGGTGACCAAACGTAGTTATTTTGCCTAAAAAGGGCTTTTTGGACACTTGGAGACCTAAATAGAGTCATTTTGACCAAAAACATTTTTTCAGGCCATTTGTTACCAAATGTAGTTTATCTTGTCTAAAAGCAGTGTTTTAAGACTCTAAAAGACAAAAATACAGTCATTTTGGCTAAAAAATTTTTTCAGACCTTTGGTGACCAAATGCAGTTATTTTGACCAAAAAAGGCTTTTTAGACACCAAAATAGAATCATTTTGATCAAAAAAAGTTTTCAGATCACTGCATACGAAATGCAATTATCTTGTCTAAAACCGGCTATTTAAGACTCTAAAAGACAAAAATACAGTTATTTTGGCTAAAAAAGTTTTTCAAACCTTTGGTGACCAAACGAAGTTATTTTGACTAAAAAGGGCTTTTTAGACACTTGGAGAGCTAAATAGAGTCATTTTGACCAAAAACATTTTTCAGGCCATTGGTTACCAAGAGTACTTAACCTTGTCTAAAAGCGGTGTTTTAAGACTTTTAAAATACAAAAATATAGTCATTTTGGCTAAAAAAGGTTTTCAGACCTTTGGTGAACAAATGCATTTATTTTGACTAAAAAAGGGTTTTTAGACGCTTGGAGACCTAAATAGAGACCCAAACAAATGTTTCAGGCGATTGGTTACCAAATACAATTATCTTGTCAAAAACCGGCTTTTTAAGACTCGAATAGACGAAAATACAGTCATTTTGACTAATTTTTTATTTCAGACCTTTGGAGACCAAATATAGTTATTTTGACTAAAAAGGGCTTTTTAGACACTTGGAGACCAAAATAGAGTCATTTTGACCAAAAAAATGTTTTCAGATCACTGGTTACGAAATGCAATTATCTTGTCTAAAACCGGCTTTTAAGACTCTAAAAGACAGAAATGCAATCATTTTGGCTAAAAAAAGTTTTTCAGACCTTTGGTGAACAAATGCAGTTATTTTGACTAAAAAAGGCTTATTAGACACTTGGAGACCAAAATAGAGTCATTTTGACCAAAAAAATGTTTTCAGATCACTGGTAACGAAATGCAATTATCTTGTCTAAAACCGGCTTTTTAAGACTCTTAAAGACAAAAATACAATCATTTTGCCAAAAAAAAGTTTTTCAGACCTTTGGTTACCAAATGCAATTATCTTGTCTAAAACCGGCTTTTTAAGACTCTAAAAGACAAAAATACAGTCATTTTGGCTAAAAAAGTTTTTCAGACCTTCGGTGGCCAATTGCAGTTATTTTGACTAAAAATGGATTTTTAGACACATGGAGACCAAAATAGAGTCATTTTGACTAGAAAGTTTTTTCAGATAACTGGTAACGAAATGCAATTATCTTGTCTAAAACCGTCTTTTTAAGACTCTAAAAGACAAAAATACAGTCATTTTGGCCAAAAAAAAGGTTTTCAGACCTTTGGTGAACAAATGCATTTATTTTGACTAAAATAGGCTTTTTAGACACTTGGAGACCAAAATAGTCATTTTGACCCAAACAAATGTTTCAGGCGATTGGTTACCAAATGCAATTATCTTTTCCAAAACCGGCTTTTTAAGACTCTAATTAGACGAAAATACAGTTATTTTGACTAAATTTGTTTTTCAGACCTTCGGTGGCCAATTGCAGTTATTTTGACTAAAAATGGATTTTTAGACACATGGAGACCAAAATAGAGTCATTTTGACTAGAAAGTTTTTTCAGATAACTGGTAACGAAATGCAATTATCTTGTCTAAAACCGTCTTTTTAAGACTCTAAAAGACAAAAATACAGTCATTTTGGCCAAAAAAAAGGTTTTCAGACCTTTGGTGAACAAATGCATTTATTTTGACTAAAATAGGCTTTTTAGACACTTGGAGACCAAAATAGTCATTTTGACCCAAACAAATGTTTCAGGCGATTGGTTACCATATGCAATTATCTTGTCCAAAACCGGCTTTTTAAGACTCTAATAGACGAAAATACAATCATTTTGACTAAATTTTTTTTCAGACCTTAGGTGACCAAATGCAGTTATTTTGACTAAAAAGGGATTTTTAGACACATGGAGACCAAAATAGAGTCATTTTGACTAAAAAGTTTTTTCAGATAACTGGTAACGAAATGCAATTATCTTGTCTAAAACCGTCTTTTTAAGACTCTAAAAGACAAAAATACAGTCAATTTGGCTAAAAAAAAGGTTTTCAGACCTTTGGTGAACAAATGCATTTATTTTGACAAAAATAGGCTTTTTAGACACTTGGAGACCAAAATAGTCATTTTGACCCAAACAAATGTTTCAGGCGATTGGTAACAAAATGCAATTATCTTGTCCAAAACCGGCTTTTTAAGACTCTAATAGACTAAAATACAATCATTTTGACTACATTTTTTTTCAGACCTTAGGTGACCAAATGCAGTTATTTTGACTAAAAAGGGATTTTTCGACACATGGAGACCAAAATAGAGTCATTTTGACCAAAAAAAGTTTTCAGATCACTGGTAACGAAATGCAATTATCTTGTCTAAAACCGGCTTTTTAAGACTCTAAAATACAAAAATATAGTCATTTTGGCTAAAAAAGGTTTTCAGACCTTTGGTGAACAAATGCATTTATTTTGACTAAAATAGGGTTTTTAGACACTTGGAGATCTAAATAGAGTCGTTTTGACCCAAACAAATGTTTCAGACGATTGGTTACCAAATGCAATTATCTTGTCAAAAACCGGCATTTTAAGACTCTAATAGACGAAAATACAGTCATTTTGACTAATTTTTTATTTCAGACCTTTGGTGACCAAATATAGTTATTTTGACTAAAAAAGGCTTTTTAGACACTTGGAGACCAAAATAGAGTCATTTTGACCAAAAATATGTTTTCAGATCACTGGTAACGAAATGCAATTATCTTGTCTAAAACTAGCATTTTAAGACTCTAAATGACAAAAATACAGTCATTTTGGCTAAAAAAAGTTTTTCAGACCTTTGGTGACAAAATGCAGTTATTTTGACTAAAAAAGGCTTTTTAGACACTTGGAGACCAAAATAGAGTCATTTTGACCAAAAAAATGTTTTCAGATCACTGGTAACGAAATGCAATTATCTTGTCTAAAACCGGCTTTTTAAGACTCTTAAAGACAAAAATACAATCATTTTGCCAAAAAAAAGTTTTTCAGACCTTTGGTTACCAAATGCAATTATCTTGTCTAAAACCGGCTTTTTAAGACTCTAAAAGACAAAAATACAGTCATTTTGGCTAAAAAAGTTTTTCATACCTTTGGTGACCAAATGCAATAATCTTGTCCAAAACCGGCTTTTTAAGACTCTAATAGACTAAAATACAATCATTTTGACTACATTTTTTTTCAGACCTTAGGTGAGTTCTTTTGACTAAAAAGGGATTTTTAGACACATGGAGACCAAAATAGAGTCATTTTGACTAAAAAGTTTTTTCAGATAACTGGTAACGAAATGCAATTATCTTGTCTAAAACCGTCTTTTTAAGACTCTAGCTAAAAAAAAAAAGTTTTTCAGACCTTTGGTGACAAAATGCAGTTATTTTGACTAAAAAAGGCTTTTTAGACACTTGGAGACCAAAATAGAGTCATTTTGACCAAAAAAATGTTTTCAGATCACTGGTAACGAAATGCAATTATCTTGTCTAAAACCGGCTTTTTAAGACTCTTAAAGACAAAAATACAATCATTTTGCCAAAAAAAAGTTTTTCAGACCTTTGGTTACCAAATGCAATTATCTTGTCTAAAACCGGCTTTTTAAGACTCTAAAAGACAAAAATACAGTCATTTTGGCTAAAAAAGTTTTTCATACCTTTGGTGACCAAATGCAATAATCTTGTCCAAAACCGGCTTTTTAAGACTCTAATAGACTAAAATACAATCATTTTGACTACATTTTTTTTCAGACCTTAGGTGAGTTCTTTTGACTAAAAAGGGATTTTTAGACACATGGAGACCAAAATAGAGTCATTTTGACCAAAAAAATGTTTTCAGATCACTGGTAACAAAATGCAATTATCTTGTCTAAAACCGGCTTTTTAAGACTCTTAAAGACAAAAATACAATCATTTTGCCAAAAAAAGGTTTTCAGACCTTTGGTTACCAAATGCAATTATCTTGTCCAAAACCGGCTTTTTAAGACTCTAATAGACTAAAATACAATTATTTTGACAAAATTTTTTTTCAGACCTTCGGTGACCAAATGCAGTTATTTTGACTAAAAGTGGCTTTTTAGACACATTGAGACCAAAATAGAGTAATTTTGACCAAAAAAATGTTTTCAGATCACTTATCTTGTCTAAAACCGGCTTTTTAAGACTCTAAAATACAAAAATATAGTCATTTTGGCTAAAAAAAAAGGTTTTCAGACCTTTGGTGAACAAATGCATTTATTTTGACTAAAATAGGGTTTTTAGACATTTGGAGACCTAAATAGAGTCGTTTTGACCCAAACAAATGTTTCATGCGATTGGTTACCAAATGCAATTATCTTGTCAAAAACCGGCTATTTAAGACTCTTATAGACGAAAATACAGTCATTTTGACTAATTTTTTATTTCAGACCTTTGGTGACCAAATATAGTTATTTTGACTAAAAAGGGCTTTTTAGACACTTGGAGACCTAAATAGAGTCGTTTTGACCCAAACAAATGTTTCAGGCGATTGGTTACAAAATGCAATTATCTTGTCTAAAACCGGCTTTTTAAGACTCTAAAAGACAAAAATACAGTCATTTTGGCTAAAAACGTTTTTCATACCTTTGGTGACCAAATGCAGTTATTTTGACTAAAAAAGGCTTTTTAGACAGTTGGAGACCAAAATAGAGTCATTTTGACCCAAACAATTGTTTCAGGTGATTGGTTACCAAATGCAATTATCTTGTCCAAAACCGGCTTTTTAAGACTCTAATAGACGAAAATACAATTATTTTGACTAAATTTTTTTTCAGACCTTCGCTGACCAAATGCAGTTATTTTGACTAAAAAGGGATTTTTAGACACATGGAGTCCAAAATAGAGTCATTTTGACCAAAAAAATGTTTTCAGATCACTGGTAACGAAATGCAATTATCTTGTCTAAAGCCGGCTTTTTAAGACTCTAAAAGACAAAAATAGTCATTTTGGCTAAAAAAAAGTTTTTCAGACCTTTGGTGACAAAATGCAGTTATTTTGACTAAAAATGGCTTTTTAGACACTTGGAGACCAAAATAGGGTCATTTTGACCAAAAAAATGTTTTCAGATCACTGGTAACGAAATGCAATTATCTTGTCTAAAACCGGCTTTTTAAGACACTAAAAGACAAAAATACAATCATTTTGCCAAAAAAAGGTTTTCAGACCTTTGGTTACCAAATGCAATAATCTTGTCCAAAACCGGCTTTTTAAGACTCTAATAGACGAAAATACAATCATTTTGACAAAAATTTTTTTCAGACCTTCGGTGACCAAATGCAGTTATTTTGACTAAAAAGGGATTTTTAGACACATGGAGACCAAAATAGAGTCATTTTGACCAAAAAAATGTTTTCAGATCACTGGTAACGAAATGCAATTATCTTGTCTAAAACCGGCTTTTAAGACTCTAAAAGACAAAAATACAGTCATTTTGGCTAAAAAAGTTTTTCAGACCTTTGGTGACCAAATGCATTTATTTTGACCAAAATAGGCTTTTTAGACACTTGGAGACCAAAATAGTCATTTTGACCCAAACAAATGTTTCAGGCGATTGGTAACGAAATGCAATTATCTTGTCCAAAACCGGCTTTTTAAGACTCTAATAGACTAAAATACAATCATTTTGACTACATATTTTTTTCAGACCTTAGGTGACCAAATGCAGTTATTTTGACTAAAAAGGGATTTTTAGACACATGGAGACCAAAATAGAGTCATTTTGACCAAAAAAATGTTTTCAGATCACTGGTAACGAAATGCAATTATCTTGTCTAAAACCAGCTTTTTAAGACTCTAAAATACAAAAATATAGTCATTTTGGCTAAAAAAGGTTCTCAGACCTTTGGTGAACAAATGCATTTATTTTGACTAAAATAGGGTTTTTAGACACTTGGAGATCTAAATAGAGTCGTTTTGACCCAAACAAATGTTTCAGACGATTGGTTACCAAATGCAATTATCTTGTCAAAAACCGGCATTTTAAGACTCTAATAGACGAAAATACAGTCATTTTGACTAATTTTTTATTTCAGACCTTTGGTGACCAAATATAGTTATTTTGACTAAAAAAGGCTTTTTAGACACTTGGAGACCAAAATAGAGTCATTTTGACCAAAAATATGTTTTCAGATCACTGGTAACGAAATGCAATTATCTTGTCTAAAACTAGCATTTTAAGACTCTAAATGACAAAAATACAGTCATTTTGGCTAAAAAAAAGTTTTTCAGACCTTTGGTGACAAAATGCAGTTATTTTGACTAAAAAAGGCTTTTTAGACACTTGGAGACCAAAATAGAGTCATTTTGACCAAAAAAATGTTTTCAGATCACTGGTAACGAAATGCAATTATCTTGTCTAAAACCGGCTTTTTAAGACTCTTAAAGACAAAAATACAATCATTTTGCCAAAAAAAAGTTTTTCAGACCTTTGGTTACCAAATGCAATTATCTTGT
Organism: Pelophylax lessonae; assembly: GCF_965119305.1. NCBI lineage: Eukaryota > Metazoa > Chordata > Amphibia > Anura > Ranidae > Pelophylax > Pelophylax lessonae. Next base: position 152,501,741 of record NC_138773.1, read on the forward strand.
CTAAAACCGGCTTTTTAAGACTCTAAAAGACAAAAATACAGTCATTTTGGCTAAAAAAGTTTTTCATACCTTTGGTGACCAAATGCAGCTATTTTGACTAAAAAAGGCTTTTTAGACACTTGGAGACCAAAATAGAGTCATTTTGACCCAAACAAATGTTTCAGGTGATTGGTTACCAAATGCAATTATCTTGTCCAAAACCGGCTTTTTAAGACTCTAATAGACGAAAATACAATTATTTTGACAAAATTTTTTTTTCAGACCTTCGCTGACCAAATGCAGTTATTTTGACTAAAAAGGGATTTTTAGACACATGGAGACCAAAATAGAGTCATTTTGACTAAAAAGTTTTTTCAGATAACTGGTAACGATATGCAATTATCTTGTCTAAAACCGTCTTTTTAAGACTCTAAAAGACAAAAATACAGTCATTTTGGCTAAAAAAAAGGTTTTCAGACCTTTGGTGAACAAATGCATTTATTTTGACTAAAATAGGCTTTTTAGACACTTGGAGACCAAAATAGTCATTTTGACCCAAACAAATGTTTCAGGCGATTGGTAACCAAATGCAATTATCTTGTCCAAAACCGGCTTTTTAAGACTCTAATAGACTAAAATACAATCTTTTTGACTACATTTTTTTTCAGACCTTAGGTGACCAAAATAGAGTCATTTTGACCCAAACAAATGTTTCAGGCGATTGGTTACCAAATGCAATTATCTTTTCCAAAACCGGCTTTTTAAGACTCTAATTAGACGAAAATACAATTATTTTGACTAAATTTGTTTTTCAGACCTTCGGTGGCCAAATGCAGTTATTTTGACTAAAAAGGGATTTTTAGACACATGGAGACCAAAATAGAGTCATTTTGACTAAAAAGTTTTTTCAGATAACTGGTAACGAAATGCAATTATCTTGTCTAAAACCGTCTTTTTAAGACTCTAGCAAAAATGACAATAGTCATTTTTGCTAAAGAAAAAAGTTTTTCAGACCTTTGGTGACAAAATGCAGTTATTTTGACTAAAAAAGGCTTTTTAGACACTTGGAGACCAAAATAGAGTCATTTTGACCAAAAAAATGTTTTCAGATCACTGGTAACGAAATGCAATTATCTTGTCTAAAACCGGCTTTTTAAGACTCTTAAAGACAAAAATACAATCATTTTGCCAAAAAAAGGTTTTCAGACCTTTGGTTACCAAATGCAATTATCTTGTCCAAAACCGGCTTTTTAAGACTCTAATAGACTAAAATACAATTATTTTGACAAAATCTTTTTTCAGACCTTCGGTGACCAAATGAAGTTATTTTGACTAAAAGTGGCTTTTTAGACACATTGAGACCAAAATAGAGTAATTTTGACCAAAAAAATGTTTTCAGATCACTTATCTTGTCTAAAACCGGCTTTTTAAGACTCTAAAAGACAAAAATACAGTCATTTTGGCTAAAAAAAAGTTTTTCAGACCTTTGGTGACAAAATGCAGTTATTTTGACTAAATAGGGCTTTTAAGACACTTGGAGACCTAAATAGAGTCATTTTGACCAAAAAAATTTTTTCAGGCCATTGGTTACAAATAGTACTTTACCTTGTCTAAAAGCGGTGTTTTAAGACTCTAAAATACAAAAATATAGTCATTTTGGCTAAAAAAAAAAGGTTTTCAGACCTTTGGTGAACAAATGCATTTATTTTGACTAAAATAGGGTTTTTAGACATTTGGAGACCTAAATAGAGTCGTTTTGACCCAAACAAATGTTTCATGCGATTGGTTACCAAATGCAATTATCTTGTCAAAACCCGGCTATTTAAGACTCTTATAGACGAAAATACAGTCATTTTGACTAATTTTTTATTTCAGACCTTTGGTGACCAAATATAGTTATTTTGACTAAAAAGGGCTTTTTAGACACTTGGAGACCTAAATAGAGTCGTTTTGACCCAAACAAATGTTTCAGGCGATTGGTTACAAAATGCAATTATCTTGTCTAAAACCGGCTTTTTAAGACTCTAAAAGACAAAAATACAGTCATTTTGGCTAAAAACGTTTTTCATACCTTTGGTGACCAAATGCAGTTATTTTGACTAAAAAAGGCTTTTTAGACAGTTGGAGACCAAAATAGAGTCATTTTGACCCAAACAATTGTTTCAGGTGATTGGTTACCAAATGCAATTATCTTGTCCAAAACCGGCTTTTTAAGACTCTAATAGACGAAAATACAATTATTTTGACTAAATTTTTTTTCAGACCTTCGCTGACCAAATGCAGTTATTTTGACTAAAAAGGGATTTTTAGACACATGGAGACCAAATTAGAGTCATTTTGACCAAAAAAATGTTTTCAGATCACTGGTAACGAAATGCAATTATCTTGTCTAAAGCCGGCTTTTTAAGACTCTTAAAGACAAAAATAGTCATTTTGGCTAAAAAAAAGTTTTTCAGACCTTTGGTGACAAAATGCAGTTATTTTGATTAAAAATGGCTTTTTAGACACTTGGAGACCAAAATAGGGTCATTTTGACCAAAAAAATGTTTTCAGATCACTGGTAACGAAATGCAATTATCTTGTCTAAAACCGGCTTTTTAAGACACTAAAAGACAAAAATACAATCATTTTGCCAAAAAAAGGTTTTCAGACCTTTGGTTACCAAATGCAATAATCTTGTCCAAAACCGGCTTTTTAAGACTCTAATAGACGAAAATACAATCATTTTGACAAAATTTTTTTTCAGACCTTCGGTGACCAAATGCAGTTATTTTGACTAAAAAGGGATTTTTAGACACATGGAGACCAAAATAGAGTCATTTTGACCAAAAAAATGTTTTCAGATCACTGGTAACGAAATGCAATTATCTTGTCTAAAACCGGCTTTTAAGACTCTAAAAGACAAAAATACAGTCATTTTGGCTTAAAAAGTTTTTCAGACCTTTGGTGACCAAATGCAGTTATTTTGACTAAAAAAGGCTTTTCAGACACTTGGAGACCAAAATAGAGTCATTTTGACTAAATTTTTTTTTTCAGACCTTCGCTGACCAAATGCAGTTATTTTGACTAAAAAGGGATTTTTAGACACATGGAGACCAAAATAGAGTCATTTTGACCAAAAAAATGTTTTCAGATCACTGGTAACGAAATGCAATTATCTTGTCTAAAACCAGCTTTTTAAGACTCTTAAAGACAAAAATATAGTCATTTTGGCTAAAAAAGTTTTTCAGACCTTTGGTGACCAAACGTAGTTATTTTGACTAAAAAGGTTTTTTTGGACACTTGGAGACCTAAATAGAGTCATTTTGACCAAAAACAATTTTTCAGTCCATTGGTTACAAAATATAGTTTATCTTGTCTAAAAGCAGTGTTTTAAGACTCTAAAAGACAAAAATAAAGTCATTTTGGCTAAAAATGTTTTTCAGACCTTTGGTGACCAAATGCAATTTATCTTGTAAAAAAACGGCTTTTTAAGACTCTAATAGACGAAAATACAGTCATTTTGACTAATTTTTTATTTCAGACATTTGGTGACCAAATATAGTTATTTTGACTAAAAAAGGCTTTTTAGACACTTGGAGACCAAAATAGAGTCATTTTGACCCAAACAAATGTTTCAGGCGATTGGTTACCAAATGCAATTATCTTGTCCAAAACCGGCTTTTTAAGACTCTAATAGACGAAAGTTCAATCATTTTGACTAGATTTTTTTTCTAACCTTCGGTGACCAAATGCAGTTATTTTGACTAAAAAGGGATTTTTAGACACATGGAGACCAAAATAGAGTCATTTTGACCAAAAAAATGTTTTCAGATCACTGGTAACGAAATGCAATTATCTTGTCTAAAACCGGCTTTTTAAGACTCTAAAAGACAAAAATACAGTCGTTTTGGCTAAAAAAGTTTTTCAGACCTTTGGTGACCAAATGCAGTTATTTTGACTAAAAAAGGCTTTTTAGACACTTGGAGACCAAAATAGAGTCATTTTGACCCAAACAAATGTTTCAGGCGATTGATTACCAAATGCAATTATCTTGTCCAAAACCGGCTTTTTAAGACTCTAATTAGACGAAAATACAATTATTTTGACTAAATTTGTTTTTCAGACCTTCGGTGACCAAATGCAGTTATTTTGACTAAAAAGGGATTTTTAGACACATGGAGACCAAAATAGAGTCATTTTGACTAAAAAGTTTTTTCAGATAACTGGTAACGAAATGCAATTATCTTGTCTAAAACCGTCTTTTTAAGACTCTAAAAGACAAAAATACAGTCATTTTGGCTAAAAAAAGGTTTTCAGACCTTTGGTGAACAAATGCATTTATTTTGACTAAAATAGGCTTTTTAGACACTTGGAGACCAAAATAGTCATTTTGACCCAAACAAATGTTTCAGGCGATTGGTAACCAAATGCAATTATCTTGTCCAAAACCGGCTTTTTAAGACTCTAATAGACTAAAATACAATCATTTTGACTACATTTTTTTTCAGACCTTAGGTGACCAAAATAGTCATTTTGACCCAAACAAATGTTTCAGGCGATTGGTTACCAATTGCAATTATCTTGTCCAAAACCGGCTTTTTAAGACTCTAATTAGACGAAAATACAATTATTTTGACTAAATTTGTTTTTCAGACCTTCAGTAGCCAAATGCAGTTATTTTGACTAAAAAGGGATTTTTAGACACATGGAGACCAAAATAGAGTCATTTTGACTAAAAAGTTTTTTCAGATAACTGGTAACGAAATGCAATTATCTTGTCTAAAACCGTCTTTTTAAGACTCTAAAAGACAAAAATACAGTCATTTTGGCCAAAAAAAAGGTTTTCAGACCTTTGGTGAACAAATGCATTTATTTTGACCAAAATAGGCTTTTTAGACACTTGGAGACCAAAATAGTCATTTTGACCCAAACAAATGTTTCAGGCGATTGGTAACCAAATGCAATTATCTTGTCCAAAACCGGCTTTTTAAGACTCTAATAGACTAAAATACAATCATTTTGACTACATTTTTTTTCAGACCTTAGGTGAGTTCTTTTGACTAAAAAGGGATTTTTAGACACATGGAGACCAAAATAGAGTCATTTTGACTAAAAAGTTTTTTCAGATAACTGGTAACGAAATGCAATTATCTTGTCTAAAACCGTCTTTTTAAGACTCTAAAAGACAAAAATACAGTCATTTTGACTAAAAAAAAGGTTTTCAGACCTTTGGTGAACAAATGCATTTATTTTGACTATAATAGGCTTTTTAGACACTTGGAGACCAAAATAGTCATTTTGACCCAAACAAATGTTTCAGGTGATTGGTTACCAAATGCAATTATCTTGTCCAAAACCGGCTTTTTAAGACTCTAATAGACGAAAATACAATTATTTTGACAAAATTTTTTTTTCAGACCTTCGCTGACCAAATGCAGTTATTTTGACTAAAAAGGGATTTTTAGACACATGGAGACCAAAATAGAGTCATTTTGACTAAAAAGTTTTTTCAGATAACTGGTAACGAAATGCAATTATCTTGTCTAAAACCGTCTTTTTAAGACTCTAAAAGACAAAAATACAGTCATTTTGGCTAAAAAAAGGTTTTCAGACCTTTGGTGAACAAATGCATTTATTTTGACTAAAATAGGCTTTTTAGACACTTGGAGACCAAAATAGAGTCATTTTGACCCAAACAAATGTTTCAGGCGATTGGTTACAAAATGCAATTATCTTGTCTAAAACCGGCTTTTTAAGACTCTAAAAGACAAAAATACAGTCATTTTGGCTAAAAACGTTTTTCATACCTTTGGTGACCAAATGCAGTTATTTTGACTAAAAAAGGCTTTTTAGACAGTTGGAGACCAAAATAGAGTCATTTTGACCCAAACAATTGTTTCAGGTGATTGGTTACCAAATGCAATTATCTTGTCCAAAACCGGCTTTTTAAGACTCTAATAGACGAAAATACAATTATTTTGACTAAATTTTTTTTCAGACCTTCGCTGACCAAATGCAGTTATTTTGACTAAAAAGGGATTTTTAGACACATGGAGACCAAATTAGAGTCATTTTGACCAAAAAAATGTTTTCAGATCACTGGTAACGAAATGCAATTATCTTGTCTAAAGCCGGCTTTTTAAGACTCTTAAAGACAAAAATAGTCATTTTGGCTAAAAAAAAGTTTTTCAGACCTTTGGTGACAAAATGCAGTTATTTTGATTAAAAATGGCTTTTTAGACACTTGGAGACCAAAATAGGGTCATTTTGACCAAAAAAATGTTTTCAGATCACTGGTAACGAAATGCAATTATCTTGTCTAAAACCGGCTTTTTAAGACACTAAAAGACAAAAATACAATCATTTTGCCAAAAAAAGGTTTTCAGACCTTTGGTTACCAAATGCAATAATCTTGTCCAAAACCGGCTTTTTAAGACTCTAATAGACGAAAATACAATCATTTTGACAAAATTTTTTTTCAGACCTTCGGTGACCAAATGCAGTTATTTTGACTAAAAAGGGATTTTTAGACACATGGAGACCAAAATAGAGTCATTTTGACCAAAAAAATGTTTTCAGATCACTGGTAACGAAATGCAATTATCTTGTCTAAAACCGGCTTTTAAGACTCTAAAAGACAAAAATACAGTCATTTTGGCTTAAAAAGTTTTTCAGACCTTTGGTGACCAAATGCAGTTATTTTGACTAAAAAAGGCTTTTCAGACACTTGGAGACCAAAATAGAGTCATTTTGACTAAATTTTTTTTTTCAGACCTTCGCTGACCAAATGCAGTTATTTTGACTAAAAAGGGATTTTTAGACACATGGAGACCAAAATAGAGTCATTTTGACCAAAAAAATGTTTTCAGATCACTGGTAACGAAATGCAATTATCTTGTCTAAAACCAGCTTTTTAAGACTCTTAAAGACAAAAATATAGTCATTTTGGCTAAAAAAGTTTTTCAGACCTTTGGTGACCAAACGTAGTTATTTTGACTAAAAAGGTTTTTTTGGACACTTGGAGACCTAAATAGAGTCATTTTGACCAAAAACAATTTTTCAGTCCATTGGTTACAAAATATAGTTTATCTTGTCTAAAAGCAGTGTTTTAAGACTCTAAAAGACAAAAATAAAGTCATTTTGGCTAAAAATGTTTTTCAGACCTTTGGTGACCAAATGCAATTATCTTGTAAAAAAACGGCTTTTTAAGACTCTAATAGACGAAAATACAGTCATTTTGACTAATTTTTTATTTCAGACATTTGGTGACCAAATATAGTTATTTTGACTAAAAAAGGCTTTTTAGACACTTGGAGACCAAAATAGAGTCATTTTGACCCAAACAAATGTTTCAGGCGATTGGTTACCAAATGCAATTATCTTGTCCAAAACCGGCTTTTTAAGACTCTAATAGACGAAAGTTCAATCATTTTGACTAGATTTTTTTTCTAACCTTCGGTGACCAAATGCAGTTATTTTGACTAAAAAGGGATTTTTAGACACATGGAGACCAAAATAGAGTCATTTTGACCAAAAAAATGTTTTCAGATCACTGGTAACGAAATGCAATTATCTTGTCTAAAACCGGCTTTTTAAGACTCTAAAAGACAAAAATACAGTCGTTTTGGCTAAAAAAGTTTTTCAGACCTTTGGTGACCAAATGCAGTTATTTTGACTAAAAAAGGCTTTTTAGACACTTGGAGACCAAAATAGAGTCATTTTGACCCAAACAAATGTTTCAGGCGATTGATTACCAAATGCAATTATCTTGTCCAAAACCGGCTTTTTAAGACTCTAATTAGACGAAAATACAATTATTTTGACTAAATTTGTTTTTCAGACTTTCGGTGACCAAATGCAGTTATTTTGACTAAAAAGGGATTTTTAGACACATGGAGACCAAAATAGAGTCATTTTGACTAAAAAGTTTTTTCAGATAACTGGTAACGAAATGCAATTATCTTGTCTAAAACCGTCTTTTTAAGACTCTAAAAGACAAAAATACAGTCATTTTGACTAAAAAAAAGGTTTTCAGACCTTTGGTGAACAAATGCATTTATTTTGACTATAATAGGCTTTTTAGACACTTGGAGACCAAAATAGTCATTTTGACCCAAACAAATGTTTCAGGTGATTGGTTACCAAATGCAATTATCTTGTCCAAAACCGGCTTTTTAAGACTCTAATAGACGAAAATACAATTATTTTGACAAAATTTTTTTTTCAGACCTTCGCTGACCAAATGCAGTTATTTTGACTAAAAAGGGATTTTTAGACACATGGAGACCAAAATAGAGTCATTTTGACTAAAAAGTTTTTTCAGATAACTGGTAACGAAATGCAATTATCTTGTCTAAAACCGTCTTTTTAAGACTCTAAAAGACAAAAATACAGTCATTTTGGCTAAAAAAAGGTTTTCAGACCTTTGGTGAACAAATGCATTTATTTTGACTAAAATAGGCTTTTTAGACACTTGGAGACCAAAATAGTCATTTTGACCCAAACAAATGTTTCAGGCGATTGGTAACCAAATGCAATTATCTTGTCCAAAACCGGCTTTTTAAGACTCTAATAGACTAAAATACAATCATTTTGACTACATTTTTTTTCAGACCTTAGGTGACCAAAATAGTCATTTTGACCCAAACAAATGTTTCAGGCGATTGGTTACCAATTGCAATTATCTTGTCCAAAACCGGCTTTTTAAGACTCTAATTAGACGAAAATACAATTATTTTGACTAAATTTGTTTTTCAGACCTTCAGTAGCCAAATGCAGTTATTTTGACTAAAAAGGGATTTTTAGACACATGGAGACCAAAATAGAGTCATTTTGACTAAAAAGTTTTTTCAGATAACTGGTAACGAAATGCAATTATCTTGTCTAAAACCGTCTTTTTAAGACTCTAAAAGACAAAAATACAGTCATTTTGGCCAAAAAAAAGGTTTTCAGACCTTTGGTGAACAAATGCATTTATTTTGACCAAAATAGGCTTTTTAGACACTTGGAGACCAAAATAGTCATTTTGACCCAAACAAATGTTTCAGGCGATTGGTAACCAAATGCAATTATCTTGTCCAAAACCGGCTTTTTAAGACTCTAATAGACTAAAATACAATCATTTTGACTACATTTTTTTTCAGACCTTAGGTGAGTTCTTTTGACTAAAAAGGGATTTTTAGACACATGGAGACCAAAATAGAGTCATTTTGACTAAAAAGTTTTTTCAGATAACTGGTAACGAAATGCAATTATCTTGTCTAAAACCGTCTTTTTAAGACTCTAAAAGACAAAAATACAGTCATTTTGACTAAAAAAAAGGTTTTCAGACCTTTGGTGAACAAATGCATTTATTTTGACTATAATAGGCTTTTTAGACACTTGGAGACCAAAATAGTCATTTTGACCCAAACAAATGTTTCAGGTGATTGGTTACCAAATGCAATTATCTTGTCCAAAACCGGCTTTTTAAGACTCTAATAGACGAAAATACAATTATTTTGACAAAATTTTTTTTTCAGACCTTCGCTGACCAAATGCAGTTATTTTGACTAAAAAGGGATTTTTAGACACATGGAGACCAAAATAGAGTCATTTTGACTAAAAAGTTTTTTCAGATAACTGGTAACGAAATGCAATTATCTTGTCTAAAACCGTCTTTTTAAGACTCTAAAAGACAAAAATACAGTCATTTTGGCTAAAAAAAGGTTTTCAGACCTTTGGTGAACAAATGCATTTATTTTGACTAAAATAGGCTTTTTAGACACTTGGAGACCAAAATAGAGTCATTTTGACCCAAACAAATGTTTCAGGCGATTGATTACCAAATGCAATTATCTTGTCCAAAACCGGCTTTTTAAGACTCTAATTAGACGAAAATACAATTATTTTGACTAAATTTGTTTTTCAGACCTTCGGTGACCAAATGCAGTTATTTTGACTAAAAAGGGATTTTTAGACACATGGAGACCAAAATAGAGTCATTTTGACTAAAAAGTTTTTTCAGATAACTGGTAACGAAATGCAATTATCCTGTCTAAAACCGTCTTTTTAAGACTCTAAAAGACAAAAATACAGTCATTTTGACTAAAAAAAAGGTTTTCAGACCTTTGGTGAACAAATGCATTTATTTTGACTATAATAGGCTTTTTAGACACTTGGAGACCAAAATAGTCATTTTGACCCAAACAAATGTTTCAGGCGATTGGTTACCAATTGCAATTATCTTGTCCAAAACCGGCTTTTTAAGACTCTAATTAGACGAAAATACAATTATTTTGACTAAATTTGTTTTTCAGACCTTCAGTAGCCAAATGCAGTTATTTTGACTAAAAAGGGATTTTTAGACACATGGAGACCAAAATAGAGTCATTTTGACTAAAAAGTTTTTTCAGATAACTGGTAACGAAATGCAATTATCTTGTCTAAAACCGTCTTTTTAAGACTCTAAAAGACAAAAATACAGTCATTTTGGCCAAAAAAAAGGTTTTCAGACCTTTGGTGAACAAATGCATTTATTTTGACCAAAATAGGCTTTTTAGACACTTGGAGACCAAAATAGTCATTTTGACCCAAACAAATGTTTCAGGCGATTGGTAACCAAATGCAATTATCTTGTCCAAAACCGGCTTTTTAAGACTCTAATAGACTAAAATACAATCATTTTGACTACATTTTTTTTCAGACCTTAGGTGAGTTCTTTTGACTAAAAAGGGATTTTTAGACACATGGAGACCAAAATAGAGTCATTTTGACTAAAAAGTTTTTTCAGATAACTGGTAACGAAATGCAATTATCTTGTCTAAAACCGTCTTTTTAAGACTCTAAAAGACAAAAATACAGTCATTTTGACTAAAAAAAAGGTTTTCAGACCTTTGGTGAACAAATGCATTTATTTTGACTATAATAGGCTTTTTAGACACTTGGAGACCAAAATAGTCATTTTGACCCAAACAAATGTTTCAGGTGATTGGTTACCAAATGCAATTATCTTGTCCAAAACCGGCTTTTTAAGACTCTAATAGACGAAAATACAATTATTTTGACAAAATTTTTTTTTCAGACCTTCGCTGACCAAATGCAGTTATTTTGACTAAAAAGGGATTTTTAGACACATGGAGACCAAAATAGAGTCATTTTGACTAAAAAGTTTTTTCAGATAACTGGTAACGAAATGCAATTATCTTGTCTAAAACCGTCTTTTTAAGACTCTAAAAGACAAAAATACAGTCATTTTGGCTAAAAAAAGGTTTTCAGACCTTTGGTGAACAAATGCATTTATTTTGACTAAAATAGGCTTTTTAGACACTTGGAGACCAAAATAGTCATTTTGACCCAAACAAATGTTTCAGGCGATTGGTAACCAAATGCAATTATCTTGTCCAAAACCGGCTTTTTAAGACTCTAATAGACTAAAATACAATCATTTTGACTACATTTTTTTTCAGACCTTAGGTGACCAAAATAGTCATTTTGACCCAAACAAATGTTTCAGGCGATTGGTTACCAATTGCAATTATCTTGTCCAAAACCGGCTTTTTAAGACTCTAATTAGACGAAAATACAATTATTTTGACTAAATTTGTTTTTCAGACCTTCAGTAGCCAAATGCAGTTATTTTGACTAAAAAGGGATTTTTAGACACATGGAGACCAAAATAGAGTCATTTTGACTAAAAAGTTTTTTCAGATAACTGGTAACGAAATGCAATTATCTTGTCTAAAACCGTCTTTTTAAGACTCTAAAAGACAAAAATACAGTCATTTTGGCCAAAAAAAAGGTTTTCAGACCTTTGGTGAACAAATGCATTTATTTTGACCAAAATAGGCTTTTTAGACACTTGGAGACCAAAATAGTCATTTTGACCCAAACAAATGTTTCAGGCGATTGGTAACCAAATGCAATTATCTTGTCCAAAACCGGCTTTTTAAGACTCTAATAGACTAAAATACAATCATTTTGACTACATTTTTTTTCAGACCTTAGGTGAGTTCTTTTGACTAAAAAGGGATTTTTAGACACATGGAGACCAAAATAGAGTCATTTTGACTAAAAAGTTTTTTCAGATAACTGGTAACGAAATGCAATTATCTTGTCTAAAACCGTCTTTTTAAGACTCTAAAAGACAAAAATACAGTCATTTTGACTAAAAAAAAGGTTTTCAGACCTTTGGTGAACAAATGCATTTATTTTGACTATAATAGGCTTTTTAGACACTTGGAGACCAAAATAGTCATTTTGACCCAAACAAATGTTTCAGGTGATTGGTTACCAAATGCAATTATCTTGTCCAAAACCGGCTTTTTAAGACTCTAATAGACGAAAATACAATTATTTTGACAAAATTTTTTTTTCAGACCTTCGCTGACCAAATGCAGTTATTTTGACTAAAAAGGGATTTTTAGACACATGGAGACCAAAATAGAGTCATTTTGACTAAAAAGTTTTTTCAGATAACTGGTAACGAAATGCAATTATCTTGTCTAAAACCGTCTTTTTAAGACTCTAAAAGACAAAAATACAGTCATTTTGGCTAAAAAAAGGTTTTCAGACCTTTGGTGAACAAATGCATTTATTTTGACTAAAATAGGCTTTTTAGACACTTGGAGACCAAAATAGAGTCATTTTGACCCAAACAAATGTTTCAGGCGATTGATTACCAAATGCAATTATCTTGTCCAAAACCGGCTTTTTAAGACTCTAATTAGACGAAAATACAATTATTTTGACTAAATTTGTTTTTCAGACCTTCGGTGACCAAATGCAGTTATTTTGACTAAAAAGGGATTTTTAGACACATGGAGACCAAAATAGAGTCATTTTGACTAAAAAGTTTTTTCAGATAACTGGTAACGAAATGCAATTATCTTGTCTAAAACCGTCTTTTTAAGACTCTAAAAGACAAAAATACAGTCATTTTGACTAAAAAAAAGGTTTTCAGACCTTTGGTGAACAAATGCATTTATTTTGACTATAATAGGCTTTTTAGACACTTGGAGACCAAAATAGTCATTTTGACCCAAACAAATGTTTCAGGCGATTGGTTACCAATTGCAATTATCTTGTCCAAAACCGGCTTTTTAAGACTCTAATTAGACGAAAATACAATTATTTTGACTAAATTTGTTTTTCAGACCTTCAGTAGCCAAATGCAGTTATTTTGACTAAAAAGGGATTTTTAGACACATGGAGACCAAAATAGAGTCATTTTGACTAAAAAGTTTTTTCAGATAACTGGTAACGAAATGCAATTATCTTGTCTAAAACCGTCTTTTTAAGACTCTAAAAGACAAAAATACAGTCATTTTGGCCAAAAAAAAGGTTTTCAGACCTTTGGTGAACAAATGCATTTATTTTGACCAAAATAGGCTTTTTAGACACTTGGAGACCAAAATAGTCATTTTGACCCAAACAAATGTTTCAGGCGATTGGTAACCAAATGCAATTATCTTGTCCAAAACCGGCTTTTTAAGACTCTAATAGACTAAAATACAATCATTTTGACTACATTTTTTTTCAGACCTTAGGTGAGTTCTTTTGACTAAAAAGGGATTTTTAGACACATGGAGACCAAAATAGAGTCATTTTGACTAAAAAGTTTTTTCAGATAACTGGTAACGAAATGCAATTATCTTGTCTAAAACCGTCTTTTTAAGACTCTAAAAGACAAAAATACAGTCATTTTGACTAAAAAAAAGGTTTTCAGACCTTTGGTGAACAAATGCATTTATTTTGACTATAATAGGCTTTTTAGACACTTGGAGACCAAAATAGTCATTTTGACCCAAACAAATGTTTCAGGTGATTGGTTACCAAATGCAATTATCTTGTCCAAAACCGGCTTTTTAAGACTCTAATAGACGAAAATACAATTATTTTGACAAAATTTTTTTTTCAGACCTTCGCTGACCAAATGCAGTTATTTTGACTAAAAAGGGATTTTTAGACACATGGAGACCAAAATAGAGTCATTTTGACTAAAAAGTTTTTTCAGATAACTGGTAACGAAATGCAATTATCTTGTCTAAAACCGTCTTTTTAAGACTCTAAAAGACAAAAATACAGTCATTTTGGCTAAAAAAAGGTTTTCAGACCTTTGGTGAACAAATGCATTTATTTTGACTAAAATAGGCTTTTTAGACACTTGGAGACCAAAATAGTCATTTTGACCCAAACAAATGTTTCAGGCGATTGGTAACCAAATGCAATTATCTTGTCCAAAACCGGCTTTTTAAGACTCTAATAGACTAAAATACAATCATTTTGACTACATTTTTTTTCAGACCTTAGGTGACCAAAATAGTCATTTTGACCCAAACAAATGTTTCAGGCGATTGGTTACCAATTGCAATTATCTTGTCCAAAACCGGCTTTTTAAGACTCTAATTAGACGAAAATACAATTATTTTGACTAAATTTGTTTTTCAGACCTTCAGTAGCCAAATGCAGTTATTTTGACTAAAAAGGGATTTTTAGACACATGGAGACCAAAATAGAGTCATTTTGACTAAAAAGTTTTTTCAGATAACTGGTAACGAAATGCAATTATCTTGTCTAAAACCGTCTTTTTAAGACTCTAAAAGACAAAAATACAGTCATTTTGGCCAAAAAAAAGGTTTTCAGACCTTTGGTGAACAAATGCATTTATTTTGACCAAAATAGGCTTTTTAGACACTTGGAGACCAAAATAGTCATTTTGACCCAAACAAATGTTTCAGGCGATTGGTAACCAAATGCAATTATCTTGTCCAAAACCGGCTTTTTAAGACTCTAATAAACTAAAATACAATCATTTTGACTACATTTTTTTTCAGACCTTAGGTGAGTTCTTTTGACTAAAAAGGGATTTTTAGACACATGGAGACCAAAATAGAGTCATTTTGACTAAAAAGTTTTTTCAGATAACTGGTAACGAAATGCAATTATCTTGTCTAAAACCGTCTTTTTAAGACTCTAAAAGACAAAAATACAGTCATTTTGGCTAAAAAAAGGTTTTCAGACCTTTGGTGAACAAATGCATTTATTTTGACTAAAATAGGGTTTTTAGACACTTGGAGACATAAATAGAGTCGTTTTGACCCAAACAAATGTTTCAGACGATTGGTTACCAAATGCAATTATCTTGTCAAAAACCGGCTTTTTAAGACTCTAATAGACGAAAATACAGTCATTTTGACTAATTTTTTATTTCAGACCTTCGCTGACCAAAAGCAGTTATTTTGACTAAAAAGGGATTTTTAGACACATGGAGACCAAAATAGAGTCATTTTGACCAAAAAAAATGTTTTCAGATCACTGGTAACGAAATGCAATTATCTTGTCTAAAGCCGGCTTTTTAAGACTCTAAAAGACAAAAATAGTCATTTTGGCTAAAAAAAAAGTTTTTCAGACCTTTGGTGACAAAATGCAGTTATTTTGACTAAAAATGGCTTTTTAGACACTTGGAGACCAAAATAGAGTCATTTTGACCAAAAAAATGTTTTCAGATCACTGGTAACGAAATGCAATTATCTTGTCTAAAACCGGCTTTTTAAGACACTAAAAGACAAAAATACAATCATTTTGCCAAAAAAGGTTTTCAGACCTTTGGTTACCAAATGCAATAATCTTGTCCAAAACCGGCTTTTTAAGACTCTAATAGACGAAAATACAATCATTTTGACAAAAATTTTTTTCAGACCTTCGGTGACCAAATGCAGTTATTTTGACTAAAAAGGGATTTTTAGACACATGGAGACCAAAATAGAGTCATTTTGACCAAAAAAATGTTTTCAGATCACTGGTAACGAAATGCAATTATCTTGTCTAAAACCGGCTTTTAAGACTCTAAAAGACAAAAATACAGTCATTTTGGCTAAAAAAGTTTTTCAGACCTTTGGTGACCAAATGCAGTTATTTTGACTAAAAAAGGCTTTTTAGACACTTGGAGACCAAAATAGAGTCATTTTGACTAAATTTTTTTTCAGACCTTCGCTGACCAAATGCAGTTATTTTGACTAAAAAGGGATTTTTAGACACATGGAGACCAAAATAGAGTCATTTTGACCAAAAAAATGTTTTCAGATCACTGGTAACGAAATGCAATTATCTTGTCTAAAACCAGCTTTTTAAGACTCTAAAAGACAAAAATACAGTCATTTTGGCTAAAAAAGTTTTTCAGACCTTTGGTGACCAAACGTAGTTATTTTGACTAAAAAGGTTTTTTTGGACACTTGGAGACCTAAATAGAGTCATTTTGACCAAAAACAATTTTTCAGTCCATTGGTTACAAAATATAGTTTATCTTGTCTAAAAGCAGTGTTTTAAGACTCTAAAAGACAAAAATAAAGTCATTTTGGCTAAAAATGTTTTTCAGACCTTTGGTGACCAAATGCAATTATCTTGTAAAAAACCGGCTTTTTAAGACTCTAATAGACGAAAATACAGTCATTTTGACTAATTTTTTATTTCAGACATTTGGTGGCCAAATATAGTTATTTTGACTAAAAAAGGCTTTTTAGACACTTGGAGACCAAAATAGAGTCATTTTGACCCAAACAAATGTTTCAGGCGATTGGTTACCAAATGCAATTATCTTGTCCAAAACCGGCTTTTTAAGACTCTAATAGACGAAAGTACAATCATTTTGACTAGATTTTTTTTCTAACCTTCGGTGACCAAATGCAGTTATTTTGACTAAAAAGGGATTTTTAGACACATGGAGACCAAAATAGAGTCATTTTGACCAAAAAAATGTTTTCAGATCACTGGTAACGAAATGCAATTATCTTGTCTAAAACCGGCTTTTAAGACTCTAAAAGACAAAAATACAGTCATTCTGGCTAAAAAAGTTTTTCAGACCTTTGGTGACCAAATGCAGTTATTTTGACTAAAAAAGGCTTTTTAGACACTTGGAGACCAAAATAGAGTCATTTTGACCCAAACAAATGTTTCAGGTGATTGGTTACCAAATGCAATTATCTTGTCCAAAACCGGCTTTTTAAGACTCTAATAGACGAAAATACAATTATTTTGACTAAATTTTTTTTTCAGACCTTCGCTGACCAAATGCAGTTATTTTGACTAAAAAGGGATTTTTAGACACATGGAGACCAAAATAGAGTCATTTTGACCAAAAAAATGTTTTCAGATCACTGGTAACGAAATGCAATTATCTTGTCTAAAACCGGCTTTTTAAGACTCTAAAATACAAAAATATAGTCATTTTGGCTAAAAAAGGTTTTCAGACCTTTGGTGAACAAATGCATTTATTTTGACTAAAATAGGGTTTTTAGACACTTGGAGACCTAAATAGAGTCGTTTTGACCCAAACAAATGTTTCAGACGATTGGTTACCAAATGCAATTATCTTGTCAAAAACCGGCTTTTTAAGACTCTAATAGACGAAAATACAGTCATTTTGACTAATTTTTTATTTCAGACCTTTGGTGACCAAATATAATTATTTTGACTAAAAAAGGCTTTTTAGACACTTGGAGACCAAAATAGAGTCATTTTGACCAAAAAGATGTTTTCAGATCACTGGTAACGAAATGCAATTATCTTGCCTAAAACCAGCTTTTTAAGACTCTAAAAGACAAAAATACAGTCATTTTGGCTAAAAAAGTTTTTCAGACCTTTGGTGACCAAACGTAGTTATTTTGACTAAAAAGGTTTTTTTGGACACTTGGAGACCTAAATAGAGTCATTTTGACCAAAAACAATTTTTCAGTCCATTGGTTACAAAATATAGTTTATCTTGTCTAAAAGCAGTGTTTTAAGACTCTAAAAGACAAAAATAAAGTCATTTTGGCTAAAAATGTTTTTCAGACCTTTGGTGACCAAATGCAATTATCTTGTAAAAAACCGGCTTTTTAAGACTCTAATAGACGAAAATACAGTCATTTTGACTAATTTTTTATTTCAGACATTTGGTGACCAAATATAGTTATTTTGACTAAAAAAGGCTTTTTAGACACTTGGAGACCAAAATAGAGTCATTTTGACCCAAACAAATGTTTCAGGCGATTGGTTACCAAATGCAATTATCTTGTCCAAAACCGGCTTTTTAAGACTCTACTAGACGAAAGTACAATCATTTTGACTAGATTTTTTTTCTAACCTTCGGTGACCAAATGCAGTTATTTTGACTAAAAAGGGATTTTTAGACACATGGAGACCAAAATAGAGTCATTTTGACCAAAAAAATGTTTTCAGATCACTGGTAACGAAATGCAATTATCTTGTCTAAAACCGGCTTTTAAGACTCTAAAAGACAAAAATACAGTCATTCTGGCTAAAAAAGTTTTTCAGACCTTTGGTGACCAAATGCAGTTATTTTGACTAAAAAAGGCTTTTTAGACACTTGGAGACCTAAATAGAGTCGTTTTGACCCAAACAAATGTTTCAGACGATTGGTTACCAAATGCAATTATCTTGTCAAAAACCGGCTTTTTAAGACTCTAATAGACGAAAATACAGTCATTTTGACTAATTTTTTATTTCAGACCTTTGGTGACCAAATATAATTATTTTGACTAAAAAGGGCTGTTTAGACACTTGGAGACCTAAATAGAGTCGTTTTGACCAAAAAGATGTTTTCAGATCACTGGTAACGAAATGCAATTATCTTGCCTAAAACCAGCTTTTTAAGACTCTAAAAGACGAAAATACAATTATTTTGACAAAATTTTTTTTTCAGACCTTCGCTGACCAAATGCAGTTATTTTGACTAAAAAGGGATTTTTAGACACATGGAGACCAAAATAGAGTCATTTTGACTAAAAAGTTTTTTCAGATAACTGGTAACGAAATGCAATTATCTTGTCTAAAACCGTCTTTTTAAGACTCTAAAAGACAAAAATACAGTCATTTTGGCTAAAAAAAGGTTTTCAGACCTTTGGTGAACAAATGCATTTATTTTGACTAAAATAGGCTTTTTAGACACTTGGAGACCAAAATAGTCATTTTGACCCAAACAAATGTTTCAGGCGATTGGTAACCAAATGCAATTATCTTGTCCAAAACCGGCTTTTTAAGACTCTAATAGACTAAAATACAATCATTTTGACTACATTTTTTTTCAGACCTTAGGTGACCAAAATAGTCATTTTGACCCAAACAAATGTTTCAGGCGATTGGTTACCAATTGCAATTATCTTGTCCAAAACCGTATTTTTAAGACTCTAATTAGACGAAAATACAATTATTTTGACTAAATTTGTTTTTCAGACCTTCAGTAGCCAAATGCAGTTATTTTGACTAAAAAGGGATTTTTAGACACATGGAGACCAAAATAGAGTCATTTTGACTAAAAAGTTTTTTCAGATAACTGGTAACGAAATGCAATTATCTTGTCTAAAACCGTCTTTTTAAGACTCTAAAAGACAAAAATACAGTCATTTTGGCCAAAAAAAAGGTTTTCAGACCTTTGGTGAACAAATGCATTTATTTTGACCAAAATAGGCTTTTTAGACACTTGGAGACCAAAATAGTCATTTTGACCCAAACAAATGTTTCAGGCGATTGGTAACCAAATGCAATTATCTTGTCCAAAACCGGCTTTTTAAGACTCTAATAAACTAAAATACAATCATTTTGACTACATTTTTTTTCAGACCTTAGGTGAGTTCTTTTGACTAAAAAGGGATTTTTAGACACATGGAGACCAAAATAGAGTCATTTTGACTAAAAAGTTTTTTCAGATAACTGGTAACGAAATGCAATTATCTTGTCTAAAACCGTCTTTTTAAGACTCTAAAAGACAAAAATACAGTCATTTTGGCTAAAAAAAGGTTTTCAGACCTTTGGTGAACAAATGCATTTATTTTGACTAAAATAGGGTTTTTAGACACTTGGAGACATAAATAGAGTCGTTTTGACCCAAACAAATGTTTCAGACGATTGGTTACCAAATGCAATTATCTTGTCAAAAACCGGCTTTTTAAGACTCTAATAGACGAAAATACAGTCATTTTGACTAATTTTTTATTTCAGACCTTCGCTGACCAAAAGCAGTTATTTTGACTAAAAAGGGATTTTTAGACACATGGAGACCAAAATAGAGTCATTTTGACCAAAAAAAATGTTTTCAGATCACTGGTAACGAAATGCAATTATCTTGTCTAAAGCCGGCTTTTTAAGACTCTAAAAGACAAAAATAGTCATTTTGGCTAAAAAAAAAGTTTTTCAGACCTTTGGTGACAAAATGCAGTTATTTTGACTAAAAATGGCTTTTTAGACACTTGGAGACCAAAATAGAGTCATTTTGACCAAAAAAATGTTTTCAGATCACTGGTAACGAAATGCAATTATCTTGTCTAAAACCGGCTTTTTAAGACACTAAAAGACAAAAATACAATCATTTTGCCAAAAAAGGTTTTCAGACCTTTGGTTACCAAATGCAATAATCTTGTCCAAAACCGGCTTTTTAAGACTCTAATAGACGAAAATACAATCATTTTGACAAAAATTTTTTTCAGACCTTCGGTGACCAAATGCAGTTATTTTGACTAAAAAGGGATTTTTAGACACATGGAGACCAAAATAGAGTCATTTTGACCAAAAAAATGTTTTCAGATCACTGGTAACGAAATGCAATTATCTTGTCTAAAACCGGCTTTTAAGACTCTAAAAGACAAAAATACAGTCATTTTGGCTAAAAAAGTTTTTCAGACCTTTGGTGACCAAATGCAGTTATTTTGACTAAAAAAGGCTTTTTAGACACTTGGAGACCAAAATAGAGTCATTTTGACTAAATTTTTTTTCAGACCTTCGCTGACCAAATGCAGTTATTTTGACTAAAAAGGGATTTTTAGACACATGGAGACCAAAATAGAGTCATTTTGACCAAAAAAATGTTTTCAGATCACTGGTAACGAAATGCAATTATCTTGTCTAAAACCAGCTTTTTAAGACTCTAAAAGACAAAAATACAGTCATTTTGGCTAAAAAAGTTTTTCAGACCTTTGGTGACCAAACGTAGTTATTTTGACTAAAAAGGTTTTTTTGGACACTTGGAGACCTAAATAGAGTCATTTTGACCAAAAACAATTTTTCAGTCCATTGGTTACAAAATATAGTTTATCTTGTCTAAAAGCAGTGTTTTAAGACTCTAAAAGACAAAAATAAAGTCATTTTGGCTAAAAATGTTTTTCAGACCTTTGGTGACCAAATGCAATTATCTTGTAAAAAACCGGCTTTTTAAGACTCTAATAGATGAAAATACAGTCATTTTGACTAATTTTTTATTTCAGACATTTGGTGGCCAAATATAGTTATTTTGACTAAAAAAGGCTTTTTAGACACTTGGAGACCAAAATAGAGTCATTTTGACCCAAACAAATGTTTCAGGCGATTGGTTACCAAATGCAATTATCTTGTCCAAAACCGGCTTTTTAAGACTCTAATAGACGAAAGTACAATCATTTTGACTAGATTTTTTTTCTAACCTTCGGTGACCAAATGCAGTTATTTTGACTAAAAAGGGATTTTTAGACACATGGAGACCAAAATAGAGTCATTTTGACCAAAAAAATGTTTTCAGATCACTGGTAACGAAATGCAATTATCTTGTCTAAAACCGGCTTTTAAGACTCTAAAAGACAAAAATACAGTCATTCTGGCTAAAAAAGTTTTTCAGACCTTTGGTGACCAAATGCAGTTATTTTGACTAAAAAAGGCTTTTTAGACACTTGGAGACCAAAATAGAGTCATTTTGACCCAAACAAATGTTTCAGGTGATTGGTTACCAAATGCAATTATCTTGTCCAAAACCGGCTTTTTAAGACTCTAATAGACGAAAATACAATTATTTTGACTAAATTTTTTTTTCAGACCTTCGCTGACCAAATGCAGTTATTTTGACTAAAAAGGGATTTTTAGACACATGGAGACCAAAATAGAGTCATTTTGACCAAAAAAATGTTTTCAGATCACTGGTAACGAAATGCAATTATCTTGTCTAAAACCGGCTTTTTAAGACTCTAAAATACAAAAATATAGTCATTTTGGCTAAAAAAGGTTTTCAGACCTTTGGTGAACAAATGCATTTATTTTGACTAAAATAGGGTTTTTAGACACTTGGAGACCTAAATAGAGTCGTTTTGACCCAAACAAATGTTTCAGACGATTGGTTACCAAATGCAATTATCTTGTCAAAAACCGGCTTTTTAAGACTCTAATAGACGAAAATACAGTCATTTTGACTAATTTTTTATTTCAGACCTTTGGTGACCAAATATAATTATTTTGACTAAAAAAGGCTTTTTAGACACTTGGAGACCAAAATAGAGTCATTTTGACCAAAAAGATGTTTTCAGATCACTGGTAACGAAATGCAATTATCTTGCCTAAAACCAGCTTTTTAAGACTCTAAAAGACAAAAATACAGTCATTTTGGCTAAAAAAGTTTTTCAGACCTTTGGTGACCAAACGTAGTTATTTTGACTAAAAAGGTTTTTTTGGACACTTGGAGACCTAAATAGAGTCATTTTGACCAAAAACAATTTTTCAGTCCATTGGTTACAAAATATAGTTTATCTTGTCTAAAAGCAGTGTTTTAAGACTCTAAAAGACAAAAATAAAGTCATTTTGGCTAAAAATGTTTTTCAGACCTTTGGTGACCAAATGCAATTATCTTGTAAAAAACCGGCTTTTTAAGACTCTAATAGACGAAAATACAGTCATTTTGACTAATTTTTTATTTCAGACATTTGGTGACCAAATATAGTTATTTTGACTAAAAAAGGCTTTTTAGACACTTGGAGACCAAAATAGAGTCATTTTGACCCAAACAAATGTTTCAGGCGATTGGTTACCAAATGCAATTATCTTGTCCAAAACCGGCTTTTTAAGACTCTACTAGACGAAAGTACAATCATTTTGACTAGATTTTTTTTCTAACCTTCGGTGACCAAATGCAGTTATTTTGACTAAAAAGGGATTTTTAGACACATGGAGACCAAAATAGAGTCATTTTGACCAAAAAAATGTTTTCAGATCACTGGTAACGAAATGCAATTATCTTGTCTAAAACCGGCTTTTAAGACTCTAAAAGACAAAAATACAGTCATTCTGGCTAAAAAAGTTTTTCAGACCTTTGGTGACCAAATGCAGTTATTTTGACTAAAAAAGGCTTTTTAGACACTTGGAGACCTAAATAGAGTCGTTTTGACCCAAACAAATGTTTCAGACGATTGGTTACCAAATGCAATTATCTTGTCAAAAACCGGCTTTTTAAGACTCTAATAGACGAAAATACAGTCATTTTGACTAATTTTTTATTTCAGACCTTTGGTGACCAAATATAATTATTTTGACTAAAAAGGGCTGTTTAGACACTTGGAGACCTAAATAGAGTCGTTTTGACCAAAAAGATGTTTTCAGATCACTGGTAACGAAATGCAATTATCTTGCCTAAAACCAGCTTTTTAAGACTCTAAAAGACAAAAATACAGTCATTTTGGCTAAAAAAGTTTTTCAGACCTTTGGTGACCAAACGTAGTTATTTTGACTAAAAAGGTTTTTTTAGACACTTGGAGACCAAAATAGAGTCATTTTGACCCAAACAAATGTTTCAGGCGATTGGTTACCAAATGCAATTATCTTGTCCAAAACCGGCTTTTTAAGACTCTAATAGACGAAAATACAATTATTTTGACTAAATTTTTTTTTCAGACCTTCGCTGACCAAATGCAGTTATTTTGACTAAAAAGGGATTTTTAGACACATGGAGACCAAAATAGAGTCATTTTGACCAACAAAATGTTTTCAGATCACTGGTAACGAAATGCAATTATCTTGTCTAAAACCAGCTTTTTAAGACTCTAAAAGACAAAAATACAGTCATTTTGGTTACCAAATGCAATTATCTTGTCAAAAACCGGCTTTTTAAGACTCTAATAGACGAAAATACAGTCATTTTGACTAATTTTTTATTTCAGACCTTTGGTGACCAAATATAATTATTTTGACTAAAAAAGGCTTTTTAGACACTTGGAGACCAAAATAGAGTCATTTTGACCAAAAAGATGTTTTCAGATCACTGGTAACGAAATGCAATTATCTTGCCTAAAACCGGCATTTTAAGACTCTAAAAGACAAAAATATAGTTATTTTTGCTAAAAAAAAAGTTTTTCAGACCTTTGGTGACAAAATGCAGTTATTTTGACTAAAAAAGGCTTTTTAGACACTTTGAGACCAAAATAGAGTCATTTTGACCAAAAAAATGTTTTCAGATCACTGGTAACGAAATGCAATTATCTTGTCTAAAACCGGCTTTTTAAGACTCTTAAAGACAAAAATACAATCATTTTGCCAAAAAAAGGTTTTCAGACCTTTGGTTACCAAATGCAATTATCTTGTCCAAAACCGGCTTTTTAAGACTCTAATAGACTAAAATACAATTATTTTGACAAAAAAAATTTTCAGACCTTCGGTGACCAAATGCAGTTATTTTGACTAAAAGTGGCTTTTTAGACACATTGAGACCAAAATAGAGTAATTCGACCAAAAAA
The DNA here is from genome assembly GCF_965119305.1 of Pelophylax lessonae. NCBI lineage: Eukaryota > Metazoa > Chordata > Amphibia > Anura > Ranidae > Pelophylax > Pelophylax lessonae. The sequence continues at coordinate 152,526,196 of NC_138773.1, forward strand.
ATGTTTTCAGATCACTTATCTTGTCTAAAACCGGCTTTTTAAGACTCTAAAAGACAAAAATACAGTCATTTTGGCTAAAAAAAAAGTTTTTCAGACCTTTGGTGACAAAATGCAGTTATTTTGACTAAATAGGGCTTTTAAGACACTTGGAGACCTAAATAGAGTAATTTTGACCAAAAAAAATTTTCAGGCCATTGGTTACAAATAGTACTTTACCTTGTCTAAAAGCGGTGTTTTAAGACTCTAAAATACAAAAATATAGTCATTTTGGCTAAAAAAAAAGGTTTTCAGACCTTTGGTGAACAAATGCATTTATTTTGACTAAAATAGGGTTTTTAGACATTTGGAGACCTAAATAGAGTCGTTTTGACCCAAACAAATGTTTCAGGCGATTGGTTACCAAATGCAATTATCTTGTCAAAAACCGGCTATTTAAGACTCTAATAGACGAAAATAAAGTCATTTTGACTAATTTTTTATTTCAGACCTTTGGTGACCAAATATAGTTATTTTGACTAAAAAGGGCTTTTTAGACACATAGAGAGCTAAATAGAGTCATTTTGACCAAAAACATTTTTTCAGGCCATTGGTTACCAAGAGTACTTTACCTTGTCTAAAAGCGGTGTTTTAAGACTCTAAAATACAAAAATATAGTCATTTTGGCTAAAAAAGGTTTTCAGAACTTTGAAGAACAAATGCATTTATTTTGACTAAAAAAGGGTTTTTAGACACTTGGAGACCAAAATAGAGACCCAAACAAATGTTTCAGGCGATTGGTTACCAAATGCAATTATCTTGTCAAAAACCGGCTTTTTAAGACTCTAATAGACGAAAATACAGTCATTTTGACTAATTTTTTATTTCAGACCTTTGGTGACCAAATATAATTATTTTGACTAAAAAGGGCTGTTTAGACACTTGGAGACCTAAATAGAGTCGTTTTGACCAAAAAGATGTTTTCAGATCACTGGTAACGAAATGCAATTATCTTGCCTAAAACCAGCTTTTTAAGACTCTAAAAGACAAAAATACAGTCATTTTGGCTAAAAAAGTTTTTCAGACCTTTGGTGACCAAACGTAGTTATTTTGACTAAAAAGGTTTTTTTAGACACTTGGAGACCAAAATAGAGTCATTTTGACCCAAACAAATGTTTCAGGCGATTGGTTACCAAATGCAATTATCTTGTCCAAAACCGGCTTTTTAAGACTCTAATAGACGAAAATACAATTATTTTGACTAAATTTTTTTTCAGACCTTCGCTGACCAAATGCAGTTATTTTGACTAAAAAGGGATTTTTAGACACATGGAGACCAAAATAGAGTCATTTTGACCAACAAAATGTTTTCAGATCACTGGTAACGAAATGCAATTATCTTGTCTAAAACCAGCTTTTTAAGACTCTTAAAGACAAAAATACAGTCATTTTGGCTAAAAAAGTTTTTCAGACCTTTGGTGACCAAACGTAGTTATTTTGACTAAAAAGGGCTTTTTGGACACTTGGAGACCTAAATAGAGTCATTTTGACCAAAAAAAATTTTCAGTCCATTGGTTACAAAATATAGTTTATCTTGTCTAAAAGCAGTGTTTTAAGACTCTAAAAGACAAAAATAAAGTCATTATGGCTAAAAATGTTTTTCAGACCTTTGGTGACCAAATGCAATTATCTTGTAAAAAACCGGCTTTGTAAGACTCTAATAGACGAAAATACACTCATTTTGACTAATTTTTTATTTCAGACATTTGGTGACCAAATATAGCTATTTTGACTAAAAAAGGCTTTTTAGACACTTGGAGACCAAAATAGAGTCAATTTGACCCAAACAAATGTTTCAGGCGATTGGTTACCAAATGCAATTATCTTGTCCAAAACCGGCTTTTTAAGACTCTAATAGACGAAAGTACAATCATTTTGACTAGATGTTTTTTTCTAACCTTCGGTGACCAAATGCAGTTATTTTGACTAAAAAGGGATTTTTAGACACATGGAGACCAAAATAGAGTCATTTTGACCAAAATAATGTTTTCAGATCACTGGTAACGAAATGCAATTATCTTGTCTAAAACCGGCTTTTTAAGACTCTAAAAGACAAAAATACAGTCATTTTGGCTAAAAAAGTTTTTCAGACCTTTGGTGACCAAATGCAGTTATTTTGACTAAAAAAGGCTTTTTAGACACTTGGAGACCAAAATAGAGTCATTTTGACCCAAACAAATGTTTCAGGCGATTGATTACCAAATGCAATTATCTTGTCCAAAACCGGCTTTTTAAGACTCTAATTAGACGAAAATACAATTATTTTGACTAAATTTTTTTTTCAGACCTTCGGTGACCAAATGCAGTTATTTTGACTAAAAAGGGATTTTTAGACACATGGAGACCAAAATAGAGTCATTTTGACTAAAAAGTTTTTTCAGATAACTGGTAACGAAATGCAATTATCTTGTCTAAAACCGTCTTTTTAAGACTCTAAAAGACAAAAATACAGTCATTTTGACTAAAAAAAAGGTTTTCAGACCTTTGGTGAACAAATGCATTTATTTTGACTACAATAGGCTTTTTAGACACTTGGAGACCAAAATAGTCATTTTGACCCAAACAAATGTTTCAGGTGATTGGTTACCAAATGCAATTATCTTGTCCAAAACCGGCTTTTTAAGACTCTAATAGACGAAAATACAATTATTTTGACTAAATTTTTTTTTCAGACCTTCGCTGACCAAATGCAGTTAATTTGACTAAAAAGGGATTTTTAGACACTTGGAGACCAAAATAGAGTCATTTTGACCAAAAAGATGTTTTCAGATCACTGGTAACGAAATGCAATTATCTTGCCTAAAACCAGATTTTTAAGACTCTAAAAGACAAAAATACAGTCATTTTGGCTAAAAAAGTTTTTCAGACCTTTGGTGACCAAACGTAGTTATTTTGACTAAAAAGGTTTTTTTGGACACTTGGAGACCTAAATAGAGTCATTTTGACCAAAAACAATTTTTCAGTCCATTGGTTACAAAATATAGTTTATCTTGTCTAAAAGCAGTGTTTTAAGACTCTAAAAGACAAAAATAAAGTCATTTTGGCTAAAAATGTTTTTCAGACCTTTGGTGACCAAATGCAATTATCTTGTAAAAAACCGGCTTTTTAAGACTCTAATAGACGAAAATACAGTCATTTTGACTAATTTTTTATTTCAGACATTTGGTGACCAAATATAGTTATTTTGACTAAAAAAGGCTTTTTAGACACTTGGAGACCAAAATAGAGTCATTTTGACCCAAACAAATGTTTCAGGCGATTGGTTACCAAATGCAATTATCTTGTCCAAAACCGGCTTTTTAAGACTCTAATAGACGAAAGTACAATCATTTTGACTAGATTTTTTTTCTAACCTTCGGTGACCAAATGCAGTTATTTTGACTAAAAAGGGATTTTTAGACACATGGAGACCAAAATAGAGTCATTTTGACCAAAAAAATGTTTTCAGATCACTGGTAACGAAATGCAATTATCTTGTCTAAAACCGGCTTTTAAGACTCTAAAAGACAAAAATACAGTCATTCTGGCTAAAAAAGTTTTTCAGACCTTTGGTGACCAAATGCAGTTATTTTGACTAAAAAAGGCTTTTTAGACACTTGGAGACCTAAATAGAGTCGTTTTGACCCAAACAAATGTTTCAGACGATTGGTTACCAAATGCAATTATCTTGTCAAAAACCGGCTTTTTAAGACTCTAATAGACGAAAATACAGTCATTTTGACTAATTTTTTATTTCAGACCTTTGGTGACCAAATATAATTATTTTGACTAAAAAAGGCTTTTTAGACACTTGGAGACCAAAATAGAGTCATTTTGACCAAAAAGATGTTTTCAGATCACTGGTAACGAAATGCAATTATCTTGCCTAAAACCGGCATTTTAAGACTCTAAAAGACAAAAATATAGTTATTTTTGCTAAAAAAAAAGTTTTTCAGACCTTTGGTGACAAAATGCAGTTATTTTGACTAAAAAAGGCTTTTTAGACACTTTGAGACCAAAATAGAGTCATTTTGACCAAAAAAATGTTTTCAGATCACTGGTAACGAAATGCAATTATCTTGTCTAAAACCAGCTTTTTAAGACTCTAAAAGACAAAAATACAGTCATTTTGGTTACCAAATGCAATTATCTTGTCAAAAACCGGCTTTTTAAGACTCTAATAGACGAAAATACAGTCATTTTGACTAATTTTTTATTTCAGACCTTTGGTGACCAAATATAATTATTTTGACTAAAAAAGGCTTTTTAGACACTTGGAGACCAAAATAGAGTCATTTTGACCAAAAAGATGTTTTCAGATCACTGGTAACGAAATGCAATTATCTTGCCTAAAACCGGCATTTTAAGACTCTAAAAGACAAAAATATAGTTATTTTTGCTAAAAAAAAAGTTTTTCAGACCTTTGGTGACAAAATGCAGTTATTTTGACTAAAAAAGGCTTTTTAGACACTTTGAGACCAAAATAGAGTCATTTTGACCAAAAAAATGTTTTCAGATCACTGGTAACGAAATGCAATTATCTTGTCTAAAACCGGCTTTTTAAGACTCTTAAAGACAAAAATACAATCATTTTGCCAAAAAAAGGTTTTCAGACCTTTGGTTACCAAATGCAATTATCTTGTCCAAAACCGGCTTTTTAAGACTCTAATAGACTAAAATACAATTATTTTGACAAAAAAATTTTCAGACCTTCGGTGACCAAATGCAGTTATTTTGACTAAAAGTGGCTTTTTAGACACATTGAGACCAAAATAGAGTAATTCGACCAAAAAAATGTTTTCAGATCACTTATCTTGTCTAAAACCGGCTTTTTAAGACTCTAAAAGACAAAAATACAGTCATTTTGGCTAAAAAAAAAGTTTTTCAGACCTTTGGTGACAAAATGCAGTTATTTTGACTAAATAGGGCTTTTAAGACACTTGGAGACCTAAATAGAGTAATTTTGACCAAAAAAAATTTTCAGGCCATTGGTTACAAATAGTACTTTACCTTGTCTAAAAGCGGTGTTTTAAGACTCTAAAATACAAAAATATAGTCATTTTGGCTAAAAAAAAAGGTTTTCAGACCTTTGGTGAACAAATGCATTTATTTTGACTAAAATAGGGTTTTTAGACATTTGGAGACCTAAATAGAGTCGTTTTGACCCAAACAAATGTTTCAGGCGATTGGTTACCAAATGCAATTATCTTGTCAAAAACCGGCTATTTAAGACTCTAATAGACGAAAATAAAGTCATTTTGACTAATTTTTTATTTCAGACCTTTGGTGACCAAATATAGTTATTTTGACTAAAAAGGGCTTTTTAGACACATAGAGAGCTAAATAGAGTCATTTTGACCAAAAACATTTTTTCAGGCCATTGGTTACCAAGAGTACTTTACCTTGTCTAAAAGCGGTGTTTTAAGACTCTAAAATACAAAAATATAGTCATTTTGGCTAAAAAAGGTTTTCAGAACTTTGAAGAACAAATGCATTTATTTTGACTAAAAAAGGGTTTTTAGACACTTGGAGACCAAAATAGAGACCCAAACAAATGTTTCAGGCGATTGGTTACCAAATGCAATTATCTTGTCAAAAACCGGCTTTTTAAGACTCTAATAGACGAAAATACAGTCATTTTGACTAATTTTTTATTTCAGACCTTTGGTGACCAAATATAATTATTTTGACTAAAAAGGGCTGTTTAGACACTTGGAGACCTAAATAGAGTCGTTTTGACCAAAAAGATGTTTTCAGATCACTGGTAACGAAATGCAATTATCTTGCCTAAAACCAGCTTTTTAAGACTCTAAAAGACAAAAATACAGTCATTTTGGCTAAAAAAGTTTTTCAGACCTTTGGTGACCAAACGTAGTTATTTTGACTAAAAAGGTTTTTTTAGACACTTGGAGACCAAAATAGAGTCATTTTGACCCAAACAAATGTTTCAGGCGATTGGTTACCAAATGCAATTATCTTGTCCAAAACCGGCTTTTTAAGACTCTAATAGACGAAAATACAATTATTTTGACTAAATTTTTTTTCAGACCTTCGCTGACCAAATGCAGTTATTTTGACTAAAAAGGGATTTTTAGACACATGGAGACCAAAATAGAGTCATTTTGACCAACAAAATGTTTTCAGATCACTGGTAACGAAATGCAATTATCTTGTCTAAAACCAGCTTTTTAAGACTCTTAAAGACAAAAATACAGTCATTTTGGCTAAAAAAGTTTTTCAGACCTTTGGTGACCAAACGTAGTTATTTTGACTAAAAAGGGCTTTTTGGACACTTGGAGACCTAAATAGAGTCATTTTGACCAAAAAAAATTTTCAGTCCATTGGTTACAAAATATAGTTTATCTTGTCTAAAAGCAGTGTTTTAAGACTCTAAAAGACAAAAATAAAGTCATTATGGCTAAAAATGTTTTTCAGACCTTTGGTGACCAAATGCAATTATCTTGTAAAAAACCGGCTTTGTAAGACTCTAATAGACGAAAATACACTCATTTTGACTAATTTTTTATTTCAGACATTTGGTGACCAAATATAGCTATTTTGACTAAAAAAGGCTTTTTAGACACTTGGAGACCAAAATAGAGTCAATTTGACCCAAACAAATGTTTCAGGCGATTGGTTACCAAATGCAATTATCTTGTCCAAAACCGGCTTTTTAAGACTCTAATAGACGAAAGTACAATCATTTTGACTAGATGTTTTTTTCTAACCTTCGGTGACCAAATGCAGTTATTTTGACTAAAAAGGGATTTTTAGACACATGGAGACCAAAATAGAGTCATTTTGACCAAAATAATGTTTTCAGATCACTGGTAACGAAATGCAATTATCTTGTCTAAAACCGGCTTTTTAAGACTCTAAAAGACAAAAATACAGTCATTTTGGCTAAAAAAGTTTTTCAGACCTTTGGTGACCAAATGCAGTTATTTTGACTAAAAAAGGCTTTTTAGACACTTGGAGACCAAAATAGAGTCATTTTGACCCAAACAAATGTTTCAGGCGATTGATTACCAAATGCAATTATCTTGTCCAAAACCGGCTTTTTAAGACTCTAATTAGACGAAAATACAATTATTTTGACTAAATTTTTTTTTCAGACCTTCGCTGACCAAATGCAGTTATTTTGACTAAAAAGGGATTTTTAGACACTTGGAGACCAAAATAGAGTCATTTTGACCAAAAAGATGTTTTCAGATCACTGGTAACGAAATGCAATTATCTTGCCTAAAACCAGATTTTTAAGACTCTAAAAGACAAAAATACAGTCATTTTGGCTAAAAAAGTTTTTCAGACCTTTGGTGACCAAACGTAGTTATTTTGACTAAAAAGGTTTTTTTGGACACTTGGAGACCTAAATAGAGTCATTTTGACCAAAAACAATTTTTCAGTCCATTGGTTACAAAATATAGTTTATCTTGTCTAAAAGCAGTGTTTTAAGACTCTAAAAGACAAAAATAAAGTCATTTTGGCTAAAAATGTTTTTCAGACCTTTGGTGACCAAATGCAATTATCTTGTAAAAAACCGGCTTTTTAAGACTCTAATAGACGAAAATACAGTCATTTTGACTAATTTTTTATTTCAGACATTTGGTGACCAAATATAGTTATTTTGACTAAAAAAGGCTTTTTAGACACTTGGAGACCAAAATAGAGTCATTTTGACCCAAACAAATGTTTCAGGCGATTGGTTACCAAATGCAATTATCTTGTCCAAAACCGGCTTTTTAAGACTCTAATAGACGAAAGTACAATCATTTTGACTAGATTTTTTTTCTAACCTTCGGTGACCAAATGCAGTTATTTTGACTAAAAAGGGATTTTTAGACACATGGAGACCAAAATAGAGTCATTTTGACCAAAAAAATGTTTTCAGATCACTGGTAACGAAATGCAATTATCTTGTCTAAAACCGGCTTTTAAGACTCTAAAAGACAAAAATACAGTCATTCTGGCTAAAAAAGTTTTTCAGACCTTTGGTGACCAAATGCAGTTATTTTGACTAAAAAAGGCTTTTTAGACACTTGGAGACCTAAATAGAGTCGTTTTGACCCAAACAAATGTTTCAGACGATTGGTTACCAAATGCAATTATCTTGTCAAAAACCGGCTTTTTAAGACTCTAATAGACGAAAATACAGTCATTTTGACTAATTTTTTATTTCAGACCTTTGGTGACCAAATATAATTATTTTGACTAAAAAAGGCTTTTTAGACACTTGGAGACCAAAATAGAGTCATTTTGACCAAAAAGATGTTTTCAGATCACTGGTAACGAAATGCAATTATCTTGCCTAAAACCGGCATTTTAAGACTCTAAAAGACAAAAATATAGTTATTTTTGCTAAAAAAAAAGTTTTTCAGACCTTTGGTGACAAAATGCAGTTATTTTGACTAAAAAAGGCTTTTTAGACACTTTGAGACCAAAATAGAGTCATTTTGACCAAAAAAATGTTTTCAGATCACTGGTAACGAAATGCAATTATCTTGTCTAAAACCGGCTTTTTAAGACTCTTAAAGACAAAAATACAATCATTTTGCCAAAAAAAGGTTTTCAGACCTTTGGTTACCAAATGCAATTATCTTGTCCAAAACCGGCTTTTTAAGACTCTAATAGACTAAAATACAATTATTTTGACAAAAAAAATTTTCAGACCTTCGGTGACCAAATGCAGTTATTTTGACTAAAAGTGGCTTTTTAGACACATTGAGACCAAAATAGAGTAATTCGACCAAAAAAATGTTTTCAGATCACTTATCTTGTCTAAAACCGGCTTTTTAAGACTCTAAAAGACAAAAATACAGTCATTTTGGCTAAAAAAAAAGTTTTTCAGACCTTTGGTGACAAAATGCAGTTATTTTGACTAAATAGGGCTTTTAAGACACTTGGAGACCTAAATAGAGTCATTTTGACCAAAAAAAATTTTCAGGCCATTGGTTACAAATAGTACTTTACCTTGTCTAAAAGCGGTGTTTTAAGACTCTAAAATACAAAAATATAGTCATTTTGGCTAACAAAAAAAGGTTTTCAGACCTTTGGTGAACAAATGCATTTATTTTGACTAAAATAGGGTTTTTAGACATTTGGAGACCTAAATAGAGTCGTTTTGACCCAAACAAATGTTTCAGGCGATTGGTTACCAAATGCAATTATCTTGTCAAAAACCGGCTATTTAAGACTCTAATAGACGAAAATAAAGTCATTTTGACTAATTTTTTATTTCAGACCTTTGGTGACCAAATATAGTTATTTTGACTAAAAAGGGCTTTTTAGACACATAGAGAGCTAAATAGAGTCATTTTGACCAAAAACATTTTTTCAGGCCATTGGTTACCAAGAGTACTTTACCTTGTCTAAAAGCGGTGTTTTAAGACTCTAAAATACAAAAATATAGTCATTTTGGCTAAAAAAGGTTTTCAGAACTTTGAAGAACAAATGCATTTATTTTGACTAAAAAAGGGTTTTTAGACACTTGGAGACCAAAATAGAGACCCAAACAAATGTTTCAGGCGATTGGTTACCAAATGTTATTATCTTGTCAAAAACCGGCTTTTTAAGACTCTAATAGACGAAAATACAGTCATTTTGACTAATTTTTTATTTCAGACCTTTGGTGACCAAATATAATTATTTTGACTAAAAAGGGCTGTTTAGACACTTGGAGACCTAAATAGAGTCGTTTTGACCAAAAAGATGTTTTCAGATCACTGGTAACGAAATGCAATTATCTTGCCTAAAACCAGCTTTTTAAGACTCTAAAAGACAAAAATACAGTCATTTTGGCTAAAAAAGTTTTTCAGACCTTTGGTGACCAAACGTAGTTATTTTGACTAAAAAGGTTTTTTTAGACACTTGGAGACCAAAATAGAGTCATTTTGACCCAAACAAATGTTTCAGGCGATTGGTTACCAAATGCAATTATCTTGTCCAAAACCGGCTTTTTAAGACTCTAATAGACGAAAATACAATTATTTTGACTAAATTTTTTTTTCAGACCTTCGCTGACCAAATGCAGTTATTTTGACTAAAAAGGGATTTTTAGACACATGGAGACCAAAATAGAGTCATTTTGACCAACAAAATGTTTTCAGATCACTGGTAACGAAATGCAATTATCTTGTCTAAAACCAGCTTTTTAAGACTCTAAAAGACAAAAATACAGTCATTTTGGTTACCAAATGCAATTATCTTGTCAAAAACCGGCTTTTTAAGACTCTAATAGACGAAAATACAGTCATTTTGACTAATTTTTTATTTCAGACCTTTGGTGACCAAATATAATTATTTTGACTAAAAAAGGCTTTTTAGACACTTGGAGACCAAAATAGAGTCATTTTGACCAAAAAGATGTTTTCAGATCACTGGTAACGAAATGCAATTATCTTGCCTAAAACCGGCATTTTAAGACTCTAAAAGACAAAAATATAGTTATTTTTGCTAAAAAAAAAGTTTTTCAGACCTTTGGTGACAAAATGCAGTTATTTTGACTAAAAAAGGCTTTTTAGACACTTTGAGACCAAAATAGAGTCATTTTGACCAAAAAAATGTTTTCAGATCACTGGTAACGAAATGCAATTATCTTGTCTAAAACCGGCTTTTTAAGACTCTTAAAGACAAAAATACAATCATTTTGCCAAAAAAAGGTTTTCAGACCTTTGGTTACCAAATGCAATTATCTTGTCCAAAACCGGCTTTTTAAGACTCTAATAGACTAAAATACAATTATTTTGACAAAAAAAATTTTCAGACCTTCGGTGACCAAATGCAGTTATTTTGACTAAAAGTGGCTTTTTAGACACATTGAGACCAAAATAGAGTAATTCGACCAAAAAAATGTTTTCAGATCACTTATCTTGTCTAAAACCGGCTTTTTAAGACTCTAAAAGACAAAAATACAGTCATTTTGGCTAAAAAAAAAGTTTTTCAGACCTTTGGTGACAAAATGCAGTTATTTTGACTAAATAGGGCTTTTAAGACACTTGGAGACCTAAATAGAGTAATTTTGACCAAAAAAAATTTTCAGGCCATTGGTTACAAATAGTACTTTACCTTGTCTAAAAGCGGTGTTTTAAGACTCTAAAATACAAAAATATAGTCATTTTGGCTAAAAAAAAAGGTTTTCAGACCTTTGGTGAACAAATGCATTTATTTTGACTAAAATAGGGTTTTTAGACATTTGGAGACCTAAATAGAGTCGTTTTGACCCAAACAAATGTTTCAGGCGATTGGTTACCAAATGCAATTATCTTGTCAAAAACCGGCTATTTAAGACTCTAATAGACGAAAATAAAGTCATTTTGACTAATTTTTTATTTCAGACCTTTGGTGACCAAATATAGTTATTTTGACTAAAAAGGGCTTTTTAGACACATAGAGAGCTAAATAGAGTCATTTTGACCAAAAACATTTTTTCAGGCCATTGGTTACCAAGAGTACTTTACCTTGTCTAAAAGCGGTGTTTTAAGACTCTAAAATACAAAAATATAGTCATTTTGGCTAAAAAAGGTTTTCAGAACTTTGAAGAACAAATGCATTTATTTTGACTAAAAAAGGGTTTTTAGACACTTGGAGACCAAAATAGAGACCCAAACAAATGTTTCAGGCGATTGGTTACCAAATGCAATTATCTTGTCAAAAACCGGCTTTTTAAGACTCTAATAGACGAAAATACAGTCATTTTGACTAATTTTTTATTTCAGACCTTTGGTGACCAAATATAATTATTTTGACTAAAAAGGGCTGTTTAGACACTTGGAGACCTAAATAGAGTCGTTTTGACCAAAAAGATGTTTTCAGATCACTGGTAACGAAATGCAATTATCTTGCCTAAAACCAGCTTTTTAAGACTCTAAAAGACAAAAATACAGTCATTTTGGCTAAAAAAGTTTTTCAGACCTTTGGTGACCAAACGTAGTTATTTTGACTAAAAAGGTTTTTTTAGACACTTGGAGACCAAAATAGAGTCATTTTGACCCAAACAAATGTTTCAGGCGATTGGTTACCAAATGCAATTATCTTGTCCAAAACCGGCTTTTTAAGACTCTAATAGACGAAAATACAATTATTTTGACTAAATTTTTTTTCAGACCTTCGCTGACCAAATGCAGTTATTTTGACTAAAAAGGGATTTTTAGACACATGGAGACCAAAATAGAGTCATTTTGACCAACAAAATGTTTTCAGATCACTGGTAACGAAATGCAATTATCTTGTCTAAAACCAGCTTTTTAAGACTCTTAAAGACAAAAATACAGTCATTTTGGCTAAAAAAGTTTTTCAGACCTTTGGTGACCAAACGTAGTTATTTTGACTAAAAAGGGCTTTTTGGACACTTGGAGACCTAAATAGAGTCATTTTGACCAAAAAAAATTTTCAGTCCATTGGTTACAAAATATAGTTTATCTTGTCTAAAAGCAGTGTTTTAAGACTCTAAAAGACAAAAATAAAGTCATTATGGCTAAAAATGTTTTTCAGACCTTTGGTGACCAAATGCAATTATCTTGTAAAAAACCGGCTTTGTAAGACTCTAATAGACGAAAATACACTCATTTTGACTAATTTTTTATTTCAGACATTTGGTGACCAAATATAGCTATTTTGACTAAAAAAGGCTTTTTAGACACTTGGAGACCAAAATAGAGTCAATTTGACCCAAACAAATGTTTCAGGCGATTGGTTACCAAATGCAATTATCTTGTCCAAAACCGGCTTTTTAAGACTCTAATAGACGAAAGTACAATCATTTTGACTAGATGTTTTTTTCTAACCTTCGGTGACCAAATGCAGTTATTTTGACTAAAAAGGGATTTTTAGACACATGGAGACCAAAATAGAGTCATTTTGACCAAAATAATGTTTTCAGATCACTGGTAACGAAATGCAATTATCTTGTCTAAAACCGGCTTTTTAAGACTCTAAAAGACAAAAATACAGTCATTTTGGCTAAAAAAGTTTTTCAGACCTTTGGTGACCAAATGCAGTTATTTTGACTAAAAAAGGCTTTTTAGACACTTGGAGACCAAAATAGAGTCATTTTGACCCAAACAAATGTTTCAGGCGATTGATTACCAAATGCAATTATCTTGTCCAAAACCGGCTTTTTAAGACTCTAATTAGACGAAAATACAATTATTTTGACTAAATTTTTTTTTCAGACCTTCGGTGACCAAATGCAGTTATTTTGACTAAAAAGGGATTTTTAGACACATGGAGACCAAAATAGAGTCATTTTGACTAAAAAGTTTTTTCAGATAACTGGTAACGAAATGCAATTATCTTGTCTAAAACCGTCTTTTTAAGACTCTAAAAGACAAAAATACAGTCATTTTGACTAAAAAAAAGGTTTTCAGACCTTTGGTGAACAAATGCATTTATTTTGACTACAATAGGCTTTTTAGACACTTGGAGACCAAAATAGTCATTTTGACCCAAACAAATGTTTCAGGTGATTGGTTACCAAATGCAATTATCTTGTCCAAAACCGGCTTTTTAAGACTCTAATAGACGAAAATACAATTATTTTGACTAAATTTTTTTTTCAGACCTTCGCTGACCAAATGCAGTTATTTTGACTAAAAAGGGATTTTTAGACACTTGGAGACCAAAATAGAGTCATTTTGACCAAAAAGATGTTTTCAGATCACTGGTAACGAAATGCAATTATCTTGCCTAAAACCAGATTTTTAAGACTCTAAAAGACAAAAATACAGTCATTTTGGCTAAAAAAGTTTTTCAGACCTTTGGTGACCAAACGTAGTTATTTTGACTAAAAAGGTTTTTTTGGACACTTGGAGACCTAAATAGAGTCATTTTGACCAAAAACAATTTTTCAGTCCATTGGTTACAAAATATAGTTTATCTTGTCTAAAAGCAGTGTTTTAAGACTCTAAAAGACAAAAATAAAGTCATTTTGGCTAAAAATGTTTTTCAGACCTTTGGTGACCAAATGCAATTATCTTGTAAAAAACCGGCTTTTTAAGACTCTAATAGACGAAAATACAGTCATTTTGACTAATTTTTTATTTCAGACATTTGGTGACCAAATATAGTTATTTTGACTAAAAAAGGCTTTTTAGACACTTGGAGACCAAAATAGAGTCATTTTGACCCAAACAAATGTTTCAGGCGATTGGTTACCAAATGCAATTATCTTGTCCAAAACCGGCTTTTTAAGACTCTAATAGACGAAAGTACAATCATTTTGACTAGATTTTTTTTCTAACCTTCGGTGACCAAATGCAGTTATTTTGACTAAAAAGGGATTTTTAGACACATGGAGACCAAAATAGAGTCATTTTGACCAAAAAAATGTTTTCAGATCACTGGTAACGAAATGCAATTATCTTGTCTAAAACCGGCTTTTAAGACTCTAAAAGACAAAAATACAGTCATTCTGGCTAAAAAAGTTTTTCAGACCTTTGGTGACCAAATGCAGTTATTTTGACTAAAAAAGGCTTTTTAGACACTTGGAGACCTAAATAGAGTCGTTTTGACCCAAACAAATGTTTCAGACGATTGGTTACCAAATGCAATTATCTTGTCAAAAACCGGCTTTTTAAGACTCTAATAGACGAAAATACAGTCATTTTGACTAATTTTTTATTTCAGACCTTTGGTGACCAAATATAATTATTTTGACTAAAAAAGGCTTTTTAGACACTTGGAGACCAAAATAGAGTCATTTTGACCAAAAAGATGTTTTCAGATCACTGGTAACGAAATGCAATTATCTTGCCTAAAACCGGCATTTTAAGACTCTAAAAGACAAAAATATAGTTATTTTTGCTAAAAAAAAAGTTTTTCAGACCTTTGGTGACAAAATGCAGTTATTTTGACTAAAAAAGGCTTTTTAGACACTTTGAGACCAAAATAGAGTCATTTTGACCAAAAAAATGTTTTCAGATCACTGGTAACGAAATGCAATTATCTTGTCTAAAACCGGCTTTTTAAGACTCTTAAAGACAAAAATACAATCATTTTGCCAAAAAAAGGTTTTCAGACCTTTGGTTACCAAATGCAATTATCTTGTCCAAAACCGGCTTTTTAAGACTCTAATAGACTAAAATACAATTATTTTGACAAAAAAAATTTTCAGACCTTCGGTGACCAAATGCAGTTATTTTGACTAAAAGTGGCTTTTTAGACACATTGAGACCAAAATAGAGTAATTCGACCAAAAAAATGTTTTCAGATCACTTATCTTGTCTAAAACCGGCTTTTTAAGACTCTAAAAGACAAAAATACAGTCATTTTGGCTAAAAAAAAAGTTTTTCAGACCTTTGGTGACAAAATGCAGTTATTTTGACTAAATAGGGCTTTTAAGACACTTGGAGACCTAAATAGAGTCATTTTGACCAAAAAAAATTTTCAGGCCATTGGTTACAAATAGTACTTTACCTTGTCTAAAAGCGGTGTTTTAAGACTCTAAAATACAAAAATATAGTCATTTTGGCTAACAAAAAAAGGTTTTCAGACCTTTGGTGAACAAATGCATTTATTTTGACTAAAATAGGGTTTTTAGACATTTGGAGACCTAAATAGAGTCGTTTTGACCCAAACAAATGTTTCAGGCGATTGGTTACCAAATGCAATTATCTTGTCAAAAACCGGCTATTTAAGACTCTAATAGACGAAAATAAAGTCATTTTGACTAATTTTTTATTTCAGACCTTTGGTGACCAAATATAGTTATTTTGACTAAAAAGGGCTTTTTAGACACATAGAGAGCTAAATAGAGTCATTTTGACCAAAAACATTTTTTCAGGCCATTGGTTACCAAGAGTACTTTACCTTGTCTAAAAGCGGTGTTTTAAGACTCTAAAATACAAAAATATAGTCATTTTGGCTAAAAAAGGTTTTCAGAACTTTGAAGAACAAATGCATTTATTTTGACTAAAAAAGGGTTTTTAGACACTTGGAGACCAAAATAGAGACCCAAACAAATGTTTCAGGCGATTGGTTACCAAATGTTATTATCTTGTCAAAAACCGGCTTTTTAAGACTCTAATAGACGAAAATACAGTCATTTTGACTAATTTTTTATTTCAGACCTTTGGTGACCAAATATAATTATTTTGACTAAAAAGGGCTGTTTAGACACTTGGAGACCTAAATAGAGTCGTTTTGACCAAAAAGATGTTTTCAGATCACTGGTAACGAAATGCAATTATCTTGCCTAAAACCAGCTTTTTAAGACTCTAAAAGACAAAAATACAGTCATTTTGGCTAAAAAAGTTTTTCAGACCTTTGGTGACCAAACGTAGTTATTTTGACTAAAAAGGTTTTTTTAGACACTTGGAGACCAAAATAGAGTCATTTTGACCCAAACAAATGTTTCAGGCGATTGGTTACCAAATGCAATTATCTTGTCCAAAACCGGCTTTTTAAGACTCTAATAGACGAAAATACAATTATTTTGACTAAATTTTTTTTTTCAGACCTTCGCTGACCAAATGCAGTTATTTTGACTAAAAAGGGATTTTTAGACACATGGAGACCAAAATAGAGTCATTTTGACCAACAAAATGTTTTCAGATCACTGGTAACGAAATGCAATTATCTTGTCTAAAACCAGCTTTTTAAGACTCTAAAAGACAAAAATACAGTCATTTTGGCTAAAAAAGTTTTTCAGACCTTTGGTGACCAAACGTAGTTATTTTGACTAAAAAGGGCTTTTTGGACACTTGGAGACCTAAATAGAGTCATTTTGACCAAAAAAATTTTTCAGTCCATTGGTTACAAAATATAGTTTATCTTGTCTAAAAGCAGTGTTTTAAGACTCTAAAAGACAAAAATAAAGTCATTATGGCTAAAAATGTTTTTCAGACCTTTGGTGACCAAATGCAATTATCTTGTAAAAAACCGGCTTTGTAAGACTCTAATAGACGAAAATACACTCATTTTGACTAATTTTTTATTTCAGACATTTGGTGACCAAATATAGCTATTTTGACTAAAAAAGGCTTTTTAGACACTTGGAGACCAAAATAGAGTCAATTTGACCCAAACAAATGTTTCAGGCGATTGGTTACCAAATGCAATTATCTTGTCCAAAACCGGCTTTTTAAGACTCTAATAGACGAAAGTACAATCATTTTGACTAGATGTTTTTTTCTAACCTTCGGTGACCAAATGCAGTTATTTTGACTAAAAAGGGATTTTAAGACACATGGAGACCAAAATAGAGTCATTTTGACCAAAATAATGTTTTCAGATCACTGGTAACGAAATGCAATTATCTTGTCTAAAACCGGCTTTTTAAGACTCTAAAAGACAAAAATACAGTCATTTTGGCTAAAAAAGTTTTTCAGACCTTTGGTGACCAAATGCAGTTATTTTGACTAAAAAAGGCTTTTTAGACACTTGGAGACCAAAATAGAGTCATTTTGACCCAAACAAATGTTTCAGGCGATTGATTACCAAATGCAATTATCTTGTCCAAAACCGGCTTTTTAAGACTCTAATTAGACGAAAATACAATTATTTTGACTAAATTTTTTTTTCAGACCTTCGGTGACCAAATGCAGTTATTTTGACTAAAAAGGGATTTTTAGACACATGGAGACCAAAATAGAGTCATTTTGACTAAAAAGTTTTTTCAGATAACTGGTAACGAAATGCAATTATCTTGTCTAAAACCGTCTTTTTAAGACTCTAAAAGACAAAAATACAGTCATTTTGACTAAAAAAAAGGTTTTCAGAACTTTGGTGAACAAATGCATTTATTTTGACTACAATAGGCTTTTTAGACACTTGGAGACCAAAATAGTCATTTTGACCCAAACAAATGTTTCAGGTGATTGGTTACCAAATGCAATTATCTTGTCCAAAACCGGCTTTTTAAGACTCTAATAGACGAAAATACAATTATTTTGACTAAATTTTTTTTTCAGACCTTCGCTGACCAAATGCAGTTATTTTGACTAAAAAGGGATTTTTAGACACATGGAGACCAAAATAGAGTCATTTTGACCAAAAAAAATGTTTTCAGATCACTGGTAACGAAATGCAATTTTCTTGTCTAAAACCGGCTTTTTAAGACTCTAAAATACAAAAATATAGTCATTTTGGCTAAAAAAGGTTTTCAGACCTTTGGTGAACAAATGCATTTATTTTGACTAAAATAGGGTTTTTAGACACTTGGAGACCTAAATAGAGTCGTTTTGACCCAAACAAATGTTTCAGACGATTGGTTACCAAATGCAATTATCTTGTCAAAAACCGGCTTTTTAAGACTCTAATAGACGAAAATACAGTCATTTTGACTAATTTTTTATTTCAGACCTTTGGTGACCAAATATAATTATTTTGACTAAAAAAGGCTTTTTAGACACTTGGAGACCAAAATAGAGTCATTTTGACCAAAAAGATGTTTTCAGATCACTGGTAACGAAATGCAATTATCTTGCCTAAAACCAGATTTTTAAGACTCTAAAAGACAAAAATACAGTCATTTTGGCTAAAAAAGTTTTTCAGACCTTTGGTGACCAAACGTAGTTATTTTGACTAAAAAGGTTTTTTTGGACACTTGGAGACCAAAAACAATTTTTCAGTCCATTGGTTACAAAATATAGTTTATCTTGTCTAAAAGCAGTGTTTTAAGACTCTAAAAGACAAAAATAAAGTCATTTTGGCTAAAAATGTTTTTCAGACCTTTGGTGACCAAATGCAATTATCTTGTAAAAAACCGGCTTTTTAAGACTCTAATAGACGAAAATACAGTCATTTTGACTAATTTTTTATTTCAGACATTTGGTGACCAAATATAGTTATTTTGACTAAAAAAGGCTTTTTAGACACTTGGAGACCAAAATAGAGTCATTTTGACCCAAACAAATGTTTCAGGCGATTGGTTACCAAATGCAATTATCTTGTCCAAAACCGGCTTTTTAAGACTCTAATAGACGAAAGTACAATCATTTTGACTAGATTTTTTTTCTAACCTTCGGTGACCAAATGCAGTTATTTTGACTAAAAAGGGATTTTTAGACACATGGAGACCAAAATAGAGTCATTTTGACCAAAAAAATGTTTTCAGATCACTGGTAACGAAATGCAATTATCTTGTCTAAAACCGGCTTTTAAGACTCTAAAAGACAAAAATACAGTCATTCTGGCTAAAAAAGTTTTTCAGACCTTTGGTGACCAAATGCAGTTATTTTGACTAAAAAAGGCTTTTTAGACACTTGGAGACCTAAATAGAGTCGTTTTGACCCAAACAAATGTTTCAGACGATTGGTTACCAAATGCAATTATCTTGTCAAAAACCGGCTTTTTAAGACTCTAATAGACGAAAATACAGTCATTTTGACTAATTTTTTATTTCAGACCTTTGGTGACCAAATATAATTATTTTGACTAAAAAAGGCTTTTTAGACACTTGGAGACCAAAATAGAGTCATTTTGACCAAAAAGATGTTTTCAGATCACTGGTAACGAAATGCAATTATCTTGCCTAAAACCGGCATTTTAAGACTCTAAAAGACAAAAATATAGTTATTTTTGCTAAAAAAAAAGTTTTTCAGACCTTTGGTGACAAAATGCAGTTATTTTGACTAAAAAAGGCTTTTTAGACACTTTGAGACCAAAATAGAGTCATTTTGACCAAAAAAATGTTTTCAGATCACTGGTAACGAAATGCAATTATCTTGTCTAAAACCAGCTTTTTAAGACTCTAAAAGACAAAAATACAGTCATTTTGGTTACCAAATGCAATTATCTTGTCAAAAACCGGCTTTTTAAGACTCTAATAGACGAAAATACAGTCATTTTGACTAATTTTTTATTTCAGACCTTTGGTGACCAAATATAATTATTTTGACTAAAAAAGGCTTTTTAGACACTTGGAGACCAAAATAGAGTCATTTTGACCAAAAAGATGTTTTCAGATCACTGGTAACGAAATGCAATTATCTTGCCTAAAACCGGCATTTTAAGACTCTAAAAGACAAAAATATAGTTATTTTTGCTAAAAAAAAAGTTTTTCAGACCTTTGGTGACAAAATGCAGTTATTTTGACTAAAAAAGGCTTTTTAGACACTTTGAGACCAAAATAGAGTCATTTTGACCAAAAAAATGTTTTCAGATCACTGGTAACGAAATGCAATTATCTTGTCTAAAACCGGCTTTTTAAGACTCTTAAAGACAAAAATACAATCATTTTGCCAAAAAAAGGTTTTCAGACCTTTGGTTACCAAATGCAATTATCTTGTCCAAAACCGGCTTTTTAAGACTCTAATAGACTAAAATACAATTATTTTGACAAAAAAATTTTCAGACCTTCGGTGACCAAATGCAGTTATTTTGACTAAAAGTGGCTTTTTAGACACATTGAGACCAAAATAGAGTAATTCGACCAAAAAAATGTTTTCAGATCACTTATCTTGTCTAAAACCGGCTTTTTAAGACTCTAAAAGACAAAAATACAGTCATTTTGGCTAAAAAAAAAGTTTTTCAGACCTTTGGTGACAAAATGCAGTTATTTTGACTAAATAGGGCTTTTAAGACACTTGGAGACCTAAATAGAGTAATTTTGACCAAAAAAAATTTTCAGGCCATTGGTTACAAATAGTACTTTACCTTGTCTAAAAGCGGTGTTTTAAGACTCTAAAATACAAAAATATAGTCATTTTGGCTAAAAAAAAAGGTTTTCAGACCTTTGGTGAACAAATGCATTTATTTTGACTAAAATAGGGTTTTTAGACATTTGGAGACCTAAATAGAGTCGTTTTGACCCAAACAAATGTTTCAGGCGATTGGTTACCAAATGCAATTATCTTGTCAAAAACCGGCTATTTAAGACTCTAATAGACGAAAATAAAGTCATTTTGACTAATTTTTTATTTCAGACCTTTGGTGACCAAATATAGTTATTTTGACTAAAAAGGGCTTTTTAGACACATAGAGAGCTAAATAGAGTCATTTTGACCAAAAACATTTTTTCAGGCCATTGGTTACCAAGAGTACTTTACCTTGTCTAAAAGCGGTGTTTTAAGACTCTAAAATACAAAAATATAGTCATTTTGGCTAAAAAAGGTTTTCAGAACTTTGAAGAACAAATGCATTTATTTTGACTAAAAAAGGGTTTTTAGACACTTGGAGACCAAAATAGAGACCCAAACAAATGTTTCAGGCGATTGGTTACCAAATGCAATTATCTTGTCAAAAACCGGCTTTTTAAGACTCTAATAGACGAAAATACAGTCATTTTGACTAATTTTTTATTTCAGACCTTTGGTGACCAAATATAATTATTTTGACTAAAAAGGGCTGTTTAGACACTTGGAGACCTAAATAGAGTCGTTTTGACCAAAAAGATGTTTTCAGATCACTGGTAACGAAATGCAATTATCTTGCCTAAAACCAGCTTTTTAAGACTCTAAAAGACAAAAATACAGTCATTTTGGCTAAAAAAGTTTTTCAGACCTTTGGTGACCAAACGTAGTTATTTTGACTAAAAAGGTTTTTTTAGACACTTGGAGACCAAAATAGAGTCATTTTGACCCAAACAAATGTTTCAGGCGATTGGTTACCAAATGCAATTATCTTGTCCAAAACCGGCTTTTTAAGACTCTAATAGACGAAAATACAATTATTTTGACTAAATTTTTTTTCAGACCTTCGCTGACCAAATGCAGTTATTTTGACTAAAAAGGGATTTTTAGACACATGGAGACCAAAATAGAGTCATTTTGACCAACAAAATGTTTTCAGATCACTGGTAACGAAATGCAATTATCTTGTCTAAAACCAGCTTTTTAAGACTCTTAAAGACAAAAATACAGTCATTTTGGCTAAAAAAGTTTTTCAGACCTTTGGTGACCAAACGTAGTTATTTTGACTAAAAAGGGCTTTTTGGACACTTGGAGACCTAAATAGAGTCATTTTGACCAAAAAAAATTTTCAGTCCATTGGTTACAAAATATAGTTTATCTTGTCTAAAAGCAGTGTTTTAAGACTCTAAAAGACAAAAATAAAGTCATTATGGCTAAAAATGTTTTTCAGACCTTTGGTGACCAAATGCAATTATCTTGTAAAAAACCGGCTTTGTAAGACTCTAATAGACGAAAATACACTCATTTTGACTAATTTTTTATTTCAGACATTTGGTGACCAAATATAGCTATTTTGACTAAAAAAGGCTTTTTAGACACTTGGAGACCAAAATAGAGTCAATTTGACCCAAACAAATGTTTCAGGCGATTGGTTACCAAATGCAATTATCTTGTCCAAAACCGGCTTTTTAAGACTCTAATAGACGAAAGTACAATCATTTTGACTAGATGTTTTTTTCTAACCTTCGGTGACCAAATGCAGTTATTTTGACTAAAAAGGGATTTTTAGACACATGGAGACCAAAATAGAGTCATTTTGACCAAAATAATGTTTTCAGATCACTGGTAACGAAATGCAATTATCTTGTCTAAAACCGGCTTTTTAAGACTCTAAAAGACAAAAATACAGTCATTTTGGCTAAAAAAGTTTTTCAGACCTTTGGTGACCAAATGCAGTTATTTTGACTAAAAAAGGCTTTTTAGACACTTGGAGACCAAAATAGAGTCATTTTGACCCAAACAAATGTTTCAGGCGATTGATTACCAAATGCAATTATCTTGTCCAAAACCGGCTTTTTAAGACTCTAATTAGACGAAAATACAATTATTTTGACTAAATTTTTTTTTCAGACCTTCGCTGACCAAATGCAGTTATTTTGACTAAAAAGGGATTTTTAGACACTTGGAGACCAAAATAGAGTCATTTTGACCAAAAAGATGTTTTCAG
This sequence comes from Pelophylax lessonae, assembly GCF_965119305.1. Lineage (NCBI taxonomy): Eukaryota > Metazoa > Chordata > Amphibia > Anura > Ranidae > Pelophylax > Pelophylax lessonae. The sequence continues at coordinate 152,549,005 of NC_138773.1, forward strand.
ATCACTGGTAACGAAATGCAATTATCTTGCCTAAAACCAGATTTTTAAGACTCTAAAAGACAAAAATACAGTCATTTTGGCTAAAAAAGTTTTTCAGACCTTTGGTGACCAAACGTAGTTATTTTGACTAAAAAGGTTTTTTTGGACACTTGGAGACCTAAATAGAGTCATTTTGACCAAAAACAATTTTTCAGTCCATTGGTTACAAAATATAGTTTATCTTGTCTAAAAGCAGTGTTTTAAGACTCTAAAAGACAAAAATAAAGTCATTTTGGCTAAAAATGTTTTTCAGACCTTTGGTGACCAAATGCAATTATCTTGTAAAAAACCGGCTTTTTAAGACTCTAATAGACGAAAATACAGTCATTTTGACTAATTTTTTATTTCAGACATTTGGTGACCAAATATAGTTATTTTGACTAAAAAAGGCTTTTTAGACACTTGGAGACCAAAATAGAGTCATTTTGACCCAAACAAATGTTTCAGGCGATTGGTTACCAAATGCAATTATCTTGTCCAAAACCGGCTTTTTAAGACTCTAATAGACGAAAGTACAATCATTTTGACTAGATTTTTTTTCTAACCTTCGGTGACCAAATGCAGTTATTTTGACTAAAAAGGGATTTTTAGACACATGGAGACCAAAATAGAGTCATTTTGACCAAAAAAATGTTTTCAGATCACTGGTAACGAAATGCAATTATCTTGTCTAAAACCGGCTTTTAAGACTCTAAAAGACAAAAATACAGTCATTCTGGCTAAAAAAGTTTTTCAGACCTTTGGTGACCAAATGCAGTTATTTTGACTAAAAAAGGCTTTTTAGACACTTGGAGACCTAAATAGAGTCGTTTTGACCCAAACAAATGTTTCAGACGATTGGTTACCAAATGCAATTATCTTGTCAAAAACCGGCTTTTTAAGACTCTAATAGACGAAAATACAGTCATTTTGACTAATTTTTTATTTCAGACCTTTGGTGACCAAATATAATTATTTTGACTAAAAAAGGCTTTTTAGACACTTGGAGACCAAAATAGAGTCATTTTGACCAAAAAGATGTTTTCAGATCACTGGTAACGAAATGCAATTATCTTGCCTAAAACCGGCATTTTAAGACTCTAAAAGACAAAAATATAGTTATTTTTGCTAAAAAAAAAGTTTTTCAGACCTTTGGTGACAAAATGCAGTTATTTTGACTAAAAAAGGCTTTTTAGACACTTTGAGACCAAAATAGAGTCATTTTGACCAAAAAAATGTTTTCAGATCACTGGTAACGAAATGCAATTATCTTGTCTAAAACCGGCTTTTTAAGACTCTTAAAGACAAAAATACAATCATTTTGCCAAAAAAAGGTTTTCAGACCTTTGGTTACCAAATGCAATTATCTTGTCCAAAACCGGCTTTTTAAGACTCTAATAGACTAAAATACAATTATTTTGACAAAAAAAATTTTCAGACCTTCGGTGACCAAATGCAGTTATTTTGACTAAAAGTGGCTTTTTAGACACATTGAGACCAAAATAGAGTAATTCGACCAAAAAAATGTTTTCAGATCACTTATCTTGTCTAAAACCGGCTTTTTAAGACTCTAAAAGACAAAAATACAGTCATTTTGGCTAAAAAAAAAGTTTTTCAGACCTTTGGTGACAAAATGCAGTTATTTTGACTAAATAGGGCTTTTAAGACACTTGGAGACCTAAATAGAGTCATTTTGACCAAAAAAAATTTTCAGGCCATTGGTTACAAATAGTACTTTACCTTGTCTAAAAGCGGTGTTTTAAGACTCTAAAATACAAAAATATAGTCATTTTGGCTAACAAAAAAAGGTTTTCAGACCTTTGGTGAACAAATGCATTTATTTTGACTAAAATAGGGTTTTTAGACATTTGGAGACCTAAATAGAGTCGTTTTGACCCAAACAAATGTTTCAGGCGATTGGTTACCAAATGCAATTATCTTGTCAAAAACCGGCTATTTAAGACTCTAATAGACGAAAATAAAGTCATTTTGACTAATTTTTTATTTCAGACCTTTGGTGACCAAATATAGTTATTTTGACTAAAAAGGGCTTTTTAGACACATAGAGAGCTAAATAGAGTCATTTTGACCAAAAACATTTTTTCAGGCCATTGGTTACCAAGAGTACTTTACCTTGTCTAAAAGCGGTGTTTTAAGACTCTAAAATACAAAAATATAGTCATTTTGGCTAAAAAAGGTTTTCAGAACTTTGAAGAACAAATGCATTTATTTTGACTAAAAAAGGGTTTTTAGACACTTGGAGACCAAAATAGAGACCCAAACAAATGTTTCAGGCGATTGGTTACCAAATGTTATTATCTTGTCAAAAACCGGCTTTTTAAGACTCTAATAGACGAAAATACAGTCATTTTGACTAATTTTTTATTTCAGACCTTTGGTGACCAAATATAATTATTTTGACTAAAAAGGGCTGTTTAGACACTTGGAGACCTAAATAGAGTCGTTTTGACCAAAAAGATGTTTTCAGATCACTGGTAACGAAATGCAATTATCTTGCCTAAAACCAGCTTTTTAAGACTCTAAAAGACAAAAATACAGTCATTTTGGCTAAAAAAGTTTTTCAGACCTTTGGTGACCAAACGTAGTTATTTTGACTAAAAAGGTTTTTTTAGACACTTGGAGACCAAAATAGAGTCATTTTGACCCAAACAAATGTTTCAGGCGATTGGTTACCAAATGCAATTATCTTGTCCAAAACCGGCTTTTTAAGACTCTAATAGACGAAAATACAATTATTTTGACTAAATTTTTTTTTCAGACCTTCGCTGACCAAATGCAGTTATTTTGACTAAAAAGGGATTTTTAGACACATGGAGACCAAAATAGAGTCATTTTGACCAACAAAATGTTTTCAGATCACTGGTAACGAAATGCAATTATCTTGTCTAAAACCAGCTTTTTAAGACTCTAAAAGACAAAAATACAGTCATTTTGGTTACCAAATGCAATTATCTTGTCAAAAACCGGCTTTTTAAGACTCTAATAGACGAAAATACAGTCATTTTGACTAATTTTTTATTTCAGACCTTTGGTGACCAAATATAATTATTTTGACTAAAAAAGGCTTTTTAGACACTTGGAGACCAAAATAGAGTCATTTTGACCAAAAAGATGTTTTCAGATCACTGGTAACGAAATGCAATTATCTTGCCTAAAACCGGCATTTTAAGACTCTAAAAGACAAAAATATAGTTATTTTTGCTAAAAAAAAAGTTTTTCAGACCTTTGGTGACAAAATGCAGTTATTTTGACTAAAAAAGGCTTTTTAGACACTTTGAGACCAAAATAGAGTCATTTTGACCAAAAAAATGTTTTCAGATCACTGGTAACGAAATGCAATTATCTTGTCTAAAACCGGCTTTTTAAGACTCTTAAAGACAAAAATACAATCATTTTGCCAAAAAAAGGTTTTCAGACCTTTGGTTACCAAATGCAATTATCTTGTCCAAAACCGGCTTTTTAAGACTCTAATAGACTAAAATACAATTATTTTGACAAAAAAAATTTTCAGACCTTCGGTGACCAAATGCAGTTATTTTGACTAAAAGTGGCTTTTTAGACACATTGAGACCAAAATAGAGTAATTCGACCAAAAAAATGTTTTCAGATCACTTATCTTGTCTAAAACCGGCTTTTTAAGACTCTAAAAGACAAAAATACAGTCATTTTGGCTAAAAAAAAAGTTTTTCAGACCTTTGGTGACAAAATGCAGTTATTTTGACTAAATAGGGCTTTTAAGACACTTGGAGACCTAAATAGAGTAATTTTGACCAAAAAAAATTTTCAGGCCATTGGTTACAAATAGTACTTTACCTTGTCTAAAAGCGGTGTTTTAAGACTCTAAAATACAAAAATATAGTCATTTTGGCTAAAAAAAAAGGTTTTCAGACCTTTGGTGAACAAATGCATTTATTTTGACTAAAATAGGGTTTTTAGACATTTGGAGACCTAAATAGAGTCGTTTTGACCCAAACAAATGTTTCAGGCGATTGGTTACCAAATGCAATTATCTTGTCAAAAACCGGCTATTTAAGACTCTAATAGACGAAAATAAAGTCATTTTGACTAATTTTTTATTTCAGACCTTTGGTGACCAAATATAGTTATTTTGACTAAAAAGGGCTTTTTAGACACATAGAGAGCTAAATAGAGTCATTTTGACCAAAAACATTTTTTCAGGCCATTGGTTACCAAGAGTACTTTACCTTGTCTAAAAGCGGTGTTTTAAGACTCTAAAATACAAAAATATAGTCATTTTGGCTAAAAAAGGTTTTCAGAACTTTGAAGAACAAATGCATTTATTTTGACTAAAAAAGGGTTTTTAGACACTTGGAGACCAAAATAGAGACCCAAACAAATGTTTCAGGCGATTGGTTACCAAATGCAATTATCTTGTCAAAAACCGGCTTTTTAAGACTCTAATAGACGAAAATACAGTCATTTTGACTAATTTTTTATTTCAGACCTTTGGTGACCAAATATAATTATTTTGACTAAAAAGGGCTGTTTAGACACTTGGAGACCTAAATAGAGTCGTTTTGACCAAAAAGATGTTTTCAGATCACTGGTAACGAAATGCAATTATCTTGCCTAAAACCAGCTTTTTAAGACTCTAAAAGACAAAAATACAGTCATTTTGGCTAAAAAAGTTTTTCAGACCTTTGGTGACCAAACGTAGTTATTTTGACTAAAAAGGTTTTTTTAGACACTTGGAGACCAAAATAGAGTCATTTTGACCCAAACAAATGTTTCAGGCGATTGGTTACCAAATGCAATTATCTTGTCCAAAACCGGCTTTTTAAGACTCTAATAGACGAAAATACAATTATTTTGACTAAATTTTTTTTCAGACCTTCGCTGACCAAATGCAGTTATTTTGACTAAAAAGGGATTTTTAGACACATGGAGACCAAAATAGAGTCATTTTGACCAACAAAATGTTTTCAGATCACTGGTAACGAAATGCAATTATCTTGTCTAAAACCAGCTTTTTAAGACTCTTAAAGACAAAAATACAGTCATTTTGGCTAAAAAAGTTTTTCAGACCTTTGGTGACCAAACGTAGTTATTTTGACTAAAAAGGGCTTTTTGGACACTTGGAGACCTAAATAGAGTCATTTTGACCAAAAAAAATTTTCAGTCCATTGGTTACAAAATATAGTTTATCTTGTCTAAAAGCAGTGTTTTAAGACTCTAAAAGACAAAAATAAAGTCATTATGGCTAAAAATGTTTTTCAGACCTTTGGTGACCAAATGCAATTATCTTGTAAAAAACCGGCTTTGTAAGACTCTAATAGACGAAAATACACTCATTTTGACTAATTTTTTATTTCAGACATTTGGTGACCAAATATAGCTATTTTGACTAAAAAAGGCTTTTTAGACACTTGGAGACCAAAATAGAGTCAATTTGACCCAAACAAATGTTTCAGGCGATTGGTTACCAAATGCAATTATCTTGTCCAAAACCGGCTTTTTAAGACTCTAATAGACGAAAGTACAATCATTTTGACTAGATGTTTTTTTCTAACCTTCGGTGACCAAATGCAGTTATTTTGACTAAAAAGGGATTTTTAGACACATGGAGACCAAAATAGAGTCATTTTGACCAAAATAATGTTTTCAGATCACTGGTAACGAAATGCAATTATCTTGTCTAAAACCGGCTTTTTAAGACTCTAAAAGACAAAAATACAGTCATTTTGGCTAAAAAAGTTTTTCAGACCTTTGGTGACCAAATGCAGTTATTTTGACTAAAAAAGGCTTTTTAGACACTTGGAGACCAAAATAGAGTCATTTTGACCCAAACAAATGTTTCAGGCGATTGATTACCAAATGCAATTATCTTGTCCAAAACCGGCTTTTTAAGACTCTAATTAGACGAAAATACAATTATTTTGACTAAATTTTTTTTTCAGACCTTCGGTGACCAAATGCAGTTATTTTGACTAAAAAGGGATTTTTAGACACATGGAGACCAAAATAGAGTCATTTTGACTAAAAAGTTTTTTCAGATAACTGGTAACGAAATGCAATTATCTTGTCTAAAACCGTCTTTTTAAGACTCTAAAAGACAAAAATACAGTCATTTTGACTAAAAAAAAGGTTTTCAGACCTTTGGTGAACAAATGCATTTATTTTGACTACAATAGGCTTTTTAGACACTTGGAGACCAAAATAGTCATTTTGACCCAAACAAATGTTTCAGGTGATTGGTTACCAAATGCAATTATCTTGTCCAAAACCGGCTTTTTAAGACTCTAATAGACGAAAATACAATTATTTTGACTAAATTTTTTTTTCAGACCTTCGCTGACCAAATGCAGTTATTTTGACTAAAAAGGGATTTTTAGACACTTGGAGACCAAAATAGAGTCATTTTGACCAAAAAGATGTTTTCAGATCACTGGTAACGAAATGCAATTATCTTGCCTAAAACCAGATTTTTAAGACTCTAAAAGACAAAAATACAGTCATTTTGGCTAAAAAAGTTTTTCAGACCTTTGGTGACCAAACGTAGTTATTTTGACTAAAAAGGTTTTTTTGGACACTTGGAGACCTAAATAGAGTCATTTTGACCAAAAACAATTTTTCAGTCCATTGGTTACAAAATATAGTTTATCTTGTCTAAAAGCAGTGTTTTAAGACTCTAAAAGACAAAAATAAAGTCATTTTGGCTAAAAATGTTTTTCAGACCTTTGGTGACCAAATGCAATTATCTTGTAAAAAACCGGCTTTTTAAGACTCTAATAGACGAAAATACAGTCATTTTGACTAATTTTTTATTTCAGACATTTGGTGACCAAATATAGTTATTTTGACTAAAAAAGGCTTTTTAGACACTTGGAGACCAAAATAGAGTCATTTTGACCCAAACAAATGTTTCAGGCGATTGGTTACCAAATGCAATTATCTTGTCCAAAACCGGCTTTTTAAGACTCTAATAGACGAAAGTACAATCATTTTGACTAGATTTTTTTTCTAACCTTCGGTGACCAAATGCAGTTATTTTGACTAAAAAGGGATTTTTAGACACATGGAGACCAAAATAGAGTCATTTTGACCAAAAAAATGTTTTCAGATCACTGGTAACGAAATGCAATTATCTTGTCTAAAACCGGCTTTTAAGACTCTAAAAGACAAAAATACAGTCATTCTGGCTAAAAAAGTTTTTCAGACCTTTGGTGACCAAATGCAGTTATTTTGACTAAAAAAGGCTTTTTAGACACTTGGAGACCTAAATAGAGTCGTTTTGACCCAAACAAATGTTTCAGACGATTGGTTACCAAATGCAATTATCTTGTCAAAAACCGGCTTTTTAAGACTCTAATAGACGAAAATACAGTCATTTTGACTAATTTTTTATTTCAGACCTTTGGTGACCAAATATAATTATTTTGACTAAAAAAGGCTTTTTAGACACTTGGAGACCAAAATAGAGTCATTTTGACCAAAAAGATGTTTTCAGATCACTGGTAACGAAATGCAATTATCTTGCCTAAAACCGGCATTTTAAGACTCTAAAAGACAAAAATATAGTTATTTTTGCTAAAAAAAAAGTTTTTCAGACCTTTGGTGACAAAATGCAGTTATTTTGACTAAAAAAGGCTTTTTAGACACTTTGAGACCAAAATAGAGTCATTTTGACCAAAAAAATGTTTTCAGATCACTGGTAACGAAATGCAATTATCTTGTCTAAAACCGGCTTTTTAAGACTCTTAAAGACAAAAATACAATCATTTTGCCAAAAAAAGGTTTTCAGACCTTTGGTTACCAAATGCAATTATCTTGTCCAAAACCGGCTTTTTAAGACTCTAATAGACTAAAATACAATTATTTTGACAAAAAAAATTTTCAGACCTTCGGTGACCAAATGCAGTTATTTTGACTAAAAGTGGCTTTTTAGACACATTGAGACCAAAATAGAGTAATTCGACCAAAAAAATGTTTTCAGATCACTTATCTTGTCTAAAACCGGCTTTTTAAGACTCTAAAAGACAAAAATACAGTCATTTTGGCTAAAAAAAAAGTTTTTCAGACCTTTGGTGACAAAATGCAGTTATTTTGACTAAATAGGGCTTTTAAGACACTTGGAGACCTAAATAGAGTCATTTTGACCAAAAAAAATTTTCAGGCCATTGGTTACAAATAGTACTTTACCTTGTCTAAAAGCGGTGTTTTAAGACTCTAAAATACAAAAATATAGTCATTTTGGCTAACAAAAAAAGGTTTTCAGACCTTTGGTGAACAAATGCATTTATTTTGACTAAAATAGGGTTTTTAGACATTTGGAGACCTAAATAGAGTCGTTTTGACCCAAACAAATGTTTCAGGCGATTGGTTACCAAATGCAATTATCTTGTCAAAAACCGGCTATTTAAGACTCTAATAGACGAAAATAAAGTCATTTTGACTAATTTTTTATTTCAGACCTTTGGTGACCAAATATAGTTATTTTGACTAAAAAGGGCTTTTTAGACACATAGAGAGCTAAATAGAGTCATTTTGACCAAAAACATTTTTTCAGGCCATTGGTTACCAAGAGTACTTTACCTTGTCTAAAAGCGGTGTTTTAAGACTCTAAAATACAAAAATATAGTCATTTTGGCTAAAAAAAGGTTTTCAGAACTTTGAAGAACAAATGCATTTATTTTGACTAAAAAAGGGTTTTTAGACACTTGGAGACCAAAATAGAGACCCAAACAAATGTTTCAGGCGATTGGTTACCAAATGTTATTATCTTGTCAAAAACCGGCTTTTTAAGACTCTAATAGACGAAAATACAGTCATTTTGACTAATTTTTTATTTCAGACCTTTGGTGACCAAATATAATTATTTTGACTAAAAAGGGCTGTTTAGACACTTGGAGACCTAAATAGAGTCGTTTTGACCAAAAAGATGTTTTCAGATCACTGGTAACGAAATGCAATTATCTTGCCTAAAACCAGCTTTTTAAGACTCTAAAAGACAAAAATACAGTCATTTTGGCTAAAAAAGTTTTTCAGACCTTTGGTGACCAAACGTAGTTATTTTGACTAAAAAGGTTTTTTTAGACACTTGGAGACCAAAATAGAGTCATTTTGACCCAAACAAATGTTTCAGGCGATTGGTTACCAAATGCAATTATCTTGTCCAAAACCGGCTTTTTAAGACTCTAATAGACGAAAATACAATTATTTTGACTAAATTTTTTTTTTCAGACCTTCGCTGACCAAATGCAGTTATTTTGACTAAAAAGGGATTTTTAGACACATGGAGACCAAAATAGAGTCATTTTGACCAACAAAATGTTTTCAGATCACTGGTAACGAAATGCAATTATCTTGTCTAAAACCAGCTTTTTAAGACTCTAAAAGACAAAAATACAGTCATTTTGGCTAAAAAAGTTTTTCAGACCTTTGGTGACCAAACGTAGTTATTTTGACTAAAAAGGGCTTTTTGGACACTTGGAGACCTAAATAGAGTCATTTTGACCAAAAAAATTTTTCAGTCCATTGGTTACAAAATATAGTTTATCTTGTCTAAAAGCAGTGTTTTAAGACTCTAAAAGACAAAAATAAAGTCATTATGGCTAAAAATGTTTTTCAGACCTTTGGTGACCAAATGCAATTATCTTGTAAAAAACCGGCTTTGTAAGACTCTAATAGACGAAAATACACTCATTTTGACTAATTTTTTATTTCAGACATTTGGTGACCAAATATAGCTATTTTGACTAAAAAAGGCTTTTTAGACACTTGGAGACCAAAATAGAGTCAATTTGACCCAAACAAATGTTTCAGGCGATTGGTTACCAAATGCAATTATCTTGTCCAAAACCGGCTTTTTAAGACTCTAATAGACGAAAGTACAATCATTTTGACTAGATGTTTTTTTCTAACCTTCGGTGACCAAATGCAGTTATTTTGACTAAAAAGGGATTTTTAGACACATGGAGACCAAAATAGAGTCATTTTGACCAAAATAATGTTTTCAGATCACTGGTAACGAAATGCAATTATCTTGTCTAAAACCGGCTTTTTAAGACTCTAAAAGACAAAAATACAGTCATTTTGGCTAAAAAAGTTTTTCAGACCTTTGGTGACCAAATGCAGTTATTTTGACTAAAAAAGGCTTTTTAGACACTTGGAGACCAAAATAGAGTCATTTTGACCCAAACAAATGTTTCAGGCGATTGATTACCAAATGCAATTATCTTGTCCAAAACCGGCTTTTTAAGACTCTAATTAGACGAAAATACAATTATTTTGACTAAATTTTTTTTTCAGACCTTCGGTGACCAAATGCAGTTATTTTGACTAAAAAGGGATTTTTAGACACATGGAGACCAAAATAGAGTCATTTTGACTAAAAAGTTTTTTCAGATAACTGGTAACGAAATGCAATTATCTTGTCTAAAACCGTCTTTTTAAGACTCTAAAAGACAAAAATACAGTCATTTTGACTAAAAAAAAGGTTTTCAGAACTTTGGTGAACAAATGCATTTATTTTGACTACAATAGGCTTTTTAGACACTTGGAGACCAAAATAGTCATTTTGACCCAAACAAATGTTTCAGGTGATTGGTTACCAAATGCAATTATCTTGTCCAAAACCGGCTTTTTAAGACTCTAATAGACGAAAATACAATTATTTTGACTAAATTTTTTTTTCAGACCTTCGCTGACCAAATGCAGTTATTTTGACTAAAAAGGGATTTTTAGACACATGGAGACCAAAATAGAGTCATTTTGACCAAAAAAAATGTTTTCAGATCACTGGTAACGAAATGCAATTTTCTTGTCTAAAACCGGCTTTTTAAGACTCTAAAATACAAAAATATAGTCATTTTGGCTAAAAAAGGTTTTCAGACCTTTGGTGAACAAATGCATTTATTTTGACTAAAATAGGGTTTTTAGACACTTGGAGACCTAAATAGAGTCGTTTTGACCCAAACAAATGTTTCAGACGATTGGTTACCAAATGCAATTATCTTGTCAAAAACCGGCTTTTTAAGACTCTAATAGACGAAAATACAGTCATTTTGACTAATTTTTTATTTCAGACCTTTGGTGACCAAATATAATTATTTTGACTAAAAAAGGCTTTTTAGACACTTGGAGACCAAAATAGAGTCATTTTGACCAAAAAGATGTTTTCAGATCACTGGTAACGAAATGCAATTATCTTGCCTAAAACCGGCATTTTAAGACTCTAAAAGACAAAAATATAGTTATTTTTGCTAAAAAAAAAGTTTTTCAGACCTTTGGTGACAAAATGCAGTTATTTTGACTAAAAAAGGCTTTTTAGACACTTTGAGACCAAAATAGAGTCATTTTGACCAAAAAAATGTTTTCAGATCACTGGTAACGAAATGCAATTATCTTGTCTAAAACCGGCTTTTTAAGACTCTTAAAGACAAAAATACAATCATTTTGCCAAAAAAAGGTTTTCAGACCTTTGGTTACCAAATGCAATTATCTTGTCCAAACCGGCTTTTTAAGACTCTAATAGACTAAAATACAATTATTTTGACAAAAAAAATTTTCAGACCTTCGGTGACCAAATGCAGTTATTTTGACTAAAAGTGGCTTTTTAGACACATTGAGACCAAAATAGATTAATTCGACCAAAAAAATGTTTTCAGATCACTTATCTTGTCTAAAACCGGCTTTTTAAGACACTAAAAGACAAAAATACAGTCATTTTGGCTAAAAAAAAAGTTTTTCAGACCTTTGGTGACAAAATGCAGTTATTTTGACTAAATAGGGCTTTTAAGACACTTGGAGACCTAAATAGAGTCATTTTGACCAAAAAAAATTTTCAGGCCATTGGTTACAAATAGTACTTTACCTTGTCTAAAAGCGGTGTTTTAAGACTCTAAAATACAAAAATATAGTCATTTTGGCTAAAAAAAAAGGTTTTCAGACCTTTGGTGAACAAATGCATTTATTTTGACTAAAATAGGGTTTTTAGACATTTGGAGACCTAAATAGAGTCGTTTTGACCCAAACAAATGTTTCAGGCGATTGGTTACCAAATGCAATTATCTTGTCAAAAACCGGCTATTTAAGACTCTAATAGACGAAAATAAAGTCATTTTGACTAATTTTTTATTTCAGACCTTTGGTGACCAAATATAGTTATTTTGACTAAAAAGGGCTTTTTAGACACATGGAGAGCTAAATAGAGTCATTTTGACCAAAAACATTTTTTCAGGCCATTGGTTACCAAGAGTACTTTACCTTGTCTAAAAGCGGTGTTTTAAGACTCTAAAATACAAAAATATAGTCATTTTGGCTAAAAAAGGTTTTCAGACCTTTGAAGAACAAATGCATTTATTTTGACTAAAAAAGGGTTTTTAGACACTTGGAGACCAAAATAGAGACCCAAACAAATGTTTCAGGCGATTGGTTACCAAATGCAATTATCTTGTCAAAAACCGGCTATTTAAGACTCTTATAGACGAAAATACAGTCATTTTGACTAATTTTTTATTTCAGACCTTTGGTGACCAAATATAGTTATTTTGACTAAAAAGGGCTGTTTAGACACTTGGAGACCTAAATAGAGTCGTTTTGACCCAAACAAATGTTTCAGGCGATTGGTTACAAAATGCAATTATCTTGTCTAAAACCGGCTTTTTAAGACTCTAAAAGACAAAAATACAGTCATTTTGGCTAAAAAAGTTTTTCATACCTTTGGTGACCAAATGCAGTTATTTTGACAAAAAAAAGGCTTTTTAGACACTTGGAGACCAAAATAGAGTCATTTTGACCCAAACAAATGTTTCAGGCGATTGGTTACCAAATGCAATTATCTTGTCCAAAACCGGCTTTTTAAGACTCTTATAGAAAAAAATACAATCAATATGACTACATATTTTTTTCAGACCTTTGGTGACCAAATGCAGTTATTTTGAATAAAAAGGGATTTTTAGACACATGGAGACCAAAATAGAGTCATTTTGACCAAAAAAATGTTTTCAGATCACTGGTAACGAAGTGCAATTATCTTGTCTAAAACCGGCTTTTTAAGACTCTAAAAGACAAAAATACAGTCATTTTGGCTAAATAAAAGTTTTTCAGACCTTCGGGGACCAAACGTAGTTATTTTGACTAAAAAGGGCTTTTTGGACACTTGGAGACCTAAATAGAGTCATTTTGACCAAAAACATTTTTTCAGGCCATTGGTTACCAAGAGCACTTTATCTTGTCTAAAATCGGTGTTTAAGACTCTAATAGACGAAAATACAATCATTTTGACCAAATTTTTTTTTCAGACCTTCGGTGACCAAATGCAGTTATTTTGACTAAAAAGGGATTTTAAGACACATGGAGACCTAAATAGAGTCATTTCGACCACAAAAATGTTTTCAAATCACTGGTTACGAAATGCAATTATCTTGTCTAAAACCGGCTTTTTAAGTTCTCTAAAAGACAAAAATACAGTAATTTTGGCTAAAAAAAGTTTTTTCAGACCTTTGGTGACCAAATGCAGTTATTTTGAATAAAAAAAGGCTTTTTAGACACTTGGAGACCAAAATAGAGTCATTTTGACCCAAACAAATGTTTCAGGTGATTGGTTACCAAATGCAATTATCTTGTCCAAAACCGGCTTTTTTAGACTCTAATAGACGAAAATACAATTATTTTGACTAAATTTTTTTTTCAGACCGTCGCTGACCAAATGCAGTTATTTTGACTAAAAAGGGATTTTTAGACACATGGAGACCAAAATAGAGTCATTTTGACCAAAAAAATGTTTTCAGTTCACTCGTAACGAAATGCAGTTATCTTGTCTAAAACCGGCTTTTTAAGACTCTAAAAGACAAAAATACAGTCATTTTGGCTAAAAAAAAGTTTTTCAGACCTTTGGTGACAAAATGCAGTTTTTTTGACTAAAAATGGCTTTTTAGACACTTTGAGACCAAAATAGGGTCATTTTGACCAAAAAAATGTTTTCAGATCACTGGTAACGAAATACAATTATCTTGTCTAAAACCGGCTTTTAAGACTCTAAAAGACAAAAATACAGTCATTTTGGCTACCGACACTAAAAGACAAAAATACAATCATTTTGCCAAAAAAAGGTTTTCAGACCTTTGGTTACCAAATGCAATTATCTTGTCCAAAACCGGCTTTTTAAGACTCTAATAGACGAAAATACAATCATTTTGACAAAAAATTTTTTCAGACCTTATGTTAACCAAATGCAGTTATTTTGACTAAAAATGGATTTTTAGACACATGGAGAACAAAATAGAGTCATTTTGACCAAAAAAATGTTTTCAGATCACTGGTAACGAAATGCAATTATCTTGTCTAAAACCGGCTTTTAAGACTCTAAAAGACAAAAATACAGTCATTTTGGCTAAAAAAGTTTTTCAGACCTTTGGTGACCAAATGCAGTTATTTTGACTAAAAAAGGCTTTTTAGACACTTGGAGACCTAAATAGAGTCATTTTGACCAAAACAAATTTTTCAGGCCATTGGTTACAAAGAGTACTTTACCTTGTCTAAAAGCGGTGTTTTAAGACTCTAAAATACAAAAATATAGTCATTTTGGCTAAAAAAAAAAAGGTTTTCAGACCTTTGGTGAACAAATGCATTTATGTTGACTAAAATAGGGTTTTTAGACACTTGGAGACCTAAATAGAGTCGTTTTGACCCAAACAAATGTTTCAGGCGATTGGTTACCAAATGCAATTATCTTGTCAAAAACCGGCTATTTAAGACTCTAATAGACGAAAATAAAGTCATTTTGACTAATTTTTTATTTCAGACCTTTGGTGACCAAATATAGTTATTTTGACTAAAAAGGGCTTTTTAGACACTTGGAGAGCTAAATAGAGTCATTTTGACCAAAAACATTTTTTCAGGCCATTGGTTACCAAGAGTACTTTACCTTGTCTAAAAGCGGTGTTTTAAGACTCTAAAATACCAAAATATAGTCATTTTGGCTAAAAAAGGTTTTCAGAACTTTGGTGAACAAATGCATTTATTTTGACTAAAAAAGGGTTTTTAGACACTTGGAGACCTAAATAGAGACCCAAACAAATGTTTCAGGCGATTGGTTACCAAATGCAATTATCTTGTCAAAAAACCGGCTATTTAAGACTCTTATAGACGAAAATACAGTCATTTTGACTAATTTTTTATTTCAGACCTTTGGTGACCAAATATAGTTATTTTGACTAAAAAAGGGCTGTTTAGACATATGGAGACCTAAATAGAGTCGTTTTGACCCAAACAAATGTTTCAGGCGATTGGTTACCAAATGCAATTATCTTGTCCAAAACCGGCTTTTTAAGACTCTAATAGACGAAAATACAATTATTTTGACTAAATTTTTTTTCAGACCTTCGCTGACCAAATGCAGTTATTTTGACTAAAAAGGGATTTTAGACACCTGGAGACCAAAATAGAGTCATTTTGACCAAAAAAATGTTTTCAGATCACTGGTAACGAAATGCAATTATCTTGTCTAAAACCGGCTTTTTAAGACTCTAAAAGACAAAAATACAGTCATTTTGGCTAAAAAAGTTTTTCAGACCTTTGGTGACCAAACGTAGTTATTTTGACTAAAAAGGGCTTTTTGGACACTTGGAGACCTAAATAGAGTCATTTTGATCAAAAACATTTTTTCAGGCCATTGGTTACCAAATGTAGTTTATCTTGTCTAAAAGCATTGTTTTACGACTCTAAAAGACAAAAATACAGTCATTTTGGCTAAAAAAGGTTTTCAGAACTTTGGTGAACAAATGCATTTATTTTGACTAAAAAAGGGTTTTTAGACACTTGGAGACCTAAATAGAGACCCAAACAAATGTTTCAGGCGATTGGTTACCAAATGCAATTATCTTGTCAAAAAACCGGCTATTTAAGACTCTTATAGACGAAAATACAGTCATTTTGACTAATTTTTTATTTCAGACCTTTGGTGACCAAATATAGTTATTTTGACTAAAAAAGGGCTGTTTAGACATATGGAGACCTAAATAGAGTCGTTTTGACCCAAACAAATGTTTCAGGCGATTGGTTACCAAATGCAATTATCTTGTCCAAAACCGGCTTTTTAAGACTATAATAGACGAAAATACAATTATTTTGACTAAATTTTTTTTCAGACCTTCGCTGACCAAATGCAGTTATTTTGACTAAAAAGGGATTTTAGACACCTGGAGACCAAAATAGAGTCATTTTGACCAAAAAAATGTTTTCAGATCACTGGTAACGAAATGCAATTATCTTGTCTAAAACCGGCTTTTTAAGACTCTAAAAGACAAAAATACAGTCATTTTGGCTAAAAAAGTTTTTCAGACCTTTGGTGACCAAACGTAGTTATTTTGACTAAAAAGGGCTTTTTGGACACTTGGAGACCTAAATAGAGTCATTTTGATCAAAAACATTTTTTCAGGCCATTGGTTACCAAATGTAGTTTATCTTGTCTAAAAGCATTGTTTTACGACTCTAAAAGACAAAAATACAGTCATTTTGGCTAAAAAAGTTTTTCAGACCTTTGGTGACCAAATGCAGTTATTTTGACCAAAAAAGGCTTTTTAGACACTTGGAGACCAAAATAGAATCATTTTGATCAAAAAATGTTTTCAGATCACTGCATACGAAATGCAATTATCTTGTCTAAAACCGGCTTTTTAAGACTAAAAGACAAAAATACAGTCATTTTGGCTAGAAAAGTTTTTCAAACCTTTGGTGACCGAACGAAGCCATTTTGACTAAAAAGGGCTTTTTAGACACTTGGAGACCTAAATAGAGTCATTTTGACCAAAAACATTTTTTCTGGCCATTGGTAACCAAGAGTACTTTACCTTGTCTAAAAGCGGTGTTTTAAGACTCTAAAATACAAAAATATAGTCATTTTGGCTAAAAAAGGTTTTCAGACCTTTGGTGAACAAATGCATTTATTTTGA
Organism: Pelophylax lessonae; assembly: GCF_965119305.1. Lineage (NCBI taxonomy): Eukaryota > Metazoa > Chordata > Amphibia > Anura > Ranidae > Pelophylax > Pelophylax lessonae. The sequence continues at coordinate 152,565,957 of NC_138773.1, forward strand.
CTAAAATAGGGTTTTTAGACACTTGGAGACCAAAATAGAGTCATTTTGACCCAAACAAATGTTTCAGGCGATTGGTTACCAAATGCAATTATCTTGTCCAAAACCGGCTTTTTAAGACTCTAATAGACGAAAATACAATTATTTTGACTAAATTCTTTTTTCAGACCTTCGCTGACCAAATGCAGTTATTTTGACCTAAAAGGGATTTTTAGACACATGGAGACCAAAATAGAGTCATTTTGATCAAAAAAATGTTTCCAGATCACTGGTAACGAAATGCAATTATCTTGTCTAAAACCGGCTTTTTAAGACTCTAAAATACAAAAATACAGTCATTTTGGCTAAAAAAGTTTTTCAGACCTTTGGTGACCAAACGTAGTTATTTTGACTAAAAAGGGCTTTTCGGACACTTGGAGACCTAAATAGAGTCATTTTGACCAAAAACATTTTTTCAGGCCATTTGTTACCAAATGTAGTTTATCTTGTCTAAAAGCAGTGTTTTAAGACTCTAAAATACAAAAATATAGTCATTTTGGCTAAAAAAGGTTTTCAGACCTTTGGTGAACAAATGCATTTATTTTGACTAAAAAAGGGTTTTTAGACACTTGGAGACCTAAATAGAGACCCAAACAAATGTTTCAGGCGATTGGTTACCAAATACAATTATCTTGTCAAAAACCGGCTTTTTAAGACTCTAATAGACGAAAATACAGTCATTTTGACTAATTTTTTATTTTAGACCTTTGGTGACCAAATATAGTTATTTTGACTAAAAAGGGTTTTTTAGACACTTGGAGACCAAAATAGAGTCATTTTGACCAAAAAAATGTTTTCAGATCACTGGTTACGAAATGCAATTATCTTGTCTAAAACCGGCTTTTTAAGACTCTAAAAGACAGAAATGCAATCATTTTGGCTAAAAAAAGTTTTTCAGACCTTTGGAGAACAAATGCATTTATCTTGTCAAAAACCGGCTTTTTAAGACTCTAATAGACGAAAATACAGTCATTTTGACTATTTTTTATTTTAGACTGGTGACCAAATGCAGTTATTTTGACTAATAAACGCTTTTTAGACACTTGAAGACCAAAATAGAGTCATTTTGACCCAAACAAATGTTTCAGGCGGTTGGTTACCAAATGCAATTATCTTGTCAAAAACCGGCTTTTTAAGACTCTAATAGACGAAAATACAATCATTTAAACTACATTTTTTGTTTAAAACCTTTGGTGACCAAATACAGATATTTTGACCAAAAGGGTCTTTTTAGACACTTGGAGAGCTAAATAGAGACCCAAACAAATGTTTCAGGCGATTGGTTACCAAATGCAATTATCTTGTCAAAAACCGGCTATTTAAGACTCTTATAGACGAAAATACAGTTATTTTGACTAATTTTTTATTTCAGACCTTTGGTGACCAAATATAGTTATTTTGACTAAAAAGGGCTGTTTAGACACTTGGAGACCTAAATAGAGTCGTTTTGACCCAAACAAATGTTTCAGGCGATTGGTTACAAAATGCAATTATCTTGTCTAAAACCGGCTTTTTAAGACTCTAAAAGACAAAAATACAGTCATTTTGGCTAAAAAAGTTTTTCATTCCTTTGGTGACCAAATGCAGTTATTTTGAAAAAAAAAGGCTTTTTAGACACTTGGAGACCAAAATAGAGTCATTTTGACCCAAACAAATGTTTCAGGCGATTGGTTACCAAATGCAATTATCTTGTCCAAAACCGGCTTTTTAAGACTCTTATAGAAAAAAATACAATCAATATGACTACATATTTTTTCAGACCTTTGGTGACCAAATGCAGTTATTTTGAATAAAAAGGGATTTTTAGACACATGGAGACCAAAATAGAGTCATTTTGACCAAAAAAATGTTTTCAGATCACTGGTAACGAAGTGCAATTATCTTGTCTAAAACCGGCTTTTTAAGACTCTAAAAGACAAAAATACAGTCATTTTGGCTAAATAAAAGTTTTTCAGACCTTCGGTGACCAAACGTAGTTATTTTGACTAAAAAGGGCTTTTTGGACACTTGGAGACCTAAATAGAGTCATTTTGACCAAAAACATTTTTTCAGGCCATTGGTTACAAAGAGTACTTTATCTTGTCTAAAATCGGTGTTTAAGACTCTAATAGACGAAAATACAATCATTTTAACTAAATTTTTTTTTTCAGACCTTCGGTGACAAAATGCAGTTATTTTGACTAAAAAGGGATTTTAAGACACATGGAGACCTAAATAGAGTCATTTCGACCACAAAAATGTTTTCAAATCACTGGTTACGAAATGCAATTATCTTGTCTAAAACCGGCTTTTTAAGTTCTCTAAAAGACAAAAATACAGTAATTTTGGCTAAAAAAATTTTTTTCAGACCTTTGGTGACCAAATGCAGTTATTTTGAATAAAAAAAGGCTTTTTAGACACTTGGAGACCAAAATAGAGTCATTTTGACCCAAACAAATGTTTCAGGTGATTGGTTACCAAATGCAATTATCTTGTCCAAAACCGGCTTTTTTAGACTCTAATAGACGAAAATACAATTATTTTGACTAAATTTTTTTTTCAGACCTTCGCTGACCAAATGCAGTTATTTTGACTAAAAAGGGATTTTTAGACACATGGAGACCAAAATAGAGTCATTTTGACCAAAAAAATGTTTTCAGATCACTGGTAACGAAATGCAATTATCTTGTCTAAAACCGGCTTTTAAGACTCTAAAAGACAAAAATACAGTCATTTTGGCTAAAAAAAGTTTTTCAGACCTTTGGTGACCAAATGCAGTTATTTTGACTAAAAAAGGCTTTTTAGACACTTGGAGACCTAAATAGAGTCATTTTGACCAAAACAAATTTTTCAGGCCATTGGTTACAAAGAGTACTTTACCTTGTCTAAAAGCGGTGTTTTAAGACTCTAAAATACAAAAATATAGTCATTTTGGCTAAAAAAAAAAGGTTTTCAGACCTTTGGTGAACAAATGCATTTATCTTGACTAAAATAGGGTTTTTAGACACTTGGAGACCTAAATAGAGTCGTTTTGACCCAAACAAATGTTTCAGGCGATTGGTTACCAAATGCAATTATCTTGTCAAAAACCGGCTATTTAAGACTCTTATAGACGAAAATAAAGTCATTTTGACTAATTTTTTATTTCAGACCTTTGGTGACCAAATATAGTTATTTTGACTAAAAAGGGCTTTTTAGACACTTGGAGAGCTAAATAGAGTCATTTTGACCAAAAACATTTTTTCAGGCCATTGGTTACCAAGAGTACTTTACCTTGTCTAAAAGCGGTGTTTTAAGACTCTAAAATACAAAAATATAGTCATTTTGGCTAAAAAAGGTTTTCAGAACTTTGGTGAACAAATGCATTTATTTTGACTAAAAAAGGGTTTTTAGACACTTGGAGACCTAAATAGAGACCCAAACAAATGTTTCAGGCGATTGGTTACCAAATGCAATTATCTTGTCAAAAACCGGCTATTTAAGACTCTTATAGACGAAAATACAGTCATTTTGACTAATTTTTTATTTCAGACCTTTGGTGACCAAATATAGTTATTTTGACTAAAAAAGGGCTGTTTAGACATATGGAGACCTAAATAGAGTCGTTTTGACCCAAACAAATGTTTCAGGCGATTGGTTACCAAATGCAATTATCTTGTCCAAAACCGGCTTTTTAAGACTCTAATAGACGAAAATACAATTATTTTGACTAAATTTTTTTTCAGACCTTCGCTGACCAAATGCAGTTATTTTGACTAAAAAGGGATTTTAGACACCTGGAGACCAAAATAGAGTCATTTTGACCAAAAAAATGTTTTCAGATCACTGGTAACGAAATGCAATTATCTTGTCTAAAACCGGCTTTTTAAGACTCTAAAAGACAAAAATACAGTCATTTTGGCTAAAAAAGTTTTTCAGACCTTTGGTGACCAAACGTAGTTATTTTGACTAAAAAGGGCTTTTTGGACACTTGGAGACCTAAATAGAGTCATTTTGATCAAAAACATTTTTTCAGGCCATTGGTTACCAAATGTAGTTTATCTTGTCTAAAAGCATTGTTTTACGACTCTAAAAGACAAAAATACAGTCATTTTGGCTAAAAAAGTTTTTCAGACCTTTGGTGACCAAATGCAGTTATTTTGACCAAAAAAGGCTTTTTAGACACCAAATTAGAATCATTTTGATCAAAAAATGTTTTCAGATCACTGCATACGAAATGCAATTATCTTGTCTAAAACCGGCTATTTAAGACTCTAAAAGACAAAAATACAGTTATTTTGGCTAAAAAAGTTTTTCAAACCTTTGGTGACCAAACGAAGTTATTTTGACTAAAAAGGGTTTTTTAGACACTTGGAGAGCTAAATAGAGTCATTTTGACCAAAAACATTTTTTCAGGCCATTGGTTACCAAGAGTACTTAACCTTGTCTAAAAGCGGTGTTTTAAGACTCTAAAATACAAAAATATAGTCATTTTGGCTAAAAAAGGTTTTCAGACCTTTGGTGAACAAATGCATTTATTTTGACTAAAAAAGGGTTTTTAGACACTTGGAGACCTAAATAGAGTCATTTTGACCAAAACAAATTTTTCAGGCCATTGGTTACAAAGAGTACTTTACCTTGTCTAAAAGCGGTGTTTTAAGACTCTAAAATACAAAAATATAGTCATTTTGACCAAAAAAATGTTTTCAGATCACTATTAACGAAATGCAATTATCTTGTGTAAAACCGGCTTTTAAGACTCTAAAAGACAAAAATACAGTCATTTTGGCTAAAAAAGTTTTTCAGACCTTTGGTGACCAAATGCAGTTATTTTGACTAAAAAAGGCTTTTTAGACACTTGGAGACCTAAATAGAGTCATTTTGACCAAAACAAATTTTTCAGGCCATTGGTTACAAAGAGTACTTTACCTTGTCTAAAAGCGGTGTTTTAAGACTCTAAAATACAAAAATATAGTCATTTTGACTAAAAAAAAAAAAGGTTTTCAGACCTTTGGTGAACAAATGCATTTATGTTGACTAAAATAGGGTTTTTAGACACTTGGAGACCTAAATAGAGTCGTTTTGACCCAAACAAATGTTTCAGGCGATTGGTTACCAAATGCAATTATCTTGTCAAAAACCGGCTATTTAAGACTCTAATAGACGAAAATAAAGTCATTTTGACTATTTTTTTATTTCAGACCTTTGGTGACCAAATATAGTTATTTTGACTAAAAAGGGCTTTTTAGACACTTGGAGAGCTAAATAGAGTCATTTTGACCAAAAACATTTTTTCAGGCCATTGGTTACCAAGAGTACTTTACCTTGTCTAAAAGCGGTGTTTTAAGACTCTAAAATACAAAAATATAGTCATTTTGGCTAAAAAAGGTTTTCAGAACTTTGGTGAACAAATGCATTTATTTTGACTAAAAAAGGGTTTTTAGACACTTGGAGACCTAAATAGAGACCCAAACAAATGTTTCAGGCGATTGGTTACCAAATGCAATTATCTTGTCAAAAAACCGGCTATTTAAGACTCTTATAGACGAAAATACAGTCATTTTGACTAATTTTTTATTTCAGACCTTTGGTGACCAAATATAGTTATTTTGACTAAAAAAGGGCTGTTTAGACATATGGAGACCTAAATAGAGTCGTTTTGACCCAAACAAATGTTTCAGGCGATTGGTTACCAAATGCAATTATCTTGTCCAAAACCGGCTTTTTAAGACTCTAATAGACGAAAATACAATTATTTTGACTAAATTTTTTTTCAGACCTTCGCTGACCAAATGCAGTTATTTTGACTAAAAAGGGATTTTAGACACCTGGAGACCAAAATAGAGTCATTTTGACCAAAAAAATGTTTTCAGATCACTGGTAACGAAATGCAATTATCTTGTCTAAAACCGGCTTTTTAAGACTCTAAAAGACAAAAATACAGTCATTTTGGCTAAAAAAGTTTTTCAGACCTTTGGTGACCAAACGTAGTTATTTTGACTAAAAAGGGCTTTTTGGACACTTGGAGACCTAAATAGAGTCATTTTGATCAAAAACATTTTTTCAGGCCATTGGTTACCAAATGTAGTTTATCTTGTCTAAAAGCATTGTTTTACGACTCTAAAAGACAAAAATACAGTCATTTTGGCTAAAAAAGTTTTTCAGACCTTTGGTGACCAAATGCAGTTATTTTGACCAAAAAAGGCTTTTTAGACACTTGGAGACCAAAATAGAATCATTTTGATCAAAAAATGTTTTCAGATCACTGCATACGAAATGCAATTATCTTGTCTAAAACCGGCTTTTTAAGACTAAAAGACAAAAATACAGTCATTTTGGCTAGAAAAGTTTTTCAAACCTTTGGTGACCGAACGAAGCCATTTTGACTAAAAAGGGCTTTTTAGACACTTGGAGACCTAAATAGAGTCATTTTGACCAAAAACATTTTTTCTGGCCATTGGTAACCAAGAGTACTTTACCTTGTCTAAAAGCGGTGTTTTAAGACTCTAAAATACAAAAATATAGTCATTTTGGCTAAAAAAGGTTTTCAGACCTTTGGTGAACAAATGCATTTATTTTGACTAAAATAGGGTTTTTAGACACTTGGAGACCAAAATAGAGTCATTTTGACCCAAACAAATGTTTCAGGCGATTGGTTACCAAATGCAATTATCTTGTCCAAAACCGGCTTTTTAAGACTCTAATAGACGAAAATACAATTATTTTGACTAAATTCTTTTTTCAGACCTTCGCTGACCAAATGCAGTTATTTTGACCTAAAAGGGATTTTTAGACACATGGAGACCAAAATAGAGTCATTTTGATCAAAAAAATGTTTCCAGATCACTGGTAACGAAATGCAATTATCTTGTCTAAAACCGGCTTTTTAAGACTCTAAAATACAAAAATACAGTCATTTTGGCTAAAAAAGTTTTTCAGACCTTTGGTGACCAAACGTAGTTATTTTGACTAAAAAGGGCTTTTCGGACACTTGGAGACCTAAATAGAGTCATTTTGACCAAAAACATTTTTTCAGGCCATTTGTTACCAAATGTAGTTTATCTTGTCTAAAAGCAGTGTTTTAAGACTCTAAAATACAAAAATATAGTCATTTTGGCTAAAAAAGGTTTTCAGACCTTTGGTGAACAAATGCATTTATTTTGACTAAAAAAGGGTTTTTAGACACTTGGAGACCTAAATAGAGACCCAAACAAATGTTTCAGGCGATTGGTTACCAAATACAATTATCTTGTCAAAAACCGGCTTTTTAAGACTCTAATAGACGAAAATACAGTCATTTTGACTAATTTTTTATTTTAGACCTTTGGTGACCAAATATAGTTATTTTGACTAAAAAGGGTTTTTTAGACACTTGGAGACCAAAATAGAGTCATTTTGACCAAAAAAATGTTTTCAGATCACTGGTTACGAAATGCAATTATCTTGTCTAAAACCGGCTTTTTAAGACTCTAAAAGACAGAAATGCAATCATTTTGGCTAAAAAAAGTTTTTCAGACCTTTGGAGAACAAATGCATTTATCTTGTCAAAAACCGGCTTTTTAAGACTCTAATAGACGAAAATACAGTCATTTTGACTATTTTTTATTTTAGACTGGTGACCAAATGCAGTTATTTTGACTAATAAACGCTTTTTAGACACTTGAAGACCAAAATAGAGTCATTTTGACCCAAACAAATGTTTCAGGCGGTTGGTTACCAAATGCAATTATCTTGTCAAAAACCGGCTTTTTAAGACTCTAATAGACGAAAATACAATCATTTAAACTACATTTTTTGTTTAAAACCTTTGGTGACCAAATACAGATATTTTGACCAAAAGGGTCTTTTTAGACACTTGGAGAGCTAAATAGAGACCCAAACAAATGTTTCAGGCGATTGGTTACCAAATGCAATTATCTTGTCAAAAACCGGCTATTTAAGACTCTTATAGACGAAAATACAGTTATTTTGACTAATTTTTTATTTCAGACCTTTGGTGACCAAATATAGTTATTTTGACTAAAAAGGGCTGTTTAGACACTTGGAGACCTAAATAGAGTCGTTTTGACCCAAACAAATGTTTCAGGCGATTGGTTACAAAATGCAATTATCTTGTCTAAAACCGGCTTTTTAAGACTCTAAAAGACAAAAATACAGTCATTTTGGCTAAAAAAGTTTTTCATTCCTTTGGTGACCAAATGCAGTTATTTTGAAAAAAAAAGGCTTTTTAGACACTTGGAGACCAAAATAGAGTCATTTTGACCCAAACAAATGTTTCAGGCGATTGGTTACCAAATGCAATTATCTTGTCCAAAACCGGCTTTTTAAGACTCTTATAGAAAAAAATACAATCAATATGACTACATATTTTTTCAGACCTTTGGTGACCAAATGCAGTTATTTTGAATAAAAAGGGATTTTTAGACACATGGAGACCAAAATAGAGTCATTTTGACCAAAAAAATGTTTTCAGATCACTGGTAACGAAGTGCAATTATCTTGTCTAAAACCGGCTTTTTAAGACTCTAAAAGACAAAAATACAGTCATTTTGGCTAAATAAAAGTTTTTCAGACCTTCGGTGACCAAACGTAGTTATTTTGACTAAAAAGGGCTTTTTGGACACTTGGAGACCTAAATAGAGTCATTTTGACCAAAAACATTTTTTCAGGCCATTGGTTACAAAGAGTACTTTATCTTGTCTAAAATCGGTGTTTAAGACTCTAATAGACGAAAATACAATCATTTTAACTAAATTTTTTTTTTCAGACCTTCGGTGACAAAATGCAGTTATTTTGACTAAAAAGGGATTTTAAGACACATGGAGACCTAAATAGAGTCATTTCGACCACAAAAATGTTTTCAAATCACTGGTTACGAAATGCAATTATCTTGTCTAAAACCGGCTTTTTAAGTTCTCTAAAAGACAAAAATACAGTAATTTTGGCTAATAAAAGTTTTTTCAGACCTTTGGTGACCAAATGCAGTTATTTTGAATAAAAAAAGGCTTTTTAGACACTTGGAGACCAAAATAGAGTCATTTTGACCCAAACAAATGTTTCAGGTGATTGGTTACCAAATGCAATTATCTTGTCCAAAACCGGCTTTTTTAGACTCTAATAGACGAAAATACAATTATTTTGACTAAATTTTTTTTTCAGACCTTCGCTGACCAAATGCAGTTATTTTGACTAAAAAGGGATTTTTAGACACATGGAGACCAAAATAGAGTCATTTTGACCAAAAAAATATTTTCAGATCACTGGTAACGAAATGCAATTATCTTGTCTAAAACCGGCTTTTAAGACTCTAAAAGACAAAAATACAGTCATTTTGGCTAAAAAAAGTTTTTCAGACCTTTGGTGACCAAATGCAGTTATTTTGACTAAAAAAGGCTTTTTAGACACTTGGAGACCTAAATAGAGTCATTTTGACCAAAACAAATTTTTCAGGCCATTGGTTACAAAGAGTACTTTACCTTGTCTAAAAGCGGTGTTTTAAGACTCTAAAATACAAAAATATAGTCATTTTGGCTAAAAAAAAAAGGTTTTCAGACCTTTGGTGAACAAATGCATTTATCTTGACTAAAATAGGGTTTTTAGACACTTGGAGACCTAAATAGAGTCGTTTTGACCCAAACAAATGTTTCAGGCGATTGGTTACCAAATGCAATTATCTTGTCAAAAACCGGCTATTTAAGACTCTTATAGACGAAAATAAAGTCATTTTGACTAATTTTTTATTTCAGACCTTTGGTGACCAAATATAGTTATTTTGACTAAAAAGGGCTTTTTAGACACTTGGAGAGCTAAATAGAGTCATTTTGACCAAAAACATTTTTTCAGGCCATTGGTTACCAAGAGTACTTTACCTTGTCTAAAAGCGGTGTTTTAAGACTCTAAAATACAAAAATATAGTCATTTTGGCTAAAAAAGGTTTTCAGAACTTTGGTGAACAAATGCATTTATTTTGACTAAAAAAGGGTTTTTAGACACTTGGATACCTAAATAGAGACCCAAACAAATGTTTCAGGCGATTGGTTACCAAATGCAATTATCTTGTCAAAAACCGGCTATTTAAGACTCTTATAGACGAAAATACAGTCATTTTGACTAATTTTTTATTTCAGACCTTTGGTGACCAAATATAGTTATTTTGACTAAAAAAGGGCTGTTTAGACATATGGAGACCTAAATAGAGTCGTTTTGACCCAAACAAATGTTTCAGGCGATTGGTTACCAAATGCAATTATCTTGTCCAAAACCGGCTTTTTAAGACTCTAATAGACGAAAATACAATTATTTTGACGAAATTTTTTTTCAGACCTAATACTGACCAAATGCAGTTATTTTGACTAAAAAGGGATTTTAGACACCTGGAGACCAAAATAGAGTCATTTTGACCAAAAAAATGTTTTCAGATCACTGGTAACGAAATGCAATTATCTTGTCTAAAACCGGCTTTTTAAGACTCTAAAAGACAAAAATACAGTCATTTTGGCTAAAAAAGTTTTTCAGACCTTTGGTGACCAAACGTAGTTAATTTTGACTAAAAAGGGCTTTTTGGACACTTGGAGACCTAAATAGAGTCCTTTTGATCAAAAACATTTTTTCAGGCCATTGGTTACCAAATGTAGTTTATCTTGTCTAAAAGCATTGTTTTACGACTCTAAAAGACAAAAATACAGTCATTTTGGCTAAAAAAGTTTTTCAGACCTTTGGTGACCAAATGCAGTTATTTTGACCAAAAAAGGCTTTTTAGACACTTGGAGACCAAAATAGAATCATTTTGATCAAAAAATGTTTTCAGATCACTGCATACGAAATGCAATTATCTTGTCTAAAACCGGCTTTTTAAGACTAAAAGACAAAAATACAGTCATTTTGGCTAGAAAAGTTTTTCAAACCTTTGGTGACCGAACGAAGTTATTTTGACTAAAAAGGGCTTTTTAGACACTTGGAGACCTAAATAGAGTCATTTTGACCAAAAACATTTTTTCTGGCCATTGGTAACCAAATGTAGTTTATCTTGTCTAAAAGCGGTGTTTTAAGACTCTAAAATACAAAAATATAGTCATTTTGGCTAAAAAAGGTTTTCAGACCTTTGGTGAACAAATGCATTTATTTTGACTAAAATAGGGTTTTTAGACACTTGGAAACCAAAATAGAGTTATTTTGACCCAAACAAATGTTTCAGGCGATTGGTTACCAAATGCAATTATCTTGTCCAAAACCGACTTTTTAAGACTCTAATAGACGAAAATACAATTATTTTGACTAAATTCTTTTTTCAGTCCTTCGCTGACCAAATGCAGTTATTTTGACCTAAAAGGGATTTTTAGACACATGGAGACCAAAATAGAGTCATTTTGATCAAAAAAATGTTTCCAGATCACTGGTAACGAAATGCAATTATCTTGTCTAAAACCGGCTTTTTAAGACTCTAAAAGACAAAAATACAATCATTTTGGCTAAAAAAGTTTTTCAGACCTTTGGTGACCAAACGTAGTTATTTTGACTAAAAAGGGCTTTTCGGACACTTGGAGACCTAAATAGAGTCATTTTGACCAAAAACATTTTTTCAGGCCATTTGTTACCAAATGTAGTTTATCTTGTCTAAAAGCAGTGTTTTAAGACTCTAAAAGACAAAAATACAGTTATTTTGGCTAAAAAAGTTTTTCAGACCTTTGGTGACCAAATGCAGTTATTTTGACCAAAAAAGGCTTTTTAGACACCAAAATAGAATCATTTTGATCAAAAAATGTTTTCAGATCACTGCATACGAAATGCAATTATCTTGTCTAAAACCGGCTATTTAAGACTCTAAAAGACAAAAATACAGTTATTTTGGCTAAAAAAGTTTTTCAAACCTTTGGTGTCCAAACGAAGTTATTTTGACTAAAAAGGGTTTTTTAGACACTTGGAGAGCTAAATAGAGTCATTTTGACCAAAAACATTTTTTCAGGCCATTGGTTACCAAGAGTACTTAACCTTGTCTAAAAGCGGTGTTTTAAGACTCTAAAATACAAAAATATAGTCATTTTGGCTAAAAAAGGTTTTCAGACCTTTGGTGAACAAATGCATTTATTTTGACTAAAAAAGGGTTTTTAGACACTTGGAGACCTAAATAGAGACCCAAACAAATGTTTCAGGCGAGTGGTTACCAAATACAATTATCTTGTCAAAAACCGGCTTTTTAAGACTCTAATAGACGAAAATACAGTCATTTTGACTAATTTTTTTTTTCAGACCTTCGGTGACCAAATGCAGTTATTTTGACTAAAAAGGGATTTTAAGACACATGGAGACCTAAATAGAGTCATTTCGACCACAAAAATGTTTTCAAATCACTGGTTACGAAATGCAATTATCTTGTCTAAAACCGGCTTTTTAAGTTCTCTAAAAGACAAAAATACAGTAATTTTGGCTAAAAAAAGTTTTTTTATACCTTTGGTGACCAAATGCAGTTATTTTGAATAAAAAAAGGCTTTTTAGACACTTGGAGACCAAAATAGAGTCATTTTGACCCAAACAAATGTTTCAGGTGATTGGTTACCAAATGCAATTATCTTGTCCAAAACCGGCTTTTTTAGACTCTAATAGACGAAAATACAATTATTTTGACTAAATTTTTTTTTCAGACCTTCGCTGACCAAATGCAGTTATTTTGACTAAAAAGGGATTTTTAGACACTTTGAGACCAAAATAGGGTCATTTTGACCAAAAAAATGTTTTCAGATCACTGGTAACGAAATGCAATTATCTTGTCTAAAACCGGCTTTTAAGACTCAAAAAGACAAAAATACAGTCATTTTGGCTACCGACACTAAAAGACAAAAATACAATCATTTTGCCAAAAAAAGGTTTTCAGACCTTTGGTTACCAAATGCAATTATCTTGTCCAAAACCGGCTTTTTAAGACTCTAATAGACGAAAATACAATCATTTTGACAAAAAAATTTTTCAGACCTTATGTTAACCAAATGCAGGTATTTTGACTAAAAAGGGATTTTTAGACACATGGAGACCAAAATAGAGTCATTTTGACCAAAAAAATGTTTTCAGATCACTGGTAACGAAATGCAATTATCTTGTCTAAAACCGGCTTTTAAGACTCTAAAAGACAAAAATACAGTCATTTTGGCTAAAAAAGTTTTTCAGACCTTTGGTGACCAAATGCAGTTATTTTGACTAAAAAAGTCTTTTTAGACACTTGGAGACCTAAATAGAGTCATTTTGACCAAAACAAATTTTTCAGGCCATTGGTTACAAAGAGTACTTTACCTTGTCTAAAAGCGGTGTTTTAAGACTCTAAAATACAAAAATATAGTCATTTTGGCTAAAAAAACGGTTTTCAGACCTTTGGTGAACAAATGCATTTATCTTGACTAAAATAGGGTTTTTAGACACTTGGAGACCTAAATAGAGTCGTTTTGACCCAAACAAATGTTTCAGGCGATTGGTTACCAAATGCAATTATCTTGTCAAAAACCGGCTATTTAAGACTCTAATAGACGAAAATAAAGTCATTTTGACTAATTTTTTATTTCAGACCTTTGGTGACCAAATATAGTTATTTTGACTAAAAAGGGCTTTTTAGACACTTGGAGAGCTAAATAGAGTCATTTTGACCAAAAACATTTTTTCAGGCCATTGGTTACCAAGAGTACTTTACCTTGTCTAAAAGCGGTGTTTTAAGACTCTAAAATACAAAAATATAGTCATTTTGGCTAAAAAAGGTTTTCAGAACTTTGGTGAACAAATGCATTTATTTTGACTAAAAAAGGGTTTTTAGACACTTGGAGACCTAAATAGAGACCCAAACAAATGTTTCAGGCGATTGGTTACCAAATGCAATTATCTTGTCAAAAACCGGCTATTTAAGACTCTTATAGACGAAAATACAGTCATTTTGACTAATTTTTTATTTCAGACCTTTGGTGACCAAATATAGTTATTTTGACTAAAAAAGGGCTGTTTAGACATATGGAGACCTAAATAGAGTCGTTTTGACCCAAACAAATGTTTCAGGCGATTGGTTACCAAATGCAATTATCTTGTCCAAAACCGGCTTTTTAAGACTCTAATAGACGAAAATACAATTATTTTGACTACATTTTTTTTCAGACCTTCGCTGACCAAATGCAGTTATTTTGACTAAAAAGGGATTTTAGACACCTGGAGACCAAAATAGAGTCATTTTGACCAAAAAAATGTTTTCAGTTCACTGGTAACGAAATGCAATTATCTTGTCTAAAACCGGCTTTTTAAGACTCTAAAAGACAAAAATACAGTCATTTTGGCTAAAAAAGTTTTTCAGACCTTTGGTGACCAAACGTAGTTATTTTGACTAAAAAGGGCTTTTTGGACACTTGGAGACCTAAATAAAGTCATTTTGATCAAAAACATATTTTCAGGCCATTGGTTACCAAATGTAGTTTATCTTGTCTAAAAGCATTGTTTTACGACTCTAAAAGACAAAAATACAGTCATTTTGGCTAAAAAAGTTTTTCAGACCTTTGGTGACCAAATGCAGTTATTTTGACCAAAAAAGGCTTTTTAGACACTTGGAGACCAAAATAGAATCATTTTGATCAAAAAATGTTTTCAGATCACTGCATACGAAATGCAATTATCTTGTCTAAAACCGGCTTTTTAAGACTAAAAGACAAAAATACAGTCATTTTGGCTAGAAAAGTTTTTCAAACCTTTGGTGACCGAACGAAGTTATTTTGACTAAAAAGGGCTTTTTAGACACTTGGAGAGCTAAATAGAGTCATTTTGACCAAAAACATTTTTTCAGGCCATTGGTTACCAAGAGTACTTTACCTTGTCTAAAAGCGGTGTTTTAAGACTCTAAAATACAAAAATATAGTCATTTTGGCTAAAAAAGGTTTTCAGAACTTTGGTGAACAAATGCATTTATTTTGACTAAAAAAGGGTTTTTAGACACTTGGAGACCTAAATAGAGACCCAAACAAATGTTTCAGGCGATTGGTTACCAAATGCAATTATCTTGTCAAAAACCGGCTATTTAAGACTCTTATAGACGAAAATACAGTCATTTTGACTAATTTTTTATTTCAGACCTTTGGTGACCAAATATAGTTATTTTGACTAAAAAAGGGCTGTTTAGACATATGGAGACCTAAATAGAGTCGTTTTGACCCAAACAAATGTTTCAGGCGATTGGTTACCAAATGCAATTATCTTGTCCAAAACCGGCTTTTTAAGACTCTAATAGACGAAAATACAATTATTTTGACTACATTTTTTTTCAGACCTTCGCTGACCAAATGCAGTTATTTTGACTAAAAAGGGATTTTAGACACCTGGAGACCAAAATAGAGTCATTTTGACCAAAAAAATGTTTTCAGTTCACTGGTAACGAAATGCAATTATCTTGTCTAAAACCGGCTTTTTAAGACTCTAAAAGACAAAAATACAGTCATTTTGGCTAAAAAAGTTTTTCAGACCTTTGGTGACCAAACGTAGTTATTTTGACTAAAAAGGGCTTTTTGGACACTTGGAGACCTAAATAAAGTCATTTTGATCAAAAACATATTTTCAGGCCATTGGTTACCAAATGTAGTTTATCTTGTCTAAAAGCATTGTTTTACGACTCTAAAAGACAAAAATACAGTCATTTTGGCTAAAAAAGTTTTTCAGACCTTTGGTGACCAAATGCAGTTATTTTGACCAAAAAAGGCTTTTTAGACACTTGGAGACCAAAATAGAATCATTTTGATCAAAAAATGTTTTCAGATCACTGCATACGAAATGCAATTATCTTGTCTAAAACCGGCTTTTTAAGACTAAAAGACAAAAATACAGTCATTTTGGCTAGAAAAGTTTTTCAAACCTTTGGTGACCGAACGAAGTTATTTTGACTAAAAAGGGCTTTTTAGACACTTGGAGACCTAAATAGAGTCATTTTGACCAAAAACATTTTTTCTGGCCATTGGTAACCAAGAGTACTTTACCTTGTCTAAAAGCGGTGTTTTAAGACTCTAAAATACAAAAATATAGTCATTTTGGCTAAAAATGTTTTTCAGACCTTTGGTGACCAAATGCAATTATCTTGTCAAAAACCGGCTTCTTAAGACTCTAATAGACGAAAATACAATCATTTAAACTACATTTTTTGTTTAAAACCTTTGGTGACCAAATACAGATATTTTGACCAAAAGGGTCTTTTTAGACACTTGGAGACCAAAATAGAGTCATTTTGACCAAAAACATTTTTTCAGATCACTGGTAACGAAATGCAATTATCTTGTCTAAAACCGGCTTTTTAAGACTCTAAAAGACAAAAATACAGTCATTTTGGCTAAAAAAGTTTTTCAGACCTTTGGTGACCAAACGTAGTTATTTTGACTAAAAAGGGCTTTTTGGACACTTGGAGACCTAAATAGAGTCATTTTGACCAAAAACAATTTTTCAGTCCATTGGTTACAAAATATAGTTTATCTTGTCTAAAAGCAGTGTTTTAAGACTCTAAAAGACAAAAATACAGTCATTTTGGCTAAAAATGTTTTTCAGACCTTTGGTGACCAAATGCAATTATCTTGTCAAAAACCGGCTTCTTAAGACTCTAATAGACGAAAATACAGTCATTTTGACTTATTTTTTATTTCAGACATTTGGCGACCAAATATAGTTATTTTGACTAAAAAAGGCTTTTTAGACACTTGGAGCCCAAAATAGAGTCATTTTGACCAAAAAGATGTTTTCAGATCACTGGTAACGAAATGCAATTATCTTTTCTAAAACCGGCTTTTTAAGACTCTAAAAGACAAAAATACAGTCATTTTGCCTAACAAAGTTTTTCAGACCTTTGGTGACCAAATGCAGTTATTTTGACTAAAAAAGGCTTTTTAGACACTTGGAGACCAAAATAGAGTCATTTTGACCCAAACAAATGTTTAAGGCGATTGGTTACCAAATGCAATTATCTTGTCCAAAACCGGCTTTTTAAGACTCTAATTAGACGAAAATACAATTATTTTGACTAAATTTGTTTTTCAGACCTTCGGTGACCAAATGCAGTTATTTTGACTAAAAAGGGATTTTTAGACACATGGAGACCAAAATAGAGTCATTTTGACTAAAAAGTTTTTTCAGATAACTGGTAACGAAATGCAATTATCTTGTCTAAAACCGTCTTTTTAAGACTCTAAAAGACAAAAATACAGTCATTTTGACTAAAAAAAAGGTTTTCAGACCTTTGGTGAACAAATGCATTTATTTTGACTAAAATAGGCTTTTTAGACACTTGGAGACCAAAATAGTCATTTTGACCCAAACAAATGTTTCAGGCGATTGGTTACCAAATGCAATTATCTTGTCCAAAACCGGCTTTTTAAGACTCTAATAGACGAAAATACAATCATTTTGACTAAACTTTTTTTCAGACCTTAGGTGACCAAATGCAGTTATTTTGACTAAAAAGGGATTTTTAGACACATGGAGACCAAAATAGAGTCATTTTGACCAAAAAAAGTTTTCAGATCACTGGTAACGAAATTCAATTATCTTGTCTAAAACCGGCTTTTTAAGACACTAAAAGACAAAAATACAATCATTTTGCCAACAAAAGGTTTTCAGACCTTTGGTTACCAAATGCAATAATCTTGTCCAAAACCGGCTTTTTAAGACTCTAATATAGACGAAAATACAATAATTTTGACAAAAAAATTTTTCAGACCTTCGGTGACCAAATGCAGTTATTTTGACTAAAAAGGGATTTTTAGACATATGGAGACCAAAATAGAGTCATTTTGACCAAAAATGTTTTTCAGACCTTTGGTGACCAAATGCAATTATCTTGTCAAAAACCGGCTTTTTAAGACTCTAATAGACGAAAATAGTCATTTTGACTTATTTTTTATTTCAGACATTTGGTGACCAAATATAGTTATTTTGACTAAAAAAGGCTTTTTAGACACTTGGAGACCAAAATAGAGTCATTTTGACCCAAACAAATGTTTCAGGCGATTGGTTACCAAATGCAATTATCTTGTCCAAAACCGGCTTTTTAAGACTCTAATAGACGAAAGTACAATCATTTTGACTAGATTTTTTTTCTAACCTTCGGTGACCAAAAGCAGTTATTTTGACTAAAAAGGGATTTTTAGACACATGGAGACCAAAATAGAGTCATTTTGACCAAAAAAATGTTTTCAGATCACTGGTAACGAAATGCAATTATCTTGTCTAAAACCGGCTTTTTAAGACTCTAAAAGACAAAAATACAGTCATTTTGGCTAAAAAAAAGTTTTTCAGACCTTTGGTGACCAAATGCAGTTATTTTGACTAAAAAAGGCTTTTTAGACACTTGGAGACCAAAATAGAGTCATTTTGACCCAAACAAATGTTTTAGGCGATTGGTTACCAAATGCAATTATCTTGTCCAAAACCGGCTTTTTAAGACTCTAATTAGACGAAAATACAATTATTTTGACTAAATTTGTTTTTCAGACCTTCGGTGACCAAATGCAGTTATTTTGACTAAAAAGGGATTTTTAGACACATGGAGACCAAAATAGAGTCATTTTGACTAAAAAGTTTTTTCAGATAACTGGTAACGAAATGCAATTATCTTGTCTAAAACCGTCTTTTTAAGACTCTAAAAGACAAAAATACAGTCATTTTGACTAAAAAAAAGGTTTTCAGACCTTTGGTGAACAAATGCATTTATTTTGACTAAAATAGGCTTTTTAGACACTTGGAGACCAAAATAGTCATTTTGACCCAAACAAATGTTTCAGGCGATTGGTTACCAAATGCAATTATCTTGTCCAAAACCGGCTTTTTAAGACTCTAATAGACGAAAATACAATCATTTTGACTAAATTTTTTTTTTCAGACCTTCGGTGACAAAATGCAGTTATTTTGACTAAAAAGGGATTTTAAGACACATGGAGACCTAAATAGAGTCATTTCGACCACAAAAATGTTTTCAAATCACTGGTTACGAAATGCAATTATCTTGTCTAAAACCGGCTTTTTAAGTTCTCTAAAAGACAAAAATACAGTAATTTTGGCTAAAAAAAGTTTTTTCAGACCTTTGGTGACCAAATGCAGTTATTTTGAATAAAAAAAGGCTTTTTAGACACTTGGAGACCAAAATAGAGTCATTTTGACCCAAACAAATGTTTCAGGTGATTGGTTACCAAATGCAATTATCTTGTCCAAAACCGGCTTTTTTAGACTCTAATAGACGAAAATACAATACAATTTTTTTTTCAGACCTTCGCTGACCAAATGCAGTTATTTTGACTAAATAGGGATTTTTAGACACATGGAGACCAAAATAGAGTCATTTTGACCAAAAAAATGTTTTCAGATCACTGGTAACGAAATGCAATTATCTTGTCTAAAACCGGCTTTTAAGACTCTAAAAGACAAAAATACAGTCATTTTGGCTAAAAAAAGTTTTTCAGACCTTTGGTGACCAAATGCAGTTATTTTGACTAAAAAAGGCTTTTTAGACACTTGGAGACCTAAATAGAGTCATTTTGACCAAAACAAATTTTTCAGGCCATTGGTTACAAAGAGTACTTTACCTTGTCTAAAAGCGGTGTTTTAAGACTCTAAAATACAAAAATATAGTCATTTTGGCTAAAAAAAAAGGTTTTCAGACCTTTGGTGAACAAATGCATTTATCTTGACTAAAATAGGGTTTTTAGACACTTGGAGACCTAAATAGAGTCGTTTTGACCCAAACAAATGTTTCAGGCGATTGGTTACCAAATGCAATTATCTTGTCAAAAACCGGCTATTTAAGACTCTTATAGACGAAAATAAAGTCATTTTGACTAATTTTTTATTTCAGACCTTTGGTGACCAAATATAGTTATTTTGACTAAAAAGGGCTTTTTAGACACTTGGAGAGCTAAATAGAGTCATTTTGACCAAAAACATTTTTTCAGGCCATTGGTTACCAAGAGTACTTTACCTTGTCTAAAAGCGGTGTTTTAAGACTCTAAAATACAAAAATATAGTCATTTTGGCTAAAAAAGGTTTTCAGAACTTTGGTGAACAAATGCATTTATTTTGACTAAAAAAGGGTTTTTAGACACTTGGAGACCTAAATAGAGACCCAAACAAATGTTTCAGGCGATTGGTTACCAAATGCAATTATCTTGTCAAAAACCGGCTATTTAAGACTCTTATAGACGAAAATACAGTCATTTTGACTAATTTTTTATTTCAGACCTTTGGTGACCAAATATAGTTATTTTGACTAAAAAAGGGCTGTTTAGACATATGGAGACCTAAATAGAGTCGTTTTGACCCAAACAAATGTTTCAGGCGATTGGTTACCAAATGCAATTATCTTGTCCAAAACCGGCTTTTTAAGACTCTAATAGACGAAAATACAATTATTTTGACGAAATTTTTTTTCAGACCTAATACTGACCAAATGCAGTTATTTTGACTAAAAAGGGATTTTAGACACCTGGAGACCAAAATAGAGTCATTTTGACCAAAAAAATGTTTTCAGATCACTGGTAACGAAATGCAATTATCTTGTCTAAAACCGGCTTTTTAAGACTCTAAAAGACAAAAATACAGTCATTTTGGCTAAAAAAGTTTTTCAGACCTTTGGTGACCAAACGTAGTTATTTTGACTAAAAAGGGCTTTTTGGACACTTGGAGACCTAAATAAAGTCATTTTGATCAAAAACATATTTTCAGGCCATTGGTTACCAAATGTAGTTTATCTTGTCTAAAAGCATTGTTTTACGACTCTAAAAGACAAAAATACAGTCATTTTGGCTAAAAAAGTTTTTCAGACCTTTGGTGACCAAATGCAGTTATTTTGACCAAAAAAGGCTTTTTAGACACTTGGAGACCAAAATAGAATCATTTTGATCAAAAAATGTTTTCAGATCACTGCATACGAAATGCAATTATCTTGTCTAAAACCGGCTTTTTAAGACTAAAAGACAAAAATACAGTCATTTTGGCTAGAAAAGTTTTTCAAACCTTTGGTGACCGAACGAAGTTATTTTGACTAAAAAGGGCTTTTTAGACACTTGGAGACCTAAATAGAGTCATTTTGACCAAAAACATTTTTTCTGGCCATTGGTAACCAAGAGTACTTTACCTTGTCTAAAAGCGGTGTTTTAAGACTCTAAAATACAAAAATATAGTCATTTTGGCTAAAAATGTTTTTCAGACCTTTGGTGACCAAATGCAATTATCTTGTCAAAAACCGGCTTCTTAAGACTCTAATAGACGAAAATACAATCATTTAAACTACATTTTTTGTTTAAAACCTTTGGTGACCAAATACAGATATTTTGACCAAAAGGGTCTTTTTAGACACTTGGAGACCAAAATAGAGTCATTTTGACCAAAAACATTTTTTCAGATCACTGGTAACGAAATGCAATTATCTTGTCTAAAACCGGCTTTTTAAGACTCTAAAAGACAAAAATACAGTCATTTTGGCTAAAAAAGTTTTTCAGACCTTTGGTGACCAAACGTAGTTATTTTGACTAAAAAGGGCTTTTTGGACACTTGGAGACCTAAATAGAGTCATTTTGACCAAAAACAATTTTTCAGTCCATTGGTTACAAAATATAGTTTATCTTGTCTAAAAGCAGTGTTTTAAGACTCTAAAAGACAAAAATACAGTCATTTTGGCTAAAAATGTTTTTCAGACCTTTGGTGACCAAATGCAATTATCTTGTCAAAAACCGGCTTCTTAAGACTCTAATAGACGAAAATACAGTCATTTTGACTTATTTTTTATTTCAGACATTTGGCGACCAAATATAGTTATTTTGACTAAAAAAGGCTTTTTAGACACTTGGAGCCCAAAATAGAGTCATTTTGACCAAAAAGATGTTTTCAGATCACTGGTAACGAAATGCAATTATCTTTTCTAAAACCGGCTTTTTAAGACTCTAAAAGACAAAAATACAGTCATTTTGCCTAACAAAGTTTTTCAGACCTTTGGTGACCAAATGCAGTTATTTTGACTAAAAAAGGCTTTTTAGACACTTGGAGACCAAAATAGAGTCATTTTGACCCAAACAAATGTTTTAGGCGATTGGTTACCAAATGCAATTATCTTGTCCAAAACCGGCTTTTTAAGACTCTAATTAGACGAAAATACAATTATTTTGACTAAATTTGTTTTTCAGACCTTCGGTGACCAAATGCAGTTATTTTGACTAAAAAGGGATTTTTAGACACATGGAGACCAAAATAGAGTCATTTTGACTAAAAAGTTTTTTCAGATAACTGGTAACGAAATGCAATTATCTTGTCTAAAACCGTCTTTTTAAGACTCTAAAAGACAAAAATACAGTCATTTTGACTAAAAAAAAGGTTTTCAGACCTTTGGTGAACAAATGCATTTATTTTGACTAAAATAGGCTTTTTAGACACTTGGAGACCAAAATAGTCATTTTGACCCAAACAAATGTTTCAGGCGATTGGTTACCAAATGCAATTATCTTGTCCAAAACCGGCTTTTTAAGACTCTAATAGACGAAAATACAATCATTTTGACTAAGCTTTTTTTCAGACCTTAGGTGACCAAATGCAGTTATTTTGACTAAAAAGGGATTTTTAGACACATGGAGACCAAAATAGAGTCATTTTGACCAAAAAAAGTTTTCAGATCACTGGTAACGAAATTCAATTATCTTGTCTAAAACCGGCTTTTTAAGACACTAAAAGACAAAAATACAATCATTTTGCCAAAAAAAGGTTTTCAGACCTTTGGTTACCAAATGCAATAATCTTGTCCAAAACCGGCTTTTTAAGACTCTAATAGACGAAAATACAATCATTTTGACAAAAAAAATTTTCAGACCTTCGGTGACCAAATGCAGTTATTTTGACTAAAAAGGGATTTTTAGACATATGGAGACCAAAATAGAGTCATTTTGACCAAAAATGTTTTTCAGACCTTTGGTGACCAAATGCAATTATCTTGTCAAAAACCGGCTTTTTAAGACTCTAATAGACGAAAATACAGTCATTTTGACTTATTTTTTATTTCAGACATTTGGTGACCAAATATAGTTATTTTGACTAAAAAAGGCTTTTTAGACACTTGGAGACCAAAATAGAGTCATTTTGACCAAAAAGATGTTTTCAGATCACTGGTAACGAAATGCAATTATCTTTTCTAAAACCGGCTTTTTAAGACTCTAAAAGACAAAAATACAGTCATTTTGCCTAACAAAGTTTTTCAGACCTTTGGTGACCAAATGCAGTTATTTTGACTAAAAAAGGCTTTTTAGACACTTGGAGACCAAAATAGAGTCATTTTGACCCAAACAAATGTTTCAGGCGATTGGTTACCAAATGCAATTATCTTGTCCAAAACCGGCTTTTTAAGACTCTAATAGACGAAAGTACAATCATTTTGACTATATTTTTTTTCTAACCTTCGGTGACCAAATGCAGTTATTTTGACTAAAAAGGGATTTTTAGACATATGGAGACCAAAATAGAGTCATTTTGACCAAAAATGTTTTTCAGACCTTTGGTGACCAAATGCAATTATCTTGTCAAAAACCGGCTTTTTAAGACTCTAATAGACGAAAATAGTCATTTTGACTTATTTTTTATTTCAGACATTTGGTGACCAAATATAGTTATTTTGACTAAAAAAGGCTTTTTAGACACTTGGAGACCAAAATAGAGTCATTTTGACCCAAACAAATGTTTCAGGCGATTGGTTACCAAATGCAATTATCTTGTCCAAAACCGGCTTTTTAAGACTCTAATAGACGAAAGTACAATCATTTTGACTAGATTTTTTTTCTAACCTTCGGTGACCAAATGCAGTTATTTTGACTAAAAAGGGATTTTTAGACACATGGAGACCAAAATAGAGTCATTTTGACCAAAAAAATGTTTTCAGATCACTGGTAACGAAATGCAATTATCTTGTCTAAAACCGGCTTTTTAAGACTCTAAAAGACAAAAATACAGTCATTTTGGCTAAAAAAAAGTTTTTCAGACCTTTGGTGACCAAATGCAGTTATTTTGACTAAAAAAGGCTTTTTAGACACTTGGAGACCAAAATAGAGTCATTTTGACCCAAACAAATGTTTTAGGCGATTGGTTACCAAATGCAATTATCTTGTCCAAAACCGGCTTTTTAAGACTCTAATTAGACGAAAATACAATTATTTTGACTAAATTTGTTTTTCAGACCTTCGGTGACCAAATGCAGTTATTTTGACTAAAAAGGGATTTTTAGACACATGGAGACCAAAATAGAGTCATTTTGACTAAAAAGTTTTTTCAGATAACTGGTAACGAAATGCAATTATCTTGTCTAAAACCGTCTTTTTAAGACTCTAAAAGACAAAAATACAGTCATTTTGACTAAAAAAAAGGTTTTCAGACCTTTGGTGAACAAATGCATTTATTTTGACTAAAATAGGCTTTTTAGACACTTGGAGACCAAAATAGTCATTTTGACCCAAACAAATGTTTCAGGCGATTGGTTACCAAATGCAATTATCTTGTCCAAAACCGGCTTTTTAAGACTCTAATAGACGAAAATACAATCATTTTGACTAAACTTTTTTTCAGACCTTAGGTGACCAAATGCAGTTATTTTGACTAAAAAGGGATTTTTAGACACATGGAGACCAAAATAGAGTCATTTTGACCAAAAAAAGTTTTCAGATCACTGGTAACGAAATTCAATTATCTTGTCTAAAACCGGCTTTTTAAGACACTAAAAGACAAAAATACAATCATTTTGCCAAAAAAAGGTTTTCAGACCTTTGGTTACCAAATGCAATAATCTTGTCCAAAACCGGCTTTTTAAGACTCTAATAGACGAAAATACAATCATTTTGACAAAAAAAATTTTCAGACCTTCGGTGACCAAATGCAGTTATTTTGACTAAAAAGGGATTTTTAGACATATGGAGACCAAAATAGAGTCATTTTGACCAAAAATGTTTTTCAGACCTTTGGTGACAAAATGCAATTATCTTGTCAAAAACCGGCTTTTTAAGACTCTAATAGACGAAAATACAGTCATTTTGACTTATTTTTTATTTCAGACATTTGGTGACCAAATATAGTTATTTTGACTAAAAAAGGCTTTTTAGACACTTGGAGACCAAAATAGAGTCATTTTGACCAAAAAGATGTTTTCAGATCACTGGTAACGAAATGCAATTATCTTTTCTAAAACCGGCTTTTTAAGACTCTAAAAGACAAAAATACAGTCATTTTGCCTAACAAAGTTTTTCAGACCTTTGGTGACCAAATGCAGTTATTTTGACTAAAAAAGGCTTTTTAGACACTTGGTGACCAAAATAGAGTCATTTTGACCAAAACAATGTTTTCAGATTACTGGTAACGAAATGCCATTATCTTGTCCAATACCGGCTTTTTAAGACTCTAATAGACGAAAATACAATCATTTAAACTACATTTTTTGTTTAAAACCTTTGGTGACCAAATACAGATATTTTGACCAAAAGGGTCTTTTTAGACACTTGGAGACCAAAATAGAGTCATTTTGACCAAAAACATTTTTTCAGATCACTGGTAACGAAATGCAATTATCTTGTCTAAAACCGGCTTTTTAAGACTCTAAAAGACAAAAATACAGTCATTTTGGCTAAAAAAGTTTTTCAGACCTTTGGTGACCAAACGTAGTTATTTTGACTAAAAAGGGCTTTTTGGACACTTGGAGACCTAAATAGAGTCATTTTGACCAAAAACAATTTTTCAGTCCATTGGTTACAAAATATAGTTTATCTTGTCTAAAAGCAGTGTTTTAAGACTCTAAAAGACAAAAATACAGTCATTTTGGCTAAAAATGTTTTTCAGACCTTTGGTGACCAAATGCAATTATCTTGTCAAAAACCGGCTTCTTAAGACTCTAATAGACGAAAATACAGTCATTTTGACTTATTTTTTATTTCAGACATTTGGCGACCAAATATAGTTATTTTGACTAAAAAAGGCTTTTTAGACACTTGGAGCCCAAAATAGAGTCATTTTGACCAAAAAGATGTTTTCAGATCACTGGTAACGAAATGCAATTATCTTTTCTAAAACCGGCTTTTTAAGACTCTAAAAGACAAAAATACAGTCATTTTGCCTAACAAAGTTTTTCAGACCTTTGGTGACCAAATGCAGTTATTTTGACTAAAAAAGGCTTTTTAGACACTTGGAGACCAAAATAGAGTCATTTTGACCCAAACAAATGTTTTAGGCGATTGGTTACCAAATGCAATTATCTTGTCCAAAACCGGCTTTTTAAGACTCTAATTAGACGAAAATACAATTATTTTGACTAAATTTGTTTTTCAGACCTTCGGTGACCAAATGCAGTTATTTTGACTAAAAAGGGATTTTTAGACACATGGAGACCAAAATAGAGTCATTTTGACTAAAAAGTTTTTTCAGATAACTGGTAACGAAATGCAATTATCTTGTCTAAAACCGTCTTTTTAAGACTCTAAAAGACAAAAATACAGTCATTTTGACTAAAAAAAAGGTTTTCAGACCTTTGGTGAACAAATGCATTTATTTTGACTAAAATAGGCTTTTTAGACACTTGGAGACCAAAATAGTCATTTTGACCCAAACAAATGTTTCAGGCGATTGGTTACCAAATGCAATTATCTTGTCCAAAACCGGCTTTTTAAGACTCTAATAGACGAAAATACAATCATTTTGACTAAGCTTTTTTTCAGACCTTAGGTGACCAAATGCAGTTATTTTGACTAAAAAGGGATTTTTAGACACATGGAGACCAAAATAGAGTCATTTTGACCAAAAAAAGTTTTCAGATCACTGGTAACGAAATTCAATTATCTTGTCTAAAACCGGCTTTTTAAGACACTAAAAGACAAAAATACAATCATTTTGCCAAAAAAAGGTTTTCAGACCTTTGGTTACCAAATGCAATAATCTTGTCCAAAACCGGCTTTTTAAGACTCTAATAGACGAAAATACAATCATTTTGACAAAAAAATTTTTCAGACCTTCGGTGACCAAATGCAGTTATTTTGACTAAAAAGGGATTTTTAGACATATGGAGACCAAAATAGAGTCATTTTGACCAAAAATGTTTTTCAGACCTTTGGTGACCAAATGCAATTATCTTGTCAAAAACCGGCTTTTTAAGACTCTAATAGACGAAAATACAGTCATTTTGACTTATTTTTTATTTCAGACATTTGGTGACCAAATATAGTTATTTTGACTAAAAAAGGCTTTTTAGACACTTGGAGACCAAAATAGAGTCATTTTGACCAAAAAGATGTTTTCAGATCACTGGTAACGAAATGCAATTATCTTTTCTAAAACCGGCTTTTTAAGACTCTAAAAGACAAAAATACAGTCATTTTGCCTAACAAAGTTTTTCAGACCTTTGGTGACCAAATGCAGTTATTTTGACTAAAAAAGGCTTTTTAGACACTTGGAGACCAAAATAGAGTCATTTTGACCCAAACAAATGTTTCAGGCGATTGGTTACCAAATGCAATTATCTTGTCCAAAACCGGCTTTTTAAGACTCTAATAGACGAAAGTACAATCATTTTGACTATATTTTTTTTCTAACCTTCGGTGACCAAATGCAGTTATTTTGACTAAAAAGGGATTTTTAGACATATGGAGACCAAAATAGAGTCATTTTGACCAAAAATGTTTTTCAGACCTTTGGTGACCAAATGCAATTATCTTGTCAAAAACCGGCTTTTTAAGACTCTAATAGACGAAAATAGTCATTTTGACTTATTTTTTATTTCAGACATTTGGTGACCAAATATAGTTATTTTGACTAAAAAAGGCTTTTTAGACACTTGGAGACCAAAATAGAGTCATTTTGACCCAAACAAATGTTTCAGGCGATTGGTTACCAAATGCAATTATCTTGTCCAAAACCGGCTTTTTAAGACTCTAATAGACGAAAGTACAATCATTTTGACTAGATTTTTTTTCTAACCTTCGGTGACCAAATGCAGTTATTTTGACTAAAAAGGGATTTTTAGACACATGGAGACCAAAATAGAGTCATTTTGACCAAAAAAATGTTTTCAGATCACTGGTAACGAAATGCAATTATCTTGTCTAAAACCGGCTTTTTAAGACTCTAAAAGACAAAAATACAGTCATTTTGGCTAAAAAAAAGTTTTTCAGACCTTTGGTGACCAAATGCAGTTATTTTGACTAAAAAAGGCTTTTTAGACACTTGGAGACCAAAATAGAGTCATTTTGACCCAAACAAATGTTTTAGGCGATTGGTTACCAAATGCAATTATCTTGTCCAAAACCGGCTTTTTAAGACTCTAATTAGACGAAAATACAATTATTTTGACTAAATTTGTTTTTCAGACCTTCGGTGACCAAATGCAGTTATTTTGACTAAAAAGGGATTTTTAGACACATGGAGACCAAAATAGAGTCATTTTGACTAAAAAGTTTTTTCAGATAACTGGTAACGAAATGCAATTATCTTGTCTAAAACCGTCTTTTTAAGACTCTAAAAGACAAAAATACAGTCATTTTGACTAAAAAAAAGGTTTTCAGACCTTTGGTGAACAAATGCATTTATTTTGACTAAAATAGGCTTTTTAGACACTTGGAGACCAAAATAGTCATTTTGACCCAAACAAATGTTTCAGGCGATTGGTTACCAAATGCAATTATCTTGTCCAAAACCGGCTTTTTAAGACTCTAATAGACGAAAATACAATCATTTTGACTAAACTTTTTTTCAGACCTTAGGTGACCAAATGCAGTTATT
Organism: Pelophylax lessonae; assembly: GCF_965119305.1. NCBI lineage: Eukaryota > Metazoa > Chordata > Amphibia > Anura > Ranidae > Pelophylax > Pelophylax lessonae. The sequence continues at coordinate 152,594,712 of NC_138773.1, forward strand.
TTGACTAAAAAGGGATTTTTAGACACATGGAGACCAAAATAGAGTCATTTTGACCAAAAAAAGTTTTCAGATCACTGGTAACGAAATTCAATTATCTTGTCTAAAACCGGCTTTTTAAGACACTAAAAGACAAAAATACAATCATTTTGCCAAAAAAAGGTTTTCAGACCTTTGGTTACCAAATGCAATAATCTTGTCCAAAACCGGCTTTTTAAGACTCTAATAGACGAAAATACAATCATTTTGACAAAAAAAATTTTCAGACCTTCGGTGACCAAATGCAGTTATTTTGACTAAAAAGGGATTTTTAGACATATGGAGACCAAAATAGAGTCATTTTGACCAAAAATGTTTTTCAGACCTTTGGTGACCAAATGCAATTATCTTGTCAAAAACCGGCTTTTTAAGACTCTAATAGACGAAAATACAGTCATTTTGACTTATTTTTTATTTCAGACATTTGGTGACCAAATATAGTTATTTTGACTAAAAAAGGCTTTTTAGACACTTGGAGACCAAAATAGAGTCATTTTGACCAAAAAGATGTTTTCAGATCACTGGTAACGAAATGCAATTATCTTTTCTAAAACCGGCTTTTTAAGACTCTAAAAGACAAAAATACAGTCATTTTGGCTAAAAAAGTTTTTCAGACCTTTGGTGACCAAACGTAGTTATTTTGACTAAAAAGGGCTTTTTGGACACTTGGAGACCTAAATAAAGTCATTTTGATCAAAAACATATTTTCAGGCCATTGGTTACCAAATGTAGTTTATCTTGTCTAAAAGCATTGTTTTACGACTCTAAAAGACAAAAATACAGTCATTTTGGCTAAAAAAGTTTTTCAGACCTTTGGTGACCAAATGCAGTTATTTTGACCAAAAAAGGCTTTTTAGACACTTGGAGACCAAAATAGAATCATTTTGATCAAAAAATGTTTTCAGATCACTGCATACGAAATGCAATTATCTTGTCTAAAACCGGCTTTTTAAGACTAAAAGACAAAAATACAGTCATTTTGGCTAGAAAAGTTTTTCAAACCTTTGGTGACCGAACGAAGTTATTTTGACTAAAAAGGGCTTTTTAGACACTTGGAGACCTAAATAGAGTCATTTTGACCAAAAACATTTTTTCTGGCCATTGGTAACCAAGAGTACTTTACCTTGTCTAAAAGCGGTGTTTTAAGACTCTAAAATACAAAAATATAGTCATTTTGGCTAAAAATGTTTTTCAGACCTTTGGTGACCAAATGCAATTATCTTGTCAAAAACCGGCTTCTTAAGACTCTAATAGACGAAAATACAATCATTTAAACTACATTTTTTGTTTAAAACCTTTGGTGACCAAATACAGATATTTTGACCAAAAGGGTCTTTTTAGACACTTGGAGACCAAAATAGAGTCATTTTGACCAAAAACATTTTTTCAGATCACTGGTAACGAAATGCAATTATCTTGTCTAAAACCGGCTTTTTAAGACTCTAAAAGACAAAAATACAGTCATTTTGGCTAAAAAAGTTTTTCAGACCTTTGGTGACCAAACGTAGTTATTTTGACTAAAAAGGGCTTTTTGGACACTTGGAGACCTAAATAGAGTCATTTTGACCAAAAACAATTTTTCAGTCCATTGGTTACAAAATATAGTTTATCTTGTCTAAAAGCAGTGTTTTAAGACTCTAAAAGACAAAAATACAGTCATTTTGGCTAAAAATGTTTTTCAGACCTTTGGTGACCAAATGCAATTATCTTGTCAAAAACCGGCTTCTTAAGACTCTAATAGACGAAAATACAGTCATTTTGACTTATTTTTTATTTCAGACATTTGGCGACCAAATATAGTTATTTTGACTAAAAAAGGCTTTTTAGACACTTGGAGCCCAAAATAGAGTCATTTTGACCAAAAAGATGTTTTCAGATCACTGGTAACGAAATGCAATTATCTTTTCTAAAACCGGCTTTTTAAGACTCTAAAAGACAAAAATACAGTCATTTTGCCTAACAAAGTTTTTCAGACCTTTGGTGACCAAATGCAGTTATTTTGACTAAAAAAGGCTTTTTAGACACTTGGAGACCAAAATAGAGTCATTTTGACCCAAACAAATGTTTTAGGCGATTGGTTACCAAATGCAATTATCTTGTCCAAAACCGGCTTTTTAAGACTCTAATTAGACGAAAATACAATTATTTTGACTAAATTTGTTTTTCAGACCTTCGGTGACCAAATGCAGTTATTTTGACTAAAAAGGGATTTTTAGACACATGGAGACCAAAATAGAGTCATTTTGACTAAAAAGTTTTTTCAGATAACTGGTAACGAAATGCAATTATCTTGTCTAAAACCGTCTTTTTAAGACTCTAAAAGACAAAAATACAGTCATTTTGACTAAAAAAAAGGTTTTCAGACCTTTGGTGAACAAATGCATTTATTTTGACTAAAATAGGCTTTTTAGACACTTGGAGACCAAAATAGTCATTTTGACCCAAACAAATGTTTCAGGCGATTGGTTACCAAATGCAATTATCTTGTCCAAAACCGGCTTTTTAAGACTCTAATAGACGAAAATACAATCATTTTGACTAAGCTTTTTTTCAGACCTTAGGTGACCAAATGCAGTTATTTTGACTAAAAAGGGATTTTTAGACACATGGAGACCAAAATAGAGTCATTTTGACCAAAAAAAGTTTTCAGATCACTGGTAACGAAATTCAATTATCTTGTCTAAAACCGGCTTTTTAAGACACTAAAAGACAAAAATACAATCATTTTGCCAAAAAAAGGTTTTCAGACCTTTGGTTACCAAATGCAATAATCTTGTCCAAAACCGGCTTTTTAAGACTCTAATAGACGAAAATACAATCATTTTGACAAAAAAAATTTTCAGACCTTCGGTGACCAAATGCAGTTATTTTGACTAAAAAGGGATTTTTAGACATATGGAGACCAAAATAGAGTCATTTTGACCAAAAATGTTTTTCAGACCTTTGGTGACCAAATGCAATTATCTTGTCAAAAACCGGCTTTTTAAGACTCTAATAGACGAAAATACAGTCATTTTGACTTATTTTTTATTTCAGACATTTGGTGACCAAATATAGTTATTTTGACTAAAAAAGGCTTTTTAGACACTTGGAGACCAAAATAGAGTCATTTTGACCAAAAAGATGTTTTCAGATCACTGGTAACGAAATGCAATTATCTTTTCTAAAACCGGCTTTTTAAGACTCTAAAAGACAAAAATACAGTCATTTTGCCTAACAAAGTTTTTCAGACCTTTGGTGACCAAATGCAGTTATTTTGACTAAAAAAGGCTTTTTAGACACTTGGAGACCAAAATAGAGTCATTTTGACCCAAACAAATGTTTCAGGCGATTGGTTACCAAATGCAATTATCTTGTCCAAAACCGGCTTTTTAAGACTCTAATAGACGAAAGTACAATCATTTTGACTATATTTTTTTTCTAACCTTCGGTGACCAAATGCAGTTATTTTGACTAAAAAGGGATTTTTAGACATATGGAGACCAAAATAGAGTCATTTTGACCAAAAATGTTTTTCAGACCTTTGGTGACCAAATGCAATTATCTTGTCAAAAACCGGCTTTTTAAGACTCTAATAGACGAAAATAGTCATTTTGACTTATTTTTTATTTCAGACATTTGGTGACCAAATATAGTTATTTTGACTAAAAAAGGCTTTTTAGACACTTGGAGACCAAAATAGAGTCATTTTGACCCAAACAAATGTTTCAGGCGATTGGTTACCAAATGCAATTATCTTGTCCAAAACCGGCTTTTTAAGACTCTAATAGACGAAAGTACAATCATTTTGACTAGATTTTTTTTCTAACCTTCGGTGACCAAATGCAGTTATTTTGACTAAAAAGGGATTTTTAGACACATGGAGACCAAAATAGAGTCATTTTGACCAAAAAAATGTTTTCAGATCACTGGTAACGAAATGCAATTATCTTGTCTAAAACCGGCTTTTTAAGACTCTAAAAGACAAAAATACAGTCATTTTGGCTAAAAAAAAGTTTTTCAGACCTTTGGTGACCAAATGCAGTTATTTTGACTAAAAAAGGCTTTTTAGACACTTGGAGACCAAAATAGAGTCATTTTGACCCAAACAAATGTTTTAGGCGATTGGTTACCAAATGCAATTATCTTGTCCAAAACCGGCTTTTTAAGACTCTAATTAGACGAAAATACAATTATTTTGACTAAATTTGTTTTTCAGACCTTCGGTGACCAAATGCAGTTATTTTGACTAAAAAGGGATTTTTAGACACATGGAGACCAAAATAGAGTCATTTTGACTAAAAAGTTTTTTCAGATAACTGGTAACGAAATGCAATTATCTTGTCTAAAACCGTCTTTTTAAGACTCTAAAAGACAAAAATACAGTCATTTTGACTAAAAAAAAGGTTTTCAGACCTTTGGTGAACAAATGCATTTATTTTGACTAAAATAGGCTTTTTAGACACTTGGAGACCAAAATAGTCATTTTGACCCAAACAAATGTTTCAGGCGATTGGTTACCAAATGCAATTATCTTGTCCAAAACCGGCTTTTTAAGACTCTAATAGACGAAAATACAATCATTTTGACTAAACTTTTTTTCAGACCTTAGGTGACCAAATGCAGTTATTTTGACTAAAAAGGGATTTTTAGACACATGGAGACCAAAATAGAGTCATTTTGACCAAAAAAAGTTTTCAGATCACTGGTAACGAAATTCAATTATCTTGTCTAAAACCGGCTTTTTAAGACACTAAAAGACAAAAATACAATCATTTTGCCAAAAAAAGGTTTTCAGACCTTTGGTTACCAAATGCAATAATCTTGTCCAAAACCGGCTTTTTAAGACTCTAATAGACGAAAATACAATCATTTTGACAAAAAAAATTTTCAGACCTTCGGTGACCAAATGCAGTTATTTTGACTAAAAAGGGATTTTTAGACATATGGAGACCAAAATAGAGTCATTTTGACCAAAAATGTTTTTCAGACCTTTGGTGACAAAATGCAATTATCTTGTCAAAAACCGGCTTTTTAAGACTCTAATAGACGAAAATACAGTCATTTTGACTTATTTTTTATTTCAGACATTTGGTGACCAAATATAGTTATTTTGACTAAAAAAGGCTTTTTAGACACTTGGAGACCAAAATAGAGTCATTTTGACCAAAAAGATGTTTTCAGATCACTGGTAACGAAATGCAATTATCTTTTCTAAAACCGGCTTTTTAAGACTCTAAAAGACAAAAATACAGTCATTTTGCCTAACAAAGTTTTTCAGACCTTTGGTGACCAAATGCAGTTATTTTGACTAAAAAAGGCTTTTTAGACACTTGGTGACCAAAATAGAGTCATTTTGACCAAAACAATGTTTTCAGATTACTGGTAACGAAATGCCATTATCTTGTCCAATACCGGCTTTTTAAGACTCTAATAGACGAAAATACAATCATTTAAACTACATTTTTTGTTTAAAACCTTTGGTGACCAAATACAGATATTTTGACCAAAAGGGTCTTTTTAGACACTTGGAGACCAAAATAGAGTCATTTTGACCAAAAACATTTTTTCAGATCACTGGTAACGAAATGCAATTATCTTGTCTAAAACCGGCTTTTTAAGACTCTAAAAGACAAAAATACAGTCATTTTGGCTAAAAAAGTTTTTCAGACCTTTGGTGACCAAACGTAGTTATTTTGACTAAAAAGGGCTTTTTGGACACTTGGAGACCTAAATAGAGTCATTTTGACCAAAAACAATTTTTCAGTCCATTGGTTACAAAATATAGTTTATCTTGTCTAAAAGCAGTGTTTTAAGACTCTAAAAGACAAAAATACAGTCATTTTGGCTAAAAATGTTTTTCAGACCTTTGGTGACCAAATGCAATTATCTTGTCAAAAACCGGCTTCTTAAGACTCTAATAGACGAAAATACAGTCATTTTGACTTATTTTTTATTTCAGACATTTGGCGACCAAATATAGTTATTTTGACTAAAAAAGGCTTTTTAGACACTTGGAGCCCAAAATAGAGTCATTTTGACCAAAAAGATGTTTTCAGATCACTGGTAACGAAATGCAATTATCTTTTCTAAAACCGGCTTTTTAAGACTCTAAAAGACAAAAATACAGTCATTTTGCCTAACAAAGTTTTTCAGACCTTTGGTGACCAAATGCAGTTATTTTGACTAAAAAAGGCTTTTTAGACACTTGGAGACCAAAATAGAGTCATTTTGACCCAAACAAATGTTTTAGGCGATTGGTTACCAAATGCAATTATCTTGTCCAAAACCGGCTTTTTAAGACTCTAATTAGACGAAAATACAATTATTTTGACTAAATTTGTTTTTCAGACCTTCGGTGACCAAATGCAGTTATTTTGACTAAAAAGGGATTTTTAGACACATGGAGACCAAAATAGAGTCATTTTGACTAAAAAGTTTTTTCAGATAACTGGTAACGAAATGCAATTATCTTGTCTAAAACCGTCTTTTTAAGACTCTAAAAGACAAAAATACAGTCATTTTGACTAAAAAAAAGGTTTTCAGACCTTTGGTGAACAAATGCATTTATTTTGACTAAAATAGGCTTTTTAGACACTTGGAGACCAAAATAGTCATTTTGACCCAAACAAATGTTTCAGGCGATTGGTTACCAAATGCAATTATCTTGTCCAAAACCGGCTTTTTAAGACTCTAATAGACGAAAATACAATCATTTTGACTAAGCTTTTTTTCAGACCTTAGGTGACCAAATGCAGTTATTTTGACTAAAAAGGGATTTTTAGACACATGGAGACCAAAATAGAGTCATTTTGACCAAAAAAAGTTTTCAGATCACTGGTAACGAAATTCAATTATCTTGTCTAAAACCGGCTTTTTAAGACACTAAAAGACAAAAATACAATCATTTTGCCAAAAAAAGGTTTTCAGACCTTTGGTTACCAAATGCAATAATCTTGTCCAAAACCGGCTTTTTAAGACTCTAATAGACGAAAATACAATCATTTTGACAAAAAAATTTTTCAGACCTTCGGTGACCAAATGCAGTTATTTTGACTAAAAAGGGATTTTTAGACATATGGAGACCAAAATAGAGTCATTTTGACCAAAAATGTTTTTCAGACCTTTGGTGACCAAATGCAATTATCTTGTCAAAAACCGGCTTTTTAAGACTCTAATAGACGAAAATACAGTCATTTTGACTTATTTTTTATTTCAGACATTTGGTGACCAAATATAGTTATTTTGACTAAAAAAGGCTTTTTAGACACTTGGAGACCAAAATAGAGTCATTTTGACCAAAAAGATGTTTTCAGATCACTGGTAACGAAATGCAATTATCTTTTCTAAAACCGGCTTTTTAAGACTCTAAAAGACAAAAATACAGTCATTTTGCCTAACAAAGTTTTTCAGACCTTTGGTGACCAAATGCAGTTATTTTGACTAAAAAAGGCTTTTTAGACACTTGGAGACCAAAATAGAGTCATTTTGACCCAAACAAATGTTTCAGGCGATTGGTTACCAAATGCAATTATCTTGTCCAAAACCGGCTTTTTAAGACTCTAATAGACGAAAGTACAATCATTTTGACTATATTTTTTTTCTAACCTTCGGTGACCAAATGCAGTTATTTTGACTAAAAAGGGATTTTTAGACATATGGAGACCAAAATAGAGTCATTTTGACCAAAAATGTTTTTCAGACCTTTGGTGACCAAATGCAATTATCTTGTCAAAAACCGGCTTTTTAAGACTCTAATAGACGAAAATAGTCATTTTGACTTATTTTTTATTTCAGACATTTGGTGACCAAATATAGTTATTTTGACTAAAAAAGGCTTTTTAGACACTTGGAGACCAAAATAGAGTCATTTTGACCCAAACAAATGTTTCAGGCGATTGGTTACCAAATGCAATTATCTTGTCCAAAACCGGCTTTTTAAGACTCTAATAGACGAAAGTACAATCATTTTGACTAGATTTTTTTTCTAACCTTCGGTGACCAAATGCAGTTATTTTGACTAAAAAGGGATTTTTAGACACATGGAGACCAAAATAGAGTCATTTTGACCAAAAAAATGTTTTCAGATCACTGGTAACGAAATGCAATTATCTTGTCTAAAACCGGCTTTTTAAGACTCTAAAAGACAAAAATACAGTCATTTTGGCTAAAAAAAAGTTTTTCAGACCTTTGGTGACCAAATGCAGTTATTTTGACTAAAAAAGGCTTTTTAGACACTTGGAGACCAAAATAGAGTCATTTTGACCCAAACAAATGTTTTAGGCGATTGGTTACCAAATGCAATTATCTTGTCCAAAACCGGCTTTTTAAGACTCTAATTAGACGAAAATACAATTATTTTGACTAAATTTGTTTTTCAGACCTTCGGTGACCAAATGCAGTTATTTTGACTAAAAAGGGATTTTTAGACACATGGAGACCAAAATAGAGTCATTTTGACTAAAAAGTTTTTTCAGATAACTGGTAACGAAATGCAATTATCTTGTCTAAAACCGTCTTTTTAAGACTCTAAAAGACAAAAATACAGTCATTTTGACTAAAAAAAAGGTTTTCAGACCTTTGGTGAACAAATGCATTTATTTTGACTAAAATAGGCTTTTTAGACACTTGGAGACCAAAATAGTCATTTTGACCCAAACAAATGTTTCAGGCGATTGGTTACCAAATGCAATTATCTTGTCCAAAACCGGCTTTTTAAGACTCTAATAGACGAAAATACAATCATTTTGACTAAACTTTTTTTCAGACCTTAGGTGACCAAATGCAGTTATTTTGACTAAAAAGGGATTTTTAGACACATGGAGACCAAAATAGAGTCATTTTGACCAAAAAAAGTTTTCAGATCACTGGTAACGAAATTCAATTATCTTGTCTAAAACCGGCTTTTTAAGACACTAAAAGACAAAAATACAATCATTTTGCCAAAAAAAGGTTTTCAGACCTTTGGTTACCAAATGCAATAATCTTGTCCAAAACCGGCTTTTTAAGACTCTAATAGACGAAAATACAATCATTTTGACAAAAAAAATTTTCAGACCTTCGGTGACCAAATGCAGTTATTTTGACTAAAAAGGGATTTTTAGACATATGGAGACCAAAATAGAGTCATTTTGACCAAAAATGTTTTTCAGACCTTTGGTGACCAAATGCAATTATCTTGTCAAAAACCGGCTTTTTAAGACTCTAATAGACGAAAATACAGTCATTTTGACTTATTTTTTATTTCAGACATTTGGTGACCAAATATAGTTATTTTGACTAAAAAAGGCTTTTTAGACACTTGGAGACCAAAATAGAGTCATTTTGACCAAAAAGATGTTTTCAGATCACTGGTAACGAAATGCAATTATCTTTTCTAAAACCGGCTTTTTAAGACTCTAAAAGACAAAAATACAGTCATTTTGCCTAACAAAGTTTTTCAGACCTTTGGTGACCAAATGCAGTTATTTTGACTAAAAAAGGCTTTTTAGACACTTGGTGACCAAAATAGAGTCATTTTGACCAAAACAATGTTTTCAGATTACTGGTAACGAAATGCCATTATCTTGTCCAATACCGGCTTTTTAAGACTCTAATAGACGAAAATACAATCATTTTGACTACATTTTTTTTTCAGCCCTTTGGTGACCAAATGCAGGTATTTTGACTAAAAAAAGGCTTTTTAGACACTTGGTGACCAAAATAGAGTCATTTTGACCAAAACAATGTTTCAGGCTTTTTAAGACTCTAAAAGACTAAAATACAGTCATTTTGGCTAAAAAAGGTTTTCAAACCTTTGGTTACCAAATGCAGTTATTTTGACTTAAAACGGCTTTTTAGACACTTGGAGACCAAAATAGAGTCATTTTGACCCAAACAAATGTTTCAGGCGATTGGTTACCAAATGCAATTATCTTGTCCAAAACCGGCTTTTTAAGACTCTAATAGACGAAAGTACAATCATTTTGACTAGATTTTTTTTCTAACCTTCGGTGACCAAATGCAGTTATTTTGACTAAAAAGGGATTTTTAGACACATGGAGACCAAAATAGAGTCATTTTGACCAAAAAAATGTTTTCAGATCACTGGTAACGAAATGCAATTATCTTGTCTAAAACCGGCTTTTTAAGACTCTAAAATACAAAAATACAGTCATTTTGGCTAAAAAAGTTTTTCAGACCTTTGGTGACCAAACGTAGTTATTTTGACTAAAAAGGGCTTTTTGGACACTTGGAGACCTAAATAGAGTCATTTTGACCAAAAACATTTTTTCAGGCCATTTGTTACCAAATGTAGTTTATCTTGTCTAAAAGCAGTGTTTTAAGACTCTAAAAGACAAACATACAGTCATTTTGGCTAAAAAAGTTTTTCAGACCTTTGGTGACCAAATGCAGTTATTTTGACCAAAAAAGGCTTTTTAGACACCAAAATAGAATCATTTTGATCAAAAAGATGTTTTCAGATCACTGGTAACGAAATGCAATTATCTTTTCTAAAACCGGCTTTTTAAGACTCTAAAAGACAAAAATACAGTCATTTTGCCTAACAAAGTTTTTCAGACCTTTGGTGACCAAATGCAGTTATTTTGACTAAAAAAAGGCTTTTTAGACACTTGGAGACCAAAATAGAGTCATTTTGACCCAAACAAATGTTTTAGGCGATTGGTTACCAAATGCAATTATCTTGTCCAAAACCGGCTTTTTAAGACTCTAATTAGACGAAAATACAATTATTTTGACTAAATTTGTTTTTCAGACCTTCGGTGACCAAATGCAGTTATTTTGACTAAAAAGGGATTTTTAGACACATGGAGACCAAAATAGAGTCATTTTGACTAAAAAGTTTTTTCAGATAACTGGTAACGAAATGCAATTATCTTGTCTAAAACCGTCTTTTTAAGACTCTAAAAGACAAAAATACAGTCATTTTGACTAAAAAAAAGGTTTTCAGACCTTTGGTGAACAAATGCATTTATTTTGACTAAAATAGGCTTTTTAGACACTTGGAGACCAAAATAGTCATTTTGACCCAAACAAATGTTTCAGGCGATTGGTTACCAAATGCAATTATCTTGTCCAAAACCGGCTTTTTAAGACTCTAATAGACGAAAATACAATCATTTTGACTAAGCTTTTTTTCAGACCTTAGGTGACCAAATGCAGTTATTTTGACTAAAAAGGGATTTTTAGACACATGGAGACCAAAATAGAGTCATTTTGACCAAAAAAAGTTTTCAGATCACTGGTAACGAAATTCAATTATCTTGTCTAAAACCGGCTTTTTAAGACACTAAAAGACAAAAATACAATCATTTTGCCAAAAAAAGGTTTTCAGACCTTTGGTTACCAAATGCAATAATCTTGTCCAAAACCGGCTTTTTAAGACTCTAATAGACGAAAAAACAATCATTTTGACAAAAAATTTTTTCAGACCTTCGGTGACCAAATGCAGTTATTTTGACTAAAAAGGGATTTTTAGACATATGGAGACCAAAATAGAGTCATTTTGACCAAAAATGTTTTTCAGACCTTTGGTGACCAAATGCAATTATCTTGTCAAAAACCGGCTTTTTAAGACTCTAATAGACGAAAATACAGTCATTTTGACTTATTTTTTATTTCAGACATTTGGTGACCAAATATAGTTATTTTGACTAAAAAAGGCTTTTTAGACACTTGGAGACCAAAATAGAGTCATTTTGACCAAAAAGATGTTTTCAGATCACTGGTAACGAAATGCAATTATCTTTTCTAAAACCGGCTTTTTAAGACTCTAAAAGACAAAAATACAGTCATTTTGCCTAACAAAGTTTTTCAGACCTTTGGTGACCAAATGCAGTTATTTTGACTAAAAAAGGCTTTTTAGACACTTGGAGACCAAAATAGAGTCATTTTGACCCAAACAAATGTTTCAGGCGATTGGTTACCAAATGCAATTATCTTGTCCAAAACCGGCTTTTTAAGACTCTAATAGACGAAAGTACAATCATTTTGACTATATTTTTTTTCTAACCTTCGGTGACCAAATGCAGTTATTTTGACTAAAAAGGGATTTTTAGACATATGGAGACCAAAATAGAGTCATTTTGACCAAAAATGTTTTTCAGACCTTTGGTGACCAAATGCAATTATCTTGTCAAAAACCGGCTTTTTAAGACTCTAATAGACGAAAATAGTCATTTTGACTTATTTTTTATTTCAGACATTTGGTGACCAAATATAGTTATTTTGACTAAAAAAGGCTTTTTAGACACTTGGAGACCAAAATAGAGTCATTTTGACCCAAACAAATGTTTCAGGCGATTGGTTACCAAATGCAATTATCTTGTCCAAAACCGGCTTTTTAAGACTCTAATAGACGAAAGTACAATCATTTTGACTAGATTTTTTTTCTAACCTTCGGTGACCAAATGCAGTTATTTTGACTAAAAAGGGATTTTTAGACACATGGAGACCAAAATAGAGTCATTTTGACCAAAAAAATGTTTTCAGATCACTGGTAACGAAATGCAATTATCTTGTCTAAAACCGGCTTTTTAAGACTCTAAAAGACAAAAATACAGTCATTTTGGCTAAAAAAAAGTTTTTCAGACCTTTGGTGACCAAATGCAGTTATTTTGACTAAAAAAGGCTTTTTAGACACTTGGAGACCAAAATAGAGTCATTTTGACCCAAACAAATGTTTTAGGCGATTGGTTACCAAATGCAATTATCTTGTCCAAAACCGGCTTTTTAAGACTCTAATTAGACGAAAATACAATTATTTTGACTAAATTTGTTTTTCAGACCTTCGGTGACCAAATGCAGTTATTTTGACTAAAAAGGGATTTTTAGACACATGGAGACCAAAATAGAGTCATTTTGACTAAAAAGTTTTTTCAGATAACTGGTAACGAAATGCAATTATCTTGTCTAAAACCGTCTTTTTAAGACTCTAAAAGACAAAAATACAGTCATTTTGACTAAAAAAAAGGTTTTCAGACCTTTGGTGAACAAATGCATTTATTTTGACTAAAATAGGCTTTTTAGACACTTGGAGACCAAAATAGTCATTTTGACCCAAACAAATGTTTCAGGCGATTGGTTACCAAATGCAATTATCTTGTCCAAAACCGGCTTTTTAAGACTCTAATAGACGAAAATACAATCATTTTGACTAAACTTTTTTTCAGACCTTAGGTGACCAAATGCAGTTATTTTGACTAAAAAGGGATTTTTAGACACATGGAGACCAAAATAGAGTCATTTTGACCAAAAAAAGTTTTCAGATCACTGGTAACGAAATTCAATTATCTTGTCTAAAACCGGCTTTTTAAGACACTAAAAGACAAAAATACAATCATTTTGCCAAAAAAAGGTTTTCAGACCTTTGGTTACCAAATGCAATAATCTTGTCCAAAACCGGCTTTTTAAGACTCTAATAGACGAAAATACAATCATTTTGACAAAAAAAATTTTCAGACCTTCGGTGACCAAATGCAGTTATTTTGACTAAAAAGGGATTTTTAGACATATGGAGACCAAAATAGAGTCATTTTGACCAAAAATGTTTTTCAGACCTTTGGTGACCAAATGCAATTATCTTGTCAAAAACCGGCTTTTTAAGACTCTAATAGACGAAAATACAGTCATTTTGACTTATTTTTTATTTCAGACATTTGGTGACCAAATATAGTTATTTTGACTAAAAAAGGCTTTTTAGACACTTGGAGACCAAAATAGAGTCATTTTGACCAAAAAGATGTTTTCAGATCACTGGTAACGAAATGCAATTATCTTTTCTAAAACCGGCTTTTTAAGACTCTAAAAGACAAAAATACAGTCATTTTGCCTAACAAAGTTTTTCAGACCTTTGGTGACCAAATGCAGTTATTTTGACTAAAAAAGGCTTTTTAGACACTTGGTGACCAAAATAGAGTCATTTTGACCAAAACAATGTTTTCAGATTACTGGTAACGAAATGCCATTATCTTGTCCAATACCGGCTTTTTAAGACTCTAATAGACGAAAATACAATCATTTTGACTACATTTTTTTTTCAGCCCTTTGGTGACCAAATGCAGGTATTTTGACTAAAAAAAGGCTTTTTAGACACTTGGTGACCAAAATAGAGTCATTTTGACCAAAACAATGTTTCAGGCTTTTTAAGACTCTAAAAGACTAAAATACAGTCATTTTGGCTAAAAAAGGTTTTCAAACCTTTGGTTACCAAATGCAGTTATTTTGACTTAAAACGGCTTTTTAGACACTTGGAGACCAAAATAGAGTCATTTTGACCCAAACAAATGTTTCAGGCGATTGGTTACCAAATGCAATTATCTTGTCCAAAACCGGCTTTTTAAGACTCTAATAGACGAAAGTACAATCATTTTGACTAGATTTTTTTTCTAACCTTCGGTGACCAAATGCAGTTATTTTGACTAAAAAGGGATTTTTAGACACATGGAGACCAAAATAGAGTCATTTTGACCAAAAAAATGTTTTCAGATCACTGGTAACGAAATGCAATTATCTTGTCTAAAACCGGCTTTTTAAGACTCTAAAATACAAAAATACAGTCATTTTGGCTAAAAAAGTTTTTCAGACCTTTGGTGACCAAACGTAGTTATTTTGACTAAAAAGGGCTTTTTGGACACTTGGAGACCTAAATAGAGTCATTTTGACCAAAAACATTTTTTCAGGCCATTTGTTACCAAATGTAGTTTATCTTGTCTAAAAGCAGTGTTTTAAGACTCTAAAAGACAAACATACAGTCATTTTGGCTAAAAAAGTTTTTCAGACCTTTGGTGACCAAATGCAGTTATTTTGACCAAAAAAGGCTTTTTAGACACCAAAATAGAATCATTTTGATCAAAAAATGTTTTCAGATCACTGCATACGAAATGCAATTATCTTGTCTAAAACCGGCTATTTAAGACTCTAAAAGACAAAAATACAGTTATTTTGGCTAAAAAAGTTTTTCAAACCTTTGGTGACCAAACGAAGTTATTTTGACTAAAAAGGGTTTTTTAGACACTTGGAGAGCTAAATAGAGTCATTTTGACCAAAAACATTTTTTCAGGCCATTGGTTACCAAGAGTACTTAACCTTGTCTAAAAGCGGTGTTTTAAGACTCTAAAATACAAAAATATAGTCATTTTGACTAAAAAAGGTTTTCAGACCTTTGGTGAACAAATGCATTTATTTTGACTAAAAAAGGGTTTTTAGACACTTGGAGACCTAAATAGAGACCCAAACAAATGTTTCAGGCGATTGGTTACCAAATACAATTATCTTGTCAAAAACCGGCTTTTTAAGACTCTAATAGACGAAAATACAGTCATTTTGACTAATTTTTTATTTCAGACCTTTGGTGACCAAATATAGTTATTTTGACTAAAAAGGGCTTTTTAGACACTTGGAGACCAAAATAGAGTCATTTTGACCAAAAAAATGTTTTCAGATCACTAGTTACGAAATGCAATTATCTTGTCTAAAACCGGCTTTTTAAGACTCTAAAAGACAGAAATGCAATCATTTTGGCTAAAAAAAATTTCAGACCTTTGGTGAACAAATGCATTTATCTTGTCAAAAACCGGCTTTTTAAGACTCTAATAGACGAAAATACAGTCATTTTGACTATTTTTTTATTTTAGACCTTTGGTGACCAAATGCTGTTATTTTGACTAATAAAGGCTTTTTAGACACTTGAAGACCAAAATAGAGTCATTTTGACCCAAACAAATGTTTCAGGCGGTTGGTTACCAAATGCAATTATCTTGTCAAAAACCGGCTTTTTAAGACTCTAATAGACGAAAATACAATCATTTAAACTACATTTTTTGTTTAAAACCTTTGGTGACCAAATACAGATATTTTGACCAAAAGGGTCTTTTTAGACACTTGGAGACAAAAATTGAGTCATTTTGACCAAAAACATTTTTTCAGATCACTGGTAACGAAATGCAATTATCTTGTCTAAAACCGGCTTTTTAAGACTCTAAAATACAAAAATACAGTCATTTTGGCTAAAAAAGTTTTTCAGACCTTTGGTGACCAAACGTAGTTATTTTGACTAAAAAGGGCTTTTTGGACACTTGGAGACCTAAATAGAGTCATTTTGACCAAAAACTATTTTTCAGTCCATTGGTTACAAAATATAGTTTATCTTGTCTAAAAGCAGTGTTTTAAGACTCTAAAAGACAAAAATACAGTCATTTTGGCTAAAAATGTTTTTCAGACCTTTGGTGACCAAATGCAATTATCTTGTCAAAAACCGGTTTTTTAAGACTCTAATAGACGAAAATACAGTCATTTTGACTTATTTTTTATTTCAGACATTTGGTGACCAAATATAGTTATTTTGACTAAAAAAGGTTTTTTAGACACTTGGAGACCAAAATAGAGTCATTTTGACCAAAAATATGTTTTCAGATCACTGGTAACGAAATGCAATTATCTTGTCTAAAACCGGCTTTTTAAGACTCTAAAAGACAAAAATACAGTCATTTTGCCTAACAAAGTTTTTCAGACCTTTGGTGACCAAATGCAGTTATTTTGACTAAAAAAGACTTTTTAGACACTTGGAGACCAAAATAGAGTCATTTTGACCCAAACATATGTTTCAGGCGATTGGTTACCAAATGCAATTATCTTGTCCAAAACCGGTTTTTTAAGACTCTAATAGACGAAAGTACAATCATTTTGACTAGATTTTTTTTCTAACCTTCGGTGACCAAATGCAGTTATTTTGACTAAAAAGGGATTTTTAGACACATGGAGACCAAAATAGAGTCATTTTGACCAAAAAAATTTTTTCAGATCACAAGTAACGAAATGCAATTATCTTGTCTAAAGCCGGCTTTTTAAGACTCTAAAAGACAAAAATACAGTCATTTTGGCTAAAAAAGTTTTTCAGACCTTTGGTGACCAAATGCAGTTATTTTGACTAAAAAAGGCTTTTTAGACACTTGGAGACCAAAATAGAGTCATTTTGACCCAAACAAATGTTTCAGGCGATTGGTTACCAAATGCAATTATCTTGTCCAAAACCGGCTTTTTAAGACTCTTAAAGACAAAAATACAATCATTTTGCCAAAAAAAGGTTTTCAGACCTTTGGTTACCAAATGCAATTATCTTGTCCAAAACCGGCTTTTTAAGACTCTAATAGACTAAAATACAATTATTTTGACAAAATTTTTTTTTCAGACCTTCGGTGACCAAATGAAGTTATTTTGACTAAAAGTGGCTTTTTAGACACATGGAGACCAAAATAGAGTCATTTTGACCAAAAAAATGTTTTCAGATCACTGGTAACGAAATGCAATTATCTTGTCTAAAACCGGCTTTTTAAGACTCTAAAAGACAAAAATACAGTCATTTTGGCTAAAAAAGTTTTTCAGACCTTTGGTGACCAAATGCAGTTATTTTGACTAAAAAAGGCTTTTTAGACACTTGGAGACCAAAATAGAGTCATTTTGACCGAAACAAATGTTTCAGGCGATAGGTTACCAAATGCAATTATCTTGTCCAAAACCGGCTTTTTAAAACTCTAATTAGACGAAAATACAATTATTTTGACTAAATTTGTTTTTCAGACCTTCGGTGACCAAATGCAGTTATTTTGACTAAAAAAGGATTTTTAGACACATGGAGACCAAAATAGAGTCATTTTGACTAAAAAGTTTTTTCAGATAACTGGTAACGAAATGCAATTATCTTGTCTAAAACCGTCTTTTTAAGACTCTAAAAGACAAAAATACAGTCATTAATTTTACTAAAAAAAAGGCTTTCAGACCTTTGGTGAACAAATGCATTTATTTTGACTATAATAGGCTTTTTAGACACTTGGAGACCAAAATAGAGTCATTTTGACCAAAAAAATGTTTTCAGATCACTGGTTACGAAATGCAATTATCTTGTCTAAAACCGGCTTTTTAAGACTCTAAAGACAAAAATACAATTATTTTGACTAAATTTTTTTTTCAGACCTTCGCTGACCAAATGCAGTTATTTTGACTAAAAAGGGATTTTTAGACACATGGAGACCAAAATAGAGTCATTTTGACCAAAAAAATGTTTCAGGTGATTGGTTACCAAATGCAATTATCTTGTCCAAAACCGGCTTTTTAAGACTCTAATAGACGAAAATACAATTATTTTGACTAAATTTTTTTTTCAGACCTTCGCTGACCAAATGCAGTTATTTTGACTAAAAAGGGATTTTTAGACACATGGAGACCAAAATAGAGTCATTTTGACCAAAAAAATGTTTTCAGATCACTGGTAACGAAATGCAATTATCTTGTCTAAAGCCGGCTTTTTAAGACTCTAAAAGACAAAAATAGTCATTTTGGCTAAAAAAAAAGTTTTTCAGACCTTTGGTGACAAAATGCAGTTATTTTGACTAAAAAGGGATTTTTAGACACTTGGAGACCAAAATAGGGTCATTTTGACCAAAAAAATGTTTTCAGATCACTGGTAACGAAATGCAATTATCTTGTCTAAAACCGGCTTTTTAAGACACTAAAAGACAAAAATACAATCATTTTGCCAAAAAAAGGTTTTCAGACCTTTGCAATAATCAAATGCAATAACCAAATGCAATAATCTTGTCCAAAACCGGCTTTTTAAGACTCTAATAGACGAAAATACAATCATTTTGACAAAAAAATTTTTCAGACATTCGGTGACCAAATGCAGTTATTTTGACTAAAAAGGGATTTTTAGACACATGGAGACCAAAATAGAGTCATTTTGACCAAAAAAATGTTTTCAGATCACTGGTAACGAAATGCAATTATCTTGTCTAAAACCGGCTTTTAAGACTCTAAAAGACAAAAATACAGTCATTTTGGCTAAAAAAGTTTTTCAGACCTTTGGTGACCAAATGCAGTTATTTTGACTAAAAAAGGCTTTTTAGACACTTGGAGACCAAAATAGAGTCATTTTGACCCAAACAAATGTTTCAGGCGATTGGTTACCAAATGCAATTATCTTGTCCAAAACCGGCTTTTTAAGACTCTAATAGACGAAAATACAATTATTTTGACTAAATTTTTTTTTCAGACCTTCGCTGACCAAATGCAGTTATTTTGACTAAAAAGGGATTTTTAGACACATGGAGACCAAAATAGAGTCATTTTGACCAAAAAAATGTTTTCAGATCACTGGTTACGAAATGCAATTATCTTGTCTAAAACCGGCTTTTTAAGACTCTAAAAGACAAAAATACAATTATTTTGACTAAATTTTTTTTTCAGACCTTCGCTGACCAAATGCAGTTATTTTGACTAAAAAGGGATTTTTAGACACATGGAGACCAAAATAGAGTCATTTTGACCAAAAAAATGTTTCAGGTGATTGGTTACCAAATGCAATTATCTTGTCCAAAACCGGCTTTTTAAGACTCTAATAGACGAAAATACAAATATTTTGACTAAATTTTTTTTTCAGACCTTCGCTGACCAAATGCAGTTATTTTGACTAAAAATGGATTTTTAGACACATGGAGACCAAAATAGAGTCATTTTGACCAAAAAAATGTTTTCAGATCACTGGTAACGAAATGCAATTATCTTGTCTAAAGCCGGCTTTTTAAGACTCTAAAAGACAAAAAATAGTCATTTTGGCTAAAAAAAAAGTTTTTCAGACCTTTGGTGACAAAATGCAGTTATTTTGACTAAAAAGGGATTTTTAGACACATGGAGACCAAAATAGAGTCATTTTGACCAAAAAAATGTTTTCAGATCACTGGTAACGAAATGCAATTATCTTGTCTAAAACCGGCTTTTAAGACTCTTAAAGACAAAAATACAATCATTTTGCCAAAAAAAGGTTTTCAGACCTTTGGTTACCAAATGCAATTATCTTGTCCAAAACCGGCTTTTTAAGACTCTAATAGACTAAAATACAATTATTTTGACAAAATTTTTTTTCAGACCTTCGGTGACCAAATGAAGTTATTTTGACTAAAAGTGGCTTTTTAGACACATGGAGACCAAAATAGAGTCATTTTGACCAAAAAAATGTTTTCAGATCACTGGTAACGAAATGCAATTATCTTGTCTAAAACCGGCTTTTTAAGACTCTAAAAGACAAAAATACAGTTATTTTGGCTAAAAAAGTTTTTCAGACCTTTGGTGACCAAATGCAGTTATTTTGACTAAAAAAGGCTTTTTAGACACTTGGAGACCAAAATAGAGTCATTTTGACCGAAACAAATGTTTCAGGCGATAGGTTACCAAATGCAATTATCTTGTCCAAAACCGGCTTTTTAAGACTCTAATTAGACGAAAATACAATTATTTTGACTAAATTTGTTTTTCAGACCTTCGGTGACCAAATGCAGTTATTTTGACTAAAAAAGGATTTTTAGACACATGGAGACCAAAATAGAGTCATTTTGACCCAAACAAATGTTTCAGGCGATTGGTTACCAAATGCAATTATCTTGTCCAAAACCGGCTTTTTAAGACTCTAATAGACGAAAATACAATTATTTTGACTAAATTTTTTTTTCAGACCTTCGCTGACCAAATGCAGTTATTTTGACTAAAAAGGGATTTTTAGACACATGGAGACCAAAATAGAGTCATTTTGACCAAAAAAATGTTTTCAGATCACTGGTTACGAAATGCAATTATCTTGTCTAAAACCGGCTTTTTAAGACTCTAAAAGACAAAAATACAATTATTTTGACTAAATTTTTTTTTCAGACCTTCGCTGACCAAATGCAGTTATTTTGACTAAAAAGGGATTTTTAGACACATGGAGACCAAAATAGAGTCATTTTGACCAAAAAAATGTTTCAGGTGATTGGTTACCAAATGCAATTATCTTGTCCAAAACCGGCTTTTTAAGACTCTAATAGACGAAAATACAAATATTTTGACTAAATTTTTTTTTCAGACCTTCGCTGACCAAATGCAGTTATTTTGACTAAAAATGGATTTTTAGACACATGGAGACCAAAATAGAGTCATTTTGACCAAAAAAATGTTTTCAGATCACTGGTAACGAAATGCAATTATCTTGTCTAAAGCCGGCTTTTTAAGACTCTAAAAGACAAAAAATAGTCATTTTGGCTAAAAAAAAAGTTTTTCAGACCTTTGGTGACAAAATGCAGTTATTTTGACTAAAAAGGGATTTTTAGACACATGGAGACCAAAATAGAGTCATTTTGACCAAAAAAATGTTTTCAGATCACTGGTAACGAAATGCAATTATCTTGTCTAAAACCGGCTTTTAAGACTCTTAAAGACAAAAATACAATCATTTTGCCAAAAAAAGGTTTTCAGACCTTTGGTTACCAAATGCAATTATCTTGTCCAAAACCGGCTTTTTAAGACTCTAATAGACTAAAATACAATTATTTTGACAAAATTTTTTTTCAGACCTTCGGTGACCAAATGAAGTTATTTTGACTAAAAGTGGCTTTTTAGACACATGGAGACCAAAATAGAGTCATTTTGACCAAAAAAATGTTTTCAGATCACTGGTAACGAAATGCAATTATCTTGTCTAAAACCGGCTTTTTAAGACTCTAAAAGACAAAAATACAGTTATTTTGGCTAAAAAAGTTTTTCAGACCTTTGGTGACCAAATGCAGTTATTTTGACTAAAAAAGGCTTTTTAGACACTTGGAGACCAAAATAGAGTCATTTTGACCGAAACAAATGTTTCAGGCGATAGGTTACCAAATGCAATTATCTTGTCCAAAACCGGCTTTTTAAGACTCTAATTAGACGAAAATACAATTATTTTGACTAAATTTGTTTTTCAGACCTTCGGTGACCAAATGCAGTTATTTTGACTAAAAAAGGATTTTTAGACACATGGAGACCAAAATAGAGTCATTTTGAATAAAAAGTTTTTTCAGATAACTGGTAACGAAATGCAATTATCTTGTCTAAAACCGTCTTTTTAAGACTCTAAAAGACAAAAATACAGTCATTAATTTTACTAAAAAAAAGGCTTTCAGACCTTTGGTGAACAAATGCATTTATTTTGACTATAATAGGCTTTTTAGACACTTGGAGACCAAAATAGAGTCATTTTGACCAAAAAAATGTTTCAGGTGATTGGTTACCAAATGCAATTATCTTGTCCAAAACCGGCTTTTTAAGACTCTAATAGACGAAAATACAATTATTTTGACTAAATTTTTTTTTCAGACCTTCGCTGACCAAATGCAGTTATTTTGACTAAAAAGGGATTTTTAGACACATGGAGACCAAAATAGAGTCATTTTGACCAAAAAAATGTTTTCAGATCACTGGTAACGAAATGCAATTATCTTGTCTAAAGCCGGCTTTTTAAGACTCTAAAAGACAAAAATAGTCATTTTGGCTAAAGAAAAAGTTTTTCAGACCTTTGGTGACAAAATGCAGTTATTTTGACTAAAAAGGGATTTTTAGACACTTGGAGACCAAAATAGGGTCATTTTGACCAAAAAAATGTTTTCAGATCACTGGTAACGAAATGCAATTATCTTGTCTAAAACCGGCTTTTTAAGACACTAAAAGACAAAAATACAATCATTTTGCCAAAAAAAGGTTTTCAGACCTTTGGTTACCAAATGCAATAATCTTGTCCAAAACCGGCTTTTTAAGACTCTAATAGACGAAAATACAATCATTTTGACAAAAAAAATTTTCAGACATTCGGTGACCAAATGCAGTTATTTTGACTAAAAAGGGATTTTTAGACACATGGAGACCAAAATAGAGTCATTTTGACCAAAAAAATGTTTTCAGATCACTGGTAACGAAATGCAATTATCTAGTCTAAAACCGGCTTTTAAGACTCTAAAAGACAAAAATACAGTCATTTTGGCTAAAAAAGTTTTTCAGACCTTTGGTGACCAAATGCAGTTATTTTGACTAAAAAAGGCTTTTTAGACACTTGGAGACCAAAATAGAGTCATTTTGACCGAAACAAATGTTTCAGGCGATAGGTTACCAAATGCAATTATCTTGTCCAAAACCGGCTTTTTAAGACTCTAATTAGACGAAAATACAATTATTTTGACTAAATTTGTTTTTCAGACCTTCGGTGACCAAATGCAGTTATTTTGACTAAAAAAGGATTTTTAGACACATGGAGACCAAAATAGAGTCATTTTGACTAAAAAGTTTTTTCAGATAACTGGTAACGAAATGCAATTATCTTGTCTAAAACCGTCTTTTTAAGACTCTAAAAGACAAAAATACAGTCATTAATTTTACTAAAAAAAAGGCTTTCAGACCTTTGGTGAACAAATGCATTTATTTTGACTATAATAGGCTTTTTAGACACTTGGAGACCAAAATAGAGTCATTTTGACCAAAAAAATGTTTTCAGATCACTGGTTACGAAATGCAATTATCTTGTCTAAAACCGGCTTTTTAAGACTCTAAAGACAAAAATACAATTATTTTGACTAAATTTTTTTTTCAGACCTTCGCTGACCAAATGCAGTTATTTTGACTAAAAAGGGATTTTTAGACACATGGAGACCAAAATAGAGTCATTTTGACCAAAAAAATGTTTCAGGTGATTGGTTACCAAATGCAATTATCTTGTCCAAAACCGGCTTTTTAAGACTCTAATAGACGAAAATACAATTATTTTGACTAAATTTTTTTTTCAGACCTTCGCTGACCAAATGCAGTTATTTTGACTAAAAAGGGATTTTTAGACACATGGAGACCAAAATAGAGTCATTTTGACCAAAAAAATGTTTTCAGATCACTGGTAACGAAATGCAATTATCTTGTCTAAAGCCGGCTTTTTAAGACTCTAAAAGACAAAAATAGTCATTTTGGCTAAAAAAAAAGTTTTTCAGACCTTTGGTGACAAAATGCAGTTATTTTGACTAAAAAGGGATTTTTAGACACTTGGAGACCAAAATAGGGTCATTTTGACCAAAAAAATGTTTTCAGATCACTGGTAACGAAATGCAATTATCTTGTCTAAAACCGGCTTTTTAAGACACTAAAAGACAAAAATACAATCATTTTGCCAAAAAAAGGTTTTCAGACCTTTGCAATAATCAAATGCAATAACCAAATGCAATAATCTTGTCCAAAACCGGCTTTTTAAGACTCTAATAGACGAAAATACAATCATTTTGACAAAAAAATTTTTCAGACATTCGGTGACCAAATGCAGTTATTTTGACTAAAAAGGGATTTTTAGACACATGGAGACCAAAATAGAGTCATTTTGACCAAAAAAATGTTTTCAGATCACTGGTAACGAAATGCAATTATCTTGTCTAAAACCGGCTTTTAAGACTCTAAAAGACAAAAATACAGTCATTTTGGCTAAAAAAGTTTTTCAGACCTTTGGTGACCAAATGCAGTTATTTTGACTAAAAAAGGCTTTTTAGACACTTGGAGACCAAAATAGAGTCATTTTGACCCAAACAAATGTTTCAGGCGATTGGTTACCAAATGCAATTATCTTGTCCAAAACCGGCTTTTTAAGACTCTAATAGACGAAAATACAATTATTTTGACTAAATTTTTTTTTCAGACCTTCGCTGACCAAATGCAGTTATTTTGACTAAAAAGGGATTTTTAGACACATGGAGACCAAAATAGAGTCATTTTGACCAAAAAAATGTTTTCAGATCACTGGTTACGAAATGCAATTATCTTGTCTAAAACCGGCTTTTTAAGACTCTAAAAGACAAAAATACAATTATTTTGACTAAATTTTTTTTTCAGACCTTCGCTGACCAAATGCAGTTATTTTGACTAAAAAGGGATTTTTAGACACATGGAGACCAAAATAGAGTCATTTTGACCAAAAAAATGTTTCAGGTGATTGGTTACCAAATGCAATTATCTTGTCCAAAACCGGCTTTTTAAGACTCTAATAGACGAAAATACAAATATTTTGACTAAATTTTTTTTTCAGACCTTCGCTGACCAAATGCAGTTATTTTGACTAAAAATGGATTTTTAGACACATGGAGACCAAAATAGAGTCATTTTGACCAAAAAAATGTTTTCAGATCACTGGTAACGAAATGCAATTATCTTGTCTAAAGCCGGCTTTTTAAGACTCTAAAAGACAAAAAATAGTCATTTTGGCTAAAAAAAAAGTTTTTCAGACCTTTGGTGACAAAATGCAGTTATTTTGACTAAAAAGGGATTTTTAGACACATGGAGACCAAAATAGAGTCATTTTGACCAAAAAAATGTTTTCAGATCACTGGTAACGAAATGCAATTATCTTGTCTAAAACCGGCTTTTAAGACTCTTAAAGACAAAAATACAATCATTTTGCCAAAAAAAGGTTTTCAGACCTTTGGTTACCAAATGCAATTATCTTGTCCAAAACCGGCTTTTTAAGACTCTAATAGACTAAAATACAATTATTTTGACAAAATTTTTTTTCAGACCTTCGGTGACCAAATGAAGTTATTTTGACTAAAAGTGGCTTTTTAGACACATGGAGACCAAAATAGAGTCATTTTGACCAAAAAAATGTTTTCAGATCACTGGTAACGAAATGCAATTATCTTGTCTAAAACCGGCTTTTTAAGACTCTAAAAGACAAAAATACAGTTATTTTGGCTAAAAAAGTTTTTCAGACCTTTGGTGACCAAATGCAGTTATTTTGACTAAAAAAGGCTTTTTAGACACTTGGAGACCAAAATAGAGTCATTTTGACCGAAACAAATGTTTCAGGCGATAGGTTACCAAATGCAATTATCTTGTCCAAAACCGGCTTTTTAAGACTCTAATTAGACGAAAATACAATTATTTTGACTAAATTTGTTTTTCAGACCTTCGGTGACCAAATGCAGTTATTTTGACTAAAAAAGGATTTTTAGACACATGGAGACCAAAATAGAGTCATTTTGAATAAAAAGTTTTTTCAGATAACTGGTAACGAAATGCAATTATCTTGTCTAAAACCGTCTTTTTAAGACTCTAAAAGACAAAAATACAGTCATTAATTTTACTAAAAAAAAAGGCTTTCAGACCTTTGGTGAACAAATGCATTTATTTTGACTATAATAGGCTTTTTAGACACTTGGAGACCAAAATAGAGTCATTTTGACCAAAAAAATGTTTTCAGATCACTGGTTACGAAATGCAATTATCTTGTCTAAAACCGGCTTTTTAAGACTCTAAAGACAAAAATACAATTATTTTGACTAAATTTTTTTTTCAGACCTTCGCTGACCAAATGCAGTTATTTTGACTAAAAAGGGATTTTTAGACACATGGAGACCAAAATAGAGTCATTTTGACCAAAAAAATGTTTCAGGTGATTGGTTACCAAATGCAATTATCTTGTCCAAAACCGGCTTTTTAAGACTCTAATAGACGAAAATACAATTATTTTGACTAAATTTTTTTTTCAGACCTTCGCTGACCAAATGCAGTTATTTTGACTAAAAAGGGATTTTTAGACACATGGAGACCAAAATAGAGTCATTTTGACCAAAAAAATGTTTTCAGATCACTGGTAACGAAGTGCAATTATCTTGTCTAAAGCCGGCTTTTTAAGACTCTAAAAGACAAAAATAGTCATTTTGGCTAAAGAAAAAGTTTTTCAGACCTTTGGTGACAAAATGCAGTTATTTTGACTAAAAAGGGATTTTTAGACACTTGGAGACCAAAATAGGGTCATTTTGACCAAAAAAATGTTTTCAGATCACTGGTAACGAAATGCAATTATCTTGTCTAAAACCGGCTTTTTAAGACACTAAAAGACAAAAATACAATCATTTTGCCAAAAAAAGGTTTTCAGACCTTTGGTTACCAAATGCAATAATCTTGTCCAAAACCGGCTTTTTAAGACTCTAATAGACGAAAATACAATCATTTTGACAAAAAAAATTTTCAGACATTCGGTGACCAAATGCAGTTATTTTGACTAAAAAGGGATTTTTAGACACATGGAGACCAAAATAGAGTCATTTTGACCAAAAAAATGTTTTCAGATCACTGGTAACGAAATGCAATTATCTAGTCTAAAACCGGCTTTTAAGACTCTAAAAGACAAAAATACAGTCATTTTGGCTAAAAAAGTTTTTCAGACCTTTGGTGACCAAATGCAGTTATTTTGACTAAAAAAGGCTTTTTAGACACTTGGAGACCAAAATAGAGTCATTTTGACCCAAACAAATGTTTCAGGCGATTGGTTACCAAATGCAATTATCTTGTCCAAAACCGGCTTTTTAAGACTCTAATAGACGAAAATACAATTATTTTGACTAAATTTTTTTTTCAGACCTTCGCTGACCAAATGCAGTTATTTTGACTAAAAAGGGATTTTTAGACACATGGAGACCAAAATAGAGTCATTTTGACCAAAAAAATGTTTTCAGATCACTGGTTACGAAATGCAATTATCTTGTCTAAAACCGGCTTTTTAAGACTCTAAAAGACAAAAATACAATTATTTTGACTAAATTTTTTTTTCAGACCTTCGCTGACCAAATATAGTTATTTTGACTAAAAAGGGCTTTTTAGACACTTGGAGACCAAAATAGAGTCATTTTGACCAAAAAAATGTTTTCAGATCACTAGTTACGAAATGCAATTATCTTGTCTAAAACCGGCTTTTTAAGACTCTAAAAGACAGAAATGCAATCATTTTGGCTAAAAAAAAATTTCAGACCTTTGGTGAACAAATGCATTTATCTTGTCAAAAACCGGCTTTTTAAGACTCTAATAGACGAAAATACAGTCATTTTGACTATTTTTTTATTTTAGACCTTTGGTGACCAAATGCTGTTATTTTGACTAATAAAGGCTTTTTAGACACTTGAAGACCAAAATAGAGTCATTTTGACCCAAACAAATGTTTCAGGCGGTTGGTTACCAAATGCAATTATCTTGTCAAAAACCGGCTTTTTAAGACTCTAATAGACGAAAATACAATCATTTAAACTACATTTTTTGTTTAAAACCTTTGGTGACCAAATACAGATATTTTGACCAAAAGGGTCTTTTTAGACACTTGGAGACAAAAATTGAGTCATTTTGACCAAAAACATTTTTTCAGATCACTGGTAACGAAATGCAATTATCTTGTCTAAAACCGGCTTTTTAAGACTCTAAAAGACAAAAATACAGTCATTTTGGCTAAAAAAAAATTTCAGACCTTTGGTGACCAAACGTAGTTATTTTGACTAAAAAGGGCTTTTTGGACACTTGGAGACCTAAATAGAGTCATTTTGACCAAAAACAATTTTTCAGTCCATTGGTTACAAAATATAGTTTATCTTGTCTAAAAGCAGTGTTTTAAGACTCTAAAAGACAAAAATACAGTCATTTTGGCTAAAAATGTTTTTCAGACCTTTGGTGACCAAATGCAATTATCTTGTCAAAAACCGGTTTTTTAAGACTCTAATAGACGAAAATACAGTCATTTTGACTTATTTTTTATTTCAGACATTTGGTGACCAAATATAGTTATTTTGACTAAAAAAGGTTTTTTAGACACTTGGAGACCAAAATAGAGTCATTTTGACCAAAAATATGTTTTCAGATCACTGGTAACGAAATGCAATTATCTTGTCTAAAACCGGCTTTTTAAGACTCTAAAAGACAAAAATACAGTCATTTTGCCTAACAAAGTTTTTCAGACCTTTGGTGACCAAATGCAGTTATTTTGACTAAAAAAGACTTTTTAGACACTTGGAGACCAAAATAGAGTCATTTTGACCCAAACATATGTTTCAGGCGATTGGTTACCAAATGCAATTATCTTGTCCAAAACCGGCTTTTTAAGACTCTAATAGACGAAAGTACAATCATTTTGACTAGATTTTTTTTCTAACCTTCGGTGACCAAATGCAGTTATTTTGACTAAAAAGGGATTTTTAGACACATGGAGACCAAAATAGAGTCATTTTGACCAAAAAAATGTTTTCAGATCACAAGTAACGAAATGCAATTATCTTGTCTAAAGCCGGCTTTTTAAGACTCTAAAAGACAAAAATACAGTCATTTTGGCTAAAAAAGTTTTTCAGACCTTTGGTGACCAAATGCAGTTATTTTGACTAAAAAAGGCTTTTTAGACACTTGGAGACCAAAATAGAGTCATTTTGACCCAAACAAATGTTTCAGGCGATTGGTTACCAAATGCAATTATCTTGTCCAAAACCGGCTTTTTAAGACTCTTAAAGACAAAAATACAATCATTTTGCCAAAAAAAGGTTTTCAGACCTTTGGTTACCAAATGCAATTATCTTGTCCAAAACCGGCTTTTTAAGACTCTAATAGACGAAAATACAATCATTTTGCCAAAAAAAGGTTTTCAGACCTTTGCAATAATCAAATGCAATAACCAAATGCAATAATCTTGTCCAAAACCGGCTTTTTAAGACTCTAATAGACGAAAATACAATCATTTTGACAAAAAATTTTTTCAGACATTCGGTGACCAAATGCAGTTATTTTGACTAAAAAGGGATTTTTAGACACATGGAGACCAAAATAGAGTCATTTTGACCAAAAAAATGTTTTCAGATCACTGGTAACGAAATGCAATTATCTTGTCTAAAGCCGGCTTTTTAAGACTCTAAAAGACAAAAATAGTCATTTTGGCTAAAAAAAAGTTTTTCAGACCTTTGGTGACAAAATGCAGTTATTTTGACTAAAAAGGGATTTTTAGACACTTGGAGACCAAAATAGGGTCATTTTGACCAAAAAAATGTTTTCAGATCACTGGTAACGAAATGCAATTATCTTGTCTAAAACCGGCTTTTTAAGACTCTAAAAGACAAAAATACAATTATTTTGACTAAATTTTTTTTTCAGACCTTCGCTGACCAAATGCAGTTATTTTGACTAAAAAGGGATTTTTAGACACATGGAGACCAAAATAGAGTCATTTTGACCAAAAAAATGTTTCAGGTGATTGGTTACCAAATGCAATTATCTTGTCCAAAACCGGCTTTTTAAGACTCTAATAGACGAAAATACAAATATTTTGACTAAATTTTTTTTTCAGACCTTCGCTGACCAAATGCAGTTATTTTGACTAAAAAGGGATTTTTAGACACATGGAGACCAAAATAGAGTCATTTTGACCAAAAAAATGTTTTCAGATCACTGGTAACGAAATGCAATTATCTTGTCTAAAACCGGCTTTTAAGACTCTTAAAGACAAAAATACAATCATTTTGCCAAAAAAAGGTTTTCAGACCTTTGGTTACCAAATGCAATTATCTTGTCCAAAACCGGCTTTTTAAGACTCTAATAGACTAAAATACAATTATTTTGACAAAATTTTTTTTCAGACCTTCGGTGACCAAATGAAGTTATTTCGACTAAAAGTGGCTTTTTAGACACATGGAGACCAAAATAGAGTCATTTTGACCAAAAAAATGTTTTCAGATCACTGGTAACGAAATGCAATTATCTTGTCTAAAACCGGCTTTTTAAGACTCTTAAAGACAAAAATACAGTCATTTTGGCTAAAAAAGTTTTTCAGACCTTTGGTGACCAAATGCAGTTATTTTGACTAAAAAAGGCTTTTTAGACACTTGGAGACCAAAATAGAGTCATTTTGACCCAAACAAATGTTTCAGGCGATTGGTTACCAAATGCAATTATCTTGTCCAAAACCGGCTTTTTAAGACTCTAATTAGACAAAAATACAATTATTTTGACTAATTTTTTTTTCAGTTATTTTGACTAAAAAGGGATTTTTAGACACATGGAGACCAAAATAGAGTCATTTTGACCAAAAAAATGTTTCAGGTGATTGGTTACCAAATGCAATTATCTTGTCCAAAACCGGCTTTTTAAGACTCTAATAGACGAAAATACAGTCATTTTGACTAATTTTTTATTTCAGACATTTGGTGACCAAATATAGTTATTTTGACTAAAAAAGGCTTTTTAGACACTTGGAGACCAAAATAGAGTCATTTTGACCAAAAAGATGTTTTCAGATCACTGGTAACGAAATGCAATTATCTTGTCTAAAACCGGCATTTTAAGACTCTAAAAGACAAAAATACAGTCATTTTGCCTAACAAAGTTCTTCAGACCTTTGGTGACCAAATGCAGTTATTTTGACTAAAAAGGGATTTTTAGACACATGGAGACCAAAATAGCGTCTTAAAAAGCCGGTTTTGGACAAGATAATTGCATTTGGTAACCAATCACCTGAAACATTTGTTTGGGTCAAAATGACTCTATTTTGGTCTCCAACTGTCTAAAAAGCCTTTTTTAGTCAAAATAACTGCATTTGGTCACCAAAGGTATGAAAAACTTTTTTAGCCAAAATGACTGCATTTTTGTCTTTTAGAGTCTTAAAAAGCCGGTTTTAGACAAGATAATTGCATTTTGTAACCAATCGCCTGAAACATTTGTTTGGGTCAAAACGACTCTATTTAGGTCTCAGAGTGTCTAAAAAGCCTTTTTTAGTCAAAATAACTATATTTGGTCACCAAAGGTCTGACATAAAAAATTTTGACTAAAATAGGCTTTTTATTAGACACTTGGAGACCAAAATAGAGTCATTTTGACCAAAAATTTTTTTTCAGGCCATTGGTTACAAAGAGTACTTTACCTTGTCTAAAAGCGGTGTTTTAAGACTCTAAAATACAAAAATAGAGTCGTTTTGACCCAAACAAATGTTTCATGCGATTGGTTACAAAATGCAATTATCTTGTCTATAACCGGCTTTTTAAGACTCTTATAGACGAAAATACAATTATTTTGACTAAATTTTTTTTTCAGACCTTCGCTGACCAAATGCAGTTATTTTGACTAAAAAGGGATTTTTAGACACATGGAGACCAAAATAGAGTCATTTTGACCAAAAAAATGTTTTCAGATCACTGGTAACGAAATGCAATTATCTTGTCTAAAACCGGCTTTTTAAGACTCTAAAAGACAAAAATAGTCATTTTGGCTAAAAAATAAGTTTTTCAGACCTTTGGTGACAAAATGTAGTTATTTTGACTAAAAATGGCTTTTTAGACACTTGGAGACCAAAACATGGTCATTTTGACCAAAAAAATGTTTTCAGATCACTGGTAACGAAATGCAATTATCTTGTCTAAAACCAGCTTTTTAAGACTCTAAAAGACAAAAATACAGTCATTTTGGCTAAAAAAGTTTTTCAGACCTTTGGTGACCAAACGTAGTTATTTTGACTAAAAAGGGCTTTTTAGACAGTTGGAGACCAAAATAGAGTCATTTTGACCCAAACAAATGTTTCAGGTTATTGGTTACCAAATGCAATTATCTTGTCCAAAACCGGCTTTTTAAGACTCTAATAGACGAAAATACAATTATTTTGACTAAATTTTTTTTTCAGACCTTCGGTGACCAAATGCAGTTATTTTGACTAAAAAGGGATTTTTAGACACATGGAGACCAAAATAGAGTCATTTTGACCAAAAAAAATGTTTTCAGATCACTGGTAACGAAATGCAATTATCTTGTCTAAAACCGGCTTTTAAGACTCTAAAAGACAAAAATACAGTCATTTTGGCTAAAAAAGTTTTTCAGACCTTTGGTGACCAAATGCAGTTATTTTGACTAAAAAAGGCTTTTTAGACACTTGGAGACCAAAATAGAGTCATTTTGACCCAAACAATTGTTTCAGGCGATGGTTACCAAATGCAATTATCTTGTCCAAAACCGGCTTTTTAAGACTCTAATAGACGAAAATACAATTATTTTGACTAAATTTTTTTTTCAGACCTTCGCTGACCAAATGCAGTTATTTTGACTAAAAAGGGATTTTTAGACACATCACACGCCATACAAACTACAGCCAAATGTGAGTTTGAGAATTGCGTCCAATAAAGTTGTTTAATGGTACTACACTATGGCACTTGTTTCCCTCTTTACATGTTATAACTATCTGTGAGGAAGTGGACGTGATCAGAGAGTGCGGGATTTGCCAGTGGAGGTTGAAATATGCTGTTTTTGATCTCTGTCATGGGGGTCAAATCATTGTGGTAAGAGGCCAACCTTTACCTTTGGTGGTGGTACTTCCTGCACGGGGATATCGGTGTTTGGAGTTTCCTTAGGAGCACCTTAACTTACTTCTGTATACTGTGTGAATGCCTAATGTACCTCCAGCCACCAAATACTACGTTCTTAGTTGTCAGGTAAACTGATGTGGGCTAATTCTTGGGGCCTTTTATGGCCGACACTTACTTCTTTATCCTGTTAATGCCTAATGTACCTTCAGCCACAGAATACTAGGTTCTTAGCTGTCAGGTAAACCCATTTGGGCTAATTTTTGGGGCCTTTTATGGCCGACACTTACTTCTTTATCCTGTAAATGCCTAATGTACCTTCAGCCACAGAATACTATGTTCTTAGCTGTCACGTAAACCCATGTTGGCTAATTTTTGGGGCCTTTTATGGCCGACACTTACTTCTTTATCCTGTAAATGCCTAATGTACCTTCAGCCACAGAATACTACTTTCTTAGCTGTCAATTTTTGTCTTTTAGAGCCTTAAAAAGCTGGTTTTAGACAAGATTTTAGACATTTGGCTCCAATGGCCTGAAAAAATTTTTTGGTTAAAATAACTCTATGTTGGTCTTCAAGTGTCTAAAAAGCCTTTTTTAGTCAAAATAACTGCATTTGGTCACCAAAGGTCTGAAATTTTTTTTAGTCAAAATGACTGTATTTTTGTCTTTTAGAGTCTTAAAAAGCCAGTTTTAGACAAGATAACTGCATTTTGCTCTCCAATGGCCTGAAATTTATTTTGGTCAAAATGACTATTTTGGTCTCCAAGTGTCTAAAAATCCTTTTTTAGTCAAAATAACGGCATTTGGTCACCAAAGGTCTGAACATTTTTTTAGTCAAAATGACTGTATTTTTGTCTTTTAGAGCCTTAAAAAGCCGGTTTTAGACAAGATTTGTCTAAAACTGGCCATTTGGGCTCCAATGGCCTGAAAAGAAATTTTTGGTCAAAATTACTCTATTTTTGGTCTCCAAGTGTCTTAAAATCCCTTTTTAGTCAAAATAACTGCATTTGGTCACCAAATGTCAGAAAAAAAATTTAGTCAAAATTACTATATTTTTGTCTTTTAGAGCCTTAAAAAGCCGGTTTTAGACAAGATTTTAGACATTTGGCTCCAATGGCCTGAAAAAAATGTTTTGGTCAAAATGACTCTATTTTGGTCTCCAAGTGTCTAAAAACCTTTTGTTAGTCAAAATAACGGCATTTGGTCACCAAAGGTCTGAAATTTTTTTTAGTCAAAATGACTATATTTTTGTCTTTTAGAGCCTTAAAAAGCCGGTTTTAGACTTTATTTGTCTAAAACCGGCCATTTGGGCTCCAATGACCTGAAAATTTTTTGGTCAAAATTACTCTATTTTGGTCTCCAAGTGTCTAAAAAGCCTTTTTAAATCAGAGTCTGCAGAGTCGGCGAAACATGTTGGACCTGGGTGACCCCACTATTATGGTTCATAATTTTATGTATCACATATTTTCTATATTGACTGTCTTTTGATGCCTTTGCATCAGTGTCTTTTTTAACAATTTTGTACACATGTATTAATAAAATCATTATATTTTAAATTGGTCTTCTATTTATCTATTCATGCCAAGTAACTCCTGCCTACAATGTCCCAGGTTGGGTGTTTCCTCAGAATACACAGTTCCCTGCGGGGCTCATTTAGGGTCTGGTGTATTGGAACACCAATACCACTTGATACACTTTTTTCTCATATGTCCTTAGGGATGTGGCAGGACCTTTCTTGGCTTACTGGCATTTAGGGTCGGCACATAACATTTTCTACTTACTTCTGCATCCTGTGAATGCCTAATGTACCTTTAGCCACAGAATACTACGTTCTTAGCAGTCAGGTAAACCCATGGGAGCTAATTTTTGGGGCCTATACATGCCGACACTTACTTCTGTATACTGTGTGAATGCCTGATGTACCACTAGCCATCCAATAATACATTCTGTGCTGTCAGTTAAACCCATGTGAGCTACGTTTTGGGGCCTAAACAGGCCAACACTTACTTCTGTATACTGTCAATGCCTGATGTACCTCCAGCCATCAAATACACTACGTTCTTTGGTGTCAGTTAAACCCATGTGAGGTAATTTTTGGGGCCTATACAGGCCGACACTTACTTCTGTATCCTGTGAATGCCTAATGTACTTCCAACCTTTAAATACTACGTTCCTTGCTGTCAGTTAAACCTATGTGAGCTAATTTTTGGGGTCAATAAAGGCCGACACTTACTTCTGTATACTGGAAATGCCTAATGTACCTCCAGCCATCAAATACACTACTTTCTTTGCTGTCAGTTAAACCCATGTGAGCTAATTTTTGGGCCTATACAGGCCGACACTTCTGTATACTGTGAATGCCTAATGTACCTCCAGCCATCAAATACAGTACGTTCTTTGCTGTCAGTTAAACCCATGTGAGCTAATTTTTGGGGCCTATACAGGCTGACACTTACTTCTGTATCCTGTGAATGCCTAATGTACCTTCAGCCACAGAATACTACGTTAGTAGGTGTCAGTTAAACCCATGTGGGCTAATTTTTGGGGACTATACAGGCCGACACTTATTTCTGAATCCTGTGAATGCCTAATGTACCTTCAGCCTCCAAATACTACATACTTAGCTGTCAGGTAAACCCATGTGAGCTAATTTTTGGGGCCTATACATGCCGACACTTACTTCTGTATACTGTGTGAATGCCTAATGTACCTCTAAACAAAACGATTCGGGATGCTCATAATTGTCCGTTATGTTCCGCGGAAAGACCTTCTCTTTGCCACAAGTTCTGGTCCTGTCCCTATATCACGACATTCTGGGACCAGGTACTGACCTTCAAGTGACGAAGTGGCACATACCCAAAGACCCTATATTGCTCCTGTTCGGTTACTGGGACAAACGCCTCCAAAAGTGGTCTAGCACCCCTGCCTCGCCACATCGTCTGTGGATCCTGACCTGTTTACTGGTGGCCAGAAGGACAATCCTAACTAATTGGATCTCCACAACTCCCCCCTTAGTTTCCCGGGTCAGATCAGAGCTTTCCACACTTCTTTCCATTGACCGCCTCAACAGGTTTTTTTCAGCCCCATCCTCAGGGAAATCATTTCTACAGAAATGGGACAATTACGTCAAGTACTCCTTCCCCAAATCCGACCCCTCTATGGATCAATATACATTTACGTTACGTACGCAAGGCTCTTACCCAATCTTCCTTTTCACTCTTCCCTCTCCCTTCCTCTCCAAACATCACTGCTGCCCCCTTTAATCTACCTCTGTATTGTGTCTTCCGAGAAGACAGCTATGGAGTTCATCTTTCTGTCTCCTACAATATTCTTTTCTCCTTTCCACTCTTTTCCCCTCCATCCCTACCCTCCCCCCTTCCCTCACTCATACTATCAGACAAACATCCACTCACAAAAAAAAAAACATTTTTTATAAATTTTTTCTCCTCCCCCCCTCCCCCTCTCCTCCCTCAACCAGGGCCTTCAAAACGCTGAACCTTTGTAGTCTAGTCCCCCAAGCTCATATTTTAGGGTGCTAAGTGGAGGAGTTGTTTCCCCTCATCCGAGGTCGTAAATAAGTTCCAGATACCCCATATCGCCTTATATTGTTCGTATTTGTTTTGTGAGGAAAGTACTAAATCCTCCATTTTATTTATATGCTCTAATTTCCGTGCCCATTCAGATACTGAGGGGGGATTTGTCCTCCTCCAGTATTGCGGTATGCATGCTCTTGCAGCATTCATCATATGAGGTAATATCGATCTTTCATATTTCTTCCTTGATAGCCCCGATATCTGCAAGAGGCAAAAGGCTGCATCCCCCTCAATTCTATAATCCGTTATTTTCTGAATTATACCCCCTACTTCGACCAGTATTTCTTTATATCTGGGCAATTCCAGAAAATATGGTACAACGTACCCTCTCCCTCCCCACATCTCCAGCACCTATCAGATTCCTGGGGATACCACTTATGTAATTTATCTGGTGTATTATACCATCTGGTTAAGATCTTATAATTTGTTTCCTGAATTTTAGTGCACTTTGTTGGCCCGAATGTTAACCTAGATATTCTCTGTACCTGTGCTATTGTTATATCCCTATTTAAATCTGATTTCCACTTTACCACCCAATTTAATTTTGGTTGTTCTATTGGGGTATTCATCATTTTTATATAGCATAGAGAGGACACGTCCACTACTCTCCCCCTTCTCACATAGCCTCTCAAAGTTTGTCAACGGTTTTACAAATTTCTCCGGCCTTGGGAGCGACTCCAAGAAATGTCGTATCTGGAGCGCCTCCCAAAGGGGGAGGCCAAATGGTCCGTTCCTATCTGTTAAATTAGGGATCGAGGGCCAGCTCCTCTGATTCGCAAAAGTTTTTACACTTACTTGTCCGGATTCTCGTAGTTTTTTGAAATACTGTCTATCCAGTCCTGGGGTAAAGTTTGGGTTCCCCAATATAGGATATAGAGGGAAATCTATTGTTGTTAACTTTTGCCTCAGGGATTGCTGATTACCTATCTTTATAGTATTTCCTATCAACGGGTGTGTTTTTAATGTCTTAGGGAGACTCTGATAGCACCATAACAGTCTGTGCCTGTTCTATTTGAACCCAAATTTTCATTTCCGAATGGTGCCACCAATCTATTATTCTATTTAGCTGTATGGCATGATAGTATCTACGTAGATCTGGGATCGCAAGTCCTCCCATATGCTTAGGCAAAGTTAAGCTATTACGAGCTATGCGTGGCTTCTTCTTGGCCCAGATATATCTAGTAAACATTCCATGTATGGTTTTAAAGAAGCTATTCGATATTTTGATAGGCAGAGCTCGCATCAAATATAAATGTTTTGGTAAGATGTTCGTTTTTATTAGGTTCCCCCTCCCAAACCAAGACTGGAGTCCCCCCTCCCATTGGTCAAGAAGTCTCCTTGTCTCCTTGACCAGAGGGAGCAAATTCAGGTCGACTAACCTTGACAGGTCTGCTGATATATATGTCCCTAAATATTTCACTGCCTCTTTCACCCAGATAAAGCCAAAGTTACTTTTTAGTCTCTTCATTTTTACTTCCGAGACCCCTATTCCCAGCGCTTCCGATTTCCCATAATTTATTTTGAGATTCGACATGTCCCCATACTGTTTAAATTCCTTTAGGAGCACAGGTAGTGAGATATCTGGCTCTGTCAAGGAAAATAACAGATCATCCGCATAGGCTGCGATTTTATATTGCTCTTTGCCCTGGGAAACTCCTCTTATATCCGGATTCATGCGGATTTTACATAAGAAAGGTTCCAGTACTAGAGCGAAGAGCAATGGGGAAAGTGGACATCCTTGTCTTGTGCCGTTCTTTATATAAAAAGGTTCTGAGAGTACCCCATTAGCCTTCACCCTCGCTGTCGGATTTGAATAGACTTTGGTGATTCTTTCCCTCATTACTTCTCCTACTCCTATATATCTGAGCACTGACTGCATAAAGGCCCACTCAACTCTATCGAAAGCCTTTTCTGCGTCGGTGCTCAGTATAACACAGGGGGTCCTTGCTTTATTAACTATGTGGATTAAATTGAGGACTCTCGTAGTATTGTCTTTCGCTTCTCTTGCCATCATGAATCCTACTTGATCTAAATGAATTACCCTCGAAAGGATCCTCGACATTCTAGTAGCTAATATTTTCGTGAAGATTTTTAAATCTGTATTTAACAGGGAGATAGGCCTATAACTTCCGCAATTTGCTGGGTCCTTACCCTCCTTCAGAATCAGCGTCAAGTAGTCTGCCAAAGTATCTCTGGCAAACATCCCCTCTGGACCTCTCTCATTAAATAGTCTTTCCATGTATGGTCCCAAAATTGGGGACAATACATGGAAGTACTGTGGTGTTAATCCATCCGGTCCTGGTGCTTTGCCTATCTTCATGTTTTTTATAGTCTATTGTATTTCCTCTAACGAGATTTGTTTTTCCAGATCCTCTCGTTCTTCTTCCGATAGTTTAGGGAGACCTGTTTGTATCAAATACTCATCCATCTCTTTCTGTGTTTTCCCTGTCTCCGGTAAATTATACAACAGAGAATAAAAATTCCTAAACTCATCAGAAATTTGTTTCGGTATCAGCTTCTTACTACCCTCTAATGTTACAATCTGTGGGATATAAGATCTTAATTTTTGGTTCTGAATAGATCTTGCTAAGGTCTTTCCACATTTGTTTCCTGATTCATAGGATACCTTTCTCGATATTTGTATTGCAGCCTTAGCTCTATATTGGAGTAGATCTGATATTTGTTTTCTTACGATAACTAGTTCCTCTAGTGTCTTATTTACCTTTTTCTGTTTATGCTCTATTTCTAATATTTTAAGTTTCTCTAATAATGTTGTTAATTGTTTATTTCTTTCTTTCTTTATTCTTGCTCCATGCTTAATCAGAACTCCTCTTATCACTGATTCATGGGCTTCCCACAATATTCCTATAGAGCATCCTGGCTGATCGTTAACATCGAAATAGTCCCTAAGCTTCTTCTGTACCTCCACCCTCACCTCTTCTATCTGCAAAAGACTCTCGTTTAATTTCCAAGATCTCTGTTTTATTGAATTAATTGTTGTGACACTATAAATCTTTGAGATCATTGCGTGATCTGACCATGTTATGTTGTCTATATCAGTGCATTTAACCGCTTGGAGATGAGTGTGGGGGACCAGAAAGAAATCTATTCTCGAATAACTCCCATGTGGACTTGAATAAAATGTAAATTCCCTTTCCGTCGGGTGTTGAATACGCCATACATCTATCATTTGTTCCTTGTATAGAGTCCTCAGCATCCGTCTGCAAGCCATTGCAGAAATGGTCGATTTAGACCTAGAGGTATCGACCGTTGGAGACAGAGGCATATTAAAATAGCCTCCTAGCAATAATTGCCCTTGTGTAAATTTTCTAAGCGTGTTTAGTGTTTTAGCTACAAACCTATCCTGATGTTTATTAGGAGCGTATAAAGTGGCCAAGGTTAACTGGGTTTCCCCTATCTTTCCCTTTAAGAACAAGAATCTGCCATTATCATCGCTTAGCTTCTCCTCCAACAGCCATGGAGTTTTCCTATCTATTAGTATCGATACCCCTCGAGATTATGTTTGCATATTAGTCGTGTGGTGTGTATATATATGGGAATGCATTATTTTTCAAGTACGGGAGTTTATCTGACTTAAAATGAGTCTCCTGGATAAATGCTATATTTGCCTTTACCCGTTTGAGCTCTGACAGAAGTATCCGCCTTTTTTCCGGTACAAAATAGAGTCATTTTGACCAAAAAAATGTTTTCAGATCACTGGTAACGAAATGCAATTATCTTGTCTAAAACCAGCTTTTTAAGACTCTAAAAGACAAAAATACAGTCATTTTGGCTAAAAAAGTTTTTCAGACCTTTGGTGACCAAACGTGGTTATTTTGACTAAAAAGCGGTACATTCAAGCCCTTCACATTAACCGCCTTAGCGGTAAACCCGAGCGTTACTCGGGGTAGGAATTTTCTGCTATTAGCGGTATCCCCGAGTCACGCTCGGGGTCAATGGGCAGAGCGTGCAGACAGCGCAGCGGAGCTTCTCTTACCTTATCCTGGCGATCCAGCGATGAGCTCTCATTGCTGTGACCGCCAGCGAGATCTCCGCCGCTCGTCTGTCGGTAGGAGGACTTCCTAGTTCCGTTCCCTGCAGCAGCAATGCTGCATGGGAGCGGAACTAGGGAGGGAAATTCAAAAAAAAAAAAAAAAAAAAAAAAAACGTTGCACAAAACACATAACACATTTTATATTATATATATGTATATGCATATATATATATATATATATATATATATATATATATGCAAATATATATATATATATATATATATATATATATATATATATATATATATATATATATATAT
Source organism: Pelophylax lessonae (assembly GCF_965119305.1). Classification (NCBI taxonomy): domain Eukaryota; kingdom Metazoa; phylum Chordata; class Amphibia; order Anura; family Ranidae; genus Pelophylax; species Pelophylax lessonae. The sequence continues at coordinate 152,635,576 of NC_138773.1, forward strand.
ATATATATATATACCTATATACACACACATATATATATATATATAAAATTATATTATTGATTTGATTATAATTAATGCGTTATATGTATATATATATATATCTATATACACACATATATATATAATATATAGCGCATGAATTATAATCTAATCAATAATATAATTTTATTATATATACTATATATTAAATAATAAAATAATATTATTGATTCGATTATAATTCACTTTTTTGTGTTTCAAATTTATCACATCTGGGATGTCTACTAGAGACTTGTTTTGGTCAGGTTTAAGTCAGTAATTACTAAGAATTGTAGGCCTATAATACATAACGCCAAATTTCCATGAAAAGAATTGTACCGCTTTTGGAACAGAATTCCTGACAGAATCATACCGCCAGGGAGGTTAAGGGAGACAATCTTGATATCCTCCATTAACTACTCTCAGGGACCTAAGAGGCAGGGGGGAAGCGAACAGAGGAGGAAAAGGACGAGAGGGAGAAAAAAAAAAACACACACAAAAAACCCCAAAGAAAACAAACAAGAGCAAACTCACTCTTTATTACACACTCACACTTACCAAACCCCTCTTTCACTCGCCTGTGTCCCAATCCCAGTTGGGACGAGTAAAACTCTCTCCCAATAGGGTTCCCAGGTCGGATTTAAATCCTTCCAACACATGGCATCTTACTGCCACTAGTGTGTTCTTAATTTTTTGGGGGTAAAATACCCAAAGCGGTCTCCCAAGCTCCTGCTCCTCCCTCCCCTCTCCCTTTCCACCTACATCCATCTTGCCATTATTTCTCCCCTCTCCCCCCTCCCCTCTCCCCCCCTCAATGCCCCATACACTCCTCCCCCTCCCCGGGGGCCCCTTCTTTCATTCTCCTATTCCAAAACCTCCCCTCTGTCTCCCTTCCAAGCATCTAATTTCAATAGAGTTTTAAACCCCCAGTATTCCAGAGCCTTGCTTTCTTAGCTTAATCTCTAATTATAAGTCAACCGCTCATCTTAAGTCTCTTATTTTAATCCCAACATGAGCGTTTACACAACTTTGACATAAGTCTGGGGAGAAACGAAGAAAGAGGGGGAAAAGAGAGAAAAAAAGAGAAAAAAAATTCTATATCAACCCCCCCCCCATGTTTGTGGTGTGAGTAAAATATCACCCAGTTTTCTAAAAAAAAAAAAATCCAATTAATTCTAAGTCAACCATCGACCCCCCCCCCCTCTTATTTGTGCTATGAGTGAAATACCACCCAATTTTTCGAAACAAACAAAAAAAAATTTCCCCTTTTTTCTCACCCCTCCCCCCCTTCCCTCCTCCCTAAGAGACATGTTTATTGGTGAGGGTTTTTCCTACCAAGGGATGCTCCGGCCTTCCCAGCTCAGTGCGAATCCCATGAATTTTATTCCTTCCCATTATTAAACCAGTTCACTAAAGGGGAAGAGGTGGAGAAGAACACAGGGAGAGGAGGAAAAAGAAGGAGAAGAGAGAAACGAAAAAGGGGAGAAACCTTTTTTAAGGCAAATCATCCTATAGACATCATACATTTCTTTACCCTTCCCTTCCCTCCCTCTTCCCCCTTCCTTCCCACTATTTAACCAGAGTCCTCCAGTCTCATACTCGATACAAGCACCTACATTTTAGGTCCTTATTTTCAATAATCTACTAATAAAACCCCTCCCCCCCAAAAAAAAAAAAAAACCCAAAGTGCAGAACTCAATTTCTTCTCCAACTCCAATAGTGTCCAAAAAAAAAATTCCCCCTTTCCCTTTTTCTTCCTTTTTTTTTTCCCCTCCACCCATCCAAGTGTAGACGAGGGTGTTAAATCACCCAGTTCTATAAAACCCAGATATCCCTTGTTTGTGCTATACATAATACGAGGATGTAACCCATCCAATTTTAATATGAAAACCAAAAAAAAACAAAAAAACAAATTCACTTTCTTTTTTTTTTTTTCCCGAAATGCAGGTGAACCTAAATTCCTACTCAACTATCCGGGGAACGATTTCTCCCCTCCAGCTTCCCTCCTCCCACCCCCTTACCCCTGCTCATATAGGGCCCCTAGGCCCACTACCTGTTACTCTACCCAACCAGTTTGGAACTTCTATGGCCTCCACTTCTAAAAAATCAAACAAAGCTTCTCTTTCTTGATAACTGCGTAGAGTGACGAAACGTCCCTCTCTACAGAAAGTCACTGTAAATGGGAAGCCCCATCTATAGGTGCACCCTTTTTTCTTCGCCAACTCCAGAATAGGTTTCAGGATGGCCCTTCTCTGCAGTGTCTCTCTTAATATATCCAAAAAAATCAAAATGTCCATATCCTCCAACTTCCACTCCCTGGAAACCCGGGCTTTTTGCAAAATCAGATCCTTCTGAGTATAATAATGCAATTTACAGATAACGTCCCTTGGTTTCTCCTGGGGCTTTTTCTGCGGGCTCTGGATCCTATGTATCCTATCAAGCTCTATTTTGCCTGGATAATTTTCCCCCAGAATATTTTTGAATAGGGTATTTACGGAATCTTCCAGTTGTGGGCCATTCAAGGACTCCAATAGTCCCCAAATCCTTAAGTTATTGCGCCTATTCCGGTTTTCCATATCCTCAAGTTGTAGTTGCATTCTAAATTCTCTTTCCTCCTGAAGTTCTTTCCTTTTTTCCAACTTTACTAATCGTTCTTTTATCATGGATATTTCTACCATCCCCTGCCACCCAAACTAACATCCTTTTTTGCTGACAATTTGGAATCCGCAGAGGTGGGGGTGGTGTGGGATGCGGCTAAGGCATTCATGGGAGGTCAGTTTATACGTACGGTTAATGCCATTAAAACGGACACCAGGCAATGGGAGAATACTGTGTTGGACGCAGTGACTAGAGCGGAGGAAACTTATGTTAGGGACCCGTCAGATGATACTCAGAGGTCGTGGCTGGCTGCCCAATCTATGGCCAAGTCGGTCTCGATTCAAAAGGCTGAAAACAAGTGCTTATTCTTGCAGCAGAGGTATTTTGAGAAGGGAGAAAACACGGGTCATATGTTGGCCATGCTGGTTCGCTCGCAGCAGCCTGCGGCATTTATACCCCAGATTAGGGATCCTCAGGGGGTGCTCTGGCACGCCACGGCTGACATACGGAGAGTACTTGGGAAGTTTTATGCTGATCTTTACTCCTCTAAGATCTCGGCTGACTCACGAGAAATTGCCGATTTTTTTGGCTTCCTTCGATTTGCCTTCTCTGTCTGCCTGGGACGTGGCTGTGCTTGGGGCCCCCCTTACGGAAAATGAACTTTATGCGGCCTTGAAATCTACTAAGCCTGGTAAATCTCCGGGGGCTGATGGTATCCCGTCGGAGGTTTACAGCCGATACGCTGAACAGTTGGTGCCCGTGCTGCTGCGGGTATATAACGAAGCCTTCCGTATTGGCCGCTGTTAGGAATGCTTCCTGAGCACACTGATGTGCTGTCATGAATCTGCAATCTAAAGGGTTAACCTAGAGCAGACTAATTGCAGTAATTGGCAAACAGGCTGCCTTATTTAAACAGCTCAGAAGCACTGTGTCTTTGCTGACTTGTCTGCAGCTCTTCCTGTGTTCCTGAAGCCTGCTTCCTGTTACCTATTTGATATCCGTTTTGACCTTTGGCTTGTTCCTGACTTTGTTGACCTGCTGCCCGTCCTGACCCGCGGCTTGTTTGACCATTCTCTCGGATCTCCCTTGTCTGCTTATCTGCCTTCGGATCATGACCGGCTTCTCCCTTGGTGGGGCGACCCTGAGGACTGCGACCTGGTATCCACATGCAGCAAAATCCATCCTCCCCACTAGAGGCTCTGGCGAAAACCAGTGGATACTTAGATTCCGCACCTCAGGTTAGCCTGTGTCACTTACCTTGGGGGTTCCCGTCTAAGCTCCGCCCTCTGGCACACGTGGGGCCTTCCTCTGCCATCAGGCTACCACTTGTATCCCTAACAGTACAAGTCAGCCATGACGGAGCCTGCAAGAGAAGCCTCACCGTTGGAAGAGATCTGCCAACACCTCGCAGCCCTATCTCAAACTGTAAAGTCGCTTCAAGACGGCTACACACAGCTAGAGGAAAGGCTGCTCTCTACGACACTTCAGGGGGATCCTCCTGTATTATCTGCTTCCTCTCCTGCTGCAGCACTCTCTGCACCTGCTTCTGGCCCTACCGTAGTGATGCTGCCACCAGAACCTCGAGTTCCTGCTCCCGAAAAATATTCCGGGGATCGCGGTAAATTCTGCGCCTTTCGCAACGCCTGCCAGCTGTATTTCTCCCTGCAACCTCGAACCTTTTCTTTGGAGACCACCAAGGTGGGGTTTGTTATCTCCCTGCTCCTAGGCGAACCCCAGTCCTGGGTTCATCGGCTCCTTGAAGAGGGCAGCCCCCATTAAACTCCTTACGGTAATTTTTTGAGGCCAGGGCACAGCTCTATGATGACCCGCAGCGATCCTCCACCGCAGAAGCTGCGCTTCATGTTCTTCAGCAGGGTCGCAGGCCCGTAGAACACTACTTCACTGACTTCCGCCGCCTCAGTTCCGTTACATCCTGGAACAAAGCAGCACTCCGGTATCAGTTCCGTCTCGGCTTGTCAGAAGGACTGAAGGACGAGCTGGCGCGGGTAGGTGTCCCCAATGCCTTGGAAGATTTGATTTCCCAGGCCATTCAAATCGACTGGTGGCTACGGGAGCGCAGAGAAGAACGATCTCCGCAGCCGTTCAGACCAGCCTGGACGCTACCACGAGTTGCTCATCCTGCATACTTTTCTTCTGCTGGGTCAGCTCTTACCAACCCCGCTCCCGCTGGAGTCGCCTCAGATACGCCTGAACCTATACAACTTGGGATCATACGGCCTGCTTTGTCCCCGGAGGAGAGAGGCCGTCGCCAGTTGGGTAACCTGTGCCTGTATTGCGGTGAAGCTGGACACTATGTGCGCTCCTGCCCGGCAAAATACCATAAGTTCATGCCGGCCTCACCATCTGTTGCCAGTTCCTCCCACCTAGCCTTTCCTGTGTCATTACAGCTTCCGGAAGGACTCGTCCCAGTTACCGCAATCATTGACTTGGGAGCCTGCCCGTTATTTCATTGATCGCTCGTTCGCCCTGCAACATGGCGTACCTCTCCGGCTCAAGACTCAGGACCTCACCATCTTCCTGGCTGATGGCTCCCACATCAAATCCGGGCCCGTGACCCAAGAAACTTTTCCCCTTCCTATGGTCTCCTCCTCCGGCCATAAGGAACTGATTAGCCTGGATGTTATCACATCCTCCTTATTTCCCATTGTCCTGGGATTACCGTGGTTGCAAGCACATAACCCGCAAGTCAATTGGATCACAGGCATCATCCAGTTCCCATCTCTTTACTGCAAGAATTCCTGTCTACCCGCTCCTCCTGAATTCCCCAAGACTCTGTTCTGTCTTGAATCCGAACCTGATGTATGTTCTGTGGTGCCCAAAGCATACCATGATTTCCTGGACGTATTCAGCAAATGGGGAGCAGAGACCTTGCCCCCCCACCGTCCATATGACTGCCCCATCGACTTGCTCCCAGGAGCCGAAATCCCGTTCGGCCGGATTTACCCACTTTCTGAACGTGAGCTGGACGTCTTAAAGGACTATGTAGACGAAAGTCTGAAGAAGGGGTTCATCTGTCCCTCTACCTCTCCAGCAGGGGCTCTTAAAAAGCCGGTTTTAGACAAGATAATTGCATTTCGTAACCAGTGATCTGAAAACATTTTTTTGGTCAAAATGACTCTATTTTGGTCTCCAAGTGTCTAAAAAGCCTATTTTAGTCAAAATAAATGCATTTGGTCACCAAAGGTCTGAAAACCTTTTTTTAGCCAAAATGACTATTTTTGTCTTTTAGAGTCTTAAAACACTGCTTTTAGACAAGATAAACTACATATGGTAACCAATGGCCTAAAAAAATGTTTTTGGTCAAAATGACTCTATTTAGGTCTCCAAGTGACTAAAAAGCCTGTTTTAGTCAAAATAACTACGTTTGGTCACCAAAGGTCTGAAAAACTTTTTTAGCCAAAATGACTGTATTTTTGTCTTTTAGAGTCTTAAAAAGCCGGTTTTAGACAAGATAATTGCATTTCGTTACCAGTGATCTGAAAACATTTTTTTGGTCAAAATGACTCTATTTTGGTCTCCAAGTGTCTAAAAAGCATTTATTTTTTTGCATTTAATCACCAAAGGTCTGAATTTTTTTTAATATTTATTGAGTATAAACAACATGAATAAATAACATGAACGGTAGACATAATCAGTTACAGAACCAGTGTTCGGAAAAATACAAATATATAAAGGATATAACAGCAACAGTACAGGAAAACGTCATCCATAAACCATTGCATTCAGGTGAAAATTACAGCCAAGTAAACAAACCTGAGCATGTGCCCCTGTGCATAAGAGAAGGATAAATAAAAACATACAGTTATTCCCTCCCAATAGTAATAGGACCATGAACATCTAGCAATATAGCACACACCTCCGTAAAGTAGCAAAAACCAACCTGAAGTACTAAGTGCAAAGGAGAAGGGAAGGGAAAAAAGGAAAACAGTGGCAGAAAATTTAAAGGTTGAGGGGAGGGGGAAAGGAAGGGAGGACTCTGCACGCTAGACCTTCTCAAGAAATGCTACCCTATCCAATGAGCAGCCGATCCATAACCAACTGGGGGGAGCCAAGGCCGGGTCATCCAACCAAGGTTGCCATAACGAGGCAAATTTCTTGTGAGCATTTCGATGCTGGTATGGCTTTTCCCTGATTAAAGAGGCATTGACCTGTGTTATCCACTGGCCCCTGCTCGGCACCCTGGAGGCGATCCAAAATCGATGATTGATGAGAGGCAAAGATCCCACGTCTGCCCATCTATGGGTCCAAGATCCCCCCTCCCACCCCGCACGAGCAGGGAGGGAAGAGGGGTCCTGCACGGATCCCAACAGAAGGACATAAACCTGTGAGATCATACCCTTCTTGTCCGAGACCGAAACACCTCACCCAACAGGCAGTGAGTGTCGGGTGTCAAAGAAGCCAAGCCTGCCTGGGCCATCATCGCGTGTCTCAATTGTAGGTAGCGAAAGAAACAGTGCCTAGGAACATCAAACTCCCTCTGTAAGTCTTGAATATATTTCAGTACCCCAGCTCTGAACAATTGTGCTATAAAATATACACCATGGGCTTCCCACATCTCCGCGCCCTCTAGACGAAACAGTTCCGAAAAGTTGCGATTATGCCAAATCGGAGTCTGAGGAAGGTAACCCGTGATCTGCAACATCCCCTTGACACAGCGCCACACCATGCGAATCAAGGCGAGTGTGGGTAACCGAGTCCCCATATTGGAGAACCCCGCTTCAAGGTGTACAAGGACAGGGTGAGGCGAGTCAGTAGGGACCAATAAGAACGAATGGATCCAAAAGACCCCAGCCCCCCATATGCTGAACCTGGAAGGCTAGAAAATATACTCTGGGGTTGGGGACTGCCAAGCCACCACTATCCTTGCCCATCTGAAGGGTAGCCAATTTAATCCTAGCCACTTTTTAGCACCAGATCAGTTCTCGGAGCTGTGAGTCAATCCTATAGAACCATTTCCTGGGTATCCAGATAGGGGAGTTGTGCAAGACATAAAGAAGTTGAGGAGCCCACACCATCTTAATTAGATTGACTCGCCCAGCCACCGACAAGGGAACTTTGCAGCAGAGGTACGAGGTTCAGTGTGATATACTGGGTAGGATCAGGAGACACCTGGATCCCCAAATATTTGAAGCAGTCAACCACTCGCACTGTGGATGCACAGTCCGGAAGAGGCTGAGTTATGGGATCAAGGGGCATTAAAACTGATTTATCCCAATTTATGGAAAATCCCGACAGGGACCCAAAATAGTCAATAAGGGACATTACCGCCCGCAAGGATTCCCCTGTATCACCTAGGTAGAGCAGTGTGTCATCCGCATAGAGTGAGATAACGTCTGCATGGGAGCCCCTTCTGAACCCCACTATGTCAGGGGAGGACCGAATCCGCGCCGCTAAGGTCTCCAGTGCCATGGCAAACAGCAATGGAGATAGTGGGCAGCCCTGTCTAGTCCCCCTGTGCAAACAGAAGGGTCCAGAAAGCTCCCCTTTCCCCCTCAGTCTGGCCGTGGGGGCAGCGTACAGTACCCGCACCCAATTCAGAAAGTTCTCTCCCACACCAATGCGTTTGAGAACTTCCCATAGGTGCACCCATTCAACACTATCGAATGCCTTATATCTAGCGAAAAGACTGCCCGGTTCCCAGGGTTGTCTACTGGGATCTGAAGGTTCAGAAATAGTCGGCGGAGATTAAGTGCCGTTGATTTGGTCAGGATAAACCCCGATTGATCCCTATGGACAACCCCCTGGACAACAGAGGACAGCCTAGTGGCCAGTATCTTAGCTAGAATTTTAACATCCGTTGTGAGTAGAGATATGGGCCTTTAGGAATCCGCCAAAAGCGGATCCTTGCCGGGCTTCAGCAGGAAAACAACTATAGCTTCGGACATAGAGGCAGGAAGGTGGCTGTTAGGGATACAAGAGGTAGCCTGATGGCAGAGGAAGGCCCCACGTGTGCCAGAGGGCGGTGCTTAGACGGGAACCCCCAAGGTAAATGACACAGGCTAACCTGAGGTGCGGAATCTAAGTATCCACCGGTTTTCACCAGAGCCTCTAGTGGTGAGGATGGATTTTGCTGCGTGTGGATACCAGGTCGCAGTCCTCAGGGTCACCCCACCAAGGGAGAAGCCGGTCAAGATCCGAAGGCAGATAAGCAGACAAGGGAGATCCGAGAGAATGGTCAAACAAGCCGGGGGTCAGGACGGGCAGCAGGTCAACAAGGTCAGGAACAAGCCAAAGGTCAAAATGGATATCAAACAGGTAACAGGAAGCAGGCTTCAGGAACACAGGTAGAGCTGCAGACAAGTCAGCAAAGACACAGTGCTTCTGAGCTGTTTAAATAAGGCAGCCTCTTTGCCAATTACTGCAATTAGTCTGCTCTAGGTTAACCCTTTAGATTGCAGATTCATGACAGCACATCAGTGTGCTCAGGAAGCATTCCTAACATTACCCCCCCCCTTAAGAGCAACCTCCGGGTGCCCAACAAACTGCTTTTCTGAGGATGGGCAAGAAAAAACGCCTGGATCAGGTCTGCGGCATGAATGTTACTCTCAGGTTCCCAGGAATTCTCTTCCGGCCCATAACCCTTCTATTTAATAAGGAACTGAAGCTGGTTACCTCTTTTCCGGCAATCAAGTACAGCCTCAACTTCGTACTCCATGTCGCCATCCACCATCACTGGTTCCGGAGGTCCAGGGCTTCTGCCGGGGAAGGCGTCGGGAACCGCGGGTTTTAAAAAAGAGTGACATGGAACACAGGATGGATCCGTAGGGTATCAGGTAAGGATAACTCATAGGACACGGCATTGAGTGTTATTTTAACGGGGAATGGGCCGATAAACCTGGAAGCCAACTTCTTGGATGGGCAGGCCAAGCGCAGGTTAGCTGTGGATAAAAAGACCTGGTCACCTGTTTGGAGAACAGTTCTCCCCTCTTTTTCCCATCAAAGATTCTTTTGGACGCTATCTGAGCCTTGGCCAAGGTGTCCTGCAGAAGTTTGTTATTACTCGTGAAGAAGTCAATGGTGACCGGAACTGCGGGCACTCTGGAATCAGATGGGACGTCGGGCAGAAAGGAAGGATGAAAACCATAATTGGCAAAGAAGGGAGATTGCCCGGTAACGGAATGTCGTGAATTATTAAAGGCAAATTCCGCAAATGGTAGTAATGCTACCCAATCATCCTGGACGAAGGTGGTAAAGCACCGGAGATATTGTTCCAGGGTCTGGTTTGTCCTCTCTGTTTGCCCGTTTGTCTGCGGGTGGTAAGCTGAGGACATAGATAATTCAATTTTTAGTAGCTTACACAAGGCCCTCCAAAAGCGGGACGTGAACTGTACCCCTCTGTCCGAGATAATGTTCGTGGGTACCCTGTGGAGTCGCACGATCTCCCTAATGAAGACTTCTGCAGTTTCTTTTGCAGAGGGGGTACCTTTGAGGGGTAGAAAGTGGGCCATCTTAGTAAGCCGGTCTACAACCACAAAAATGGCAGAGCACCCGGCCGAAGGTGGAAGTTCCAGGATAAAGTCCATGGCGATAGTTTGCCAGGGCCAGTCAGGGATTGGGAGTGGTCTGAGGAGACCCCACGCCTTACTTCTGGTAGTTTTACTTCTGGAGCAAGAAACACAGGAAGACACATAACTTCTGCAGTCTTTTCCCATCTCAGGCCACCAGAAGGTGCATTGCATGAGGTCAAGGGTCCTATGAACACCAAAATGGCCAGCCAGAGGGTGGTCATGGCAGGCAGCTAGAACCGAAACTCTGACTCCCTCCGGGACAAATATTTTGTCCTTAGCCCACAACAAACCATCCTTGCGTGACAGGGGTATCCCAGGTGGACCGGAAATTTTGGCAGAGGCTTGCTCAAGATGGGATTTCAGGCTAGTGAGCAGGAAGTTTTTCTCTGACAGGATAGTGTCAGGTACCAACTCTTCTTTAGTAATATCAAACATCCGGGACAGGGAATCCGGTTTGACATTTTTCGACCCGGGCCGATAGGTGATATGGAACGAGAATCTGGAGAAGAAGAGTGCCCATCGGGCCTGGCGGGGTCTAAGTCGCTTTGCAGATCTTAAGTACTCAAGGTTCTTATGATCGGTAAATATAAGAATCGGGTGTGATGCTCCTTCTAGTAGATATCTCCACTCTTCGAGAGTGGCTTTGATAGCCAGGAGTTCCCGGTCCCCGACATCATAGTTTTTCTCCGCGGGAGAGAGTTTCCGGGAAAAGAAGGCTATTGGGTGAGTTAAGTCTCTAGTTCCCTGTCTTTGGGAGATGACTACCCCGACCGCAACGTCCAATGCGTCTACCTCCAGGAGATAGGGTAAGGCAGGATCCGGGTGACTTAGGATAGGGGCAGAGGTAAAATGTTTTTTAAGAACCGAGAAGGCGGACTGAGCTTCTGGGGTCCACTGGAAGTGGACGTTCTTCTTAGTAAGGTGAGTAATAGGGGCTATGATGTTAGAGAACCCCTTAATGAATCTCCTATAAAAATTAGTGAAGCCAACGAAGCGCTGTACTCCCTTTTTGTCTGATGGAGGTGGCCAGTCCATAATTGCAGAGACCTTCTGAGGATCCATCTCTATTCCTTCTGTGGAAATTATTAACCCCAGAAACGGGATACTGTTCTGCTCAAAAACGCACTTCTCGGCCTTGGCGTAGAGACCATGCTGGCGAAGGCGACCGAGGACATTTCGAACGTGCTCGCGATGCTGCTCTAGGGATGTTGAGAAGATTAGGATGTCATCCAAGTATACGATGATGAAGATATCCAACCAATCCCTGAAGATGTCGTTCACAAAGTGTTGGAACGTGGCAGGAGCATTACAAAGGCCAAATGGCATTACCAGGTATTCGAAATGTCCGAATCTAGTGCGGAAAGCAGTCTTCCATTCCTCACCCTCTCGGATGCGCACCAAGTTGTACGCCCCACGAAGATCCAGCTTAGTAAACAGGATGGCAGATCTGAGTCTCTGAAAGAGTTCGGGGACTAGAGGAAGGGGATAACGGTTTTTAATAGTAACTTTATTTAAATCCCTATAATCGATGCAGGGTCGGAGGGTGTGATCCTTCTTCTCTACGAAGAAGATACCTGCCCCTGCTGGAGAGGTAGAGGGACAGATGAACCCCTTCTTCAGACTTTCGTCTACATAGTCCTTTAAGACGTCCAGCTCACGTTCAGAAAGTGGGTAAATCCGGCCGAACGGGATTTCGGCTCCTGGGAGCAAGTCGATGGGGCAGTCATATGGACGGTGGGGGGGCAAGGTCTCTGCTCCCCATTTGCTGAATACGTCCAGGAAATCATGGTATGCTTTGGGCACCACAGAACATACATCAGGTTCGGATTCAAGACAGAACAGAGTCTTGGGGAATTCAGGAGGAGCGGGTAGACAGGAATTCTTGCAGTAAAGAGATGGGAACTGGATGATGCCTGTGATCCAATTGACTTGCGGGTTATGTGCTTGCAACCACGGTAATCCAAGGACAATGGGAAATAAGGAGGATGTGATAACATCCAGGCTAATCAGTTCCTTATGGCCGGAGGAGGAGACCATAGGAAGGGGAAAAGTTTCTTGGGTCACGGGCCCGGATTTGATGTGGGAGCCATCAGCCAGGAAGATGGTGAGGTCCTGAGTCTTGAGCCGGAGAGGTACGCCATGTTGCAGGGCGAACGAGCGATCAATGAAACAACGGGCAGGCTCCCAAGTCAATGATTGCGGTAACTGGGACGAGTCCTTCCGGAAGCTGTAATGACACAGGAAAGGCTAGGTGGGAGGAACTGGCAACAGATGGTGAGGCCGGCATGAACTTATGGTATTTTGCCGGGCAGGAGCGCACATAGTGTCCAGCTTCACCGCAATACAGGCACAGGTTACCCAACTGGCGACGGCGTCTCTCCTCCGGGGACAAAGCAGGCCGTATGATCCCAAGTTGTATAGGTTCAGGCGTATCTGAGGCGACTCCAGCGGGAGCGGGGTTGGTAAGAGCTGACCCAGCAGAAGAAAAGTATGCAGGATGAGCAACTCGTGGTAGCGTCCAGGCTGGTCTGAACGGCTGCGGAGATCGTTCTGCTCTGCGCTCCCATAGCCACCAGTCGATTTGAATGGCCTGGGAAATCAAATCTTCCAAGGCATTGGGGACACCTACCTGCGCCAGCTCGTCCTTCAGTCCTTCTGACAAGCCGAGACGGAACTGATACCGGAGTGCTGCTTTGTTCCAGGACGTAACGGAACTGAGGCGGCGGAAGTCACTGACGTAGTGTTCTACGGGCCTGCGACCCTGCTGAAGAACATGAAGCGCAGCTTCTGCGGTGGAGGATCGCTGCGGGTCATCATAGAGCTGTGCCATGGCCTCAAAAAATTACCGTAAGGAGTTTAATGGGGGCTGCCCTCTTCAAGGAGCCGATGAACCCAGGACTGGGGTTCGCCTAGGAGCAGGGAGATAACAAACCCCACCTTGGTGGTCTCCAAAGAAAAGGTTCGAGGTTGCAGGGAGAAATACAGCTGGCAGGCGTTGCGAAAGGCGCGGAATTTACCGCGATCCCCGGAATATTTTTCGGGAGCAGGAACTCGAGGTTCTGGTGGCAGCATCACTACGGTAGGGCCAGAAGCAGGTGCAGAGAGTGCTGCAGCAGGAGAGGAAGCAGATAATACAGGAGGATCCCCCTGAAGTGTCGTAGAGAGCAGCCTTTCCTCTAGCTGTGTGTAGCCGTCTTGAAGCGACTTTACGGTTTGAGATAGGGCTGCGAGGTGTTGGCAGATCTCTTCCAACGGTGAGGCTTCTCATGCAGGCTCCGTCATGGCTGACTTGTACTGTTAGGGATACAAGTGGTAGCCTGATGGCAGAGGAAGGCCCCACGTGTGCCAGAGGGCGGAGCTTAGACGGGAACCCCCAAGGTAAGTGACACAGGCTAACCTGAGGTGCGGAATCTAAGTATCCACCGGTTTTCGCCAGAGCCTCTAGTGGGGAGGATGGATTTTGCTGCGTGTGGATACCAGGTCGCAGTCCTCAGGGTCGCCCCACCAAGGGAGAAGCCGGTCATGATCCGAAGGCAGATAAGCAGACAAGGGAGATCCGAGAGAATGGTCAAACAAGCCGGGGGTCAGGACGGGCAGCAGGTCAACAAGGTCAGGAACAAGCCAAAGGTCAAAACGGAAATCAAACAGGTAACAGGAAGCAGGCTTCAGGAACACAGGAAGAGCTGCAGACAAGTCAGCAAAGACACAGTGCTTCTGAGCTGTTTAAATAAGGCAGCCTGTTTGCCAATTACTGCAATTAGTCTGCTCTAGGTTAACCCTTTAGATTGCAGATTCATGACAGCACATCAGTGTGCTCAGGAAGCATTCCTAACAGCGGCCAATACGGAAGGCTTTGTTATATTCCCGCAGCAGCACGGGCACCAACTGTTCAGCCTATCGGCTGTAAACCTCCGACGGGATACCATCAGCCCCCGGAGATTTACCAGGCTTAGTAGATCTCAAGGCCGCATAAAGTTCATTTTCCGTAAGGGGGGCCCCAAGCACAGCCACGTCCCAGGCAGACAGACAAGGCAAATCGCAGGAAGCCAAAAAAATCGGCAATTTCTCGTGAGTCAGCCGAGATCTTAGAGGAGTAAAGATCAGCATAAAACTTCCCAAGTACTCTCCGTATGTCAGCCGTGGCGTGCCAGAGCACCCCCTGAGGATCCTTAATCTGGGGTATAAATGCCGCAGGCTGCTGCGAGCGAACCAGCATGGCCAACATATGACCCGTGTTTTCTCCCTTCTCAAAATACCTCTGCTGCAAGAATAAGCGCTTGTTTTTAGCCTTTTGAATCGAGACCAACTTGGCCATAGATTGGGCAGCCAGCCACGACCTCTGAGTATCATCTGATGGGTCCCTAACATAAGTTTCCTCCGCTCTAGTCACTGCGTCCAACACAGTATTCTCCCATTGCCTGGTGTCCGTTTTAATGGCATTAACCGTACGTATAAACTGACCTCCCATGAATGCCTTAGCCGCATCCCACACCACCCCCACCTCTGCGGATTCCAAATTGTCAGCAAAAAAGGATGTTAGTTTGGGTGGCAGGGGATCAGGACTAGGAAAGAATGTCAGCCAGAATGCATTGAGTTTTCAAAGGGATTTCCCCGCCACGACCACCAGAGGCAGTACCGAACCATTACCCAGCCCCAGATCTATCCTAGACAATCCCGAGTGTGACGCCGAGAAGCACGAAAACTTTCGTACCTCAGGGTGGCCCATCCTCCAGACATCTGTCAGTCCGAGTTCACCCACCAACCGAGCAAGGGGCGTAGCCCCCCGGCCAGCATAGGTCCACCGGAGTGTTACCGGGTTGCTGAGGCCCCGCACATTCCAGGACATCACACAAATATTATCAGCCATAGTCAAAATGTAGCCATACACGGAGCATCAGGCAACCCGGCCAGGGAGGTGAAAGAGGGCACCCAGAAAGGGTGAACCCACTACACCCCATCAGCACAGCCCAGCTATATAGAGAGAGCAACAGGAGTAGTCGCCCAGCCCACACAGTACCGGTGCAGCCCCAGCATAGAGAACAGTCAATAGGAACATCCACAGCATAGGGTAAAATAATAGCAGTAGAGCGACAAAGTACATGCAGGAAAAGCAAAAATCGAACCAAAGTCCAGGACCAGAAAAAAGGCAAAAAGGGGGGAACAAAAAGGCAATACGAGTCAATAGGGCATGTCCAGTCACGACCAAGGGGGGGGAAACCGAAGAGGGACCACCGATGCCAGTGTAGTCTCCTCAAAATTAGCAACCATGTGAGAGGTAGCAACCATTAGTGCAGCAGAAGAGCTCCCATCATAACAGGAAAAGTGTGTGTAACATCAAGTGCCAGGTATAGGCAGGAGAACCGAAAGGATCCATGACGGGCCGAAAGAGTATAAAAGTTCCAAAAAGTAGAAACGATCCTCAAAGGTCTTCTCGCCTGGGGGAAGTGGCCGCCCGCAGGGCCCCACCATTAGCATCCAGCCATTGAACAGCAGCAGAAGGCTTGTCAAAGAACAACACCTCATCCCGGGCCACCACCCAGAGCCTGGAAGGGTACAGCATAGCGTATTGAACATTCAAGTCCCGCAATCTCCTCTTGACCTCTACGAATTTCGCACACTGTTTCTGCACCACCACAGAGTAATCGGGGAACAGGGAGATGATTGAGTTTTCAATCTCGAGCCTCCCCTGCATTCCCCTGGCTTTAGTAATTGAGGAATTTGAAGATGAAAGTGCGCGGGGGGGGGGGGCTCCAGGAGGAAGAGGTCGCATAGGCACCCTATGAGCACGTTCCACCGAAAACATGGAAGTAAAGGATTCTTGCCCAAAAGTAGAGAGCAGCCATTGTTCAATGAAAGCCACAGGATCTTTACCTTCCGCCCGCTCAGGGATCCCAATTGCTCTGATATTACTCCGTCTCATCCTATTCTCCAAGTCATCCAGACGAGCAGCTTGCTGGGCTGAGAGCAGGGCAGTATGTTTCACTTTCCTTTGCAAAGGCGCCATGTCATCCTCCAGGGAGCTGACCCTGCCTTCCACTGCCGCTGTCCTCTCCCTCAATTTCTGCATATCATGTCTCATGAACGATATCTCAGCCTTGACCCCCTTTAACCTTCCTAGCGGTATTCCCGAGTGTGACTCGGGTAAGATTTTAGTGCCAAAAGCGGTAACCCCCGAGTCACACTCGGGGTAGCGCTAAGAAGATCGCTGGATGCTGGAGGAGGTTTTACTTACCTTTTCTCCGGGATCCAGCGAAGACTGCGGGCGGTGTGCGGCGGCGGAGCTTCCTCCCGATCGTCTGCGAGCCCGGGCTTCCGTCTCCGGCGACGTGACGTCCGCCGGGGGGTGGAACCGGCGGCAAATTCAAATGTAAAATGCACCAAACACACTGATACCGTTCAAAATAAAATAAAATCACATTACATTGCCCCTCAGTGCCCTTTCCTGCAGTTTTACTGTACTTTTTATGTAAATATATGTATATATATATATATATATATATATATATATATATACGTATATGTATATACACATATACATTATATATATATATATATATATATATATATATATATATACACACACACACACACATATATATATATATATATATATATATATATATATACACGTAATTCTTGTGAATGAGCAGCCCAAACCAACTGTATACATAATATATATAATAAATGTATACAGTTGGTTTGGACTGCTCATTCACAAGAATTACATGCAAAATAATGGTACCGCTTTCAGCACCTAAAATCCAAAAGAATCATACCGCCAGGGAGGTTAACTCCGCTGTCAGGGCCGTAATTGAGGTGGTACAGGTGGTAACCGCAGCCATAATGTCCTGCAACGTGGGTTCTGTGCCCGGGGTAGGAGATGATTGCCTCGGGGCCTGGTCTGCATCTGCTGCCTCCCAATCAGCAATCTGGCGGGAGAGATCCCCAAAGGGAACAGTGTCATCCGTGTCTGCATGCGACCCCGGTGAGCCGGATCGATGGTCCTCAGATAGAGTTTGGGGGTCCCGGGCAGCAGGCTTAGCAAAAAGCTTTTGAGCAGCCTCCAGATATGTGGCCTTCTGTGCTGCGCGCTGCGAGGCGCCGCCATCTTGGATCGGGCCGGCCTGTGCGGATTTCCCTCTTTACCCTTCTTAGACATCACGGAGAGAAGATGGAGGACTCACTGGGTGATCACCGCACTCCAGGGAACACAGGGCACCGAGTGACGGTAGAAATCGGAGCAGGATAAGGAGTTACACAGGATAACTACCAGGATCAACAGCGGAGCTCACAGCATGCACGTCCGCTCACACCCGCAGCTCGGCCACGCCCCCCTGAAAAAAAATTTAGTCAAAATGACTGTATTTTTGTCTTTTAGAGTCTTAAAAGGCTTGTAGGCTTTTTAGACACTTGAAAACAGAGTCATTTTGACCCAAAAAAATTTTGTCAGGCTATTGGTTACCACATGCAGTTATCTTGTCTAAAAAGCGGCTGTTTAAGACTCTAAAAGACGAAAAGATGAAAATTTTGACAAAAAAAAGTCAGACCTTTGGTGACCAAATGTAGTTATTTTGACTAAAAAATGCTTTTTAGACACTTGGAGACCAAAATAATTTAACTTTGACCAAAAAATGTTTTTTCAGGCCATTGGTTTACCAAATGCAGTTATCTTGTCTAAAACCGGCTTTTTAAGACTCTAAAAGGCGAAAATACAGTCATTTTGACTAAAAACAATTTTCAGACCTTTGGTGACCAAATGCAGTTATTTTGAGGAATAAAGGCTTTTTAGACACTTGGAGACCAAATTAGAGTCATTTTGACCCAAAAAAATTTTCAGGCCATTGGAGACCAAATGCAGTTATCTTGTCTAAAACAAGCGTTTTAAGACTCTAAAAGACGAAAATAGTCATTTTGACCAAAAACATTTTTTCAGGCTATTGGTTACCACATGCTGTTATCTTGAAAGCCAACGAATAAAGGAAAAGCCAAAAGCCTACAGCACCTGGTATTCCCAGCTGGTCTCCCATCCAGGTACTAACCAGGCCTGACCCTGCTTAGCTTCCGAGATCAGACAGGATCGGGCGTGTTGAGGGTGATGTGGCCTTAGGCGATCACCACTGCCACCATTGACCCCTTTGAACTTGGCCATGGCAAGATGGCACCTCAGGAGAAACAAAAAAAAAGCCAACGAATAAAGGAAAAGCCAAAAGCCTACAGCACCTGGTATTCCCAGCTGGTCTCCCATCCAGGTACTAACCCGTATAGATGATCGAACGGTTTGGGTCGACCATCGGTTCAACCCGAACATTGGGTGTTCGAAATTCGGCCGAATTCCGAACTTTTTGCGGTAAAAGTTCGGAATTCGGCCACCAGAACCGCCCAAAATGCACTGGTACAGGAACTGGGCTTTAAAAGAATGTGATTGGCCCAGAAACATCAGCAAAAGCCAATGAGGGGGCAGGAGTCTTCTGGGAACGTGATTGGAGTGACTACGGAGACCAGGTTCCAATCAGAAGTGAATACGCCCACAGTATATAAGATAGCCCCGCCTAACCCCTAGCACAGTGATACAGAGTCTGTTGAAGAGAGTGGAAGCATTTCTCTTACTCCTGCTTTGCTACACTATGTTTTCTGCATAGGCGAGTGCTTCTAAAGCTCCATATAGCAGAATTGCATTCAGCTTACAGCCAGTCAGTGTAGTTAGAAATACAGCGATTGTGCTGGTTTTTGGAGTTAGAAATGAGGAAAGGGATATCTAGTGTAGTTAGGGAACTTTGTACCACAGTAGTTAGATGTAATAATCTAGTTTCTGTAGGGAAAGTGAAAGTGAAAGTGTGAGGGTTCTGTGTAGTGAGCACGTTCCACAGTGCTGATATATCTACAGCAGGTATACGTGCTTGCTAGTCAGCAAAATACATTGCCTCAGTGACTACTTAACGC
Organism: Pelophylax lessonae; assembly: GCF_965119305.1. NCBI lineage: Eukaryota > Metazoa > Chordata > Amphibia > Anura > Ranidae > Pelophylax > Pelophylax lessonae. The sequence continues at coordinate 152,654,661 of NC_138773.1, forward strand.
CTGTTCTTGAAAGCGTTAGGTCCACTGTGCAAAAGGCTTTGCAACTGTGCGTGACACGCATCTGCTGTGCTGTATTCAGCGACAACTGTGGGTCGCATAGCAGTGTGCGTTTTTCACCGCACAGAGTTGCCAACGCCTCAGTGACAAATATGCCAGGTAGACCAAGAAAAGGCATACGTGGCCCTGCTGCGGAAAGGGGCACAGCTTCTAGGGTGTCTAGAGGCAGGGGTGGACGTGGTGGTCAGTCCTCAGCCAGGCCACCATTTGCATTGTTCTCCAGCAGTGGCCAAGCTATACGTCCACAGTACGTACAGGAGGTGGTGGACTATATTACCAAACCCTCATCATCGGCATCATCTGCAACTACAGTGACCCAGGCAGAGAAAAGTGGTCAGTCTTCTGCAGTTGGCAGAACAAATAGAGATGAATCCATGTCCACCTCACGTCCTCCCTTAGACCCAACTTCAGACATGGCAGAGGAGTCAGCTGAGCTGTTTGACCACAGTGTCGGCCATCTACTCCAGCCTGATGCTCAGTCCTTTATGGAGTCTGATGTTGGGTCTGAGGTTGAGAAGGAGGCAGAGCAAGCAAGAGGGGAGAGCAGACAGCCCGCTCCATCTAAGGCCGCACCTGTTGTCTCCCGGGCCACGCCTGATGCTCAGTCCTTTATAGAGTCTGATGTTGGGTCTGAGGTTGAGGAGGAGGCAGAGCAAGCAAGAGGGGAGAGCAGACGGCCCGCTCCATCTAAGGCCGCACCTGTTGTCTCCCGGGCCACTATACACACCTCTTCTTGATGGGCCTTTTTTGAGACATCCCATGCAGACTGAACAGTTGCGATCTGCAAGATTTGTCAGAAGGGTATAAAACGTGGCAAAAATGTCAACCACCTGGGTACAAGCTGCCTAAACAGGCATTTGACAATCCACCACTTGGCCTGTTGGCAGGAGCATTTGAAGAACCCACAAAAGGGCCAAAGATCGGTCAGTCGACCTCCTAGTCCTCCTCGCGCTGCTCCTCGTGCTCCACCTGCACATCAGTCTGTTCCTGGCCCTGCTATAGTCACCTGTTGGCAGCCTCCATTGACAGGGATGATGAGGCAGTGTCGCATCTACCTCCAGCACACCAGCAGCTGTAACATCAAATTTCGATTCCACACATGCTGGAACGAAAACAAATGTATACTCCCCGCCACCCACATACCCAGCATCTAAACAGTAGTTTGGCAAAACTACTGGCTCTGCAACTGTTACCATTTAACCTGGTAGAGTCTGCTCCCTTCCGTGACTTTGCAAAATGTGCAGTTCCACAGTGGCAGGTGCCAAGTCGGCATTACTTTGCCCGTAAGGCCCTGCCATCCCTATACCAACATGTGGGAGGCAATGTAGTGTCGTCCCTGGCCACGTCAGTCAGCCGTAAGATACACCTGACGGCTGACACTTGGTCAAGCAAACATGGGCAGGGACGGTACATTTCTGTCACTGCTCATTGGGTGACACTGCTTGCCAGTGGAAGGGATTGTAGCCAGAGCTCGGTGCTGCAGCCAGGTTGCCCCCACGTCTGCAAACAGCTGGTGGGGTCGCTGATCCGGGTAGATCAATCACTTCTACCCCCTTCTGCTCCTCCTCCTACTCATCCTCCTCCATGCCCTCCTCTGCAGAATGGTCCTTTGAATATGATGAGGTACTACGTAAGCGTTCAAAGGGCTATTGTATGTCTCAGGCCAAAAGGTGTCACGCAGTGCTGCAGCTTGTGTGTCTAGGGGACAGGCAGCACACTGCCCCTGAGATTCTTGGGGCTCTGCAGGCACAGGCCCAGAGGTGGTTGACACCACGCCAGCTGCAGCCAGGGATGGTGGTTACCGATAATGGGTCAAACCTCCTGGCCACCCTTCGTCAGGGAAAGTTGACCCATGTGCTATGCCTGGCGCATGTCCTGAATCTCGTGGTACAGCGTTTTTTGAACTCATACCCGGGAATGCAGGATGTGCTAAGGATGGCAAGAAGGGTGTGCAATCACTTCAGGCGGTCGTACAGTGCCACTGCACGTTTGGCCGAAGTGCAGCGCAAGTTTCACCTGCCGGTACACCGCCTCGTCTGTGACATGCCCACCCGCTGGAACTCCACCTTGGCTATGCTGCAGCGCCTGTACATGCAGCAGAGGGCCCTCAATGAATATCTCTGCGAGTACAGCACCAGCACTGGCTCAGCGCGCCTGGGCTTCTTTTCACCATGGCAGTGGCTTTTGATTAAGGATGCATGTGCTGTCCTCTCAGCATTTGAGGAGCCAACAAGGATGGTCAGCCGGGACAGCGCATGCATCAGTGACACCCTACCGGTACTGTTTTTGTTGGAGCACACTCTGCGTGGCATTATGGACAGGGCACTGGAGGCAGAGCAGCAGGAGGAAGAGGAGGACTTCCTTGCCTCTCAAGGCCCCCTTTATCCTGAGAATCCTGACCCCATTATGCCTAGCTCCCAGAGGCCCGAGCAGGATCCAGGGGTGGAAGAGGAGGAGGACGATTCTTCGGGAACTTTTGCAGGCTTTGAGGAGGAGGAGGAGGAGGAAGACATGCGGCAATCTGCAAGGCCTAGTTTGACTCCCTCGATGGTGGAGATGGATTTTGCTGCGTGTTAGTACCAGGTCGCGGTCCTCAGGATCGCCCCACCAGGAGGTGAGCAAGCCAGGGTCCAGTAGCAGATACAGCAGGTCAGGATCAAGCAGAAGCGTAGTCTAGGAATAGCCAAAGGTCGGTAACAAGTAGTTGCAGGTCGGGATAAGGCAAAAGCATAGTCGAGGAGCAAGCCAAGTGTCGATAATGGATGGTAGCAAAGATACGGATGGTAGCAGGAGAGACAAGTGAAATATCGGCTGTTGAAGGCACAATATTCTGCCAACCAGGAAGTGCATAGACATGGCTTAAAACAGGAAGTTCATGGGAGGAGCAAAGGGTTCAAAGTTCAAGGCAATAAAGATTCACAGCAGGGTCATTCAAGGATTTGTCCAATGAGCTGTCCAGCATTCCAGGTGGCTCAGCAAGTAGAGTAATTGGCAGACACACTGGAGGTCCCAGGTTCAAGTCTGGGTCCTGACATTGTGAAAATACACCCGTTAATTATATGCACATTTAAAGAGACAGCACTTTTTAAAAAAAAAAACTCTAATCTAGTTCCCAGTGCACTGCATTATGTCCCCATCATACACATTGGCTGTGCAGTTGATTAGGAGCAAAAGAAAGGAACGGTTGAGCAAAATAGTCATTTTTGAAGGTTTGGCATGCTATAATTCTGGTTCTGGACATGCTACAGAGCTGAAACATCACAGGTACACCTTTTAGACCCCACAGACACAAAATCCAAAGAAATCTTTTTTTTTTCCCAATAATTTTTTCAATAATTGGCTCTCTATCAAAAACGACAATTTTTAAGAACTTTTTTTGTGTGATTAATAGTCCCTGGGGCATGACCCAGAACCCTAGGCACTTTTTAGGGGCATTTATTGGGTTTTAGGGCTTCAAAATTGTGTTTTTTAATTACCGAACTTCGGGTCCCATTGATTTCAATGGGGTTCTGGAATCTGAACCGAACTTTCGGGAAATTCGGGTCTTCTGGTCGAACCAAACTTTTCAAAAGTTCGATCATCCCTACTAACCAGGCCCGACCCTGCTTATCTTCCGAGATCAGACGAGATCAGGCGCGTTCAGGGTGATGTGGCCATAGGCGATTATCACTGCCACCCTCGACCCCTTTGAACTTGCACATGGCAAGATGGCAACTCAGGAGAAACAAAAAGAAAGCCAACAAATAAAGGAAAAGCCAAAAGCCTACAGCACCTGATATTCCCAGGCGGTCTCCCATGCAGGTACTAACCAGGTCCGACAATGCTTAGCTTCCAAAATCAGACGAGATCGGGCGCGTTCAGGGTGATGTGGCCATAGGCAATTGTCACTGCCACCCTCGACCCCTTTGAACTTGCTCATGGCAAGATGGCACCTCAGGAGAAACAAAAAGAAAGCCAACGAATAAAGGAAAAGCCAAAATGCTACAGCACCCTGTATTCCCAGGCGGTCTCGCATCCAGGTACAAACCAGGCCCGACCCTGCTTAGCTTCTGAGACCAGATGAGATCGGGTGTGTTAAGGGTGATGTGGCCATAGGCGATCACCACTGCCACCCTCGACTCCTTTGAACTTGGCCATGGCAAGATGGCACCTCAGGAGAAACAAAAAGAAAGCCAACGAATAAAGGAAAAGCCAAAAGCCTACAGCAGCTGGTTTTCCCAGGCGGTCTCCCATCCAGGTACTAACCAGGCCAGAGCCTGCTTAGCTTCTGAGATCAGACATGTTCAGGGTGATGTGGTCGTAGGCTATCACCTCTGCCATCCTCAACCCCTTTGAACTTGGCAATGGCAAGATGGAACCTCAGGAGAAACAAAAATAATGCCAACGAATAAAGGAAAAGCCAAAATCCTACAGCACCTGTTAATCCCAGGCGGTCTCCCATCCAGAAGTAAGTGTTGGCCTGTATAGGCCCCAAAAATTAGCCCACATGGGTTTAACTGACAGCTAAGAACAAAGTATTCTGTGGCTGAAGGTAAGTGTCAGGTATACCCATGTGGGCTTATTTCTGGTGCCTTTTATGGCCGACACTTACTTCTGTATCCTGTGAAAGGCTAATGTACCTTTAGCCACAGAATACTACGTTCTCTGCTGTCAGTTAAACCCATGTGAGCTAATTTTTGGGGCCTATAGAGGCCGACACTTACTTCTGTATACTGTGTGAATGCCTAATGTACCTCCAGCCATCAAATACTACGTTCTCTGCTGTCAGTTAAACCCATGTGAGCTAATTTTTGGGGCCTATACAGGCCGACACTTACTTCTGTATACTGGAAATGCCTAATGTACCTCCAGCCATCAAATACACTAGGTTCTTTGCTGTCAGTTAAACCCATGTGAACTAATTTTTGGGGCCTATACAGGCCGACACTTCTGTATACTGTGAATGCCTAATGTACCTCCAGCCATCAAATACAGTACGTTCTTTGCTGTCAGTTAAACCCATGTGAGCTAATTTTTGTGGCCTATACAGGCTGACACTTACTTCTGTATCCTGTGAATGCCTAATGTACCTTCAGCCACAGAATACTACAATCTTAGCTGTCAGTTAAACCCATGTGGGCTAGTTTTTGGGGACTATACAGGCCGACACTTACTTCTGTATCCTGTGAATGCCTAATGTACCTTCAGCCTCCAAATACTACATACTTAGCTGTCAGGTAAACCCATGTGAGCTAATGTTTGGGGCCTATACATTCTGACACTTACTTCTGTATACTGTGTGAATGCCTAATGTACCTTCAGCCACAGAATACTACGTTCTTAGCTGTCAGTAAAACCCATGTGGGCTAATTTTTGGGGACTATACAGGCCGACAGAAACTTCTGTATCCTGTGAATGCCTAATGTACCTTCAGCCACCAAATACTACATTCTTAACTGTCAGGTAAACCCATGTGAGCTAATTTTTGGGGCCTATACATGCCGACACTTACTTCTGTATACTGTGTGAATGCCTAATGTACCTCTAGCCATCAAATTCTATGTTCTTTGCTGTCAGTTAAACCCATGTGAGCTATTTTTTGAGGCCTATACAGGCCGACACTTACTTCTGTATACTGTGTGAATGCCTAATGTACCTCCAGCCATCAAATACACTACGTTCTTTGCTGTCAGTTAAACCCATGTGAGCTAATTTTTGGGGCCTATATAGGTCGACACTTCTGTATACTGTGAATGCCTAATGTACCTCCAGCCATCAAATACAGTACGTTCTTTGCTGTCAGTTAAACCCATGTGAGCTAATTTTTGGGGCCTATACAGGCTGACACTTACTTCTGTATCCTGTGAATGCCTAATGTACCTTCAGCCACAGAATACTACGTTAGTAGCTGTCAGTTAAACCCATGTGGGTTAATTTTTGGGGACTATACAGGCCGACACTTATTTCTGTATCCTGTGAATGCCTAATGTACCTTCAGCCTCCAAATACTACATACTTAGCTGTCAGGTAAACCCATGTGAGCTAATTTTTGGGGCCTATACATACCGACACTTACTTCTGTATACTGTGTGAATGCCTAATGTACCTCTAAACAAAACGATTCGGGATGCTCATAATTGTCCGTTATGTTCCGCGGAAAGACCTTCTCTTTGCCACAAGTTCTGGTCCTGTCCCTATATCACGACATTCTGGGACCAGGTACTGACCTTCATCGAGGAAGTGACGAAGTGGCACATACCCAAAGACCCTATATTGCTCCTGTTCGGTTACTGGGACAAACGCCTCCAAAAGTGTTCTAGCACCCCTGCCTCGCCACATCGTCTGTGGATCCTGACCTGTTTACTGGTGGCCAGAAGGACAATCCTAACTAATTGGATCTCCACGACTCCCCCCTTAGTTTCCCGGGTCAGATCAGAGCTTTCCACACTTCTTTCCATTGACCGCCTCAACAGGTTTTTTTCAGCCCCATCCTCACGGAAATCATTTCTACAGAAATGGGACAATTACGTCAAGTACTCCTTCCCCAAATCCGACCCCTCTATGGATCAATAAACATTTACGTTCCAGGACTTGCCCAAGAACTCTTCCCCACTCTCACATTCCTCATCAGTTTCCATGCTCTTTTGACCCTGGACCCCCCGCCCTGCCCTTCCCCAGTTCAGGTTACCCATACTATGAGTGACCTAATTTGCATAATGTCTGTATTTAATTGTACCTTTTCTGTTGTTGATACTCAAGTGTTATATTACAAAATTTTAATTTAAAAAAAAAAAAAGGAAAAGCCAAAAGCCTTACAGCACCTGGTATTCCCAGGCGGTCTCCAATCCAGGTACTAACCAGGCCCGACCCTGCTTAGCTTCCGAGATCAGACGAGATAGGTCACGTTCAGGGTGATGTGGCCATAGGCGATCACCCCTGTCACCCTCGACCCCTTTGAACTTGGCCATGGCAAGATGGCACCTCAGGAGAAACAAAAAGAAAGCCAACAAATAAAGGAAAAGCCAAACGCCTACAGCACCTGGTATTCCCAGGCGGTTTCCCATCCAGGTTCTAACCAGGCACGACCCTGCTTAGCTTCTGAGATCAGACGAGATTGGGCGCGTTCAGGGTTATGTGGCCATAGGCGATCACCACTGCCACCCTCGACCCCTGTGAACTTGGCCATGGCAAGATGGCGCCTCAGGAGAAACAAAAAGAAAGCCAACGAATAAAGGAAAAGCCAAAAGCCTACAGCACCTGGTATTCCCAGGCAGTTTCCCATCCAGCTACTAACCAGGCCCGACTCTGCTTAGCTTCTGAGATCAAATGAGATCGGGCGCTTTCAGGGTGACATGGCCATAGGTGATGACAAATGCCACCCTCGACCCCTTTGAACTTGGCCATGGCAAGATGGCACCTCAGGAGAAACAAAAAGAAAGCCAACGAATAAAGGAAAAGCCAAAAGCCTACAGCACCTGGTATTCCCAGGCGGTCTCCCATCCAAGTACTAACGAAGCCCGACCCTGCTTAGCTTCCGAGATTAGACAAGATCGGGTGCGTTCAGGGTGATGTGGCCGTAGGCGAACACCACTGCCACCTTTTGAACTTGGCCATGGCAAGATGGCACCTCAAGTTATTCGTTGGCTTTCTTTTTGTTTCTCCTGTGTGAATGCCTAATTTACCTCTAGCCATCAAATACACTATGTTCTTTGCTGTCAGTTAAACCCATGTGAGCTAAGTTTTTGGGCCTATACAGGCTGACACTTACTTCTGTATCCTGTGAAAGCCTAATTTACCTCCAGCCATAAAATACTACGTTCTGTGCTGTCAGTTAAACCCATGTGAGCTAATGTTTGGGGCCTATAAAGGCCGACACTTACTTCTGTCTACTGTGAATGCCTAATGTACCACCAGCCATCAAATACACTACGTTCTTTGCTGTCAGTTAAACCCATGTGAGCAAATTTTTGGGGCCTATACAGTCCGACACTAACTTCTGTATACTGTGTGAATGCCTAATGTACCTCCAGCCAACAAATACTACGTTCTTAGTTGTCAGGTAAACTGATGTGGGCTAATTTTTGGGGCCTTTTATGGCCGACACTTACTTCTTTATCCTGTTAATGCCTAATGTACCTTCAGCCACAGAATACTACGTTCTTAGCTGTCAGGTAAACCCATTTGGGCTAATTTTTGGGGCCTTTTATGGCCGACACTTACTTCTTTATCCTGTAAATGCCTAATGTACCTTCAGCCACAGAATACTACGTTCTTCGCTGTAAATTTTTGTCTTTTAGAGCCTTAAAAAGCCGGTTTTAGACAAGATTTTAGACATTTGGCTCCAATGGCCTGAAAATTTTTTTTGTTAAAATAACTATTTTGGTCTCCAAGTGTCTAAAAAGCCTTTTTTAGTCAAAATAACTGCATTTGGTCACCAAAGGTCTGAAAAACTTTTTTAGTCAAAATGACTGTATTTTTGTCTTTTAGAGTCTTAAAAAGCCAGTTTTAGACAAGATAACTGCATTTTGCTCTCCAATGGCCTGAAAATTTTTTTGGTCAAAATGACTATTTTGGTCTCCAAGTGTCTAAAAATCCTTTTTTAGTCAAAATAACGGCATTTGGTCACCAAAGGTCTGAACATTTTTTTAGTCAAAATGACTGTATTTTTGTCTTTTAGAGCCTTAAAAGCCGGGTTTAGACAAGATTTGTCTAAAACTGGCCATTTGGGCTCCAATGGCCTGAAAAGATATTTTCAGTCAAAATTACTCTATTTTGGTCTCCAAGTTTCTTAAAATCCTTTTTTAGTCAAAATAACTGCATTTGGTCACCAAAGGTCAGAAAAAAAATTTAGTCAAAATGACTATATTTTTGTCTTTTAGAGCCTTAAAAAGCTGGTTTTAGACAAGATTTTAGACATTTGGCTCCAATGGCCTGAAAAAAATTTTTTGGTCTAAATGACTCTATTTTGGTCTCCAAGTGTCTAAAAACCTTTTGTTAGTCAAAATAACGGCATTTGGTCACCAAAGGTCTGAAAATTTTTTTTGTAAAAATGACTGTATTTTTGTCTTTTAGAGCCTTAAAAAGCCGTTTTTAGACTTGATTTGTCTAAAACAGGCCATTTGGGCTCCAATGGCCTGAAAAAAGTTTTTGGTCAAAATGACTCTATTTTGGTCTCCAAGTGTCTAAAAAGCCTTTTTAAGTCAGAGTCTGCAAAGTCGGAGAAACATGTTGGACCTGGGTGACCCCACTACTCTAGGATATGGTTCATAATTTTATTGATCACATATTTTCTATATTGACTGTCTTTTGATGCCCTTGCATCTGTGTCTTTTTTAACAATTTTGTACACATGTATTAATAAAATCATTATATATTAAATTGGTCTTCTATTTATCTATTCATGCCAAGTAACTCCTGCCTACAAAGTCCCAGGTTGGGTGTTTCCTCAGAATACATAGTTCCCTGTGGGGCTCATTTAGGGTCTGGTGTATTGGAACACCAATACTACTTGATACACTTTTTTCTCATATGTCCTTAGGGATGTGGCAGGACCTTTCTAGGGTCGGCACCTAACATTTTCTACTTACTTCTGCATCCTGTGAATGCCTAATGTACCTTTAGCCACAGAATACTACGTTCTTAGCAGTCTGAGCTAATTTTTGGGGCCTATACAGGCCGACACTTACTTCTGTATAATGTGTGAATGCCTGATGTACCTCTAGCCATCCAATAATACGTTCTTTGCTGTCAGTTAAACCCATGTGAGCTACGTTTTGGGGCCTAAACAGGCCGACACTTACTTCTGTATACTGTCAATGCCTGATGTACCTCCAGCCATCAAATACACTACGTTCTTTGGTGTCAGTTAAACCCATGTGAGCTAATTTTTGGGGCCTATACAGGCCGACACTTACTTCTGTATCCTGTGAATGCCTAATGTACTTCCATCCTTTAAATACTACGTTCCTTGCTGTCAGTTAAACTATGTGAGCTAATTTTTGGGGTCTATAAAGGCCGACACTTACTTCTGTATACTGGAAATGCCTAATGTACCTCCGGCCATCAAATACACTAGGTTCTTTGCTGTCAGTTAAACCCATGTGAGCTAATTTTTGGAGCCTATACAGGCCGACACTTCTGTATACTGTGAATGCCTAATGTACCTCCAGCCATCAAATACAGTACGTTCTTTGCTGTCAGTTAAACCCATGTGAGCTAATTTTTGGGGCCTATACAGGCTGACACTTACTTCTGTATCCTGTGAATGCCTAATGTACCTTCAGCCACAGAAAACTACATTATTAGCTGTCAGTTAAACCCATGTGGGCTAATTTTTGGGGACTATACAGGCCGACACTTACTTCTGTATCCTGTGAATGCCTAATGTACCTTGAGCCTCCAAATACTACATACTTAGCTGTCAGGTAAACCCATGTGAGCTAATTTTTGGGGCCTATACATGCCGACACTTACTTCTGTATACTGTGTGAATGCCTAATGTACCTCTAAACAAAACGATTCAGGATGCTCATAATTGTCCGTTATGTTCCGCGGAAAGACCTTCTCTTTGCCACAAGTTCTGGTCCGGTCCCTATATCACGACATTCTGGGAAGGTACTGACCTTCATCGGGGAAGTGACGAAGTGGCACATACCCAAAGACCCTATATTGCTCCTGTTCGGTTACTGGGACAAACGCCTCCAAAAGTGTTCTAGCACCCCTGCCTCGCCACATAGTCTGTGGATCCTGACCTGTGTACTGGTGGCCAGAAGGACAATTCTAACTAATTGGATCTCCACGACTCCCCCCTTAGTTTCCCGGGTCAGATCAGAGCTTTCCACACTTCTTTCCATTGACCGCCTCAACATGTTTTTTTCATCCCCATTCTCACGGAAATCATTTCTACAGAAATGGGACAATTACGTCAAGTACTCCTTCCCCAAATCCGACCCCTCTATGGATCAATATACATTTATGTTCCAGGACTCGCCCAAGAACTCTTCCCCACTCTCACATTCCCCATCAGTTTCCATGCTCTTTTGACCCTGGACCCCCCTCCCCCCACCCTGCCCTTCCCCAGTTCAGGTTACCCATACTATGAGTGACCTAATTTGCATAATGTCTGTATTTAATTGTACCTTTTCTGTTGTTGATACTCACGTGTTATATTACAAAATTTTAAATAAAAAAAAAAAGGAAAAGCCAAAAGCCTTTCAGCACCTGGTATTCCCAGGCGGTCTCCCATCCAGGTACTAACCAGGCCCGACCCTGCTTAGCTTCCGAGATCAGACGAGATAGGGCACGTTCAGGGTGATGTGGCCGTAGGCGATCACCCCTGCCACCCTTGACCCATTTGAACTTGGCCATGGCAAGATGGCACCTCAGGAGAAACCAAAAGAAAGCCAATAAATAAAGGAAAAGCCAAAAACCAACAGCACCTGGTATTCCCAGGCGGTCTCCCATCCAGGTTCTAACCGGGCCCAACCCTGCTTAGCTTCTGAGATCAGACGAGATTGGGCGCATTCAGGGTTATGTGGCCTTAGGCGATCAGCACTGTCACCCTCGACCCCTTTGAACTTGGCCATGCCAAGATGGCACCTCAGGAGAAACAAAAAGAAAGCCAATGCATAATGGAAAAGCCTACAGCACCTGGTATTCCAAGGCTGTAGCGGAATGGACACTGGTATTCCCAGGCAGTCTCCCATCAAGGTACTAACCAGGCCTGACCCTGCTTAGCTTCCGAGATCAGACGAGATCAGGGGCTTTCAATGTGATGTGGCCATAGGCGATCACCACTGCCACCCTCGACCCCTTTGAACTTTGCCATGGCAAGATGGCACCTCAGGAGAAACAAAAAGAAAGCCAACAAATAAAGGAAAAGCCAAAAGCCTACAGCACCTGGTATTCCCAGGCAGTCTCCCATCAAGGTACTAACCAGGCCCGACGCTGCTTAGCTTTCGAGATAAGACGAGATCGGGCGCTTTCAGTGTGACGTGGCCGTAGGCGCTCACCACTGCCACCCTCGACCCCTTTGAACTTTGCCATGGCAAGATGGCACCTCAGAAGAAACAAAAAGAAAGCCAACAAATAAAGGAAGAGCCAAAAACCAACAGAACCTGGTATTCCCAGGCGGTCTCCCATCCATTTTCTAACCGGGCCCAACCCTGCTTAGCTTCTGAGATCAGACGAGATTGGGCGCATTCAGGGTTATGCGGCCGTAGGCGATCACCACTGTCACCCTCGACCCCTTTGAACTTGGCCATGCCAAGATGGCACCTCAGGAGAAACAAAAAGAAAGCCAATGAATAATGGAAAAGCCTACAGCACCTGGTATTCCAAAGCTGTAGCAGAATGGACACTGAGAGTGTGGCTTGTGTTGAAAGAATGGCCATAATATTACTGAACAGTGTCCCTGAGGAAATATATAAAGAAATATTGCAGATTGCTAGAATATGGCAGCAGTGTTTCTTAGACCCCTGCTAGTGGGGTGCGGTTTGTTATTGTGAATACCTGCATTCCATTGTCCTATTGTTTCTGTCTGTCTTGTAAGCATATTATGGGATGTGTGTTTGTGTGGAATGACTCGAAGAGGGAGGGGGTTTTGGAGAAGTGTAGATCTCTTGTGTTTTCAATAAACAATGCATTCTGAGTTGACTCCCAGCCTATGTGTCGTCTAGTTCTTGGGAGGAAAAGTGTACAGTGAAAAATCCAGGAAAATCAGAGGGGGAAATAAGAAAGTTCTTATCTGCTAACCAGAAAACAACAGAAACCAATAGAACAGCAGAAATGGGTGATACCCCTACAGAATGGGACTCTAGTGGTGTTACAGACTCTAGAACAACATCCCCCCTGCAGATGGGAGACGCGGAAGTCACTCCAAATACATGATTAAGACAGAAAAGTGACTCAGTAGTCTCGCTAGGGCCCCAATTTTTTGGTTGAAAATGTAATCTTTATTTGCATAAAAGATATACAAAAAACAATACTTTTGTCGGGGTACATTCTCCCCTGTACTGCGACGCAGCGCATAAATACACTACATTACAATACATTTCCGGTCATACTAATAAATACATTCAATCACATACATTCATTCTGCGGTATGATGCCTGATGTGGTGTGCGGAGTAAGGATACCCCGTGCCATCACATCATGCATGACGCCGCAATACCCCTGAAGCATGAAACTAAATAACAGTGTCTATACGTTACGTTACTCAAACTGTATCAATACTAAAACATTTCAAAAAAACAACAGGTGTGATGGGGGTTGGGAGAGTGGGGGTAGGGGGAGGGGGAATGAAATCACAGGCCCGAAGCTTTATTGAATGGACAAAGACACACAAGGGAGAGTGGGGGAAGGGGAAATCTTCAGACCTCCTCTTCCTCCATGAGATCCATCAGGTTATAGTCTCTGAGCAGACTGTGGATCAGTCTGCGACAGTCCTCAATGGACATCCTCTCCCTCTGGTGGATAAGGCGCTTTCTGGCGCACCATAAAGCGTCCTTAAAGCAGCACAACACCCGCCAGGCGTTGTCAATGTCCTCTTGGGAAAAAGTCCCATGAAAAAGTCCATTCAGCACAGCAAAATGTGTGATGGCAGTCTGTGGGACAAAGTCTCTCAGTTCAGGTTCCAAGGCCCTCAACAGGCTCTGTGCAAATGAGCACTCCCAGAAAACGTGAAATGACGTTTCCTCGTGGATGATACAAAAGGGGCAGTGCCTGTATCTGCACAAGTTTCTGGCATGCATAAATGTCCTGAGTGGCAAACCCCCCTGGACAGCCATCCACGCCAGATCTTTATGCCTGTTGGTGAGTCTCTTTGAAGAAACATTCCTCCAGACCACTTTGCAAGTGGCTGAAGGGAGGCCTGGAACAGTCTCAGCAATGTCCGATGCTCTGATCAACTTGTAGATAGTTTTTGGCTTCCACAAGTCGGGTTTAACTCCATGCAGCCCCAGCTCCTTGATGAACTTGAAAGTGTCCAAGTAGTACCAAGGAGTGTCCCAGTTGTAGGGGATGGAGCTGTCCCATTTGTCCCATCCAAGGGACCTCCAGAGAGGCAGGAGGAAAAAACGGGACATGGAGTTGCCTCCAGAGTCCGAAGTTCTGTCAATCAAAGTTCTGCGGATGCAGTTGCAGGCAAAGAACACCCCCAGTAACGTTGCGATGTCGGGCACGCCCTTACCGCCCTTGAGGGGTTCCTTGAACATGACTGCTCGCTTCACTCTGTCCATCTTGGAGCCCCAGATGAAGTGGAACACCGCCCTGGTGATGGCCTTGCAGGTGTTGACCCGGGGGGGCCAGGCCTGGGCGAGGTACTGCAACACAGGGAGGATCTCGCTGCGGAGTACCAGTGTTTTCCCTTCGATGGTGAGTTCTCTGAGGCTCCATAGTCCAAACTTTTGTCTCATCTTGGACAGTCTCTCCTCCCAAGACTTCAGGGCTGCGCCCTCAGCTCCAAACCAAACTCCAAGAATTTTGATGAAGTCCGCCTTGATGCTGAAAGGGATTGATGCAGAAGAAGGCAGGAACCACTTTCCGAAGAGCATGATCTCTGACTTCCCGCAGTTGACTTTTGCCCCTGAAGCTTTGCCGAAGTCCTCACAGGTCTGGACGAGCGAGTCGATGGAGCGCTGGTCAGCACAGAACACCGTTACGTCGTCCATGTAGAGTGAGCACTTGACAACCCTTCTGTCCGGTCCCGGTGCGGTGATCCCTCTGATCTCTGGGTTCTGTCGGATGCATTCGGCAAAGAGCTCTATACAGCAAACAAAAAGCAGAGGTGAGAGAGGGCAGCCTTGTCTGACCCCAGAGAGAACAGGGAAAGGGTCAGTTTTCCAGCCATTCACCAACACCGTACTACAAATGTCATTGTACATCACATTCACATACGAACAAAACATGTCCCCAAGACCAAACCTGCGCAGAGCTCTGCACATAAACTCATGGGAGACACGGTCAAAGGCCTTTTCCTGGTCAAGACTGACCAGGGCCGCGTGCACACGGCGGCCTCGAATGTACTGGACCGTGTCCCGGACAAGCGCAAGGCTGTCCGCAATCCTGCGACCAGGAATGCCACAAGTCTGATCCGGGTGGATGATCTGTCCGATGACAGATTTCAGCCTGTTGGCCAGAACCTTGGCGAGGATTTTGTAGTCCACGTTCAAGAGAGAGATGGGACGCCAATTTTTCAGATCCCCTCTCTCCCCCTTACGCTTATACAAAATCGTGATCATCCCCTCCCTCAGCGACGGAGGCATTGTGCCCTCCACCACCATCTCCTCGTACAGCTCGAGCAGGTCCGGGCCAACGAGATCCCACAGCGCTACATAGAGCTCCGCTGGGAGACCGTCGCAGCCCGGGGTCCTGCCTTGCCTAAAGGATCTGACGGCAGAGTGCAGTTCCTCCAGCGCCAAGGGGGCGTTGATTGCCGACATACCTGCAGGATCAATTTGGTTAGTGATACCTGACAAGAACCTGTCGGCCTCAGCCGTATCTGTTTCTTTCGGGGAGTAGAGGTTGGTGTAGTAGTCGCTGACCACTTGCATCACAGCCTCCTTCCCCTTCTGGAGTGTTCCGGTCTCGTCCCGCAGCTCAGACAAGGGAGTGTGTCCTGAGTGGAGTTTCCTGAAAAAGAAAGAGTTACATTTCTCACCTTTCTCAAGATTCTCCACCTTGGAACGGAAGACGAGGTGCCTGGATTCTTCCTCAAAGTGTCCTCTCAGGCTCTTCTTGGTGTCCTCCAGGTCCTGCCTAACGTCCCAGCCACAGTGGTGAAGGTCCTGCAGGGACTGCAACTGACGTTGCAGTCTCCTGAGTTCCCTCTTCCTGGCACACACTTGCTGGCGTCCCCTTGCCTGAAAGAAGCTGCGTAGCTTGACTTTCACAAACTCCCAGTAGTCGCTTACCTTTCTGAAGAACCTCTTGTCCTCCTTCCAGGTAATGTAGGCTTCCCTGAGTTCCTCCAGCAGTTCCTCATTTTCCAGCAGGGTACCATTCAGCTTCCAGGAGCCCGGGCCGGGGGCAAAGCCCTCGCCCAGGTCACCCCGAAAGTGAATGGCCCTGTGGTCAGAGAAAAAGCAGGGGACCATGGAGAACCCGCGATGTCTGACTGTCTTGGAGGTGAGCACGAAGTCTATCCTGGAACGCACAGATCCATCAGGACGGCACCACGAATAGTTCACGGAACCTTTCCCTATGGATCCCACGGCGTCCTTCAAGGAGGCCTCCGCAATCATCTCCTTGAGCAGCCTAGATGTGGTGTCGAGCTTTGCGTACATGCTGGAGCTGCGCCCATCCTCCTCGATCGGACAGTTAAAATCACCGCCGATTACTACTGCCCTGGTGGTGACGAGTTGGGTCCGCAGGGTCTGGAAAAGCTCCAGTCGCTCATTCTTATCTGGGGAGGCGTACACGTTGATGAGCCTAACTGGCTCTCCCGCCCACGAGCCGTCTATGACCAAAAGACGGCCACAGACGAGCTCATGGACAGAGTCAAGCGTGAAACGACTACCCCTGACAAGAATGGCTACCCCTGCAGACTTACAATCGACACCCCCAGACCAGTAGGAGGGACCATGGGTCCACTGGGAGGACAGATGAGTGTACCTCCTCGAGAAGGGTAGGGCACACTCCTGGAGCATGTAGACATCACTCTGCTGAGTGGAAAGAAAAGTCAGCGCCACCTGTCCCCTAGACGCATCCTTGATGCTCCTAACATTAATGGAAAAGATGGAGATCTCTGCCATCATGTAAAGGAGATAAAGGGGCTAGCTAGCAGGTGGGCTGAACTTACCTCCCCTGAGGGGGGGGTGGTTCTTCCACTGCCTCTTGTGCCTGTCCAGTGTCCTGGTTCAGGCCGTTCTCCTCAAGGATGCTGTCCATCAGGTCCTGGGTGAGGTCAGTCTCTGGGGGAGCCAGATCCTTACCTTCCTGCATTCCTCCTTCATCTTCCCCCGCAGACTCAAGGTCCTCGAGGTCCTCCACCACTGGGTCCAGTCCAGCGTTGTCATCTTGCTGGGCCACGGTGGGCCGCTTGGTGGGTTCTTCAGTTGTCGGGCTGTCTAGGTTCCGTTTTCGGCCTTTGCTGGTGGGGGGTGGGGTGGGGGGGGCGGTGGGCAGGGTGGGGAAGTCCTCCATGGAGGACAGGGCGGGGGGGGGCTGGGAGGGGGGAGGGGCAGGGGCAGGTGAGGTCACCTCCGACTCAGGGGGGTTGGGGAGGGATGGGTCGGAGGAGGTGGTAGGGGCCTGGGGAGGGGGGGACTCACCAGTGGCTTTCCGAGGTTCCTTCGCAGTCTTTTCCCCTGGCTTCTTTTTCCCAGCGCTGTCTGGGGCTCTGCCCTTGAGCAGGGCTCCAGCGTAGGACCGGGATCTCTGTGGGCAGTCTCTGTAGACGTGCTCCGCCAATCCGCAGAGGTTACAGGTCTTGGACCTCGGCCAATCCTTGGTCTCATGGCCTGCAACCCGACAGAACCTGCAAGAAGGTTCCTGACATTCCATACTTACGTGGCCATGCTTGCCACACCTGTGGCAGATATGGGGCATGTCCGCGTAGTACAGGAGTCCTGCGGAGGCTCCCAGAGAGAAGTGGGACTTCAGGTGTTGGAGATCCCCCGAAGGCTCTCTCCTTAACCTGCAAGAAACTGCCCACTTACCTGTCCAGAAGCCGTTGACATCGAGGATTCGGACTGGGTCCTTGGCCACGATGCAAAACCTCTGGAGGTAGGTGGCGATGTCTTTTCCTGGGGTATGGGGGTTCCTCATGGACACCGTTACCCGCCTTTCATCCCGTTGAATGGGAGTGTTCGCAACGAAGTTGCGGAAAGGGGATTCCGGGCCACAATTCTTCACCGCCTCCCAGTATCTTCTACAGACCTGTAAAGACACAAAAGTTATATAGAATATACCTTTCATGAAGGTCTGCACGGACAGTGTCTCCGCCTTGCTGAACCCCTGCTCGAGGATCATTTTCTTGCCAAAGATTTCCGGGGTCATGTCGGGGATTCTTCCATCCACCTCCTTCAGCTGCAGCACCACTGTCTGCCTCATCCAGGGTTCCAGGGTAGGAAGCCCGTCTGCGGACCTGGTTGGCCTTGCTGAGCCCGGCTGGCTGGTGGCCGCCGGGGTGGGGGTGGAGGTTGAGGCGACTTCTCCCGGAGTCTTGGCAGAAGTGGCGGGGACATGCTTCTTCTTCCCAGTGCTCTTCCCCATGACGGAGGAGTTCGTCGGTAGTCGCTTCAGGAGAACTTCGGCGGCTTCCTTCTTATTCCTCGGCGTCTTCACTCTTTCGCAGCCTTTAAAAAGGCCCTTGTGCGCCTACTGCCCGAAGGTAGTAGCGCAGAGTGGGGGGGGAGGAGGGTAGATCGCAATCTCGTTCCTTGTGGGGGCTAAGCCTCTAACCCAATAGCAGCGAGTAGGTGAAGCTGAATTTAATCAACGATCCTACAAGGCCGAGCAGAGGGTACCCCACAAGGACCAAATGGCTTGGATAGATACAAATGTTTCTCAACGTCCTAGCCGTAAAGCAGAGACACCCCTAAGGGCTAAAGTCGATACTACACTTGATCTTAGCCAAAAGGCCGAGAAGCGAACAAATAAAGGAAGAGCCAAAAACCAACAGAACCTGGTATTCCCAGGCGGTCTCCCATCCATTTTCTAACCGGGCCCAACCCTGCTTAGCTTCTGAGATCAGACGAGATTGGGCGCATTCAGGGTTATGCGGCCGTAGGCGATCACCACTGTCACCCTCGACCCCTTTGAACTTGGCCATGCCAAGATGGCACCTCAGGAGAAACAAAAAGAAAGCCAATGCATAATGGAAAAGCCTACAGCACCTGGTATTCCAAGGCTGTAGCGGAATGGACACTGGTATTCCCAGGCAGTCTCCCATCAAGGTACTAACCAGGCCTGACCCTGCTTAGCTTCCGAGATCAGACGAGATCAGGGGCTTTCAATGTGATGTGGCCATAGGCGATCACCACTGCCACCCTCGACCCCTTTGAACTTTGCCATGGCAAGATGGCACCTCAGGAGAAACAAAAAGAAAGCCAACAAATAAAGGAAAAGCCAAAAGCCTACAGCACCTGGTATTCCCAGGCAGTCTCCCATCAAGGTACTAACCAGGCCCGACGCTGCTTAGCTTTCGAGATAAGACGAGATCGGGCGCTTTCAGTGTGACGTGGCCGTAGGCGCTCACCACTGCCACCCTCGACCCCTTTGAACTTGGCCATGCCAAGATGGCACCTCAGGAGAAACAAAAAGAAAGCCAATGCATAATGGAAAAGCCTACAGCACCTGGTATTCCAAGGCTGTAGCGGAATGGACACTGGTATTCCCAGGCAGTCTCCCATCAAGGTACTAACCAGGCCTGACCCTGCTTAGCTTCCGAGATCAGACGAGATCAGGGGCTTTCAATGTGATGTGGCCATAGGCGATCACCACTGCCACCCTCGACCCCTTTGAACTTTGCCATGGCAAGATGGCACCTCAGGAGAAACAAAAAGAAAGCCAACAAATAAAGGAAGAGCCAAAAACCAACAGAACCTGGTATTCCCAGGCGGTCTCCCATCCATTTTCTAACCGGGCCCAACCCTGCTTAGCTTCTGAGATCAGACGAGATTGGGCGCATTCAGGGTTATGCGGCCGTAGGCGATCACCACTGTCACCCTCGACCCCTTTGAACTTGGCCATGCCAAGATGGCACCTCAGGAGAAACAAAAAGAAAGCCAATGAATAATGGAAAAGCCCTACAGCACCTGGTATTCCAAAGCTGTAGCAGAATGGACACTGAGAGTGTGGCTTGTGTTGAAAGAATGGCCATAATATTACTGAACAGTGTCCCTGAGGAAAATATATAAAGAAATATTGCAGATTGCTAGAATATGGCAGCAGTGTTTCTTAGACCCCTGCTAGTGGGGTGCGGTTTGTTATTGTGAATACCTGCATTCCATTGTCCTATTGTTTCTGTCTGTCTTGTAAGCATATTATGGGATGTGTGTTTGTGTGGAATGACTCGAAGAGGGAGGGGGTTTTGGAGAAGTGTAGATCTCTTGTGTTTTCAATAAACAATGCATTCTGAGTTGACTCCCAGCCTATGTGTCGTCTAGTTCTTGGGAGGAAAAGTGTACAGTGAAAAATCCAGGAAAATCAGAGGGGGAAATAAGAAAGTTCTTATCTGCTAACCAGAAAACAACAGAAACCAATAGAACAGCAGAAATGGGTGATACCCCTACAGAATGGGACTCTAGTGGTGTTACAGACTCTAGAACAACATCCCCCCTGCAGATGGGAGACGCGGAAGTCACTCCAAATACATGATTAAGACAGAAAAGTGACTCAGTAGTCTCGCTAGGGCCCCAATGGGATATACAAATGGCTGAGTTTAGAGCCATGATAAGCTCCCTCCCAACAAAACGGGACATGGAACAGTTAGTTGGACGAGTAGATGAGACTCACAGAAAGGAAATACAGCTGATTAAAAAGAGATCAGACGAGATTGGGCACGTTCAAGGTTATTTGGCCATAGGCGATCACCACTGCCACCCTCGACCCCTTTGAACTTTGCCATGGCAAGATGGCACCTCAGGAGAAACAAAAAGAAAGCCAACAAATAAAGGAAAAGCCAAAAGCCTACAGCACCTGGTATTCCCAGGCAGTCTCCCATCAAGGTACTAACCAGGCCCGACCCTGCTTAGCTTGCG
Source organism: Pelophylax lessonae (assembly GCF_965119305.1). Lineage (NCBI taxonomy): Eukaryota > Metazoa > Chordata > Amphibia > Anura > Ranidae > Pelophylax > Pelophylax lessonae. Next base: position 152,675,399 of record NC_138773.1, read on the forward strand.
AGATCAGACGAGATCAGGCGCTTTCAGTGTGACGTGGCCATAGGCAGTCACCACTTCCACCCTCGACCCCTTTGAACTTTGCCATGGCAAGATGGCACCTCAGAAGAAACAAAAAGAAAGCCAACAAATAAAGGAAAAGCCAAAAACCAACAGCACCTGGTATTCCCAGGCGGTCTCCCATCCATTTTCTAACCGGGCCCAACCCTGCTTAGCTTCTGAGATCAGACGAGATTGGGCGCATTCAGGGTTATGTGGCCGTAGGCGATCACCACTGTCACCCTCGACCCCTTTGAACTTGGCCATGCCAAGATGGCACCTCAGGAGAAACAAAAAGAAAGCCAATGAATAATGGAAAAGCCTACAGCACCTGGTATTCCAAGGCTGTAGCAGAATGGACACTGAGAGTGTGGCTTGTGTTGAAAGAATGGCCATAATATTACTGAACAGTGTCCCTGAGGAAATATATAAAGAAATATTGCAGATTGCTAGAATATGGCAGCAGTGTTTCTTAGACCCCTGCTAGTGGGGTGCGGTTCGTTATTGTGAATACCTGCATTCCATTGTCCTATTGTTTCTGTCTGTCTTGTAAGCATATTATGGGATGTGTGTTTGTGTGGAATGACTCGAAGAGGGAGGGGGTTTTGGAGAAGTGTAGATCTCTTGTGTTTTCAATAAACAATGCATTCTGTGTTGACTCCCAGCCTATGTGTCGTCTAGTTCTTGGGAGGAAAAGTGTACAGTGAAAAATCCAGGAAAATCAGAGGGGGAAATAAGAAAGTTCTTATCTGCTAACCAGAAAACAACAGAAACCAATAGAACAGCAGAAATGGGTGATACCCCTACAGAATGGGACTCTAGTGGTGTTACAGACTCTAGAACAACATCCCCCCTGCAGATGGGAGACGCGGAAGTCACTCCAAATACATGATTAAGACAGAAAAGTGACTCAGTAGTCTCGCTAGGGCCCCAATGGGATATACAAATGGCTGAGTTTAGAGCCATGATAAGCTCCCTCCCAACAAAACGGGACATGGAACAGTTAGTTGGACGAGTAGACGAGACTCACAGAAAGGAAATACAGCTGATTAAAAAAGAAGTTCAAACACTAGCTACTAAGGTACGAGATGAAGAGGTAGAAATATCCATGATAAAAGAACGATTAGTAAAGTTGGAAAAAAGGAAAGAACTTCAGGAGGAAAGAGAATTTAGAATGCAACTACAACTTGAGGATATGGAAAACCGGAATAGGCGCAATAACTTAAGGATTTGGGGACTATTGGAGTCCTTGAATGGCCCACAACTGGAAGATTCCGTAAATACCCTATTCAAAAATATTCTGGGGGAAAATTATCCAGGCAAAATAGAGCTTGATAGGATACATAGGATCCAGAGCCCGCAGAAAAAGCCCCAGGAGAAACCAAGGGAAGTTATCTGTAAATTGCATTATTATACTCAGAAGGATCTGATTTTGCAAAAAGCCCGGGTTTCCAGGGAGTGGAAGTTGGAGGATATGGACATTTTGATTTTTTTGGATATATTAAGAGAGACACTGCAGAGAAGGGCCATCCTGAAACCTATTCTGGAGTTGGCGAAGAAAAAAGGGTGCACCTATAGATGGGGCTTCCCATTTACAGTGACTTTCTGTAGAGAGGGACGTTTCGTCACTCTACGCAGTTATCAAGAAAGAGAAGCTTTGTTTGATTTTTTAGAAGTGGAGGCCATAGAAGTTCCAAACTGGTTGGGTAGAGTAACAGGTAGTGGGCCTAGGGGCCCTATATGAGCAGGGGTAAGGGGTGGGAGGAGGGAAGCTGGAGGGGAGAAATCGTTCCCCGGATAGTTGAGTAGGAATTTAGGTTCACCTGCATTTCGGGAAAAAAAAAAAAGAAAGTGAATTTGTTTTTTTGTTTTTTTGGTTTTCATATTAAAATTGGATGGGTTACATCCTCGTATTATGTATAGCACAAACAAGGGATATCTGGGTTTTATAGAACTGGGTGATTTAACACCCTCGTCTACACTTGGATGGGTGGAGGGGAAAAAAAAAGGAAGAAAAAGGGAAAGGGGGAATTTTTTTTTTGGACACTATTGGAGTTGGAGAAGAAATTGAGTTCTGCACTTTGGGTTTTTTTTTTTTTTTTGGGGGAGGGGTTTTATTAGTAGATTATTGAAAATAAGGACCTAAAATGTAGGTGCTTGTATCGAGTATGAGACTGGAGGACTCTGGTTAAATAGTGGGAAGGAAGGGGGAAGAGGGAGGGAAGGGAAGGGTAAAGAAATGTATGATGTCTATAGGATGATTTGCCTTAAAAAAGGTTTCTCCCCTTTTTCGTTTCTCTCTTCTCCTTCTTTTTCCTCCTCTCCCTGTGTTCTTCTCCACCTCTTCCCCTTTAGTGAACTGGTTTAATAATGGGAAGGAATAAAATTCATGGGATTCGCACTGAGCTGGGAAGGCCGGAGCATCCCTTGGTAGGAAAAACCCTCACCAATAAACATGTCTCTTAGGGAGGAGGGAAGGGGGGGAGGGGGGAGAAAAAAGGGGAAATTTTTTTTTTGTTTGTTTGGAAAAATTGGGTGGTATTTCACTCATAGCACAAATAAGAGGGGGGGGGGGGGTCGATGGTTGACTTAGAATTAATTGGATTTTTTTTTTTTTAGAAAACTGGGTGATATTTTACTCATAGCACAAACATGGGGGGGGGGGTTGATATAGAATTTTCTTTTCTCTTTTTTTCTCTCTTTTCCCCCTCTTTCTTCGTTTCTCCCCAGACTTATGTCAAAGTTGTGTAAACTCTCATGTTGGGATTAAAATAAGAGACTTAAGATGAGCGGTTGACTTATAATTAGAGATTAAGCTAAGAAAGCAAGGCTCTGGAATACTGGGGGTTTAAAACTCTATTGAAATTAGATGCCTGGAAGGGAGACAGAGGGGAGGTTTTAGAATAGGAGAATGAAAGGAGGGGCCCCCGGGGAGGGGGAGGAGGGTATGGGGCATTGAGGGGGGGAGAGGGGAGGGGGGAGAGGGGAGAAATAATGGCAAGATGGATGTAGGTGGAAAGGGAGAGGGGAGGGAGGAGCAGGAGCTTGGGAGACCGCTTTGGGTATTTTACCCCCAAAAAATTAAGAACACACTAGTGGCAGTAAGATGCCGTGTGTTGGAAGGATTAAAATCCGACCTGGGAACCCTATTGGGACAGAGTTTTACTCGTCCCAACTGGGATTGGGACACAGGCGAGTGAAAGAGGGGTTTGGTAAGTGTGAGTGTGTAATAAAGAGTGAGTTTGCTCTTGTTTGTTTTCTTTGGGGTTTTTTGTGTGTGTTTTTTTTTTCTCCCTCTCGTCCTTTTCCTCCTCTGTTCGCTTCCCCCCTGCCTCTTAGGTCC